>NC_064921.1:114762389-116020723 GCF_023897955.1 Schistocerca gregaria | reverse complement strand
CGTACTTTAAAGATATGACCTGCGGAAACGTAGTAACTGAAGGCCGCTTGAAGCCGGCGACCTATCTGCAGCGGTAGTGGGAGGACTTGTGCCACGTGATTGAGTTTTGATGCCACGTAGAGGTTCAGGTATTCAACACGTTGTAGCTGGTTCAAGTCCCGGAGCAGGTTCTGTCGCACCATTGCGCGTATGATCTGTAATAACCGTCGGTAGTTTGCTGCAGCTGTTTTACGTACATCTATCTTGAACGTGATTCCCAAATATCGCAGATCATAAACTGGTGGGAGGGGAGCGAGGGCTTCCGGTCCGAGACCTCGCCCAATATCCAACGCCGCCGACTTGTTGATGTTCAGAAGACTGCCGGCGGCCTGTCCGTATCGCTCAATCCAGGTTAGTACGCTTTGAACTTCGTCATTGGAACGAACCAGCAGTAGCAGGTCGTCAGCGTATGTCCTATAGCGAAAGGTGACGTCCCGCAGCGTGATGCCAGATAGGCGGTGGTTAAGGCCCCCTAGGAGTGGCTCGAGTGCGATGGCATAAAGGTAGGTAGAAAGGGGACAACCCTGTCGTAGAGACCTCTTAATGGGTACTGGTCCTACCGTCCTTCCATTGACCTGGACGTGTGAGCTGGCTGCGGTCCAAAGACGCCGTAGGGTGTCGATGAGGCCCTGGGGGAATCCCATACAGTCCATCACTCGTAGGAGGAAGTTGTGGTGCACTCTATCAAAGGCGCGGTTGAAATCTACGGAGACGATCGCCGCTCTCAGACGGCACGCAGAAGCGATTGCTATTAAATCCCTGCAGTCACCGGTGGCCATGTGTATGTTGGCTTCTCCCCCCTGCGACGTCTGTTCAGGAGCGAGGATCATCGGCAAAGTCGTCTTAATACGGCTCGCCATAATCCTGGTGAAAATCTTGTAATCGGCGTTCAGCATTGTAAGCGGCCGATAGTCGTTAATCGATAGCCCTCCACCTGGCTTGTGTACCGGTATGAGAAGTCCTTCTACAAACGCTGGCGGCACAACACAGTCTGGAGACGTAAGTTCGCGGAACATTATAACCCAGCGAGGCATCATGATGTCACGGAAAGTCCGGTAGAATTCGATGGGCAATCCATCAGGTCCAGGAGACTTATTGGCCGCACCTTTGTCCACGGCGTCTTCGACTTCTTCGAGTGAGATTTCCTCTGTTAGTGCATTCACGGTAGCCTCGTCGATAGTACGTGTTACCTGCTGTAACACTTCAGTAGTGGCCTCGTCATCGACGATTCTTTCCTTGTAAAGATGACGAAAATGATCCTCCACCGCCTTTACTATGGTTGCTTGGGTCGTACATAAGCGACCGTCGTGTGTCCTGAGTTGTGTGATTAAGTGGTGGCGTTGTCGGCGCTTATCCGCCACAACGTGGTGCATAGTGGGTTCCTCCGCAAAGTTCGGTCGTGCCGTCGCGAGCGGACGACTGCACCTTCTAGTCGGCGCTTCGTCAATGGTAGTATGTGAGCCTTGATTCTGCTTTGATGATGTTGTCTCTCCGGGGAAGGGGGTAAGGCGTCGAGGTCCCTGAGAGTCGCGTAGTAAAAATCGAGAGTCTATCGATGCCACGCAGTCACGTCCTTGCCATATTGCATAAGTGTCCTACGGATTGCTGGTTTGGCACAGAGGAGCCACCACTCCAGGGTCGAGGCGTATCGAGGGTGGCGGCGTTCACAGTCGGTCCACGTTGCTGCAACTTGCCGACGGCAATCCAGGTCCTGGAGATAAGTTATGTTGAGCTTTCAAAAGCCATTGCTGCGCAGACTTGTTGGGGGCGTAGGTGTATAGTGCAGATATAGGCACTGTGATCAGAATAGGCTTGAGGCCATAGTTCGGCGTCCACCACACCTTGTGTGAGATCTTGTGACACATATATGCGGTCGAGTCGGCTGGCCGAATGACTGGTAAGATGAGTGTGGCCAGAGCGGTTACGGTGGACTTTTTCCCACGTGTCGCACAAGTGAAGTTCCTGGATCATCGCACCCAGTTCCGGACAAGGCGTGTAATGTGGGATTTTGTCCTTGGGGTGAAGTACGCAGTTAAAATCGCCAGCGAAGACGCTGTGGTCGTATCGTCCTAGAAAAAGGGGAGCGACATCTGTGGAGTAGAATCTGGCGCGGTCGTGACGTCTTGTGGTACCCGACGGCGCGTAAACATTAATGAATCGGGTGTTGAGTGCCGTAAATGCTATTCCTCGAGCGGAGGGAAGAAACGTGACGTCGGTAACTTCAATACCTTCACGCACTAATATTGTCACTCCGGTATCTGCAGGGCTACCGGGCGTCACATGTGTGGTGTACCCGTAAAAGTGCGGGAGTGCCGTCGTTTTCGCTTTTTGTAGGAAAGCAAAGTCAACCCCCATAGCTCGTATGGTTTCTTTCAAAAGTTGGATCTTGACAGGAGAACTGATCATGTTGATATTCATTGTCGCCAGGCGGTAAGCCTGGCAAACCGCTAGACCACCGCGGCCGGCAAAGAAATTCGCTGGTAAACGCAGAGGAAAGAGGGAACAGGCGTATGGACTACATTTAGGACAGTGAAGAGAGGGGAATGTCAGTTGACGTGATGGAAAAAGAAATAGATGTCACTTTTAGAAGAAATAGGGAATCTTGTATTAGATGCAAAGTGTACAAAGCATTCGAAGATTCGGGAACACGCAGGGCAGAATGGGTATTACTCCTTTTGAAGAAACAACCAAAATGATTATTTCTGTTAGTGTGTACAATATGAGACTGGAGCCGCACCATCCTACTTTCGAAAGAATATCAGCCACACAGCCCCATAGATATCGGAGGCAGGTAACTGCGAAAATTATTGTATAACCAGCTTAAGAAATCGTATATGAACTTTGTTAAGAATAATAATACACAGAAGAATCGAAAAGAAAACTGAGACTCTGCTAGATGACGATCAGTTAAGATTTAGGAAAGACTAGCATAGCGTCCGCTGCTTCGCTTGCTTAGACCATGTGGACTGCACAGTTCTTTTTTCTGTTATTCTTTAATCGAATTTTTATGTTTCTCAAAAATTGTTACACCTTCTAACCTTCTTATGCTAATTAAGGTGATACGAGCATGGTTTTCCGATTGTACTTCCGACCAAAAAGTGACTCTGTTACCTTTAGTCCTTGGTTTTGCGTTCTTGTGGCGATATTTCCATAGAATCTCTCATCCCCTAATACATATTTCTTTAAAGCCAACCGAGAAATCAAATACCAATATTCAATGATTTAGTTTCAAATTTTTTTCAACCCATCGAAATGTTTTTTAATAACTCTTATCGCCTATTTCACCCCCTTGGATGTTGAATTTCAAAAACCAATGAAACTCTTATTTGTTTATTTCTAACACAGGAGCCAAATACAAATTTTCATCGATTTAGCTTTTAAAATGCTTCCACAATCAATTATTTTCATAAGAAATTTCAAGAAGTGTTTCACTCGCTTAGTGGTCGAATTTCCAATGACACATAGTAACTAGCATATTGGACTCGCATTCGGAAGGAAGACGGTTCAATCCCGTGTCCGGCCATCGTGATTTAGGTTTCCCGTGGTCTCCCGAAATCGCTCCGGCAAATGCCGGGATGGTTCATTTGAGAGGGCACGGCCGGCTTCCTTCCCGGTCCTTCCATAATCCGATGAGACCGATGACCTCGCTGTCTGGTCTCCTCCCCCAAACAATCTAGTTTCATAGATGTAGCTCTAAAAATACTTCCGTAGTTTTTCAATAATAATTTATTTTCTAAAAAAGTTTCACCCAGTGTTTCACCCCCATACGGATAAAATTTCTAAAAGTGATGAAATACTATTTCTGATGGAGAAACGAGATATCGATTTTCGTAATTCTAGCTTCAAAACTGGCTTAAATAACAACGTATTTCCGAAAAGCCTATTATCACCTTGTACACCCCCTTAGAAATGGAATATCGAAAAATCTTTTCTTAAACGATACGTGTAGTAAAAGATCAGTACCTTCTGTAAACTTCGAATTTGCATTCTTAGTGTTTTGAAGTGTGCGATGTAGAGTCAGTGAGTGATTGATTCAGTCAGAACATTGCCTTTTATATACACTATAAAGGCAGCAGAGTCGTGCGCATCATAACGCACGCAACTTTTAAGAAAGATCAGGACACCTCTAGATGAGGTGTCGACCTACATGAAGAGTTCGAAAACGGTGCTAGAAGATTAAAAGTCTCATATAAATACACAAAGTACCACGTGTGTGTGTGAACAATAAGAATAGAGCCTATTTGGGCAGCATTCAGGAGTGGACATTGGAGGTTTCTGGTATAAACTGTAGTGGCTGAAACTTGTTATTACATGTTTTATTTCATCATCAAGTTATCCACTTTAAATTTCTGTAATGCTTGTGACATGACATATGGTAATAAGCTATATACCATATCCATGTACGAATACCATGTTGAGAAGCCAGTGCTGTTATTCCTCTGCATCATTGCTTAGAGAAGTTAACGCTGAGAACACGAAGGATACCTTCAGATAGTACATTGGGGAGACTTTACTATCTATGGAATTTATAATCCTATACTTTACCGATATCTGTTTTCAGTCAGACAACTTGAAGTAAATGAACTGAAAAGTAATTTTGTAGTCGAATTAAGCTGAATTGTAACAACCTATAGTCGTACAATATCCTACAACTTTGGTAAAAATTAAGCAGTTCATTAATTCCTTAGATTTACGTCGTGTTATTTATGCAAGGTGTACAACTTTGCTTCCACCTTTTGCCTTTAGGTGGCGACACCGGTAAGTAGCGGTCGCAAGAAACAGATCGCGGACGTCAGGCAGTTAGCTTGGTCCTCGATAAACTTAACCTCATTCAAACATTAGTCGATTTGTGTCTGCATCATAAAGTTGTTCTTGATTTAAAATGTCAGTTTACGAGCCTAATTTGCGTCATTTGCGGGAGGTGTTACTGTTTTGTTTCAAAATAAAGGAAACAGCAGCTGAGTCTCATCGAATGCTCTCAAGTACGTATGATAAGAAGAACCTCTCGTGTTTTATACGTTTCAAGAACGCTGATTTTAAAGTCGTAGATCGGCATAGTGGTGGAAGCGAGAATGTTTTCGAAGATGCAGAATTGGAGACATTGCTGAGTGAAGACTCGCGTCAAACTCAAGAAGAGTTGGCACGATTAGTGCGAGTGACACAGCGAGCCATTTCAAAACGTCTCAGGGCTATAGGCATGATTCAGAAAGAAGGAACTTGGGTTAGGTGTGAGCTGAAACCTAGAGTCGTTGAACGGCGTTTGTGTGCTTGGGAACAGTTGCTTCAGAGCAAAAGAGGAAGGGATATCGACATCGCATTGTGACCGGGGACAAAAATGGGTTCATTACGATAACCCTAAAAGGAAAAAAATCATGGGGATATCCCGGCGATGCTTCCACGTCGTCGGCCAAACCTAATATTCACGGCTTGAAGATCATACTCTGCATTAGGTGGACCAGCTTGGTGTCGAATGCTATGAGGCACTAAAGGAAGTGAAACAATCACAGGTGCTCGTTATCTAACGCAATTAATTCGTTTGAGCAGAGTATTAAAAGAAAAAACGGCCGCTATACAGCGAGAAGCCCGATACAGTGATTTTGCTGCACGACAACGCGCGACCCCACGTTTGCAGAAGAGGTCAAAACGTACTCAGGAACGTTAAAATGAGAAGTCCTACCCCACCCACCGTATTCTCCACATGTTGCTCCCTCTGACTATCACCTGTTTAGATCAATGGTGCATGGCCTGGCTGACCAAACTTCCGACCTCATGAAGAAGTCAAAAATTGGATAGATTCAAAATATGAACAATTTTTTCGACGCGGGATTCGTACACTGCCAGAAAGATGGGAGAAAGTAGTGGCCAGCGATGGAAAATGCATTGAATAACACATGTGTAACCAAGTTGTTTCATTAAAGTCTCAAATATTGGGGGAAAAAGGCTGAAGCAAAGTTGACACATTTTAGATAAACAATTATTAAATTAACTTTTACCCATTTTTCATTTTTTAATTTCTTCGATTCACCTGTATCTGTGATTTTATCAGTGCTGGAGCATTTTGATACTCGAAGTGCTACTAAAATTTTCCTGAGTAAAGTTTCGTAATTTTACATCCGTTAAAGAGAAGGAAATTTTTGTAGTCAGATAAGGAGTGTGACGTTGGCAGAATAAATTTTTGCTCAGGGGCGAAGTGTACACAGATTTTAAACTTCCTGGCAGAGTCATCGCTTCCAGAGTCCTGGCAAATGCTCGTGAACGGGAAAGGTCTCTACTACGAGCCCCGGTCATGCGCACCGTTTGAATCTGCGAGTACGCTTAGATCAGTGTGCAAAGCGCTGAAAAGTGGAAGTCTATTATGGAAATTGTCTCCTAGGCTGCGGCTAAGTCGCGTCTCCTCAATATCCTTTCTTATTGGAGTACTAGTACCACAAAGTATGTAGAACTCCTGTAAAGGTTATAAGTTGGGGGAGAGGTACTGTTGGGAGTGAAGCAGTGAGAATCTAGCGCGAGTAATGCTTCTATGGCTCAGTCCGTGAGCGTTTACTCGTGAAAGGCAAAGGTCCCAGTTTCGAATCCTGGTCCGGTACACAATTTTCATCTACAACGAAATTTCGGATTGTGTATGTATTGCTGCAGATATATCAAATGATATGCAGTAACGACAACTCGGTAATGTCATACGGTACATTTTTAAAAACTGTTAAGCGGAAATGTTTTTTAGTAGCAATCTGTGATTCTTCATCTAACGGTCTTGCCGCCCCATGTCCGCATCCAGTAACGCTTATCGGTTGAGAATGACATGGTGGTCGGTCGATACCGTTGGCCGTTGTCCCTTCCGAGGTATTTTCGGACGGTGAGTAATTTTACTATCGGGAAGTTTACTATTTTAGCTGCAGTTACGTTTTTGAGGCACACGTAAGTCGTCAGTCTAGGTACATAGATGAAAAGATAACCAACAGGTTTGGTCAAACGATCAAGATGTCCACTCTAGACTGGTACAAGATTAATTTATTTAAATTAGTAATTAACTTCGAGTTACATTCTTTTATGACCATATATGACTGATTCTGTTTAGTTTCGATTCGCACTATCATACAAAATACAGAATTTTACTACTAACCTTAGTTTTTGGCGAAAATAGTTTTTGTTATTACTGGCAGCAACCTGTACGGTTTATTTATTTATTCGTTTTGTAACTTTATTTCCGATTTAGTTTTCAGTACGATTGCAGAATCTTGTGTGATTAACACATGTGTGGAGCTACAATCGTTTGACTTTTCAGTCTAGCGTTCTAATACCTATTCCTTTCCTACTTTATCGCTCAATTCAGTCTTAAGCAATAGCCTTCTGTAGGCTGAAATTCTGAGACTCTGACTGGTGTGGCACCCACAAGCCACGAATATATTTATCAGTCAGTTTTACCCAGGTTGAATCTTCTATTCATTTCCAAGTGCATACAATGTTTAGCCTTCTCACAACCAGGAGATACTATCTTGTCAGCTGCGCCATAGACTGCGTGTTGTTAATCTTCGGTGACGGTGTACGGCTCATCCTCCAGTCAAGCCAATGAACCGGTCTCTTCTACGTGGTCGATACAAGATATACTACAGATACTGTCACAATATGACGCTTTTAGTCGTCACATTTTTTTCCATACTTGACCATCAACAGAAACTACAATGCAAAAAGGAGAAAAAATCTACAAGAAAATCTTAAAATATTTATAAAAAATGGTTAACTACACTTATAGGTGTGTTGAAAAAATTAAAAACACATGCTACATCTACAATAGCTTTGTCGAAAACCTGTGTGCTCCTAATTGCATGCCCGCATCTCGTGGTCTTGCGGTAGCGTAATCGCTTCCCACGCCCGGGTTCCCGGGTTCGATTCCCGGAGAGGTCAGGGATTTTCTCTGCCTCGTGATGGCTGGGTGTTGTGTGTTGTCCTTAGGTTAGTTAGGTTCAAGTAGCTCTAAGTTCTAGGGGACTGATGACCATATATGTTAAGTCCCATAGTGCTCAGAGCCTAATTTCAATTCTTGACTCACCTAATTTGTCCCAAATGTGTGTGTGAATTCCTAAGGGGTCAAACTGCTTAGGTCATCGGTGTCTAGACTTACACACTACTTAAACTAATTTATGCTAAGAACTATACACACACACATGCCCGAGGGAGGACTCATACCTCTGGCGGAGTAAGGTGTCTCACCTTCACATACACATCATCGTACTAGTTGTCATGTAACAACCTTAGTAATCTATTTTAGTCTTGCATTTACAACCAAGAGGCTCATCTTCTTTCACAAGCATTGCTAATGTTTCTGAAGTTAATATCTTTCAAGTATAAGACTCACGTTAGAAAAAAAAGCAAGTTTACTCTATTTATTATATTCGAGATGAGAAGTGACAGAGGTCAGGCTGTATGTGACAACACACTCTAAGCTTGTTCAAACTAAATCAAAATGTTTTTACGATAAACTGAAGCTCGATCCTTCAGGATGTAAGTCTAACACCGTGGGAAAAACAGTGTACAGATCGAAATATTGCTGTACAATTCAGCTTTCTCTTTTACAACCACGAAAATAGCCACGTAGGAACCTCACGTGACCAACCGTTGTTGGGAGTACTATATCGACAAACAGCGCAGCACGACGTAAGGTTGTATTTAGACTGTCACTGCAGTAATTTGCCGTCAGTGCAAAAATAACGAGACACCGGGGAACTATGGTGGTAGCCGTCGACATCATTACCATTAATTACATTGCAATGAACTGAAGGAATCTTTCACTAACGACCGCCACCCACAGTTAAAATGTGTTGCACCTGCGCCATGATAGGACGCAATTAAGTTCAGTGTCTTCCCCCGGTGAACGGGAAGTAATGTCTCTCACACTTTAGGAATGTTGTCCTAGAACACAAGGCTGACTGTCACTGACTCCATTTGCAGGCGTAAGTAAGTCATTTGATTCTGTAGCACTCAGATTATGAGAAAAAGCTAGAATACTATTATATTCTAGATTTCTCAAACTGACCTGCTAAAATGAGATGTTTGGTGAACATGTGACTATGATTTCATCGAGATGACAATATGCAGTAAGCAACCAGAGGAGTTAACCTAACCAACTACGTGTAAACAGAAGAAAGAAAACAGACGAAGTTTGTTTTACTCTAAAGGCACGTGAAGAAGAGAAACAAAATGTCCAATTAGTGGGCCTATATCAGACCAAAGAATCTCATGCGAAGAGTATACAAAATATGTGACTGGTAATCTTGGGCATGTGATTTTCCTACTTTATGAACTAAGATATTCTACCAATAAAAAACTGTTTCTTTGTTACTGTGTATTATTTGAGTCACCGTTACAGTGTGGGACTCTGTTATGGGAAAATTCATCAGGTACAAACTGAGTCTTTAGATGAGAAGAAAATGCAACGAGATGGTTTCAATGATTTCATTCTAGAGAATCTTCTATGAAATATTTCAGTTAACTCTATATAATGACATTACTAAGTCTCCATATGTACTCAAATGTTTAATATATGTCAAAGAATATGTAGAGAAATTTACTCTGAGGATGAATCCTCGTTTCAACAGCGTGCTAGATGTACCGTTTCCAAGGCTGTCACTGAAGATAATAGCCACTAACACCTCAGTCTTGAAGATATTTAATAAATTACTACAACCAGTAAAAATCCTCATTCTATATAAATTTGAGTTTGTGTGAGAGGTATAGTTTAAAAACAAGGCCGTTTATTCAGTTGAAGAATACCTTCAAAGTAAATTGAATGACATCTACAATGAAGAACCAACCCTAATTATTATTAAATGACATTACTATACCTGTGTATCAGTAATGTACTTTTTTCATTCACGTACAATGTAGATATGCCCTCTACAATGTGGATCTGCAAGAAAGTGTGTATGTGTGTGTGCCACTGTATTTTTTTTAAATCTTATGGGACTTAACTGCTAAGGTCTTCAGTCCCTAAGCTTACACACTACTTAACCTAAATTATCCTAAGGACAAAAACACACACACACCCATGCCCGAGGAGGACCCGAGCCTCCGACGGGACGGGACCAACCGCACAGTCCATGACTTGAGCGCCTTGGACCGTTCGGCTAATCCCGCGCAGCAGTGAAAGTGTTGCTGGTGCAGGATTTTGTGCAGAAGTTGACCACTCGATTATATCCCGTAAATGTCCGATGGGATTCAGGTAGGTTGCCAAATTATCTGATTGAAATGTCCAGAATTTTCTTGAAACCAATAGCAAACAACTGCAGCCGAACGACACGGTGCATTATCATCCATAAAAATTCCGTCTTTGTTTGGAACGTGAAGTCCATAAATGGCTGCAAATGTATCCGAACATAACCATTTCCAGTCTAAGCTCGGTTCAGCTGGACTAGAAGACCCAGTCCATTCCACGTCAACAGAGCCCACACCATTATGGAGCCACCATCATTGTGCCTTGTTGTCAACTTGGGTCCATAGCATATTGAGGTCTGCGCCATACGCGAAACATACTATCACCTCTTACCAACTCGAAAAGAGAAGCATTTGACCAGTGTATGTTTTCTCAGTGGTCTAGGGCAAAATCAAGATGGCCATGAGCCCAGTAGAGGCGCTGCAGGCCATGTCGTGATGTTAGTAAAGGCACTCGGCGTCGGTTGTCTACTGCCATAGCCCATCGACACTAGATTTCCTCGCGCTGTCAATAACGGATACCTTCGTTGCACATCCCACATTCATTTATGCGGTTTTTTCAAGCAATGTTATATGTCTGTTAGTAGTGGCAACTCTAAGCAAACGTCGCTGCTCTTGGTCGTCAAGTGAAGGCTAACAAGACAGTGCGTACCTGAAATTTGGTATTTTCAGAATCCTCTTGACACTGTGGATATCGGAAGATTGAGTTCCCCAATGATATACTGAGTGGAATGTCCCATGCGTCTAGCTCCAATTACCACTCCGCGCTCAAAGTCTGTTAATTCCCGTCTTGGGGCCACGTGAATCACCTGACTACAAATGACAACTCCGCCAATGGACTGCCCTTTTATGCGTTTTGTACGTGGTACCTCCGCAGTCTGTATAAGTGCATATAGCTATTTCATGACTTTTGTTGCCTCAGTGTAGAGAGACGGTTGAATCGACTGAAAAGTCTGAGTACGGAAAATGGTTTGAGAACGAACTGCACGAGCGTAATTAAGAATAGCTGACATTAGAGTAGCGGTAACCTTAACAGCAAAGTTTGGAACGACGAAGTAGACGAATTTAAGGAATTCTGCTATCTTGGAAGCAAAGTATTCGACGACGGATGAGCCAAGGAAGACATAAAAAGCAGACTCTTACAGGCAAAGAGAGCAGCACTGGACAAAATAACTCTGCTAGTATCAAACTTGGGACTAAATTTGATGAAGAAATTTCTGCGATTGTACAGCATTGTACTGAAGTGAGTAACGGAACGTGAGTGGAATAAATCATGCACTGAGTGTCTAAAAGTGATGGAAAGGCAGTGGATGTGATGTCGGTTGTCGGTTGCTGAAGCGTGTACGCTGTACTTTTTTTTTATACAGTCTTAGTATAAATGCGCTCTTGACGCCACTATTTCGAAACGTCGATAGCCCTGTGTGGGTTTGAGGAGGCTACGCGATGTCCGCCACTTCTCAGACAGTTTTGTTGCCCTCTGAGGCAGTTTAAGTATGCGTAAACGTATTCTTTGCCATAGCTTAAAGCCTATTGGCCTTGGAAAGGCAAATTCTTGTGTAAGTTTCGGTGTGTTAAGGTCATTGCATCTTCCACCTAATATCATCACACATTCTATGAAAGTTAACTAAGAACGTTCCGCACCTCGGAAATACTGTCTGCACTAACGTCATGGGCGGCGTCTGGTCACAACATCTTCAAACTCGACAATATTTCCAGTGGCTCTTTGTTCATTCAGGGTAATTGTTAACGACATTGTTACTATACGTATGGGATTATACTAAACAAAACTTTCATTGGGAGAACGGAGGTCCTGAGTTATCGCTTCATCGGCATTACTCGTCTACGAAGGAATACTTCATAGAGGTATTGGGGAAGACTGTCTTGCCTTCACCTTATGCGTTCAGGGAAATGGGAAGTCTAACCAGAGATCCTCGTTCTCTTAACCTATTGTGTTTTGCGTTCTCAAGCCACTGTCATCACTGTAGAACGTTGGACTTGCTTATAAAACAGTCTAAGTTTTACCGATCCGTATCTCAGTCAGTAAAAAAGGAACCCTTATATGACAGCCTTGTTGTCCGTCTATCTGACTGTCTATCCGACCATTTTTCTCAAGATCGGGTAGACGTATGAAGTTGAAATTTATGTCACTCAGGTCTATGATCCCTTGGCAGTGTAAAAAACTGAAGGTTATAAGTCAATACAGTCAAAAGATACGACCAGTTATGTACAGTCATGGTCAAAAGTGTCCGAACGACCTGAATTGCATTTCGTCTGATTCTCATGCAACCCACATAACGCAGCTGTCTAGCAGGTCCTCTAATCGCTCCTTGGTACAGTCGTTTGACTATTGAAACTGGTTCCAACGAGTCACCATTAGAAAACACTGCTCTGTATCGCAACAACTCAAGATTTAAAGAAATACCACGATACAACAAATATCTAGGAACACCTTATCACTGATAAGACCGTCTTAAGGCTTGTAAGCTCACATTTATTACAATAAATGACATACCAGACTTGTTACCACTTTCATTATTACGTCAGATAGGTAATGCACGTAGTAAGTTCGTCGTATTCATGAATTCCTCTTCAAAGTAGCATACCGTTCTTATTATGAAACACAAAATAGATTAAAAATTTAAGTTATTCATTAGCAGCTCGTTGAGAATATGTATGAACTTCAAATGACACGACGAACCGTCTCGTTCTGCATATGAATGCAAACCCAGATCATGTAGACTAAGCAAAGATTTCGTGACTGACGGAAACTGACAGTCATTCCAGATTATGAATACATAGAGTGATATAACTCGATTTTAGACAGTATAAGTTAGCAAATATCAACTTTAAATCGCATAACGCAAACATTTTTAAAGGACGCGAATTCCTACCCAGTATCTATTGTCCCTGTTAACGAACTACGAGATGTTTTAAATATTGCTTCGTCACAAGTATCTTACTTGAACTGCCGTGAGATAAAGCTTCGTGTTGGACATGGATTCGAACTCAGAACCTAATCGGATAGATATCGACGGACAATCAACTGTGACATTTCGGACTTTCTCGGCAGTAGCTAGATGTTTTAACTGAAATGACGAGACGAGACATTAATATTTTCCTTCCCAGGACTCCAACCCGGCACCTATCGCTGTTATATTCTAGAGAAAACAAACGTTAAATATGGGTTTGTTGCACCAGCAGCGACATGTGAGCATGTTTGAACTAGAAATAATATGACGAAGAGTTCAGTGCTGACTGGGAATAGAGCTCCACACATAATGTTGTTGACTACACACAAACAGACCTCAGCTACCGAATTTTTCTCCAGCTCGGAATAACATCTTGAACTTATAGTCATCTCGCAAATAGTTCTGTGTCTCACTGGGAGTCAAAAACATCACATATGAGCTTATACTGACAACATGACTGTTCGTTTTACCTGACTTTGTAATAAATAAAACAACATGACTTTCCAGTGGGAGACATTTCGTCCCCCTTTTCCTTCTGTGAAATTTGTTAGTAAGCTGTTGGCCTTCCAAACAGCGAAATGCGGCAGAGTATGGCCGTAAACGATTCACAAACCACAATTTAGTTCCGTTAAGACGATTTATTTAAACATTTCCGTTGCTGAAGGAGTTTAGTTTAGTCTTAAGTCGTCTCAAGCAGCAACGTTCACAGACATTTCAAATAGAAAAAAGCTCATTATCCAGGTACGAAGGATGTGAAACCAACTTCCCACAGTTTGTGTCAGGTTGATCTTTCCGTCTGATAGCACTGATTAAGTATTTTGTCTAAGAGGTATCACAAGTAGTGTTCCTGTAGCTGTGGCAATCATTGGTTGGAAACGAGTTTAATGCCAATGGCTACAGTATTGCTAAATATTCCGAATTGTTATCAACTTAAGTCTGTGTTCATCCGCAGACTGTGGCGAATTTATAATACTGAAAATAGACTTTGTATCCTTGTCTTCGTTGAGTAGGCATTTCAAGGCTTTTACACACACGTGTACTATACTATGAATAGTTCGAATGCTATTGTTAACGTTGCTCTCATAAACTACTTTCGAGTTGAGTAGTGACCCATAAAATCTGTCTACGATTTGTGTTTCACTTCTGATAGCAAAAGAGGCACAAAACCGTTTTTATTTGATGATTATTTTATTACACTAGAATGCAATACATCAAAGTGGCACAGAATTAATTTCATTGTTTCTGATCCAGTGCTTCATAATTCAAGCGTCACATTCTGTTCTTCTTCCTTTCACAGGAGATTCTTCGAATAATTTATTATTGTCATGGATTCATATGTGTAAGTCAAGGCACGGAGAGAAAATGCTATGTAATGTGTTTGTTTCTTTCTTTCATTCTCTATGGTAGTTGGATGCAAAAGATTGTGTCAATACCTATCAGAACCTGCTCTATAGCTACTCAGGCAAATTGCTTGTTTTGAGGTCCATACGCCGGCCGGAGTGGCTGTGCAGTTATAGGCGCTACAGTCTGGAGCCGAGCGATCGCTACGGTCGCAGGTTCGATTCCTGCCTCGGGCATGGATGTGTGTGATGTCCTTAGCCCTTTCGCGGCTACGGGCATACATGTATGCCCGGCAGTTAGAAGACCAGACGGCTACGGGCGTAGATGTATGCCCAGCCGGCGGGAAGTCCAGGCGGCTACGGGCATACATCTACGCCCGGCAGGCGGGAATACCAGACGGCTAATGGCATACATATACGCCCGGGCTCGGGAACAGGTAAACGTTCACAATAGAGCGGCTGCTGGCTGTTGTCCACTTTTCAGACAACACTTTCATTGTCTGGTCTTCTTTGTAAAGTGAGAAAGCACTTTAGTTTTCCCCTCCCCTGCACACTTTCTGCTTACGAGTCTAACAATCGGCCAGTCCGTTTTTCGCTTCTGGTGAGACGACAGCGTTCGCGTGTGTAGACTTTGCCATGTCGGGACACAGTTTATCGGACAAGGAAATCATGGATATCCTCATGAATAGCAGTGACGAAGATTGTAGTGATACTTCGGAGCTTTCTTCCGATGAAGAGTTGGATGCTCCTGGACTTATTGCTGAATCCTCGGTATCACGAACAGAAGATTCTTCCTCTGAAGACGGAAAAGAAGATAGAGTAAGTGAAACTTCGTCAGGAAAAAGAAAGTATGACTGGACGGAGAATCATCCTATGACCAAACGACACCGTTTTGTGAACACATTAAGCGGGTTAAAGGTGGACTTCGAAGAGTCAGCAAGTCATTTAGATTTCTTTTTGTACTTCATGTCCATGGAATTTGTTTCTGCCATTTGTACACAGATCAATAATTATTATAAATTTATTACTGAAAAAATGACGACAGTGCCCAGTAGATTAGCACGCTGGAAGCATATAGAGCCATCAGAATTTTATTGTTTCCTACCATGTTCTCTGCTTATGCCTAGAAGTAAAAAGTTAGAAGTGAATGAATATTGGTCGACAGATTCTTTGCTTCAGACACCAATATTTTCTAACATAATGGCCAGGGACCGGTACAAATTGATTCTGCGTTTATTGCACTTCTGTGACAATTCCACCGCGTCTCAAGATATTCTTGTAAAGATACGTCTCATTGTAGGTCACACAAGAAATAAATTCCGCGAGGCAGTAGTACCCTTTGAAAACCTAGTGATCGACGAAAGTTTGCTACTTTTCAAGGGAAGGCTCCGATTCAAGCAGTACATACCAAATAAACGTAGTCGTTTTGGCATTAAAATTTTCGTCCTTTGTGACGTAGAAACGAATTATATTCTGGATTATATTATCTACACTGGTGCTGCCACGGAAATAGAATCTGGAAATTCTGATTGGGGAAAATCAGGCGATGTTGTTGTGAGTTTGTTATTGCCATACCTCAACAAAGGTCATACCATTTATTTGGACAATTGGTACTCGAGCCCAGAATTATTTCTATGGCTCCACAAAAAATGTACAAACGCCGTCGGAACAGTACGAAAAAACAGGAAACATCTACCACCGTTACCAGACAAGCTGAAAAAAGGGGAAGTACAGTTCAAATCTTGTGGAACATTAATGGCACTAAAATGGATGGACAAGAAAGAAGTGTGGATGCTTTCGACCGTAAATGGACCAGAGTTTGTGGAGACACAGAAGAAAGAACATAGAACAGGCCAAAACAAATTGAAACCCACCTGTGTCGTCAGCTATAATAAGTCAATGGGTGCAGTGGATAAGACAGACATGCTATTATCTTCTGTACAGTGCATCCGAAAGACACTGAAGTAGTACAAGAAAGTATTCTTTCATTTGACTGACTTGTGTGTGCTGAACGCAAAAACTGTTTTTGAAATACAAAAGCAACAGAAGATACCACTAGCGAAATACCACTTGGAGCTAATCCGTCAATTGCTTGACAGATTTCATAGTCAAACGTGTAAAAGTGCGATCCCACGGACAACCAAAGAAGAAAGCCCTTTCCGACTGCAGAATAAAGAGGGACATTATCCAGGGTTCCTCGTAGCAACGGAGAAAAAGGAGATTCCCCAGAGACGCTGTGTAGTATGCACTGCTCATTCACAACGAAAAATGACACGCATAAGATGCAAAAAGTGCGATGTGGCTCTCTGCATGGTGCCATGTTTCGAAAATTACCACACGCTAAAGAAATATTAGCACGTTTTAGTAACTTTGTACGTTTCAAATAGATAAAAGTAAAAAATAAAAAAATAAAAATAAAAAGCAGATGATGATGATGAGTCCCATACTCCGTTTACCGAGCGTAGGGGAGGTGGTTTGCCATTGCCTTCCTCCGACCGTAATGGGGATGATTGATGATGATGATGAAGACGACACAAACACCCAGTCATCACGAGGCAGGTGAAAAATCCCTGACCCCGCCGGGAATCGAACCCGGGACCCCGTGCTCGGGAAGCGAGAACGCTACCGCGAGACCACGAGCTGCGGACAAAAAAAAGCAGATAAAAGTAAAAAAAATGGTTTTTAACTCAGCCAGCGGCAGTCCAAAGCCTGCGTCGAAAATGAGGATGGGAAACCATTAAAGTAAACCGTACTGAACGTGACGGGCTGAAAAAGAAGACAGCGAGCTAGAAGAAGGTAGGCGTTTACTATCCAATTTCTTACTGTGGAGAATCGACTTTAGGTTTTAATTACAAACGAAGGCAAGGGCCTATCGCAAAATGAGTTATGCAGATATATTCCTTGTTTAACTTTTAGTCCGATTGCATGACAAAATTAGGTTTTAAATTTCTGTAATTATTATCTATTTAAGACCGTAGTAAGAATATTGTTCGAGATTTGGGCGTTTTCGCTACGCACAACTCTATTTAAAACTATATATCTTGAAATACATTCATGTGATGATAGTGGAATTTTAATATGTTTTAGGCACATACATCGACGGTGTAAATCTCTAGTTAGAGGATTTTTCTAAACCAACCATTTTTCAGCCCATAATAAACATATAACTGAAAGTGTTGGCTATTTTCGAAGCTCTCTTTCGTTGTTATCAGAAACTATAACCAAAGTGACCATACAGAGTATAGTGTTTTTTTAAGGCGCTGCTGAACAGTGGTTCTGTGCACGCGGCAACACGCGGGAAGCCTGCGGCGGCCGTAGCCTGCAGCGGCCACAGGGCTGCGACAGCCGCCGCCGGCCAGGCGCGCAGTGCGCTCGTCCCTGTCACCCGGCCAGGCAGGCAGGACGCTCAGCCTTCCAGCCGCGAAAGGGTTAAGTTGGTTAGCTTTAATTAGTTCTAAGTTCTAGGCGACTGATGACCTCAGAAGTTAAGTCGCATAGTGCTCAGAGCCATTTTTGGGGTCCATACATTAATTAGTGGAGAAGCGAACGCTGTTCACAAGTGATATTTAAAATATTAAACTGGATTTAAGGAGACAAAATTGCCCATATTTGAAGCTACCTACCCAGATAAAATGTAAGTTGCTAGAGCCGCTGTTAGCAAATGTCTGCAGGGAGTTCCTGATTGCTACTGTGGAAATTTAGCATAGAGGCCCTATAGTAAGCAATAGGTTCATTTCCTTCATACTTATCACCCTGGCATTTGAGTCTTAAGTGAAGAAAAATAAATTCGTATCCCTGATGGTCGATTCGAATTTCTTCAGAGACGCTGGTACTGCGAAGCAGCTTGTCAGTCAGAAAACCACGATCTATGACCATTAACACAACTTACTGAGTCGAGCTACCAAGAGGATTTGATGTGTAAAGGTTTTCTTCCGATTTCGATACACAATTTTTTCTGGAAGTTCACAGCTCCATAAAATATGTCAGAAAAAGGCTCGCATATGATGGCCCCTGCCACAGTTAGAAATGACGACTGACTGACACGAGACGCGAGCGGTACTACTGGGCTATGGACACACTGCTACCTGTACGCCACTCTCATCATGGTATTGGTCACTCAGCCTCATAACGCATCGTGAAAGATAATAAAAGTTGTCACTTATGTGAAGAAAAGCATTTCTTTAGCCAAATAATTGAATTTTCTGTCTCAGTGTCTTAGATTACATGAGGATTATATAGAACGAGTCATTCAAATGGAAAGGGAATACCAAATGAATTTAGCGAGTCAATTCAGTACCATAGGCGGAAGCGATTGCACTGTCACATTGTTGTCTATTGTTTGTGTCGATGTTGCCAATTCTCAGGTGTGCTAGGAAACGCTCTGTAGCGGTATGCGAGGAGAATCCCGTGCTCGTGTCATAAGAGGATATGGAGAGGAGGCGCCGGGTCTGGCTAATATGCAGCGTTTTCTCCTACCAGTTGTGTCAAACATTCAGGTGTACAATCTTCCATCACGATTACAGTTACCTAGAAAATATCTACTAATAAAACACTTACCTTGTTACTTTGTGACAAAAGATTATTTCAGTACGACAAAAAGTCTTTGGAAATAGCTTATGCCCATCTGTCACAAAAGTAAGATAACAAAAACTTAGCACCTCGAAATCGATTGCTTCTATGTGCAGTCTTGTGATGTTTAAATAAATCGTCTTAACGTCACTAAATCGTGGTTTGTGAATCGTATACGGCCGTACTCTGCCGCATTTCGCTGGTTGGATGGCCAGTAGCTTACTGACAAATTTCACAGAAGGAAAACGGTGACGAAATGTCTCCCATTGGAAAGTCATGTTGTTTTATTTATTACAAAATCAGGCAAAACGAACAGTCAGATTGTCAGTATGACAACACTACTGTTGTCAGTATGATGTAGCACTGGCCAGGGCCAGTAACGATAAAGGGCCCGTTTAGGACAGTCACATTGTATACAGAAGTGGAAGAGAGAGCACCACTAAATTCACAATCCGTATGCCTTGCATACACACAGAAATTACTGTTACAGTGTACTTATAGAGCCAAATGAGTGAACTGCGTGTTTTCCGGTGAGAAAGAGCGCTGGCGAACAGTCTCCGCTACATTAGGTTATTTAATCTGGTGTCACTCTGAGCTAGAATTTATGGGCAGCGACTAAGTGTAAGGACAGTGAGTCGGATGCGATTTTTGCAACTGTGAAATACATTGCTACATTGTAGAAGCGAATATTAAATTTGAACTAATATTGCGAAAATTTTGAACTGTGTCATAAACAACTTGAAACAGGTCACGTCGACCAAATCATATGGAAGAACTGACAGTGACGTATATCGGCAGACAGTAAGATCTCTTGCCTTTTGGCTTGGCAGTACTCGATAGCCATTTCTAGTCGCAAGTAAATGAAGAAAGGCAGCGCGTTTTTGTTATCAAGTAACGTCTTCATCAATTACTTTTGTTTTAATGTAATCTACGAGTAATTGCTGATGTTTGATATTAACATGAAAAGGATTCCGTAGACAGCGAAAGAACCTGTTCTTGGGAAACTACTTCTATAGTGACCAAACCGGATCAACTGATATTCAAGTACAGTGTTCCAGCAGCGGTATGAAGAAAATGATAGAAATAATGACGGTAATAATCGAATTATCCGGTAACTTCACACTTCCCAGTCGCTTCTCTCGAACTAAGAAGTTTGCTGAATTTGTGAAAATTTAAGAATGGCTTCATATCGAGCCTATGATGCGTAGAGGAGTCTTTACATCCTGTTGACATGAGAACAGCATAATCTCCGCGTCGGAAGCTGGCTTCCACTTAACCATTTAATAGACTAGCGTTTTTTCCACCGTGACTAATTTTGTAAGCTAAGCACATTATCCGTTACACCACACTCCTGTGGCTGGGAAATGTGGCCACAATGGTCTCGTGGAACGAACTACCACAGGTACAATGCGTGGGTTCAGGCATTTACTTTTATGTGGCACAAACAGATTTACTTTACCTCCGGTAACCTCAAGAGAAAGACGTTATAATCCAGAATCCGCATTAAACATCACGTTCCTTTATTACCAACTCGGCAGAGCCGGTTTACGTCGGAAAATGACTTAGGTGGAGATCAGAGTAAACAGAAATACAGTCGCCAGTAAACTTACTTACATTAGAAAATTTTATTTTATTTGATGAACCGATGGACATTTAAAGGAACAGGGCTCGTATTTTACTTGTACCTGATTGAACTAGAGACGTTGAAAAATTTGGTGCTGGACTGTGATTCGAATTCGTATCTCCTCTTTCGAGGATCTGAATCTCTTATTTCAATCATTTCACTCGTTTTCCCAAGACTGCATTCTTCTCTAGATCTCCTCCAAAGGTAAGTATGTGGGTCCGAATCCTGATCTAATACAAAACTATTCATAGTTTCATTTCAAGCCCTATCACGTGCACACCGGCCTGCTAGTGAAAATTAACGTGCATTTTTAATGTCTGCGCATGTGTTGCAGACAATCGCAATAGGCGTCGTTATTTCTGGTCAAACACGCACACATCTTACCATTGGTGAGTAAGCAACTGATATTTAAGCTATATTGTTGGATGCACGGTAGGTGTGCAGTTCGATTGTCGCTTAGGCACAAAAGTTTGTACTATTATTTTAAATTCAAACACCTAGCAGCTAGTAAGAAAAACCGATACGTAACATTTGACTTTACTTAGTTAACAATCTGATTACATGTTGTGTTCGTATCTCCGTCACAGAACTTCACATCATGCACTACATCTTTAAATGCATGCACACTTTACTTCAGAATGGAGGTATATCAGACATCTTTCGTGGTTCGTTAACAGGTCCGAAAGGGTCTTGATCGAAGTCCCGGTTTATTACAAAAATTGTCGTCTTCTATTTTCAAGTTTGGTTACTGGTATAGGCAAAAATTTCGGTAATTCGTGACTCTTCATGGCTACTCATCAATATGATATGATTAGATTACATTAGATTAAATTAGATCAATTCTTGTTTCATAGATCATGAATACGATATTTGGTAATCATGTGGACCGCGCCATTTTAATTAAAGATTTCTTTACATACCATGATTCAATTTCTTTACAACAATTTTTTACTCTCTCTCTCTTATTCTATTCGATTTTTATCTCTCTCTCTCTCTCTCTCCCTCTCTCTCTCTCTCTCTCTCTCTCTCTCTCTTTACCACACACACACATTCTTTTTTATTTTTATTTGTTTGGTGTGCTCGACTAACGGAGAGGCACGAAAACGTCTGTGAATGAGGTTCTTAGTTTTGAGTACACTTATGAAAGAAATATAAAAACAAGTATGAGAGTTACTGGTTTATGACGCTTAGTCTGCAGTCAGTTCTGAATATTATTAGTAACTACGCTCCAGTCCCTAAACGTAGTTACAGAAATGCGAATCAGACGCATTACGTATTCCAAGCCGTAGCAGCCGCGACTTGGAGACACCAGCTATGGTCACTTCCCAGCCCGCTGTACGATCACATCGGGTCGTCTTCTTCCTTCTGTTACTGTAACTGAGATTTGGCAACAAGGCAACGTATGTTTGGCAACTCTGTCATCGACGACTTACTTCCTGGTGTGCACGGAATTAAGCCTGAAAGTTCTCTTGATATTACCTGTAATTTCCATTGAATAATCTTATTATCGATTGAGGTGTAACAAAAGATTGTAAAACTACGGTTTTCAGGCCAGGAATGTCGTTGCACGTGGAAGTCGCAACTAATCTCGGCCTTTAAATAGCGGTTTACGTGTTATAGCCACTATTGATCTCGTAAGAGGAAGCTGAGACACGTACTTCTTCACCAGCTCTGTGGTAACTTGCTGACCTGTGAAAAAGCGTCTGTTATGGTTCGCAGTTCCAGTGTCGCTGACTGTACCGTTCTTATCCCTTCTGTGAAATGACGTGACGAGACGGGCTTATCAGTGTCATTTGAAGTTCATACATATTCTCAACTAGCTGCTAATGAATAACTTAAATTTTTAATCTATTTTGTGTTTTATAATAAGTACGGTATGTTGCTTTGAAGAGGAAATCATGAAAAGCACAAACGTACTACGTGCATTACCTATCTGACGTAATAGTGGTAATAAGTCTGGTATGTCATTTATTGTAATAAATGTGAGCTTACAAGCCTTAAGACGGTCTTATCAGTGATAAGGTGTACCTTGATATTTGTAGTATTTGTGGTATTTCTTTAAATCTCGAGTTATTGCGATGCAGAGCAGTGTTTTCTAATGGTGACTTGTTGGAACCATTTTCAATAGTCAAACGACTGTACCAAGGAGCGATTAGAGGACCTGCTAGACAGCTGCGTGATGTGGGTTGCATGAGAATCAGGCGAAATGCAATTCAGGTCGTTCGGATACTTTTGAGTACGACTGTACATATCTTTATATTGGGAAGCTTACTGATACAGACCTTTAGGGACTTCCCATTGACCTGGAACCACGAAATTTGGCTGTACACAAAACATTCACAGTACAAGTAAGGAGAAAATCAGGATACTGTTAATATGTTGTTATATTGTACGACAAAATACATCTTTTGTCACTTGTTATCTGACACCAAACTTGAAATTAAAAGCATTCTCTAAAGTTTTGAAATCCAAGAGATGGATATATAGCGAGTATCATTGTTGATAACAGGCAAACATCATCTAGATTATCGATTACAGGAAAGGAAAAACTATCTATATACAAAATTAAGTCGTACGGAACCCTCAGTGCGTGAGTCCTATTGGTACCTGGCCAGATTTTTACTAAAGAAGTAGCTGATACGAGTATGTTACTGAAACTCTCGATATATGGACGTATATCTTCCGTCTTGCTGTGGGAGAAGGGAACCAAAGCTCCAGAGACTCTGTGTTATGCGATATTATAATAATCTGCTGTTTCCTTTCATATCTACTGCAAAGTAGCGACATCGATCAGCTGCACAAGCAGTATGATAATGCCTCGGACCCTATCCGGAATATATGAAACGCCGATTCTTCTCCCTCGCTTCGCTGCGCTTCCATCGTTTTGTGGTCGGGAGCCAAGTGCTGCTGCGAACTCAAGCAGCAGCGTCCGTTACAGCAGTTTGCGGAGTTGGAAGCGACCGACGAATGCCGATCTGTCTTCCATATTTCATCGCTGCAGAGTCTGGGTCAGCTCGTAGTCAGATGCAAAGAGTGACGCCGAATTCCACGAAAGTTGTGTTTCACACACATACCGTCCACACTTAGTGTGATGCATAAAAACTACAAATAACATTTCAGGACAGCTGTATATTCACAAGTCATGATGGATGCGTGGCGACGTAACTGGCAAGAGAATGATTGATGATTCAGGGGAAGATTGGGTCATCGAAAAAATGAAGGTATGAAAAGCTTACTGACCCCTTTTAAATTCGATTTTTAATGGTTTACTCAGCCTGGACTTAGCAAAATATAATTAACAACATTAAGTTGACTCTTGTAGCGGTATGAACTTGAAACTAAAAAGCAGCCACTCTTCATGCATCAGTTCGAATAAGCGATTTAAACAGATTAAAAAAGCGATGGCGAGAAACGATATGAAATTGGACTTGATATCTGCCTGACCCACAAAGTGAAGAAGGGAAACTAAGAAAATTTGATAGACTAATGCCGATAGCTTATTGGTGTGCTGTACTCCTAATACACAACTACTTCCATTCAGCATACCAAGAAAGAATCTAGAAACAGAATTTTATGCCACTGATGTTCATAAAGTGTTTTCAAAAACTGTGTTGTTGTTGTGGTCTTCAGTCCTGAGACTGGTTTGATGCAGCTCTCCATGCTACTCTATCCTGTAGAAGCTTCTTCATCTCCCAGTACCTACTGCAACCTACATCCTTCTGAATATGTTTAGTGTATTCATCTCTTGGTCTCCCTCTACGATTTTTACCCTCCACGCTGCCCTCCAGTGCTAAATTTGTGATCCCTTGGTGCCTCAGAACATGTCCTACCAACCGGTCTCTTCTTCTTGTCACGAAGTGCCACAAACTCCTCTTCTCCCCAATTCTATTCAATACCTCCTCATTAGTTATGTGATCTACCCATCTAATCTTCGGCGTTCTTCTGTAGCACTACATTTCGAAAGCTTCTATTCTCTTCTTGTCCAAACTATTTATCGTCCATGTTTCACTTCCATACATGGCTACACTCCATACAAATACTTTCAGAAACGACTTCCTGACACTTAAATCTATACTCGATGTTAACAAATTTCTCTTATTCAGAAACGCTTTCCTTGCCATTGCCAGTCTGCATTTTATATCCTCACCACTTAGACCATCATCAGTTATTTTGCTCTCCAAATTGCTAAACTCCTTAACTACTTTAAGTGTCTCATTTCCTGATCTAATTCCTCAGCATCACCCGACTTAATTCGACTACATTCCATTATCCTCGTTTTGCTTTTGTTGATGTTCATCTTATATCCTCCTTTCAAGACGCTGTCCATTCTGTTCAACTGCTATTCTAAGTCCTTTGCTGTCTCTGACAGAATTACAATGTCATCGGCAAGGTGAATGCTGCACTTATTAAATACTAAAGGGTGTGTTCGAGGTCAGTGCTGTCTATGGCATTGAATGGGAACCATTTCCATGTTATTAATGACTACTGTTAAGCCCATATTTATCTTCACAACTGATATACCGAAATCATAAAATCTGAAAGTAATACCACTGGTAACATTTTCTGATTAGTCTAAGGCTTTTGACTGTGATAACCATGATATCCTAATGAAGAAGTTAAAATATTATGAAGTACTAGGCACAGCAGGTTTTTGTCATATATCAATGACTGGAAGCCCTGTGTTACACTTTCACGTCAGTAACGTAACTATGGGCACTCTATATTGGAAGCAGTGAGACTTGGTGTATAAGACTCTTGTCTGGGTCGACTGTTTCAGATATGCGTAAATTGTTTTCCAATGGTAGCTACAGAAAATGTAAGTATTGTCCCTTTTACGGGAGATACAAGTAATGCAATAAAAAATTGTACTAATAACATTACTGACAAGGCAGCTAATGCAATATTCGAAAACATCAACATACAGTTCGAGACAAATGCAGTAAAACAGAGCTCCGCAGGCTACGAAAATTAAATACGAGACTAGAAGCTTTCAAGTTTTTGAGGCTACTGACAGATCACAGCATCAATTGGAAAACCTAATACTTGGAATTAAAGAAGCGCCTTGTTTTAGCTATATTTGCAGTACGTTTGATTACTGGTATAGGCGATTTAAAAATGAAGAAACTAGATTCTTCCGCATATTTAGTTTCACTAAGGAGTCTTGATCTCGTAGGGATTGTATTTTCAGAAACGAAGCGTGTTAGCTTTGATCTGGATATTCCGACAATTACTTCTCTCTCTCACTCTCTCTCTCTCTCTCTCTCTTACACTGCGGCCGGAAAAAGACCTGCAAGAACGGGACTGACGACGACTGAAGAGAATCGTTCAACGTGACGGAAATGCAGCCCTTTCGCAAATTGCTGAAATTTTCAATGCTGGGTTCTCAACAAGTGTAAGCATGCGAACCATTCAACGAAACACTATCGATATGGGCTTTCGGAGGCGAAGGCCCACTCGTGTACCCTTGATGACTACACGACACAAAGCTTTACGCCTCGTCTGGGCACGTCAACACCGACATTGGACTGTTGATGACTAGGAACATACTGCCTGGTCGGACGGGTTTCGTTTTAAATTGTATCCAGTCGACGGATATGTACGGCTTTGGAGGCCACCTCATGTACCCAAGGACCTTACATGTCAGCAGGAGACTGTTAAAACTGGTGGTGGTTCTGCAATGGTGTTTGGCAACTGGAGTGATGTGAAAACTTTGATACGTCTAGATACGACTATGACAGGTGACACATACGTAAGCATCATTTCTGATCACCTGCGTCCATTCACGTCAACTGTGCATTCCGACGGACTTGGGCAATTCCAGTAGGACAATGCGACACCCCACACGTCAAAAAGTGATACAGAGTGGCTCCAGGAACATACTTCTGAATTTAAACACGTCCGCTGGCCACCTAACTCGACAGTAATGAACATTATTGAGCATATCTGGGATGCCTTGCAACGTGCTGTTCACAAGAGATATCCACCCCTTCGTGTTCTTACGGATTCATGGACAGCGCTGCAGGATTGACGGTGTCAGCTCCTTGAAGCACTACTTCAGACATTAGTCGAGTCCATGGCACGCCGTGTTACGGCTCTCTGGGACCCTGCACGATGTTAGGCAGGTCTACGTTTCCTTGACTGAAGAGACAATGAGGTTCCCGATGGGGGACTAGAAAATCCCACACGCGCTATATATATATATATATATATATATATATATATATATATATATATATATATATATATATATGTGTGTGTGTGTGTGTGTGTGTGATGTTTGCTAGTCCCCCATCAGGCACCTCCACAAGTGGCGGACAGCGGAAAGCTCCCCAGATATGGAAGGATCCGGCGAAATAAAATATCCAGAGTGGACCAAAAGTAGTATGTGCAGAAGAGGGTACCCAAGCCGTGGTGAAGGCAACTATCCTACGGCCAGAGCGGCCCAAAATAAAGACTCCTGGTCCTCCAGGTTGGGAGTTGTACCGAGACATACTAACCCAATCATGTGTAAATGCTGACCAGTGACGGTTTACTCAATGCACGCCTTGGAAACAGGACAGAATATACTGTAACAAAAGTTGGGGAAGATACAAGGATTTCTCTTTTGGTTCTTGGAACATCAAAAGTCTATACCACCCCTGAAGTGCCCAAATACTAATAAATGAACTATAGAGATACAGGGTATAACTGGTAGCTCTCCAAGAAGTAAGACTGAAAGGAACTGGCTCACTGAAAATAGGAGATGGGACTGTAATGTATGGAGCTGCGCTCATCTCTACAAAATAGGAACTGGATTCTGAAGTAATAAATCAATAACTGACTCTATAAAGGAATTCAAACATGCCAATTATCGAATATCATACATCACAGTTTGGACTCAGTGATTCGATAGTAAATTTCTAGATGCACATGCACCAACAGAAGATAAGGATAGTGGCATGAAGAAGGATTCTACAGGCAATTGGACCACACATACAACTCTATAAGTAGAATAAAGGGCTCTGAGAGCTATGGGACTTAACTTCTAAGGTCATCAGTCAACTAGAACTAACCTAAGGACGTCACAAACATCCATGCCCGAGGCAGGATTCGAACCTGCGACCGTAGCGGTCGCGCGGTCCCAGATTGTAGTGCCTAGAACCGCTCGGCCACACCATCCAGCTATAAGGAGAGATAATATAAGAGTAGTCTTAGGAGCTTTTAATACCAAAGTAGGAAAGGAGGAAGTTTACAAATCAACCATTGGCAATTTAGGCTTACGTGAGAAAAGTTCGGATAATGTGGTTCAACTTATAAACTTAGCAATGACAAATGATCTCACGCTAAGGAGCACAAAATTTCAACACAAACAGATACATTTAGCGACATGGATATCACCAGATGGAGAAGTAGTGAATTACATTGAACGTGTGGCTATCCAAAAAAGATTTGAGAACGGTATTAAAGATGTTAGAACATTTAGGGGCGCCTATTGTGACACAGATCATATGTTAATCATATCAAAAACGTACATGAAATCGAAAAGAAAATAAATGTCTACTGAAAAAATACTTGTTCCTCGCTCTTTGAGTACACGTATGAGCGCACACGCTCTCGTTACGTGTTCTCGCTCCAAGAGCGACAACGGAATGGCCCCTCTCCACGCCAGACATGAAGGGGTATATCTTTCAGTTTCTTCCATTACTCCTTCAGCTCAAGGACTCAGGAATATCGTCTGCCAATAGGCAGTTTTCTTCTAAAATGGGAGAATGACGTTTGGTTCAAGGCGACCAATCCAGAAATCTGTAGCATCGGCGTTTGGCGTTTGCTGTCTCCCTGTGAAAACCTCTGAAACTACTTGCTATGTTTGTAAAGAATGCGTAGGCTGGGCGCTCCCACACAATGTAGCGGAATTTGCTTTTAAGCCGAACATAGGGCCATTCTCCCTTTCAATCGAGGAAACGCTGTCTGCTCTACGGGCGGTCGCAGGCCGACATAGATAGGTCGACTCGTCCTCTGAAGGGACCAGCCTCCTGGAGTGCAGTTTGCCTCTCCCTAACTAAAAGCTTTTGTGACTGTCATGCGTTGAAAATGTGTGTGTACCCAAGCCTCGAGTATTTTAACCTCGGTGCGCACTTGCGATTTACTTGTTATTTGCATATTGTTTTCATGAATTCATACAACATCGAGTTTATCTTATCGAGTTTAGTTTCGAATGAAGCGCCTTGATGTGCGGAATATGATTGTGAGGAAGGAATATGTAAGCAATGAAAGTCAGGAGACCACGACGTCTTACATCCTCAATATAATTTTATAGTCTTAGATAACTTAGTTCCTGTATTATTCACAGCTTTCTTAATTTCCACTGCACTCAAGGCTCCATTAAACTTTCTCACTTCCAATGAACCCGACGTTCTTCTTGCTCTGAAAATCAATTAAACACAATCCTAGACAACGATATTCGCCTTAAAATATGTATTGTGCACTTTCGGATAGGCAAGTTAATGACTAACAGTGTGAACAACGCCGTACTCGGTCATTTGGTACATATATTTACATATACCTTAACCAATTTCGGCAACTTGATTTGTTAAAAAGTTAAATGCGGCTGCTGAATTACCACAGTTTTGCACTAATACTAACGATGACAACTTAAAGTGTAATGTGCGCTCATACTACTCTATAAAACCAAAACGCTAACCCTGTACTGACTGCTTTTCTCTTAGAAGGTTGCAGGACCTAGCCATGCGATCACTCTGTTTCGACGCTTCAGTCCAGAACCGCGCTGCTGCTACAGTTCGAATCCTCGGGCTTGGATGTGTGTGATGTCCTTAGGTTAGTTAGGTTTAAGTAGTTCTAAGTCTAGGGGGCTGATGACCTCAGATGTTAAGGCCCATAGTGCTTAGAGCCATTCGAACCATTTGAACCATTTGAGCTCTGTTACATATAAAGAAAGTAAAGAAATTGGAGAGTGAAATTATCTAAGTTTGAACAGAAGAGCATTGCTCCAGCGCAAAGAAGTATCCACATGCAACAATGCACTTCAGTGTGTGAGTGTAAGCCTTCTCAGAGAGTTAAGTGAGAGGAGACCAACTGGCCTCCGTTACTCTCGTAACATGATGTAAGGTGCCGCAAAGAGGATGCAACAACACCTGCCAGGTGTTTGACAAAGCAGTTTAGAAACTGAAACAAACTGGTTAAGCAAATATCGCAGAACATAGGACTGTACACAACTGTTAAAGAGAAGAAACCATTCAGTAATGATGAATCATGTCAGAAGGCAGAGCCTCTCCATGCTGCCATAAATAGTCCATCATGCTAGGCTAGATTTAGTGGATCACTTAAGATCGATGGCATTCAAGTCATATGGGCTCGATTCTCTGATTATTGTGTTGTGACATCTTGTTTATGAGACTGTTCCAGTACTGCTGCCATCCAAGATCGCCACTGATTTGTAGCGCTGGATGGCAGAAGACATCTTCCAGCCCCAGCCACCACTAATGTGTAGTCCAGGGGCCTTCCAACCTGAAGAACAGACTGTTCTAACTTCCAGCATAACTTGGGTAACATGTCTATTGAACTGCCAGGTCATGATCAGCATTCAACATGACCTTATGGTATCCATCATCATGGTCCATCTAATGGGACAATCCCCTAGAACAAAAGCAAAAAGAGGTTTATCAGCACAGTAATTCAATAATTTTTCGAAGGGGACGTTTCAAGTTTTATACTTCGACCACGGCCTATCAGCCCGGAAGTTTTAAGCGAAGAGTAAGGATATTCTCACCGATACTCCTGCGGTTGTACTTTTTCTCATATATAGACCACACATTCACTCACTGGTAAATTCAGGAAGCGTTTGAAGATGTTTTATTAAGAGCTGTTCATTTCTTTAAGGAATCGTGAGTGGAGTTAGTTGTACGGTTATAAAACTTACTGGAATTCCGCGTGATTAATTCCGAGTAGTATCTGCTTCAGCAAACACTTCACACTTTCTGGCCAGGGCCATTGATATTGTACCCCGGGCTCTCACCAGTAAGAAGTGTGAGTGGATATCATGAGAATCCTGTCGAACAGCGTCGCTAGACTACAATCCTGAATACGTGTGCTTGCGTCCTGTGGCCACAAACGGAAGGAACCAGATGCCGTTCGGTCGGGTGCCTTCCCAGACGGCGGAGCCGATGCCTCCGGTTCCGCGAGGCGGTATTATTAGTAAATCGAGACGGGTAGGAAAATGGACTCCGGCTCCTAGCAACGGCAGGGGGAATAATAGCCGTGCGGAATGAAAGATCCGTTGCGCGGGCTGGCGTGGGCGTCGGTGGGCGGCGGTGGCCGACTCTCTTTTAATCAGGCTGGGCGCGTGGCGGCAACACAGTAGCAGCAGCAGCAGCGGCGGCACACCAGCGGTAGCCAGGCGCCTCTAATCACCGCTGCCGGCACTAATTGCTGGCCGCCATCTCTTCGCAATTAGGGCCGTCGGCCGGCGCGCCGCCTTTCTTCGCCCTTCTCCCCGCCATCGACGGACCACATCGAAACGGGCATGGTGGTGCAAGTCCCCCATAGTTGCACAGTGAATGCCCTCCCTCCCTGTATCTGTCTCTCACATCTACGTCTGCGTCTATACTCCGCAGGACACGTCGTGTTTCAAAGGAAATCTTATACACACCTCCTCTCATGCCTCCTTCCCCCTCCTCTTTCCTCGCCCACAAACACACATTTTCCAGGTCCACTCGGGAATGGGTGAGGGTAGGGAGCTTGTTGATAAGCATCCGTAAGAATCTCCTGCGGAAGTGTGGCCGAGCGGTTCTAGGAGCTTCTTCTTGGAACCGCGCGACCGATACGTTCGAAGGTTCAAATCCTGCCTCGGGCATGGATGTGTGTGATGCCGTTAGGTTAGTTAGATTTAAGTAGTTCTAAGTTCTAGAAGATTGATGCCCTCAGATGTTGAGTCCTATAGTGCTCAGAGCCATTTGAGCTATTTCCATGAGGTGTCATAAAATATACTTCGAATTCTTCTCGTACTGGCTGTGTATCACAGGAGGTCTTCGAGGTACTTTGGATAAATTCGTTAAGCCTGTATTGTTGCGAGTAGCTTCTCTCCACTCTCCAAGAGTAATGACACCGTTGTCTACGTCTTCTGTATCAAAACTATTTGGTAGTGCATAAATGGTTTTCGTACGTTGCGCTGTGCCTTAAATAATTATGGAGATACGTACAAGCTCTTGGTACTATTTCTGTGTTCTCAACTTTAAGTAACAACGGCTTCCTAAACACCCTAAAAATAGAGGACATTATGCCTAAAGCGTTTTGTACACTATGTCGTGCGCGAGAAACTTGGTAATTAAATATTCTTTCCTCCGACCCTGGCAATTACCCAGCTAACATATGGTGTCAAATTTTCCCTTCCTAGAAGAGATTATGGGGGAAGAATGTGTTATTTATTTTCCATTAACGCTTTATGAAACGAAGTACTTTTTTAAAGTCCTCCAACTGATATTCGGCCCTGTCAACTAACACGTACATAATGTAAGCACCAATATGCGTGACACGTACACAATGTAGGCAACAATATGCGACAGCAATCGCCATAAGGACGAACCTAAATGTTTTTTTGTAGTTAATATATTCACTTCCAGTATTGGCAGGACACATAACGTTCACATTTTTGCCATTATGGCTCCTACACAGCGAGGGAAGTTCCACTTCACTTCGACATTTCTGTCAGCATTCTTCCAGCATTCTTCCATTATTCAGGGTCCTTAGGAATCTCAGAAGTAAAACATTAACATTACTTTCCCTATTTTTTTAGAATGACACAAACAAAAGATGGAGATGTAAGTCAGCTTCTGAAGACAATGTCCCTCGAACACCAGCTACGTCTCATGAAGAACACAGAGAAGATAAAAAAAAAGAAGAATAGCTCAGGAAATGGAGAGAGATGCTCGAGTTGTGGAAGCGTACCAGATTCTAAAAACAATTACCAACAGATATGAATGAAGTGTGTATGGAGAGTTCATCCCCAATGAGATGAGAAAATTTCCCCCGACAACACAAACGTTTGTGAAGCACATCATTGGAAATGTGCTATTCAAAGCAGCGTTGCGGTGTATGGGAAGCGAAATACCAATATCACATCATTACCGGCTGTCGTATCGATAAACACTGCAGAAATAAGCCGTCCACGAACTAACTGGGATATTATGTACGTTGAAAATCATACAGGTGAGAGGGAAGAATTCATTGAAGTACCAGGTCCATCAGAAGAACTCCAATTTTTGCTGTTTAAAAAGTAAGTGAAATACTTTGTACCACTTATTTAATTTAAGACTCACTTTATTTTAAAAAAAGTGAGTATTTAAAGCTACGTACTTACCTTTATGTAATTCTTCAATACTGATGAAACAGCTTCACGTACTTCTGGCATTATAAGGGAAATGGCAGAATATGATACTTTCAATAAGTGCATTAGCGACTTATACGAATCCCCAGTGGCTAACATCGTAATGCAATGGACAGTCCAATTCTTGATGAATCACTTTCTTGGCAATAGGCATCTTTCTTTAGATTAAGAGATGTAATTAACTGTAGTAAATAATTCAAGTCTTCAGTGGACATTCTCGTAAAATTTCTAAATAATGCACAATAATCTGCTGCTAGATCTCACAGTACACTCGTTCGTGGGCCTTCTCTAAATGTTTTTCTGTTGCACCTTCGTTTCCTTTTCCGTTTATTTTCATCTCCATTATTAGCGACATGTGTGTTGACCAAGTAAGCAGCCGCCGCAATCACTTTATCACCCATTATCCTGCAAGACCCACTCAGTCTGCCACAAATTCTGTTGCTTTGGTATAAATTAACTTGCCGCATGCAACATAGGTCGCAAGATGTTGACTTTTATGGCGTACTACAAGACGACGCACTCCACGTTTCCGTAGCATGCCAAATGTTTCAAGTTGTTTTTATTTTTTAATTTATAGTAAGGTCTTATGGGACCAAACTGCTGAGGTCATCGATCCCTAAGCTTACGCAATACCTAATCTAACTTAAACTAACTTACGCTAAGGACAACAGACACAACCACGCTCGAGGGAGGATTCGAACCTCCGACCGGGGAGCCATGTGAAAATTGTTGCCCCAGCGTAAACGAGCCTTTAGTGCCAAGGCCTCACGTAAGGGCAGTACGTGCTCCAGACTGGGAAACGTGTTACCTGCTTCTAAGAGGGTTCATCTGCAGGGTGTAACTAAATCCTCTTTACAGATGTTGATAACTTGTACTGGTAAAGAAGACAAATCGATTTAGCATGGAAACTCATGTTCAGAAACATACCATTTTCCCGCAACACGCAAAATACCACAACACACGTTCAGATCTACCACATTTTTGGGGGCAACTGACTAGGGTATTACATATGTCATTCATCGATCAGCTGATTTCCCATCCCCACTACGGGTTTCTTTAAATGCCATTCAGTTGAGTCTGTGATCTGTCCAGATACGTTTTTACCTGCTGTTCTAGTTGTGGCCTTTTTTCTTACTGTACTAATTTATAGTAGCAATCACTCACTACATTGCAGAATCCATGCTGTACGTACATCATTTTTAGTCTATTGCTATCGACCATAGTGAACTACACATTAGGGCTGTTGATAAAATATCGATGTAGGCATATATTGATATTTTCCACAACATGAGTAGCTATATATAGGCGATATTTGTGTGGCAGATATATAGATATCGGTGCTGCCGATATTTTTATTTTATGTTATTTTTTCCGCATTTTTTGATAAATATTTGAATATGTATTTTTTTTTAAATTGTAGTAGAACATAATTTTACTTTCACTGTGTCTTACTGCTTTATGAGCTTTCATCACGTCCCGTCTTTCTCTTTGACTGATTGAAGCATATCTAAATAGCACAAAGAAAAAGTTCGATTGCACTGGCTGGTGGCGGTATGAATACAATAACGAAATATACGCTGTAAAGAAATAGCACTCCAGTTCCGTTAAAAAAACCATTTTTAACGTTCCTGTCCTTCCATTTCTTCACATCGGCGTTCTCCAAAAAGAGCTGCTGAAACTGATGAACAAAAATCTAAATGACAAGACTGGCTTTGCGGGTGGGTGAAGACGTGTGAGGGGGAAATGCTGAGTAATTGACGCTCGGCGCTGCCAACAAAAACTGCAACGTTTAACTCCACCTCCCAATTTTGACGCTGCAGCTGCTAGATGCTGTCGTTTGCAGAAATGAAAAAAAAAAAAAAAACAGGGAAATCGAGAAATCGACATGAAGTGTTCCAGAGAGCTGACGAAACTTGCTCTAGGCGCCCGTAGAGCAAGTAGCAGGGTGCGAGTATATTTACAATGGCAGTATATTTACAATGTGCAGACGATATTGTTTTTGGCCGGTACGTCGATAGTTCTTTCCTCTACATATCGATAACTTTTTGGGCATATCGAGAGCCAATAGGGAGGCCGATAATGATATTTGTAAATATCATTATATCGTATTCCTATAGTTTTTAAAATAGCAACAGTCCTTCTGCACATTTCAGGAATACGCCGACTTTATGTTATTGTACGACGTAGCTTGGTGCAGTGGAACGGCTGCTCGTCAGTTGTATGCGGAGTGTTTTCCACATCGGCTTCGCACTTGCTCTTTGCTACGGTGTACCAGCTGGCATCGGAGACGGCTACATTCAATAAAAGCAGGGTCGCCGAGGTGCTCGACGGTGGTGCCGCGCTCCAGAGGTTCAAGAGTAGAAGAGGACGCGGTGACGAGTACCAGAAACATAGAAAGTAGGCTGGCTGTGGATCACGATCATGTCTGGCGTTTTCTGCATGAACAGCTGAGCAGCAGCTGGGTCCTTTTCATCCCCAGAAGGTATACACAGTGCCGCCGTAGGATTCTGCGTTACGAGCCCATTTCTTCGGGTGGTTCTTGCACCGTTGTGTGGACGAAACGGACTTCCAATGGCGGATCATTATCATGCATGAAACCAAGTTCACCAGGGAAGGTGATCTCAACTGCCAGAACAATCATGTGTGGCCAGATGAAAACCCACATGATTCGCCACCTAGCGGGTTTCAGGAAAGATACGGTCTTAAAATGTGGGTATGGTTCCTGGATGCATGAGTGCTGGCTTTCTCGAAGAACATCATATATGAAGTCTTCACGGGTTGTCAGCCGAGTAGCGTTGTCGTCTCGTAGCAAAGTTTCGATGGGATGCGTCTCCATCATCTTCGCCTGAAACAACTCGTGAAGACTTCATATATGGGCTATAACTTCTTCCACCACATCTCACGGGTGTTGCGTACTTGCGATTTCTTGACTTTGTACTGCACAGGCTTTTGGAAAATGTGCAAGTGCATGTGCGTCAGAACTTGTGGTTCCAACTCATTTTTCATGTGCGTTCCGACATAGATTTGGGCAACAGTGGATAGGTTATGGTAGCCCGATTGCATAGTCTGCGCAGTCCACCGAGATGAACCCGCTAGAGCATTGCCTGTAGTCCTTGATTTACGAGACCCTGTAGCATTCGAGGCTAACCTACCGGCGAGGGAGTTGCTGGAAGACGAGGGCTTCTTGATCGTGTGTACCGAAACATTGAACAGTGGTACCGTATCTGTGTTGACGTCGTTGTTCGTCACATCGAGCCCTACTTGTGAGCGGACCTTGACGAACAAGCAGTAGCAGTCAGAGACCAACATGTGCTGTGTTATTCTGCATGTAGCCGAAAAATTCAGGACATAAGTTTTTGTGCTAAGCTTATCCGTGTTGGTCTCCACTACAAGATCTCAAACTATACAAAAGTAATTTAGATGCACGCCGCATATTACAAAATGATTAAGTTGGTTGCAGGCTGGCTGCTTAGTGGTTTCCAGGTGCAACAAAAACCAGATTTTTCAGAATTCAAATAGTTACGGATCTTATTTAAAAATTTAAAGTGGCAATTACCCAGACTGTATCAAAAAATGGCTCTGAGCACTATGGGACTCAACTGCTGTGGTCATTAGTCCCCTAGAACGTAGAACTACTTAAACCTAACTAACCTAAGGACATCACACACATCCATGCCCGAGGCAGGATTCGAACCTGCGACCGTAGCAGTCGCACGGTTCCGGACTGCGCGCCTAGAACCGCGAGACCACCGCGGCCGGCCAGACTGTATCGCCCAGTGTTTGAGAATGAAAGCAATTAGCGACATGTGTTGTGACTGACAATTTGCAATTTTTCACAAACACAACTTTCACTGGTGTAAGTTCACAACGTTGATGACACAACAACAAACGAAAGACAACAATATCGATGCCAGTAAAAGTCTCCTAATTTAGGCAAACTAAAGTTCACTCGAGTTCCCCCTGCAGGAAGTAGTGCTCGGAATGTTTGTTTCCATTATCTTGTATGTAAATAGCCGGTGTTTACCATGGTGCTTTTGGTACGCCTTGGGCATAGACAACCTCGTCCTCTGTGGCGTAATATGGGTTACCGGCCCTCAGAGGCTACCTAGCCTCCGGTTTAACGACCTCTAACCAATTTTACACATAATTTCAAACTCTTATCTTCTCGGTGACACCTCTTCTTTCTTCATTTCCGCTGTTCGTGCAAAAAACATCAGCATCAGGAATTATGTTTTAATTTGTTTGCCTCTTTGCTGTTAACGTTATTTGCAATACATCTTGCAGACAGTAACAACTCGTAACACCGAATGTAAGTGCAAAATAATATCGTTGTGCAACACATAGTTAAATGGGTATCTCGTCATAAACAGTGAAATGCGTGAAGAACTAAATTTCTCTTAAAACAGAGATGGGAAGATACCTTTTCCGTCTGAGTGAGTCATCAATTTCTTTTTTGAAATGTCTGTGCTATATTTTCATTTTAACAATACAAATGCTGCTTCCTAGTCCGTCCTAACACACAATTCACACAGTTTTTGACTTTAGTACATTACTTGCTCATACTTTGCACTATCATGTTCACTGACAAGCCAAGACAAGTAAAAAACACGCGACTTGCTTTCAAACAACCTCAAATTTTAGCAGACATGAAACAATTGGAAATCTCACACAATGCTTGTCATTTTTGTAGGTCGCTCCAGTACCACACAGTTCATTTTTCTGCAACGTGAAATTTCGGCAGTAAGACTGCACTGGGATGATAGATAGTAACTTCCCAAAGAGAGACAGCGTTCTGTAGAGCACGATGTGACTGAGCAACAAGCAGAATCGTAACAGCTACCTAAACGCCAGTGCTTATCGCTGCGCCACTCCCTCTGATTTGTCATAGTCTTTTTTTCCTCGAGATAGACGTTGGGATGTACAGTATGTTTGCTGCCTCATCTAAGAAGCTATGTGCTCAGATTTCTAACAGCACGGCAGAACGTAAGGAGACTTGCGGAATATAGGTGCAAATGTGGACAACACATGGACACCTTATAACAAATCAAGATCATGGAAGTACTATGTTAACCATAGTTAGCGATACCGTCCTCAGTTTAATGAAAACTGCAGTGTGATCTCTTTCTTTGTAAATGTTCATTCTAAAAGATTCATGTCTATTGGACTAAATCGTTATACTAAAGTAGTTACAAAAATTGTATTACATTCCAAATTAAATCGCAGCGTATGGAAAAATCACGTTTACCTTTCAATGTAAAAGTTTTTAGTCATAAAAATTAATTATCCTACAGATTTAATTTTATATGAGCTTTAACAAATGCTGCTTGGATCGTATATGTTTCCAAATACGATTTATGGATTGTTTCATCGAAATTTATTATTTACTAAAAATAAAACTATTAGTATCTTGCAAAAATGCACTTAAGTTTTTTCGTATCTTATCCAAAATTTTGTAAAAGCTAAATTTATACTGTCCTTTGCACATGGCATATTCCCACTGTTCATCATTATTTCATCGCTTTGTATTTTGCAAGAAAGAAACGAAATATGTTTACATAAAATTGTTACTAATATGGCCTAAAAAAACAGGATGTTATGTCAGTTTCCAGTTTGACCCCCTGAAGTTTCTGGGAACAAAACTGTTTTCTATGAATATTGAGACTCTCGTGCAGTACTCATCTCAGTTCACACTTCGTTTCTGACCCTTCTTGTTAGCTCTCCAACAGGTGTCCGCCAGACTGCTTATACGAGTATGCTCCGCGTTTGTAAATGTTTCTCTTTTGTGCTAAAACTGTGTGTGTTTTGTTGTGAGAACGACTACGCTTTTTAATGTTCTTGTGATTATAAAACACCGAAATAAAGGATGCTAGGGTTAAAAGTTAACTAAGGGCTTCAGCCTTGATGAAATGTTTTTTGGACGCCATCTTCTACAAACTGATGCCAAAATCAAGGTAGGTACTCATATAACATCTTCTCTTGGAAGATTAAAGAGGCAGCACGGTACTAGTGATGTTTACTAGTAATGCATGAATGTAGTATCCGGAGACTATTCAAGTGGGTTGTTATGACCCGTACTCAGCATGCCACTGTATGATGAGCAGCGGGGTGCCTCGTGTGCCTTTTTCACTTATGGAAGGGCCCCACGTGCTCGAATATCTCCCATTTCACCTTCACGGTCTTTTCGCCAATACACATTTGTGTGAGCAATGTATTGTTTGACTCGTGTAGGAGCTTACGTTGTAATGATACACAATGCCTCTGTTGCATAATTTGCCACTCGATTTCGATGAACTGTTACTAAGATTAACTGTGACGAAACCTGCTACTTGTCTACGGATATTCTCTCATTTACACTATCAGTTCTGTATTACTGACTGTTTACTCCATCTATCGCATCTGACTGATGAGTAATATTCACTTACCGGCTCAACGAGGATTTTATGTATTACTTCCATGTTGTGGGATCACAATTCTACATATACTAGTCATTTACTTTCCTGTTCTAGACGCAAATAGAGCGAGGCAAAAAGGACTGTATGTAGGCGTCTGTGTGAGCCCCAATTTCTCATATCTTATCTTCGTTGTCCTTATGCGCAATATATGTTGCTGGCAGGAGAATCGTGTGGCAGCAAGTTTGAAATGCCGGATCTCTAAATATTCTCAGTAGTGTTTCTCGAAAACAACGTCGAGCCTCCCTCCAGCGATTCCCATTTGAGTTTCCGAAGCATCTCCGTAACACCTACATGTTACTCGAACCTACCGGTAACGAATCTTGCAGCCTGCGCTTTAAATGCTTCGAGATCTTCCGTCAATTCTGCCTGGTATGGATGCAAAATACTCAAGCTGCACACTAGAATACGTCGGAACAGGACTCTGAATGCGATTTACTTTACAGGTGAACCACTCTTTCCTGAAATTCTCCCAATAAACCGAAGTAGACGATTCTCTTTTCCTACACGCGGTTCTAACATGCTAGTTCCACTTCATATCACTTCGTAACGTTAGCTCCCGGTTTTACTTATATTTTTTCACGTTTAGAGCTCTCTGCCATTCTTCACACCAACTACAAACTTTGTCAAAATCATCTTCTATCTTCCTACAGTCACACCCTCCGTATACCATAGCATCATTAGACAAACAACTGCAGATTGCTGTACACACTGTTCGCCCAATCATTTATAGAGAACAACAGCGGTTCTACCACACTTCTTTGGGCTCTGCTGACCAATCCTTGTCTCTGATGAACACACGCAGTCGTGGACAACGTAGTGGATAATGTCACTTGAAAGTCTTCGAGCCACTCACATATTTGTGAACCTATTCCATATGCTTCCAGCTTCGCTAGCAGCCTGCAGTGGCGCACCGTATCAAATGCTTTCCGGAAATCTAGAAAGATGCGATCTGCCATTTGCCCTTCATCCATAGTTCTCAGGATATCATTTGAGAAAAAAGGAAGCTGAGTCCCGTACGAGTGATGCTTTCTAAGACTATGGTAATTCGTGGCCATAAGCTTCTCAGTCTAGAGAAAGTTTAATATATTCAATCTAAGAATATGTTCTAGAATTCTGGAGCTAACCGAAGTTCGGGGTACTGGTTTTGTAATTTTGCAGGTCCGGTTTTTTACTCTTTTTCTATACTGGAGCCTCCTGCGTTCTTTTTTTCAGCCACTTCGCACTTTGTTCTCGGCGCGAGACACACCATAATACAGGCAAGGCAAGGGGCAATGCCGTAGAATGCTCTTTGTAAAACCGAATTCTCATTCCATCCAGATGTGTCTGATGGTCAAACGACGGCATGTAAGCGCCACCATTCTGCTGTGTGAACGATTTCTCTGATGTGAAATTTAAAACTTCAGCTTTCGTTTTGCTGTCTTCAACTAACGCACCTGACTTGTCAACAATGGAATGAATGGAAGCCTTATACCTGCTTAGCGATTTTACATCTCGAATATTCTTCCACTCAATAGTTATTCTGAAGCCTATTTTCCCACGATTGTTTTATGTGCTCATTTCACTCTGCCCACGATTGTTTTATGTGCTCGTTCCACTCTGAACCACTCCACATTAACACTCTCAGATATTTAGTGGAGGTGAGTGCTTCCAATGATTGTTCCGCAGTCGTGTAATAATACAACTACGGCCTTTCCACCTATTCTGTTGGGGGTCGAAACCCAATTTTTGTTCGAAGCGTCGGTCCTTTGCAGGTCTTTCTGCATTTTGTTGAGATTTTCTAGCCTTGCGACTTCTCTGTATACAATAGTAACATGCACGAACTGCTTCGTGCAGCTCACTATGTTATCCATTACGTTATTTAAGTTTACTGTGAACAGCAACGATCCTATATCACTCCTTTGGGGGGACACCGAAGTTACATTTACTTCTGAATAATAGTCTCCAATCAGGATGACACACCATCTTCTGTGTACTAGGGACTCTTCAGTCCAACCGCAAAGATCACCTGACATCCCATATTCTCGTATGTTATTACGCGGCAGTGCGAAATTGTACTGGGTGGCTGGCGGAAGTCAAGGAATACTCCATCAAGCCGGTCGCCGATATCTACTACTTCCTGCGCCTCGTGGACGAACGGAGTCAGCTGGTTGTCACATCTGAATGTTTCTAATGAACTGTTCCAAGCTATTACAGCAACTGATGATGAAGGCTTGCCAATGACTAGAGAACAGGGTAATTTTATCCGTAGTCCTCCATTACTTCCTACTAAGTCAGCGAACCGTGGATGATTAAACAATCCAAACACATATCGGTAAGGTGAAACATTTGTCACACTCTCCAGTCTACAGGCTTTTATAACTGCGCATGATAAAATTGTTCAGTTAAGGTTACACACGTCAAGCAGTTTGCATAAAATTAACGCAGACAGAAACAACGCCAAGCACCTTATAATAGTTTCTTAGAAGTTCTAAATAAATATTCGTTAACAGCAAAACCTGCTACAGGACTCACCTCAGTTTGAACTGCTAACAGAAAAAAATAACCTTCGCTATACTATATAAGGTTCTAATATAAATCTGGTAAAAAGTCATACGTCAAAAATTAAAATGATGAATTTTGTGTTATTGAAATATCTGCCTCGGATCAGCTGGCCGTCAATTTTCACTGTACACACTTCAGTTCGCTCTCAGGCCCCGAAGTGGTATTGCACAATTCTGCTGTTCAAATGGCATTTCGTGTCATGTATTTGATTGCGTAATCCTGTAACGTTCGAAAATAATTCATTATACTTCTCATATTTTCTGCCTGGCATGTTTAATTCTGCTTATCTTTTGTTTGAATTTATTGCTACATAGCGCAGTCTGCTGCATTACGAAGAATTCTTGTGCTGTAAATTAAATGTGCGCGTTTGATGCGAAATACTTGTTTTGTGTTCTGTATTTTAATGACGTGTGTTGCAGACAATTATTTCACAATATCTACAAAGTCGAAAGTCCGCAATACTGAATGCAAAAAACAAGAATATTTAAATTCGTCTAATGAGCACCTCTATGGCATAATATTATTCACAAAATTTATGTTGACCATATTGTAATTAAAAATTACTGTAGCAGACTGTATTATGTAACACTAAGTATTCTACAACATTTCTATGATAAGTCGTTCTGGTAGAAAATCCAAAGAGATTCTGGTCGTGTGCCAAGTACACCAGCAGCATGGCACAATCTATTATTACACTCACCGTGCCATAGCGATGTTAATGTTACCACTGACTGTGCCACTCAAACGGATTAACTAGACACAGTTTTCCGAAATTACTTCACCAGAACAAGACGAAGTAAATGTTCCAGTATTCTAATCAAGAGCAGCTGCTAACATAAATTAGAAGTAGATATCTTCGATGTAGCGAAGCAGCTTAAATCACTTGCCAAAGCCAAGTCTTTCGGTTAACATCCTGTACCAATTACGTACCTTTCAGATTATGCTGATGCAATAGCTCCATACTTAGTCATCATTCGACAAAAGGTCCGCACCTAAGGACTGGAACGTTGCACAGGTGAGACCAAAATACAAGACAGGAAATAGGAGTTATCTGCTGATTTACAGACCCACATCACTAATGTCGATTTGCAATAGGATTTTGGAAGATATATTGTGGGTATGAATTACATCGAAGAAAACGATCTATTGACAAATAATACGGATTCAAAAAATATCATCCATGTGAAACAGAACTGGCACTTCGTGCACACGAAGTAACGAGTACTACTGGCAGGGGATCTCAAACTGATTTCTATTTGGAGATTTACAGAAGGCTTTAGACACCATCCCTCTCAAGTAACATCTAATCTAACAGCGTGATAGCTGAGTATCGTCAGGTTTGTGCGAATGGATTCGTGATTTCCTATCAGGAAGGCCACACATTGTAGTAACTGACGGAAAGTCATCGAATAAAATAGGTGGTATCTGGCCTTCCTCTGAGTATATTCCGTTCCACACTTCCATTGAAGTATGAAAGCCGGCAGTCCATTACACGGCACTCAGACATCCTAACCGGCCACTGAGGTGGTTATTCGTCCCTAGTACTCTACGATAATTTATTTAAAATTTATTATAAATTAGGTGCCATTAAAACTTATGTAATGTTAATGTTTTTAGTGCTTTTGGTCCATAGACCATAGGCCATGATCAAGCAAGCTCTAAAAATAAAAATAGGTCACAAGAGATGAAACAGCACCCAAAGAATGGCATAATACAGTAACAAGTGGAAAAGTAAGCCGAAAATATCTCTCATACAACCCCCTGGCGATGTAGGTTTCAAAGCGGTACTGCTTTCAGTAGTATGCTGAACAGAGATCTGTTAAATTACTAGCACAGGCCTGGAAATTACAAATGGTAATCCGAGTCCCTTTGGCTCACGTGGAATGTAAGTTACTTTAGTAAGATGTGTCCTTTACAAATAAAATAATGCCGGCCGGTGTGGCCGTGCGGTTCTAGGCGCTACAGTCTGGAACCGAGCGACTGCTACGGTAGCAGGTTTGAATCCTGCCTCGAGCATGGATGTGTGTGATGTTCTTAGGTTAGTTAGGTTTAATTAGTTCTAAGTTCTAGGCGACTGATGACCTCAGAAGTTAAGTCGCATAGTGCTCAGAGCCACTTGAATCAACCATTTTTGAGCAAATAAAATAGTAAAAAACCATCCAGAAATGCTTTACAATTGTAAAAGTTAAAAAAAGGTAACAATGAGGTATTACAAGATCGATTAAAAACCATATTGCTTACGTGACGTGCACAACATACGCTGTGCCAGATTCCGGGTTATCAAAAAGTCAGTATAAACTTGAAAACTTAATAAACCACGGAATAATATAGATACAGAGATAAAAATTGACACACATGCTTGGAATGACATGGGGTTTTATTAGAACAAAAAAAAAGCACCCATATTGCTAGAAGCGTGAAAGATCTCTTGCGGGCGTCGTTTGGTGATGATCGTGTGCTCAGCGGCCACTTTCGTCATGCTTGGCCTCCCAGGTCCGCAGACCTCAGTCCGTGCGATTATTGGCTTTGGGGTTACCTGAAGTCGCAACTGTATCGTGATCGACCGACATCTCTAGTGGGAAACACCACATCCGACGCCAATTTCTCACCATAACTCCGGACATGCTTTGCAGTGCTGTTCACAACATTATTCCTCAACTACAGCTATTGTTGAGGAATGATGGTGGACACATTGAGCATTTCCTGTAAAGAACATCAACCCCATGTCATTCCAAGCATGTGTGTCAATTTGTGCGCGCTATCTATTATTCCGTGATTTATTGAGTTTTGAAATTTAAATTAATTTTTTGATCACACAGTATATATGTAGAGCGTTGTCTAATGGTCGTAATGGCGTCGCCTGTCGATAGTGGCAAACGAAAAAGATCTTTCCTGGCTGTGGTAAAGGGTGCACCGTATGGATTCCAAGGTGATGTACAATGAATGTATTTTTCGGTTTGGCGTTCCTAACTCGAGCTGAGGTGCAGATGTATAAAATGTTGTGTTGCGGTTGTCATGGCGACAGAGGCTAGAATGGCATCCCCTAGACTTCTTTGCAGTGATAGTCTAGCCGGCGTCTGTGGCGACGTACATCAATATAGGAGAATGATTGTAATTGTTGATAAGCGTTGTGATGTACCATCTGTGTTTTCCCGGCGTATTTTTAACTTAAAAATTGTCTGGAGACCGGTAGTATCACGTCGTTAGTATTACACGACATTTCGCCATACAGCCTCGTGACATACCGGTGAAATGGTGGATGGCAAGCTGGGACACAGTATGTACAGAAAGCCTACACACACACTGATCTGTAAATTACCGCCTCCAGAAGCCACAGCTCCCAATAAGTTAGACTTTTACTGATGCTTATTCAGAGGGCACCATTCATCTACGGCCAAGACAGCCTTCCAACTGACCTGACGCACCTGGAGACGACTTTCGGAAGGAACGGGCGCAGCAGCAAGCAGATAAGTTGTGTACTTAGGCAGATTATATCTAGACAACAATAAGAAGAAAAAGAAGGGCACAAATCACTCGTGTACGTCCCCCTTGTCTGCAATACCTGCAGAAAAGTTAGCAGAATTTTGAAGGGACACAAAGTCAAATGTGTATTTGGCCCACCCGCTAATTCGTTGGTACCGTTACTTTCAGTATGGGTGATCTAGGCCATTGCAAACCTGGAGTGTACTCAATTCCCTGCCATTGCGGCAAACCATACATTTGGGAAAGCATATAGAAGAGAGATCCCGTGAATTAGATTAGATTAGATTAGTACTTGTTCCACAGATCATGAATACGACACTTCGTAATGATGTGGAACGTGTCAGGTTATCAGGTTAATAAAAGGTGTCTATACAAGATATTACATTAGACAAAATGATTTAAACCATTTGAGCACTGTCTCATTAATACCTCAATACTTGAGCATATGTAGAAGTATTGCATGATTTACACAATCAAAAGCCTTTGATAGATCACTTTCATTAGTGAAAGTATATATAGAATTTTCCGTTGAAAAACCCTTCTGAAAACCAAACTGGCATTTTGTAAAACATTATTTTTACGAAGGTGTGTAGCTACTCTACAATACATTACTTTTGCAAGAATTTTGGATAAGGCAGTCAGAAGAAGACCTATCTCCTTTTTTATGCAGTGGTATAACAATGGCATACTTCAGCCTTCCTGGGAAAATACCCTGCTTCATATAGCTATTACATATTTCGCTAAGAATCCCACTTATTTGTAGGGAACAAGCTTTTATTATCCTGCTGGAAATTCCATCAATCCCATGTGAGCTTTTTTTTGAGAGAGTTTATTACCTTCCTGATTTCAGATGGAGAGGTAGGTGGAATTTCAGTTGTATCAAATGGTGTGAGTAAGGCCTTTTCCATTAACTGCCTTGCTTCTTCTAATGAACATTTAGATCCTATTTTCTATACAACAATTAAAAAATGATTATTCAAAATGTTTTCGACTTCCAGCTTGTTGTTTATCAAGTTTCCATTCGCTTTGATGGTGATGCCGTCATCCTGTACTCTTTGTTTCCTGAAAGGGACCTATATACTGTTACAATTATAAAAGAGCCCTCCTTCAGTGTAAGTTGACAGGCACGTGCTTCTATATGTTGCTCTAGTCAAAACTTTTTGTATCTAAGCTTTCTACACAGTGATAACTTTTGACATATGTGGAGACTCCTCCTCCAACCTTATTCTCTCCATTCATATGTGCAGCTAGTTTATAACCACTGATATTTACCTTTTCCATGTCAGACACAATGTTATTCTCAGACAGGCATAGTATATCTTTTACATTATCAAATTCAATGTCATCTAAACAAACCAGAAGCTCATCTACTTTATTCTTCAATCCCGGAATATTTTGGTGAAAAATGGTGACATTTTTTACTTTATTTTTGTTATAAACTACTTTTTTCTTTAATCCTCCAATATTTTGGTTAAATATGGTAACATTATTATTTACTTTCCTGTTGTGAGAATTTTGTGAGTTTTGGACGTCTTTAGCACCTGCCTGACTGAATTTCTCATTGGACACTGATATTAGCCTAAAAAAGAGGTACATCCATGAGTACTAGTGTCCCCCCTTATGGATTTCGCTAACAACCCTGCCAGTTTACCATTCCCTTTCCTGTTGAGATGTAGGCCATGCCTTGTTGAAATCCCCCCTATCAATAGCCTTTAGAGGAACCAATCCAATGTCTGACAGAATGGCCGCCCTACACAACTGATCCAACTCCATATTTACCCTCCTGACAGAGCGGTTCAACTGGGGATGATCATGCCGCACGAAAGCAGACACCAGCCCAACACTGTATGGGTCGTTGCTGAGGCTATTTTCACCAGGTCACACTCAATGCTGTAGCCCTGATCCTTATCAATACTGTTTCCCGCTCCACCCACTACCATCACATGATCCTTCTTTGTGAATCTCTTGCACAAGGAACCTATATCCTCTACCACCTGGCTAAGACGACTAGCTGAAATACGCTAGAGCACCAAACCAGCCGTGGTTGACCACAGTTCAAAAACTGGCCATACTATGGATTACAACAAAACCAAAATGCTTAGGCAATTTCCTCCTCCTATGGCTGCATGATTTATGAGGCTACTTAAATTCGGATTCAAGATATTTTAAGTAACAAAAGTAGCACAAAACAACTGACAAGGGAACTGCGTCTGCTCGTCATCACCGATTTATTCCAGATCTATGGTTAATGCAGGGCTTGACCAGAAATGAAAATGACAAATGTGGGACCTCCAGATGAATGAGTATTTTTGCCATCAGTCGGAAGGGACTTCAAGAATTTTTGTTAACATAGCTTTCCGGTAGAGTTCAGCGGAGCGGAAAAAGAGCACAAAACGGTAATCCGATGGTCGTGGGGTCGAGTCATCATGCGCGAACTTATATTAGTTTCAGTTTTTGCGTTACCCTCAAATAAAGCGAAACAATACTGATTATATTATATTTATTAGTATTTTCATAAAATGCATGAAAATTAAAGTCAAGGAAAATAGGGATGGCAAATCAATATCCAGGAAGATATTATAAGACGCATACGAGAGCGCAGTTCATAAAATTAGACAGTTTTATTATTTTCCAGCTGCATTGATCGTAAAATTAGTGGAGGCATTAATACTCTCGGTATGTTGCACACATTTTAAACACCGCGTGTTTACAATTATGTTGTTGTTTTAAAGGGCCTATAGAAAATTAAACATGGTTTACATTGATGAAAGGTTCTATCTCATATCACTGTATGGCAACGAGCCACGCGTAACACACCATTTCGCCAAATATGATAGCTGATGATGTACAGTAGAAGGTATTTTGATGCATTATTCTCGGAATGTAGTTCTTTTTTCTGTCTAGATGAGGCAAAAACGGTTCTGAAGCTTTGTGATCAAATTCTTTATCTGATGATAAAAACAGACATCGCATTTGCTAAGAAATTCCGTAACACCGCACGATGGCAAACCTCCTTCATTTTGAAAAAAGTATCGTCGTGTAATTATGGATCTGTCTGTCCTCCAAACTGGCCTATTTAGAGAAGAAATTTGTTCTCCTGCATGCAGGGCTTTATTACACCAGTCAAATTTTTTTTGCATAAGGCTGTGGTTAGTTTCCCCGATATTGATGAAGTAATGACATCTCTACATTTTTATGCGTAGGAGACGAATATAACTTCCAACACAACAGTGGTTTCCAATTAAACTTAATCGTGGTTTCAAGGGATTTAAATCCGTCTCCTTCAGAAGGACGGGAACCTGCATACAATGCGATAACATCAATTACGGTCAAAACATCAAGGTCCAATATTATGTCGTACAGAAAATGCTACCTACAACAAGTGTACGCATGTCACAAACAACATGATATATACCAACAGAGAACAGGCAGTACTTACGAACCTCACATTAGGCAGCAGTCGGTTCGTAAAACGATCTAACATTTCCATATGAAACCTGTTGGCAACGATCTTATATCCACTTGTAAATGTTAAGACCTCTAAAAGCAAGGGTTTGTCGAAACGGTAAAATCAATCATATAAAATGCCAGACCATGTTAAGATCTACATGCCGACTGAGGGAGAGTGGAGAGCGTGGATACCAGGATAACACATCCTGAGGCGTATGCGCTGATAAACATTTACGCTTGGTGTCATAAACAGCCAATAACCGTAAGCAAATTGAAATTAGTGACGGAATTACAGAAATACACTATGCGAATCAACAAGTATAGAGTAAAATGTTGAGAAAGACAATCCAAGAAAATGCTATCATACATCAAGAGCCTTATAGGACTATCATTACATTATCGTACGTAAATTATGATGTCTGTGTATAAATATGTTATTACAAGCGAAATGACAGTAAACAGATTAATATGACCTCCAGTACATCATGAAACGAAAAGTAATAATGCCAGTGCATGAGAAAACTATTAAACATGACAGTAAAGAGCAAAAATTCTTAGATAAACATATAGTGACAAACGTAACCAAGATTGAGTGGCATCAGTATCTTAGCTTAACGTAAACTGACAAACGAAACTGTATCCACAAAAATTATTTAATAGAATTTTGAGGAAATAAACCACTCGCAAAGGCTACCAGCCTTTTTTTTTTTTTGAACAGTATGGGTTTGAAACCAAAGAAGAACTGTGTAGAAGCGAGCTGCAGCTGGTAGTTTAGTAAATTCCTGTCTTTGTCCTCTAGATGTTTATGGATTTGTAATTCTTCCCAATGGTCCATCCGACGCCCTTTGACGTTTCTGTGAAGAATAACTGTGTCTTCCAAATATTGCGGAGTGCTGTTGGCAATCAGCATATGTTGAGCAAACGTAGGATTATGTATGTTTGTTTCGTTCTCTCCTAACAGGTGCCTTTATATCTTGTCCATACAGCTCTGCCTGTTTGAACAGTGTAATAGCACGGGAGATGTTAGAGTTATTTCACTCACTGACTGTTTGCTAACGTGTAAGATTTAAGTACTACTTGTCCTATGTTAGTATATAACATGTTGTTTCTGACATGCCTACACTTGTTGTAGGTACTAGCTTCTGTATGAGAAGCTATATTGGTCCATTATGTTTTGATTCGAAATTATGTTGTCGCACTGTATACAGGTTTGTCTTTCTCAAGAAGACGAGCTAAATCCGTTGAAAGCATGGTTAAGGTTAATTGAAAACCACCCTTTATTGCAACTGGTTGGCTATCTTATTCATCTGCCATTCTGTAACAGTTGCTGAAGTGCACCAATGTTCAAAATATTTTTCCACGGTCTCATCCACCGCTCTTTAAAAACCGGTCCAAAAGAGCACCGGGAGCTGACAAGGACTGCTCGTAGGTCAAAATGCCACTAACGGAATATAGAGTCTGTATGTTTTAATTACTACCTCCTGTCTGGAAGCAATTTACAAACGGAGTCCTGGTGGACGCTGCAAGGAAAATGCTTTATTGGAGATTAATTTGCAATTCCAAATTTTACTTTGCCTTTCCACTTCATGACTTAGAGAAATGTTAAGAAATAGGAACTAATAACCGTTATTTCCGTTTATTTTATTGTAAGTAAAGAAAAAATTTAAAATAACAAAAATAGTTTCAGCTCTAGAACTCGCTTCCACGACCCTCGGATTACCGATCTGTACTCTGTCCGATGCACCAACCGCTGCTGGAAACGGCCTTAATATCAATGCTTCATGCCTCGCCCGACCCTCAGCAAAAATGACATTTTTATTTCAACTTTCTAAACGCTTGACTATCTGGGAATCTCATTTATGTCACTTTAATTTCTGGCAAGCCCAGCCTGTATCACAAATTCGAACGAAATCAGTTACGGGGAGCGGGCGCGGTTTCCTTATGTGTCAGGTCTGAAATCCTACAACGAGCCGAGAAAAAGCAAAGCGTTCCGTACTGAAGTCCACACGCGACTGCGATAGCCCGGATATCGGAGACCAAAGATTGCCACCCCCACCACCCACGCCACCACTCACGGCGACGGCTACACTTATAACGACCGGAGTGTAGTGATGGAGAGGGTAACGGCCAGCCGCGCGGGATTAGCCAAGGGGTCTTAGGCGCTGCAGTCATGTACTGTGCGGCTTGTCCCGGCGGAGGTTAGAGTCCTCCCTCGTGCATGGGGGGTGTATGTTTGTCCTTAGGGTAATTTAGGTTACATAGTGTGTAAGCTTAGGGACTGATGACCTTAGCAGTTAAGTCCCATAAGATTTCACACACATTCGAACATTTGGTAACGGCCAACGTATATAGGACGCCGACACGAGTAGGGCACCAGTCATCAGGAGCCATCCGAAGAATCAGCGGTTCTGTTTGGCTAAATATCATCAAGAATTTACCGTGTGACTTGGGCGGACACCTGTAGATCCTACCAAGGTCGTGATGGATGAAATTACACTCCTGGAAATTGAAATAAGAACACCGGGAATTCATTGTCCCAGGAAGGGGAAACTTTATTGACACATTCCTGGCGTCAGATACATCACATGATCACACTGACAGAACCACAGGCACATAGACACAGGCAACAGAGCATGCACAATGTCGGCACTATTACAGTGTATATCCACCTTTCTCAGCAATGCAGGCTGCTATTCTCCCATGGAGACGATCGTAGAGATGCTGGATGTAGTCCTGTGGAACGGCTTGCCATGCCATTTCCACCTGGCGCCTCAGTTGGACCAGCGTTCGTGCTGGACGTGCAGACCTCGTGAGACGACGCTTCATCCAGTCCCAAACATGCTCAATGGGGGACAGATCCGGAGATCTTGCTGGCCAGGGTAGTTGACTTATACCTTCTAGAGCACGTTGGGTGGCACAGGATACATGCGGACGTGCATTGTCCTGTTGGAACAGCAAGTTCCCTTGGCGGTCTAGGAATGGTAGAACGATGGGTTCGATGACGGTTTGGATGTACCGTGTTCTATTCAGTGTCCCCTCGACGATCACCAGAGGTGTACGGCCAGTGTAGGAGATCGCTCCCCACACCATGATGCCGGGTGTTGGCCCTGTGTGCCTCGGTCGTATGCAGTCCTGATTGTGGCGCTCACCTGCACGGCGCCAAACACGCATACGACCATCATTGGCACCAAGGCAGAAGCGACTCTCATCGCTGAAGACGACACGTCTCCATTCGTCCCTCCATTCATGCCTGTCGCGACACCACTGGAGGCGGGCTGCACGATGTTGGGGCGTGAGCGGAAGACGGCCTAACGGTGTGCGGGACCGTAGCCCAGCTTCATGGAGACGGTTGCGAATGGTCCTCGGCAATACCCCAGGAGCAACAGTGTCCCTAATTTGCTGGGCAGTGGCGGTGCGGTCCCCTACGGCACTGCGTAGGATCCTACGGTCTTGGCGTGCATCCGTGCGTCGCTGCGGTCCGGTCCCAGGTCGACGGGCACGTGCACCTTCCGCCGACCACTGGCGACAACATCGATGTACTGTGGAGACCTCACGCCCCACGTGTTGAGCAAGTCGGCGGTACGTCCACCCGGCCTACCGCATGCCCACTATACGCCCTCGCTCAAAGTCCGTCAACTGCACATACGGTTCACGTCCAGTGTTAAAGACTGCGATGGAGCTCCGTATGCCACGGCAAACTGGCTGACACTGACGGCGGCGGTGCACAAATGCTGCGCAGCTAGCGCCATTCGACGGCCAATACCGCGGTTCCTGGTGTGTCCGCTGTGCCTTGCGTGTGATCATTGCTTGTACAGCCCTCTCGCAGTGTCCGGAGCAAGTATGGTGGGTCTGACACACCGGTGTCAATGTGTTCTTTTTTCCATTTCCAGGAGTGTATTACTGAGTGTCCACACGTGTGATATATGATGATGCATCCGCTTCGGATGTAGGCTGGGTATTGAAAGTAGACACTGATATGCGATTAACAAGCCTGTGGGTGGCAGATGGCTTGCATCATTGTATGCTACTGTTATTTTGATTAGAATTAATAATGTCTTCCAGACCACAATTATCAGTGTGATCTTAAGAAACCGGGCTTGTGGGAATAGGAATTGCTCTGTGATGGTTCCATACAAACTTCCTTCAATGTCCTTATGAAAATTTTTCTATTGGACGCTACTCTGGTGACCTGCGTTTCCCTAACCTACCATAGTTATCAACTCGGGGAAAGAGGACCTGCAGTTTAATGTGGAATAGAAAACTCTTAAAGTTTATGGTGTCCGCTCACGTCGTTCGGTGGTGACGCCTAGGTTAAAGCGAAGGGTGAAAAAATGCGTGATCTGAGATTCGACAGATTCAACCCCGCGACCTGTTATGTTCCAAAACACACGCTTTTCAGATACGCCACCAAGTCCGACACGTATACAAATATTGCCTCTACTAGTTCTGATGAGTGAGCTTTCGAGTATCAAAATACGTGACGTATAAGGTCGTATTTTTTGATTGCACTGTCATAGAAGCTTAAGCTATTTCCACTGTCAAGAGACCGTAGTCCTTAGTATTTTATGTAAATTTCAACTTTATAGCTCTATTCCGGTGAGAACAGAAAAGGTTCTTTAGATATGGCTGTACCTTTTGATTGCATTGATTTGGGAGTGTCAATTTTGTTACACAGCCGAGGGACCGTAGATCGTAGTATTTGACATAAATTTCGACTTGATTGCTGAGAAAAACGGGGCCTGGGAGACGGACAGACGAGGGACTACATATGACAAAGTAAAAGAATATGTTAAATATGTACAAAATAACAATTTTCAGATTTGTTTTCTTTCCTTGTACTGGAAAACATTGCTTCATGCCAAATGTTATAGTTCTAGGTAAACGAGAAGTACTCTATACGTTTTGATGAGTGAGTGAGCGAACATCAAGATGTGACATAAATGGCCGCATCTTTTGATTGCGTTGAATTCGAAGCTTAAATTTTTCGCAACGAGAAGGGGCTGTAGACCTTAGTATGTGACATAAATTTCAACTTGATATCTCTTCTCGCTGCCGAGAGAAAAGGAACAGTCGGAAAGACAGACGGACAGACAGCAATAGACAAGAAAGTAAACCCATAAGGGGGCCGTTTTTCCCGATTGACACTTTTTTCTGAGCTGTGACTATTCTGACTGGTTTGATGTGTCCCGCAAATAATTTTTATTTTCTGCTTTTATCCTCTACAGGTGCCTATAGTACCATGGAAGTTATTATTCAAAAATGGTTCAAATAGCTCTGAGCACTATAAGACTTAACATCTGAGGTCATCATTCCCCTAGACTTAGAGCTGCTTAAACCTAAGGACATCACACACAGCCATGCCCGATGCAGGAATCGAACCTGAGACCGTAGCAGTCACGCGGCTCCGAAACGAAGAGCCTAGAACCGCTTGGCCACCACAGCCGGCTGTGATGTCTTAACAGATGTCCTACCATCGTGTTCCTTCCTCTTTCCATATATTCCTTTCCTCACCGGTCTTCCAGAGAACCTCAGTATTCCTTACTTTATCAGTCCACCTAATTTGCAACATTCTTCTGTAGCCGACAATGCGGATGTTTCGACTCCCTTCGTTACCCGTTTCCCACAGTCAATGTCAAACAACCAATCAGTTCTATGCTGTAAAAGTACATTCTCAGAAATTTCATCCTCAAATAAAGGTCTGTGTTTGACGCTAGTAGACTTTTCTTGGCCGACTGAGGCACAGAAACCCAAAAACCTGGTATAAATGTTAGAATAAACAGGCGTACGATATAGTTGCAAAAGTAAAACTTACGGAATAAGCGTAGTAGGCACGTGGTCAGAGGCGCTTAGTATGAGTACAAGATTTTGATACTTGACTCCACGTGTATGTCCTCAGTATGGAGGAGTTTTATACGGTCACCTGTTCCTGGTGAAAAGGGTAGTAACTCCAGAGCACACGAGCTTGGTAAACTTGCACTGTGTCCCAGATTCTGCTTTCCGCTTTCCGCTCAGACACCACCTGCCCCAAGCAGCAGCCAGTTGTATCGCGCCACGTCACGTAACGTAACGCAACGCAACCGCTGCCAAGGCATGTGGCGCCTACAGCGATGCGCCTGTAAATTAGAAGCTGTTCGCGATTCGCGGCGTCGCTGCCTCCCACGCGGCGCCGCCTAATAATATCGCAGAGCTGCGGGTAACGCTGCGCGCCGTGTTGCGGTCGCTGATCCGCTCCACTTCGCAACGCTATTACGTCATCTCTGTGGCTCCTCTGCTACTAATCAGGGCTGCCAACATGGGCCCGATAACCTCCGCAAACATAGATCACTGCAGGACAGCATCAAGGAGCGACGAGGAATAAGGAATGTGGTTCGAACAAATTTAGTGCCTCACATCTGTCGTTCTCAGAAATAATTTTCTCTCCACATCTGTACTTTTCTTTCTCCACCGTCTACAAAATTACGCAGGTGATCTAGGAATATTATCTGAGCATTTTGTTGTAAGAGCACCGATGTCTACTGTGCCAGGTTAGGGCAACAATGTGATTATGACTCATTCGGTTTGCTATACAAATTATCTCTCTTGCTGTAAAAATTTAAGGGCAGACAAAACGAACAGGTGGAAAAAGTAAGCAAACTGTTATTTCAAAAGTAATTGCCATAAGTGTTAACAGATTTAAACGACTAGGAGAGAAGACGGTCAGTGGCTTCATGGAAAAATGTTTGGAGTTGCCTGCGGAGTCGTGATTGTACGAAGCTGCACCTCTTCGTCCTTGGCAAACCGACAGGCACGATTGTCTTTCTTCAGGACTCCAAAAATATGCAAATCGCTTGACGAAAGACTGCTATTGTATGGACGATGGATAAGGGCTTCCCACCGAAGCTTCTGGAGCATAGTCGAAACAACCTTGGCAACAAGTGGGCGAGCACCATCCTGCAACACAATAATGCCGTTCGTCAACGTTTCTGGGCATTTGGTCTTGATGGCCCACTTCGTTTTTTGCAAATTTTCCATCTACCTCTTTGTACTAATTATGGCGCCGTGTTCCACGAAGTCACAACAGCAATTTCCGTCAAAGGGGAAGTTCATAATGACTTTCCCAGAGCTGGCGTTGCCGGTAATTTCTCTGGGAACCCCTTTAGACATCCTCCATACAGTCCTACACTTTCCTCATGGCATTTCCATATTTTTGGAGCGCTGAATGAAGACATTCGGGCCGTCGGTACGCTTTGTACGAATAGGTACAGGCCTGGGTGAAGTCACATTTACACAGGCAATGGAAAACATTTTTCAAAAAAGAAAGTGACCCTGACTGACAATAGGATAACTGTACAACCACTTTCGGTGATAACATTTGAAACAATAAATAGTTTTCCATTTTCCATGTGTTTCGTTTTTCTTCACAACAGTGAAAAGTTTCTAAAACGGATCAACTACAACACAAAATGCAGGCAAATGTCAACAACCCTTTGCTGCCAAAAGTGTCGTTTCTTTCTTTCACTGGATTCAATGAACCCAAACACGAAGTTCATATTGGTCAGATCTTGAACAACCTATCCATACTGTTGTGTACCAACGTTAAAGTACTACTAATATGACCAGGAAAAAATCTGAGGCAAAAGCGAAGAGCATTCAATACAGGTTTGATCGCAAACAGAATGGTGGCCACTGCTGTCGCCTAAATCTAGGAACGAGACTGAACGGAATATGATACTTTAATTCACATCGTCAGTACGAACTATTCAATGATCTGACATTGATTAGCCTTTCAAAGTAAGTTAAATCGAATCACATATACACATATAATATTTTACGTTATTACTTATGTGGCTATCTCGTTGGTTGTCTCATTGCCTTCTGTAACGATGATGCTGGCCGCTGATATTAATCGCATACAAAGTATGACTAACTGATGAAAGGTGTGTAACATTCAGTGGATTCCAAACATTATTCAAGGAAGTATTGTTTCTAGACTTTCAATTAATTATATTCAGCACACTTTCGCCCTCTGAAAAATTAACACCTGCCTTGGGAGGTCTACAAAAGCTCAGGACCTTCATTTACAAAAACTCTCCCACCACTACCGTGTGCAATGAAGAACAAAGATCAAGTACAAACCAAAAAGTTTACAACTTCGTCAATGACTATACTGTGCTATGTTCTTTAAATAACGGAACTTGCCATTTACGGTGCTGATGTGGAAATGACGCTCTGTGGCGTCTGTTTCCACAACCTGAGGCATCCAATGGCCAGTCGCTGTGCGTGAGTTCATGTTTTCAGAGATTGTTGTTAAATAGTGTTTCTGTTGTGCTGTCATTAGCAGTGCAGTGGATTTTTTTTTGTAATGTCTAAGGCACACGCACACACGCACAGCAACTGACAGACCAACAAATTGACTGCATGGAGTAGTATATAGATGATAATTTTGGACCAAGGAGCATATTGGAATAAAAATACCAGGACATACACCAAGATTCTAATTTCACACTACTTCACAACCAATAATTTATCTACACTGAAAAAATCAAATTCTCATTAAAATTTAAAAATGTAATAAAATTTATTCTCTACAAATAAAAGCCATCAAACCTTATCTATACACACAAAACAAAATTTCGTGTTATTAAAAAATAATAATCTAACAAATTTAAATAAAAACCGAAAGGTACATTTTAACCATAAACTTTATAATTAAAAAAATTATATATATATATATATATATATATATATATATATATATATAACAAAATGAACACCAATGGTGACCTATTTCAATATAAATAATAGTAGAGGAAAATATGGATTAATTTATAATGATTTAAAAATTATATTGAAGAATATTGTTATTTGAATGTAATTAGACAAGACCTGATGGAATTTGTTGATTATTTTAGTAAGAAAGAAATGAAGGAGAGAAAGCTAAGACATAAAAATATAAAAGAACTTCGATCAGTTTGTGAAAAAGATAATTTAAAGAATTATTCCAAACATAATAAAACAAAGTGAATCGGCCTTATTGTACATTCTATTGTCAATACTAAAAACATAGATAATGATAATGAACCTACTAAAAAACCTGTAAAAGACCTTCACAAAATCTATAAAATGAAGGAATTACGAAAGTATTCTACACTTTAAAAAGCAGAACTAATCATTCTTAATGAAAGATACAAAGTTGATATTGATAATGATAAAGACTTGAGTAAAAATATCGGATTGTAAAATGTGTAAAATGAAAAATTCTAAATGTTATTCTAATCGTAATAACTAACAAGTAATTGGTATTATCAATATGACTCAGGCAAAAATTAATAATATTGCTACTAATAATTATTTTCAAAAGGTCCTAGTATGTAAAAATCAAGATATTGAACAGAAAAATTCTCAGAAAAATTTATCAGGTTTCACTTTTCAGGATGATTATTTTAGATCACGTAAACAATTGTATATGAAAGCTTCTGCTTCTATATCTACAATAATAATTTATGGAATTAAAAAATTATGTTGTTGAACCACAATGTTTTTTAATCAAAGTAAAGAAGAAATAATCTTCAAATTATACAATTTTTGTAATATAAAGAAGAGCAATTAAGTATAACATGAGATGTTATTGTAATTTTAAAAGAAAAGATCAAATAAAACAATTTAATTGTAAAACACATAAGCAATTTTAATTAAAAACAACTGATTTAGGAAATTATTATCAAATATTAATAATTAAATTATTAACTGAAATGCGAGAAATACAAAGAAAAATTTTCTCTCTCTTTATTTTATATAGAAAGTTTAGAAGTAAGTGCTAATAGACAACTCAACTCATTGTTCTTCTTATGACGATTTACCAAAAGCAATTGAATGAAAAAGCTGTAATTAATGTAAAAGATGCAGATCAAAAATGTAATCTTAGTTCAATAAAATCAGCTTTATATCCAGCAAAAGATAACAAAGAAAGAGTTACTTATTTAAAAACTGCAGGAGTAGAATTTGATGAAATTTTCGAAAAAAAAATAATTTTCCTTTTCATTTAACATATATTCCAAAATATGAAAAGAAATCAAATATTTCAATTAATGTTCATGCGTAAGAAGTTAGTGTATACCCTCTTCACCATACACAAAATAAAAAACATAACAAGATAATCTTCTTTTAATTAAAAGCGAAAATAATTCTCATTATTGTTGGTTAAAAATCTGTCTAGATTTACTACTTCAAGAATAGGGAAATGAAATAGAATAATAGATCTTTGCAATATATCCTGAAGATATTTTAATTCACAAGGTAAATTAAGCATCGTGTGAGTGCTTGCAAATAACATAAATAATTAATAAACACTTCTTTAAACGTTCAAGAAACTGAATTTCAAAATCATAATAATTCATTAAGGGAATCTTTTGTAATTTATGCACTTTTCAAATATTTGTTATATGATATTAACCCTTGTCAGTCGACCAAACCCTGTATAATCTTATATTAATAAATACCAAACCAATTTACCAATTATTTTAAGTATTCTATTGGTGATTATAAAAACTGTATTACACATACTGATAAAGATGGAGCAAAAAATCGTTGAAATGTTCAAGGATGAATCTAGAGAAACTGATAAAATGATAATGACAAATGACGATAAATATTTCATAATTTGAAAAGCTTGTTACATTTGTGAGAAGAAATTTACTGAAGGAGAAATAATAGTAATAGATCATTGTTATTTAACAGGAAATTATCGCTATGCTGAACATAAAGATTTAATGCTTGATTACCAAAAACTTAATTTATTCCAGGTTATATACACAATTTAACAAATTATGCTGATTACATGTTTATCAAAGAATTAGTAGTATATAATAAAGATATTGATACTAATAAAAAATAATGAACAAAAATACATTTTTAGTAAAATATTGAAAATGGAGTAGCATTAAGATTTTTAGGCACATTCAAATTTATGGCCTCAGGTATTGCGAATTACATTCTAATCTTATAAAACACAATTTAGAGGAACTTTAAAATTTTTTTTGAAAGTGATAAATTAGATTGCGTAATTATAATAGGTGTTTATTCTTATGAGTATGTGGATTCTAAAGAAAAACTACAAGAAAATAGTTACCTAACAAATCTTCATTCAAGTTTTAATTTATGCAATATTTCTGATGAAGACTATAATCGAACAAAAACAGTTTGGAAGAAATTAAATAGTAGAAATTCATTTTATGTAATAAATCTGACATTTTAATTTTAGATGATATTTTAGAAAATTGTAAAGATACATGTATTAAATCTTATAAATCTTATAGACCTGATCCATCTTGATATATTACAGTGCAATGAATATCTTGAGATTCTGATGAAGATTCTATGTTAAAAATGGCATAAGGATGATTACATTTATTATATGATTATCATACAATTCTTTTCCTTGAGAAAGTAATTCGAGGTGGAATTTCTCTAAGTATTAAATATGTGCTAAACCACATAATGAGTATACAAACCATTTGAAGCCAGCAAAATAATCAAATTATGTTGTACATTTAGACATAAATAATCTATACAGTTTGGCAGTGTCTCAGTATTCACCATTTAATGATATCACTTGGTTAGAACCAAAATGTTTTAATTTGCAAAAAATTTAAAATCTCAGTTAATAAGTATGGTTATATTTAGACATCAACTTAGACTATCCAAAAAATACATGATTTACAACAATGTTTACCAATAGAAAACAAATTATTAACACCATTAACTAATAAAGAAATGCTTTACATGATAGGAGGCTTAAACAATGTTTAAATCTTGGATTAAAATTAATAGAAACTCCAAGATACTTATTTGGAAAATCTGACTGGTTGAAGAAGTAGATAGATTTTAATATAGAAATAAGAAAAAAAGCAGTTAGGAATTTTGGGAAATATTTCTGCAAGTTAATAAATTATTCAGTATTTGGTATAGTAATGGAAAATATCAAAATAACACATCTAAGAAAATATACAATTTATATTTCAAAACCAAATTATGAATATAGTACAGTACTTTCAGAAAATATAGTAGCAGTTCATGTGAAAAAATATAGTTTTCAATAAATCAGTTTATATTGGAATGAGTATTCCTAGATTTTTCGAAACTAAAATACTGCGATTTTCACTATTGTGTTATCAAGCGAAAAAATGTCGATTTATGTTGTATGGTTACTGAAACGCCCGCTAAATAATGGAGGGATAACAGATAATTAGGATTGTGGAAAGGGCCAAGGAAGTTGCAGTCGGATTCATTTCACAATTTTAATTCATTATCATGTAGTTAAAAAATACACTTTTGGAAGAATTTAATTTGCTTCACAGCTTAACTCCTCTAAACAGATGATTTAGAATAAGTTCAATTTTGGAAAGACATGACACACAGTTAAATTTATGAATAACATAAACCCTATACTTATATGAGATCAGCATGTGGAGTGGCTGAAGGCCACTGGATTAAATCTTCAAAATTCCAAAAATACTATACTGATTACTGAAGGTCGAAGGCCACAATGTTTTAAGATGCTAACAGGGCTGATGGCCGACAAGGTGCACAGATGAAATAAACAAACACAATGACATGGCTGAAGACCTCTACGCTAAATTCTGCAAATTACGGAAATATATATTGCAACAATGGGTAAAACAATACATTAAGTTAAAAAATTTCCTTTTCCCACACCAACGGCGGAAGTCCTACAGTAACTTCTATAATCTTTCAGCGGAAGTTACAATAACCTTTCAGAAGCAAAACGCGATAAAGTTGGGACTTGAAGGAAACTCTGAGAACATGTTTCCACAGTTGAAACAGCTAACCTTGCCAAATTAAAAAACATAAAGTACAGTTAAATTACATCAACATAAATACTTCCAAAACGATAATTAAGAGAATGGCATTCAGGAGTCTCCAGTTAATCGGTTGGCCATCGTTCACTTAGGCGAGACAGGTGGTGAGTCCAACTACACTTAAATCATGCGAACCCAATCAAGGGGCAGTCACGGGCTTACCGACCAACCATTTGCTTGCGACGACAGAGTACACGAGAAATCAAGGACAAAAAGAAAAAAAATTACCAATATCATTATCCCCAAGGTCTTGGCTCATCAGTCTAAACAGTGTGCTTTATGTATGGCATCAGCGTAAGAATAACGAAGAACGAGAGCATTGACAAAGGCGCTGACTAGCTGGGACAGACAAAAAACGAGTTTTTAATAGCAGTCATCTGAGGAGCATGGAGCAAGGGTGAAATAGTCCGAAGTAACAAATAGAGATGGACATAATTTGCACAAACCAAGGCAAGCTGTCAGTGCACTTCATTATCGAAGCAGAATTGAGTTCTGTCCACAGTGTGGCCAGAAATCTTTCCCAGTGATAATGACACGTCACATTCGTTACAGCAAACCGAGAACCGCTCATGGGGTAAGCATTATAGCTCCTTATGAGTGCATAGTTAGACAACACAGTAGGCACTCAATTTAACAGATATTACCTTCTGTGAAAAAGTAAAGCACTATAGTGTGGAAAGCCGTTTGCGAGTAACTGCGTCCTTGCGTTTGCCATAATCTGCTGATGTGATTCTTCGTAAACACCAAATGCTGCTCCGTGTTTTGACCTTTGTTTACATTCTCGAGACTTGGAGTTGTAAAAAGAATCGATACGATTAATATTGTGCATTGTCAGCTTGCCTTTCATGTCAGTTGCTTTGTAAAAATATGAGTGGTGACCTGGAACATAACAGAAACGAGGAGTGCGCCAAGAAGCTAATGGTAATGCACAAGAGACTGCACACATGTACCAAGAAGCATACCCTGAATGTAAGCACCTACAGAGTCGAACATTTACAAGCGTTTATCAACGCCACGTTGAAACTGGGAGCTTTACACATGCTGGGTATGCCTGCACAAAATACACATGTGCTTGAAGATGTGCTGCTAGTAAAGGTCGAACACTTTCTAAGAATCTCGAAAAGGAGACTTAGCAATCAAATTCCAGGAATCGGCCAAAGTAGTGTTCGGAGTATCACATTGGAATGTACCCTTACCAATTGTAACGAGTTTTGTGTCTTCGTGAGGCGGACTTTGGTCGTAGACTAACGTTTCCCTTGTTGTAGGCAACAAATTTTATTCAAACCTGTGTCTGACAATAATGTTTTGTTTATAGATGAAGTAAGGTTCACTCTTGATGTGTGTAATTATCCCTATTCTCACATTTGCAGTCATCTAGCTTGTAACCTACATGCTGTGTATGAGTCTCCAGATCGGCGGCGTGTAGCTATGGATAGTAGGTGATGGCCTTATTGGACCACACATGTTACCAAATAAATTCAACGGACGGATTACTATGGCATCAACTCGCTTGAGGATATTCCCTTAGAGCAATGTCAGATGATGTGGTACATGCATGATGGAGCACCGCCACATTTTGATGCTATGGTGAGATGACAACCCGCCGATATGGCCAAAGGTGGACTGGAAGATCTGTACTGTGGCTTCCAAGATCACCTGATCTGAACGTCAAGGGATTCTGCATTTGGAGCCACCTTAAGGGTATAGTGTAGCCTTTGCCATTGTGGTTGACACAGTTCAAGAACTGGAGTAGGGAGTTTTTAAGAGTTCTTAAGAATTTTGAAACGATACAGGCGTGTTTTACATTGCGGCGACTGGTACAGGTCTCCTTCAGGGTACTACAACGATACTTTTGAACACCTCCTGTATCTACAGGTACAGTCTTGTAACTGTCGTGGTGTTAATTAGATATACACCCATTCATACCAAGGTATATCTAGTAACTATTTTTGTTATATACAGGCCGGCCGCGGTAGTCTCGCGGTTCTAGGAGCGCAGTCCGGAACCGTGCGACTGATACGGTCGCAGGTTCGAATCCTGCCTCGGGCATGGATGTGTGTGATGTCCTTAGGTTAGTTAGGTTTAAGTAGTTCTAAGTTCTAGGGGACTGATGACCACAGCAGTTGAGTCCCATAGTGCTCAGAGCCGTTTGAACGATTTTTTGTTATATACAGTATTGTTACCTTTTCCTAACGGCGATAACGTTTAGGGAAAAATCAAGCCCGTGGTTGCTGGTAAAAAAGTAACAGTTACCTCGATATCGTTTCATTAGCCGACCAATGCTTACTGAGAAATTTTTACTTATGAAATCGTGTACTTTCAACTACGTGCTTTTACGGCGTTAGTTATGGCACACACTGCATAATGAACACCAGTAGTCCACTGAAATGGGTTACAAGTGATTTTGTGTTCTTGTAAAGCAGCTTTTTGCGTTATAAGGCGATGGATGAAACGGAAGATAATCTACGAAAGCGTGGGGATTCTGTCACACGGCATGGTTCACATCCACAGATTTCCCCTATACAAAAAGAAAAAAAAGTTCTCGTTTGATTAGTTCCCTTCGCCATTCGTCAGTGATGTTGTCACTTGAACTCTCAAGCTACAGTCACAAGAGCTTACTCTGCGCTGCCTACCAGCACAATCTACTCTATGCGAACCATGTCTATGTAAAAAATATCCATTCAGTTGGCAGCATTGCATTAGACTAAAGTTCAGTTGTTGCAAGATAAAAACCAGATGATAGGCAAACTGTATGGAAATTTTGACAGAAATTGTAGCCTGAAGGAAAGTTCTACTTGATATTGTCAGCAATCATAGTATCATTCACATGCTGTTGAGAATCTTTCAAGAGCAGCAGCAGCACGTTAAAATTTCAGTGTTATCTATATCACCTGCTGCCTCCAACATTCTTTATCAATCATAATACGTTAAGATCAATACGTTCACATAAAGAAAAATTAATGATTTGTCGCATTACATAAGTGAACTGAATGCGCTGTAACCTCAACTGTGAGCAATACATTTCGCCATACGAGGGGAACAATTACTTAGTATACTCGTAATTGTGGAGATTAACAGTTGTTCCCGAATAGGAACTAATTGGTAAGGTCTGCGAAGTCACATTTATAGTCAATGTGTGATATGACCTATTTGTGCGTCTTATTGCACTAAAATGTCTCTGATTACAATGAAGGTATTATTAATTGTAGTCCATTGAATAATTTTTTGATATCCTATACATAGAAGACTATTTATAAGGTTCCACGAGAACATAAATATAGGAAGTGACAATGATTGTACTTGGATGACAGAGGACTGAGAACATTGGACATTTCAAGGCTTGTCATCGTTGTGATCTGCAGCAGTTCAGTATTCGATCCAGTGCTGAAACTGTAGAAATCGAGAAACCCTGGGTAAGACAAATTTTCCATAATCATTTTAACATGAGAAAAGCGTATGCGAAACTGGTGCAGACAATTCTCACGATCGAAGAGAAGGAACCTCGAGAATGTCTTGGCATGGAAGGGATGAGGCCCTGGTATGTCACTGGAGGAAGCTGGCACCACATCTGCACGAAGTCACTTAATTACAGTAAATCTCAGGGAAGGTAGCGATGAGCTCTTACGCCACGTTCAATCATGTTGGGGATGTTTTCGGTCAGGTACAGATTTGGCGAGTTGGGGGGGCCAGCACATCACTGTGTTCCTCGAACCACTCCGTGACACTTATAACCTTGTGACATGGAGTATTATCTCGCTCATTAATGCCGCTGCCGTGAGGAAACATTATCATCATAAAGGGGTGTAGGTGGTTTGCAACGATACTCCTTGGACGTCATGAAGTCTTACACGAGTTCCACTGGGAGCATGGATGCTCACGTGAATGTTCCCCTGAACATAATGGAGCCGTCGCCAGGCTGTATCCACCCTACAGTACAGGTATCAAGGAGCTGTTCCCCTGGAAGACGATGGATTCGCGCCCTCCCATCAGCATGATGTGGAAAGTAACGGGATTAATCAGATCATTCAACGCTCTGCCACTACGCCATCATCCAGTGGCGGTGGTCACGTGTCCATTTCAGTTGTAGTTGCCGATATCGTGGTGTTAATGTAGGCATAGGCATGGGTCGTCGGTTGCGGAGTGCCCGAGGTTAGGAGTGTTTTGCGCACTGTGTGTTCATACACACTTATACTCTGTCAAATATTAAAATCAGATGGTAGTTCCACCACATTTCGCTGCCTGTCCTGTTTTAGCAGTCTGCCTAGCTTACGACGTCCGACGTCTGTAATGAGGGATGGCCTCGTAACCCCACGAATGTCTGGACTTGCTTTCGCCATATGTTGAAGACTCTCACTTCAGCACTTCTCGGACAACCGACAAGTCGTGCAGTTTCCGAAATGCTCTTGCCAAGCCTCCGGAGCATCGCAGTGTGGCATCGGTCGAACTCAGATACATGCCGCGCCTTCCCCATTCTACACACGGAGAGACCGTTCACTGATACTGCGTACACTGCGCGTGTGTCTGACAAGCAGCCGTTCCTGGACAGGTTCAAATGGCTCTGAGCACTATGGGACTTAACATCTGAGGATATCAGTAACCCAAGAACTTGGAACAGCTTAAACCTAACCAACCTAAGGACATCACACACATACATGCTAGAGGCAGGATTCTAACCTGCGACCGTAGCGGTCCTGGACAGGTGACGCTGCTGTCGTTTGGACGGGTTCATATCTATAGTAGGTAGGTGGCCATAACGTTCTGGCTGATCAGTATATGTTGACTGTGTTTCTGAAGATCGAATTGTTAATCAGCGTTACTATCTTGTAGTTCTTGCTCTACTCCACCAAACAATAACCCGAATTGAGAAAGAGAAGGTCACGGATCCTGCACCAAAACAACGCAATGTCACATACAGCATTGCCTGTTACGAGAGTTCTAGCGATGTACGGCATCCCAGCGTTAGGCCACCTACTTGCTACGTCTCAGTTACACCCGTGTGACTTTCATTTTTCCCTCAAAGTCAAATCTGCGTTAAAAGAAGTAAGATTTCAATCCCTTTAAGCACTTAAAGAAAAAGCGGCAAGCGTCACCAAGGAGCTCACAGACGAAGACTTCCAACATTCTTTCTGGCAGTGGAAAATTCTAATGGAGTACTGTAGGGAAAGTGGAGGGAAGTATACTGAGGATAGCAACAAATAAATGCGTACGTTAACGGAATAAAATGTTTTACAAAAGTATATCCGTTATCTTGTAGCGACACCTTGTGGTAGCTTGAAAACCAAAGACAACTAGATAACAGGACACCTTGTGGACGGAATTTCCGACACGACTGTGAAATGGCGAGAGTCAGTTGTAACGACGCCTCTTCCTCGACAGAGCACAAGCCGAAGTCGTTAGAGGGTGCATTTCTTGGGACCACTTGTCGGCCGGGGAGTCTGCTCACATTTGGAGCAAGAACATGGAAGGGGCGGAACCACCTTGACGGCTGAACTCACCCAATAAGAACTGACTGCAAAGGATTAGGGGAGCAATCTGAAGCGTCATCGGTGGTTCGTCTTTGAAGGAAAAATCACGTTCTGTTCGGCACTGAAATAGATTTTTTTTTCGCTTTCTTCTGTGTCATTCCTAATACGCAAGTATATCCTATTATTACCCGCTTCTTCGTTTTGATGAGATACACTGAAGCGCCAAAGAAAATGGTATAGGCATGCTTTTTTAAATACAGAGATACGCAAACAAGGCAGAATACGGCGCTGCGGTCGGCAACAGCCATATACGACAACAAGTGTCTGGCGCAGTTGTTAGGTCGGGTGCTGCTGCTACAATACCACGTTATCAAGATTCAAGTGAGTTTGAATCTGGTGTTATCGTCGGAACACGAGCTGTGTGACACGGCATCTCTGAGGTAGCGATGAAGTGCGGATTTTTTCGTACGACCATTTCACGAGTGTACCGCTAATATCGGGAATCCGGTAAAACAGCAAACCTCCTACATCGCTGCGGCCGGCAAAAGATCATGCAGTACGGAACCCACGACAACTGAAGAGAATTGTTCAGCGTTACAGAAGTATAACCCTTCCGTAAATATCTCCATATTTCATTCCTGCGCCAACAAAAAGCGTCAGTGTCGCGAACCTTTCAACGGGACATCATCGATATGGGCATTCGGAGCTGAAGGCCAACTCGTGTACCCTTCATGAGTGCACGACACGATGCTTAACTCCTCGCCTGGGTTTGTCACAGACATTTGACTGTTGATGACTGGAAACATATTGCCTGGTCGGGCGAGTGTCCTTTTAAGTTGTATCTAGCGAATGGACGTGTACGGATGTGGAGACAACCTCACGAATCCACGGACCCTGCATGTCAGCAGGGGACTGTTCAAGCTGTTAGAGGTTCCGTAATGGTGAGAGGCGTGTGCAGTTGGAGCGATATTGGGCGCCTGATACGTCTAGAAACAACTGACAGGTGACACGTACTTAAGCATCCTGTCTGGTCACCTGCCTCCCTTCATTTCCACTGCGCATTCTGACAGACTTGGGCAGTTCCGGTAGGACATTGCGACTCCCAACACGTTTAGCATTGCCACAGAGTGGCTCCAAGAACACCCTTCTGAGTTTAAACACTTTCGCTAGCCACCATACTGCCCAGACCTGTGCATTATCGAGCACATCTAGGATTCCTTGCATCGTGCTATTCAGAGGAGATCTCCACCCCTTCGTAGTCTTACGGATTTATGGACAGCCCTGCAGGATTAATGGTGTCAGTTCCCTCCAGCAGTATTTCAGGCATTAGTCGATTCCATGGCATGTCGTGTTTCGGCACTTGTGAGTGCTTGTGGGGCCCCAACACGATATTAGGAAGTTGTGCCAGTTTCTTTTGGCCCTTCAGTATAGAATATCTCTCACCTTTGCTAAAATAAATCTTGCTCTACTCCATAAGCTGTATAAAAATATTTCATTTATTTGCCGAACCGGTATTTGCCCATATGTCCCATCAAGAGTGGTATCTGACACAGAGGATCAACAAATGTGTACCTATCGATGTCTATAAAATAACATTTTGCATGCGTAACAGAGGAAATATAAAGTTACTCACATATTGTGTTCTTGTGTCAAATACGGAATTTTTATTATGTTAAAACTGACATGGATCTAGAAAACATAGAACCCCTTGGATGTTTAAAATGTAATGATAACCATGCCTGTGTGATCAAGATTGGTCCAATATCTGTCTTATCTCTGTGGAGCTTTGATGTGATAACCGTGAAACGCTTCGTCGTACACGACACTATTTCCGACGTGTGAAACTGACGGTCAGAGCAGAGAGGTTTATAGTAAAGGTCTGTTGTTATCTACGAGATCATATCTATACACACCTGTGCCACTCACTCACTATATATACTGAATATATATTAAAACTGTATAGTGCCGTTAGGGCAAGTAACAATTTCGTTGGTAATACTTTTCTGATAAAACTTTTTGCATTTATAACCGTTAGAGTCATGAGATGTGATCCCCACAGAAAACGGTTACGTATTCTTTGTCCCATAAGAACTGTCAGAAATACATGTACTGTCTGGCAGTTATAATCTGAGAACAGCAAGTATAATTTTGCTAAACTGCAGTACCCAGTGTTCCGAGATAATGTGGGATTTCTGACTAGGAACGTGAACCAAATTCAGCGAGCGAAGCTTCATGTGAATAATTGCGGAATTTTAATTATGCAATACGAACAAACACAAAATAAATGTAAATATGGGTTTAGCAATGCAGATTTTTACTGGTCTCTCTGGAAACATTATTTGTAACAAAGTGTGCTGCGGGTATGTATACGAATTATGCTTCTTATTACGAACTATCAGGTACTGAATATTGATTAAAAGTAGCCATTATTGGATCATCAAAACCAGTGCATTACGGAAGAACGCCCTGATAATTTAATTATTGTGGCTGGGATGCTTCATACATAGTCAATGAATGAATGGTTCAGTCGCATACAATGTTTTATCCTCTTATATCCACAACGTACTGACATTCAAGAAATGTATTGTTATTAGAACAATCGCTTTGCTCCATTTCCTTTTCTCATCAGTAGGACACCATCGTGGCTCAGGGCTGTAATACTCACATACGCACCCTACTTACCAGTGAAATCTTTCAGTTGTACACTCCTGGAAATGGAAAAAAGAACACATTGACACCGGTGTGTCAGCCCAACCATACTTGCTCCGGACACTGCGAGACGGCTGTACAAGCAATGATCACACGCACGGCACAGCGGACACACCAGGAACCGCGGTGTTGGCCGTTGAATGGCGCTAGCTGCGCAGCATTTGTGCACCGCCGCTGACAGTGTCAGCCAGTTTGCCGTGGCATACGAAGCTCCATCGCAGTCTTTAACACTGGTAGCATGCCGCGACAGCGTGGACGTGAACCGTATGTGCAGTTGACGGACTTTGAGCGAGGGCGTATAGTGGGCATGCGGGAGGCCGGGTGGACGTACCGCCGAATTGCTCAACACGTCGGGCGTGAGGTCTCCACAGTACATCGATGTTGTCGCCAGTGGTCGGCGGAAGGTGCACGTGCCCGTCGACCTGGGACCGGACCGCAGCGACGCACGGATGCACGCCAAGACCGTAGGATCCTACGCAGTGCCGTAGGGGACCGCACCGCCACTTCCCAGCAAATTAGGGACACTGTTGCTCCTGGGGTATCGGCGAAGACCATTCGCAACCGTCTCCATGAAGCTGGGCTACGGTCCCGCACAACGTTAGGCCGTCTTCCGCTCACGCCCCAACATCGTGCAGCCCGCCTCCAGCGGTGTCGCGACAGGCCTGAATGGAGGGACGAATGGAGACGTGTCGTCTTCAGCGATGAGAGTCGCTTCTGCCTTGGTGCCAATGATGGTCGTATGCGTGTTTGGCGCCGTGCAGGTGAGCGCCACAATCAGGACTGCATACGACCGAGGCACACAGGGCCAACACCCGGCATCATGGTGTGGGGAGCGATCTCCTACACTGGCCGTACACCTCTGGTGATCGTCGAGGGGACACTGAATAGTGCACGGTACATCCAAACCGTCCTCGAACCCATCGTTCTACCATTCCTAGACCGGCAAGGGAACTTGCTGTTCCAACAGGACAATGCACGTCCGCATGTATCCCGTGCCACCCAACGTGCTCTAGAAGGTGTTGGCCAGCAAGATCTCCGGATCTGTCCCCCATTGAGCATGTTTGGGACTGGATGAAGCGTCGTCTCACGCGGTCTGCACGTCCAGCACGAACGCTGGTCCAACTGAGGCGCCAGGTGGAAATGGAATGGCAAGCCGTTCCACAGGACTACATCCAGCATCTCTACGATCGTCTCCATGGGAGAATAGCAGCCTGCATTGCTGCGAAAGGTGGATATACACTATACTAGTGCCGACATTGTGCATGCTCTTTTGCCTGTGTCTATGTGCCTGTGGTTCTGTCAGTGTGATCATGTGATGTATCTGACCCCAGGAATGTGTCAATAAAGTTTCCCCTTCCTGGGACAATGAATTCACGGTGTTCTTATTTCAATTTCCAGGAGTTTATAACGTCAGGGTGTCTATCTGTACCTACTGAGCTTCTACGAAAGTATCATCTAAATTAAATTTCACTTTCATTTCCACACTGAAGCTGGGAAACAAGAAACTGATATGCAGGGAATGCTTCTAGTTGCGGATAATATCTCCCAATATATCACCAATCAATAACATTAAAGGAACAGAGAGAGATACGTCGTTACTAACCATTTTTGACATAAACCATAAAAATGTAATTGTAACTGCTTTCCTGAAGAAGTTCCACAGACAGTGACCAAACAGTTATTGTATTTTATTGATTCACATCCTTTCGAAAATCCTGTTCTGCTGAAGGCAAGGGGCACGCTTTTCGTATTTTCGTTATTTCTTTACACGGATTCATGTTTACTAAAGAAAACCAAGCTTGGCTGATGATGAAGAAAGAGATATAAATTTTGCACAGGTAATTTTAGTTCTGAAGGTTTGAATCGGAAGTTGGAAGAGAAAATAAGTACGTTTCAAAATTATTCACATACTACTAACACGGATAAAAATCCTAGTCGACATTGTAACGACATATTAGTATTTTTAATCTTTTTGCTTGTTGTAGTAAAACTGACTTTTTAAGAGTAAATATTATAGTCTAACAATTTATATGTATATGAAACAAAGTCACAATGCGTAATGTTTAGAGTGATGACCTTAGTAACTAAACTGACATTGTAAAGCAATATTCGTCTATTATCTGAAATACTTCACTTGCCTTTCCCTTTACTCTTTCCACTTCCTAGCCGCGATCTGGTAAGAGGTAGGTATTGATTTAAGTTTCATTAAATGAGAGTAATAACTGATTTTTGTCCAAAAATCGTGTCATTTTCTTTTTATTTGTGCCATTAAGACCACTGCTCTGTTATTGACAGGTTTTACAGTGGCAATGCTGCTAAATTTATCGTATGAGTGGGAATAAAGTGCTTGAAAGATATCTGCTTAACCGCCATTGCTGCCATCTCACCGAGGTAACTATATATCGTATTAATTACTTAGAAGCTACCTGTCAGATTCTTAAAGTCTTATTGGTCAGTGCGAATAAAATTGACGCACTTAAGATGCTCGAAACTACTTCGCTCGTGAAAACAAGAAACTAAACCATTTATTCCTATAGAGTGATATCTCGTGTTTTGTAGGAATTCCATTTGTAGATTTTTACGGCAGCTCAAATGACCCTCTCAAAAGAGAGGGATAAACTGGAGACCGCTTGTAGGACCGTTCATCGTTATGGTGTGTACGTAATTTTCTTTCAAGATATATCTGTTAAGTAACTGTGTTTAATAACTGACCGTTGCTTTTTTCACGAAATCCAACAATAAGGACGTACTGTTCCTAGCAACTAATCTATGATTATTTGAAAGACTGATAAAGTTATCTACTCAAAACTGGTAAAATGAAATGAAAATATATGAAACTATAAGAAAGCAAAATTGGTAATTCCTTTCAAAGACAGCATGGCTAACGACTACAACAAGAGCTACTTCGATGTATCACTCATTCTACAGTAAAGTGTAGACCCTCTTTCTGTAGGGATAAAATCAATTTATTTGAGGCCTGTAGCATGAAAGAAAAAGAGAACAGTTACATGGAAAATTTTTAATTGTTACCTAATTACTGAACATTCTGACATGTGACCACAAGATGGCATATGCACGTAGTTCAGAGCGTGCGGTTTGCAATCGTGATACGTAACTGATTTTAATTTAAAAAAATCATATCTGATGATGCACTGTGTGAAAATACCATCTCTGAGCTCTCTGCATGTTTACTGCACTACCATCATCAATAGATTTGACATACTGTACTGCATGTTAGTATGTTAATAACAGGAAGTCAGTTCAGTATGATAGCGCTTCAAATCCAGAAACTGAGTGATAAAGTACCAGAGGGCCAATTAAAACTGAGAACATAACTTAACAGCAACGGGTGAAATTACATTTCTGGCTATAGACGGAACCATTCCTGAATCTGTTGATGCGGTACCAAATTCCATTACAATAATATTACAGAAATTAGATACCGTCGATAGCAATTTTAATAAGTTGACTAATAATATGGCCACTATGAATCAAAGGTAATATAGTATGCTAATGATTACTTCTCTTTGTAGTTGGAGAAATTACTGACTAGGTCAGGAATCAAACTAATCAACTGAAAACCGAGGTTGCTCATCACGAGAAGAACATCTGAATCTCCGTTTAAGACTCGGACTTCTATATTTATAGGTAAAATTCTTGGATAAGTTTTGCGAACCGATCTAGAAACCATAACTAATGATATTTCAGACCTGAAAAACACCATTAGGGGGATTCCTGTATTTTTAGAGAAGTTGACCGCAAATCTTAGTGCTTTGCAATTAAAGCAAGATACTTGGAAATTCACCCTTCAGCGGGTAATAATTTGAGTGGAAGGTTTTTTCCAGTTATGACAATAACAAAAGACAAATTTTTAGAGGAGGAAGACTATCATATTGTAGGAAGATTAGAAACAGAACCAAACAAGGCGGTATAGGAAACAATTACTGATGTATATCCCGAACAGAGTACTTCAGTACAAGCTGTTAAAGATGAATGACGACTCATACAACAGACTTTGACATGGGATTTCCCTCAATAAGACCTATAAGACCTTGATGTAGCCAAGATTTTTTATTAGCAGTATGAAGTCATTTTAAATTCATGCTATTTAGTTTTACAGCTTTATTTTTCTATGAGCAGAACAACTCATTCCCAATGATTCTGATGCTTTAAGTCTCTAACATTAGTAACACAAATAGTTAATTATAAAAGTTCTTCAAAAATGCTTTTACTGCTTTTATAAGTTAACATGGGTACTTATAAGCGAAAGAAAGAAATTCCAGATAATTCATTATATTGCCTTTCCTTAGTTAAATTACTTCAACTTCGTTCAGTTCCTTACTCGTACCATCATGAGGTGAAAAGCTCTATTTAGTCTATAGAATACCAATACAATATTTTTACTCAAAGGCCTTCGATATACAGTGGTTGGAAGTTTACTAAACAGTCTTCAGTTTAGAGTACACAGACTTATTCTATTAGTCAGCGGAGTTATATTGTTACTTTTACAGACGTTTGCCCCAGCATCACTTATTCAGGCAGATCTCAGAGAATACTAATACTTATTCTTTCGTTTATATAGATGAGATTACGTTTTATCACATGCAAATTTCACAGAAATTCGTACATGTTTGTTTACTTGTGCATCTGTAAAATTCTATTTGTACCCCCCAAAGTTCCATACTGCAGCCAATGTGCATACAATTACTTATGTGGGCCTTGGCAATTGACTCCATTTCGCTTTCATAAACTTGTCCTATATTTACAGTGCTCTTATACCTATCTTTACTTACCACAACAGGAGCATACCTACTTGACGACAGCTACTAGCCACTAATACATCGTCAGAGACAAAATAGGATGTTACTCATTTCATTTTACTTTACCTTAATTCCAATTATTTCATTTATGGCTCGCGCGTCTAATATGGGAGGAATGTTTCCATTAAGACTGGTTACGCTATAGTATGGTGATGTAGATGGTTCAGTTATGTTCCATTCTAACACCGGCTTGATCTCGTATCTCATTGCTGCTCGATTTGACCGAGGAAGCATACATGTAATGTGGTAAAATACATCATGTGGCCTAACTTCCTAATTGTGAATATAGGTTTCTCATTGCAATAACTGTAAAGAGTGTAGTAATAAATCATATACCTTATGTTGTTCTTTAGTTATTCCTTTAGATTCAATCACTTTATCGCCAACGATTTCCCTTGGATCTGATGTCTAATCTTTTTTTCACAGAGAGGCTAACGCTACGAATGTCATCATTGCTTAAGAATTTATACTACACCTCTGGCAATTTGATGTGGAACGAGCTGTGGTAGGAAAGGGGAATGTTCGACTTCGGTTTATTGGGAGTATTTCAGAAAGGAGTGGTTCTGCTGTAAAGGAGACCTCTTACACAGCGTGGTCCATTGATAGTGACCGGGCCAAATATCTCACGCAATAAGCACCAAACGAAAAAACTACAAAGAACGAAACTCGTCTAGCTTGAAGGAGGAAACGAGATGTCGCTATGGTTGGCCCGCTAGATGGCGCTGCCATAGGTCAATTCGGATATCAACTGCGTTTAAAAAAATAGGATCCCCTATTTTTATTACTTATTCGTGTAGTACGTAAAGAGATATGAATGTTTTAGTTGGACCACTCCTTTCGTTTTGATGCCCCCGCGAGTTCGTTACTAAATTTCGTTGTCAACTGCTAACGACGTCCACGACCTAGCAGTTGCAACTTTGTAGCTGCACGCTATGCGCGTGTTGCTGGAAATGAACCATCTGCAACATTTAAACATGTAAGTCCCTAAAATGTGATTTCACGGAACGTCGTTAGTTTCGTGTGTAATTTCTACCATAGCACCTGATCGGTATGCGTTGTAGAAGTTGGTAGCAATGTGAGAGATAGAAGATATCTTTTAGCACGTGCAAAAGTCTATTTGCTTTTACCTCTCTTAATGGTTATGTAGCCGCGCGGTGTAGCCGCGCGGGGTAGCCGTGCGGTCTCGGGCGCCTTGCACGGTTCGCACGGTTCCCCTCCCCCCCCCCCGCCCCCACTCCCGTCGGAGGTTTGAGTCCTCCCTTGGGCATGGGAGTATGTGTTGTCTTTAGCGTAAGTTAGGTTAAGTTGGAATAAATAGTGTGTAACCATAGGGACCAATTACCTCAGCACTTCGGTCCCATAGGAACTTACCACTAATTTCAAATTTTTTCAATGGCTATGTACAGACATGATTATTTTTACACACAGTTATGGCAAAGTAACTTTCGAATTATGTAAGTTTCAATTTCCTCCTTGTTTGATTAATTTTAAAAATCGGTACTTGAATATTCCATGTTCGCGTATTATGATTATTCAGTAAAACATGTGCATTATCATTATGAATGTCAACATTCCTCTTCCATTCTCTAAGAAAAAATTCTGTCTGTGTCGTTCTGCGTCTTTCATTCCGAATTGTTAGCGTTCGCCTTTTATTCAGAGCCTATAACAAATGTAGTTTCCGTATAATAAGGGAAGTCGGAAGACATAGTTAATCACAATAAGGAAATTAAGAGTTAGGAATTTATTTAAAATTTTCTGGCAGCGACGGCAAATAAGTACAAAGTTACTCTTACAGAGAAGTAGGCGAAATAACGACGTCACTGCTCACTTCGCAGAGCAGAAGTTGGTGGCGCTACAGTTGTCGATGTACACGTACTGCAGGTTTTATTGCATGATGCGTCATGAACGGTATCATCAGAGTTATGTATGCAGAAACGCCTACTACGATTTACCAGTCTTAACGGCTACGTACATGCATGATTTTTTTGTGTGTATCTATGCCAAAATACTTAACGAATTATGTGAGTTTCATTAGCCTCCTTGTATAAGTAATTAAAAATCAGTACTTCAATTCTCGTGACTGTAATCCCAGACAGGTGTTGGGAGTGGCCCAATAGAGGATGTGGACCGATGGAATTTTTAAAAAGTGTACTCTCCATATTGCGATGTGGTAATCGCTCTGTGCTGTATGATTGATTCGATAAACTCAGACTTCTTCTCTGGATGACTGCTGGTTCCGCGCACAGAACGTAAAAATAAACATTGCGAATTAGTAAAGAAATTATTTCAGTGGCGGATCGGTGCTCCATTGAAGTGCTGTCTCTTTCCTGCCGGAAATTCTTAAAAATAGAGCTCGTAAGACAATAAACATATGTATAAACATGTGATATGACAGATTAAAAAGAAAGAAATCTACATCCCCAATGCTTACGTTGCGACATCTGAAAGCAGAAAGACAAGTCCTAACAGGTAGGTTACCCCTAGCTGCTCTCTAGAAATTCGAAGGCTGTGCCTTCCTTTATTACACAAACATTTGCATACCGAATCATTGACATTTACAGTTATACAAATATAGATGCACACAAATATAATTTTTTTTTAAGAAAGGTATTACATAAGCAAGTGTAATTCCTGTATCTGTCGTTTGCTTTCCGTCTCCCACTTACGTGGCTCGGTGTGAATAGAGCCCTTTAATGTTGTTTGTAGTTGTATATGCTAACAAATAACTGGTATCATGCGGAATTCGTACTATCTGAAATTAAACTGCCTCTAACCAGTTCTGGTGGTCCTAGATGTCTAACTGAGCCTTCGCTGCTTCCGTGAGAGCGCGCTCGTGATCCTTCTGCCGCCACCTGTGCACGCGTTCCGTCGATCCTGGCCCTCGTCGTGTCGTCTTTGCCGGGTTCTGTGTTCTCTCGCTGGCTGTCAGGTGGCGAGTTGTGTGTCGGACACGGAGCTTCACGGGTGTGTCTCAGTACTCGGGGTCCTGGTGACTGCAGCGAGTTAACACCGTTGACCGTTGGGCAAGGGGAGCTCCTGTTTTCCTGAAGCCTTGACTGTTCAAAATTTTCAAATGTGTGTGAAATTTTATGGGACTTAACTGCTAAGGTCATCAGTCCCTAAGATTACACACTACTTGACCTAAATTATCCTAAGGACAAACACACACACCCATACCCGAGGGAGGACTCGAACCTCCGCCGGAACCAGCCGCACAGTCCGTGACTGCAGCTCCCTAGACCGCTCGGCTCATCCCGCGCGGCCCTTGACTGTTGCCACCGATGAATTTAGTGCGCAAGGAGCTGCTCTCATTGCTTGTAACATCGTTACAACGCGCGTCAGTTATTGTGGTGCGATAAATACACCGACATGTAAGAACCACTTGTTGGCAGCCATGAGCAGCAGGGCAGTATTATCCGGTGCCTACCTAGTGTCCTGAAGCTATTGGCCTCTTTGGCATTTGTGTGGTATTATCTATAAAAACTGTTGACTACGTACGGTGCTAAAACAATGTTAATTCGGCCCCATGTGAGCTGGCTAGGGATCCAGTTTCTTCATGTCTTTTGGTGACTCCTTTCGGGCTGTGTGTGTCCTACAGGAGGTTTCTGTTTGCACCAAGCTAGTTTTTAGCAATGTTAATCTTGTCTTGAAATCATGGTTTGCTATTGTTGAATATTTGGCACTGCTGATAGCGATTCCTGTTTGTTTTAGACCTCTCGGACGTTCCTGGTTCGACTAATTGGGTTTGGCCTGTAACTAATGTCGTGTACCCTCATCCTAAAGGTACACACGTGTGGGTCATGTGTTTGTGCGTGCTGGTATTTGCACACTCTTACTCGTGTCGGAGACCTTCGAGTGTACAGTTAAACTGGCCATCTGGGATTTGGTGCGTATCTCAATTATAGTGTCTATTAACCCCAGTAAAGGTACACTTCAATTTTTTTTATATCTTGTTTGAGTTATTGCGTAATTCTTTTAAATGACCTTACACATTGCTACTGGTTATTGTTTCGAAGGTTAACTTCCGATGATATGAGCGGGCCGCTGCCATACTCAAGTTTTAATAGTCGAATTTTCAACTGCCCGTTTAAGTATTACAGTATATGTTAATTTTTATCAGATTTGTCTGCTGTTCGTTCTTTGGTACACGTATGATGACAACCTTGTTTCGGCAGCGGTTGAAGCGTTGCTGTTCTGCTGATCCGGGGCATGGACGCGTTTTCCTTCTGCTTCGGCGGTTTTCACGTCATCGCACGAAGCCTAAGTGTTGGCAGGTAACACGCGATTCTGAGGATCTCCCATTACGGCCTCAAGTTGTGAAGTTTGTTACTCTTTCAATATCATACAACAGCGGGGGTGTCGCCGGATTAGGCAGTAATTGACTCAGTATTTTTATTATTGTAAGTTTCTTTCGGCCGTGTGATGAAAATCTTTGAGCAAACACAGCACTGAGTTAGGTGATTCTCTTAATAAATTGAGAGTGTAATTGTTATTAGCACTTTAATTTTGCGTTAGGGGCTCAGTAGTTTATTGAAATACTTAAAGTGATCAGTGTGGTACAGGCTTTTGAGAAATCAGTGAAATACTGCTGTTGCATCGGTTTTACATGCGGATAGCCTCCGGGCAGTTTGGCCGTATCTTGTTTATATGAGAGCAAAATAACCATTTCAAATGGCTCTGAGCACTATGGGACTTAACATACGTGGTCATCTGTCCCCTAGAAATTAGAAGTACTTAAACCTAACTAACGTAAGGACATCAAACACATCCATGCCCAAGGGAAGATATTTGTTGAACTTAGTCAAATCCTGTTGTAGGATTGGCCCACAGTTGTGGTCTAGTTGCAGGCACAGAGTGCAGCCTGAGGTTTATTTAATCGTTTGTAGTCGGGCCACCAGAGTACTGCATAGTTGACATTATTGAGGGTACTAGTTGTAATTTTATATGTAATTCGGATTTCTTTATACACTGTGACCTTAATTTAATAATTTTAACAATCTGTACGTATTTCGTTATAATCTTGGTAATTGTTAGATGACTCATGATTGAATTTTGTTAAATAAAAATATTTCTTTGGGAATGGTAAATAACACATAAAGCTAGACCATCCTTCCACATGTTTCCCGAGTCTAATACGTGATGTATTGCGATTCTCATGTTCAATGTACTCCCCCAAATCGGAAGGAGAGTTACAGTTTGGGTTTCCATCACAAGTCATATTATTAACACAATGTGTGCCACATTCTGAGCGTCGAGTGTAACGCAGCTGTAGCGTCATGGCTTGCGTTACCGGACTGCAATTTCTATCTCGTGACATAACGGGACAACTAAACCTTACCTGCAGCTATGAGAAATGTTGTAATTTTTCTCATTGTTGTCATCTGTTCTAGATGTGAACATTAGAATTTTCTCTTTTAGTAAATTTTCGCGTAATAAAACCGTAGCTTGAATGGACTCTGCCCCCATACTCCTTGTTGTAAACCTTTCTGCAAGTGATTGCTGTATTTCAGCAGTATAAGTATTTTAATTGAACACTGTACTTTGGCAACATCACTAGCCCCAGCTACATGCCCTGCCTGGAATGTGCCACTCTTAGCCTGTTTTTTGTTTTTGTTTTTAATCTATTTAATTCTTTTCTATATTATCCATTTGATCATTAAAGTGAGTTTGAACATTTTAGATTTACTAGGAAATTTCACCTTAAGTTCTGTTTACAGTACGTGATAAGAAACTTCTTTATTAGTGTTAATAACAAAAAATGATATGATACCTGGTATCCTATGACCATATCTCTGATTAAGATTTTTAAAAGTGACAAATTTTGTATAGCACCTGATATTTCAATTATCACTTATTTCCACGAAATTTTGTAAATGTGTTTATACATACCTGTATTTAGTAAGTAATATCACATGAGAATAGTAAGGTACTATCTGATATGTGAGTAGATGAAAGACCAAACTCATGGCTTTGAAAAGACATATAGGAAAAACTAGAGAAAAAATATATTTATAGTGTTTTTTACACTTGTTTCCATCAACAAATTAGTAAATAAGAGTTACTTTAGAATTCTATCTAGAAGTCTTAAATGATTGATTTTATTTCTATTTCTTCTTTCGGTAAGTTCTGTAATTCAAATCTTCACTTTTTGTCCTTTTTAGTGAAAGTGATATCAGCACACGTTGATGTTTGTCTCGAGTTACTTCATGTGTTAGCCATTAGATGCATTCACTTTTCAATAAATGAATGAATGAACGGTATTGTCTTGCTAAATTGACGAGAACAGTATATGTATGAAGCTCCATTCCCAGCTGAGTGAATCTGAGACACGAAGTATTACCACTCTGGTGAATCAGATGTAGTCCCAGCACCGAAAAACAAATTTCTGAACACACAAACAAAAATGTTAACATAATATGAAAGCAACATAAAAACTATTAATTGAATAGTAATTAAGCTACTTGTGAATGAGGCCTAACTTTGTATAGATTGATCTGTAAGTGAGGCAAGGACGTAGGAATAAACCTGTTTGACGCAGTCTAAGCAGCTATTTTTGAATATGTGCACCTAGAAATAATTGTAGTGAATAATAGGGGAATAGTGATATGTGGTGATTCGCAGTAACAGTGTCGCCCAGTGAATAATCTACGTGAAGTGAACTTACTACAGATAGGATGTTGTGGAGGCGAATGTCCACTATACCCACGAAAGAAGTCTTTTCTTTGTCCAGTGAACATTTCCAAATGCTCTGAAGTCGCTGGTGAGACACACTTCCGGGATAAGACACCATATGCATCAACTGAGTGACTGATTGTTAACTTCCCTTATCAAATGGTTCAAATGGCTCTGAGCACTATGGGACTTAACATCTGAGGTCATCAGTCCCCTAGAACTTAGAACTACTTAAACCTAACTAACCTAAGGACATCACACACGTCCATGCCCGAGGCAGATTTTGAACCTGCGACCGTAGCAGTCGCGCGGTTCCAGACTGAAGCGCCTAGAACCGCTTGTCCACCGCGGCCGGCTAACTTCACTTATCCTCTTGGGAGTTGTCTCACTTGTAATTACGTATTTCTGATCTTTAACTATTCTCTGTTTTACTGCAAACTTGAGTTGTGATATTATAATTAAGCGCTAAGGTTAGGCTTCGAGAGTCTCAGATATGTTGCAGGCTGTATAAGTTGCAGTTAGCTACTCTCACAAAATGTTACTGTTTTAAGCTAAGTGAGCAAATTTAAATTTCGTAGAGTTGAGCAGCACGTTGTTGTATTATTACTACTCCAGCTCTTTATCAAACATTCTGAACTCTAGAAACATCATGTAATTACAGTTTCAGTTGACTTGGATTGGGTTTATGGAAAAGTATTTACGTTTTAAGTGAATTTCAGGTTGCATTGATGGTTCATTAGTTTTCCATGCTGTGGCCTTAAGTTCGACTCTGTGGTTGGCCACGTTCATTTTTTTGAAACCTTCTTTCTTAAAACTTACATCAGAACAGAGTGTCAAAGTTTCACTTTGTAAAGAAAATAATTTGAATGTTCATCTCACTGTTTTTGAAAAGGGTGTTTCATAATTTTTTGAAGATATTTAAAGCTATTATCGTCTTAGTTTCCATAATTCCCTTATTGTGCTCAAATAACCTTGTCGAGAACTACCTATATTTCAACAGCAGCACACCCTGCAATTTTCACGAAAAAACAGCAGCAAGAAAGCACTGTACAAGCCCATTTAAACCCTCGGTTTCTAGACAAACACCGTAAAGATTAAACACACATACACACACACACACATGCACACTCACACACACACACACACACACACACACACACACACACACACACACACACACACACACACTATTATCACTACCCCTATCACAAACCAAAAGTGACCGACATCAAAGCTTGAGGTAGCATAAAACTTTGTCCCTCTATTTTTTGACAAGTGAAAGTGCAGAACTCCATCCAGAATTTAAGCAAAAACTACCATCTCCATTTATAAGGTCACTTACGAATTTAATTTCAATAGCTTCATTAAAAACACCATCCCAATAGCTGGAAACGCATGTCGGAATCTCCCTGTTTATATATTCCACAAGAGGACCGGAGCCAAGTCGATGTTCTGCAAAGACATATTTGTTCGGCTGTTGTAAACGTGTGTGCCACTTATGCTCAATACCCCCATACTCAACAGTCCTTATAGTCTGTTCATAACTGCAAGGAACAAGGTAGGCACCATCCTCACGAAAAATCATCCGTTTCGAACCTAAAGTAACGCTACTCTTAAATGGTGCCCGAAACACACATTTCACATCGTATTTCCGCAAAATACTACCAATCATGTTCGAAATGCTTCCTGAGGCAAAATGGCCTTAGACTTTGGTGTTACCTCGGTGTTTTTATCATCCAAGCGGTGCACAGTCGCCGACAGCGCAACGCACGTCTTATCTGTCTTTCACTATAACCATTCTGACGGATTGTGACTTCTACATGGCCTAACTCAGCTGTCGAACTCTCAGCTCTGAGATGACATGGATGCTGACAACCAAGGAACTAAATACCACTTCAAAAAGTTGCCAATGATGGACATCCTATTAATTCTCCTGCCGCCAGTCCATGAAGCAACGCTCTACCCTATCTCTTGTTCGTGAAAGGATTCATTACACTCCTCGACATCTGTATTTTGTTTCCAACGACCGAGCGGGTTGGCGCAGTGGTCAGCATAAGCGAGTCGCATTCGGGAGGAGGACGGTTCAGACCATCCTCCGGCCACCCTAATTCAAGTTTTCCGTGATTTCTCTAAATCGCTCCAGACAAATGCCGGGATAGTTCCTGTAAAGGGGTACGGCTCATTTCGACACACCAGCTTATCACTCCCTTCCACTAACAGTTTTAATAAGAAAAGTAGCATTAGAATGATTTGAGTGTCTATAGTGACAATGTGAGTAAATGGTACTATCATCTATTAAAGATAATACCAACAGTACTTCAACAGCTGCTGCTGTTGCCACTAATAATGATAATGATGTTCTATGAAGTCTCGGGATTGAAGCCAGGACATGATGACTTCTTCCCACAATATTTTGGCTGGTAACCGTTAGTCCATCTTGAGGTTACTTTCTGCCTCTGGGGACTGCTGGTTTTTTCGTCTGTATTTTCATTCCTCTGACCCACACAGGGAGAGGAGGGCTGGCAGCGGCACAGTCCACAGCTCTTCAGCCAAACAGCTTTATAAAACACAGAAAGTGGGATTCCTACATCAAAAGGGGGTTTAAAAAAGGAGGACATAAGAACGGGAGATGATAGGAGGTAAAATATACGCTATAATGGGGACATGCACTGGGGGACAGTTAAGAGTTGACATAAACTTAAAAGAGCACAGCTGGCAGTTTGAAGCACACTTAAAAATACACTCAATGCAAAAACAATGGAAAAAGTGCCTACAGTATAAAAAGCACACGAACAATCATCTACTATATAAAGGTCGAGCACACAATTAAAACCACATCACAGGATCTGCTAGTGAGGGAGGGGGGGGGGGGACAAGGGAGAAGAGAAAAGGAGGCAAGAAGGAAGGGAGGGAAAGGGAGATGAGGTGGGGGCATGCTGAACTAGGGTTGGAGAGAGAAGGGACATGAGAGAAAAACAGCTGAGGAGGGACTGCAGGGACTGAGAGGGGGGGGAGGGAGTAGAGCAGAGGAAAAAAGTGGCCCTATGGGGGGGGGGGGCGGACAACACCAGGTTACAATTAATAGGAATTTCAACATCTGGGAGGGGAAGATGCTGGAAAGTGCCCTGATGAAGGAGATGGAGGGTGTGGAGGTGGAGAGAGGGCAGGGTAAAGCAATAGAGGCACAGCAAAGGGGAGGGGGTGGAGAGAAAACAGTAAACCATAGGATGGGGTGATGAAGCCTGTGGACAGTGTAAAGGGAAATGAGGTTATACGGGAGTCGAGTGCGGGAAGGAAGGTGGAGCCTGTGGTGTTCAAGAATCTGGAGGCTCTTATAAAAGAGATCTAGGCAACGCAGGCATAACAGAGGATAGGGCGGATGAGGGGTTTGTTGGAGTGGAGGATGGTGGAAGGATGCAATCCCCATGTCCAGCCAGACAGGAGTTTTAGGACATAGAGAAAGGAATGAGCTTTCTGCTGGATACTCAGGAGATGAGATGTCCAGGTGAGGTGACAATAGAGGGTGAGGCAAAAGTACCTCAGGGTAGGGGTTAGCTGGATGGGACAACCATACACAGTGAGGTAGAAATCGTGGAGACGGAAGGAGCTTTTGACCATTGCCTGGGTTTTTGAGGGGTTGATGCAAAGGAACCCCGGGTACACGAAGAGGTGAACTGGTCAAGGTGAGTTTGGAGGGTGTGTTGGGACTGTTGAAGTGTAGGATAGAGAGTCAGGAAGGTGGTGTCATCAGCATATTGGAGGAATGGACAGGAGGAGGTGGTTTGGACATTCAGAAATGTTCAGGAGATAGAGGAGAGAGGAGAGGACTGAGCCCTGGGGGATGCTGGCAGTTGGATAAAATATACAGGAGTTGGTCTCGTGGAGGGTGACATAGGACGGATGGCGTGAGAGGAAGGAAGTGACCAGACAGACAAAACTGACAGGCAGGGCGTAGATTTGAAGTTGAAAGAGGCGACTGGGATGCAATTCATGGTTGTAGCAAATTTGGAGGTCGAGGGAAACAAAAATGGCAGAGCGACGGGAGTTAAACTGGAGGGAGAGAAAGTGGACGAGGTTAAGGAGTTAGTCTGTGGCGGCGAAGGAGGGTAGGAAGCCACACTGGGTAAATGGGAGGAGGTGGTGTCGATTAAAGTGCTGACAGGATGGAATGGCTAGACCTTACTGAAGATGGAGGTGAGGCAGATGGGATGATACGAAGAGGCGACAGAAGGGGGTTTGTTGTGTTTGAGAAATTAGAGGATTCGAGAAGTCTTGCAGAGAGCCAGTAGAGAGGATGGCGTTGTAGAGAAAGGCAAGGACAGGTGAGACAGTTGTGGCCAGGGACCGTGTTGCGTTTTGAACTGAGGATAAGTTTAATGTCTTGTGCTGTGATTGGAGCGTTGATGTTGAGTACTGGAGACTAGGAGCAAGTGAAGCGACCGAGGTATCAGCTCATTCCATGACGCTGGGGAAAGAGAATAATCAAATTGGGGATCATGAGGGATGGAGAAGTCCTCGGAAAGGTAGGAAATGAAGTGGTTGGCCTTACTGAGGCTGTCCAGAAGGGGGAGATTATTATGGCGAAGGGGGTAATGGGGTGCGGAATGGGAACCAGTAAGACGATGGAAGGCGGACAATTACTTGGAGGAGTTGATAGGGAGGGTGGCGCTGTGTACACGTCTGGCGCCTGTACTGGCGCTTCTTTGCCGTAATAGGGATCCATATATGTCACTGTTTTTGCAAGTGGTGTAGGAGTGTGTCGCTGTCATGGGTGCACAGGAAAGAGCGATAGAGGCGAAAGGATTCGCGGAGGACAGCTTATAAAGGGAGAGTGGGACGGTGGAGGTCAATAGTTTTAGTAGGAACATGTACCACGGCGTCAGTAATGGCCTTCTGAAGGAAGGACGAGGGGGCGACGATGTCGTCAGGATGGTGACAGGTAAGTGGGTGGCTTTCGACGTGGGTGGCGGTGGATGCCCTGTAGGCATCCCAGTTGGCGCGACGGTAGTCATGGACTACGTTGGGAGGGGGTGCAGGGCAGGGAGCCGGAGGAGGGTGGTGAGCAGACGTTATGGTGAGAAAGATGGTAAGGTGGTCGCTACCTGTGGGATCAAGGGTGTCGACGACGATACGCACAAGGAGGTTGGGACTGCTAGTTCACGGTGTCGGCTTTTATGGCAGAAACTGGAGCGTAGATGCATGCGCATTGGCGGCCGTCACAGGAGTGTCTTCTGCAATACTGTTTCATCAGTGGCACGCAGACGCATGCCTTCCGGCCTCTGTCAGAACGCGCTCCCGGAATCGATGAATTGTCTATATAGATAATCCTCAGTGCGCTAGTGCTACTCGTACCTCGTCAGTTTATTTAATAACCACTCATTTTATTCACGTGAAATGGCTGTATTAACGTCGTATATTAAAAATGTAGAGTTACATCCATTAATGTTTTTCATTGGATCTTTTAAGCGCTATGTATAAACCTCCAAAGAACAAGTCTCTTCGTAATCAAGTGTACTGTGCCGTAGAAACAAGAAGGCGGTCGAAAATAAGTTAATTCCAACCAAACTATCGATATGTCGATCCTTGTATTATCTATCACCTGTCACTTGGAATGTCTTTCGCAACTAATTACTGATGCATATCTGATGTTTGTTAACCAATGAAATAGATTACGACTACTTGGCGCGATCAGTCGATGCAGGAGACGATATGTGAGGCTGTAAATTAGTCACTGTACGAGAACTACTATTTGTTTGGCAAGATCGCTATGTTAACACAATAATGGCTTCCTAGTTTCGCAAATTGCAATATTCTAACCCATAAAAGTAGGCAGTGCTAGTTACATCACACAACATTTTAAACCACGCCGTCAATCTCTACACGCGTCTTGTGTCAGCATAGTTTAAATTATTGTGTGATGTAATTACCACTTGCCATCGACCAGAAATTGAAAATTTTTTTACTGTCGGATCTAGCTATTCACTAATCTGTTAACATAGCGATCTTAGCAAGTAAAGTAAAGCTTTCATAAGAAGACTACAGTCCGTTATTATATTGCAATAAGATGGACTATGACAATGTTTTGACGATAGCGACGTTATAAAAATTATTTTAAAGCATCGGAAATATATTGCTATTGGAGCACGGATTCAATACTTGCTTACTTTCTACTTTAACAGTATTGAATTGAAGTTGGAGAAGAAACGCCAATTGACTGATGGCCATAGATGTTATGTCCCATAGTGCTCAGAGCCATTTGAAACGCTGATTCCTTAAATCTATAATTTAGTTTAAGAATAAAAACAGTCTTGGTTACGGAGACCGTTCCTATTCTGAAATTATTCGAAACTGGTTGCTTGTAGCACTCTGCTACAATGGAATGGAACAGTTTCTCTTTACTTCCGTTTAAGATCTCGTTTTGCCACTTTTAGGCATCGATGAATATTTACATTAGCTCTAACGTGTCTACCTTCCTGCTTTTGTCTAAAGGGTTGGCACTTTATCGTCGTTATAGACTGCAACACTCTGTCCTTTATCGTCAATATATTCACTATAGCTTTATGAAGTCTGAAACGGACAATATAGTCCTTAAAACGGATTCTAAAATTTCTGCCCTTTTGACGAAGGCAGTACTTGTTACATCGGTTGCATATCACGTAATAAATTCCTGCCTTGCTCTATTTCTCAGCTGATTGTTAGATCTAATCTACCAGTTTCTTCCGTAGTTTGCTGGTGGTGGCGAAAGTGACTCTGATATGCGTGTTTTTAGACACAGGAGCCAAGCTCTGTAAGTGAAATGTATATAATTCGCCTGCCTTCCAGCTATACCTTCTTTGATTAGTTCTTGCTTGCTATCGGTGCTCTTGATATACATACAGCTGCCGCTCCTTTGTCTAGAGTTGTTTTTTATTTATCTATATACGCCGCCTGCGTCTGTCAAGTCACGCATGCTTCCACAGCCTTGCATAATGTCCCCTACAGAAGTTCCCACTTCCCCGTTTTGCATTTTCTGAAAATCTGAGTTTCTTTGTGGGCGTCTGTGTTTATCTTGGCACGACGTGCGGTGACACAGGAGGCTTCGCGGCAATGCATCAGGCAGCGTGCCGAGGCGCCGCCGCCAGCGCCCTCCGCTTAATGACGCAGCAGGCGACCAGACGGCGCCACCGTCGTCGCCACAGGCTTGCCGCCGCTCGTGCTGCCTGCGTTACGGGGCCCTCAGGCCAGGCGCTCGGTGTAGGTATTTCACTGCACAGTACTGAGTGTCGCGCGAGAGCGAAATTGACTGTTGGCGCACTATACAAGGCAAAATGTCACTACACATCGTGATCCATTGAAAACATTTGTTTGTCATAAATACTGATACAAACAGTTGGATGTGCCCCTATTAAATGAAACATCCCTGATATTGGTTGTTGATTCTACGAGTATCTGGTTGTGAAAATTTTTTGTAATAAAGAAAGAGTTTTTTCTTTAAAAAGTGATACAAAGTTGGCTATAAGTTAATAATAAATAAGTGGAATAATAATTTCAACATTGATCTTACGTCGATGGCTTTATTCTTGTTGGCTATATTAACACTTAAATGTATGCTACAAAACCGCAAACCACTGGATAACTTGAAAGATGCTATTTACAACACTATGGAAGACATTGATTCTGATAAACGACTATGAAAACAAGTATGCTTAAGAAACCCATGTCATCTGACGAAATTTATCAACAAAGAAGGAAAACAATTCGAAAAGTAATTATACAGAGGGGTCAAAAAATGTATCCACTGTTCAAAAGTCCATAACTTGCAGACTAATTGACAGAGATGACCCATTTTTGGTGAAAGTGTAGCTTGAGTCCAGCTTAAAAATTTCGCTGCAAGTGTTCGAAAAGGTCGCGATTAACATCCACACACAAAGGATGCCACCGAACCGCATCATGAACTACTGACTGCAACTTGCTCAGCTGGAGATTTGCACGTGAATGTGCGATGGATTCTCGAAGTTCATCCAATGTGTGTGGCTTCTGTCGATAAACAACGTCCCACAGGTAAAAGTAGAGAGGAGTTAGGTCTGGGGAACGTGGTGGACACTCCACAGCACCTCTACGGCCTACCCCTCTTCCTGGTAGATTTTCGTTGAGATACGCACTAACACGATTTTGGTAGTGGGCTGGGGCACCATCTTGTTGAAAGTAAACTCTTCCGTCTCCATACAGGTCTCAGATGGCAGGTAAAATGGATGTCTGAAACTTCTGAAGGTACACCTCACCCGTAATATCCGTCAAATAAGAATGGTCAAATCAAACATCGGTAAGACAACCCACACCACACATTTACTCCTGGAAAATTCACAGCTTTGTCTACATGGACGTTTGGATTTTCGGCGGCCCATTAGGTGAAACTGTGGCGATTTACTGTACCATTGAATTTGAACTGTGCCTCATTAGCACACACAGTCACCTCTACAAACTCTTCATCGTTGCGCGCCATGTTAGTAAACCACTCAAAGTACTCCATTCTAAAATCTGGGTCGTCCTCGTTCATTGCATGTAGCAATCGTGGGATCTAGAACTTCCACTTTGCCGTCTTCAAAATTCGCCGAACACTTGAGCGACTCACACCAGTTTCACGGGCACACTGCCTCCCAGACGTCTGTGGTGATCGAGTGAATTGTTGTAACACACAACGGGAGTTACCTGTACTTGGTACTGATACAGGTTGTCTAGATCGTTGTTTGTGTACATTTTTAACACAGCCTTCGGCTTCAAATTTGTCTCGAATGCGACGAATCGTTAAACGTGTCGGTGGCTCTGTTTGATACTCGTTTCGCCATTGCCGCTGAACCTCATTAGTTTTCGTACTTAAAATACCACTTCAAAACTGACTTCCTTCCATCGAATGTAAGGCTTGCGCCAGATATACACTCCTGGAAATGGAAAAAAGAACACATTGACACCGGTGTGTCAGACCCACCATACTTGCTCCAGACACTGGGAGAGGGCTGTACAAGCAATGATCACACGCACGGCACAGCAGACACACCAGGAACCGCGGTGTTGGCTGTCGAATGGCGCTAGCTGCGCAGCATTTGTGCACCGCCGCCGTCAGTGTCAGCCAGTTTGCCGTGGCATACGGAGCTTCATCGCAGTCTTTAACACTGGTAGCATGCCGCGACAGCGTGGACTTGAACCGTATGTGCAGTTGACGGACTTTGAGCGAGGGCGTATAGTGGGCATGCGGGAGGCCGGGTGGACGTACCACCGAATTGCTCAACACGTGGGGCGTGAGGTCTCCACAGTACATCGATGTTGTCGCCAGTGGTCGGCGGAAGGTGCACGTGCCCGTCGACCTGGGACCGGACCGCAGCGACGCACGGATGCACGCCAAGACCATAGGATCCTACACACTGCCGTAGGGGACCGCACCGCCACTTCCCAGCAAATTAGGGACACTGTTGCTCCTGGGGTATCGGCGAGTACCATTCGCAACCGTCTCCATGAAGCTGGGCTACGGTCCCGCACACCTTTAGGTCGTCTTCCGCTCACGCCCCAACATCGTGCAGCCGCCTCCAGTGGTGTCGCGACAGGCGTGAATGGAGGGACGAATGGAGACGTGTCGTCTTCAGCGATGAGAGTCGCTTCTGCCTTGGTGCCAATGATGGTCGTATGCGTGTTTGGCGCCGTGCAGGTGAGCGCCACAATCAGGACTGCATACGACAGAGGCACACAGGGCCAACACCCGGCATCATGGTGTGGGGAGCGATCTCCTACACTGGCCGTACACCTCTGGTGATCGTCGAGGGGACACTGAATAGTGCACGGTACATCCAAACCGTCATCGAACCCATCGTTCTACCATTCCTAGACCGGCAAGGGAACTTGCTGTTCCAACAGGACAATGCACGTCCGCATGTATCCCGTGCCACCCAACGTGCTCTAGAAGGTGTAAGTCAATACCCTGGCCAGCAAGATCTCCGGATCTGTCCCCCATTGAGCATGTTTGGGACTGGATGAAGCGTCGTCTCACGCGGTCTGCACGTCCAGATCGAACGCTGGTCCAACTGAGGCGCCAGGTGGAAATGGCATGGCAAGCCGTTCCACAGGACTACATCCAGCATCTCTACGATCGTCTCCATGGGAGAATAGCAGCCTGCATTGCTGCGAAAGGTGGATATACACTGTACTAGTGCCGACATTGTGCATGCTCTGTTGCCTGTGTCTATGTGCCTGTGGTTCTGTCAGTGTGATCATGTGATGTATCTGACCCCAGGAATGTGTCAATAAAGTTTCCCCTTCCTGGGACAATGAATTCACGGTGTTCTTATTTCAATTTCCAGGAGTATATTTACTCGAGTAACTAGGTGCAACTAAGAACAAAACACTGACTATATGGCGACTGTCATCTGACAAAACAAAGTAACGCAATGCAACGCTTGTGTGGCGATTGCCGGAACGACAAACTATTACACTACTAAAGATGAGATAACTACGTCAGTTAGTTTGCCAGTTATGAACTTTTAAACAGTGGGTACATTTTTTGGACCCCTCTGTATAATAATTCTGTAGCTTGTATATAGTATACAGTTATTTCAGAATTCCAAATGTATGTTTTGTATTCAAGTAGGTTCCGATGGGTATTTTAACTTTTGTCACACACTGTATAATTCGATCTCGCCTGTAGAACACATTTATCTTATATTACAATTCAGTCTTACATAACGAACATAAATGGAAATTTTCATATGCTGCATCACGACTTTTTAAAATAAAATTACGTTTTTAATAACTAATCCAACTAAACTACAAGTATTAATAGTACATGAAAATTTGGTATGATAATTCATAACATGAAGTAGAAAAGCAAATACTTTCTTTACTTTTACAGAGTGAACAATATTAGTAATTTTTATAGTTCTTTTTTATTTAATAGCAAGACTTTTGCATATCTGTACCACGTATCAATTTTTTTAACATGATCAGTTATTAAAAATAATAAAATTCTATTTTTATTGAAAAATACTTGAAATATCTGGAATAATCGAAATCAGTAAACATATGACACATAACACCAGCTTAATTTTAAATGAATATACTCAACTATCTTTCACCCTCTCTGCTAAATTAACTTTCACTTACACAACTATCAGATGGAAACACTGTAAATGCACCTTTATATATTCTGTCTTGTTAAATGTAACGATATCTACATAAGAAACTTCTGTTTCATTTTTAGTTAAACAGAATTGCATCTGCGCGATTTAAAATACAGTATTTTCAATTCTAAACACTCTATATGCCATATTTCTTTTCTTTCGGGAAAGTAATATCTGTGTAGGTCAAACGCCATTTTATCTGTGTTTGCGACATCAAGCTGATACCTGATGATGGCCTAAAAAGCCAGAAGCTGGTCTGCAACCTAATAAATAACATTTGCAGACCATTAGAAAAAATTATCATAATTCATATTATTCTCATGTTCTGCGAAGCATCGACAGAAAAGTCAGTTAATATATGCCAGATGTTGTACGACACGACAGCTTGCTGAAATGACTCGTTTGTCATTGGGTAGTGTGGAATCACTGGTACAGTCGCTAGAGTACAAAGAAATTCGTGCACATTGGGTGCCTGGATTATTGACAAGAGAAATGTAAATGTTGAAGAAGAATGTATGCGAGTGTCTCACGAAGGACTTTACTGAATAGTGGAAACAGTGTTTTGACGGCGTCATTACCCAGGATGAAACATGGTTGTTTCTGTCCGAACCTGAGAGCAAAACCCAAACCATGGAATGGCGTCATCTGGGTTCTCCTCGGAAGAAGAAACCAAAAATTTCCGGAACAGCAGGCCGAAAACTGATGGCCTCCTTTTTCTGGGATCAGTGTGGTGTCATTTTCATTGACTTTTTGGAACCTGGCTCCACAACTAACCGGGACCGTGACTGTTTGTCTTTGGAGAAGCTGCGACGTGCCACCAAGACCCACAGACCACAGCGTCAGGGTCAACTCGTCAGACTACACCATGACAGTGCCAAACCCCATGCAGCCCTTACGAAGCAGGAGAAAATCAGGACTGGAAAATTGTTCCCAGTCCTCCATAAGCCCGGACTTGGATCGACTGACTTTAACCTGTTTGGCAGTCTGAAGACCCACCTGCGCGGTAAAACATTTGATAGTGAGAAAGAAGTTATTTCCTGTTTCAAGCGATGGCCTAAAAGTCCATTCTCAGAATTTTACCAAAGTGAATTTACATCATGGAAAGAACGTTGGGTCAGATGAGTCACAGCTGATCGAGGCTACACCGAGTCGGCTCAATATATGGCTAAATGTTCCAAGTATGTTCACAAAAAATTTCATTCTCCTCCTGCAAAAAATAAGAAAATTAGAGACGACTGTGCAAAACTTTCTGAACATCCTTTGAATTTTGATTGAAGATTTCAGATTTTACCACATTCGTAATTTTGCAGTGTATATTTCTGATAGCAATGATATGTTTCTAACGTTTAGAGTAATGTGAATATGTGAATAACCTGTGTCCGGGATCCTTACTCGACTGTGAACTTTAAGGATACAATTCTAGCACCCTAGTGCTATACAAAAGTTTAACTTCTTAAAAATATTCTTAGATGTTGTGTTTAGAATATTTACAATAATGCCTTCAATTTCCTGAAAATGAGAAACTACCTCATAATTTGTGAGCTAGGAAATGAACAGTAGGTCGCGGTATTGAAATTGTGTTTCACCCTTGAATCCAATTTATGGCAGAAAACATTTCTGCTAGAATTAATAAGGGGAGAGGTGTGTTAGTAACTGCTGTTGCACATCCTTTTTTTTTACTTTCAAGGGGACGTACGAGAAAGTGATCGAAAGTGTGAAAAATTATTTTCTGGATCTTTATTTACTACCTGGTTTTTAAATATTAATACTTGAGTATTACGTTCCAATTCTGGTCCTAAGTGTGATAAACGTAATAATTATCAAAAAATTAAATAGGACCACGCCCCTTTGTATGTCTGTATTTCCTCATATTATGTATTCCTGCGGTGTTCTCTTCCAGTTTTATGCAGTCACAGTGTGGGGAATATTTCGGTGCTTACCAGAACCAGAACTTCTGCAAAGTGTGTGCATGAAAAAACTCAAAATTTTTGTCGAAGTTACAACTCTCTGACATGAAAACCTTGCCCCTAAGACAACATCTGTTTCCACAAATGCTGATGAAGTTGTAGTGTATGATGCTCGTTTAGTTTTTGACTCCGCTACTCTTGACAGACTGTTGACTCCACAGAGGTTAGGATTCGATCCAGGAGCTTTCACATCGTCAGTATTGAATTGATGCAGATGACTTATTGTTACTCAGTTCGAAAATCAGATTAATCTAAGAGGACAGACTAAGAAAGACTGCTTGAGGATGAAGAGGAGAATGCAAATAGTTTGCCCTAGTTCACTCAGATGAGGTAAATCCTAATACAAACACTGTTACACCTGTAATTCAAGTTTCTCGTAACTTATATATTGGCAACGTTTGGAACCTTCCCCTCACGATCCACTGACATTCGGAATGCTATTAGTCAATACTACAGTAAGACATTCTGTGAACGGAATTTTCATTTACTACAGTAGTAAGGCATTTATGTAAGAAAAAAGCCCTACGATTTGTTTCTTTTTTTTCACAGAAATTTGGAGACCGATAGAAATCTAGCATAAGACGTTACCAACACTCTGTTCTACGGATACTGGAACCATGGTATATCAAACTTTGTACAAGAATACATTAATTTACTTCTGACAGACTGAAGAAATAGAAACATTTGTGCTCACCTTGTTGAAATACTTTCAATTGTTTAGAATAAAACACGTATAAATTCAGTAAGCATGAAAACGTATTTATGTATACATAAAATATTCCTTAACAAATGTGCCAAATTCAGATACATTGCCTTGAAAACTTTGGAATTTATAAGGTTTTCTTTTTTTCAAGGTATTGCAACGTCCTATGTGCCCCCCCCCCCCCCCCCCCCCCCACCACCACAAACGTTCATGGTACATATTTTTTCTAGAGTTTCTGCTGCCGGCATACTTTATATTTGTAAAACGCACTGTTGCCCCGAGGGCATTTAAGACATTAACGGCTATCAATGTGATTCGCGTCGGTTTGGAAGGCCAAAGGGGCTGGCCACTTATAACTTCTCAGCAACAACGATTAACGGTAACCGCGCACCCCTTTGGAAGGTCCTTCCTCTCTCTCAGTTTCGCTAGAGAAAGAGAAGGAGGGCTGTGCAGCTATTAAAGGCAGCTGATAATTTTGGAGCCCCTGCGAATCTCTAGCTTTTCTGATGACACGAGTTTTATTCTTTCGCTCGCTACAGTACTGAAAATGTTTAGATATGTCAGGGTAGAGGTTTTGGAGTTTCATAGTGTTTTAGTACCCATTTTAATTTAGTTATAACAGTTTTAATGAATGGATACGTGTTTAAATGGTTTCAAATTAGTTTCTGAATAAGTGTGAAGTTAATGTTTACTGATGTTTGAAGAGAGTTGGCTAGCCCGAGAACGAGTTACAGGAACGTTGCGGTAATTTTGGAGAAGTCGTCTAAAACAGAGCCAGAAGAAAGCGGTAGTGAGCCTCCAAGGAAGGAGCAACGGGATGGCGTGACTGACAGAGGAACGTCGTATTGTCCTCTCTTTTGTGAAATTGTTGATAGTGTCTCAAGTCAGTTAACTGGCAGTATGCTGACCTGGATAATTTGGTGTTTCTTTCAAATTGATTGTGAAAAGTATAGCCGATTCACAAATAACCTCCCTGAGGCTGCATTTAATTGCTTGAAGGTATCCTACGGTGGACATTTTGATATCCCTCAACTGAGGGCGGAATTGACTGTGATATATTCTTCAGACGAATTCTAGAACCAGCCAGTATTTAGACAAAGGCAATACCTCACTTTGTGTGATCTCAGCGAAACAGTATCTGAAGCATAAAAAGAAATTACCATTCCTACAAAATTGCTTCGGTAGAAAGAACGTTTTCGGCGTTGAAGCGAACCAAAACTTATCTCCGAAGTACACAGTCGCAAACCAGACTTACGCACCTTACCTTGTTGTCCCTTCAAAAACGATAGCTGAAGTGATTGAAAAAACAAGTGTCATTCTGCGACTCTATATTTGAAGTTTTCGACAGGAAGGATCGTTCAGTTGATCACATATAAACAAAGTTGTGAGTACCGGAACTTTTAATATCACTCTTGTTTATGAAAATAGAACAACTTCTATCTTCTGGGTATCCGGAATCGCTCAAAAGGCGTAATCTTTACTAGGTTCTACTTTGTACTTCAGTAGATGGCATACGACGTTATTCATGGTAATACGAGGGCGTGATAACGCAATAACGGATGATTGTAAACTATTACACAATAAAAATGATAATGAGAATAATATAAATACAACAATACTGTTACTCGGATAACAGTAAACAGTAGCATGACAATAATAACAGTGACTGTAATAACAATTACAAAATAATATTGTTACTTTTAACATATATTTAAAGCGATTTCATCTGCGAACACTTTACGTCTCGCCACTGGAGGTAACACACATGAAATATAATAAATAATGATGAGTATTGAGTCTTTTGACACAATAAGTAAGTTATAGGAAATGCTGAAGTTATTTGCAGAAAGCCCGCATAGGCCTTAGGTGAGATCAGAATTTTGCCTGATTTTTAGACCTACAGTCCAACGACCACTTGAGAAAACAACTCTACAGTCCTTCCAGTCAACGGTGATAGCGGTGACAGGTCCACCGTATACCAGTCGATGGGAGCGCCAGGGCGGCACCGAGCGAGGTGGCGCAGTGGCTAGCACACTGGACTCGCATTCGGGAGGATGACGGTTCAAATCCGCATCCGGCCATCCTGATTTAGGTTCTCACTAGATTCCCTAAATCTGTTCAGGCAAATGCCGGGATGGTTCTTTTGGAAAGAACAAGGTCGATGTGTTTCCAAAATTGCATATCGCGGCAAGTCTCTAATGATCTCGTCGTCGACGGGACATTAAACGTTAATTTTTTTTCTTGTGACCATAGTACGCACCCACTAACCGTAGAATCTTACTTGAGTAAAAATACAGCGTATCTATTTCCTTAAAAGCCTTCGATATTTTATTAACGCACTATTTCGAACACGGATACAATCCACTCCCATCATAGTCTTCGTCATATTGTAAGATAATGACGTACCTTCGATCATATCTGCTGGGCACGGAAAAGTCTTACCATCACAAGACCTGCAACTAACTTAGCATTTGAAAGCCTTCCCATTATTTTTACTGTAACTAGACAGCTCATAAGAAATCACATTTCAGTTCTCTGAAACATTAACCCTTCATTTAGACTACAAAGTAAAGAGAAATTGTTGTCTGACGTTGTTATCAAATATCTCAAAAAGTACCTGACTGATTTACTTACAACTTTCGGACAATACTTTAAGGAGCACTGGGACGGACATAGGCTGTTTTTTTGTAAGCATAAGTAATATATTTAAAAAATGTAATATATAAATTAGGAAATATTGTTTCTAAAAGTCTGGAAAATCCTTGACTGATTTATTTCCAATTTTTAAACGATGCTCCAGTGAGGACTCAGACGGACAGATGGGGTATATGTTTATAATATATATGTAATATGTAAACGGGAAATGTTGTTACTAAAAATTCGACTGATTTACTTCACATTTTTACACGGTATACTATTAAACATATACACTTATAAACGTTGGGACAGATATTCACTACTTGTTGTAGTGCTGTGCTGGGCTGTGAGAAGGTGTGGCTTCGTTTTCCTTTTCGAAGTCAGTTTCAATTACGGCGTTTTCTTCCTCGCCGTCTGTTTTACGGTGACCAGTAAATTGTCGTTTTTGTAGCTTTTCGGCTTATGCTTAGAATACCACTCCGTAATTCGTAGATTAAAACTACGCGAAATAATGTCATTGCAGCTACCATTCTCACAGATACTGCGGTATATCAACGACCCCAAACGACACTACTGGCCATTAAAATTGCTACACAAAGAAGAAATGCCGATGATAAACGGGTATACACTGGACAAATATATTATACTAGAACTGACATGTGATTACATTTTCACGCAGTTTGGGTGCATAAATCCTGAGAAATCAGTACCCAGAACAACCACCTCTGGCCGTAATAACGGTCTTGATACGGCTGGGCATTGTCAAACAGAGCTTGGATGGCGTGTACAGGTACAGCTGCCCATGCAACTTCGACACGATACCACAGTTCATCAAGAGTAGTGACTGGCGTATTGTGACGAGCCAGTTGCTCGGCCACGATTGACCAGATGTTTTCAGTTGGTAAGAGATTTGGAGAATGTGCTGGCTAGGGCAGCAGTCAAATATTTGCTGTATCCAGAAAGGCCCGTACAGGACCTACAACATGCGGTCGTGCATTATCGTGCTGAAATGTAGGGTTTCGCAGGGATCGAATGAAGGGTAGAGCCCTGGGTCGTAACACATATGAAATGTAACGTTGACTGTTCAAATTGCAGCCTATGCGAACAAGAGGTGATCGAGATGTGTAACCAATACCATCACGTCGGGTGATACGCCAGCACGGCGATGACCAATACACGCTTCCAATGTGCGGTTACCGAGATGTCGCCAAACACGGACGCGACCATCATGATGCTGTAAACAGAACCTGGATTCATCCGAAAAAATGACGTTTTGCCATTCGTGCGCCCAGGTTCGTCGTTGAGTACACCATCGCAGACGCTCCTGTCTGTGATTCAGCATCAAGGGTGACCGAAGCCATGGTCTCCGAGCTCATAGTCCATGCTGCTGCAAAAGTCGCCGAACTGTTCGTGGAGATGGTTGTTGTCTTGCAAACGTCTCCATATGTAGACTCAGGGATCGAGACGTGGCTGCACGATCCGTCTGTCATCTCGCTAGTGATACGAGGCCATTGGGAACCAGCACGGCGTTCCGTATTACCCTCCTGAACCCACCGATTACATATTCTGGTAATAGACATTGGATCTCGACCAACGGGAGCGGCAATTTCGCGATATAATAAACCGTAATCGCGACAGGCTACAATTCGACCTTTATCAACGTCGGAAACATGATGGTACCCATTTCTCCTTCTTACACGAGGCATCACAACAACGTTTCACCAGCAACGCCGGTCCACTGCTGTTTGTGTATGAGAAATCGGTTGGAAACTTTCCTCACGTCAGCAAGTTGTAGGTGTCGCCACCGGCGCCAACCTTGTGTGCATGCTCTTAAAAGCTAATCATTTGCATATCACAACATCTTCTTCCAGTCAGCTAAATTTCGCGTCTGTAGCATGTCGTCCTCGTGGTGTAGCAATTTTTATGGCCAGTAGTGTATTAAACATTTTATTGAATGCAAACTTCATTTCGCAACCAAAGTTTATCTTGCAATAATAGTATACAAGGCTCAAGGTTAGAGAGAGGGATGAGTGGGCAGAGATGGGCTGAGGAAGTGGACATAGTGAATGGGAGGAGGCTGATGCCCAGAGAGTGCGGACAGGCAGTAAAGCACAGAGACAGAGAGAGGGGGGCGGGAGGAGGAGAGATTGAAAAAGAGAGGGGGGCAAATGGAAACAAGTTCTCAGTGGCAAGAACTTTCGCATTCCACTACAGAGGAATACTACTGTACTGACCTTATACAATTCTTCATTATACGTCTGTATGAAGATATAATTCATGAGACGCAAATGTTTTTTTCAGTCTGTATCCTACGCACCCTGTATCCTAGTAAGCTGAAAAATTTTTAGCTACCACGATAGAATTTTCTATCGAAGACTCCGGCTCCGCAAGCAAGTCTCTTGAATTTCAACAGCAACACGATCTAACCTACATAGCTGAAAATTTAATTTTGAAGGATTCTCTAAACCTCTCCATCTTAAATGCCGCAAAAAGCGATTATAATACATCAGACAACGTAGTGGTTAAGTGAATACGTGTGGAGATATCGACAATGTGGAATGATGATTAGAATAAAGACAAAGGAGGTGAAACATAAGTTCCTAGGAATCCCAACTTGTATTTATTCGTAATGTATAGTCCAATAATTGAATAAAAAGTTTCATGTTTCAAATACAAATCTCATTCTGCAGACCAAGTGTCTTTATAAACCCATCTACGTACAACAGACAAAACAAAATCGTCACATATTTACATTACAACCAGAGATATCATTTGATAAGTGGAAGAGAAACGAGATAATCAACTTACATGCTCGGATGACTGATACAGAATTTTATACTGATTCCCAGAGATATTACTTAATGAAGGAAAGAGCAACTATACAATCAACTTTCATGTCAGATGACTGAGTAAAAACTTTGTACTGATTCCCACGTGTTCTAATGAAGTTCTGACCTCGAACATGCACCTAACGTAGTCTACGTTAAATACGACAACAAGGTATCTCGCATAAAGAAGTCTAATGCTCCATAGTGTCAAGATCCACGTAACTTCTAATTGCGTAAGGGCAGCGCAAACATGAGAACCAACAACAATCTCACCATAGTGCATAGTCACTATAATGTGCCCTTTCGTTATCACAAAACTAACTGTGTATACTAAACGGCACATCCTCACGGTACGAAGCGGATGAAGAGATTGACTGCGATGTGTGAGCCTTTCAGAGTTAATTTAAGGTAACTTGCCAATGAACGGCTGGAAAAACAGTGAGAATTTTCATCAAGTTTACGAGGGTGTAACCACATAATATGAACTCTGAATACAAAGAAATATTAGGACAACGAAAGTGTTTTAAGGATGAAGATTTTGGTATAAGAATAATCAGAATAGCTTTGATATAAACTTTAATATCTAAAAATTTATTAATGTCAGTAATTTAAAATTTTTCCTGCCAGTCTAAGTTTGAAGTCTATAGACTTTTTAACTAGTTTTCGTAGATGCTGAAAACTTTATGGACACATTTATGACATTGTTATCTAAAAGGTAGACTACCATCAATCAATAGTTTTTATACTATAAGTAATAAACTAGACAATCAAAATTAATGTAATTTCTTTATAATTATTAAGGGTGAATGTTTCCTCCTGTTGGTACTTAGCTGGTGTCTGTTGTCTACTTTTCTCCACATGGTAGCCTGAAATATCACAAAAAATTTCAGACCTCTAGCTCAAACAGTCATTTTTTTTTTTTTTTTTGCATATGAGAAACATGTCAGAAAATTTGATTCTTGGGAAATTCAGTTATTGGTACATTTCATCTGTCACTCACCTCTGTTGTTCAATATTCTTGGTTTGTGTGTTTCTCATCTTCTCTCTTTTGTCTTGCTCCTCTTTGCAGTTCTGGTCTTTTCAGTTGCCTCAGGAACCCATATTTCGCTTTCGACCACTCTCAAGGAAATAAATGCCATCTGTGATTGTCTAATATTGAAACCAGGAGTTAGTCCCAACAATTCTAAAACATCAAATCCGCTAACTGCCCAATCATTAAAGCAAATAACTGCATCTAATACACCTAATCTCATGGTATTGAAACGAACAGACACAGTTTTAGTCAGGTTGAAAGTTTCATTAACATTTTATGTCTTTCCATGTAAGCACCGTGACAATAGTTTAGAGTCACTTAGGTCCCTGTATATGAGCTTAATTGCTTCCAATACCTCAAATGGCAGGGAATGGTTGTGTGGAAAAGTCTCACCATTTGCTATTGCTTTTTTCTATCCACACCATGTGTCTAAACCACTGTCGCAGAGAGCATGCTGTGGACGGTCATCCGTAGAAGCTTTATGGAAAAAGGGGGCCCATACTGCTTTCTTCAGCCCTCAATACTGTCTCGATTCCTTCTTATGGTTAAACCATAATAGAGCTGCAATTTTTCCACCTCTTCGTTAGTAAGACGACCCCGACCACCAACTGGTTTGCCATCACTGAGCTTTTTCCCCTTCATATTTTTCTTAGCTTACGCAAACGTGTGCCCATCCTCTTTTGGACATGACCAACACACTCTAACCTTTCAATTTTTACAGTTCTTCCATAAGCCATATTTTCCAACACATTTTCAAACCCTTTGGAGTCTCCGTTTCCAGGGTACGTCCCATACCAACATATATTTAAATTTGTTTTTCAAGATGTTCCCGCGGTTAGAATCAATTCATTTAACTACTATTTTGTTCACAAAAGTCTAACTATTGATTTAAGATGAAAAAAATTCGAATTTTTGAAGCAGGTTCACTAGCAAGTGACCTTAAGGTGGGGAAACACAACAAGACTGCCCGCACCAAATCTCGAGTCACCTTCCGTTGAACGAGAAGTCTGAGCGTGCAGATGCTGCATGTATCCAACAACGCATGGACACGGTGCTTCGAATGATTCCACAGAAAGCATTTACTAACGTTTTCCAACAGCTTTACAACAGATGTCAGTGTGTAGTGTGTTGTAGCTAATGGTTATTGCTTTGAAGGCCAGCAAACGTATTTTATTTCTAACTCTTTTTTCGCTTTTTTCCTGAGGCCATTTACTGAACTTTTCAGCTGCAACTCACACTTCTAAGTCTATGGATTCCTATTCTCAGTTGTTATTTGGTGTACACGTAATATCATCTTTGACTGCTTATCGCAGCTGCTGCTGTAGTACTTTCCAGTCAAATGAGTGGTTTAATGGAGCACTCCACGTTAGTCTAATTTGTGCAGGCCTCTTCACTTCTGCGTAACTATTACAAGCCAATCTTTTTACTTTATTCAAATCTTGGTCTTGGTTACGAGTTTTTATCTGCCTTACTTCCTTCTATTACGAAACTGACTTTTACGTGATACCTGAAAGAGTGTCCTGTCGACAGATACTCATTTTAGTCAGGCTGTGCCATAAATTTTTCTTTTCCGCAATTCATTTTAAATAAGTCAGCGGTAGTCTTTGTACCTCCCTGTTTAATCTTCTTCACTCTTTTGTAGCACATCGTTTCAAAAGCGTGTGTTCTTGTCTTACCTGAATTGCTTATCGTACAGGCTTCTGTACAAGTCTACACTCCAGTTAAATGTTTTCAGAAAAGGGTTGCTAACACATAAATTTATATAACAAATTCCTTTTTTTCAGAAAGGATTTTCTTGCTATTGCAGGTCTGCATTTTATGTCCTCCCTAGTGTGGTCATCATCAGTTACTATGTACCTAAATTTCAGAATTCCTTTATAACTTTTAGTGTCTCGTTTGTCAACCTTACTCTTTCAGCGTCGCCTGTGTTTATTCGACTGCGTTCTACTACCCTTGTTTTACATGCTTTAATGTCCAGCTTATCACTTGTATTCATGTCACTATCCACTGCGAGTAACTGCTCTTACCAGGCCATTACCGTCTCTAAGAGAATTACAGCATCTTCGGAAAATCTCAAGGTCTTATCTCTCCTCTCTGAACTTCAACTCACTTTCTAAATTTTGTCGTGGTATTCATTACTGCTTTCTCTATGCACAGATTGAATAAAATCGAGGATAGACTTCAAACTTGTCTCATCCCTTTTTTAACTATTGTTTTCCCGTCATCTCCTTCGACTCTTACGACTTCAGACTGGTAACTGTACTAGCCGTAGATAGCGTTTCGCTACCAGAATTTTATCCCTGCTGTCTTCAGAACTTGAAAAAATGTAATCCATTTAACATTGGTAAAAGCTAATTCTAGGAATGTTACTTACGCAGATTTGCCTTTCTTTAAGCTATCTTCTAAGCTATGTTGTAGGGTCAGTTTCCCCTTGGGTATTTCCGTATTTCTGCAGAACACAAACTGAACCTTCCCAAGGTTGGCTTTTACTAGTTTTTTTTCCATTCTGCTGTGAATAATGTGTTTCAGTAGTTTGCAGCCATGAATTATGAATTAAATTAAACTCCGCCATAAGTTCCTGAAAACCACACGTTGTCGACTGGCCGCCGTGTCAACCTCTGCCATGAGGCATGCAGTTTGAAGGTGCATTTAGGAAGAATACCTCTCCCCCGACCGTTTTTGACTTTTCAGACTTAGGTCCCTTTACTTCCCATTCAAGTAGCTGTTCAACTGGCTTCACAAAGCTACATGGAGCCCTTTTCAGTAGCCTAACGGAGTAAAACTTCTTGCCACTACCGGAAATTGAACTCTGTCCTCCTCATCAGAGTCAGATGGCTACATAAGTGGACTCAGTCTGAATTAATCAGTAGTATTTAATAGCACTTATTTTAGAACAAGTCTAGGCAGCTTGTGTGGCCTGAAGACGACTATGTAAGATGTATACCAAGAATGTGGTAGGTAATAACTATTTATGTCAGTAATTTTACAAAGTGGTGGATCCTTTATATGAGGTCTATTCGGAAAGTAAAGTCCGATCGGTCACGAAATGGAAACCATAGTCAAACTCAAAAATGTTTTATTTGTAACAGCTACAGCATCCAGCTGTTTCTGTACTTAGTAGCCGCTCCAACTGAGACGTTCGTCATAACATGGCATCAGTTTTCCAATTTTACAGCCGCCTGTGATGTCTGCCAATTCTCTGTGCTGATCTGCAGCTTGTTGTCTGCGCCAAAATGTTTTCATAGCAAGCGCTTCATCTGAGCGCAGATGAAAATCAGAGGGAGCCAAGTCCGATATGTATCGTGAATGATAAGACACTTCCCATCGAAAACGCTGCAGGAGAATCCTCATCGTTGGAGTGTGCGGTAGAGAATTATCATGGTGATGGAAACGCATAACAGTTACATTATGTGGGCTGCATGAAATCAGGAAAAATCTATCAGAGTCCGTGATACTTCGTGGGGGACACTACTGTTCTAAACACCTTTGCGTGCTCACTGTGTGTTCAGAACTGAAAAGAGCGACGTGACGCGATCAACAGGCATACTAAAGACACTGTCCAACACATATGTGCGAAGCCTCATTGTATTTTGACTATGGTTTCCATTTGACGGTCGATAGGACTTCATTTTTCCATACAGTCCTCGTATGAGGATAGATGGGAGAGTGAGCACGTTAATGTGAGAAACAGAGATTTTGATCACATCGGAATCACGGGCAACTAGAATTCCACGGTTCTCACAAAGGGAATAGTCCACCTCCACATGACGAAAATACTCTGGGTGGAATCCTAATTATATTAAGTCTTTTTATTTGCCCCTTAAAGATGGTGTGTCGTTATTTCCCGATCAAGAGTACAACAAAAGCAATGAATTGTTTTCTGCAAAATTGTTGTGGATACATTACGAATAATTAGCTCCTCCAGTTTTTTATATGTTGATTTCAGTATTTTTGCAACCAAACAGTCATTATTTTAAATGTTTGGTCCTAAGTTTCATTGACGTTCCTAGAGAAACTTGTAAAACTGCAAAAACTGTAATCCACTGATACTTATCACTGGCGTTGTTGCATTCATCTTTTGCAAGGTCCCTCCGCCTTATTTTGCTCGAAATGATAAAGTGCGATTTACACGGAGTTATTCAACGAAACCTGACATCATTTTATACGCTACCAAGAAGCATCGCCTTACGTCAGCTACGAATTCCTGTATAGTATTACCTATTAATGACATGTCATGTACCTATTTACTTGAAATAAACTTCGTAATTTTGCATCTTCCTTTTCCATATAATTTTCTGGATCTGCTTGACTAGGTCGTTAAAGACTGTGAATCAATAACGTTCATCTCTCCTGCAGTTCAGAGGGCCCAGGATGATTCCCGGCAATGGTGCGTTTGTGCTTACGAGTGGTTCTAAATCTTTAAAATAGCTTTCTTTCCACACTTTTTCGAGTTTCATTTGGGCTTATATTAAGTAATTCGTGTAAATCTTTGTTCCATTTGTACAATTCACGTTAATATTTTACGAAACGGTACAAACTTTGCACACTTCTTAACTACAACCGTTTTCTCCCTCCTTCTCTTCACAAATTTACAGCCTTCTTTTGCCACTGAAAGCTATTACAGTAACTTCTTCTTTCGGCTAGAAAGGTACTGCGCTTTTGTTCTAGACTTTAATTAGCACAACAGCAATCGTTTGAACCACAATTCACGGAACCGTCGGAGTTGTTTCCTGTTTCTTCTATTGTTGCCACAATTTATAACGAAATGTCGACTTCACCCGAATTAATTCAAGAAACTACCTAGTGAATTACACGTCTGTATGTCTTCAGGAGCAGTAGATGATTTCGAGTGTTTATCAGTTCGTCATTGTTCGTCTTTGCAAGGTTGAAAACGTGAACTGGATTCCACATTATTGTGAAACTTTGGAACCTGCACAAAGACAGATGTCATGACAAAGTATACACGAAGAAAACACAAAGAAGCAACATGGATGTGCGAAGGAAACACAAAGAAAATTAATCCAGTTTTATCTTAATTGTTGACACTTAGCGATATTGAAAGGCAACTGTTAATTTTTATGGATATTAAATGAGTTGCAAATTCGAGTGAAAGGTAATTGTGAAAAACTGAATCGGAGAAACTATCAACGGGAACTGAAATTTGCTATTGTGCCGTGTTGTGTATTTACCTATCCACCCTCGTCAGTGTTATGCACCTGCCATGTTACTCCAGTCTCCTGGTGAGCTACGAAATTGACAATTTTCTGCATTAAAAAAAAAATACTTGCAAAGTAACTCAGTAGTGTATGTTTTGACATAGTATTGATTCGGCGTATTCATCATGTACAAACAGTTTATGTGTAGGTTTCGACATGTTGGATTGAACTATTCCCATGTCAGTATCGTTGTCACAGTGCCATCATTACCACACCCAAGACGTGCTTAAACAACAGAGGAGTAAGAGTATTTCACAAATTTTACCGTTTCCAGTGGTACCATCCATCATCTCCTTGACGTGATACGTGCTTAACAAGTGAAAGTGATATTTAAACAGGAGTCGAGCCACCCAGTTCATCAGGGCCAGGGAGTCACAAATTTCGTCTCCAGTGGAACGTACTAAAGGGCAGTCCTTGGACAAGAAGCGATTACTAAACAGAATAACGTACATGGATGATCATGCGCAGCATGGTGAAAAAAATTAAGAACATGTTTCGAATAAGTCCGCAGCATTATGAAGGTTCGGTGCATAAAAGAATTTACGGATATTCAAGGGAGGACAAAGAACAGTTTTTACGCAAAACTGGTGTTTCCGGGTTTCAAGGGGGCTCGGTACAACTCACCGGATGTATGATAATGACCTACTACGTTATGCACGAGAAAATGGGGCGCAACATATATTACAGTGGTTTCTGGGAAACTAGTGGATGATTGCACATCTTCAAACAGTGGTAAAGGATTGGAAGACGTAACATAAAGAAATTTAAACCTAATGATGCACAGAAAACTGCGGAATCGACCCGAAAATATGTAGACGAGATAGACAAACGCCATGATTCAGTATGAAATTTGTATTAAACGCCGACTAATCGGCATTTGAAGAGGAAGTGCATATAAAAGGAGCCCTGGAAATTAGAGGTATCAAGAGAGTTGTATCGGGATCAACTAACATCAATGGCTCAACTCATTCGTATACAATTATGTCGATTGTTAATCTAGATTGTTAATTGGCTGGTAAGTTAGTTATTCTGCTACGAGAAGTTGGAGGTGCTTTTCCCCTCTAAGATTCTTTCTCGTGTGCTTGATCTTACAAGGGCAGTAGGAAAAATTTGCATCACAGCAAGCAAGAGTGGGAAAATGGGTGTCTAAAAATCGTACTGCTTTAGAGCAAACTATCCCTGCTGCAAAGAGTGTGACATTGAGATTCATACCACCTGGAACTACTGGACGAATTCAACCTCTGGATGTTTGTTTTTTCTGTACCTACAGAATATTTGGTCGCACTATCTGCAGCTGCGCATTAAAGGATAGCCAGTTTAAAGATAGGTTCCACGACAGTCTGTTTCGAATATCGCTGCATGACATCAGTTCACATCAGCCAGTTACACCAGTATGATTCTATATTCTAAGAAAGGATACGTAGCTGAACATACTGCACGGTTTGTAGCTCTAAGGGAGTTCGCCGTCCATCTTGATGGTGCGAGCCTTCGTCCGACCACTTTTCATTCGGAGTTCATGGAGAAAGTTAATGATATGATCTGAACATTTCTTGAAAGGCGATGATGTCCATTTTGTGAAGTGTAATACATATATCCCCAGAATTTTGATGGCTGCATCTCTCGGACAGTCATTTTTTGTCTCCCTCCTGATGCACACGGTGAGTCATTAGCTGCTAATGTTTTTCCTTTCACAACTGTTAACTCGACTCTTTCAAATGAGCCTTACTGAAGATAGAAATTGCGACGCCGCACTCGAGTGGTTCCTTGTCGGAGTAGAACTTGCACTCTACCTTTTCAACTGTTTCCTGTATTTTATCCTATTTCTGTCTTCCCCTGTAGGTCTTATCATCTAGAGTATGACGGAGGTTGTTCCAAAAAACTTTAACAAGCGTACTGTCAACCTGTCCATTCTTCTTTTTATTGGTTTTTGTTTGTTCCTTTCTACTCAGATTCTGCGGAGAACCTGTTTATTCCTTATCCAATCAATCCACGTAATTTTCAATATTCTTCTGTAGTACCATATCTCAAACGCTTCCCCACTGTCCTTGCTTCACGGCCATTTAATGCTGTGCTCCAAATGCACATTTTCAGAAATTTATTTCTCAAACTAAGACCTATGTGTGATACAAGTAGACGTCTTCGTCAGCAGGAGACTGTCATAGTCTGCTTTTTTATGTGCGCCTTGCTTTGTCCATCATAAGTTATTTTGCGTCGAGTTCAACAGATCATATAAGTAGACGTCTTCGTCAGCAGGAGACTGTCATAGTCTGCTTTTTTATGTGCGCCTTGCTTTGTCCATCATAAGTTATTTTGCGTCGAGTTTAACAGATCATATAACTGTTCTCCACTTTCACTGAGGACAGAAAAAGTCATCACGGAACATTATTATTCATATCCATTCACCATTCACCTCGAATTTTAATCACACACTTGAACTGTTCCTTTATTTCTGTCATTGCTTCTCCAATGTGTAGATTGACCGCTACGGACGAAAGACTGCATCCCTGTCTTACACCCTTTAATTCGAGCACGTCTTGGTCTTCCAGTTTTATTCCCCCCCCCCCCCCCCTCCCTTTGTTTCTGTACATATTGTACATCGCCCGTCCTTTCCTGTAGCTTAATCCTGTTTTTCTCAGAACTTCGATCATCTAGCACCATTTCACATTGTCGTACGCTTTTTCTAGATTGACAATTGTTATGAGCGTACCTTGATTTTTCTTCAGTCTTGTTTCCATCAGCCCAAACGTCAGAACTACCTCTCTTGTGTTTTTACCTTCCCTACAACCAAACTGATCGTCATGCAAAAGATAGGCAGTTTCGTTTTCTATTCTTCCGTTTTTTTTCCCCAGCAGCTTATATGTCCTGCCCTTGCTATCCTCGGTACCGTGTGATTGATATTTTCCCGAAAGTCTAATGATACATCATCAGTCTCAAAGATTCTACACGCCAACTTGAACAATCGTTTCTGTGCCACTTCCCTCAATGATTTTAGAAGTTCAAGTGGTTCAAATGGCTCTGAGCACTATGCGACTTCTGAAGTCATCAGTCACCTAGAACTTAGAACTCATTAAACCTAACTTACCTAAGGACATCACACACATCCATACCCGAGGCAGGATTCGAACCTGTGACGGTAGCGGTCGCTCGGTTCGAGACTGTAGCGCCTAGAACCGCACGGCCACTCCGGCCGGCTTTTAGAAGTTCCCATAGGGTGTTACCTGTCTCTTCTGCCTCATTTGATCTCAGGTCTTCCAGAACTCTTCTAAACACCGGCTGTAGTACTGGATAGCCTCTCTCTTCCATATTGACTACTATTTCTTCTTCTATCGTATCATCAGAGAAGTCCCCCCTCCCTTCCCTCCCACCATCTCATTGAAGCATTGAGTGTATCCTTTACTCCTGCCTGCTCGTTTTATGCATTTAACACTGGAATTGTCATTACGCTCTTGATGTTAAAGCCTTTGTTTTTAATTACACCGATGATTATTTTCACCTTCTTATGCGCTGCGTCACCCCATCCGAAGATAATTTCCTTTTTCATTTTCTTCACCTTTTTTCTTGCGATCATTTCACCTTGACTGCACTGTTCTTCCTATTTATTCCACTCTTAATTGATTTATATCGCTACACTCCTGTGTTACCCTGAACATTTACTATGGACTTAAAGCCTGTTGTTACAGCAGGCAATTCTACGTGTAATGATGTGCCTGAGTACGCATCAAACCATGAACGAATGCTTGCAGCACAGCGGAAACCGTGTTCGTCTTTAGGTGGGGTATCGGTGAAATTTCTGCCCAATCTAAAAACAATTGCAGGGAGATGCAAATTTGTCTTATAACGCATCTTCGCATGCTGAATTCTCAGTGGCTAAATCCAGTTTTCTAAACAAAATGTTTCATCACTTTTGAATTTTATATTTTTGAAGAAATCAATATTTAATCAAATTCATACGTGGAGTTTTTGGTTATCGTGGATTGTGCTGACAAAAATGTTTTGAGCCATATTTTTTAGTTTACAAACGAGCAGCATTTTCTCATTTCAGCCATACTGACTTCTTCAAAGAAGTTGAGGTATAGTGACATTTTTAACACTATATACATACGAAAAGTGTAGATAAGTTATAACAAATTCTGTTTTTTTATAATACGTGACAAGAAGTTAGCGTAAAGCAGAATTACTATGACATTGTACGATGTTTGTCCCAATATGAAGAAAAAATAAATAAAAGACTATTTTATATATTTAAAAATTGTATTATTTATTTTCAATTTACATATTTTATCAGATGCACGCCGTGTAAGTGTGAATAATACGCGATTACCAGAACCTCTCGGCACCATAGCTCTGACCATCTTGTTCAAGTGTTGCCTCTTCTCTTTAATGCTTGGAAAAATCAGTTTTTCGGATTTTTTGTATTTTTTGGAATTTTTCATTTCAGCTTGCTGTAATGTTAGTTCTTCTTTACTGATGTTGGTGCTGCTCGGTAAGTAAATTTTGTCATTATATCTGAAGAAACTCTGCATGAACCAACATTAAATTCACAAACACTGATAGAATCCGCTCCTTTTACTCTTTTTTGCGAAACGATACTTTCTTTGGGACACCTATTTCTTGTAATGCTGTGTAACTTTCATTTGCACTTTGAGTCAGACATCGAGCACGTCGTATTACGAGTTCAAAATGGCTCTGACCACTATGGGACTTAACTTCTGAGGTCACCAGTCCCCTAAAACTTAGAACTACTTAAACCTTACTAAGGACATCACATACATCCATGCCCGAGGCAGGATTCGAACCTGCGACCGTAGCGGTCCAGCAACTGCAAAATGTAAATCATATCGAAAAGTACGTTTATACGTAGCTTCGTTTCAGTCTATTGCTGTCTGCAAGTTTTTTATCGCAGCGTCCTTCTCGTGCCGTGACCCTTATCACCCAATGTAACTTTTCTGATTATTTGTTCTTTCTCAATTTGGACGGACTTTGAGCGAGGGCGTGTAGTAGGCATGCGGGAGGCCGGGTGGACGTACCGCCGAATTACTCAACACGTGGGGCGTGAGGTCTCCACAGTACATCGATGTTGTCGCCAGTGGTCGGCGGAAGGTGCACGTGCCCGTCGACCTGGGACCGGACCGCAGCGACGCACGGATGCACGCCAAGACCGTAGGATCCTACGCAGTGACGAAGGGGACCGCACCGCCACTTCCCAGCAAATTAGGGACACTGTTCCTCCTGGGGTATCGGCGAGGACCATTCGCAACCGTCTCCATGAAGCTGGGCTACGGTCCCGCACACCGTTAGGCCGTCTTCCGCTCACGCCCCAGCATCGTGCAGCCCGCCTCCAGTGGTGTCGCGACAGGCGTGAATGGAGGGACGAATGGAGACGTGTCGTCTTCAGCGATGAGAGTCGCTTCTGCCTTGGTGCCAATGATGGTCGTATGCGTGTTTGGCGCCGTGCAGGTGAGCGCCACAATCAGGACTGCATACGACTGAGGCACACTGGGCCAACACCCGGCATCATGGTGTGGGGAGCGATCTCCTACACTGGCCGTGCACCTCTGGTGATCGTCGAGGGGACACTGAATAGTGCACGGTACATCCAAACCGTCATCAAACCCATCGTTCTACCATTCCTAGACCGGCAAGGGAACTTACTGTTCCAACAGGTCAATGCACGTCCGCATGTATCCTGTGCCACCCAATGTGCTCTAGAAGGTGTAAGTCAATACCCTGGCCAGCAAGATCTCCGGATCTGTCCCCCATTGAGCATGTTTGGGACTGGATGAAGCGTCGTCTCACGCGGTCTGCACGTCCAGATCGAACGCTGGTCCAACTGAGGCGCCAGGTGGAAATGGCATGGCAAGCCGTTCCACAGGACTACATCCAGCATCTCTACGATCGTCTCCATGGGAGAATAGCAGCCTGCATTGCTGCGAAAGGTGGATATACACTGTACTAGTGCCGACATTGTGCATGCTCTGTTGCCTGTGTCTATGTGCCTGTGGTTCTGTCAGTGTGATCATGTGATGTATCTGACCCCAGGAATGTGTCAATAAAGTTTCCCCTTCCTGGGACAATGAATTCACGGTGTTCTTATTTCAATTTCCAGGAGTGTATATAATTTGGTAGATTCATTTCCACTCACCACGGAACAAGAATATTTAGCATGATTTCACGCGAAAACCCCCATCATGTTGGATGTTACTCAACATTTAAGTTACTCTGGTCGCACTTAACGTACGTCGTTTCTAGTAACAGTGAAATATCAAGTAGAACTTACTCAGATTCATATGTCTTTCCTTCTGTGTCTTTTTCACCGCTAGTACTAGCAATACTGCTTTTTTCAACGTTATTCCCGGCAATACTGTCAAACTTCATTTGAACACGTGTATTTTCCTCATGTGATATATTTTTATTGACACACTCACTGCTGTCACTGATACTTTCGTTTTTTTCGCTTCTAACATCTTCTTCTCAATCTCTTTACAAGTTACCGAGTGTCTCTTACACCGAAGCATGTTTGATACTGTTAATGACACGAGTCTCGTGCCTGCAACATAGTCGAAATAAACTTGGAAACAAATGGGTATTTTGTTGGCAGATTGTTTCCAGTATGCTGCAAAAGTTTTGCTGGGAAGCCCCCACACGACGTCCTTACAGTCCCCTTCTCTCACCATACGATTTCCATATTTTTGGAGCCAGTCGTCGACTTACTTTGGACAAAGGCATGCACGCCTAGATACAACCATTGTTCCGCAGGTAACCGCTAACATTTTTCCTTTGAACCCACCCAAAGGCTTCTCTGACAGAGGAGTAAATGTATTAACAGTTAAGGCGATTATTGTTTTAAATAATTTATAGTTTACTCACTTTTCCCTGTCTATCTCGTTTTCACTTGGGTGCCATTTATACATTTCCTGGTGCTAGTTCTGCACCATCAAAGTCACTCCAAAGCTATTAGTGTGTTCTTTCAAGGCGATCAACAGTGTTTTGTTTGGTGAGCTTTTCATCAAAAGGGTAACAATAGGTAGCGATAATTGCGCGATTAAAAGATTATTGAAATTTATCGCTACCAGTAGCTATTCAACAATGCTTTTGTTTACTATGGTCGCAAAGTGGTATACAACGATGTTGGAAAGAAATTGGACTGACTAGATAAGAAATGAGGATATTCTCTGCAGAATCGGTGGAGAAAGGTAGATACAGAAAATACAGAAAATGAGAAATGACAGGATTACAGAATGATGTGTTCAGACACTTTCTTAAGTAATAGAACCTAATACGTTGTCCTCGATGGCATGTGTTCCCCAGAGAGAAGGGTATCGTCAGGAGTGCCACAGGAAAGTATGGTAGAACTGCTGTTATATCTTAATGACCTGACAGGCAGGGTAAGCAGCAATCTGCATTTGTTTACAGATGATGCTGTGCAGTATAGAAATGTGTCGTTGGTGAGCGACTGTAGGAGCATATAAGATGAATTAGACAAAAGTTCTAGTTGATATGTGAATGACAGCTAGCTCTAAATACAGAGAGATGTAAGTTAATGTAGATGAATAGCAAAAAGAATTCTAAATGTTCGACTACAGTAATAACAATGTGCTACTTGACACAATCATGTCGATTGAGTATCTACGCGTAGCGTTGCATAGTGATACAAAATGCAACGAGCATGTAACGACTGTAGTCGGGAAGGCGAATGGTAGACTTTATTCGGAGAATTTAGGAAGTTATTGTTCATATGCAATGAAGATCGCGTATAGAACACGAGTAAAAATGGTTCAAATGGCTCTGAGCACTATGGGGCTCAACTTCTCAAGTCATCAGTCCCCTGGAACTTAGAACTTCTCTAACCTAACTAACCTAAGGACATCAAATACATCCATGCCCGACGCAGGATTCGAACCTGCGACCGTAGCGACCGCGCGGTTCCAGACTGTAGCGCCTAGAACCGCTCGGCCACTCCGGCTGGCTTGAACACGAGTACTACCCATCCTTGAGTACTCCTATAGTGTGTGCATTCAACAGCAGGTCGGGTTAAAGGGAGTCATCGAAGCAGTTCAGAGGCGGGCTGATGGATTTGCTATTGCTAGGTTCGAGCAGCGTTCAGCGTTTACGGAGATGTTTCGGAATCTTAAATAGGAATCCTTGGAGGGAATATGGCGTTCTTTTCTGGGAACACTACTGCGTGTGACTGCAGAGCGATTCTTCTGCCACCAACGTATAAAATCCACGAAAATAAGAGAGACCAGGAATCGTACGGAGGCATACAGACATTCGTTGCTCCCTCGCTCCCTTTGCGAATGGGAAAGGGAAGGCAATGACCAGGAGTGGTGCAAGGTATCTAGGGCAATGTACCGAACTGTGGTTTGTGGAGTATGTGTGTAGATGTAGGTGCAGAGGAGGGAAAAACTTCCACGTTACTAGAGAGGCAACTGTGAAGGATAAAAGCTGCAGGGGATGCCAAAACGTTGAGCTCGTATTGGGCAGTTGGTACTTTGAGAGGAAGAGGTTGGCACAAAAGAGCAATTCGTAACGTGCAGTATCAAATCAGCCAGGAGACTGATGACTCCAAATGAAGCTTCTTGTATCACCCAGAATTAATCTATTATAGTAGGAGCATCGTCTAATTCATGCTCTTTGATGATGATGATGATGATGATGATGATGTTTGGTTTGTGGGGCGCTCAACTGCGCCGTTATCAGCGACCGTACAAGTTCTCAACCTTTGCTCAGTCCACTCTCGACACTTTTCAGGAATGATGATGAAATGATAAGGACAACACAGACATCTCGAGGCACCAGATAATCTCGCCGCGGCCGCGTTCCCTGAATGGCGAAGAGCGGGCGCCAATTGATTTCTCCGATTCTCCGATGTTTGTTGGCTGCGAATCCCAGCCGACGGTCGCTCCAGCGCAGCCCTAAGGACGCACGCCTGCTGGCTCTTCCTGTCCATTCAACCCGACGATATCTTTTAACAATCTCGGCGGCTTTCCGCTTCTCTTCTCTGGCAAGAACGACTGTGCATCGGACGTGAAAGAAAGGGAAAGCTGTTCTTTCTGCTGAGTTGTTCTCTGAACCATACAGCCAGTTTCGTAGATATGTTTTGAACAGTGCTACGAGCGCTGATGGGCTGTCCATTAAGTTCCATTTTTCAGCTAATAGAAGAACGAAACCAGAGTTACTGGACAGTGCTCGCACTTTTACGTCTACATCTATACTCCGCAAAACACTGTGAAGCGAGTAGCTAAGGCACTTCGTGTAGTACCATTTGTTAGGGCCTCTCCTGTTCCATTCGTCTTTACAGTGCAGGGAGCACGACTAATGTAATGCTTTTGTGGGATCTGTGAAAGCACTTTTGCTCGACCGATACGAATTTATATTCGAATTTATACAAATTTATGTTCCTTACTACTGACTCTTGAACTTTGTAAGTGGGTTTCTGCGACATAGTTCTTGCTTGTTTTCACACTATGACTGTTCTTGATTTTCAGCATTTCCGTTAAACCCCTCTCCCTTCCCGTCCACGTGACTGAAACAAATCTGTAACCATTAGTACGACCTATCTTTGTATCCGTTCATTATTTCCTTGTGATACACACACCTCCCACTATCAGCGATAGTGGTCTTCCCGTCTAGTACCACTGAAGATTATTTCTTCGTGAGAATGGGTTTCGTGTAAGATGCTTGCGCAGAGCTGTTTTACCGCCGCTGGCGATTTCGTCTTTTGTTTGACACCTATTCCCCTTTCCTGAATGTCACACACCTCTTCCCCTTTCCTGGATGTCACACTAGAAATACTGAGAAATCCGTAATGCCTGCGCATTTATTTATTTCAGTCTTTGTCTCCTTCCTCCCTGCTCTCTATCTTAATCTTCTCCTTTCCCTTCCTTCTGTTCTCCTCATCCCCCCCCCCCTCTCTGTCCACTTTCTATTCCACCTCGTGTTATCCACCTCCAGGTCCCCGTCTCTCTGTTTATCACCCTGTCTTTGTCCATCTCCTCCTCACCTCCCTCATTCCGCCTCCTGCTGTCCCCTTCCTCTCTCAGTCTCCTCCTACCCTCTCGGCCCATCTCCTCAGCCCGCTCTAAGACGCACCTCTTCCTCTTCCCTGCACAGCCATGGCCATCCACTCGAAAACCGCCTGCAATGAATTCCGATACTACCGGCATAACACGGCGGTCATGCAGGAAATACAATTGGATAGGCGATTCTCTTCGTGCATCACAGAGAAGAAGAAGAATTTTTCAATCGCCTACCTCTCTCCCTTCGGAGGGAGGTGTTCTTTCTCTCACTGGGCTTCTTTACAGGCAGTACGTAATGTATATGTGAAGTTTGGTTCAAATCTGTTGGAGGAGAGGCGAATCACTGTCCATACATGGTACACAAATGCTTTCATTTCTAATATATATATATATATATATATATATATATATATATATATATATATATATATATATATATATATATATATAGGAGTTATTACTTCACATCCTAAATGGTAACTATAATCAGGTGAGCCATAAATACAAATAGTGCCCTGCTCATTATTTATCTGTGTTAACAAAATCTCATACGTTTTAATGTTGTAGAAAAATTTAAAGATCAATGTGAGGGGCATAGGAACAGAAATGATAACTGATACTTTAGTACGTACTCACTTCAATGTGTTAGTTGTTTTTTCTCTGTGTCTAATAATTCTTCCACAGACTTACCACACAATTTATTACCTGATTCTTCTGTATGCTGTACCTGAGCAACCAGTTGGACTACGCTCGTCAGTATAGATAATCCGTTTTGCGTCCACACGTCCACACTTCAGTACATGAGCTGCTGCCCAAGGGAAAATAAATATCAATGGCGTGCTTGTGTTATCCATACTTAGAGGTGCTAAATAACCTAAAACATATTACTCGCAATAGCTATAATTATTAGTGTGCAGATGCATTAAATTCTTATGCAACTTCGTTCAGTATACTGCCCTCAGTCGTCGATAGAAATGTCCGCACTTGAACACCTAACAGTCTGTATTTCGTCGTTCTATCAATGCAATAACATGCAGCATACGTCCTGCAGCTTCGCTGTACTTTTACACAACACTATATCTTTCTTCATCTCCTTATCCATTTCAGGCATATGATGTTGCTTTCCTCTCAACATATCCTAGCTGTTTTGTTTCTTTCCAACACAGAACCAGTATTTCTATCACAATGTAAACTTTCGGTGCGTTTCTCACCCCATTCTGTTTTTTCCTTGCATGTCATCAGCTAATCATACCCTATTATTTATGTGTCATCTGACACAATTAACTTTTGACAAGAGTATAATGAGCAAAATATATAATGTTAAGAAGACTGACTTTTTCTAAGTTCTGTACATAAAGTAATACAGATTTCTGTCATTATTATTATTATTATTATTATTATTATTATTATTATTACTGTTCTTGTTATAATCGCTATTATTGCTGTTAATATTATCGTTACATACTGCTCATGTGTTACACAAATTACAAGGTTTTTACACTGTGGAAGTCTGCTTAGATATAACGGAACTCCTAAAAGTTACATATTTCAAAGGAATACAGGGGACGGATAAAAATATGGAAACACTAAAAACACATTATCATGACCATTATCGTGAAATTAACCCGTTGGCATCCAGAATAGCTCCCACTCGTCTCCGAATGGACAAATAAAGGACCTGTGTTTCTTGGGAATCTTATACCATTATTCCAGAAAAATAGCACCATGCTCGGATAACGATTATTGAGATGAGCAGCGATCACGCAGCCTTCTCTCCAAAGTAGATCACAAAGGCTCAATAAAATTGAGATCTTGTTACTGTGATGACCAGGGGAGATGCGACAATACATCCTGTTCCTCGAAAATCCGTCTGGACGATGAGAGCTGTGAAAACAGGGTCCCTGTAGTCTTGTAACACCAGTATCACCGTCGGGGAACAAACATTGTTCCATGGGATGGACTTGATCAGCAAAACGGGCTCAGAAATTGGAAACCGTCCGAAATAAGACTCATCCGACCAAGTTAGATCCTTCCATTGCTCCACAGTTGTCGTTTTATGACTTACGCATCACTTCTTCCTGTTATGGACATTTGCATCACTAATGAGTGGCTTTGAAATTCCAGCTAGCCCTGCAATTCCCAGATTATGGAGTTCCCTACGTAATCTACATCTACATCTACATCTACATGGATACTGTGCAAATCACATTTAAGTGCCTAGAAGAGGGCTCATCGAACCATCTTCACAAGTCTGTATTATTCCAATGTATAGCTCACGGAAATAATGAACACCTATATCCTTCGGTACGAGCTCTGATTTCCCTTATTTTATCGTCGAGATCCTTCCTCCCTATGTAGGTCGGTGTCAACAAAATATTTTCGTATTCGGAGGAGAAAGTTGGTCATTGGAATTTCGTGAAAACATTCCGTCGCAACGAAAAACGCCTTTGTTTCAATGATTTCCAGCCCAAATCCTGTATCATTTCTGTGACACTCTCTCCCATATGTCGAGATAATACAAAACTTGCTGCCTTTCTTTGAACTTTTTCGGTGTACGGCGTCAGTCCTATCCAGCAAGGATCACACAACGCGCAGCAACATTCTAAAAGAGGACGAACAAGTATAGTGTAGGCAGTCTCCTTAGTAGGTCTTTTACATTTTCTAAGTGTCCTGCCAATAAAACGCAGCCTTTGCTTAGCCTTCCCCACAACATTTACTATATGTTCCTTCCAATTTAAGTTGTTCGTAATTGTAGTACCTGGGTATCTAGTTGAATTTACGGCTTTTCGTTATTTAGGCTCAACTGCCACTTTTCGCATCGTTCCGATATTTCTTCTAAATCGTTTTGCAGTTTGTTTTGATCTTCTGATGATTTTATTAGTCGATAAACGACAGCGTCATCTGCAAACAACCGAAGACGGCTGCTCAGATTGTTTCCCAAATCGTTTATATAGATAAGGAATAGCAAAGGGCCTATAACACTACCTTGGGGAACACCAGAAATCACTTCCCTTTTACTCGATGACTTTCCGTCAGTTACTACGCTGACCTCTATGACAGGAAATCACAAATCTAGTCACATAACTGAGACGATATTCCATAATCACGTAATTTCACTGCGAGCTGCTTGTGTGGTACAGTGTTTTGCTGGTGTCGGGACTCGCGAGTGTGACATTCAGTCCCGCAGTGACTTTTGCAGCTGTCACCCAGTCCTCTTAAATGACCGTTTGTCACGGTCACAAAACACACACCTTCTTCATCGTTGTGTCTTAGTGTATGAAGTTCTTTGCTTTACTTGTATGCCGTATAAAATTTCGATTCGGTGCCTCCTGAAACATCAAACATTTCCGCTATCTTGGTTACAGAAACACTCGCCATACGAGTGTTAACAGTTTGCCTACGTTCGAATTCACTTAGCTCAGACATAATGCATTCACATCTGAAACTTTCAATGGACTGAGGACACTGTAAAGTGCATTTCGTGATCAGGTACAACAGCTCAACCTGCAGGTTTGGGTAGAACCTGCATTCATGTGCAAGCACGCATTTACGCCGGTATTTCAATATTTTTGTCCAATCCCGTAAACAAGGAAACTGAGATTCTCAATGGCCGTTTGACAGTTCCATATAATTTCTTTAGGCACCTAGAGTCTCTAAAGCCTTGATATACAGTATATATGAACAAGACAAAAACTAATCATTAGAACCCGATTATTCTAATATGAGTAGGGGGTTAACTTAAACTTAAAATTTATGTCATTAATGGAGAATGGGAAGACAGAAACCGCTGAGAATATCTACACCGCCAATTCTCGTAGCAGCTTATACATAACATTTAAAATGGCGCTAAGTGTGTCGATACAGTTCATACTCGAAAGGTTATATCAGAGAAACAAAAAGCAACGAATTGTTTCCTTCACATTTTACTATTCCTTATAAGAAAGAGATTTCGTTAACTGGATGCAGAATGTAATCCACAAGTCTCAAAATGATAAAATGTACGGTATACAATTTTATGAACAGTCTATATAAGTGCAAACAAGACATGAGAATGAGTATTGAATAAAAATAACTCGTTCTCTGTTAAATGATACAATGTTTGTGACATTGCGTTAAGAACTTACAGAAACTTCCAGCTTTCCAATTCTGATGAATGGTAGGCGTCATTAGCATGGTCATTATGATGATTGCTAGGTCTCCCCGCTCACGAAATACAGCTTTCAGTCAGATGAGAACAGACGCCCATACCATGTGTCAGCGCCGTTTGATGTGGGACATAGAACAGGACTTTCTCTGTTAAACGCTGCTTTAACAGCTCTGTCTCAATCTGTAACTGTTGTCTCTAAAAAAGTGAAAGGAAACAATGGCTTAAAAGGAATGTACCATTCTGAAAGGGTAATGGGAAATCAAAAGCTTTAATTACGGAATTGTGAATGCACTCAGTGGCCTCAACCTCCTCACAGCTAAATCAGTAAACTGTGGTCGCGAAACATGAACCAAATACTCTAAACTATAGTCATTAGCGTGACTTCTCTCCGTCTCTCTGTTCTCTAAATCCTCTCACTTAACTACTTTATATCCGTTAACACATCTGCTATGTGAAATGTTTCATGAACATCTGTCCTGTGTGCTGAGCGAAAATGTTTAAAAACAATAGAGAAAAGAACGCCCAGTACATATTTAGCATTATATGAAGCATAAATCTATGATATTTGTAGATGTAAAATATTTTGAAGTCATTGCCAATCCAGGGAAACATTTAGGAGTTTCAGTAGGTAAGACTGCTGCTAGCATTAACCGGTGTTGGCCTGAGGTACTTGTGCTGAGTGTCGCAACAAAGTTTTCAGTGTCACATTTTTGTTTGAGAATATTATCAGAAGATTTTTTTAACTCTGCAGCTTGCTTCTTGATTTGACCTCTGGATAAATTATACTTCGAAATATGCCTATCGAAGTGCAGATTCTCACAAATAAAAACTCCTAGAATCAGGTACCAAAATATAGGAAAGCAAAATGTGTGAAATACGTTGTTGGACACTCAAATCTTTGCCGCCGGCCAATCAAAAGAGAAATATTTCCGAAAATAAAAGACAAAAGTAATCATTTTTTTAATAAATGTCACTAGTACGACATGACTGATTATGGCTCAGTCTGACGTCGGCATGACCTTCAAGATAATCACCTGTCACATGGTAGTAAAGGCCATGCATGATGTCGTCAGCGACCTTGAAGACATGACACTGTATCTCTCATCATTGATGTCAACAATGAATAAAATCAATCAGTACCATAAGAAAAACAAATTAACATTTCAGCTAGATCATTTATTGTGCTTGTCCCCTTCACCTCCTCCTGCCTCCCCTAATTAACCCTCCATCCCTTATCACCAACCAGTTACATTTACGTACTAAAAAAGAAACGGACAATCAAAAAATCCAAAATGTATGAACCAGCCCAGTTGTGTTAGTGTCATATTAAAAATCCTCTCTCAATCCTCCGTATCACCAACAAGTCACATTCTAGTTTAAAATGATGATAAAAAATTGTGTCAGGTTAATTATTTCTGAAAGACATTTTACGTACACATAAGGCCACTCCGCTTTCCCTCCACTTCCTCTATCTCCAGCCAGTCATAGAGCAGTTTTAAAATGAAATAAACAATGAAAAATCCCAGAATATGGAAGAAGCCTACTTTTTCTGGTGCCAATTTTCCAATCAATCACAGCAGACGTTATTATGATGCATAAAAATAGCTCCGAATATCCGGTAAAAAATTACGTAAGCTGAAGATATCCATTATTTACATACCACTGTCCAAATATTGCAATCATGTTTCAAAGTGGTATGAAGTTACATTTTTTTCCGAAAGACATTCAATGTACACCTCACATCTCATCCTCGCCCTGTCCCATTCTCTCTGTCACAGACCAGTCAGAATGTAGTATAAAACGAGAAATAAAATTTGTACCGGATGTGTTGTACAAAAATTGCATAACCCTTAGTTTAAAGCGAAAGATATTTATTATTTCTGTGACATAATGCTAAGAACAAAGTTATTCATTATTCACACATAAATACATATCTTGGTGTGGTATTAAATTGATTCTTCAGTCTAAGGTTTGCATTCTATACATAAAATGGTGTACACACATATCTCCGAATTTCTTATATCAAACTCTGTACTCCTTATAGACATAAGATCTCTCTCTGTTTCATACATCAAATAACAAACTGTGCTCTTTTACCTACATCTGTGATCCCTCACACGCAAAGTAATAATTTCCTCACACACACACACACACACACACATATACATACATACATACACACACACACACACACACACACACACACACACACACAATAATGTGCCACTGACCATCATTGTCCACTGACGATCACTGTCCATTGAACATTATTGTCTCCTATCCGTCACTGCCCACTATCCATCATTCTCCACTGAATATGTCAAATACTATACTCCTTACATAAGTGAACTCTCTTTTTCTCCATATTTCATACACGATGTGATCTCTCTCATTCAAAGTAATTATTTCTCCCTCTGTTTAATATGTCAAGAAAACTATGCTCCTTAAACACGCAAATGGTCTCTTTCGCGCAAAGAAATTAGTACGCTCTCCATTTCATCCAACAGTGTATTCCTTACACAGGCCTGCTATCTTTCTCATACAAAGCAGTCATTTCTCTCTCTCTCTCTCATGAATATGCACACACCCATACACACACACACACACACACACACACACACACACACACACACGTGCACGCACACAGATATGCGTACACAGGATACACATGTTTAGGACGTCAGCACAGGGCCCCACTTGCTGCAAATTAGAGAGAGCCCAGCGATGGAGGTATGTCTGTCATCTTTGCGTCTCTCAATTATCATGATCAGACATAGACCAGATGAATGGCTTTTAAGACAGTGACACTTGCTAATTTTGTGTGTTTTGCAAAGGAAACAAGCTACTGAAGGCGTAGGAAGGAAAATCTAAAGCCCTCATACAAATGCCACATACAAAATTAGCAATAAATTTTTTTTCATGCAAAGGTCTTTTACATACAACATTTTTTAAAGTTTTTCACTAGTCACATTTTTATAGATATTTACAAAATTTACATTACATTTATATTATTTATACTCTTTTATGTTATATTTTTTCAAGGATTTACATTGTTTTCAACAATCGTTTTCATGAGGTAATGACACCAGGCCAGTGTATTTATTTTATCGAGAAATATATGTTTGTCAAGCATGTGCATATAAAATGTGTTTATGTTGTTTAATAGTCGAAACGACAAGCTGAATCAACTGAAAGGCAAACTGCATTGTAGTTTTCTCTTCTGAATAGAAAATGCAATGCCGGTACTCATTAATGGGTAGCCTGTTTGCAGAAGATTTTTTTGCGGCTTTTGCTCTGTGCATTATGTGTCCAGACTTGGACTCAAGAGGACAAATTTTTGCAAGCACGCCTGCGAATTCTGCAGTGGGCTCTCCATTTAGTTCATCCTTCATCAACTCAACCACTTTCTTATTCACCAGTAGAATATAGTATTTGTTATTCGCTATGTGTCCTGAAGTACTGAACCTCGTATCCACATCAATTCTGATATCTTCGTAGATATTCAGAGTTTTGATGTGATGTATGAGGTTACCAGTGTTTTTGTAGCAGAGTTTTACACAGTTTAATGGTAATTTGTTCAACTAACAGTGGCCAAAATAAACGTTGCATATTACAGAAATTTAATACTGAACGTTGTGATCCAGAAATATTAATACACTGGTTTCCCTGTAATGTAGTTGTAGAGGAAACATTCTACCGGGAGAGTGAGGGGTGGGGGTACAACCCATGGCAACTGTGTCACTTGTAAACACTGCAGTACTTCTGCTGTCTGTCGTTAAGAGAGTTGTGTTGCTTCAGGGTGTGTAGTACAAGATGAATGTACAAGTAGAGGCTCCTTTTACTCACTTTAATGGAGCCGGGAGTGAGACATGTAGACGCCGTAGTTAATGTCACAGCGAGTCCGAGTGTTGTCTCTAGAATTTGGAACAAGTTTCTGGCGACAGAATCCGTTCAGGATCGTCACAGTAGTGATCGCAGAAGAAAACAAGTGTTCAGGGCCGAAATCTGCGTATAACAGCAAGCAGAAACAATCAACAGTGCTCCATGACTAAGGCGAAAGTTCCGAAGGGCTACAGGAGTGCAGATGTAAACATAGACAATACGAAATAGGGTTCATGAGTAAGGTTTACGAGCCAGAAGACCTCTCAAGGCTCCTTCTCTGAATCAGGTTTGAAGAGGGACCAGACAGCAGTGGGACACAATACTCTGTTGTGATGAGACTTATCTCAACCTCTACACCGTCAATGCTGTGTTTCTTGTGTGGAGGCAACTACGACGAGCGTGTACACCCTAGCTGAATCGTAGACTGCCACCTTTTTGAAGGCGGTTCGGTCATGTTTTGGGATGGACTCACGCTTAGTAGTAGGACACTCCGTGTGCCTATAGATGGGAGGACGGCTGGTGTAAAGTACTGAGACAGCATCCTAGCTCGCATTGTGGCTCCAACTGGCGAACGTATTGGAGCTGGATTCGTGCTGATGGACTAAAATGCACGTCCCTACCGTCAAAATCTTGTGATAACTTAGGTAGTGGACCATAGAATGATTGGAGTCTATGGTCGCCACTTATCTCTGGCGAGTTGGCTTCCCGTGCGCCACGAGACGGACAGAACGAGGAAGAAGGGGATTGCTGGGAGTTAGCGCTGGACTGTGCCAGAGGAGGGCAAGGCAGCTTAGTCGGTGGGCCCCGAGGGAGCTGTCGATTGGGACGGAACATCGTGCACTCGAAGATCCCATTGTGTGCTGCCCCAGTGGCGGTCATCGTGTGGTGATTCAACGGCTGAGAAGTGATTTCTTGGCTCTGCCCTTGCGTTCCGACGAAGAGTTACGGCAAGTTGGGTTTATGAGGTGAACATAGGAATTATAAAAACGTGCACGTTGGTGGCGCGTACATCAGACTTCTGAGAAGTGTTAAGCTTCGGTACTGCAGTCTCCAGTTAGAGCGCTGTTTGAGAGGAGAGCGTTGATATCGGCATTGTCATCTATTTTGCAGCTTTAAGGTAAATGGATGTTTTGGATCCAAGTTGGATCCAAGTGAAGGATAAAATCAGTTCTTGTTTGGTTAAGAAACCTAAGTCGCGCCCCAGCGTATTAAACGTATCTGCAATTGTAACGAATAACTGACACTCTGGTAGTGTTAACTTTCGAGGTACTGTTACGTGTTTGTACAGGAGAGCTTCTGTAAAGTTTGGAAGGTAGGAGACGAGGTACTGGCAGAAGTAAAGCTGTGAGGACGGGGCGTGAGTCGTGCTTGGGTAGCTCAGATGGTAGAGCACTTGCCCGCGAACGGCCCAGGCCCCAAGTTCGAGTCTCGCTCCGGCACACAGTTTTAATCTGGCAGGAAGTTTCAATGACTGTGGAGGTTGTCAGTCGGACGCTTACGAATTGTGTTAATTGTAATTTACTTCTTATGGTGTTTTACGGTTCTACTTTTCGTGGCGAAATCGCCGATAGTATTTTCATAATTTAGCTTGGGACGTCATTCTGTGATTTTCTGTGGCCCAAATATTTTGTTATTTCCTTGTTAGGGTTGCCTTGCAGCAGTTTTCTCTTCTCGACCCCACCGTACTGCTGTTTGGTGCGGTGTGGTATAGTTAACTGTTCAGCATTACCGCATCTACTACCTCACCCGTTTTAAGATTTGTGAGCCCCATCTACATCGATACCAAAATGTAAGTTGGTTGCACCCTGATAACGTTTTGTACATCGTGGAAAATCTTTCCCGTGGCGCATGTTATCCAGAAGAACAGAACGCTGCACGACATCGCATGACCACGACGAAATCAAAAGATATGTATTGTATATTTTTTAACGGATGTAACCACTGAGCTTAAGAGTTGATTTGCTTTCGATTTTGAAAGGAAAAATTTTACATACCTGGTTAATTATAACATATGTGCTTAATTATTCGTCGTATTCGTTGGCGGTAGTACGCATTAGATGTGAGGATGTTTATGGTGTAAATTGTTTAAAATAATGGAAAATATTTGGTGATACGGTGCGCATCTTAGACGCTACGGCGGTTTGAGTGTACGTTGATAGTGAAACGTCCCCTTAGAAAAATTGTACATGACTATGCTTAAACTGACATACAATATTTTTTAGCGCAACGCAATCTGACTTTCAATAATCCCTACAAGAGAATGGCCCTGACTAACATTAACCTATACGTTTCACAAATCACTTACCTCACAAAAATCTTCGTTACTCGAACTACTGCAATACAGCGAGCGCCACTACTGCCAGGTAACTAAAAGATTCAAACTACGGAAGGCACTAACTACTGATAGGCACAGTTAACAAATGGAATAGTCACAATGTATATAGCAGTTCATGATATCCAGTCTTACAGATTTCAAAACTCCGCCATCTCTATCCCCACGTCCACCACTGCTGGCAGCTCACCTCCAATTGCGCAACGCTACGCGCCGCTAACAGCCAACTGCCCAACGTTACAATGGCGAGTATTACAACAATGCCAACCAGCCACAGACTGCCCACAGCACAGCCAGTGATTTTCATACAGAGGAGGTGTTACAAATAAAAAAACCTAAACAGCCTATTTACAATAGTAAACAGATTTTACTGCATTTATTTTGTTTTAATCAAAAATGTTGTGATCAATATTTTATTGCCCCGAGAGATCACAGATCATATCCACGAAAATTTTGCTATTTCCATGTGGCGTTAGAATCTTTTATTTAACCCGGAATTATGAAATTTGTATTTTTTTGCTTTGCTTAAAAAGGAATCTTGAGTTTGAAGCGTCGTAAATTGATTCTGAGAGAGCTGTTCTTTGATCTGTTAAAATACTTCAGGAACTTTCATTAAGAAACTATATTGAGGATCTTGTTGTTCATGATAAGGAATCTTCACTTACCATTTTAAAAACAATTTAATAAAGTTGTAACATTTTAAATTTAAAAACAAGGCTTTTATTACAGAAACGGTGCTTGCCCGTACCCCCAACAACTTCGACGTATTCAAAGCATTGGCCTTCGGGCGTTGTCTGAAATTTTCCCCGGTATATATCCCAGGCAACGCTAGCAGGACCATGTCAGCCAGCCATGGCGTCCAAAAACTTTTACACTTTCTACATAGTACTCAAAAGTAGTACAGCAAGAAGTTGCAAAATAACACAGTTCTACAGGCTACTCACATAGAAATAAAAAATGTAACTTTCAACGACTTTTTCGTCATAATGGAACATGAATCTGTCATTAGCAACTGTATTTCAGCAATAAAAATGAACAATTCCGCCTTTGATGACTCGATCATCAAACAGCTGTTGTTAGCTATCAGTTATACGGTACAATTCTGCTTTACTAGCCTTCAGCAGAGCATCCCAGGTGAAGTAACATAATGTGAAGGATTTAATTATTGTGTCCTAAGACAGACAGTGAAAATTTTCGTAGATGTCGGCAAGGACCAGTACATTATTATTAAATAGAGCACTATCTACATCTCTTACAACTAAATACGTTTCATGCACTGCAGGCTTTCTGGTGCAGGCTTTCTGGTATTTTGCCTCTGTTATAGCTTCGTCTGTTATCAAACTTGTAAATTCATCGGCTGAAGGCAAGCCATGTTCAAGCGGAATCGATCCGTTGCTCATGTATTCAAATGGGAGATTCCATACTGACAAAATGAACTCACAACCATTGGCAAATTTGTCTTCATTACCGAGATGCTTTTAATTGTGATGCATGTTTTACAAGGAACAATGCAAAAAAATTTAACGAATCAATAAATCTAAAATTTATATAGCAGTTCCTTTCTTAATACATTACTGAAATACTAGGTGTGAATGATTTATATTTTTCCATAGAGAAATGCGCCCTGGATTTATCTTCAATTCGACCTCATTCTGTCCTACACTGCTTATTCACATAGTTTTGTGATTAAGAATTACCCGTCGTAATTTCTCAGATTGCAGAACGCATCGGGAACAGCATAGTGATGTGGTGTCCTGCGGTCGGCAGGAAAGGAGTAACAGTGAATTTGAACACACTTTATTATAGTTAAAGAAAAAACGACTTCTTGGCATACACTAAGTTTTAAACGCAAGAAGAACAAGAAAACCCCACAACTCTTGTGGTGGCAAACCAGATAAGGAAACAGGACAATGGAAGAAAATACTGCCAGAAATTTACTCTACCAGTTACTAAATACAACGTGTTACTACAATGCTACGGAGAGTGTATACAATGCTAGGGCCGGCGCAAGCACTGGCCGAACCTGTTCCTAGTAGTAGATAAACACTGCCATTCTGACTGTCCGGGCATGCTTATAAAGCCGGACCCGTGGAGTGCTGCATGAGCCTTATAAATTCCAATTGGTGGAACACAAGTTGTCTGCCGAAGCATTTCCGTGTTTATTTGAAAAGCCTTGTGCGTGGGGTTGATCTGCTGTTCTGTTTGTTCTGCGCAATGGATTAATTTGAGATGTACCCTTACCCTGTGGCTCCTGCAAGATGCAATTTCCATCTCCACACTACTACAGAAGTCAGGCAGACGCTCCTAACGTTCTAAAGAGAAATGCCTGAAAAACTTTCAGTAATAAATATCTTCTGGAGTCGTCCGCTGTAACGAAATGACACACAAATTCACAAAATTTATTACATAACTAGTGGGATACTTGGGTACTGGAGTTGTGCTAGTTAGTGTAAGAAGAACATGAAACTAACGAAAGTTATTATTTATTTTCCAAAAATTCTGAGAAATCACAGTAGCACTTTTAGTTATGAATTTAACAAGTTATATCCTGTTTCTTTTCGGAATGTGAAGTTACCTCTCAAGGATAGGATTCGCTAATGAAATTTCTGTACGAAGTTTAAGATTGTTATTGACTTGGCAGAGTGGCTGAGAGGCGCGCCTACTCAACTTGAATAATTATCCTCTAGAATATTGCTAGGTACGGTCGAGGCTGTCGCGTGTGAAATGCAGTGAAGTGTACTGTTGTGGAGGAAATATGGGGCTCGCAATAGCTGCAGCGCACAATACCGTAAGCTTCGATGACTGCCGTCTGCGCCGCTCGCTGCTGACAAATAAGATAACTCTCGTTCTATCTGGATTGACCTTTGCCAATCAAACTCTCTCTATGCCTTCATGAAGTCAAGGATACCTATTCGCCCCTAGCCAACTATTGGCGTGGTACACCAGTCAGAGAACCAGTCCACAGCGATGCCACTCGAAAATTCGCTCGCAGGCGTTTATCTATAACTCTGTCCATTTGCACCGTGCAATAAGTGTGTCGGCCAACACAGTGAGCAACTCTTAATCGGAAGGATTCAACATAGACAGTCGCACTTCGATTCGCTCTCGACAGAGGTGCGCCCCCAGTGATATACTGAGGAGAGACTTGTTCCTCGCTCCAAGAGCGACAACGGAACGGCCCCTCCAAGCCAGACGTGAAGGGGTATATCTTTCGGTCTCTTCCATTACTCCTTCAGCTCAAGGCGTCAGGAATGTCTTCTGCCAATCAGCATTGCTCTTCTAAAACGGGAGTACGACGTTTCATTTAAGGCGACCAATCTGGAAATCTGTAGTATCCGCGTTTGGCGTTTGCTGTCTCCCTGTGAAAATCTCTGAAACTGCGTGCTATGTGTAAAAAATGCATAGGCTGGCAGCTCCCACACAATGTAGCGGAATTTGCTTTTAAGCCGAACACGGTGTCGTTCCTCCTTTCCCTCGGGCGAACGCTGTTCGCTCCACGGGCGGCTACCGACTGACGTAGGTGGGTTGGGATTGGCCTCCTGGCGTGCGGTTGCCCCTCTCGAACTGAAAGCTCCTGTGACCATCGTGTCTGGAATGTATGTGTGTACGCCAGCCTCGAGTATTTCAACCACGGTGCGCACTTGCGATTTATTAGTTATTTGCATATCGTTTAGATGAAAAGATACAACACTGACTTTATCTTATCGAGTTTGGGTTCGAATGAAGCGTCTTGATGTGCGGAATATGATTGTGAGGGCGGAATATGTAAGCAGTGAAGGTCAGGAGATCACGACGTCTTTCAGCCTGTTACTTTTTACATCCGCTGGCGATGATTCTCTCCGCGCCCCTGCAAACAAGTCGCCACCCATCTTCCGTGTCTGTTGTGCGGGCCGTCTAAAGAAGGGGCCGCTACGAAAAGTGAGGTCTGCAACTGGAATTGCTTCTGGGTTGTGCTACACCTCGATGCGCATCTTTTAAATGGCAATCGAGTCGTTGCTTCACCTGGGCTTCTTCAAAAGATTTCTTGTAAGTCTGACAGACTTTTGTAAGCAAAAAACCTATTCTCCCGCAGTGCTTAAGATGATCTATTGTTTTATGAGGAAAAGTCTCAGCGATTGCGTAGAGCTGTTCAATGAATCACTGCACACAGTCACTGCCTCTATACATAATATTCATGATTACAGGTGCAGTGTATCAGTAAGCAATATCGAATGGCCTAAGCAAATTTACCTGATCGGAATACGAACCACAGTCGGTACTATGACTGCTGTCAGCAACTGGTCCCAGTAATCATCCTCGTATCAGCATAAATTACGAACGGCACTTTCAGCTTATTACAAAATGTTGCACAATTTATAAATTCGTCTTCATCAGTAGAAAATGTACTGATAATCAGTTTATACGCTCACAGTCAACTAAATGTGCATCTAATCTTACTGTGAATGAAAATAACGCAGGCAGCAATCACACATCACAACTGAATACTGATGAAAAGCGGAGCTGATAAGTTTTTTATGTAATACAATCGACATACATCAGTATTATTAGCAACTTGTGAAGTGTAACGACGTAAGTTTTGTATAAATGATTTTCCTTTGACATATGACCATGTGCAGACTTCGTCACCCACGTCAGTTACAAAACACTTCGGAATTATTTAAACTCTGTTTATAAGTGGTCGCTGAATGGTTCTTGAACGAAACTATAATTAAAACATCATCCTTTGAGTCGTATGCGCAGAATTACGTCACTCAGTCCAATTGGTTTTCGCAAACTTTTTTCAATTTAGATGTCGTTTGTTTCTTCTAAGAAATTATATTAATGCAAGTTATCTGCTTTAATAAATATTAGAACCACATTGAATAAACTTTCAAGATTCAAACTCGCGATGAACGTTGTCAAAAATCAATAATCTTGTCAAATAAATAAGTAATACCTCATCCTTAACATAATTCTTCATAAAGAAATTCTCGGAACACGTATTTAAACTTTTGTAGTACACACTAGTTTATTATCTTCCTATATACTACATATATGAATAATGATTGTCGGTAAGCCTCCGTATAACTCTAATATCTCGAAAGTTTTCATCGTAGCCGTTTCTTGTTGGAGGAAGCAACTATCGATCTTTTGTAGCGTCTGTCTCTGGAATGTACTGAACATCTCTGTAAATCTCTCGCGCCGACTAAACTATTCTGTGACAATGCACAGGCCTTCATTGGATCTTCTCCATCTATACCATCAGTCTACCTAGTAAGGATCCCACACTGATAACAGTACTCGAGAGTCGATTAACTAGACCTTGTAAGCCGCTTCTTTCGTGGATGATATTCTCGATAGTAGGAAAAGGAAGAGAAAGTAGAGTGGTACGTGAATATGGATTAGGGAGAAGAAATGACAGAGGAAGCCGCCTGGTAGAATTTTGCACGGAGCGTAACTTAATCATAGCTAACACTTGGTTCAAGAATCATAAAAGAAGGTCGTATACATGGAAGAAGCCTGGAGATACTGACAGGTTTCAGATAGAATATATAATGGTAAGACAGAGATTTAGGAACCAGGTTTTAAATTGTAAGACATTTACATACCTTCCCACCGTGAGACTGTGAGAGCTGGACTCTGACCACAATATATTGGTTATGAACTGTAGATTAAATCTGAAGAAACCTGGATAAACTGACTAAACCAGAGGTTGTACAGAGTTTCAGGGAGAGTATTAGGGAAAAATTGACAGGAATGGGAGAAAGAAATACGGTAGAAGAAGAATGGGTAGCTTTAAGGGGTGAAGTAGTGAAGGCAGCAAATAGGTAAAAATCTTTGGGTAAGGGAAGAAATATTGAATTCAATTGATGAAAGGGGAAAATATAAAAATGCAATAAATGATGTAAGGTGTCAGGCCAATCCAACACCTTCCAAGAAAACCCTGGCATGATAAGCAAATGGAGTAGTATGTCACATAGCTCCGAATAAATCGTGAAATTAAATTAACCTATGTAATACGAGTAACGAGTGATCAAATGGAATACCACAGACTAACACAAGAATGCCTAAATGTACATCATACCTTCCCACCGTGAAACAGACGCAGTTCTGAGGGGAGAAACGAGAACAGACGCCGAGAGCAGAACCGTGTTAAGCTAGAAGGCCCTACGATAAGGGATGAACTGGACACCCACGTGACCAGCTAACCACTAGCACAACCCCAGCTATAAGTTTTAACGTGAGACTTTTTCGCGTCTCTGTTACATTGCAAACTTCAAAGACATTGCCCCACCACGAAAAGTATAACGTTTCTCATTCGATAGTCAGAATTTTTGTAGGCGGAGCTTAAGGTTAACATTGAGACCCTGATTGGACAGATAGTTTTTTAAACCAACTTCGGTAAATTGTAGTAAGGATAAGTTAGAAGAGAGTTGCTGGCGAGGCGGCGAGGTGAGCGGAGCTGTGCTGCAAGCTGCCCCCTGACGAATACCGACATCCCACAACGTCGCATAACAGCGCATAAAGCTTCACTCAGAACTGCAGAAGTCTCATCTGTCACACCCCCTGTTTGCGTAATACTAGTGTCGATCGTAAATTAAAACTCATGGTGTTCACATTTGCCACTTGAAGTAAAAATCAGAAACGCGATTATTTTTCTGTTATTTAGTTATTGAGAAGCCACATCAGTCACTGTAATTTACGACAAGTTAGATATGTAATTAAAGATAATTGAGGGTCACTGTAGACCATTTTGATAGTTTTCTCTTTGTGTAATTAATTTAAACCTAGATTATAGATGTGATATGGCATGGGTCATCCTTCAATCCATTGTAGAACTTGGAAACCCATTCAGGGAATATTCTTTCATATTTTTGTTGAACGCAGTTGGTTTTTACCATCCTTTACTAAAACATTTCCTTTTATCAATAGTGCAATTTATATACGATGTTTTGTGAGTAGAACAAAATTTCTAATGGTAAACTTAACTGCTTTTTCGACGTTATTTTACGAGCTAACTGAAAATAGGAAACCCTTGAACCCTTTCCACTAAATTTAGTTAGTATTAAGATTCTTTTACAGGGAGTGCAGTGGAGCTGACGCTAAAATCATTATGTATTTGGTTAATTCATCGTTAGTCTCACTGAACTCTTCTGATATCTACATGTCATATGTGGTCTAGCGTCTCCGTACCAGCAACAGGTCCCAGGTTCAAACTAGTCAATTCCCTAAAAAACACGCTCAGAGGGTTGTTGCGCGAAAGTGGTAGGGAGACACGATATAGAACAAACAGACACCACGCAGATTGTTAGAATAAAGCAGGCAAAAAGGAATACAAACGTCTCACAAATAAAAAAATTAAAGAGACCTTTGGAGAAAAGAGAACCACTTGTATAAATATCAAGAGCTCAGATGGAACATCGGTTCTAACCAAAGAATGGAAAGCAGAAAGGTGGAAGGAGTATATAGAAGGTCTATACAAGGGCGATATACTTGAGGATAATATTATGAAAGTGGAAGAGGATGTAGATGAAATGGGAGATATGACACTGCATGAAGAGTTTGACAGACCACTGAAAGACCTGAGTCGAAACAAGTCCACGGGAGTAGGCAACATTCCATTAGAACTACTGACAGCCTTGGGAGAGCCAGTCCTGACAACTCTACCATCTGGTGAGCAAGATGTATGAACCGGCGAAATACCGGCAGACTTCAAGAATAATATAATAATTCCAATCCCAAATGAAGCAGGTGTTGTCGGATGTGAAAATTAACGAACTATCTGTTTAATAAGTCACAGCTGCAAAATACTAACGCGAATTCTTTACAGACGAATGTCAAAACTGGTAGAAGCGGACCTCGGAGAAGATCAGTTTGGATTCTGTAGAAATATTGGAACACGTGAGGCAATACTGACCTTCCGATTCACCTTAGAAGTAAGATTAAGTAAAGGCAAACCTACGTTTCTAGCATTTGTAGACTTAGAGAAAGCTTTTGACAAAGTTCACTGGAATACTCTGTTTCAAATTCCAAAGGTGGCAGGGGTAAAATACAGGGAGCGAACGGCTATTTGAAATTTGTACAGAAACCAGATGGCAGTTATAAGAGTCGAGGGGCATGAAAGGGAAGCAGTGGTTGGGAAGGGAATGAGACAGGGTTGTAGCCTCTCCCCGATGTTATTCAATATGTATATTGAGCAACCAGTAAAGGAAACAAAAGAAAAATTCGGAATACGAATTAAAATCCAAGGAGAAGAAATAAAAACTTTGAGGTTCGCCAATAACATTGTAATTCTGTCAGACAGCAAAGGACTTGGAAGAGCAGTTGAACGGAATGGCAGTGTCTTGAAAGGACGATATAAGATGAACATCAACAAAAGAAAACTAGGATAACGGAATGTAGTCGAATTAATTCTGGTGGTTCTGAAGGAATTAGATTAGGAACTGAGACACTTAAAGTAGTAAAGGAGTTTCGCTATTGGGGGAGCAAAATAACTGATGATGGTCGAAGTAGAGAGGATATAAAATGTAGACCGGCAATGGCTAGGAAAGCGTTTCTGAAGACGAGGAATTTGTTAACTCGGAATACAGATTTAAGTGTCAGGAAGTCGTTTCTGAAAGTGTTTGTATGGTTCAAATGGTTCAATTGGCTCTGAGCATGAGGCAGAGAAAATCCCTGACTCCGCCGGGAATCGAACCCGGGAACCCGGGCGTGGGAAGCGATAACGCTACCGCACGACCATGAGATGCGGGCGTTATATGGAGTGTGGCAATGTATGGAAGTGAAACGTGGACGGTAAATAGTTTGGACAAGAACATAATAGAAGCTTTCGAAATATGGTGCTATAGAGGAATGCTGAAGATTAGATGGGTAGATCACATAACTAATGAGGAGGTATTGAATAGGATTGGGGAGAAGAGGAGTATGTGGCACAACTTAACTATAAGAATGGATCGGTTGGTAGTACATGTACTGAGGCATCAAGGGATCACCAATATAGTATTGGAGGGTAAACATCGTAGAGGGAGACCAAGAGATCAATACACTAAGGAGATTCAGAAGGATGTACATTGCAGTAAGTAATGGGTGATGAAGAAGCTTGCACAGAATAGAGTAGCATGGAGAGCTGCATCAAACCAGTCTCAGGACTGAAGGCCACAACAACGACATCATTTCCTATGAACCTGTCCGGCATCAGCTCTTTTTACTATTTGTTTTCTGTAGTCAGTCCACTTAAAGTCGCTCTGGAGCGTTAGTCCTTTACGATATATTCTGCTTCCAGCAGTTTGTCACCAATAGTGGTGTTGAACAGCCGTGGATTTTCTTTCATACGTATGTGCAATATATTACACTGATTTATGTTTAGGGTCAATTTCCACTGAATGCCCTATCCATCAGTCTTCTGTACGTCAGTTTGCAAATACATAGCGTTGCAACTTTCTTATAGGCAACCCCATTATCTGTAAATAATCTTAAAAAGCTTCCAACGCTTTCTACTAGGTCATTTATATAAACTGTAAACAGTAACAGATCTATCACTCGTCCTTGGTGTACTTCAGAAGTTAATTTTACATCTGTATATTTTGTTACGTTAAGAGCGACATGTTTAATTTTATCTGCAAGGAAGTCCAGAACCCTATCGAAAATCTGATCCGATATTCGGTAAGCTTTTTTTTGTTTTTTTCACAAGACGTCAGTGTGAAACCGTGTCAAATGCCTTCCTGAATTCAAGGAACGCGGTATCACGAGCCCGTTGTCTACAGCGCCATGGATCGCGTGGAGGGACAGAGCGAGCTATTTGCGGAATCGATTTGTATTTTTGCAGAAGAGATTATCGTTCTCCAAAAATGTCACAATTCTTTAGCATAAAACATGCTCCATTGTTCTACAACGGTATAGGCCTGTAATTATGTGTACCTGACGTAACAAAACGGGAATGACTTAAGCTTTTTTCCCGTCGCCAGGTACCATTAGTTGCTCCAGCGAAATATGATAAACAGCTGCTGGCAGAGGAGCAAGTATTTTCGCATAATCTCTGTAGAATCTTAAAGATATTTCGTGTGGTCCACTTGCTTTTCCACTACTAAGCGATTTTAGTTGCTTTTCTGTTTCGCGATCAGTTTTCTTAATAACTGCCACTTCGACGCAAAAACGATGTTTGAATGTAGGTCCCCTATTAGGGTTGACAAGCTTTTACTTTCAAAGCCACTGAATGATTCTCTAATCGATGTCCTTACACTCATTTTCGTTTCGTTTAGCCTTTGTTCCTATGCTAAGTTTTGACTTCTGTTGAATCTGTGAAGCTGTCTTTGTTTACGTAGCTACTAAACATGGTGGGCCTTTTCCATCCCTTTGCTCCACATCTTCGTCCTAGGCAGAGAATATTTGTTTCAGACTACTCAGATACTCTGAAATTGGTATCCTGTCACTCGTACTAAGCATAAACAGATTCTTGCCTTTGTTAACTGTCCTTTAATACCCATAGTCATAGCTGCTATCTCAGTCTGATGATCATTAATACCTTCCTTTACGTCAACTGATTCGACACGTTGTTGCTAGGAGGTCTAAAAGGTTAACCTCACAAGTTGGTTCTCTAATTATCTACTCGAAGTAATTTTCGGACAAGCCATTCAATATAAAGTTACAAAATTCCGTATCTCTAGTACCAATTATCATAGCATTAATAATATACTGTAAGTTATCTATGAAGCTCTCTACCATTACAGCACCTTATTCAGGTTCTCTTTCACACCACTCGATTAGTACTTTTGTTCGACATTTGATGTTTAATTTCACCCAGATTAATTCACATTCGGAATCATTGATAACTTTTTTAGATATTATCGAATTCTTTATTGCAATAGATACTCCGCCACCATTGGCAACTAATCGCTCCCTGCGATAAATATGCCTGTCTGAACATTGGATTTCGTTAACCAGATTTCTGTTTTCTGCGGTTTTAACCAGATTTCTGTCCCAGCTATATATGTGCGTTGTAACTTTCAATAAAGGGTACTAACACAAGGTAGTAGCATGTGTCTTATGAACGATGGTAAGCTCGCCATTTCCTTGCGAGAGATAAGATTCGCGCGTCCACCTTGAAATTATCTCTAGACGTTGGCCTCCGTCGTACACACCTCAGACAATGATACAGTGCTTCCACACATCGTGCATATTGTCTGGAATGTTATGCAACTGAGTCATCATAATCGCTAGTCAATAATGGAAGCTCCTCTTCAATAGGTATTGCTATCTATCGCTTTAGATTGGTTCATGATACAGTAACAATCTAAAATTAGAATGCGCTAGCGCAGGTTGGAATTTCTGGAGGGAAAGCCCCTCCTGTGAGAAGTCCTCATATATTTGATGTATGACGTGTAGGTATTGTACGCCTTCCATATACCTGGCTTCTGGAACTTTCGGAGCAGAGCGCGCCTTTTCCTTGAGGAGAATTGTCTTTCCCCAGCGCTAGTATCATTCACCTTCCTGTTGCGTGAAGAACAGGCAGTGATCCGCTGCACTAAGGCGCTGTCGAGCGCAGCCGAGTGTGAATAATTTAGTCGAAACTGGAACTAGTAGTTGAAAGTATTATGTCGGTTTGGAGAAGAAATCTGTTTTAGTAATTCAGTTATTTCACGGAAAGGCCTGTCGCATGAGTTAAGAGATTCATGGCTGATACACTGTTGTGTTTCAGAATCACGAACTGTCGTGGTGGAACATAATGATAGTAGAACGTAAAAGTTAAAGGCTTTCATGATCACTGATTACCTGTATTATTAACGTGGAAACGCAACGTAATGATGGTTCCATCAGTGTGAATGTGAAGCATAACTGTTAAATGAAACTTGATGAGCGTGAGAATTGGTAGGGAAGTGTTTTACGTGCAAACCGGACACGAAAACAATTTAACTTGTACAGTCACTATTTAAAGATGATATTTTTCGTTCTCTGTTTGACTAATATCTCAAAAGTATGAGATTCACGTTTTCATAATAATATTTTTTTCATATTGTATATTCATATATTTATTTTGTAGCAAAGTACGTTCTCTATGTGAAGTTACCATATTTGAGTCATATATCCCAATAACCACAAACTTACTCTAAAAAAAAAGGAAAAGAAAGAAGAAAAGCAAGAGACGTTTAGTAACCAGACGAGTACTTTACGTCTGGTGACACATGAAAGGACGCCTGCTCTTATATATAGATATAAGAAATAATTGTGAACAATAGAGCTACAAGTCTACATGTGGAGAGTGAGCAATGTGAGTGCGTCATCACCGACAGAACGTGTGCAAAACGGAAATCTACGGCATGTTGAATCGCAGCGATTCAAGACAAGAAGAGGAATCCTACTTTACCTTGGACTGCAATGGTGAGAGACGACCATGCAGTATCGCACCGCAACATAGAAACCTACAGGTGCAGTAATAAACGTAATTATTGCAAAAACGTCAACTCCACATAATTCGAAACTGCTGCTGTAGGCCAAACTTTTCAATCATTTGGTATACAACAAATTTTCCGTGGATGAAGTTTAAAAGATGAGTCAGAAAAGGAACAAACAGCAGTAGTAAGTGTTTCAGGAATTCAATTTGATAGTGAAGAATAAAAGGCGGAGTTAGTGGAGGCAATCAGTACTCGGGATTAATGGGTGTCTGTAGGTGGGGGATGTAATGAGAAGCGTAAAGAAACTAGAGAAGAAATGGAATTCAACATTAATGAGTTGAAGGAGAAAGACGAGGAAGAGAGGAAGCGAAATAAAGTTGTGGAATTTAAGAAGACAAATCGAAAGCAAATAGAGAAGTTAATTGCCGTAGGCCTAGCTATTAAACAAGCAGAAACGTATAAAGATACACAAAACACACCTAATATTAATCCACATAGCTCGAAACAAACGGGCCGGCCACTGTGGCCGAGCGGTTCTAGGCACTTCAGTCCGGAACCGCGCGACCGTTACGGTATCAGGTTCAATGGAAGTGCGGTTGGCCACGGTCAAATGATGCGCGTACGCGAACAGGGCCGAAACATGCGGAGCTGAAGTGATATACTCTCCATACATCGCACACAAGCGCGAGCATATTACCTAGGCCTAGTTGGATGTCGCGGACAATGCTGTGCGTGTTGTACTTCGTCAAGACGCCTAACAGCACTTACAAATAAAATAACTGCCAAATATTTATGAACAGTGATTTATTTAGCAGCTGTGCATTGTTTGTGTTAAAGTATTGTACCTGTGTGCTAGGTTGGTAGCAATATGGACTGATGTTATAATAAACAACGAAGTTTTCTTTCCCTTCGGCAATTCATAATTGCAACGCTTACGACTAGATGTATAGCGTTGTAGGAGTGTCAAGCGCAGTGCGTGCTTGCTTTCTTAGTTGAGAGCGCAGACCCTGAGAAGCGTTATTGTTTCCATGTTCCCGCTTGTCTGACATCACGGAGTGAGGGTTCCGGTGACACAGTCGCCGTACCACCGCGCTTCGCCTTGCCTTGCCCTCAGCCTAGGAGTTTGGGACTGTGCCGGTTCCCCTGTCTGCTCGCAGCCCCTGCTGCCTTCGCGTAATCCATGCTGTGGGGTGGGGTCTGTGCACCGCCTACCGTATAGAGCCAAGTAAAAACTACGTCTGCGCTAACCGTGCTTACATCAAGACGCGCAGTTGTTGATTACCCAATGTCACTCGCCTTCCAGCGCTACTCATACAGATAAACCCTCAATTCAGTCAAAGAGGTCACATCAGAGTTGGTAGAGAGTACAGACAACTTAACTAGAATGCTGAACATGGCTCAGTGATGTAATCCTATAGGAGCAGATCTATTCGTCTTCTATACGCAATAAGCTACATTTATTTACGTTCAGAGTCATCTGCCAGTACCCGCATCAGTATTCGATCCTCTGCAAAACTTAATTATTTGCTAAAGTCTTCTGGAGTTGGAACTTTCCTATAGACAGCAGTATCGTCCATGAATACGCACTAGATCAGGGACGGATATTCAGCACGCGAGCTGAATTTAAATCGAAATCTCGTCCAGGCACGCCTAACGTACTTTCTTATAGTAAAAGATACTCTTCCTTCTGTTCGAGCGAAAACTGTTGCAACCGACAGTGGAATAATGTGTGCGACTTGAGAAAATCTACTGTCCGTACCATCATATCTCATCAGGTCCTCCATGCGTGCAAATTTAGCAAAAAGTACATCTTGATGTACACAACAATGATCCCGTAGGTCGATCGTTACTTTTTACCCTTTCATCGGTAAATAAACCTTTAAATTTTTTATGTGTGGTGTTGTAATATCATTCAACACCGAATGTGCGGTACCTATAGACTACGCGACTCTATTCTATTACGCGGTATTGAGAATTCTTGTCTTTCTAGTCGGTCATTCCCTTTATGAAACGTCCCCTTTGAACAATTATACATGACTGTGCTTAAACTGACACACAATATTTTTGGTGCAACGCAATCTGACTTTCAACAATCCCTACAAAAGAATGGCCCTGACTAACATTAACCTATACGTTTCACAAACCACTTATCTCACAAAAATCTTCGTTACTCAAACTACTGCAATACAGCGAGCGCCACTACTGCCAGCTAAATAAAAGATTCAAACTACTGAAGGCACTAACTACTGATAGGCATAGGTAACAAATGAAAGATTTTGATAGAGAACAAACAATGTATTTACCTTAATAGTGTTCAAAAGTCATCATATATATATATATATATATATATATATATATATATATATATATATATATATATATATAAGTTCACGACATCCAGTCTTACAAATTTACTGTCTCTGTCCAGATCATTCGCTCTCACAACTCCGCCATCTCTGTCCCCACATCCACCACTGCTGGCGGCTCACCTCCAACTGCGCAACGCTACGCGCTGTTAACAGCCAACTGCCCAACACTACAATGGCGAACAACAATGCAAAGCAGCCACAGACTGCACACAGCTGAGCCAGTGATTTTCATACAGAGCGCTACGTGGCATTACCAATAAGGAAACCTAAACACCCTACTTCACCTTTCATTTACAAAAGCTCGTGATGACAGATTGCTAGACTGTCTCTTTTGGCGGAAACAGGGACTGGACTAGTTCAAATAGTTCAAATGGCTCTGAACATTATGGGAATTAACATCTGAGGTCATCAGTGTCCTAGAACTTAAAACTACTTAAACTTATCGAACCTAAGGAAATCACAAACATCCATGACCGAGGCAGGGTTCGAACCTGCGACCTTAGCAGTCGCTCGGTTCGGAACTGAAGCGCCTAGAACCGCTCGGCCACTGTGGCCGGCTGACTGGACCTGTGAACTTCGTTTACACCACGAACAAATACGACGGGTAAACGGTGTTGTCACCACTATTCTGTCGAAATGAAGAAACACATGATGATCGAATAATACCGCATAGTCGAAAATGAAATATGAAGCTACGCAGAGTGCTTTTGAGAATGACCGAGCAAAGCTGACACGGTCCGAGTCTTTGCCCACATGCTGCCTGCACATTGTTTGTGCCTACATTTTGGATGTCATGCCCGACGCTGCACCAGACCATTAATATCAGCTGCAAATATACTGAAGAGCCAAAGAATCTGGTACACCTGCCTAATATCGTGTAGGACCACCGCGAGCACGCAGAAGATGCATGGACTTGGTTAATGTGTGAAGTAGTGCTGGAGGGAACTGACACCATGAATACTGTAGGGCTGTCCATCAATCCGTAAGAGTGAGTGGGTGGAGATCTCTTCTGAACAGCACCTCGCAAGTCACCCCAGAGATGCTCAATAATGTTCATGTCTGAGGGGGGCAGCGGAAGTTTTTTAACTCAGAAGAGTGATCCTGGAGCCAGTCTGTAACAATTCTGGACGTGGGGTGTCGCATTGTCCTGCTGGAATTGCCCAAGTCCGTCAGACTGCACAATGGACTTGAATAGATGCGGGTGATCAGGCAGAATGCTTATGTACGTGTCACCTGTCAGAGTCGTTTCTAGAAGTATCAAGGGGCCCATATCACCTCCACCAGCTTGAAAATTCCACTGCTGCCATGTTGGGTCCATGGATTCATGAGGTTGTCTCCATACCCGTATACGTCCACAACCTCGTTACAATTTGAAACGAGACTCATCCAACCAGTCAACATTTTTCCAGTCAACAGTCCGATGTAGGTCTTGACGGGCCCAGGGGAGGCGTGAAGTTTTGTGTCATGCAGTCATCAAGGGTAGACTAGTGGGCCTCAGGCTCCGGATCGACGATGTTTTGTTGTATTAATCGCACGCTGACCCTTGACCCAGCAATGAAATCTTCAGGAATTCGGGGAAGGGTTGCAGTTTTGGCACGTTGAACGACTCTCTTTAGCTGCCGTTGGTCCCCTTCTAGCCGGTTCGTTTTCCGGTTCTAGCAATATCGGTGATTTTCTGAATCTACTGCCCTCCAGGAAGCGTGTGGTTCGCAAATTATCCTCGGGACTGAGACCTGGCTGAACCCTGAGATAGTAAGTTCTGAAATATTTAGTGAGGGTTCGAACGTGCATTGGAAAGGCAGATTAGACACCGCAGGAGTTAGTGGCATCATTGCAGTTGACAAAAATATTGTGTCTACTGAGTTCGAAGTAGAGTGTGATTGTGATGTTATCTGGACACGTTTAACAGGGCTAGGGGAAATAAAGTTGATTGTGAGTTCCACCGTGACAATTCTAGAATCATTTAAAGGGAGTCTATATTCAGTATCGTAGAAGTACCCGGATCATGCTATATTAGTCGGAGGCGACTTCAACCTACTTAGTATAGACTGGGATGTCTATGGATTCATTACAGGTGGTACAGACAAGCCGTTGTGTGAAATAACTTTTGAACACATTATTCGAAAACTGTGTTGAGCAACTAAATCGACAGCCAACGCATAATGGAAGTATTTTAGATCTGGTAGCCACGAACACACCAGACCTCGTCGACGGTGTCATTGTTGAGATAGGGATTACTGATCATGATGTTGTCATCACGACTATGGTTTCGAAAGTTAAAAAGTCGATCAAGAAGGCTAGGTGAGTATTCTTACTGAAACGTCCCCTTAGAAAAATTTATACAAGACTGGTCTATGTGAAACGTCCTCTTTGAACAATTATACACGAATGTGCTTAAACTGACACACAATATTTTTAGCGCAACGCAATCTGACTTTCAAAAATCCCTACTAAAGAATGGTCCTGACTAACAATAACCTAAACGTTTCACAAATCACTTACCTCACAAAAATCTTCGTTACTCAAGCTACTGCAACACAGCGAGCGCCACTACTGCCAGCTAAATAAAAGATTCAAACTACTGAAGGCACTAACTACTGATATGCACAGTTAGCAAATGAAAGATTTTAATACAAAACAAACAATATATTTACCTTAACAGTCATAATACATATATATCAGTTCGTGACACCAATCCTTACAAATTTCAAAACTCCGCCATCTCTCTCCCCACGTCCACCACTGCTGGCGGCTCACCTCCAACTGCACAACGCTACGCGCTGTTAGCATCCAGCTGCCGCTGCCCAACGCTACAATGGCAGACAACAATGCAAACCAGCCACAGACTGCACACGGCACAGCCAGTGATTTTCATACAGGGCGCTACGTGGCGGCGGCGTTACCAATAAAAAAACATAAACAGCCTACTTACGTAGCCCCCATGCTCCCCACAAAAAATTTTACAAATTGTTTTGGGCACTGGCCAATAATGATTTGATAAAATTTTTCATAATTACAATAACAAAGATATCAAATGCACACACTTATTGATAAAATGTTTGTCAAAAGCTAAAATTTTCTCACAGTCCAAAAAGACAGTCCTGATCGTTCATCGCAGTAAAATTGCAGTGTCTTTCTCAAAGTCTGAGCAATAAAAGAAATTGCACTTGGAAGTAGTGGATTTCTAAGCAGTCTTGAAGAAGTAGTGTTGTCCTTCCAACGGAAAGTCAGTGCTGACTCTTGACATGCAGTCAGGTAATGGGCCACAACAGAGCAAACCCACAGCAGAGTCAGTCGGAGTTTTGAAGAATTTTGGTAGGTAGGTCAACACAGAGTAGACCCATTGTAGTCGTGGTAGAGATTACGGTATTAGTGGGCCGCCAGAGGTGCAGACCCTCTGCAGTCCTTGTAGAAATAATGGTATTGGTGAGTCATCAAAGGTGTAGACCCACTGTAGTCCATGTAGAGACTGCCATCAGCCATCTGTTGCAACTGTGCAGGTGCACAATCACCATTGAAGAGTCTTGCAGAGAATACAGCAAGTCCATAAACCACCACTTGTCCACTCACAAAGAATTTGTTTGAAATGTCCTTAGAACCAGTAATGTTGTTATCCAGTCACTTGCTGAATTATTAACACACGTGCAAACACTATCAGTCCCTGCTTCTCACATATTGTCCATATACTATGGCCAACAGAAATGTGTGCAGTGAAATTTAATTTACAAGTTACTTAATTTGATGAACTGGTGTCAATTACAATTTTATAACATAAGAATACAATAACAAAGGTACAAAATATATCATTAAAGAACATAACAATACAGATAACATTTGCAGTAGTACAGGCTTTAGAAAAGAATCGAAATGGCAAATACATCAGTGTTACAAAAATTACGACATAAGTACATACATAAATGATCAGAATAACTTTTGAAACATCAACTTCACACATGAGAATTAGAACAAAACAGAATAAATAATGTGTAAACACCTTTACAAAGTAAATAACACGTTATTAATGCAAATTATATTTGAGGATAACAGTATTCCTCATCATAGTGAATGTAGCTCAGTATTACAAAAATTCTGCAACATAAGTATTATGAGATAAACATATAAAGACCGGTAGAACATAAATACACAAACACATAATGGGATAACACAAGGAAAGGACAGGGTTTGTTATCAGTGTAACATTTGGTACTGCAGTCCAACCGAAAACTTCATTCTGTAAATCTTTCGTCATATCTCAACATTTGTTTCCACCAAAAAAAATCCTATCAAAGCATGCTTTCTGTATTTATATGTTTACATATTTCTTACCTCATCATTTATTTTCCAGTATCTTACCTCATCATTTATTTCCAAAAGAATCCTACCTATACCTGCTTTCTGTACATTTTTCGTATAACCTCTCAGTGCATTTCTTCCATTTCATCGCAACTCATTCTTTTATGTAGGCTACCCCCTCTTAAGCTAAGTTAAATCTACTGAACTCAGATGCTAAACTAAGGAACGAGGCAACGCAGCAGCACAAAACAATTAACAGGAACAGCAATGATAAAAAAATGGAAATTGGCAAAAAAAGGCAGCAATATTACAACTAATATAAGGCAATGGGCAGCAAACAAGAAAAATAAATCATGGCAAACAGCAGCAGCAAATGCTATAACTTATACCTAAACATGACAAAGCTGAAGCAGAAAAAATGTTACACTAAAGACAACAATGCAGATAAGGACAGTGTCTATTCACATCTTAATGTCTATGTAACTAAAGTGGTGCACAACAAAAACTAATGCTACAATAAATTACCAAGTACTTGAAAACAAAATTATATACACAGTTACTGTTATTAGTCGCTTCTTATTGCTCTTTCCATTCCAAGAGCTCTTTTTTCGAAGAATGTGGATCATAAAATAATTATTTAATAGATCTGTTGACAGAAAGTGTTCACATTAGTAATTGCATTTAATTTTTTTTTTAAAACCAGTGCTGCAACACAGCTGGAAAACAGATATCAAATGAAATTAGCAACTATGTACAAAGCATAAAAATATCATTCAATAGTCATGCGACATTTCATAAGTTAGTACAAATTCTCTCAACTCTTGTAGAAAGGCACTTGTCATAATCCGGTGTGCAGATGTAAGATTTTTTTCAAGAAATAAGCGTATCGTATTTGCGGTGCTTTCTGCAAAGGACTGTCAATAGCGAGGATAATGGCCTCCCCCTTTTTTTTTACCTGTGCCTCTGAAAGGCACACACTAATGGCTTGTTTCCCGGTGGCTGTCGCCCAGCTGGGTGCCCACGACGCATTAGGTGCAAGTGGTCACTTAACTGTCTTACCGAAATATTTACGAGAACAGTTTCCGCTACAGTGGCAGTCTCATATAAAAAATTTCACAGGTCAAGAACTTGCGTTACAAATCTGTAGAAACAAAATCCTATTGATATAACAGTGTCCAAAAAAGCTCCGTCGGCATTGTAATACATTCACGCATTTACATAAATTTCATAACTCTTAAAGTACGATTCTTGGTTTCCAACCACCTTTTTCATAAACCAGAGTTCCTAACCACTACTCATTATTCCTTACATTATTCGTCGACACTTCTTCAATATTTCATCGCAAAGATATGTAGCATAATCAAATAACTCATATAGCATCAGCTTATTGATCATAAACATACCGCAACAGCGTAATACACATCATCATCATAACATCATAAAACCTCAGCCAAATCTCAAAATCGTCTAGCTTCCTCCAATAATTTCAGAACCTAAAAAAAAAATTCTCTGCTCATGTCAAAAGTGTCATCTACCTCAAACGTACTTTAAAATCATGATCCCATACCAAATACATCATTCAAAGCTCTCATAGTATCACAATGGTTCCGAAAAAATATGAACAGTTCACAAAGTACAGACGAAATACAATTTCATAAGTGTGAAGTTATCCACCTGCGTAATTGCTTAAATATGTGTCACTGACGTAGTAAAAAGATGTTTGTTTCTCTGTCAAATAATCAGATAGCTGTGTAATTCTGTGCTAGAGAAATATGGTACCGATGTGTAAAGTTGTATAAGCAAATACCACATTAGCTAGGGCTCCTTGTGCTTGCCAAACACATGGTACACAAAGTAAGCGTGTACCCCCCTGAGGATTAATGTAATTATATCCTCAGGTGTTACAGATTACAGCAATGGAATGAAATGTATCACGGAAAACCTTTGTATCATTGTACTTCAAATATCTTTAAAAATAAATGTTTTAAGTACAAAATTAATCACTCAAATACGTGTACTGTAGCGCTAAACTGTACGTCTTGTTATAAGATAATCTCTGTTGAAGTGTTGTAGTTATCGTCCTCCGAAAGCTAAGTTCTGCAGAAGTCAATGTACCCACCTCATGATAAACAAAAGTGAAATGCTTTGCATATAGATATCGTAGTTACTACGCTTATTGCCGTGATGAAGTAACTACTGTACTGTAACGTATTGTTGCGCTACAGAAAAGACTGTCTCATTGTAGCTATACCACAAAGTTACTACTAAAACATGTTTTCCTTTCCAGAAGAATTCAGAAAAACTGTGCAGATATAAAAAAGATACACCGCAAAAGCACAATGTAAATTGTGTCACACATTAGTAGCATCGTGATACAATCGTGTAGCTATCAAAGAAACCAAATGCTAAGTCATCTTTAATCTCACAGAAAGTACTTCAAATAAAGAATGTCTTTTCAACTAAACCAAAATGTTGCATTAAAACCTCATTAACAGTATATGTTCTAAGTATGTAAGCCTTATAGCCGTTACGTAATCGTGCAACTAACAAGCAAGAATGTACGCACACAATAACACTGTGACGTCAGTTCACTATAACAATGTATTCGTAATTCCTGTTTAAAAATGTTCCCTAGGTTATAGACAGGATAGTTAACTTCAAAAAATTGTTGCATGTTAACAGTTTCCCAGTGTGACAAAGCATACTAGAAATGTGAAGTGAAATGTTTTGTGGCAAAGACAAAGTTAAAAAGCAGATTATCTCTCAATAAACGGTTTTACATGTGAAATATGGTGCAATCCTTTACTCTACACAGTACTCAGAGTTTCAACTTGAACGCAATTATCACGCGGTAAACGTCGGTAAAGAATACTGCAGTTCTTCTCAAGGTTAGCGCCTATGTTATTTTTCTCTGAGCCAGCCGGCGCACGAAGCTGCCTGCGGTGCGAGTCATTGTCTCTTTGTTGGCGCGCGCCGTTATTGGCATTAGGAGACCGAACTTCTACAAATTCACCTTGCCGAGAGGGCCAAACTCTGTTTGAATTTCGCCAGTTCTGGTGCAATTCAGGTCTGTCGTTACGATCATATCGTCTGTCGTCATGTCGGTAGATTCCATAGTTTTTTTTTTGTCGGTCACGTGGTGGAGAATTTCTCCCCGAATCGTAACTGCGCGCTGGATCGTTGCGTCTTAAGTTATTCTGTCTCCCTTGATAAGAATAATTTTGGTTCCCATATTGTCTGTTTCTCTGATTGTCTCTGTGATAGTCCTTACCGCGGAAATGAGATCTTTCTCTGTAACTATTATTTTGCCAACGATTGTCATGCGGGTGGTGTCTGTTTTGGTTACGGTTTGTATTGTGAGAATAGCCTTGTCGAGTTCAGTTATTATTTCTTTCATCGCGGAATTGCGACGGATGTGACCTGTAGTGATTGTTTTCCTGTTTTTGCGTTCCGCGACTGTCTGTGTCAATTTCTAATTCTTGTAAGAGTCCCTGAAGAGCTTCTATGTCGTCTTTGCAACGTCCTGCCAAAATAATAGGTCGTAAATGTTCAGGCAATTTCATTAAGCAAATGGGGATGAGTTCTGTGGGGCTGTATGGGTTTGAAAGGTATTGATTCTTATGTAACATGTCTTCAAAATATTTCACAAGACTGGAAAATTCAGATTGTTCGAAATGTTTCATCATTATGATGCCATGTTTTACTCGGTCTTGTGTGGCTTGAGACCAATATGCTGAGAGGAAGGCATGGTAAAATTCTCCTTCACTGTGGCAATCGTGAATGACCGATCGCATTCTTACAGCTGGTTCATCCTCCAAGTAGGCACACATAAATTCTAATCTGTGTTCTAATGACCAGTTGGGAGGAAAACAATGAGAGAATTGATGAAGCCACGCTTGTGGATGAATGTCGTTGCCAGAATTCTTAAATGTTTTGAATTTACGTGTAGTAAAGAACAGCTTATAGTCAAAATCATCATGTCGGCGAGTCGCATGTCGGTCATTGTTACATCGTTTCGGCGGTTCCATCTCAAAATTCAGTGTACTTTGCCAATTTCTTTCATGATTTCCGAAATGCCCTGTGTTATTATTTTGTGGTTGTTCTGTATTGCTATGTCCCTCTTTCCGTACTGGGGCGCGAGTGTCCTCTGAAATATGTAATTCTTGTGTTACTTGAGCCAACTGATCTTGTACTTCCCACATTTCTCTTTTGTACTGCGTGTTGATTTGATTTTGATTCTGTCTGAATACTCTTCAGTGTCAGTGAAGGCTACAGGTTTTGTGTCATTCAAATAATCATCTACCTCTGTAGATAAGTTAGTGAACAGATCTGAAAGTTCGTCTACTTTATCCCATAGTGAAATTATTTCCTCTGTGTCTCTTTCTGAACCAATTGTCAGAGTATCTACTTTGTCTTTTAAGTTCGCTTGAGTTTTTGCAAGTTTTTGCAAGTTTTTGCAAGGTCTCATGATTTTCATGAACAATAGTTTGCAGTTCTTTTATGGCTGCTTCGTGATTCTGTAATGCAATTTCATGCCGCGAAAAAATAGGGTGGAAATGATCACAAATTTGTGTTTTTACGTCATTACAGACTTTTTGACATTTCGATTCGATGTTATGTAACTCATTAGTTAAATCTTCACGTGTTTGTTCAAGTGTGGTGTCTAACTTTTGAAGTTTTTGTTCCATTGTGTCTAACTTTTGAAGCTTTTGCTGTGTTTGTCTCTGATTTTGTTCCATTGTGTCTAACTTTTGAAGATTTTGCCCCATTTGTTTCTGATTTTGTTCCATTTGTTGCATTAATTGCAATAATAATGTATTAGTGTCTGGAATCTGTTTTTCTATGCTTTTTGGCAGTGCATTTTCACCGGCAACATTTACATTTTGACAGGCAGAAAATGTATCTTGACTCATTTGAGAAAACGGTGAGGACCCATAACCTTAGTCTACAGTATTTGCAATATTGTGTTCGGTCATTTCGGATTCCTGAGGCGAGCTGTTCCCGACTGATCGATCGATAATTGTTCCCTGTTCACTACTTGTTTCATTGTATACACCATTATTCGCCGCCCACTCCATTTCCCTATGCACAATTACCAAATTACTACTTCGAATGTCTGTTAATTCACTACACAGTGGTGCTGCTAAGCGACGCTCGTCGTCTCTATTATTTCTCAGTTTACTTTGGAGCCTAGTGTTACGTTTTTCACACGCCATTATTGTCACAATATTTCACACATAACACATAAAAGCACAATTTGAAGAGCAGAAATAAGAGAACACATTAACATAGCGCTGAAAATAATATCTAGTTAATTGCAAATGCAGCTGCGAAATACTTGGTGCAAATCTACATGCATGCCACAACTGTTTTACTGTACAACAATGAAAGACTAAAACTACAAAGGAGATTCTCTCTACAATTACGCGCTAGCAATAAACAGAATCTACACTTATTACACAAACTATAAGAAAAAAATCAGAAGATTCCAGTGAGGTATCCTCGGCTAAGGGTCGACATATGAAACGTACGCTTAGAAAAATTTATACAAGACTGCTCTATGTGAAACGTCCTCTTTGAACAGTTATACACGAATGTGCTTAAACTGACACACAATATTTTTAGCGCAACGCAATCTGACTTTCAAAAATCCCTACGAAAGAATGGCTCTGACTAACAATAACCTATACGTTTCACAAATCACTTACCTCACAAAAATCTTCGTTACTCAAGCTACTGCAATACAGCGAGCGCCACTACTGCCAGCTAAATAAAAGATTCAAACTACTGAAGGCACTAACTACTGATAGGCATAGTTAGCAAATGAAAGATTTTAATACAGAACAAACAATATATTTACCTTAATAGTCATAATATATATATCAGTTCGTGACACCAATCCTTACAAATTTCAAAACTCCGCCATCTCTCTCCTCACGTCCACCACTGCTAGCGGCTCACCTCCAACTGCGCAACGCTACGTGCTGTTAGCATCCAGCTGCCGCTGCCCAACACTACAATGGCAGACAGCAATGCAAATCAGCCACAGACTGCACACAGCACAGCCAGTGATTTTCATACAGAGCGCTAAGTGGCGGCGGCGTTACCAATAAAAAAAACCTAAACAGCCTACTTACATTGCTAGAAAGAGTAGATAAGCAGTTGTTAGCATCCCACTTAGTAAATGAATCGACTTCATTTACTTCCGGCACGATGCACGTGGAAGAATTATGGGCAAATTTTTAACACATTGCAAAACACGCATTGGACAAGTATGTGTCGAAAAAGTGAGTTACGGCCGGAGAAGATCGACCGTGGTTTGACAGCGCAATTCGGTGAATGTTCAGGAAGCAAAGGCAGTTGCACTCGCGGTACAAGAAAGATCGGGAGAATGAGGACAGGCAAAAGTTAGTAGAGATTCGTGCTACTGTAAAAAGAGCAATGCGCGAAGCATTCAACCACTACCACCGTCATACCTTATAATTTTTTTTTGCTGAAAACCCAAGAAAAATCTGGTCTTACGTAAAATCGGTAAGGGAGTCGAAGGCTTCCATCCAGTCACTCACTGATCAGTCTGGCCTAGCAACGGAAGACAGCAAAACGAAAGCTGAAGTTTTAAATTTAGCAATTGAGAGATCTTTCACGCAGGAGGATCGTACAAACATACCGCCGTTTGAGACTCGTGTAGATTCCCGTATGGAGGACATAGACATCCCTGGGGTTGTGAAGCAGCTGAATGGGTTGAAAATAAATAAATCGCCAGGTCATGATGGGATTCCAATTCGGTTTTACAAAGAGTACTCTACTGCATTGGCTCCTACTTAGCTTGCATTTATCGCGAATCTCTAGCCAACGTAAAGTCCAGAGCGACTGGAAAAAAGCGCAGGTGACGCCTGTATATAAGAAGGGTAGAAGGACAGATCCTCAAAATTACAGACCAATATCCTTAACATCGGTTTGTTGCAGGATTCTCGAACATATTCTCAGATCGAAGGTAATTAATTTCCTTGAGACAGAGAAGTTGCTGTCCATGCATCAGCACGGCTATAGAAAGCATCGCTCCTGCGAAAAGCAACTCGCCCTTTTTTCACATGATATCTTGAGAACCATGGACGAAGGGTATCAGACTGATGCCATATTCCTTGACTTCCGGAGAGCGTTTGACTCGGTGCCCCACTGCAGACTTCTAACTAAGGTACGAGCATATGGGATTGGGTCCCAAATATGTGAGTGGCTTGAATAGTTCTTAAGTAATAGAACCTAGAACGTTGTCCTCGATGATGAGTGTTCATCGGAGGTGAGGGTATCATCTTGAGTGCCCTAGGGAAGTGTGGTAGGTCCGCTGTTGTTTTCTATCTACATAAATGATCTTTTGGATAGGGTGGATAGCAATCTGCGGCTGTATGCTGATGATGCTGTGTTATACGGGAAGGTGTCGTCATTGAGAGACTGTAGGAGGATACAAGACTTAAACAGGATTTGTGATTGGTGTAGAGAATGACAGGTAATTCTAAATATAGATAAATGTAAATTAATGCAGATGAATAGGAGAAAGAATCCTGTAATGTTTGAATACTCCATTAGTAGTGTATCGTTTGAAACAGTCACGTCGATTAAATATTTGGGCGTAGCATTTCAGAGCGATATGAAGTGGGACAGGCATGTAATGGCAGTTCTTGGGAATGTGGATAGTTGTCTTCGGTTCATTGGTAGAATTTTGGGAAGATGTAGTTCATCTGTAAAGGAGACCGCTTATAAAACACTAATACGACCTATTCTTGAGTACTGCTCGAGCGTTTTGGATCCCTATCAGGTCGGATTGAGGGAGGGCATAGAAGCAATTCAGAGGCGGGCTGCTACATTTGTTACTGGTTTGATCATCACGCGAGTGTTACAGAAATGCTTCAGGAACTCGGGTGGAGCCTCTAGAGAAAAGAAGGTGTTCTTTTCGTTAATCGCTACTGAGAAAATGTAGAGAACAAGCATTTGAGGCTGACTGCAGTACAATTTTACTGCTGCTAACTTACCACAAAGACAAGATAAGAGAGATTAGGGCTCGTACAGAGGCATATAGGCAGTCATTTTTCCCTCGTACTGTTTGGGAGTGGAACAGGGAGAGAAGATACTAGTTGTGGTAGGAGGTACCCTCCACCACGCACCGTATGGTGGATTGCGGAGTATGTATGTAGATGCAGATAGATGTAGATTTGATGTTTTACCGGATTCCTGATATTCATGATATATATTCTTGAAATGGTCGTACCGGAAAATCCCGCTTGGTAGCTACCTCGGAGGTACTGTGTCCTACAACTCACTTAAATCTTGATAACCTGCCATTGTAGCAGCCGTAACCGACCTAACAACTGCGCCAGACATTTGTCTTATGTAGGTGTTGCCGACCACAGTGCCGTATTCTGCCTGTTTGCATATCTCTCTATGTGCATGCCTATACCACTTTCTTTGGCACTTCAGTTAAGTAACAGCCCCTTTAAGTCTGTTTTGTCTACTAGCGGAATATATCTACATCTGTCGCCTTCGTGCCTTTAAGAATGGCGAGTTGCAATCTATCTGCAACTAAGTTCTGAATCGAATTACAAACCTGGTCCGATGCTCGTTAAGCTTGTAATTTGTTCATTAAATGACACTGAGGATCTGTATGGAATGTCTTCAGAAGTCGAGGAATACAACATCACCCTCGGGACCTTCCTTTACGGAGCTCTGGATCTCATCAAAGCAGCGAGCTCAGTATCGCAAGGGCTCTGTTGGCGGAGTCCATGTTGACTTTTGTAGAGGAGATTGTCGGTCATCATCAACGTCATTAAGTATGAGCATAAAACATATTCCGTAATTCTACAGCAAACTGACGTAAGCCATTTTTTTTCTTTGAGTCATCAGTCTTCTGATTTTCCGCTGCCCCCCACGAATCTTTTTCCTGTGACAAACTTTTATCAGAGTAGCTCTTGTAGAGTAGCAAGGGGAATTACACTGATAAGTGCAGAGGAGAGATCAGATGGGCGGAAAGAATACTTTGAAAGCCTCTATGAGGGGGAAGATTTCCTGATTTGAAAGAAGAAGAAGCAGGAATTGATTTAGAAGAGATGGAAGATTCTGTCAGAATTGAAGAGAGATTTGGAGGACTTAAGGTCAAGTTAGGCAAAATGGATGTATTATATTCCATCAGAATTTCGAAAATCATTGAGGGAAGTGGCAACAAAACAACTTCTCACGTTGGTGAGTAGAATGCGTGAGTCTGGTGGCATACCAACTGACTTTCGTAAAAGTATCATCTACACATTACCAAAGATGTCAAGATCTGATAAGTGCGAGAAGTTCCATACAATCAGCTTAAAAGCTCATGCATCCTAGTTGCTTACAAGAATAACATACTGAAGAAGGGAAAAGAAAGTTGAGGGTGTGCTAGATGACGATCGGTTGGGCTTTAGGAAACGTAAAGGCACGGGACAGGTAATTCTGACTTTGCGCTTAAAATAGGAAGCAAGCCTAAAGAAAAATCAAGACACGTTCATAGGACCTCTAGACTTGGCGCAAGCGTTCGAAAATGTAGAATGGTGCAAGATGTTCCAAATTCTGAGAAAACTATGGGTAAGGTATAGGGAGAGACGGGTCAGATACAATCTGTAGAACAGCTGAGAGGGAATATTAAGAGTGAATGGCCAACAACGAAATGCTCGTATTAAAAAGGGTATAAGACAAGGATGAAATCTTTCGTCGCTACTGTTCAATCTGTACATCGAGGAAGCAATGAAGGAAATAAAAGAAAGGTTCAGGAGTGGAATTAAACTTCAAGGTGAAAGGATATCTATGATACGATTCGCTGATGACATTGCTATCCTGAGTGAAAATAAAGAAGAATGTAAGTCTCTTGAACGGAATGAAGTCTAATGACTACAGAGTATGGATTGAGAGTAAATCGAAGAAAGACGAAGGTAATGGGATGTAGTAGAAATGAAACAGCAAGAAACTTATCATCAGGATTGATGGTCACGAAGTAGTTAAAGTTAAGGCATTCTGCAATCTAGGCAGCAAAATAACCAATGACGGATGGAAAAATGGCATCAAAAGCAGACTATCAATTGCAAAAAGGGCATTCCTGTCTAAGAGAAGTTCACTCATATCAAATATCGGCCTTAATTTGAGGAAGAGATTTTTGAGAATCTATGTCTGGAGAACAGCATTGTATGGTAGTGAAACATGGACTGAAGAAAGACCGGAATAGAAGAGAATCGAAGCATTTGAGATGTAATGCTAGAGATGAAAGTTGAAAATTAAGCGTGTAAGGTGGCAGAAAAAATGAAGGTCAATTTCGTACCTTACATAAGAGTTTTATGCATTGTAATGGAAAGGTGAATATGACACCTAACTTACTTCGGCAGTAATGAGCAGATTTGCATGTATGTAATGCAAAAGGGATGAGACTCAATTGGCGGTATTAATACACTGCTCCTATATAATGCATTTCAATAAGCAAAAGGTGAAACAAGCAGCGAGAGGAAACGTTTTACGTGGAAGCAAGCGTGGGTAGAAGCAGAGGCCGCACCACCGGAGGCACCACGAAATCCTCTTACGGGACGTCCTGCAGGGGAAGTCAGTGACTGGACAGGTGATGCATACTGGAGAGCAAGTAATGGGCCACCAGAAGTAGGACAAAAAGAAACTTTAGAAAACTGCTTTTCTGAATTCCAAATGGATGCGAACAAAACCAGTGAAGTAGTTGATCATGTGAACAGTGAGCAATGCACGTGATGTACGCATGTAACTTTTAGGCATCTGGAGCGGACACAAAACGTCTGATTGGCGGAAACGAACTAGGAAGGAGTAAAGTGGCCAGACTTCTACGCTGTTTAATGTTATGGCCCTTGCGATAGGCAGATTGAGCTCCCACAAAATAGGAGGAACATTCTGTGGCAAACGATAGAAACCAGGTGGGGAGTCAGTTCGGTTGTGAGAAAAAAATGGTTCAAATGGCTCTGAGCACTATGAGACTTAACATCTATGGTCATCAGTCCCCTATAACTTGGAACTACTTGAACCAAACCAACCTAAGGACATCACACAACACCCAGTCATAACGAGGCAGAGAAAATCCCTGACCCCGCCGGGAATCGAACCCGGGAACTCTAGCGCGGGAAGCGAGAAAGCTACCGCACGATCACGAGCTGCGGACGCTGTGAGAAAGAAAAGAGCCAAATTTTCGAGTACTCTTCTCTGAACTGGCGTCAAGTGCAGAAGGGGGTATAGCGGTCTGTACGTTGCAGAGGAGAAATTATTGTGAACACTGCTTTCACAGCAGCTGACATCCAGCTAGAGATTAGCTGTAGCGTCATTGAGTTCCAACTGTGGAGAAACGAACCACCCAGATAGTTCATTGCTCTTGCGAGGACTGAGAGGAGTTTTAATATGCATGCTGCTCCAGCCATAAGCGAGCATGTCGCCATATTCCAAGACTACGGATGACTACATGTTTCCTGGCATAACGAGAAATATAGGGAGAGTTTCTGCTGGAAAAATCAGCAAAGGCTTAATTAGATTTTATAAGAATTTCAGAGGAAAAAAGCAGCCTTGAAGATAACAGTTCATCGCAGCTAAGGTAAATAACGTGAGCAGGGGCGTAAACTTAGTGGTTCACCAGCTTGCGTCCACTGTAAACTCAAACAAACTTGGATAATCTCTTGCTCAACTTGTGACAAAACTAACCATCCTCCGTAGACTTGATTGTCATCCTAAATAGTGCCGAAATTTGATCCAGAATCGGATCATTTATCGTAGTACTATCGAACATCGTGACATACTCGCAAGAATAATTTTGTAAAGAAACTTCTAGTTAAAATTTACTATTGTTGTGTTTAGGAGTAATTCACATCCTGAGGGTGATATGTGTTCGTTTGTCAACTGTTGTAACATTGTCACATTGTAAACTATGTAAATGCGTGTATTTCCATTATAAGATTGCAACATCGAACCAATATATTTGCAGCTTACAAAGTTGTTGTTCTGTCTTTGAAACGTTACAGGTTGACTGATACGGTAAGAAATGAAGAGGTTCTGCGCAGAATCGGATAAGAAAGGAATATGTGGGAAACACTGATGCGACAGGATGATATGACATCTGTTACGACATGAGGGAATAATTTTCATGGCACTTAAGGGAGCCATAGAGGGGAAAAGTAACTGTAGGGTAAGGCAGAGGTTGGAATACCTCCAGCAAATGGTTGAGCACGTATGTTGCAAGTGCTAGTCTGGGATGAAGAGGTTGGCACAGGAGAGGAATTCGTGGTGGGCCGCCAAACCAGTCAGAAGACTGACGACAAAAAAAGCTCTACATCCCATGTTCTCAATTATTTGCTGGATTTATTCCAATCTCTGTCTCCCTGTCTTGTTTTTACCCTCTACAGCTCCCTCTGCTACCACAGAAGTTATTCCCTGATGTCTTAATAGATGTACTAAAGTTCTGTCGTCTTTCCCATATATTCTTTTTCTCGCCAATTCTGCGAATGTATCCTCGTTCCTTATCTCATGTTTGCACCTAATTTTCAACACTTCTCTGTAGCACCACAGCTCATTTCCTTCGATTTTCTTCTGTTCTGCTTTTCCCACGGTCCATGTTTAACTGCCACAGAACACTTTATCCTAAACATACATTCTCAGAAAATTCTTCCTCAGATCAAGGCGTTCATTTGATAAAAGTAGACTTCTCTTGGAGAGGAATGCCTTCTTCGCCAGTGTGAGTCTGTTTTTGATGCTCTCCTTGCCCCGTCCGTCGTAGGTTAGTTTGCTGTCGAGGGAGCAGAATATCTTAACTTTATATGCTTCGTGATCACCAGTTCTGATGTTACGTTTCTCGTTGTACTCATTTTTGCTACTTCTCATTACTTTGGTCTTTCTTCCATTTTCCTCAAACCATATTGTACCGAGCGAGGTTGGGTAGTGATTAGCACTCTGAACTCGGGACGACGACGGTTCAAACCCACATCCGGCCATCCTGATATAGGTTTTCCGTGATGTTACTGAATCGGTTCAAGCAAATGCTGCGATGGTTCCTTTGACAGGATACGCCCGACATCCTTCCCCAACTCGATGCCACAATGACCTCTCTGTTTGGTCGCTTCCCCCAACTCAACCAACCAATCTATGTTCTGTACTCATTAGACTGTTCGTTCCATTCAACAGATGCAGTAGTTCTTCTAAGCTGTCACTGACGATAGCAATGACGTCAGAGAAGGTAGTTATCATTTCACCTAATTCCATCCCACTCTTGAAACTTTTATTTCCGTCATTGCTGCTTCAATGTACAGACTGAACAATAGGGGCACTTAATTAAGTGCACATGTCCGATGACCCTTTTTTCCCAATAGGTAGGTACCCTTCTCTGTTGCAGCTTTTCAGAATACCTGGTGCGACTACGAGATTCGGGGTGCCGGGAAGTGAATAACAGCACTGTGTTGTGAACGGATGCCGTAGGCTCGTTCCGAAGCCCGGCAGCGGAGTAATGCCCTAGGGCAGGGCAGGCTCGCCGCACTCGCTCACTACATTCCCGCGGGCTGCATTGTGCGGCGGGCCGCAGCCGGCCATGAAATATTAATCCGCTCCCAGGCAGGCGCCAGGCGGGGGCTCATAACGCGCCACTCAGCTCCGCTTCGCCCTGCCAGCCACCTGCCGCTTCCATCACGCGGCCGGATGTATGAGCGAGTTACGTACCGCCGCGCGTCTCCTGAGGCGAGCATTCAGTGCGCGGTCCGGGTTTCCCTGATGATGCCCGAATAAGTAGATCGCTGCAGCGTGGCAGATTGTAATCCGACACCGCTGGTCTGGAGGTTAGGGGCTGTGTTCTACATTTACAGTCTCACAAAGCCAGGAGGTAATTCGACGCACGTCACTAAAAGATGAGTTTGAGCTTCAGAGGTAACTATAAAATACCACTGGGAGCGAACTGGTGATACTAGGTGCATCTCCATTAACGGAATGCTGAATCTTTCACTCCTTCTGTGTAGTGTGGGCCGACTTGAAACTTCATAGCAGTTGAAGCTTCATAGCAGTAGTCCAGAGTGAGCCTCCAAATCGAAACAATCCCTCTTGTCGCTAACGTGTGATGATAAAAGAATTTGGTCTGCACAACAGGGGGACTCGTGGTAAAAATTGCTCTTTCCAAGAGCGCGCCGCAGCACGTAGTGTGAAGCAGTGACCCTCCATTTCTGGCGGTGGTGCCGCTGTGGCAGTCGCAGCTTTGGTGTCTCCATCAGGTGGGAAACCTTAAAGGTTGCATGTTCACATGCATTTAAGGGGCGCGATAAGCTCGCCATGGGGGTAGGCAAAACCACCCCTTCCTTCCGCCTCCTCGATTTCTACATCTATGGCCGTCCTATCGCCCTCACCACCACCCTTAAGTACCTTGGTGTCACCCTCGACCGTCGCCTCTCCTGGACCACCCACCTCTGGACGATCCAAGCCAAGGCACGCTCCTCAAGCTCCTTCCCGGCCGTACATGGGGTCTGGACCCCTCCACCATCCTCCATACCTACCCTTATTCGCCCTATCCTTTGCTACACCCACCCTGCCTGGATCTCCGCTCCCCCTACATTTTACTAATCCCTTCAGATCCTAGAACGCCATGCTCTTTGTCTCCCCTATCACATACATCTCCCTTCCCCCCGCAGATCCTGTACAACCTTATTCCGTTCCCCCACCTCCTCCTTTTCCTCGACCGGATACGGATCCTCTACACCCGCTGGTCTCTCCCATTCCCTCCCGCCCCCATCTGCTGCTGTGCCTGTATTTCCACGTCCCACCTGCTCTCCATCTCTCCACTCTCCATGCCCTCTCCCAAGGTGGCTTCCGCCAGCTCCCCCTCCCTGATGATGCCCTCCTCCCCTCCATCTACCCGTCCTACCAACTTTTATCCTCCCTCCCACTTCCTGTGTTTGTTCCTATGGACACCCTCTCTCCCTTCTCTCCCCCGTCCCTCCCTCCTGCCTTTCTCCCCACACCACCCCCGGGCTTCCCCTACCCCCATACCTACATTCCTCCTACCATATCCTCTGCCATTGGCATCTTGCTCTCCTCTCTCCCTCCTCCTCCCCCTCCCCCTTCTTCCCCTCTTGGCAGGTCCCCGGACTCGCACACGTTATGTGGACGTTAGCGTGCCAGAGATCATCGCCATCAGTTTCTCGTGTGTGTGCCATCGTGTTTGTGTTTAGTGTTCGCCGTCACGCTCCTACCTTCACCTGTGCCGTCGTCAGTGATCGTGCACCATGCCTATACTTTTTAGTATGTGTTTCGTCGAGTGTGAACGGCTTCGTGTTTTTTGTATTCTGTGTCTACTGTTTTCGACCCACCAATTTGTTCAGTCTTTTATGTGTCGTCTTTATTTTTCCTCATTGTCAAACCTGAGGCTGAAGAGCAGCGTAGGATGCTGCTGCCAGCCCACCTTATGTGCAGGTGTTAAAATAACAATAAAGGAAAAAAACTCGCCATGGGGCAGTCTGTCAGTCTCGGTGAGTCGATCAGTTTGGGGCAGTCAGTGTCTATCGTCCGGAGAGCTAGCATAGGTTACGCCGCCAGTCTGCTCGAGTTTGTTCAGGCATTGGACATCGGTGGTTGGATTCATCTGTAAGTCGGTCTCCTGCCGGGGCAAAGATGTCGGGTAGCCTGAGGGCATGTTTCCCGTGCATGGGTGGGTCTGAACGAGTGTATAGTTTAGTCAACATCTGTCTGCCGTCTGGAGTGCTAGGATGTCTGTCGTTTGGATTGACCTTTAAGGCCGGTTGGATCGATCGATCGGTCGGCCGGTCGTGCACTGAGACACAAGATGCCTTGTCCGTCTTGAGCGTCGGCGCATGCGAGGTCGCCACGTGGCAGTCAGTGGGCCGCGCCGTATAGAGAGGGGTAGTGACTTCGCGGCCGACACGAGAGAAACACGAGTCGACCCACGACATCAGTCTGGCCGGCGCGAGCTGCGACGCCGTGAGATAGAAGATCAGCGCCTTCCTGCGTCGGTTGAAGCGGCTGGCAGCGAATTGTTCCAGAGAGTGATTTGGGGGTGCTGCGCCAGGTCTTACAGAGAAATCGCAGTTGATTAAAAGTTAAGTGATTCGTGATATGTTGTTTCATTTACTTGTTAAATTGTACTTGTGTTCTTGGTCAGTCTCTCGTCCCCAGCTTGCTCGTCTCTCTCGTCCGGATTTGTTAGGCAGTTAGTGTCTGTCTGTCTGTCGGTCTGCCGTACGTTAGTAGATGCCTCTGTCATGTTTGTCGGATTCGGTGTTAACGAATTTATTGCTTAAGGTGTAAAGGCCGAATTCCTGAAATATGTTTTTATCTTGCTTATCATCTTGCATGGCTGCATATGTTTAATATAGAGCATGTTGGTACATTTTATGTAAAACTGCATTTCATGGATTTTATTTAAATTGTCATTTTAGTATATGAAGTTGCCACCCTTACACCGTAAGAGTTGCACTTTCGGTGCCAAGTAATTTTTTAATGTGAGTGTTTTGTACCATTTCCATCCCTCTTACGGGGTGCATAGTTTATGTGTTTGTGTGAGTTGTTAAAAATTTTTAGTTTAAAGTAATCTGGTGTGTTGCAGATTTGCACCAGTGTAGGCTTTCAGAGGTTGTTGTGAGCGGTCGTGACTACGGCCGTGTTAAAAGGAATGGGCATGGTTCTCAGCCCAAAAGCTCACACTAAAAAACAAAAAAAAGTTATTATGCCTCTGAATAAATTGTAACCTGATATTTACAGGGTAGTTTCTGATTATAATTTTAAATCTGTTTCAAAAAGAAACGTTTAGGAATAAAATTTCCATTTATTGAATTAAAAAAATTTTAAATTGTTTCTTCAGTTACCATTGGCAACTACTTCTACGCTCAAATATAGTGTGATTAAAAGTGTTAATGTTCTTGATGAATCGTTACTAAATAGGTAAATTATTTAAGAAAACATTTCGAAAATAAATTCACAATTCAGTGAATATATGGTGAAGTATGCTATATAATATGTTTATACTAATCTTAATGACTTTTATACACTGAAGTGGCAGAAAACATGGGATACCTCCCAATATCGTGGCGGACCTGCCTAGTGTGATGCATCATCTCGACGTGGCATGGACTCAACACGTCACTGGAAGTCCACGGCAATCTGCCTCTCGATCAAAATTGCGAAAGTGTGGGCGGTACAGAATTTTGTGCACGAACTAATCTCTCGATTACGTCACTTAAGTAACGAAGGGGTTCACGTCGGCCGATCGCCGAATTCACTCGAATTGTCCAGAACATTATGAAATAGGCACTGTCATAAAAAAAATCCATCGCTCTCTGCAAGTAGCCGAACATAACATTCTCCAGTAAATCATCGGTTCGTTTGGCTCAGAGGACCCTTCTCCATTCCATGTAAACACAGCCCTCACCCTTATGGAGCCACCAAGAGCCCGCACAGTGCCTTGTTGAAAACTTGGGTCCATGGCTTCGTGGGATGTGCGCCACCCTCGAATCCTACCATCAGTTCTTATCAACTGAAATCGGGACTTACCTGACTAGCTCACGGTTTTCCTGTTTATGATCCAACCGTTATGGTCACAAGCCCAGGAGAGGCGCTGCAGGCGATGTCGTGATGTTAGCAAAGGCACCCGCGTCGGTCATCTGTTGCCATAGCCCATTAACGCGAAATTTCGTCGCACTTTCCTGAGGGATACGTTCGTCACACGTCCCACATGGACTTATACGGTACTGACAACTCTAAAACGCCGCTGCTCTCGGTCGTTAGGCGAAGGGCGTCGGCCACTGCGTTGTCCATGGTGAAGGTAATTCCCGAAATTTGGTATTCTCTACATGCTATCGACACTGTGACTCCCGGAATATAGAATTCCTTAATGATTTCCGAAATGGACTGTGTCATGCTTCTAGCTCCAACTACCATTCCGCTTTCAAAGTCTGTTAACTCACGTCGTGTGGCCATAATTACGTCTGAAACCTTTTCACATGAATCACCTGAGTACAAATGACAGCTCCGCCAACCCACTGCCCTCTTTTTCCCTGAGTATCCCTATGCAATGATTTATCACCTGGTGTAGTAGGAACTATCTAATGTACTGTAAAACTACCAAGTATTTGTTTTGAGATTTTTTTGTTGCTTGAGCAACACAAAGATCAAGTGATGTGGATGGTGATGAAGTTGGATGTCGGGCGCTGATCAGTGTGATCATCAGCGCTCTCACGAGGTGTCAACATACCATTCACTTCGAGGGACGAAGACGATCCTCAAAGGCTGAGCTGCCTATAATATGTAAGGATCTACCAATCAGGCACGAAAAACCACCATCAAAATGCACTAAATTATTACACTGAAAACAGATTAATAAAAATACCAAACTGCCCAGATGAGTTATCTATCCAGAGAACGCTGACGTCTCGTTCCTAACCCTGACAATTCGCAGAATATCAAATGCCCTGTACCACTGGTGTCGGCGTCAGCGAGATTTATATTCAGGTCCCCAGCAAAAATGAGGCCAGCCCTAATGTCAGTGAAAAAAACACAAGTAACCAAAATCTGCTGAACCGAAAGCGGCCCATCGCAAACTCCACGGACTATTGGATCCTCTCGCTGGAGGAGGAAACAGTGCGTCAGTGGGCAATGTCCTTTGCGCAGTCTGGTAAGCAGCACTTTCTTCCAGCAGTGTGTTTGGCATGGAGTCCAGTCGATTTGAGGTGTGGTCGATTTGAATAATCGCTGATTCCTGTGCGCCACTTCCTACCATTTGGTCTCCCACTGACACATGAATCTTCTGTAGATAGTGTGCAAGGAGATGGCATATCGATACGCAGCGCCTTCCTTTCCCTCTTCTGTGGATGCTTTGGTGGGTGGCATTTCGCGACGCGTCCACATAACCAGTGGACGTCCACCTCCTGTGTAAATGCTTGTCTTTAAAGGTTGCCTTTTCTTATGTTGAAAAATTATTGGGCTTTCAGTTGAGGAATTAATTTAAATTTTCCCTAATGTGGCTTTTAGGCGAGATTTGTAAATGCTTGCCTTTTAAAGAATTTCCTTTGAAGATCTGAAATATTATTTGGGCCTTTAGCCGAGAAGATATTTTAATTTACTTAAGTGAGGCCTTCAGCCGTTTGTCTAAATTCTTTTTCCTTAAAAAGGAATTATTTAAACTTACTGAGAAGTTACTTGCGCCCTCAGTCGTGAATTGATCCTTGTTGTTTTAAAGAGAAAACTATGTATTGGTTATCCGAGGAATAAAGTTGTGTGTTCTTGCGTAACTAACAGTAACTGGAATGAGATTTTCACTGTGCAGCGGAGTGTGCACTGATATGAAACTTCCTGGCAGATTAAAACTATGTGCCCAACCGAGACTCGAACGCGCGGACAAGTGCTCTACCATCTGAGCTACCCAAGCACGACTCACACCCAGTCCTCACAACTTTACTTCTGCCAGTATCTCGTCTCATACCTTCCAAACTTTACAGAAGCTCTCCTGCGATGGTAGAGCACTTGCCCGCGAAAGGCAAACGTCCCGAGTTCGAGACTCGGTCGGGTTAACAGTTTTAATCTGCCAGGAGGTTTCAACAGTAGCTGATTTGGCCCCTTTCCACAACCTGATCCGCTCTGCCTGTGATTATTCCTGTCGAACACTGTGTCTGTCGCTTGGCGGATGTCAAAAAAAAGAAACCCTCCCGATCAGGCTGTGAAGACCCAACGGCATCGACCGGCCGCCGTGTCGTCCTCAGCCTACAGGCGTCACTGGATGCGGATATGGAGGGCTATCCGGTCGCCACACCGCTCTCCCGGCCGTATGTCAGTTTCGGAAGCCGGATCCGCTATTTCTCAATCAAGTAGCTCCTCAGTTTGCCTCACAAGGGCTGAGTGCACCCTGCTTACCGTCAGCGCTCGGCAGACGAATGGTCACCCATCCGTGTGCTAACCCAGCCCGCCAGCGCTGAACTTCCGTGATCTGGTTGGAATCGCTGTTACCACTGCGGCAAGCCGTTGACATGGCAGTTGTCAAGCATTGCGATTTCCTGTTTGCTGCCTTTAATTTTCCTTCTCCCAAAATGACAGTCGTCTACCATATTCTCAGTTTTTTCTTCCATTCTTTTGTAGGTCATCCTTATCAGCAAATTAGATCTATGAACAGTTATTTTGTGTAATAGTGCTCGCATTTATCTGTTCTTGGTATCTTCGTGATTCTATGGATGTTATTCTTATCAGTGAGAAATTTCCGTGCGTGAGGTTCACCTTTAAGTGACTTCGTCTGTGACGACGAAATTGCACCACTTAAATAGATGGGATATTGCTTAGACATTCATATAATTTAAATAATTTTCAAATTCTTTATACGAATAGCCGTTACCGAAGTAGTAACTCTGTGTTGTCAGCAAAAGTTGTAAAAAAAAACAACTGCATCTAGTAATTTGATAACATACTCTGACATTTAACCTGGATGAAAAATAGCAGTAATCTAAGAAAAGTGCATGACAATTCATAGGTTCAAATTTGCAGAGAAAAAGGAACACTAACAGACATAATATATCACCAGAAGAAAAAAATCTAGGGATAAAGATTTGAAGAGTTATTCGTGAAATAGTAGAAATCGAGTAACGTGAATGTGGTGCCTTTCATACACGGAAAGCACACACTAAATTACACGAGGTATAGTCCGCTTGTGATGTCTACGAACCCTTCTGCGACTGCAGATGATAGTTCTATGTGGAATGATCAATATCTTCGAATAAGAAATGTTCATTTTTATACTGTAGCATTACGGTAAGCAGCAGTTACATGAAACATATGAGCTTCATAAGTACCACACAGCACTCAAGCTTCGTTAATCAGCTCTTCATCATATTTCTGAGAAACTGTCGTCCGCTGGAAACATGACTAACATAGATAATTTGGCACATATTTGACAACGTAAGTACGTTTAACAATTCTTGCGGGAGGAGCTTTAAACTAAAAATCACATGACAAAGCACTTAATTCTATGGTCAGCCATAGATGTGGAACTACATCTTGCTAAATGAGGAACCACAACAGCCGTCAAACGATTCTTTATTAAATCTGCTCGTTTTGCAACCCATAGCTGCATCTTCAGCTACACGTGACCATTTGATATAAAATCCAGACTGAGAATGTTCGGCCGTTCATTTAAACGCCGTCCAGATTTTATATGAATTGATTATGTGTACCTGATGATGCGTTTAAGCTGTCAAGCCGGTCGTGTTATTCAGAAAATGTTCAAATGTGTGTGAAATCTTATGGGACTTAACTGCTAAAGTCATCAGTCCCTAAGCTTACACACTACTTAACCTAAATTATCCTAAGTACGAACACACACACACCCATGCCCGAGGGAGGGCTCGAACCTCCGACGGGACCAGCCGCACATTCCATGACTGTAGCGCCTTAGTCCGCAGCTTGTAGTCGTGCGGTAGCGTTCTCGCTTCCTGCGCCCGGGTTCCTGGGTTCGATTCCCGAGGGGGATCAGGGATTTTCTCTGCCTCGTGATGACAGGGTGTTATGTGATGTCCTTAGGTTAGTTAGGTTCTACGTTCTAGGGGACTGATAACCACAGATGATAAGTCACATTGTGCTCACAGCCATTTGAATTATTTTTTGGTAGCGCCTTAGACCGCGCGGCGGTCGTGTTACTAAAGAATCTTTTAACGGTTGTTGTGATTCTTCATTTATCAAGATATGATGTGAAGTCATACTGTATTTAAGACCACATGTCGATCAACGTCGTGCTGCAACGTATGGTGCTCAAAAACATTTGATTTAACTTGTTCTTATTTAACAAGCTCTCCCCTGTCGATCACAATGTACTGTCACCAAACTTACGTTTTTTCCTGTACCAATTGAGAAAACGAACTAAACCGGCGACTGCAAGATGAAAAATAAAATACGTGATTCTGAAGTGATAAGAGGAAGCGCCCAAGACAATATAAAACCCGGCTCTGCCGAAAACACACAATTCATCATAGAGCAGAAACTTGCCCGCTACCCTTCGACCGCTGGTCGTCAGCTTTTTCACAACATGATGAATGCTTCTGGTCTTTTGAACAGTTGCAGCGATATTTATGTGTTTTCGCAAACTCGATGAAGTCGCTTCTCATGCGTCATTAATCCGCAGCGAGGCGCGAGGGGCGGCGCCGTTATGGCCACTTCCAGCAAGTGCGCAGGCGCCGAGCAGGCGAGACGGCTACGTCACTCGCGGGCGAGCGTGTAGCGAGGCATCTGCATTCACCTCTACTCTGTGTGCCATGCACTTAAGTGAATGCCACAGGGCACACACCACATGAGATTATAGAGTAGAATTAAAATTGTGGTCGAAAGGTTATCAATGATAAGATTCCCAATATCCTATGCTAGAGAGTTAAAGGACCTCCTGAATGGAATAAATTGTCCAGTGAGCGTATAATTATGAATATACTAAGATGGTATCTGTTCTTTCGGACATGTGCGAAAGAACAGATATCATCGGTGACCATGCAGCTCGTTAGAATGAAATTACAATATAGTTAACGCTCACTGGCCACTTGACCATCTTCTTCTTCTGTGCGAATGCATAAACAGAGCCCGAACTCTTGCGGGAATCGGCAACGCACCGCGAGTATAATGGACGGGGGCATTATGAATGTAGTGCGGGACAATACGTTGAGAATGTCGGTCTCGCGGGAGGCGTGCCAGAGATAAATCCCTGCAGTCGCGCTATCCTCTGTGTCCTCGGTGGCTCAGATGGATTGCCGGCATGGTAGCTCAGCGTGTTCGGTCAGAGAGCTGGTCGGCCTCTGTAACAAAAAACTGAGTGGAAGGATCAACAAACGAACCTTACCGGATGCCATGTGACGTCCGCAACGACCAAACCCAACGATAAAAAAAATTTAAAAAAAGAAAACAGAAACAAAAAGGGGATGGATAGAGCGTCTGCCATGTAAGCAGGAGATCCCGGGTTCGAATCCCGGTCGGGACACACATTTTCATCTGTCCCCGTTGACGTATCTCAACGCCTGTAAGCAGCTAAGGATGTTCATTTCATTGTAAATTCAGTATAAGTATCGATTGAGGGCGAATCAAAGAAGAAGGAAAGTAATGGGGAGCAACAGAGAAGACATTAGCCATAAACATAAGTTCAGAATTGGTGGGGCGTGTGAAGTGAAGAAGACTTTCTAGGTGATTAAAACTTTGTGTTGGAGCGGAAACCGAACTCTGAATCCTACCTAAAGCTGAAAAAGGCTCTTTATAGCTAACGTGCCAGACACCGACAGAGGTAATGGCAGAATGACGTTTTGATGCGGTTCGTGAGACGTTAGTGAATATTTCAGTCGGTAAGGGCTTTTGAGAACGACAAGGAAGTTTCACAGCAGCGCACACCCCTATGAAAAGATGCATTCTGGAAGTGAAGAAATTTTGCTACACTCAAATCAGAATAATGCGTGAAGGACGAAGCAAGAAGGATGTACTAAGCAGACCAGCACAGGTAAAGAGGTCATTCCTCGCTAGAACATGGTTGAAACCTGGTAGTCAAGGGAGGGCAGGATTCTGTTACGGCTATGCACGGGGCCGTAATCTGTTACTATTGGTTGCCTTTTACAATTACACACAATGTATTTTAAATCAGTAATTCCAGACTCAACAATAAATTAAAAAACACATGTTATTAATGAAGGAATAAACAACAGTGTAAATATTAGTGTTTTCAGTGAGTTACAATTTAGCAATCACCATTAAACAAAACAAACCACTTTGATCTGGGCGAAAGGCCTTACACGCTAGGAATGTCAGTAAATTAAGAATTGTTTAAAACTCCCTGCAACTTACAAATCACATGTATTGAAATATTAAAGGCAAGTAGCCACAAACACAGCAGACCGCATCATACGCCAGGAATGGCAGTAAATAAGGTTTTAAAGGCTTACTGCGTAAATACAAATACCAAATTAGAATTTTAAGGCAAGCGACGACAATAACAGGTGAAGTCCTTACACGCCAAGAATGGCAACAAATTGAGAATTGTTTAATAACTCTCTGCAATTTACAACTAGCAGGTATTGAAATATGAAGGTAAGTCGCCACAAACACAGCAGAAGGCATCAGACGCCAGGAATGGCACTAAATACGTTTTTAGGGTTTACTGCTAAAATACAAATACGAAATTAGAATTTTAAGGCAAATGACCACAACATGGCAGAAGGCCTTACACGCTAGGAACGGGGGTAATATAAAAATTTTGAAACCTGCTGTAAAACAGCAAATACAATAGCAAAAGTTAATAAAAAACAGGCAACTGATCCAGACGGTGCTCCAAGAATCGACCTCTGAGATGGTCTGGCAACAGACACTTTCGCGAGCGATGAGATAGACAGCCAAGAGTTGCATTCACATCACAAGATGGTAATTCAGACTAGTGGCAGTCTAACGAATGACTAATGATGATCTTGCTGAAGCTACCTAAGTCCGATGAACCAAATGCAACGGTGGAACAATACGTCAAAGTCGGAACCAGCGCTCTGTACTGCAACCCCGGAATACTGTGTTCAGAGCACGCAGAACGAGAAAGGAACCACTACCACCAGAGTAGAAAGCACTCCATTCGCTTCTCTTCGCCTCAGCGACACTACGAGCAGCAACACTAACACAAGTCACTGGAGACTCGCGAGATACTATAATGGTGGAGGTTTCTCTTCTTGGATTGTAATGCATTCATCTTAAAGCTTGCTCAACCCGGTTTACGACGAGGTTGTGACGACAGCCCTTCCAACAGGCAGTCCGTGCGTGCTGCCAGCGGTTCTGGCGTGTTCTGGCCCTGTTCTGACCTGGCTCCTCCTGAGTCCTCAACTGAATTGGCCCACTCACACGACCCGGGAAAACAAACGACGTCGCCCCAAAGATAGGGCAACAGTTACTACATATCGATAACCGCCGCTGCTGCCGCTTGCGAAACCGAGTTGCGCCAGTCAACACGAGAAGTAGACAAACAACCGCAACCGTACCTACTACATGATACCACGTAGCCTCCAAAAGAGGGCGGAAAGCTACAAACAGCACAAACGCGAGCCGCAGTACATTTCAATGGTCTTCTAATATCAGACATTGGCTTGAGACAAATATTTCTGAGAGTATACACTGACGAAAAAAAAAAAAAAAAAAAAAAAAAAAAAAAAAAAAAAAAAAACGCAACACGAAGAAGGAGCTGTGCGACACAAACTTAAGTTGGTAGGCATGTTTCTACATCTGAAAGATGATGTCTAATCAAATTTAACGCCAGTAGCGTAAGAGTGGCGCCGTAGCCCCATTATCAGGATGCAAATCATGTTTGCTTTATGTACAATCTGTATTGGTCATGTCCGTTAGTTGCGTTCGAGACTGGAAGAGATGAGGTCATATTAGATTGGTTCTAAGGTGACAAAGACACCATTACCAATTCCTCACAGTTAATAGAGGTGTGACAAGCTGAGTGTTCCTTCTGCGGTACTGCAGAAAGACTTGGGAAATGTAAGCACTGTGCAGCGATGCTACGAGGCTGTAATGTCGCAAGCAATTACAGTTCCGGATGGTAGTGTGCCACTACCGAGAGAGTAGTCCATCGTGTTCGGCATATAACACTGGCGCATCGTACTGCATCTGCAGCAGCAATTTGAGCAGCAGGTGGCACCACAGTGATGTAACGATTTGTTAAAAATCGGTTACTTCAAGGCCAGCTCCGAGCCAAACGCCTTCTACTGTGGATCCCACTGACCCCAGATCACCGCCATTGGCACTTTCAGTGGTGTCAAGTTATAGCTCACTCGAGGGCAGGGCGAAGGTCTCTTGAGCTTTCTGATGAAAGGTGGTTCTGTCACAGTGCCAGCGACGGCTGTGTGTTGGTTAACAGGTGGCCAGTTGAGGGCTTGCAAACAACGTGTCTGCATGCTACACATAATGGACATGGGTCTGGAGTTATGGTCTTGGCTGCGATTTCGTATAACATCAGGTTATCCCACGCACCCTGACAGCAAAAACGTTCGTCAGTCCGGTAATTCGAGCTGTAGTGCTGCCATGCATGAACAGCATTCTAGGGGTGGTTTCTAACAGGATAACGCTCGCCCACATACCGATGTTGTAACCCAACATGCTCTACAGAGTGTCGACACGTTTCTATGACCTCGATCACAAGATATGCCTCCAGTCGAGTACAAGTAGAACATCATCGGACGACAACTCCAGCGTCATCCACAAATAACATTAACCGTCCCTGTATTCGCCGAGCAAGTGCAACAGGCATGGAAATCGGTCCCACAAACTGACATCCGGCAATGTACAAGACCATTCCCGCACGTTTCCATGCTTGCATTCAGCAGTCTGGCGGTGACACCGGTTACTGTTGTACCAGAATTTCTCATTTGCGAATTGTTTTTTTTATGTTGCGACTTTTTCCGTCAGCGAATATTATTTACACGTGTATGTACCTTAAACGCAGAAAATGCGTATCCTATGTCCTTCAAAACACTTGTTCGTGCATCGTGTAAAAGTTTGAAGCAAACTGTTCAAGAGTTTTTCGACATTTTTGGTAATCAAGTTAATCAACGATGTGGCTTTACACAATAGAGTACACTTTGATTCACACGAAAATATATAGGGTGGTCCATTGATACTGACCAGGCAAAATATCTCACGAAATAAGCATCAAACGAAAAAACTGCAAAGAACGAAACTTGTCTAGCTTGAAGGGGGAAACCAGATGGCGCTATGGACGACCCGCTAGATGGCGCTGCCATAGGTCAAATGGATATCAATTGCGACTTTTAAATAGGAACAGCCATTTTTATTACATATTCATGTAGTACGTAAAGAAATATGAATGTTTTAGTTGGACCACTTTTTTCGCTTTCTGACAGATGGCGCTGTAATAGTCACAAACATATGACTCACAATTTTAGACGAACATTTAGAAGTTAAAATACAGAACGAAGGTACGTTTGGACATTTTATTTCGGTTGTTCCAATGTGATACATGTACCTTTGTGAACTTATCATTTCTGAGAACGCATGCTGTTACAGCGCGATTACCTGTAAATACCACATTAATGGTTCAAATGGCTCTGAGCACTATGGGACTTAACATCTGTGGTCATCAGTCCCCTAGAACTTAGAACTACTTAAACCTAATTAACCTAAGGACATCACACACATCCATGCCCGAGGCAGGATTCGAACCTGCGACCGTAGCAGTCGCGCGGTTCCGGACTGAGCGCCTGAACCGCTAGACCACCCAGGCCGGCGTCCACATTAATGCAATAAATGCTCAGAATGATGTCCGTCAACGTCAATGCATTTGGCAATACGTGTAACGACATTCCTCTTAACAGCGAGTACTTCGCCTTCAGAAATGTTCGCACATGCATTGACAATGCGCTAACGCATGATGTCAGGCGTTGTCGGAGGATCACGATAGCAAATATCCTTCAACTTTCCGGGGACGTCAGATCCGGTGAACCTGCAGGCCATGGTATGGTACTTCGACGACCAATCCACCTATTATGAAATATGCTATTCAATACCGCTTCAACTGCACACGAGCTAAGTGCCAAACATCCATCATGTTGGAAGTACATTGCCATTATGTCATGCAGTGAAACATCTTGTAGTAACATCTGTAGAACGTTACGTAGGAAATCAGCATACATTGCCCCATTTAGATTGCTATCGATAAAATGGGGGCCAATTATCCTTTCTCCCATAAAGCCGCACCATATATTAACCCGCTAACGTCGTTGATGTTCCACTTGTCGCAGCCATCGTGGATTTTCTGTTGCCCAATAGTGCATATTATGCCGGTTTACGTTACCGCTGTTGGTGAATGACGCTTCGTCGCTAATTAGAACGCGTCCAAAAAATCTGTCATCGTTCCGTAATTTCTAAAAAAAGGATTCAAATGGCTCTGAGCACTATGGGACTTAACTGCTGACTTCATCAGTCCTCTAGAACTTAGAACTACCTAAACCTAACTAACCTAAGGACATCACACACATCCATTCCCGAGGCAGGATTCAAACCTACGACCGTAGCGTTCGCGCGGTTCCAGATTGTAGCGCGTAGAACCGCTCGGCCACTCCGGCCGGCCGTAAGTTCTCTTGTGCTCAGTGTCAGAACTGTACACGACATTTAAAGTCGTCACCATACAATTCCTCGTGCATAGAAATATGGTACGGGTGCAATCAATGTTGATGTAGCATTCTCATCACCGACGGTTTTGAGATTCCCGATTCTCGCGGAATATGTCTGCTAGTGATGTGCGGATTAGCCGCGACAGCAGCTAAGACACCTAACTGGGCATCATCATTTGTTCCAGGTCGTGGTTGACGTTTCACATGTGGCTCAACACTTCCTCTTTCCTTAAATAACGTAACTATCCGGCGAACGGTCCGGACACTTGGATGATGTCCAGGATACCGAGCACACGCCCGTTGATCATTTTGATCACAATAGCCATACATCAACACGATTACGACCTTTTCCGCAGTTGGTAAACACTCCATTTTAACACGGGTAATGTATCACGAAGCAAATACCGTCCGCACTGGCGTAATGTTACGTGATACCACTTACTTATACCTTTGTGATTATTACAGCGCCATCTATCACAAAGCGAAAAATGTGGTCGAACTAAAACGTTCATATTTCTTTACGTACTACACGAATATGTAATAGAAAATGGGGGTTCCTATTTTAAAAAAACGCAGTTAAAATCGTTTTGATCCATGGCAGCGGCAACTAGCGGGCCAACCACAGCGGCATCTGGTTTCCCCCTTCAAGCTAGACAAGTTTCGTTCTTTGTAGTTTTTTAGTTTGGTGCTTATTTCGTGAGATATTTGGCCCGGTCACTATTCCATGGACCACCCTGTATTTACTTAATTGAAAATAAGAAACGTTCAATAAGCTCGATACTCAGCTGGTTAACACGTTATCCCCGACAAACTCTGCCCGAAAACTACAACTTAAATCTGCACAACCGTACATTCTGAGTAACAGTTTCACATTTCACCCGCACTGAGCCAGTAAGTAACTGAAAGAATGTGGACTAAAGTCCGCTACGTTGTTCATATAGGTGCCCTCCTTGCGGAAACCCTGATAGCCCGCCATGGAGTTCCTGAAAAGCTGGCGGCGAGATGTTTGTCTGTCGTCCTGGAAACGCTGCTCCGCAGCCTTATCTCTCATTCCAGTCGAGAGCACCGCAACTTGCACCAAAGGCCCTGAACTCCCTCTGCCGCTCCAGGATGCAGATCTGCAGATTCGTTGCCGAGTCCAAGTGGAGAAACCCACAACTTTTTGCAGGAATTTGTCCATTGATATGTAAAGTGTTTCGCGCAGCAGACAACTCAAACCTGCTTGCGACGAGTAACGCATCTATATTTAACAGTTTGCCTCTTTTTGTTATAACCATATTTCACAACGACTGAAACTTATCTCCCATACAGACAAGGCTTCATTATCATATGAATCTGAAGACTTACGAGGGTCAGTCAAAAAGTAATGCCTCCTATTTTTTTTTCTACGTTTAATTGTCAGGAAATTTAAATGCAATTACATAGGTTGAAAACCACAACATTGAGGATCATTTTGTCATTTTTCAATGTAATCTCCGCCCATCTCTACAGTTTTGGTCCATCTTTGAAGAAGGGCATGTATCCCAGCACGGTAAAAATCACAGCTCTGCTTCCTAAGCCATTGACGCACGGATGTTTTGACGGCCTCCTCATCTTCAAAATGAATCCCACGATGAGCTTCTTTTAGTGGCCCGAACAGATGGAAGTCTGATGGTGCCAGGTCAGGGCTGTATGGGGGATGAGGCAAAACTTCTCGTCCAATTTTGACAATCTCGTCAGAGGTGTGATGACTGGTGTGTGGTCTTGCATTGTCATGCAAAAGAAGAACATCTGCCATTGATTTTGTTGGGCGAACTCGCTGAAGACGTGCTTTAAGTTTTTTGAGGGTTGTGACGTATTGAACAGAATTTATTGTGCATCCCTGCTCCAAAAAATCAACCAGAATGACACCCTCTGTATCCCAGAAAACTGTTGCCATAACTTTCCCTGCCGATCGCACAGTTTTGAATTTTTTCTTCCTCGGCGAGCTTGTGTGACGCCACTCCATTGACTGCCTCTTTGATTCGGGTTCAAAAAAATGCACCCATGTTTCGTCCCTGGTCACAATTTTTTTCAGAAACTCATCTCCCTCCAAACGGAAGCGCTGCAAGTGTTGGGAGGCTATTGTTTTCCTTGCCTCTTTATTCTGATCGGTTAACATTCTTGGAACCCACCGTGCACAAACTTTTGAGTACCCCAATTGTTTAATAATCGTGATCACACTGCCTTTACTAAGAGAAATAATGCGACACACTTCATCTGCAGTCACCCGACGGTCACCACGAATGATGTCATCAACTTGCTGAATGTTGTGTGGAGTCACTGCACTCACCGGCCTGCCGCTCCGCTTTTCGTCAGTCAACGGTGTTTGCCCTTCAGCTTCCTTACAACGACGAACCCATCGTCTAACAGTGCTGACATCCACTGTCACAACATCATACACCTTCTTCAGTCTTTCATGAATGCGTATGGGCGTTTCACCTTCTGCATTCACGAATTCAATCACACAACGCTGTCTCAAACGAACATCGATGTCGGCCATCTTACAAACTTCTGCTGTGCTGCCACCTGTTGACACAGAATGTTACTACTGCAGTGGATTGCAGAAGAAGGTTTGAGGAATGGCGCCAAATTCAAATTTTTCACTTAACTTAATTTTTTTAAGTAGAAAAAAATGGGAGGCATTACTTTTTGACCGACCCTCGTATATATGTTGCGTCAGTGCCGTCCGATGAACACAATTGACTCTTGTAGCCACATTCGCAATCGATTGTCAAGGAACGTGAAAATTAATTCCGATAATGACCTCGGCTATGGTATTAAATACTAGAAATGCAGGATGTAGATTTAACAAAAGTAAGATGCACAGTAGGCTTAACATCAGAAGACGATTACCATACAAAACAAATTGTGCCATTAGTAAAGTTACTGAGAGCAAAAATACACGGCGGATAAGCACTAAATAGCAAAATCATTTCTACAACATCAACTGGTAGCGAATAGATCACCATCAGGTTACTTAGCGTATATGAAATACCCCTAGGCTTCAAGGAGCAAATAATGAACTCAGATTAGCGACAAATTCAGTTACACACAGTTCTGGCACACAGCCTTCACGATCAGCACAGATTATCAGACAACTTGTGAACGGGCAAAGTGACTGATTACGCACTAGCCCAGTTTCTTCATCCTTCCCGTCTAAATACCCCAGTGTGCAAAGTGTTTATAAGAGACCACACTCGAGTTCCTGTAAGAGAGCCCACATGGTTTTCGTCAACAGATGTGGTCCCAACACGATGCAGCCCCAGCTCACTTTGGAGTGAGGGTTGGGGAACACCTTTCTGTGAAAAGTGAAGAGGCAGGGTGGTACTGTTTCGCAGCCAGCACGTTCATCTCTCGCGGTACCACGTGAAAAGTCTTGTGGATGATGCACCTGTGTTAAGTGCAGAGAATAATCACCCAGCACGAATTCTCACTGTCTACGACACAGTTTAACGTTACCGGGACTATCAGAACGGGTATGAAAGAACTTCGTGATCTTTGGTGTGACGTCATAAGCGCGTGACTGCGTGTGAGATCACTCTCTAAGTTTTCATCTATTTTTAGGTTTCAGATATATATTTTAACGGTTTTTGTGATAATATTTACTATATAAATGACTTATTAGTTGTTTCTTCATTCACTTCTGCCTTTCTTGTGTTGTGACCTGATATTTGTGAGTGTTTCGTATCGAGCAACTTAACCTCCTACCCGTGTTTACATTCCGCGCTGACCAGTTGCAGCTGTAGCGGCGCATTGAAATTTAAGTACTAATTAATTGTTTGTGTATAGTAGTTTATTCAGGAACTTTAGTAGTCTTCAGTGTTCTTAGTGTTTTCCGGTGAAATAACTTCAGAAGAAATTTTTGCGAACTGCTTTCAGTTTCGTTACTGTGTCATTAGACGTTTGATTTTCTTTCTGTGTTAGTATTTTGTTATATTCTCATTTGTTGTTGATTAATACTGTCAATGATAGTAGTTACTTCCCTTGCAGAGCAAGTTTGTGATTATTGTAGTCAGTTTTTAACATCTTGTTTTCTAGTAGCGGAACTTAGATAAAGTTGTTTCCTGTTTCAATAACTGTAAAATTTTACCATGAGTGAGAAGTGTGGGCTTTGCCGTAGGTTCGTGAGTAGTGGATTGCGGTATGAGACTTTTTCGAAGTATTTTCACTGGGGGGAATGCAGTGGGGAAGCCAGTGGGCATTCTGGTGAGATCCTCTCCTGGAACTGCAGGTTATGTGGCAAGAGTAAGTTAATAGAGGAGCAGGAGCGTAAGATCTGTGCCCTTCAGGTGCAGTTGAAAAACGCACAGGAGGAGCTAGATAGGATGAGGAGGGAGAAGGGGGTTGGGGAATGGGAGCTGGCTGTTGGCAAGAGATCTGCTAGGAGAAGGAGATTTTCAGATGGTTTTACTATTGGTGTTTGTAATAGATATGACCAATTGTCAGAGTCTAGTGGAGAGGAATCTCTAGTAGCTGTAGATGTAGGAAGTATACAGCAGACCTCAGCAGTTACGATGGCTAGGACAGTTGCAAAGTCTAAGAGAAAGAAGAAAGTTCTGCTGTTAGGTAGTTCTCATGGTAGAAGTGTAGGCCAGCAGTTGCAGGAAGTTTTGGGGAGTGAGCACCAGGTCACCAGCATTGTGAAGCCTAATGCAGGATTGGCTCAGGTGACTGTTAACATAGGGGGGTTATGTAGGAATTTTACTAAAGAAGATCAGGTAGTGATTGTGGGTGGGGCTGGTAATAGTATTGATGGGCATGGGGAGTATGACATATATGGTGACCTGGAAAAGATAGCCACTCAGACTGGCAACACGAATGTGCATTTCGTGGAACTGCTTTAGCGTCACGATCGGCCTCATCTTAATACAGCCTTCAGGCGTAATAACATGAGACTTGGTGGTGCGCTGAGGACAGAAGGCATGAGTCACATTTCAGTGGTATTGGTGGAGTCTGTCAGCAGGACGGGTTTCACTAGACATGGCCTGCACCTCAACAGGTATGGAAAGGGGATGTTGGCAAAGCCTATAGTTGACAGCATAGGTGGGGGTCGTGGGATCACTCATGGGAAATTCCGGTAGTTGTGGGTGTCAGAGCTGTTCCTTTTTTAGATTGAAGTCAGCTGATAGGTATTCCTGCTTAAGGGAAGTCTCTCTGACAAAGAAACCACTTTCGACAAAGCTTAGGTATCCGATTAATGAGGGAATTAGTATATTTCATCAAAATATACAGGATATTAGAGATAAAGTCAGTGAACTGCTTATAGATGTTGACTCTGAAATTATTTGTAGATCTGTACACTTCTTAAAAAAGGAGATAATTCAGAGGCTTCCTTTACCAGGATACAGGTTGGCTGGCAGCTTTTCTAGGAGCTCTTTGCGGTGTGGAGGAGTAGTCATGTATGTGAAAAACGGTATCCCATTTGAGTCAATTAATGTTTCAAAGTACTGCACTGAAAAGGTGTTTGAATGTTGTGCAGGTGTGGTTAAATTTAGTGGAGCTAAACTTCTTACTGTTGTTATTTATAGATCCCCAGACTCAGATTTCACAACATTTTTGCTAAAGCCAGAGGAGGTTCTTGAATCAATTTATAGGAAATACCAGAAGTTAGTTATATGTGGTGACTTCAATATTAATTGTATAAGTGATTGTGCAAAGGCAAAGGATGCTGGTAGACCTCCTTAATTCATATAATCTTATGCAAACCGTATTCTTTCCAACGAGAGTGCAAGGGAACAGTAGAACAGTAGACAATATTTTTGTTCATTCCTCATAACTAGAAGGGCATTCTGTTAGCAAAAAGGTGAATGGCCTTTCAGATCATGATGCACAAATTTTAAGCCTAAAAGATTTTTGTGCTGCAACACATGTTAAATATAGTTAACAACTTTTTATTAAAGCTGATCCAGTTAATGTAGAGACTTTTGTAAACCTTATTGAGGAACAAGAATGGCAAGATGTTTATAGTGCTGATACAGTAGACGATAAATATAATGCTTTCCTCAAGACTTTTCTCGTGCTCTTTGAAAGTTGCTTTCCGTTAGAACGTTCAAAACAGGGTACTAGCACAAACAGGCAGTCTGGGATAAGAATATCTTGTAGAACAATGTGGCAATTATATCAAAACGTTAGAAACAGTCACAATCTAAATGCAGCAGCCCATTACAAACAGTATTGTACGGTGCTTAAAAAAGTTATTAGGAAGGCAAAAAGTATGTGGTATGCAGATAGAATAGCTAAGTCTCACGATAAAATTAAAACCATATGGTCAGTCATAAAGGAAGTGGCTGGTCTGCAGAGGCAGGTCGAGGATATAGAATCAGTGCGTAGTGGGAATGTCCGTGTAACTGATAAGTCGCATATATGTACAGTATTTAATAATCACTTTCTGAATATAGCAGGTGAACTAAATAGAAACCTAGTTCCAACAGAGAATCATATAGCGCTCGTAGAAGTGTTCCCAGACTGTTACCTGAAATGCTCCTCCATGATCCTGACAAGAGGGAGATTGAGTTAATAATTAAATCATGGATATGACGGGGTATGTAGCGGAATACTGAAGTATTGTTCCATGTATGTTAGCCCAGTACTTAGCCATATCTGTAACTTTTCCTTTAGGAGTGCTCGGTTTCCTGATCGATTAAAGTACTTGGTAGTGAAGCCACTTTATAAAAAGGGAGACAGGGATAATTTTGTCAATTATAGATCTATTTCTATGCCATCGGTGTTAAAATTCACATAATTTGCTGTCAAATGTACACTTTGGTTTTAGAAATGGCTTAACAACTGAAAATGCTATAGTCTCTTTTCTCAGTGAGGTTTTGGACGGATTAAATAAAAGGTTGCGATCGTTAGGTGTTTTTTTTTATTTATTTAACGAAGGCTTTTGACTGTGTTGACCACAAAATATTGCTGCAGAAGATGGACCATTATGGAGCAAGGGGAGTAGCTTACAATTGGTTCGCCTCTTACATTAAGAACAGAAAGCAGAAGGTAATTCTCTGCAATGTTGAGAGTGGTAGTGATGTTCAGTCGCAATGGGGCACTGTTAAATGGGGCGTTCCCCAAGAGTCGGTGCTGGGGCCGCTGCTGTTTCTTATTTATATAAATGATATGCCATCTAGTATTACAGGTGATTCAAAAATATTTCTGTTTGCTGATGACACCAGCTTGGTAGTGAAGGATCTTGTGTGTAATACTGAAACATTATCAAATAATGTAGTTCATGACATAAGTTCGTGGCTTGTGAAAAATAATTTGATGCTAAATCGCAGTAAGACTCAGTTTTTACAGTTTCTAACTCACGATTCAACAAGAACTGATATTTTAATGAGACAGAATGGGCATATTATAAGTGAGACGGAACAGTTCAAGTTCCTAGGCATTAGGATAGACAGTAAGCTGTTGTGGAAAGCCCATGTTCAGGATCTTGTTCAGAAACTAAATGCCGCTTTATTTACCATTAGAACAGTATCTGAAATAAGTGACATTTCAACACGAAAAGTAGTTTACTTCGCATATTTTCATACGCTAATGTCATATGGTATTATTTTTTGGGGTAATTCTTCTGATTCAAAAAGGGTATTTTTGGCTCAAAAACCGGCTGTTCGAGCTATGTGTGGTGTAAGTTCGAAAACCTCTAGTCAACCCCTATTCAATAGTTTGGGAATTTTGACATTGTCCTCACAGTATATAATTTCTTTAATGTCGTTTGTTGTTAGCAATATTAGCTTCTTCCCAAGAGTTAGCAGCTTTCACTCGGTTAATACTAGACAGAAATCAAATCTGCATGTGGAATGCACTTCCTTGACTCTTGTGCAGAAAGCAGTTCAGTATTCTGTTGCATCCATTTTCAATAAGCTACCACAAGAACTCAAAAATCTTAGCAGTAGCCCAAACACTTTTAAGTCCAAACTGAAGAGTTTCCCCTTGGCTCACTCCTTCTATTCTGTCGAGGAGCTCCTGGAAGAGCTAAAAAATTAAGTAAATTCCATTGTTACATTCTTGGTTTTCTTTATTTAAACTAACGACTTATCGCCTGAATACGTTTCTTATATTTCATTTTATCTGTTTCTACAATCTCCAGCTGAATATGTATCTTGTATATCATTTTATCTGTTTCTACAATCGTGTTATAATTTCATGTATTGACTCCTTCCATGATCATGGAGACTTCTCCTTAATGTGGTGCCACGGAACAATAAAAAAAAAGAAGTCCATGCTTTCAATGACACTGAGTGACGCCGTTCTGAACAACTCTTATAAAAGTAGCAACATGTGAAAGATGTGCAGGGAAATGGAGCCTTAATACTGTACCACAGATTTAGATTTTCAGTCTTTCTGATTTCAGGTTACATGGCCCGTCATCAGTGAAACAACATGAGAAATCAGCTGAAGGTATCTGGGAAGTATTCAGCGGGAATTCTGTACGTCATGATCAGTTCGAGCCCTTCACGATACTGGAAAGTTGCGCAGGTCACACCAGTATTCAAAAAGGTACTAAGATTAATCCACTAAAGTACAAGTCCATATCATTAACTTGTCCGCAGCTCGTGGCCTTGCAGTAGCGTTCTCGCTTCCCCAGCACGGGGTGCTGTGTTCGATTCCCGTCGGCGTCAGGGAGTTTCCCTGCCTCGAGATGACTGGGTGGTGTTGTGTCGTCTTCATCATCATCATTCATCTGCATTATTGTCGGAGGAAGACAATGGCAAACCACCTCCGCTAGGTCCTTGGCTAGTCGACGGTGCGGGTCTCCCGCATCGTCCCCTACGCCCCTCGGAGTATGGGACATCATCATCATTAACGTCGATATGCAGGAGGATTTTGCAACATTATTGTGTTTGAACGATTTCAGTTATCTCGAAGGAACGGTGTATTGACACACAGACAGTATGGATTTGGACAACATCGTTCTTGTGAAACGCAACTAGCTCTTTACTCATACGAAATGTTGAGTGATGTTGACAAGGGATTGCAAATTGATTCAGTATTTCTTGATTTGCGTAAATTTTTGACGTTATACCCAACAACCGACTTGCGGTGAAATTGCGTGATTATGGAATATCGTCCCAATTATGTGACCTGATTCGTGATTTCCTGTCGAGGTAATTGACCGAAAGTCATCGAATAGAACGGAAGTGATTTCTGGCGTCCCCCAAAGTTCTGTTATAGGCTCTTTGCTGCTCCTTATCTATATAAACGATTTAGGAGACAATCTGAGCAGTCGTCTAAGGTTATGTGCAGATGATGCTGTCATTTATCGGCTAGTAAAATCATCAGAAACTTAAAACAAACTTCAAAACGGTTTATAAAAATATCTGTTCGGTGCGAAAATTAGCAGTTGACCCTAAACAATGAAAAGTGTAAGATAATACACTTGATTACCAAATGTAATCCGTTAAACTTCGGTTACACGATAAATCACTCAAATCTAAATACCGTGAATTTAACTAAATACCTAGGAATTACAGTTACGAACAACTTAAATGAGAAATAACACTTATTAAGTATCGTGGGGAAGGCAAACCAAAGACTGAGCTTTGTTGGCAGAACACTTAGAAACTGTGACACATCTACTAAAGAGACTGCTTACACTACACTTGTCCATCCCCTCTTGGACTTTTGCCGCGCGCTCTGGGATCCGTACTAGACAGGATTAAAGGAGAACATCGAGAAAGCTCAAAGATGAGCAGCACGTTTTGAATTATCGTGAAATAGGGGAGAGACTGTCACTGATGTAATACAGGATTCGGGGTGGACAGCATTAAATCAGAGGAGTTTTTCGTTGCGGCGGGATCTTCTCGCGAAATTTCAGTCACCAACTTTCTCCTCCGAATGCGAAAATATTTTGTTGACGCCGACCTACATATGGAGAAACGATAATCATAATAAAGTAAGGGAAATGAGAGCTCACACGGAAAAACAGAGGTGTTCGTTTCTTCCGCGTGCTGTTCGAGACTGGAATAATAGAGAATTATTGTGAAGGTGGTTCTATGAACCCACTGCGAGGCACTAAAGTGCAATTTTGAGGGTATCCATGTAGATGTAGACGTATACGCAAGGCGCAACTTTAGATTTTCGCTTATACCTTTCGACTCGGTCGTTTCCTGACTGGGGTCCCTTGATACATTTACCCTCCTCCGTGATCCCTGAAAGCTTATAACCTCATGCCAAAATGACCATTTCTGTGAATACAGGCTTTCTCGGCGAATTATACTGATGAATTATCCTCTGAAAACCATATGAGTGCAATCTTCGTTTCTTACTTCTGGATCCTATCTCAGGCCCCTATCATACTCTTCGGGCCGTATCTACAATTATCCGAAATCTCACCAGCCGGGCGACTTCCGATTGGTAGGGGTAGAGCTCGAAAATGGGAACCTCTCTTCACATTAAGCTTGTCCAATATCCTGGCAGTCTTGGAACCAGGTGGTCCGTGCAGCCGAATTTCTTACACACAGGGCCACCCACTCAGTTAGATCCACACGAAATTTGCTTAGCATTCGCTGGTCAGAGTACTATAATCAGACAGGATGGACCCTCTGCCACAGCACTTGACGCACGTCGTTACCGTACCACCTATAGCCCCACCACCATGGCCACCAAGCGCTCGCATCCAGTCTTCCTGGTGTGCCTGCAGTAGACGGATGAAACGACCCGTAATGGATACATTGTAGCATATAGAGAAGTAGGGAACCTCTCGAAATTTCACCCCGAAACGATGAGTTCTACTCGGCTGATTTCTCGAGAAGAGTGCAACAGTATTGGTCATCTTCGACAACTTCCACCATGGTATGTCAAGTTTATTCGACCTTCTGCTAGCGCACCGTAATGGCGCCAAGCCCACCTGGATATGCCACTCTCTAATCGAACTCTATTAGATCAGACTCACAGCCTGATCATCAGCAAATAAAATTGGATTTAATACTGACAAATGCAACATCTTTATTTTTACCTTGCCACTCTTTTGTCGCTCCATTAAGAAGTTATTAAAATAGTTCCGACTCATGCCCTAGGATCATGACTGCATCTAAAGATCCTGCCCTCTTCCGACGCGTCTCAGGTGGTTGCATCCTTATGTAAGTTGCCTGAGGTAGATTCTCTCTGGATGTCAAAGGATGAAAACGTCGTCGTTCAAATCGAGGTGTTGCTCGCACTTGACAGAATATCAGCACAACGTCATTTCGATTAGCCCGGTACAAAAAGGTGAAAGAGTAGCTGTGAGACAGCATCTTATGGGGATACAGAATTTCCTGTCTTACTGACATGTATACGAAGCTCTGTATTCGGTTCTCGCATTCCGAAAGGTTTTTATTTACGAGAGCCTTACCTAGGGCAACTGCGTTACATCAAGATTTCTGTGCAGTTATTTTATATTACTACTAAGAACTTTTACTGGATCTTGTATATCATTAAGTTGAAGTAGAGGAAACGAATGACGTTTAACCCTTTAACTGCTCTGGACATGTTAACGAGCGCGCCTTTGTACCTGTGCCTGTGTGCTCTGAACGTGTTTACGCGCGCCACCAGTCCTTCTACCTGGTACTCTGAACGTGTCTACGCGTGGAGACGTTCAGAGTACCAGGTAGAACCACTGGTGGTGCGTGTAAACACGTTCAGAGAACATAGGGACAGGTACAAATCCGCGCGTTAACACGTCCAGAGAAGTTAAGGGATTAACTAAATTTGTAGAAGGATACTGGGAGTTGTCGTATGGTTTTACGAGAGGCAGGAAATGTTGTAAATAGTGAAATTCGTAAAGACATGCAAGGTGCTTTAAGAAAAATATGCTACTGATGCTCACAGTTTGGTTAAATCTTTGTGGATTAACTGCCTTGAACAGAACACACAATTTTGAAATTTTAGTATTGAGCACCGTGACTTTAGTATTTTGGATACAGTCCTCATCGGAAGTAATACCTCCCAGTACGGAAGCGTTTGCGCCATGTCTTTTAACAATTATATTAGATCCATCTTGCTAGATAGCATGGTCCTTTCTACTGAGATTCAGTCAGGAAAAAATTGCATTTCAGTAAAAACTTATCTATTCACTGAGAAGTATCGACTAAAAGTGCAACGATCAGGTGTGGTTTGACTTATAGAGGCAGCTGCGGAAACAAGCTGTGCTTGGCAAGATGATCTAAACATCCTTGGGTGGTCCACGAAATCTGCCCCGTGTACTCCCAGGCAGCGAACCGTGCGTGTTACTTGGAGCCGTCTTCTCTGCTCTCTGCATCGGATGGATTATATTTTGATACATTTCTGGATTGATTTTACGTCGGTTGCACACACATTCCGAATCTGCTGCTTGTTCTGTAGTCAGAGGGAAGTGTTCACCGCGCCATGTACTGAGAATTGGCGCTATTCGGTGGATACATACACGAGCGCCGAGCACGTATGGGCCGTGGGGTGTGTATCTCTCGCGGGGCTCGGGTAATGTACTGCGGACAGGAGACAATGGTCATGTGTGTGTGAAAAGAGGCAGGCCACTACGAAACTTCATTCTGGGGGCGGCTGTTGAGACTTCGTATGGCATTAACCAATGTTCATACTGGAGACGAGGAGAGTAATGAATCTTTTGCACGTATTATATTGGCTGCATCATTTATTTCATTCTGAGCCGGAACCAGACGCTATGGAAGCCTGTACTTCTTGAGGATGTTGTCTTAAGGAGTGTGAGGAGTGTAGTGTTTTCTACAAGGTACTGAACTCTTATTGAACTCTCCCTTCTTCAAGATAGATTAGTGTCTTGAAATCTGTTCCCAAGAAAGGTTGTTGACTGCAGTCTTTTCCTTCTCGGGAGATAAGCCACAGGAGTGATTTGTGCATGATTGATATTTTGCTTAGTATATTCTGATTGGACGAATATTGTACTCTTATTACGCCCTTCCTGATTTATCGATTCCATTTACACTTGACTACTTTATGAGCTTCATGCGCAGGTGTGTGGCATTAACTGTGTGTGGGCACACTGCTTGTTTAACAAATTGATTACAAAAATCTACCCAGGTAGTTTTAAGTAGAGGTGATTGATACTGTGGCTCGAAAACTGACATGTTAAGAGGAGTTTAGCTGGTAAGTTCTTAGTGGTTTAGATGTTAAATCGTACCGGCGGCATCGGCTGTGCACGACTGTATTTCGCCCCATGTCAGACTTAATAAGAATAACAAATTTATATTACCGCTGCTTTGTATTTTAGGGTATAAATACTAACTGATTTTGAGATTGCCATCTAAACGTTAACTTATCACGCCTTTGTTAGAGATGACTTGCTGCGGCAATCAGAATAGGGAACCAAAAAGCTGTTGTACGTCTGATAAACATCTATGGTAATAAACAACATACAGGTATCACAGAGGTCGGAATTTGTTCATATTTGTTTATGTGGAGGCAACAGAGAAGATGTCAAAACATTTTTTATAGTAAAAAATGGACCAGGCTGCTCGTCACCCACCTGGTGTAGTGAAAAAAGAAAAAGAAGTCTCTCTTCCCACTGCAATCAAGGCGACGCCGATCTGGTAGTTGTGGCATCCAAATTGGGTCAACGACTTTACAGCTGCAGAGCGTGTCCTTCCGTGCAGTGCAAGGGCAACACTGTATATCCCCCTGTGGTGATGCTAGACGCTGCAGCTGACAAATTGAGATCCCATCGTAGAACCACTGGAATAGTGCCGCGTCCAACATAGCACAATTTCATATCATAGCAGCCATATTACTAAAGAAAAAAATCAAACAATTGTTGTAAGTTTAGCAACAGTAACTCAGATTTTTCTACGCTATTATATAGCTCCCATTACCTGGTAAACATTCTTTTTTAATACAGATAAATTTTATGAGAACCAATGCGGCAAATCATATATTAGGCAAACAACACGAATTGTCCAGGAACGAAATGTGGAACGCAAACGGCGTACTCGCTTTCTCCAACCCACCAAGTCTGCAATCGCCGAACATTGTATTTCCACAGACCACTCCATGAATTACAACGACATAAAAATTTTGACCCATACATCGAACTTTTGGAGCTGGAATCTGTGGAAATAAGATTGTCTGATAACGAGACTCTCATCAATCGAAATAGTGGTTATCAGCTAAACTCTGCTTGGAATCCTCTTATATAGAAACTTCGTAGTCGACTTAGTTATCTGCAAAAGATGAATATCGATCTGATATCGATACGCCAAGTTGTCACCTTGGAGGGCGTGAGGCGCAGCGCACGGAGTTGTTATGAACGCGCATGCGCAATGTCACCTCAGTATGCTTTTATATGGCAGAGCTCAGTGCGTACTCGCCCACTCCCTGATGATGTCCTCCTCCCCTCCAACTACCCCTCCTATCAACTTTGATCCTCCCTCCCTCTTCATCTGTCTGTTCCTTTGGGCACCCTCCCTTCCTCCTCCCTACCCCTCCCCCAGGCTTCTCCTCCCCTGTCCCTCTCCCCCTCCTCCCATCTCCTCAGCCATTGGCATCTTTGTTCTCCCCTCCCCACCCTCTCCCCCCCCCCTCACCTTTCTTCCCCTCTTGGCAGGTTCCTGGACACGCACACGCTACGTGGGCTTTCGCGCGCCAGAGATCATCGCTATCTGTGTCTCATGTGTGTGTGTGACATCGTTTTGTGTTTTTAGTGTCCGCCGTCACGCTTCTACGTTCACTTGTGCCATCGGATTCGGCAGTGTTCTGTGTGCCGTGTCAACGTGTTTTCGGTGTCGTTATCGTCGGGTGTGAACGGCTCCGTGTTTTTTTTTTTTTTGTGTATCTGTGACAACTATTTTTTAGCCCGTCACTATGTTCATTCTGTTTCTCCAACCTGTGTTCTGTCATTGTCAACACTATGGCTGAAGAGCGGCGTAGCATGCCGCTGCCAGCCTACCTGTTTGTATAGGTATTAAAATAACAAGAAAGGAAAAAAAGCGTACTCGCCACTACTACTACAGTGGTACTCACCTGAAGATGGCCAGAAGACTGCGCCGAAATATCGTGACAGGACGTTACTGACATCAGGCACTTCTCCCCTGTTTTTATGGAACAGAATATATTTAATTTATATTCTCGCAGACATGTTTACTGCTTAAATGTAAACGTGATGTTAGCTTATGTACATAATATTTTTTATGAAAGCAGTTTTTTGGTCTACAACAGATTACATTCTTAATAAGAGCAAACATTCAGAAAGATGCAGTAAAGAAGTAAAGCAAGGAAGTTCATATTCACATTCTCTTCTTTATCTTTTTTATTTATTACGATAAGTTTCAAGTGCATTATATCTATTTTGTATTATCAATACCTATCAGTATCAACCGCCCCCCTCCACATAAACCATGGCCGTTGCTGTGCAGGCTTGCATGACTTAGCGATAGACATAGCCGTATCGTAGGTGCGACCACAACGGAGTGGTATCTGTTGAGAAGCCAGACAAACGTGTGGTTCGAGAAGAAGGGTAGCAGCCTTTTCAGTAGTTGCAGGGGCAACAGTCTGGATGATTGACTAAAGTGGCCTCATAACATCAACGAAAACGACTTTGCTGTGCTGGTACTGTGAACAACTGAAGGCATGCAGCTCTACTGTAAGGTTAAATGACAATAATATCCTCTTAGATAAAATATTCTAGAGGAAAAATAGTCCCCACTTCCGGGTGGGGACTCTAAGGAAGACATCATTATCAGGAAAAATAAGAGTGGTGTTCTACGGGTCGGAGTGTGGAATGTCAGATCCTTTAATCGGGCACTCAGGCTAGACAATTTAAAAAGGGAAACGGATAGGTTAAAGCTAGATATAGTGTAATTAGTGTAGTTCGGTTACAGGAAGAACAGGACTTCTGGTCAGAGTCATGATACAAAATCAAATAGCGTAACGCAGAAGTGGGTTTACTTACGGATAAAAAAAATAGTAACACTGATAAGCTTCTATGAACAGCATAGTGAACGCATTATTGTAGCCAAGATAGACACTACGCCCTCACCCACCACAGTAGTACAAGTTTATATGCCAACCAGCTCCGCAGATGAGGTAAAAGAGATAAAAGAAATTATTCAGATAGTGAAGGAAGACGAAAATTTAATAGTCATGGGGGACTGGAATTCGATAGTTGAAAAAGGAAGAGAAGGAAAAGTAGTAGGTGAAGACAAACTGAGAGGAAGGAATAAGAGAGGAAGCTGTCTGGTAGAATTTTGCACAGAGCATAATTTAATCATAGATACCAGTTGGTTTAAGGATAATAAAAGAAGGCTGTATACATGGAAGAAGCATGGAGACGCCGTAAGGTTTCAGATTGATTATATTATGGTAAGACAGAGATTTCGCAATCACGCTTTAAATTTTAAGGCATTTCCAGGTGCAGATGTGGACTATGGCCACAATTTATTGGTTGTAAACTGCAGAGTAATACTGAATTAACTGCAAAAAAATCAGGAATTGAAGTAGATGGGAGTCGGATAAACTGAAAGAACCAAAGGTTCCAGGGAGTTTCAGAGGGAGCATTAGAGAACGACTGTCAAGAACCGGAGAAAGGAATACACTAGAAGCAGAATGGGTAGCTTTGAGAAAAAAATAGTTCAAATGGCTCTGAGCACTACGGGACTTAACAGCTAAGGTCATCAGTCCCCTAGAACTTAGAACTACTTAAACCTAACTAACCTAAGGACATCACACACATCCATGCTCAATGCAGGATTCGAACCTGCGACCGTAACGGTCGCGCGGTTCCAGACTGAAGTGCCTAGAACCGCTAGGCCACTCCGGCCGGCGGTAGCTTTGAGAGATGAAATAGTAAAGGCAGTAGAGCATTAAGTCGGTAAAAAGACGAGATCAAGTATAAATCTTTGGGTAACACAAAAGATATTGAATTTAAGCAACGAAAGAGGCATATATAAAAATCAAATATAAGAAGCAGGCCAAAAGGATTCAAAACGTGTCAAAAATGAAGTGGACAAGAAGTGGAAAATGGCTAAGCAGAAATGGCTAGAGGACAAAAGTAGGGATGCAGACGCATGTATCACTAGAGTTACGGTAGATGATGCCTACCGGAAAATCAGGGAGACCTCTTGAGAAAACAAAGTCACCTGTATGACTATCAAGAACTCAAATGAAAAACCAGTCCTAAAAAGAGACGGGAAAGCAGAAAGGTGGAAGGAATAAAAATGGGCCTCTATTATGGAAATGGAAGAAGGCGTAGATAAACACGAAAAGGGAGATAAACAGTGTGAAGAATTTGACAGAGCTCTGAAAGACGAAAGTCACATCAAGGCCACGGGAGAACACAACATTCTATTAGAAGTAGTGATAGCCTTGGGATAGCCAGTTGTGACAAAACTCTTCCATCTGGTGAGCATGAAACAGGCGAAATATCCTTAGACTTCAAGAAGAAGATAATAATTCCAGTTCCAAAAAAATCAGGTACTGCTAGGTGTGAAAATTACCGAACTATCAGTTTAATAAGTCATGGCTGGAAAATACTAACACAGATCCTTTATAGAAGAATGGAATAAGTGACAGAGGCCGACCTCGTGGAAGATCATTTCGGATTCCGTAGAAATGATGCAACACGAGAGACGATACTGACCTTACTTCTCAGAGGAGAGAGGCTAAGGAAACACAAGCCTATGTAGACTTAGATAAAGCTTTTGACAATGTTGACAGGAATACTCTCTCTCAAATTGTAATGGTAGCAGAGGTAAAATGCAGGGAGCAAAAGGCTATTTACAACGGTATAGAAACAAGGTGGTACTTATAAGAGTCGAGGGACAGGAAAGGGAAGCAGTGAATGGGAAGGGAGTGAGACTGGATTGTAGCCTACCCCAGGTGATATTCAATCCGTATTTTGAGCAAGCAGTAAAGGAAACTAAAGAAAATTTGGAGTAGGAATTAACCTCCAGGAAGAAGAAATAAAAACGTCGAGTGTTCCTGATGACATTGTAATTCTGTCTGAGACAGCAAAGGACTTGGAAGAGCAGAGGACAGTGTCTTAAAAGGAGTGTAAGGACCGTAAAGAGGGACCAATAAATGAATACAGTCAGCAGATACAGAAGGATGTAGGTTGCAGTAATTATTGGAGATGAAGAGGCTTTCACAGGATAGAATAGCATGGAGATCTGTATCAAACCATTCTTTCGACTGAAGAACGCAACATGAACAATCTACTAATAAGAAAAATTATCTTAAGTTAATGGCTTAAGAGCTTAAGATAAGTACTGTGTTTAAGCTTTCTATGTAATTCGTCTGTAAGTGATATACTGAATATTCATTTTTTTCAAAAATTTTCTCCTTGTCTAACGACTGTTTCAAATTTCGTATTCAGTTGCCGAGCAAAACTGACTGTTGGCTGCCGCTGAAATGCGCATGTGAACAGTGTCGTGAAACAAAACTTAAATCTTAATGAACTGCTCAATTTGAAATAATAAAACTGAATCTAATTCAATGCCACACGAATCTAATTATGTGCTCAGTGAAAACTATGTAACTGACACTCGAGACTTACGTGCATTATGAAAATTCCGTAACATGAAGTGCAATGACTGGTTGAAATATTGACGATATCAAATAATACTCAACACGAAGAATATAAGTGTTTAATATTACGTTCACTGCCCACTGTAAATTAATTGCCTTACATAGTACACATGTAAATTCTGACGAGACATTGCTTGTTGACAAGAACCCAATGTGAGATTTCCATTGCATTCTCAGCATACAATTTTGTGTCTAGTGTACTGCTATCCGCCAAAGTCAAATTGAATTCTGCAAAAGCAGCAGCTAAAGAAAAGTATTCTAAATTTTTCTTTGTGTGTCATAATCAATCTGTGGCTGTGTGGGGCATAAGGAGCAATGCACACACGACAAAATATTTTGTACTTTACCAAGAATAATGGAGGATAGTTTTAATTTCAAACTAATCGTTCTTGAAGAATTAAACTCTGATTCTTGTCAAAAATTTCGTACAACATAAAACGAAAATTACGGAATTCTGACACTGCAAAAAATTACGGACATTTCAAGCAATAGCGTAATTTGTGACATAATAAAAACAAAGAGAACAAATTAGGACAAATTATGAATATTAATAGTTATCTACGGAACATAGATTTTCTTCAGTTCATGGTTCTGACAAACACACATTTCATTCTTGAATTTGCATGGGATGCCTTGAAATATTCCTACAAAAATCTTCTCCATCAATGCAGTCAATTGAATTAGTTTATAAACAAGTTACTTCCGTAATGTATTCCAGATAATTTCTCGCAGATTCACAAATATTAGATCCAGATGTCCTTCTCTGAAACTCAACTGTTGTCTACTGTGCCTCTATTGAAAAAGCCCCAGCGCTGTACAATTGATTGCCGACCAAGAGCGCCATAGGTTACATTGAACACATAGTCGATGGTCTTTTACAGGGAAGCTGAGTTATTTACAGTGGCAGAAAACATATGAAAACCTTTCTCAGTAACTCTGTAGGTTTTCGTGGACGTTATCACTGCAGTTCTAATTTTAATGCTGTCTTCGTTGTCTCTCGATGTATCGAAAGGTGTAGATTTATCGACATACCGACGAAAACAGTATCTACGTACGGACCTATAAAATAATGATTGCACAATGTAAATATGCTACCGCTTCTAGAGCTCCATGTTTAAGTATTGATTTATTACCGTGAATTCTGTACATCAACGAGCTAGCAGTCTGCCTATCCGCCTTAGAGCAACAGTTGAAAGGAAAACGATGCAGTTGCGCGCTTGGTGATATCCACTTTCCTAAGAATGGCATCTGCATGTAAGTGGCACAAAAAACCAGGTGTCCGAATCGTCTGTCATTCGGTTTCATCACACATAGGATTTGTCTGGACCATCATAAACCCTACCACAACAATGGTCAGAATTTAATAACGATTGTGGTGTTGCTCACGCTGCTAAATACTGCATTTTCGGGCAACAACAGTCATATTATGTGGCAGGTGTCATTAGAGCACAGTTAATAAAGCTATTTCGTGTAATAATAAAAAAAACTAGGCACTCATCTTTTTGTGTTTCCCACGATGGTCTCGTCGTAAAATCATGGCTCAGTCGTTGAAATCCAGGTGTTTATGATTCCAAGCTCGGATGCAAAAAGGCCTAGGATTTATTGTGCTATATTCAAAAGTTTTTGTAGATGCGCTTCACAAACCATTCTTGAAGATTGCACTTTTACTGGACAATGGTGATGTAAAAAAATAGTCAGCACTCCGAATTTAAGTTACACTTCCTGTTAATTGCAATATCACGTGACACACAAACTTCACTTCACAATACAAAACATACTTGAAAACATCTTCCTCACATTTTACAAGCGAACTACAAAATGCATCTTTCCATCATGACGTCCAAGACTTGACCTTTTCAAGGTCCGACTCTCTAACAAGTTAACAACTAACTAACAATCGCGTACGCGCCCAAAAATCAGAGTTACAAGCACGTCAAAGATCATAGTGACAAAAGAAAGAATACACATAACAATAATATCATTACAATATAAACATATCGAAGTGTCACAGATGAAATCTAACCTGAATGTTGTCTCAGAAATACGTTAAGTAGTTAACAGAAACACAGTAGAATATTACTGGTATCGACAGGTTCAGATGAGGTGCCGTAATGGTTGCGTAACTCAGGTACCATTACAACCACTTCACGTCGAATTCCCTGTTTTTCTGCCAACGCCAATGACCTAGGGGTTGTAGTGCCAAAATTGCGTGGAGCAGTCAAATGTCACAGTTTCTGTTGGTAGTGTCGAGCGCGAATTATGTCAGCATTTCCCCTTACATCACTCCCCAACGCAAATTCCAACTTCCTCATTTAGATTTTCGTTCACCATATTCAGCAAAGACTTTGCAGAATGTCGATTTGAAGAGATGGCACGTAAGTGACGTTGTCAATTGTTTCTTTGAGTCAAATGGTGTGCTACTTCTTCACTAAGGAATTTTTTTTCCATTCACACCACTACGCTTCAATACATTCAGACTTCTTCTTTCTGCCAACTACACTTGCTTCACACACTCAAAGAGAAAGACTGAACAAGATGAAAGCTCCAAAAATAGTAAGACTCCTGCACACAGTGAAAGCGAAATTATGTTCTACCACAATTTCAAAAGAAAAATTTGGAATATTTACCGAAAATAGCGAAAAAAATACAAAACATAAATATGAGCACTCGATATTACCCTTTCTGTATCCCTATCGATATATCGTGGACTAAAGCATCGCTGAAATATATCAATATTTTAGGAAGAACTATCGATATAAGTATACACTATGCGATCGAAAGTATCCAGACACCCACAAAAACATACGTTTTCCGTACTAGGTGCATTCTGATGCCACCTACTGCCAGGTATTCTATATCAGCGACCTCAGTAGTCGTTAGACATCGTGAGAGAGCAGGATGGGGCGCTCCGTGGAACTCAGGGACTTCGAATGTGATCAGGTGATTAGGTGTCACTTGTGACATATATGTGTACGTGAGATTTCCACACTCCTAAACCTCCCTAGGTCCACTGTTTCCGATGTGGTAGTAAGTGGAAACGTGAAGGGACACGTACAGCAGAAAAACGTACAGGCGACCTCGTCTGTTGACCGACAGAGACCACCGGCAGTTGAGGAGGGTCGTAATGTGCAATAGGCAGATATCTATCCAGACCATCACATAGGACTTCCAAACTGCATCAGAATCCACTACAAGTAGTATGACAGTTAGGTGGGAGGTGAGAAAAATAGGATTTACTGGTCGAGTGGCTGCTTTTAAGCCACACATCACGCCGGTAAATGCGAAACAACGCCTCGCTTGGTGTAAGGAGAATAAACATAGGACGATTGAACAGTGGAAAACCGTTTTGTGGAGTGGCGAATCACGGTACACGATGTGGCGATCGGATGCAGGATGTGGGTATGGCGAATGCCCGGTGAACAGCTGCCAGCGTGTGTAGTGCCAAGAGTAAAACTCGTTGGCGGTGGTGTTATGGTGTTGTCGTGTGTTTTATGGAAGGGGCTTACACCACTTTTCGTTTTGCGTGGCACTATCACAGCAAAGGCCAACATTGATGTTTTAAGCCCCTTCTGGCTTCCCTCTGTTGGAGACCAATTAGGGGATGGCGATTGCATCTTTCAATACGATCGACCACCCGTTCATAATGCACGTTCTGTGGAGGAGTGGTTACACGACAATAACATCCCTGTAATGCACTGCCCTGGACAGTGTCCTGACCTGAATCCTATACAAGACCTTTGGGCCGGCCGCTGTGGCCGAGCGGTTCTAGTAGCTTCAGTCTGAAATCATGCCAACGCTACGGTCGCAGGTTCGAATCCTGCCTCGGACATGGATGTGTGTGATGTCCTTAGGTTAGTTAGGTTTAAGTAGTTCTAAGTTCTAGGGGACTGATGACCTCAGATGTTAACTCCCATAGTGCTCAGAGCCATTTTTGAACCAACACCTTTGAGATGTTTTGGAACGCCGACTTCGTGCCAGGCCTCACCGACCGACATCGATACCTCTCCTCAGTTCAGCACTCGTGAAGAATGGGCTGCTATTCCCCAAGAAACCTTCAAATACCTGATTGAACGTATGCCTGCGAGAGTGGAAGCTGTCATCAAGGCCAAGATTGGGCCAACACCCTATTGACTTCCAGCATTACCGATGGAGAGCGCCACGAACTTGTAAGTCATTTTCAACCAGTTGTCCGGATACTTTTCATCACATAGTCTATATCGATATTTTATCAACAGCCGTCGTTGTTAGGCCGTGTCATATTTCTTCAACCGATCGACATACTTCGAGACAAGTATTGAAGTTACGAACTGTGTACATGTCTTGAAGCAGCGTATCTCGCGGAGCGTAGATATCCTGACTTCTTTCATCCAAACTTTGAGACTGAGAATAGTTTGTGACTTTCAACGAACTTTACACATAATTCCAAGCCTTTACGAAACTGTTTCTTGCTCGCGCGCCCCACAACTTATGAAAGGAAAGAAGTCTGTGGTTTACTACATTTTCGTTGTTCACGGAATAGCACTTCAGCATCAACCATGATGTTTAAATTTATTACTTCGTTTTAGTAACTCTACTCTCAGCACTTTTCATCAGATGGTATTCACATATACTATTGAAGGTACCTGTAGAAATAGATCACTGTATGGCACGTACTGCAAGAGATGTGATGTCACAAATACAGAGATTCGCGGAAAAAAAAACAAAAAAACAAACGATTTCAACGTAGTGCAGATTAGCCAGACTTTGCTCATGGAAACCTTGTGCCATTTCGGCGAACTCAGTAGGCTGTAAAAGGTAAAAGCTAGAGCTTTACGTGAAATCTTATCAGTATTTTGCAACCATGACCCATTTGATGGTTCTGCAATATTCTCACCTTTCAGCAACTATCGTCTTTGCTAATAGGATTATTACAGTCTTCTTGCAGTCGAACGTTATTTAGCTTTTATCTTATGTCTAAAATAAGGGATGGAACAGTTACATCATGGCTTGCTGTCCCACATATTTCATTACCGATATTTGAAAACGAACTGGAAGGCACCGTTGCACATAGGCACTACCGTAAATTGAGAACGACAATAGGAGAACAACACACTCATATATTCAGATATTCAGTCTGCTCGATTCAGAAGAGGAGGATTTCACTTTACATCTCCTTTAACAGATGTTCTTGTTATTTATACGACGGCAAGCTGCGCCAACTTATTTTTTTTCTGTCTCCCGTAAGAAGAGGGAAGAGAAAGGTCCCGCGAATATCCTTGCAAGAAAAATTTAACGGCCAAATGAATTGCGGCCCGGCGACGATACTCGGAGTAAAACTGCCTGCGGACAAGGAGGCGGCGCGCGGGGGTGGAGATTTAGTGTGCATGGGCCGCGAGCAGTGGCATGCGCGCGCTTCCGCCCCCTAACTCATGCAGGCCAGCCCTATCCCTGTCCCTAGCTGGCGCTAACCCTAGCCAGGGCCGCCTCTGGCTGCGGTCCCGCCGCCGCCGCCGCCGCCACTGCGATGTGGCGCCCGTCTGCCGCCGCTGCCGCCCCCAGAAGCAGCAAAAAGCGACAGCGCCGACGCCCTTATGGCGTGCGCTCTTATCTCTGCGGCCCACTGGCAACCTCTGTTCGCACTTGTTTGCGCTTCCTGTTTACGACTGATCACGGCATTAAAGGCAGCGCAGTGCTCAAACCGAAATTAAAACACAGTTTTATTTAATTTATTTATTTACTTTCTTTTTATAGAAGTAAGGAATACCAACAACCGTGCTTTCTACAAAAGGCATTAATTACGGGACCAGTTTCGACACTACTTTAGTGTCATCTTCAAGCTACTCTCCTTCTTCTTCTTCTTTCAGTGTCCAAACCCTGAGGTTGGTTTGCTGCAGAGCGCCATTCCTCCCTTCTGTCTGCTTCCTTTTAATTTCCACGTATGTGGTGCATCCAACATCATTCATCATCTGTTGCAAGTATGATGTTTCCGGCCCCGCCGATTCCTTCCCTCAGTAGTTCCTTCAGCTATGGTTCCAATGATGCTGTTGTGTCGTAGTATGTGCCCTACAAGGTAGTCTCTTCTTGCTCCACAGAGATCTGCTTTCCTGTACTCTCCTAAGCACCTCTTCATTTGTTATTTTTTCTCTCCAGGCCACAGTACATCAACAGTCACAAAACATATAATGTACGCTGAAGCGCCAAAGAAACTTGTATAGTCATGTGTATTCAAATATAAAGATATGTAAACAGACAGAACACGGCATTGCGGTCGGTAACGCCTATATTACACAAGTGCAAGGCGCAGTTGTTACATCGGTTACAGCTGCTGCAATGGCAGGTAGTCAAGATTTGAGTGAGTTTGTACTCAGTGTTGTAATAGGCGCACTAGCTATTTGACACATCTCCGAGGTACAATGATGTGGGGAGTTTTCTGTACGGCCAATTCACGATTGTACCGTGAATATCAGGAAGCCGGGAAAACATCCAATCTGCGACATCGCTGCGGCCGGAAAAAGATCTTGCTAGAACGAGACCAACAACGACTGAAAATAATCGTTCAATGTAACAGAAGTACAACCCTTCCGCAAATTGCTGCAGATTTCAATACTGGGCCGTCAACAAGTGTCAGCATGCGAACTATTGAACGAAAAATCATCGATATGGGGTTTCGGAGCCGAAGGCCCATTCGTTCGACCTATACTTGAGTATTGCTCATCAGTGTGGGATCCGTACCAGGTCGGTTTGACGGAGTAGATAGAGAAGATCCAAAGAAGAGCGGCCACGTTTCGTCACAGGGTTATTTGGTAACCGTGATAGCGTTACGGAGCTGTTTAGCAAACTCAAGTGGCAGACTCTGCAAGAGAGGCGCTCTGCATCGCGGTGTAGCTTGCTCGCCAGGTTTCGAGATGGTGCGTTTCTGGATGAGGTATCGAATATATTGCTTCTCCCTACTTATACCTCCCGAGGAGATCACGAATGTAAAATTAGAGAGATTCGAGCGGGCACAGAGGCTTTCCGGCAGTCATTCTTCCCGCGAACCATACGCGACTGGAACAGAAAAGGGAGGTAATGACAGTGCCACGTAAAGTGCCCTCCGCCACACACCGTTGGGTGCGGAGTATAAATGTAGATGTAGATGTAGATGTGTGCCCTTGATGACTGAACAACACTAAGCTTTACGCCTCGCCTGGGACCGCCAACACCGACATTTGACTGTTGATGAATTTGATACTTGTTGCCTGCTCGGACAAGTCTTGTTTCAAATTGTATCGAACGGATGAACGTGTACGGGTATGGAGACAAAATAATGAATCCATGGACCCTGCCTGTCAGCAGCGGACTGTTCAAGCTGGTGGAGGCTCTATAATGGTATGGGCATGTATAGTGGGAGTGATACGGGGCCCCTGATACGTTTAAATAGGAGTCTGCCAAGTTTCACGTACGTAAGCATCCCGTCTGCTCACCTGCATCCATTCGTGTCCATTGCGCATTCCGATTGACTTGGGCAATTCCAGAAGGACATTGCGACTTCCCACACTTCCAGAATACTACATAGTGACTCCAGGAACACTCTTAGGAGTTTAAACACTTCCTTTGGCCACCATACTCCCCAGATATGAACGTTATTGAGCGTATCTGTGATGCCTTGCAACGTGCTGTTCAGAACAGATCTCCACCCCCTCGTACTCTTACGGACTTACGGACAGCCCAGCAGGATTCACAGTGTCAGTTCCCTCCAGCACTTCTGCAGACATTAGTCGAGTCCATGCCACATCGTGTTGCGGCACTTGTGCGTCCTCGCGGGAGCCCTACGCGATATTAGGCAAGTGTACCAGTTTCTTTGGCTCTTCAGTGTATTACAAGAAATAAAAAACATTGACGATATTATAATTGGAATATGATGTAGCTTAAAATGGTTCTTTGAAAATATTAAACCAAATGTACGAAATGGTATCTGTAGGTATGTACACGCTATATCTACTAATAAAAGCTATTGTTTCGATTCGGATGTTGTTGTTGCTGTCACCTTTAGTCCAAGGGCTGGTTTGATGCAGTTTTCCATGCTACTCTGTCCTGTGCAAGCTTCTTCATCTCCGGGTAACTGCTGCAACCTACATCCTTCTGAATTTGCTTACTGTATTCGTCTCTTGGTCTTACTGTTAGTTAAATTATAGGTAAGTTGAATAAAACTTGATATCTGATGAATAACAACGTTATTCATTGATAAAATTAAGTTTTAAGGTGTTTATAAAATTAATTCATGACAGTGACTGACAGTCACTAATGTGGACAACGTCTTTACAACTCCCTGAAAAATTTGAGTATGTCATGTCTGTACGTTGTTGGTTTCAGTATTATGAACGTTTCCACGTTCTCGTCAGTAAACAATTTCGTAGTTTTAATCCTGATAATGTTCGTGCTTGTATACGATTGATCGCATGGATATCTAGGCCCAAATATAGAAGTAGAATCAAGCACTAGTTTTTTAGCTGGTAATATGAGTCAGGAATGTTAGTACATGTTTTTTTGCAAGATCAAAATTGTAGCACCAGAATTCCCTTTTTTTAATCCAGTATATGTATTCCAAAACTGCCGATGTAAGTATTAAACGGAGAAAAATTTAATTCTGTTACAGTACAGTTAAGAAGTTCTTTAACAAAGGCTGAAAAAAGTTGAGAAAAGCTGCCATCATATTTAAAAGTAATGTTTTGAAATAGAAAACAGCAACGTACCAAGAGCGTTGGAGAGTGATTCAGCGTTTTTTTCGACACCTACAGAGATAAAAGATAATCCGTTTTGGAATGAAATAACTTCTTGTAACATCGAAAATATTATCATTCCTTCTCCTGTAGATTGCGATTATGCTTACTTAAATCAGTCGTTATGTATATGATGAAGTAAATAGAGTCGTCCAGGCCGAAATCTGACTTCTGCCCATGAGCTACGAAGTTTCAGTTATGCTGTACGTGCCCACCCGTACATACTATTTTGTTGAAGAGCCACAGTCAAGCAGCCAAGGAGCCGTATGTGGCTCGGGAGCAGCGGTTTGCTGACAACCGTTCTAGGAGAAGGAGCTCGGAAATCCTTATTCGGAGAGCTGACATCTCTCCAAGCAAGACAAATTTTGCTTAGATGCTTTACAGTATCCACTTGAACGAATGTGATGGAAATCGACCTGGGCATGGTAAAAGGACTAGATTAGGATATGGTACAAAAGATATTTTAAAACTCAGTAGATGGAACGTGAAGGGTATAAATGCGAAAGACAAAGCGATAGGAGAAAAACTAAAGAGGAAAGATATAAATATAACTAATAACAGGAAAAAAACAATGAAATCGAGTGGATCGAGAGATTTGGAACAACACAAAGTAGACTAAAGCAAAGAGAAAGAATACAGTGTGGGGTAGCCATATTAACAGAACGAACATGGAAGAAAACATAAGTGAAAGAATGGTAACAGTGCGATTTAAAATGGTGCGATGATATATTCGAGGTTGTAGATCATTAATGATTTATAAATTAGTCAATAATAAGATAAGTTCCATGGTACAAGACGCTACAGTTCACAGAGGATATGCTATATATTCTGAACGTTATCTTGTATTTTTAAAAAAAATGGAATTATCGCAAAATGATGGACAAATATCCCAAAACACCAACAAGAAAATAAAGATGTGTATAAGGCGTATGTCCTATGAGAAGTAAGTCTGAAAACTCATTACGAAACTAGGCTTACAAACTATCCAGCTGGAACATTCACCGATGAAGATGTAAATAAAGACTAGGAAAATATTATACAGGCTATCTATAGACCAGAACATGATAGTAATTCAGAAAGTGAATTAAAAATAATGAAAAATGGAAAAAAAAGTTCCAGAAGGGACGCTATAACATTGCAAGCAATACTGTATTAAGATCTGTAAAAACAGGAAGGTTCTGCATTAGACGGACTAAATATGGAGCTTATTAAATATAAAGCTATAGTATGCAAATTCAGAATTTTACGACTACTTAGTAAATGCTGAGAAGGTTCCCTGAAACGTCTCTCTTGACCAACAGATATGTTTACAATTGTATTCAAAATAGGAGACCACAATAATTGTGAGAATTACAGAGGTATTAGTATTACTAATACAGGATACAGAAAACAGGTTAAAAACTATTGCAGATTGTCAGCTAGGCGAAAAGCAAGGTGGACTTAGGAAAGGGAGATCGTCCATAGATAATGTCTTCACCATTAGACAAATAAGAAAATAAAGAACAGAAAAGAATTTGGAAATACATCTCGCTTTTATAGATTTTAAAAAGGCATTTGATAGTGTAAATCGAATGAAATTATGGCAACTACTAGAAAACGAGAGCTACCAACCGTACCTAATATTGTAATAAATAATCTGTAAATAAATACTCACTTTATCATAGTCACGGCAGTTAAAAGAAGTGAAAGCTTTCACGTTAACATAGGACATAGACATAGGTGTAGCTTGTCACTCACTTGTTTTAATATTTGTACAGACGACGTCATAAAGAAATGGGAGTTTATAGTAGATCTAGGAAAGTAATTAACAAACAATATCTGTTCAAACATTGTTTTATTTGCAGACGATCGGATAACCATTCAAGAAAATGAAAGACAGTTACAGAAATCCATGTTACTTTCAAATACACGATGTCAATCTTACAATTCTAAAATCTCAATTAATAAAACGAAAATTATGGGTCTTAAAGGAAAGGGTCGGATCAAATATTGTACAAAAACACAAAATCTTAGATCAAATAACGTATTTTAAATATGCTGGCCGTGACATAAGCTTTTATAATGACAATGAAGCACAACAAAAAGTTAAAAAATTCCAAGATGTATCCAGGACCCTTCAGAGAACTTTCAAAAATAACGTTACGAAAAACCGAAAATGAATTTTGCTTGGGTGCCTACACAAAAGCAACTGAGTGTTGTAAAGATTTCTAAAGAGTGTTAAAGAATGTACGATGATAACCTGGATATGAAATGAAGATATTATAACCGAGTTAAGTATTAAATTAATACTTAGTAAAATATTAGATAGCAGCAGAACTGAACCCATCGCTTACAAAGAATAATGAATTCTAGACTAATGAATGCAGTGTTGTATTACATGCCGAGGGGAATAAGAGATCGAGGACGATGCAGGACACGCTGAGGACAACTGTGAAGCCGGACCGTGCAAGAATGAATAATCCATGAAGTGTAGAGGAGGAATTACATGAAATATTGAAAATAAACGTTTTATTTCCGCTGGAAGCCGTGACAAGTAACCAGTAACTGTGATCAGATGCTGTGAGCCGGATTACCCGTTTAGTAATATAGAGGTTCAAAATGGTTCAAATGGCTCTGAGTACTATGGGACTTAACTTCTGAGGTCATCAGTCCCCTAGAACTTAGAACTACTTAAACCTAACTAACCTAAGGACGTCACACACATCCATGACCGAGGCAGGATTCGAACCTGCGACCGTAGCGGTCGCGCGGTTCCAGGCTGTAGCGCCTAGAACCGCTCGGCCACCACGGCCGGCAATATAGACAGGCACACTGAGCACGCGTGTGCGACTTTTACACAACTGCTGTCATGTTGCAGTGTATTGCTGTTATTATTTCTTTCATTCTTAACTTATTTGATACTTAAATGCATAAAAACTTCGCCTTAATGCCACAGTATTCCCCGTATAAAACTTTGTTTCAAAAATATCTATGAGATTGTTTTAAAAAAATTATGTAGGCAATTGACTTTAGTGTCGGTGAAACACTAGTATAAAACGTGGTAGACTGCTCGACTAACTGGTCCTTCTAGCAAAACATTAATAATGTCTGGAAAATGTGTCACGAATACAGTTAGTAGTAAAGAGGTAATAAACTAAAAGCGCCTCGCCTGATGCGGCAGTTTTAATGCATGAACAGAAAAAATGTATTAAGCTATTAACTTTTTCAAGTTCATAATATTGTGGCAGTTGTCAGTGAGAAAAAGGTTAGTAATGGTTTGAAATAATGTGCAAAGTTCGTTGCATGTCAGTGAGCGTTGTTATTCTCAAATACTTGATTAATAAAGCATGGTATTCGCGCCTCGTCGTCTACACTGCTATTTCTCTCCCTTACCTCCCCCCCCCCCCCCCCCCCCCCCCGCTATTTGATTCTTAAGTAGTTCTTACCTGCACAGCGATTCTTCTCAGACGGCCAGACGGTAAGAGATACGCGTACCAAGTTTAGTTGATATTGGTCCAATGGTTTAGGAGAAGATGTGGAACATATATACATAAATTTTTATAATATGTTTGGATACAAGGTAAAGTCGCAAATCGTGTAACCCTTTAGACTATTTACTGTACTACCTTTTCATAACCACTTGTTGTTGACTGTCAGAGAATGTTTTATTTTAGGTAGCTCAGCATTAGACCGAGAAAGGCTATCGTGTAAATCTGTATTGTTTTGTCTAAGTTTCTTTGCTTCTTTTCAGTAATTTCTAATTGTGGTCACAAACGCGTACTGTCACATCTACTGTATAGTTTGCTTTCACAGTTAGTTTATCCTACTCGTAGTTTATTTATTGGCTCGTAATCTATTTGCCTGTGAAATCTCTTCTGCTTCTTTTCCGTAACTTCGTTTCGCTTATTATTAAGCTCACTATTAAGCTACCACTATGTCAGCTCTGGAGGATGGATTAAATAAAGTTGCAGCAATATAGGCTTCAACTCTCGTTTAGGAGGTAAATTTAGCAGTTCACTTTTCACATCCCTTCCACTGTGTCATTCAGTGAAATGTGTCAAGCACAGATACAGTTGAAAATCATCACACAATTCACCCCAAGTAGTAAGGTCTATTTTCTCTGTCTTTATAAATAGATTTTCAAGTCAGTATTATGTCATTCATCCCACTGTTGACGAACTGTGCCTAGTGGAGCCAGACCTGAAGCGATCAGCACAGCGAATCGAAATATTTGGTCTATAATAAATGAAATTGTGACCCAATAATTTTTTTGCTGTGAAAACGAACTGCTACATTTATAAGCACTTACTGATTTTTGTTTCGTCACTTCGTTCTTAGGAAATATGTGAAACTTGATTCCTCACACATTTATTCTCTGCGGTTGCAACTTAACAAATTATTCCGAGTCTATACACCCTGCAGTGAAGCAAGTGATCTTGCAGCGTGAACTACTGTACAGCCGGAGAGAGAAAGGATTTTTTTTTTCTTTTGCTCTCACTTCAGCACAACTGTCTCTGACCGCTGGGGCAGCGTGAGCAAACTATTGTGCATACTGTTTCATTATGCACACTCCCAATGAATAAAACGAGTATTAACTTTTTATATTTTTCTGATAAGACATGATTGTTTGAGTACATAGACCAAGTAGCTGTTTACAGTAATTAATCTTTATTTACGACGGACTGCAGGGACTGTTTCGGCTTAATCGCCATTTTCAAGTACATGCAATTACAATTTTAGTGAGGACAGGTATGGATGTCAGTGCCATTCGTATTAAAGTAGTTGACTTGTACTCTCGTCTAGGTTGATGTGACGACCATATGGCGTCGTTTGTGGACTGTTTTGTAACTGTCACTGCTTTATTAAGATCGTAAATGGTGTCAAGATGTTCAAACTAACTGTTAGGTACGACGTGACAGCAGTTTCACAGTTCCACTCTTACTTTGTCGTAAATAAAGATTAATTATTGTAAGCAGCTATTTGGTGTATGTACTCAAACAAACGTCATCAAACATACATTACGCTGCTGGCCCTAAAGAAGAAGAACTGATATTTTTCATATTCCGTATACAGACTTATATCTATAATACCACTATACTCAATCAATTATCTTCACTAGTTTTCGGAACACAAATTTTCCCTAAATTCGCAATACCTGTTCTGCTATTACAAAATTCAGATAGGGATTGTTAAGTATTCGTTTATAATATCAGTTGACCAAAACTAAACTAAAAACTGTAACTAAAAAGATTCATAGAAGTTATGTTTCTTGAATTTTCTGTGCTTTCGCTACAATAGCGTACTGGCTTAATACAGTAGTAACAGCTTCAGAAAATGTTATTGAATTCTGTTTTGTTGTGTAACATTTCTGGAGGGAAAAAAATGGTTCAAATGGCTCTGAGCACTATGGGACTCAGCTGCTGTGGTCATCAGTCCCCTAATGACCACAGCAGCTGAGTTCTATAGTGCTCAGAGCCAGAACTACTTAAACCTAACTAACCTAGGACTCGAACCTGCGACGGTAGCAGTGGCGCGATTCCGGACTGCGCGCCTAGAACATTTCTGCAGAGCCTGGGACAGTGTATGTAGAAATATGTAAATTGTGGATGTCGTATTTTATTGAAAAGTGTAGGGGCCCTGACTTGGACGCTCTAATCGCGCGATTTGAAATGAGCCACGTAGATCCGAACGCCAGAACGTCCGCGAGAACGTAGTCTCAGTGAAGCCCGACAGCGCATTTAGACGAACACGCCAGGCGTGTGGCGTTGTCATGCGTGCTGTTGTGCGCTCTGCCGTAGGTTCTTCTGTCTGTTGCCTACAGCACGCAACAAGACTGTTGTGTGCTCTTTCCCTTTTCTAGTCAGTAGCCTACACCACGCGACACGGCCATGGCGGATTCCGTGACTGGGCAAATGCTCTTTGGTGGAATTTATAAACATATACATAGACCAACAGTGCTTGAGAAAAGTGAGAGTCTAATAACACATAAATAGGAGCTGAAACACTGAATCTTATGATACTGAGTGCGTTTTGCAAACCAGCTAAACCAGTTTCCAATAACTTTGTTGCAAAAATATACAGAGCTTACACAGGTAATTTAGAATGAAGCCGAAGAAAGTTAGTGACAGAAAGCGAAAGGCAGGTCTCTCGGTTATATTTATGTACCAGCTTTGTTATACTACTAACTGTTTTTTTTCTTTTTTTTCCCTACTGCACGTGAAAAGCTGCCTAGCTCTGCTGATAACTTCGATTACACAGGTTTATTTGATCGATTCCATGCTTCCCATCCCATGCTTCACCACTTTTTGCTGTTTCGTCTGCATCTGTACCTGCAGGGTATCACACCTCTGTTCCAGATCAAAGCACTACAACCAACGTAGTAATTATATGACCACAGAGTAGTAACAGTGGCTAGCCTTTCTTCTACTTTTTTTTCCTTTTTAAGCATTGACATCACTAAAAGGTTTACTTGAAAGCCTGTACGGTTTTTCTTACTCGTAAAATATTGATCCAATACCTAGTTCTTTGAATTGGTACCCCCACAACCTCTCATCGCAGTGCTTCGTAAAGTATTTACCATATGTCAGAATTCATTAGACAGCGATTATGTGAAAATTCCTGTGACAAATTTTAAATCTTCGAGGGAGCTAAGAACTGAGAATCTGTTAGACGTTCCTCTGCAGAAATGTTCTTCCTCTTAACTGCGTCGTTCCAGCTAATTTTGTTCTTGACATCATTCTTAAATAGCTTCGATATCTCGGTAACCGTCTCACAGCTGTTTAACCAAGGAAAATAATTGTGACGGTAATTGTGCTCCTTAACCACAGTACCACGTTTTGTTTGGTTTATGTTTATGTTCATAGATGCATAACCTATTGCTGCAGTACCGATCATAGTACATGTCTGAATCGTTTCCATACGGAGCTTGGCTGCAACTAACGTAATTGCCGCGCACACGCCATGGAAGATTTTAGAACTGATGACACTCTACACGCCTTATACGCACTCTTAACTACCCGCAGTTTCACATTTACACGTGGACGCTTGCCCGTGGCACTCCAGTATGCCCGCTTGCGCGCGGCTAAGACTGCGTCCCTACTTCACTCCATAAGTACTCCCTATCTGCACAAACAGACATGTGTAAAACAATTGATTGAAAGAGGTTACACCCTCCTTGCTAGTGTTCTTGTTTTACTCCACGATTTTGATAAATATAACTTGCTCACAGTCTATATGAAAACCACCGGCACCCAAACAATTTATGAGTTGCGGCAGTCTTCGTTTTCGCGCGACATCAGCGCGGTTCGTAATAGAGTGCGCAATTTTGTGTTTTCATTTGCGTGAAGACCTCTATCTGTGCATTAAATTTTCATTATTCCTCTCCTGTGCGTTTCATGCTACTGTTCTATTGACACTATCGTACATACCGTACGTTGTATGATGTTTGTCATTTTGGGTTTGGCTCTGAGCACTATAGGACTTAACATCTATGGTCATCAGTCCCCTAGAACTTAGAACTACTTAAATCTAACTAACCTAAGGACATCACACAACACCCAGTCATCTCGAGGCAGAGAAAATCCCTGACCCCGCCGGGAGTCGAACCCGGGAACCCGGGCGCGGGAAGCGAGAACGCAACCGCACGACCACGAGCTGCGGACCATTTTTGGGTTCATCCTTCATTTTAATTACTTTTGTAATACCTCCTTGCCGGTTTGCAAATGCCTTGTCGCTACTATTGTGTAGGCCGAGTTGCCAATGTTGTTATGGGAGGCAGCGTTTGTGAGTCCGGGAAACAGCTTCTGGTGTAGTACACCGCTAAAACTATTTCTCCTTGCCAATATTACACAGCTGTGCCCCACGGTCAGTTAACAGGAAAGCAGAACGAAGGTTCTACAACACTCCAACAGATTAGTAAGAAAGGTACACAAATGAGTTAAAAAGGTTTACTTATCTTTGTGAGTAGTTGAATAATGTAGTCTGCAAGAACTGCTTGTAATATAACCCAAATAAAGTACATGTTTTTGAAGCACTTTCGATGTCACCACACGAGAACGTCCTGACCCAATGTGAAGCAAAATGGCACCATGAACAACAGAAAGATCATGTTGACGTCGAAAATATCGAGCAATGGGGAGAACTATGTGCTTAATAGAAGAGGGCCATCCGGTACGAATATATCGAAGCAAAATTTGCAAACCGCTATCGGAAGATGTGGCTTGGGCTACTTCGCGATAATCCAGGGGAAACTGCTCGACCGGCTCAGTTTCTTGTGCATCAGTTTCAAAACATGCTGCTTCGGAAGTGTTGAAGCTACCATCAGGTCCCACAGGGAGACGTAAGAGAGCGTCGGCATTCGCGTGCTTGGAAGTGACCCGTAAATGATCTCGTGCTGGTAGTTGGAGGAAAGAAGAGACCAACGTTGCAGTTTCTGAGCAGTACTAATAGGAATCGATTTGGCCAGACTGAAGGGTGACTGTAATTGCTTGTGATCCATCATCAAACAGAATTTTTGCCCGTGTAAGTACTGGTGAAATTTAGTCACCCCGAAAATGATGGCGAAAGCTTCCTCATCTGTTTGTGAGTAGTTCCGCTGAGCTTTGTTCAGAAGCTTGAATGCAAAGGCAGTAGACCTGTCCGACGAACCAATCCGGTGTGACGAAACAGCAGTAGTTCCATAGGACGCGCGTCCGTGGCCAAAATGACAGGTTTGTATGGATCGAAATTATCCAAGCATCGATCACTGAGCAATGCACCTTTCGGTTTCGGAACAATCTTCGGACCAAACACAAGGTACATTTTTGGGCGAAGGCCATGCAAGGGAGCCGCTATGTAAGCTGCAATTTACTTATGAAGCGAAGGTAATAATTAAGCTTCCTTAAGACAGACTACAGACTTTGAGATTCTGAGGCGGTTTGAGATCACGTATTGCCTGCAGATGTGCCTGTGTCGAATGAGCACCTCGAAAACTGATAACATGACATAAATATTCTATTTCCGTCTGGAAAGAGACACACTTTGATTGAGTCCGACCTCTGGCAAAACTCGAAATAAAGTGCGCAAGTTGACAAGATGTTCTTCCGCTATGCGGCCAGCGACTACAATATCGTTCAGGTAATTTGTACACGAAGGTACAGAAGAAGTGAGATGTTCTACCTAGCGTTGTAAAATGACATGTGCTGATGCGCTACCGAAAGGCAAAAGAAGGAATTGGAAAGTGCTAAACATGTATTGATGACAAACATATTTTGCGAAGATTCATCAAGAGGAATCTGAAGGTAGCGATCGGGAAGACCACTTTTTGTAAAATAACGACCCGCGCCTGAGCGATCCAGCCGGCCGAGGTGGCCGAGCCGTTCTAGGCGCTACAGTCTAGAACCGCGCGACCAGTACGGTTGCAGGTTCGAATCCTGCCTCGGTGGCTTTGAAATCAGCACAAATCCTGCTTCTTCGTGATAGTTTACGTTCATAAATTACTGGGGAAGACCACTGACTTGCAGATATTTGTGCGATTATACCATTCTTTTACCAGTTACCCAGTCTTTTTACACCCTGATCACGAATAACAATAGGCACTACAAGTCCTTTGAAAAAATATGACACGGCGCTGTCTTTAAGCAAAATGTGCGCTGCAGAGTTAGTGGCTTTACCTACGATTCTTGAAATTCGTCATAGAGTTTAGCAGCACTGTCACTTGAACTGAAATGAGACTCAGCTAGCACATTGGCCACAATGTTTAGACCAAACAAGTCGAACAAATCGAGACCAAAAATATTAACTGATTGTCTACTTCGTAGCACTTGAAACGAAACTGTCTTCTGCAGATTCTGATACGTGGCCGCAATGTTAAGTGTTCCAAAATGGTCAAATTAGTGTGAACTGCTAAGTTCATCAGTCCATAAGCTTGCGCACTACTTAACCTAAATTATCCTAACGACAAACACACACATCCATGTCCGAGGGAGGACTCGAAACTCCGCCGGGAATGTTAAGTGTTCCTATCACTGCAATATGGTTGGTTCAAATGGCTCTGAGCACTATGAGACTTAACATCTATGGTCATCAGTCCACTAGAACTTAGAACTACTTAAACCTAACTAACCTAAGGACATCACACAAAAACCCAGCCATCACGAGGCAGAGAAAATCCCTGACCCCGCCGTGAATCGAACCCGGGAACCCGGGCGTGGGAAGCGAGAACGCTTCCGCACGACCACGAGATGCGGGCATCACTGCAATACTCTGGCCATTGTACGGTATAAGCATTTGTAGGCTGGCACAGGTGTGGTGTACCTAACATCTCATAGTTTAACAAGGACACTGATGCACCTGTATCTAATAAAGTTTTACTCTATGGACCGCAATTATTAAAGGTACATACAATTTATTAGAAAGACGTTGCATAGGGAACTGGTGATCTGAATAACTGCACACGATTGTTCTGTGGTAGCAAACTGTTCTGAATTTACAACATGTACTGGCATAGCTGTGCGTAACTGTTTCACATTGTGTCCATGGGATTTAGGTCTTCTTAAGCACTTTGTACATGTCCAGTTCGGTGGTGGGAGTAGCAAGTGGCTTCGCGTGTTGGGCCATGTTCTCGTTTATGTGCTGTATAGCGTCGAGGGCAACATTTTATACCACGCTGTTAGTGAGCGAAGGATGGCTTGCGCTTTAACTGTGGACGCTTTACGGCGCTCTGTCCGCGAGGCTGTTTGTGTGCCGTTAACTGTGGCTGTTTACGGGACACCGTAGCACTGGAACTATTTCCGCTTTTCTGTCTACAGCACAGATGTTACCACTTTGCTGAAAAATGTCTACTGCAAAAACACAAGACTCTTGGTAATCAGTGACGTACAATACCTGCTCAAGAGTAGGAGCAGAATATTTCAGACTATGTTCTCTGATCCTACTGTCTGACACATTCTGTGTGATTGCTCCCTGATCATATAGTCACTGTAATATAGTCCACATGCATAACGGAACTTGCATTTCCGCGTTAAGCCTCGTAATTCAATCGCCCACTGACGGTATGTCTGCCCTGGCTGCTTCTTTAAACGAAAAGACTTAAACTTGCGCCGGCCGCAGTGGCCGAGCGGTTCTAGGCGCTACAGTCTAGAACCGCGAGACCGCTACGGTCGCAGGTTCGAATCCTGCCTCTGGCATGGACGTGTGTGATGTCCCTAGGTTACTTATGTTTAAGTAGTTCTAAATTCTAGGGGAATGATGAACTCAGAAGTTAAGTCCCATAGTGCTCAGATGCATTTGAACCATATGAACTTAAACCTGCAGCCGCAATGTTGCTACGGATTCATAATATTTATTTTATACACTGGCAAATGTCTCAAAGAGGACGTCTTCAGGCCGTGATGTAGGGAAGAGTTTTGTAAGAGTCCTATACCTCGATACATCGCCGGCCGGGGTGGCCGAGCTGTTCTAGGCGCTACAGTCTAGAACCGAGCGACCGCTACGGTCGCAGGTTCGAATCCTGCCTCGGGCATGGACGTGTGTGACATCCTTAGGTTACTTATGTTTAAGTAGTTCTAAGTTCTAGGGGACTGATGAACTCAGAAGTTAAGTCCCATAGTGCTCAGAGCCATTTAAACCAACACCGATACATCAGCGTCGGAAAGGAAGTAAATCTGTGTCACAGTACCTGATATTTGCTGGACTACTATGTGGCTCCTGTATTGTACAATATACTCCGTCCAGTCTTCTGCGTTCTCGTCGAAGGCGCTATACTGTGGCAGGGCGCGTGGTACGGTAACCGCTGGCTTGGCTGCCGAAGCGCTGCTTACAGTTTGAGCTACCGTTTGATTTGTGACCGAACTGTGTCACGATTTCGGTCAGCTTCTGGTGCGACTGCATCGGAAACCGAAGGATTGTATTAAGATCCTTCGGCGATTGTAGTCCCACATTACGCAATAGTTCGGTAGGAACAGATGTAATTGGTGGATTCTGTAAATGGCTGGCTCTGACCACTATGGGACCTAGCATCTATGGTCATCAGTCCCATAGAACTTAGAACTACTTAAACCTAACTAACCTAAGGACATCACACAACACCCAGTTATCACGAGGTAGAGAAAATCCCTGACCCCGCCGGGAATCGAACCCGGGAACCCGGGCGCTGGAAGCGAGAACGCTACCGCACGACCACGAGCTGCGGACGGTGGATTCTGTAGATTTGGAAACAGTGCAAATTAGAGTACTTTAAATACGAAGCAAGCAAAAGGCACGCCAGCAGTTCTCGTCACCGCTTCTGGCTTGAGAGGCCACCACCTCGTCACCAGTTTTGTAAACACTTGTCGCCGGTTTTGTAAAGGCCTCGTCGTTACTACCGTGGAGGCCGAGTTGCCCTTGTTGTCATGGTAGGCCGAGTTTGTGAGCTCTTGAAACTGCTAAGACAATTTGTCCCTTTCAGTATTACATAGCTATGCCGCAGGGTCAGGTATCAGAATAGGAGAACGAAGGTTCTCCAACAGATTAGTAACAAAGTCACACAAAAAGTTAAAATGGTTTACTTATCTTTGTGATTCGCTGAATTATGTAGTCTGCAATACTGCTTGTAATAGAACACAAAAAAGTCCTCAAGTAGTAGCAGGTAAACTTCAAAGTATATAGCAAAAGCCCCTCGACGATGGTATATAACCAAGTGGGCGAGAGCTTCTCTCCTATCTTCCGAGAAGGCGTCTGTCCGTTGTCGTCCGGTCATTGGCGGATTGTACTAGGCCGGCAATTGGCTGAGGCGAAGTCGATATCTTCATACTCTGCGCCTCCCCTGGCGCTGTTGAACTCGCGCAAATGGCGAGTCTCTTTGGCGCTCACTGGCACCAGCTCGCATCTTTGCACCTGTGGTGCTTTTTTGTCCTGGCAGTGTCTTGTTCGGACGACACAGCAGTTACGTCTGTCTGTATGCTGCACTTCTCACTTTGTTACATGATATAATTTTAAGTTTTGTTCTTCTTCTGATGTTGAACTTATTGCATGATATACGGTGTTTGCCTTTAATTTTTTGTCATTTACTATAAGAGTATATGAATGTTTTTCATAATGTTGTTGTATTCTGCTGTTTGTAATTCGGCTCCCATGTCACTGTCTTCGCTGCCGCCGGCTGTCTGGTGTTCGTCTAATAGCACGTTTATTTTACATTAAGAGTGTGTTTGTGCGCTAACTTAATCATTTTGTGTTACTCTGCTTTTTTTGCGATATGTTTCTTTGGCACTTTATAACCGTTGTTGCCTGTATAGTCCTTGTAACCCAAAGCCGAAAGAAAGCAATTTAAAAAAAAACCATGGTTTTGAGTCCTTGCAGGCGTGCGGGCAGATGTGCCCCGCCGTCCCCGCTCATTCGTGTGGTTAAAACTCTACCTGTGGTGGCGTCTTATGTAAAATGCATGCGTGGGGAAGTTATTCTCCTATAATGAACCCTGTGAAGATCGAGCTTGTCTGTTGGCTCCTTAAATCATTAGCCAAAAGGGATTACGCATTTCCAGAGATTTGTGTAATGCTTTGTGCCACTGGTAGGGTTGCTATCTGTCACCGTTATGCACCTTCTTGTCCCGATATCATGACAGGACCCAATTCTGTCCCAATATTGCAAAATACTGTTACGAGCTTGGCTCTAGTACTGAAGTAGCGCCATCTGCTAGCCCCACATGTAAATGCAGCCTCAGTTAGTTTTATTTATCTCAACAAGTTTATGTTGACAACGCCGACTCACTGATGGCGTTGCTTGTTGCGTTTCCTGTATTGATGATGCAATCACCTCCTATAGCTAGTGCCATCATTCGAGAAAACACTAGACTTACCCAGTAAAATGGGCCTGAAACTATTTAAGCAGTGCCAAGAAGAAGACTCGGGAGAATCATGCAGTTCCCTTTCGAATTGCAATTTGATACGACTATTCTTTCTAAAAGTAACACGAACAAGAAGTGCAAGTTAGTAATATTTGAAGTGTTTACTGGGAGTGTACATGGCGTGAAGTGTATAGTGATGTGTATTTACTTGAATGTAGTGTTAATATCGACTATTTACCGTCTTATAAACTTATCATAGCTTACGAAAATGCCTAAGGAAGGAAAGAGAAATTGTAGCTTTTCGGATCAAATGGTTCAAATGTCTCTGAGCACTATGGGACTTAACATCTGTGGTCATCAGTCCCCTAGAACTTAGAGCTACTTAAACCTAACTAACCTAAGGACATAACACACATCCATGCCCGAGGCAGGATTCGAACCTGCGACCGTAGCAATCCCGCGGTTCCGGACTGAGCGCCTGAACCGCTAGACCACCGCGGCCGGCTTTTTCGGATCATTACAAGAAAGAATGATCTTTTCTCAAGAAAGGACACAGGGATCAGGAAGCGTTGTGTCAGATTTCTAGCTGTTTCATCTGAGTAACTCACAGAGGTAAGGCAAATGTGAGGCATGACATCTCTACGAAGAATCATACAAACAGATTCATGATTAAAGAAGATACCCAAGAAGAACTGTTCGTTGCCGCTGCAGAAGTAACAACAGCTTATAAAGTTGTCACGCGTCATCAGTCCTTCAGCTTTCTTGACTGTACCGTAAAACTGAACGCTGCAAAGTATCTTGACTTCAAAGTCCCCGCAAAGTTGTCTACAACCAGAACTAAAGCTACATCGATTGTTAAAAATATTCTTGCACGACACTACGTGTCCGTATGCATAAAATAATTGCAACAAGTTTCATTTTACAGTATTGGTACCGATGAATCGAACTACGAAGCTGAAAAAATGATTCCCTTGGTTGCTCGTACACCTTACTGAACCTGACGGAATTTCTTCTACTAAATATCAAGTATTTTGATTGGATGACACTATCTGAAACCCCAGATTGAGTAATGATAGTACTGTTTTCAATCATGTACTATGTCTCTGACTGAAAATACTGCGACAATATTTCAGGAATATATGTATCTGAAGAGCTTTTTAGAAACTGAGTATGACTCGAAAGCGGGAAGTCTAAACACTCCGTGTAAGAGAGGTGGATTTACTTTCTTAAGAAAGCCGAAAAGCCGGCCGAAGTGGCCGAGCGGTTCTAGGCGCTGCAGTCTGGAACCGCGCGAATACTACGGTCGCTGGTTCGAATCCTGCCTCGGGCATGGACGTGTGTGATGTCCTTAGGTTAGTTAGGTTTAAGTAGTTTTAAGTTCTAGGTGACTGATGACGTCATAAGTTAAAGCCCATAGTGCTCAGAGCCGAAATCCTGAACGCAAATGCTAACTGTTAGAATTCTGCGATCTATATGTTTGCTATTCCCGCACACAATGACACCGTAGAAAGAACATTTTCACTGATATCGGCCCAGTGGACTAATGAAAGAAATGGACTGTTGCCACGGGCTTGGAATCAATCTTGAGACTGACTTTTATAAATATGTCGAAGGACAGAAAGACCCACTGAAATAAGTGAAATCTGCCGAAAAATATGGTGCACCAATTACTTCTGCCACAACAAGATCGATGTAATTGTGTTCGAAATAAAAATTAATTATATTAAACAAATTTCTTGCTTCATTTCTACACCCCCATATCAGAGTGTCGTGACGAGGTCTCAGCCAGATATGGCAGAACTAGCTAAAGGGCAGTATATCAGTATACCTTTATGCATTGTACACCATTGATGAATAACGCTAAATAAATTTGTGCTAAGATAAAGGAAATCGTGCATGTTGTCGGTCTGTTGTCCGTTCGTAATTATTAAACGACTACATTTCTGTACGTTTTAGTGAAAGTGTGGAATTCTTAAGTGGATTAGTTCGGAAGTTATTTCCGATTGTACTTTCTTGTCGTACTAGAAACTCCAGCGTGGCGTGTTTGGTGAACATCATGAGCCATTATGCACGGAAGTTCTTTCTAAGAAGTTCACTGAACGAGTTGATATAGTACCTTGTGAATAGCTGTGCATCAGTGATCTGTATAGGACGCTAAAATCATTCGGGACAAACTGATGAACTTCCGGCTGATTTCGTGTGAAAACTTATACAAATAATAATTTTACAATAAATACGTACTTCATAGCCGTTTATCACGCGTGTTGGAGGGAATAATGCCTAATCAGTTGAACTTTAAACATTATCAAGCAAGTTAATTAATATCCCAAACGCCAGGAATTTTACGAACTTACAGATACTGCTTCCAGGCTCGAGCTATGCGGCCTCTGTTTCGTAGCTATTCAGTCGGTGATTCTTCAACGCTGTGTTTCATCAGCTGAGTATCTGCCAGCATAGAGTGAAGGAGTAGACAAGAAGAAGAATACCCACGTGGGTGCACTGGCTGTTAGGAATGAGAACTCATAACCCGTCGCGCTGTACAGTGGTTGATACATCTCGCAATTCCACACCAAACCCTAATTTTCCATTGTGAACTATTCAAAACATATTCCTAGTACGCCTCAGTACACTGATACGTATAATGTAACCCAGCATTTAATCGTCCATCACCGAAAAGAAGTCGCTGTCACCCGAACAACCATAATCACTCAAAAACGCAATGACTACTGGTTGTGGTCGTGGCAGGCTATTGAGCACTCATAGGATAGGGTGGGGTGGGAAAAACCGACCGGTTAAAACTGTGCTGGGTTTTAGTTCTGAATAACAGATACTTTTTGGTGTATGTTTGGTCTCGGTTGTAAAAGGGTATTTTCTTATTTTTTACTAATAATGCTATACATCAATTAGCCGTAGCAGCAGCACTGAAAGTTTTCGTTTTTAAATAAATATTTTTAGAAAAGGAGTGTTTTATTTGTGTAATTTTCATTGGTGTGAAATATTGCGTTGTTATAGAAAATGGAAAAAGCGGTGAATGCTGTTTTAATAACAATGCCGACAGAAACGAGCAAGCAACACATGTGATAATAATGTGAAATGATTACGTTATTGCTGAGACAATAAGTATGATGTCTACCATTGTAGAATATACACGAGGTATATATCCTCCCACTTTAGCTATAGGGTAGTATCTCGCTGTCATGGTCGGACATCCGTTGTATTGTAGAAGGGCACCAATGCTTGTCGGCAAATGTTTTTACATAGTGATGGAGCAATGAAATGCAGCGCTTCACTTGATTTCCAAGATTAAAGTTTTGCCTGGCATTCTTATGAAATAATTAAAAGAGGAAGGAAATTATGGTAACAGTAACAAATCAAAAACTTAACAAATCATTCACAGTACACAATAAAACAGGAAGTAGCTGATATGCTGCCTGTGTCTACATAATGTTTCTTTATCTGCTGATTGCCCTCTAAAACGGACAGATCAACACGAAAAACAGGCTCCTTCAACCTCATCTTTCACTCTTTAGCACTGACTATTCGTAATGCCCAAATAATGGCGTGGTTCCCGATTACTCACTAGGAGAATAATGGTGACATTTTGTAGTATTCAACGCTTATCAGTTTTTGAAAAAACAGCGAATAGTGGATGAACTAAGTTTCGTTTTATTTGGCGGTTTAATTTAGTATTTTAATTATATGCATCTTGAAGCAGAGTGAATCGAAATTTTAGAATCTTTGATAGATTTTTACGTTTATTGCAGGAGATAATATGAATAACAGCAAATGGGTTATTTCGGAAACTGTTATTTATAGTGGTTTTAATACTCAGGTTATAACCGCCGTCCCTATCGCACTGTCAACTGTGGACTCCGAGTCACAGCTTGGTAATGCGCAACACACACTGTAGCTCCTCCTGTCTTTCATTCTGGTAACCGTTGTACGAACTACAGGAAGAGAGAGTATATTTATCGGAAAAGCATGTCCATCTCAGGAAAGCCGTCCGACGTGGCCGAGCTGTTCTAGGAGCTTCATTCTGGAACTGAGCTACCGCTACGGTCGCAGGTTCGAATCCTGCCTCGGGCATCGATGTGTGTGATGTCCTTAGATTACTTAGGTTTAAGTAGTTCTTACTTATTGGGGACTAGTGACCTCTGATGTTAAGTCCTATAGTGCTCAGTGCCGTCTGAACCATTTGAGCCATCGTCGGAAAGGAGACAACAATGAACAGTACCATCAAGTATGTAACAATGAACAACGATACAGAAATCTAAAGCTCAAAATTAGCACGAAGAAGTGACGTCACAGTGATCATCATCACTGTCACCTACCAAAGCCTGCGATAGTGTCACAAATTCACTCGAAAACTGAACACCTCTGTTTTCAGTTTCTACGCAGGATGGCATATCTACTGTGATGGGCGTCATGAAACGCGGAGTGCCAACAAAGCGCCACAACCAACCAGGATCCACCATATATTCCAACCACGACAAAACTGCCGTATTGGAGGATCTTGTCCAGCACCTGAAGAAGACAACGAGTTACGTGGCCGAAATATGGTACCAGAGCGACACAAACATCCGGCAGCAGACCCGATTATTCCACATGTCAAGATCTCGCCGGGAAAGCCTGAAGAGTTATGACATAGAAGATGATAAGAAATGTTCGTAAACCAACTGGAATGTTTTAAAATCATATGGTTAATCGAAAGAACAACGTGCGCTGGATGCTAGGTGTTTTGTGAAACAAGGTCTTTTTTTTTCCTTCAAGAATATGAATTTGGCACCTGCTGAAATAGCCGCCTTGAGCAGATACCCTGTCCCTCCTCCCTCCTTCTTATAGGGGCTTGGCTACAACTTACCAGAGAATGTAAACACAACAAGTGATTGCTTACTAAGCCGTGCTCCGCATTACGACTCCTGCTGCTGCGGTACTTGGTGACTGCTGGCTCCACCATACGGCCAGTCACGCTGCGCTGCACTGGGCTGCTTGCTGCGCCAACAGGTAGCTAACCAGCCACCCGGCTGGCGAGGCCTCGTTAGCTGGGGCGGTGAACGGCCGCATCTGCCGCCGGCCCCACGGTCCAAGTCCACAGTGTCTGCAGAAGGCAGACGCCTCGCCTGTGCCAGGGAGCGGGCGTCTGCCTTGCTTCCGGCGCTCTCAACTCGTCTGGTATCTGGTTTCGTGTTCCAGCGCGCACCTCTTTAACACGCTCTCGGTGGCGCTTGGCTGGACATGCTGTCAAGTAATTACTTCCCTTAAGTCTTTAGCTACGGTATGTCTCTTAGTTCACAGGGCTACCTGCATTGCAGCTGCGTGTCGGGTACTGTAATTATCGCTTTTCCTATCGCAGCTCGCTGACACACGCTGGTGCTTTGACGTTGACTATCGAGGAGAACAGGTAACCATAATCGGATTTCTCAGAAACCTTGCTCAATAGAAGAGAGGTCAAAATAAGTGAACACGTATCACGGCTTATCGGTAGATATTCGACTGTTTCTGAAAAGACGATGGTCCAAGTTTTCAAGGTATTTGAAATGACGATAATTACGGCCTCTTAATTCAGCCAGGAAGGAAAACCAGAAAGGGTTGGGCCAGTGGGGATTTTACACACTACATTCTAAATTAATTTAAAGGTCAACCAATGAGAAGCTCATTTAAATTCCAATGCCAAAATTTACAGAAAGTTAAAAGTTTACTTGGACCCAAGATGACTTCATATTCTTTAAGGCAAGACACACCCTATATAAGACACAGGACGTAATGAGGCTAAAGCCGTAATAAAATACATATATTGGCCACGACATCTTGGTAGATGATTATTGCAGTGTCTGTGTGTTTATGGGTTGCATTTTTTCATATGACTTGTCAAGCCAATGGCAGCACGTCATCTCTTCCCGCAATTGTCACAAGTGTTTCTGACTGCTGAGGCAGAAGCAGTGGTAGCTTTGCGAAGTTTTTTCTGCCTTAATCTGTCTAACAAGCCTATCATGCTTTGAAATTCCAGATGATATATCATCACGCCACTCTAGTCTCATGCTAGCCCGTGCCTCCCATCTGTTTGTGTCGAATCCAAAGCTATCCACATCTCGTTTACAGGAGTCCTTGAACCTCAATACAGGACGCCCTACAGGTCTTTTGGCTATAGACATCTCTCCAAGCATCACCTCACGTGGTAATTTGTCAGGATCCATACGGTAGACGTGTCCCAGCAAGCGGAGACGTCTCTGCTTCAAGATAGCTGAAATACTGTTGCAGTTAGTTTTAGATAGCACTGCTTCTTTGGTCACTCGGTCCTTCCACGTTACTCCGAGGATCGATCTCAGGCACCGCATGTGGAAAGCATTAAGGCGACGTTCTTGTTTGGCATAGGTAGTCCATGTTTCCGATGCATACAAAAGGATGCTGAGGACGCAAGTTTGATACACAAGAATTTTGGTGGTCAAAGAGAGTTTTCCAAATACGTAATAAAGGCATACGTAAATCCAAATAACAGTACCAGAACAGACCAGAACAGCTTTAATTACCAAATGGTGAGAATAAAACATGAGTTAAACTTGATTAATTAAAAAAACCTAAAACCATAATTCAAACAATGAAAAAAAAATTAACACCAATATCTAGACAAGATAATTTTAAATCCAGAAAAACACATCAGCTGAAGATTTAACACATTTTCCAATAACACAAGAATAATTAACTTACAACAGATGAAGGTATATGCTGAGATCCCGACGCACATCTAAATTTGCTTAAGGTGAAGGCCACAAGTTAACGGATACAAATTCAGAATTGTTCCAAGTATTAGCTTAACTTGAACAGGAACATCAAGTAGTGTGATTGCGGTTGGAGGAAACAGCGTGAAAAAGAGACAGCGGTGAGAGCTGTCGAACATATGCGCTCCAAATGACGTAAGCAGCCGGCTACGTAAACCGACGAGGCGTAAGTGGGGCACTTCCCTGGATAACACTTACCAGGAATGGAGTACAAGACATTATTAAGGAGAGTTTCCTGCAGCACAGACGATTTGAATTAGAATTCCAACAGACAGCCGTGCATCAAATAAGCCACTCTTGGGGCAGAATTAATTATTCTGAGCTCTTTCCAAAACCATGACTTTTTAATAAATTAACCAAAATATTTCAAAAAGCAACTAGAAATATTTAAAAAATAATAATTTTAGCAATAAAATAGTAATATCAAAAACATATTCCTTTCTAGCAAACCATTAAAGCAGCCACAAGGACTCTTCCATGTCATTCAAAGCTCAACATTACACACATTAGTCCACATAAATTCTGAGGCTACAAATCCGTCCTGGAAAAGGCTAAAACTTATCCGAGCCACTTAAATAAAACTGACGCACTATGCAATTTCTTAGACAGCATAGGACTTTAGCATTAGCTTCAAAGAAACCAGAACTTCTGATAAATCATAGCACAAGCCATGTCGGTATTCGGCAACTTACACAGGGTAACACGACCCCAGTGTTGGTGGTCCACCAACACCTAACGCAAGGGGAAAAGTCCCCACGGAAATGTCGTTACAGCTTCCTCAACTCATACTCCCACCAAACCGACCACCAAGACCGGGGCCGCCGCTGTGACCCAGTTGCGGCATGCTAGTGAAAGATCGTATGAAGTCATACCGATACACTGCGAGCAAAGCCGCCATGTATTTTATACGCCTTTTACCGCGCGACATCCTTAGACGAAAACTGTCTCCAGTTCGATTGTTACCTCTGCCCCCCCCCCCCCCCCCACCACCACCACCGCCACACCGCCGACCGTGGTCGAAGGAATTGTGTTCCCCTGACGTGTCTTCCCCTGCAGCGAAGATAATCTGCATCGAGTGATACACAGTCGACTACCTTTACAGTGACGGGGACAAATGCCGTTTCGGTCTTTAGACCCTCCGACAGAATGAGCATGCGGTGACCGAACTACGTCCACCCTACAGCGTCTATATCGCCAATTGCCTCCGTGGCGTTTTGCGCGATCCCTCGCTCAGCTGGAAACTACGTAGCGCTGTTTGTTCGACTGCTCTCGAGGGGCACTAGTAACACTCTATCACGTTATTTCAAGCCCGCGGTGGGTGAAACGTCTTCCCTACCTACTACTGCTGTGTCACATGATAAAATTTTATGGTTATTATTATCTCATTACTTGACCCTTCTTGTCGACTTTCGGTTAACTGGTGGTTCTGTGGACGCACTGATGAGACCACGTGTGGTCCATCCCTGCCCACTTCCCTTCCCTCCGCTCCCCAACCCACCACTCATGCCTTCAAGCCGGAAGCGACCTGCACGTGCGCCATCTTTCTCCAACCCTACCTTCAAAGGAACGATCAGTTTTCCCCATTAATATTTTCTGACGTTATCTGCTGATTTGGTGTATTGTTTGGGTTGTTTGGGGAAGGAGACCAGACAGCGAGGTCATCGGTCTCATTGGATTAGGGGGAGGACGGGGATGGAAGTCGGCCGTGTCCTTTCAAAGGAACCATCAAGGCATTTGCTTGGAATGATTTAGGGAAATCACGGAAAACCTAAATCAGGATGACCGGACGCGGTATTGAACCGTCGTCCACCCGAATGCGAGTCCAGTGTCTAACCACTACGCCACCTCGCTTAGTACTTGGTGTATTGTTTGTATGGAAATAAAATTTATGTTTCCCTCTCAAGACCCACAAAAAATGAAAAAAAGTGGTTGACATCATAGTTTCTTAATTTTGTGCTTCGTGTTCGAAACCCAATTAGTACTCTTACACTACTGGCCATTAAAATTGCTACACCACGAAGATGACGTGCTACAGACACGAAATTTAACCGACAGGAAGAAGATGCTGTGCTATGGAAATGATTAGCATTTCAGAGCATTCACACAACGTTGGCGCCGGTGGCGACTCCTACAACGTGCTGACATGAGGAAGTTTCCAACCGATTTCTCATACAAAAACAGCATTTGATCGGCGTTGCCTGGTGAAACTTTGTTGTAATGCCTCGTGTAAGGAGGAGAAATGCGTACCATCACGTTTCCGACTTTGACAAAGGTCGGATTGCAGCCTATCGTGATTGCGATTTATAGTATCGCGACATTGCTGCTCGCGTCGGTCGAGATCCAAGACTCTTAGCAGAATACGAAATCGGTGGGTTCAGGAGGGTAACACGGAACGCCATGCTGGATCCCAACGGCTAGCAGTCGAGATGACATGCATCCTATCAGCATAGCTGTAACGGATCGTGCAGCCACGTCTCGATCCCTGAGTCAACAGATGGGGACGTTTGCAAGACAACAACCATCTGCACGAACAGTTCAACGACGTTTGCAACAGCACGGGCTATCAGCTCGGAGACCATGGATGTGGTTACTCTTGACACTGCATCACAGACGAACCTGGGTGCACGAATGGCAAACCGCCATTTTTTCCGATGAATCCAGGTTGTGTTGACAGCATCATGATGGTCGCATCTGTGTTTGGCGACATCGCGGTGAACGCACATTCGACGCGTGTATTCGTCATCGCCATACAGGTGTATTCCCCGGCGTGATGGTATGGGGTGCCATTGGTTACACGTCTCGGTCACCTCTTGTTCACGTTGACGGCACTTCGAACAGTAGACGTTAGTGGACGTGTTACAACCCATGGCTCTACCCTTCATTTGATCCCTACGAAACCCTACATTTCACCACGATAACGCGCGACATCATTTCCTGTTCGGGCCTTTCTGGATACAGAAAATGTTCGATTGGTGCCCTGGTCAGCACGTTCTACAGATCTCCCACTAATTGAAAACGTCTGGTCAATGTTGGCCGAGCGACTGGCTCGTCACAATGCGCCAGTCACTACTCTTCATGATCTATGGTATCGTGTTGAAGCTGCATGGGCAGGTGTACCTGTACACGCCATCAAAGCTCTGTTTGACTCAATGCCGAGGCGTATAAAGGCCGTTATTACGGCTAGAGGTGCTTGTTCTGTGTACTGATTTCTCAGGAAAATGTAATGACATGTCAGTTCTGGTGTAATATATTTGTCCAATGAATACTCATTTATCATCTGCATGTCTTCTTGGTGTAGCAATTGTAATGGCTAGTAGTGTATTGTCGTTTACCAGTTGTATACCCATGTTTCTTCAAGATTACTAAACGAATATTTTCAAGTGCCGTCTACTAATTGTAGGTTGGATGAATAAATTTTCAAAAAAAGAACGTGATAGTTATTTGAAATTTTTTCAGTGAAATTGATGTAGTGTACCTTGATTCATACTCAACTGCAAGCGCCAGATTTTTGAAAAATGATCCATCATACGTGATTTGCGGCGAAATTTATGCCAACACCCGAAATCTTCGCCATTGTTAACGACGTTTGTTTCGCGAGTGAGATTCATACGAAGAAATGTCACTGTTGAAAATATGCCTTCGTAGGATGCTCGTGATGTTTAGGATATCTGTGTTTTGAATGTTTCAACGATTGTTATTATCCAAGGGAATACACAAAATTTTCCTGGAGAATGAACATAAGATTAAAATATAAGAATTAATACAAAAAACTGATATGTGAATGAAAAATCAGAATACTCCTCACCACACCAAACACACATATATTACGCAATAAATATATGACACTTATTGTGAAATCCAGTTGTGATTTTACAGCTAGTGTAGCCCCCTTGTATCCCCTCATTTGATAAGAAACGTTCTTATAGTAACCTACTATACACTTGCTTAGACAAACGAAAACAATAAAAGTAAAATCAAATAAAAGAAATAAAAAAAATTAACAGGGTTTAGAACACAGGGCGTGAAATTAAAAAGCCGCAACGCTAACAACTAAACCACTATTTTTTCTGACTACAGTGCGTGGTAAAAGGCACATAGAGTTCCTCAAAAACTTTGACCATCGTTTTCAAAAAAACGGTCGAGTATGTATGGACAGGTGCAAGTTATTTTGACTCCGCGTCCACTGAGCAAAATTCCTGGGAAATCGGGTAATGGCACTAACCGTGTTCTCCTCGTAAGACGAACCTGCCTACAGTTCACCTGGAGATATACCGTGTATCAATTTTTACCTCTCTGTCTACATTATGCCGTGGTTTATCAATTTTCCAAATTTATACTGACTTTTTGATCACCCAGTATGTTTTGATTGGCGGTAACGGGAGAAGATGTGTCGACGTGCAGTCTCTGAACAGCAAATGGTGCGCCAGCGTCTGTGTAAGAACTCTAGGCTCTGTCAATATACAGGGTGATTCAAAAAGAATACCGCAACTTTAAAAATGTGTATTTAATGAAAGAAACAAAATATAACCTTCTGTTATACATCATTACAAAGAGTATTTAAAAAGGTTTTTTTCACTCAAAAACAACTTCAGAGATATTCAATAGGCCCCCTCCAGACACTCGAGCAATATCAACCCGATACTCCAACTCGTTCCACATTTCTGTAGCATATCAGGCGTAACAGTTTGGATAGCTGCTGTTATTTCTCGTTTCAAATCATCAATGGTGGCTGGGAGAGGTGGCCGAAACACCATATCCTTATCATACCCCCATAAGAAAAAATCGCAGGGGGTAAGATCAGGGCTTCTTGGAGGCCAGATGCTCTGTCACGGGCTGCCTGGCGGACGATCCATCGCCTCGGGTAGTTGACGTTCAGGTAGTTACGGACAGATAAGTGCGAATGTGGTGGCGCTCCATCCTGCTGAAATATGAATTGTTGTGCTTCTTGTTCGAGCTGAGGGAACAGCCAATTCTCTAACATCTCCAGATACTGTAGTCCAGTTACAGTAGCACCTTCGAAGAAAAAGGGACCAAAAACTTTATTGGCTGAAATGGCACAGAAAACGTCACCTAAGGCGAGTCACGTTCATACTGAGTTGTTTCCCGCGGATTCTCAGTGCCCCATATACAGACATTGTGACGGTTGACTTTCCCGTTAAGTGTGGAAAGTTGCTTCATCACTAAACACAATCTTGGAAACGAAAGATTCATCTGTTTCCATTTGAGCAAGGATAATATCACAGAAATCGATTCTTTTAATCTTATCAGCTGCAGACAGTGCTTGAACCAATTTCAGACGATAAGGTTTCATAACTAACCTTTTTCGTAGGACTCTCCATACAGTTGATTGTGGAATTTGCAGCTCTCTGTTAGCTCTGCGAGTCGATTTTCCTGGGCTGCAAACAAAGGCTTGCTGAATGCGTGCTACATTTTCATCACTCGTTCTCGGCCGTCCAGAACTTTTCCCTTTGCACAAACACCCATTCTCTGTAAACCGTTTATACCAACCTCTAATACACCACCTACCAGGAGGTTTAACACCATACTTCGTTCGAAATGCACGCTGAACAACTGTCGTTGATTCACTTCTGCCGTACTCAATAACACAAAAAGCTTTCTGTTGAGCGGTCGCCATCTTAGCATCAACTGACGCTGACGCCTAGTCAACAGCGCCTCAAGCGAACAAATGTGCAACTAAATGAAACTTTATAGCTCCCTTAATTCGCCGACAGATAGTGCTTAGCTCTGCCTTTTGTAGTTGCCGAGTTTTAAATTCCTAAAGTTGTGGTATTCTTTTTGAATCACCCTGTATAAATTAAAGCGGATCACTGCTATCAGCTGCAGCGTAATATTAATGGGAACCAGTGTGGACGAGTGAAAGTATTAACAGGACCGGGTTTCGAATCCAGGAACTCCCGCTCACTAGGCAGGTGCGTTATCCCCTTCACCGTCTGAGAAGCAACGTTATCGCAGACTGCTCAGACTATCTCTGCACGCATTACGGCCGGTCCACATTCTCCCCCGAACGCCACCTTTCCGCAGTCCCTGTCCACTGACTCCATGTTCGCTACTTTGAGATTCCTACAGGAGATCGGACGTATTTTTGCATACGCACTTGAAATGGTGGACCCATTGCCCAGCTAAACATATCATTTATATGAATGCATTGTCTGTATTCTTTCGGACATAACATAGCACTGTGAATATTCTGTCGGATGGTGACGTCGGGCCAGTGCCCCGCTTGATGCATACATTTTTCCACTGGATCCATACTAAATCATTATACGAGGCGCGTCCATAAAGTAAGTTTTCCACTCGTTTGGCAGCTAGCAAACAATACGCACCGCGGAAGTGACTGCGTGTACGTGAAAGAGTAATAACGTGGCATGGCGAACGCGGTGACGAAACATCCCGAGATATCATAACAACTTCGTAGCAGCGATTGTAAACAGATGCTCGTATTCCACCTCCTGCAGCGTGTGAAGTCTGGTTGGTGATAAAATTTTTGAATCTTTATCGCAGACGGGATTTCATCGTCAGTTGTGCCACGCTTCCGGACCTTCACTAACCATATGCTAAGCCGCTCCTGCAGAGACGTCGCAGCAGGTCGCCACAAAGTTGATGGGGTGAACACTGGGAGGCCATTCGTCATTGCAGGCGATCTCATGAAGATCGTGCAGGCAAGTTTTATGGGAAACCATCGTTTCACTATCACGGAACTCAGTAAGCAGTCTCCAGGAAGTGCCGCTTCCTGTTGTATAAATTATCACGGATCACGCGCTGGTCCTTAAATTGTGCACCAGGTGGCAGCCGAAGCAATTGGCTCCAGAGAACGAGGCAAGGCGCATGGGAGTATCCTTGACTTTCCTGCTGCGTTACCGCGATGACGTCGACGAGTTTCTGGACAAGATCGGCGCTGGTCGAGAGACGTGGGTTGGACACTATACCCCAGAAACTGAGCAGCTGTCCATGCATTACCGTCACAGAGGGTCTCACTGCAAGACGGAGTTCAAGAGGACTCTTGTCGGTGCGGAAAGTGCCGTGTCCATTGCCCTGTGACAGACAGGGAGTTCGTCTCGTCAAATTGATGACCAAAGGTTAGACGGTGACTGCTGAGCATTACTGCGAAACGATGCAGACATCGATGCAGGCCATTGAGAACAAGCTGGGAGGAAGTCTACTGCAGTTGTTGTCTCGCTGATCGATAGTGCTCGTTGCTCCGACGGTATGTCAAACGTTTGATTTCTGGATTTCTGGTGGTGAAATTGTTGGCAGCTATCTCAACACTTCCTGTGTGTGTTCCAGTACATCTATCAACAAACGTGCCTTTTGTTTCTGATGGCAACCAAAAGAAAACTTACTTTGTGGGTGCATCTTGCAACCCATACACCCGTCATGTATTTGGGAAGAAAGAAATTCCATTCGTGATTGAGGTGTCCTTTTCCTTTAATAGTTTATTTTTCGGCTATACCATATAAAAAGGTTAACAAGGGAAATTATCTCTTTTGGCTGTCACCAGCCACCTAAGTAGTAGTTCACTGTCAAAGTCACTGAGGAATCCGTGTTACCAACCAATGTGCTTCCTCTTAGATCGGAAGATGGCCCGATGCAGCGTGTGGTCGTGAGTTGTACCGTGAGTCCAGCTATGCACCCCAACACGCTACCCCCTTGATTGCCTGCATCTCTTTCTCGACCTCTTGTTCATAACGCCTAATACACTAGGGAGACGTAAAGAGACGATCATTAATATACGGCAGTAATATACACTGAAGTGCCAAAGGAACTGGCGCACGTACCTAATATCGTGTAGAGCCCCCGCAAGCACGCAGAAATGCCGCAGCACGGCGTGCCATGGACGCGACTATTATCTGAAATAGTGCCGGAGGAAATTGACACAATTAATCATGCAGGACTGTCCAAAAATGCACAAGAGTAGGAAGGGGTGGAGATCTTTGCTGAACAGCACGCTGCAAGGTATCCCAGATATGCTCAATAATATTCATGTCTAGGGAGCCTAGTGGCCAGCGGACGTGTTTAAACTAAAATGAGTGTTCCTGCAACCACTCTGTTGCAATCTGGACATGTAGGGTGTCGCGTTGTCCTGCTGCAATTGCCCAAGTCCGTTGGAATGCATAATGAACATGAATGGATGCAGGTGATCAGATAGGATGCTTACGTACGTGTCACCTGTCAGAGTCGTATCTAAGCATATCACTCCAGATGTACACGCCCAACACTGTTACAGAGCCTCCACCAGCTTGAAGATTCTCCAGATGACATGCTGGATCCATGGACACATGAAGTTGTCTCCATACCCCTGCACGTCCATCCGCTAGGTTCAATCTGAAACGAGACTCGCCTGACCACTCAACATGTTTCCAGTCATCAACAATTCAATGTCGGTGTTGGAGGGCCCAGGCGAGGCGTAAAGCTTTGTGTTGTGCAGTCATCCAGAGTACACGAGTGGGGCTTCAGCTCCAAAAGCCCGAGTCGATGATGTTACGTTCAATGGTTCACAGGCCGACACATTTTGATGGCGCAGAATTCAAAGCTGCACCCCTTTGAGAAAGGATGCACTTCAGTCACGTTGAACGATTCTCCTTAGTCGTCGTTGGTCCCGTTCTTGCAGGAACTTTTTCCGATCGCAGCGATGTCAGAAATTTTATGTTTTACCGGGTTCCTGGTATACACTGTAAGGTGCGACAAACTTAAGAAAAAATTTAGCTTTTGTAATTAAATTTTTATTTTATTTTTAGACAAAGTTAATAACTTACACTCCTAGAAATTGAAATAAGAACACCGTGAATTCATTGTCCCAGGAAGGGGAAACTTTATTGACACATTCCTGGGGTCAGATACATCACATGATCACACTGACAGAACCACAGGCACATAGACACAGGCAACAGAGCATGCACAATGTCGGCACTAGTACAGTGTATATCCACCTTTCGTAGCAATGCAGGCTGCTATTCTCCCATGGAGACGATCGTAGAGATGCTGGATGTAGTCCTGTGGAACGGCTTGCCATGTCATTTCCACAAGGCGCCTCAGTTGGACCAGCGTTCGTGCTGGATGTGCAGACCGCGTGAGACGACGCTTCATCCAGTCCCAAACATGCTCAATGGGGGACAGATCCGGAGATCTTGCTTTCCAGGGTAGTTGACTTACACCTTCTAGAGCACGTTGGGTGGCACAGGATACATGCGGACGTGCATTGTCCTATTGGAACAGCAAGTTCCCTTGCCGGTCTAAGAATGGTAGAACGATGGGTTCGATGACGGTTTGGATGTACCGTGCACTATTCAGTGTCCCCTCGACGATCACCAGAGGTGTACGGCCAGTGTAGGAGATCACTCCCCACACCATGGTGCCGGGTGTTGGCCCTGTGTGCCTCGGTCGTATGCAGTCCCGATTGTGGCGCTCACCTGCACGGCGCCAAACACGCATACGACCATCATTGGCACCAAGGCAGAAGCGACTCTCATCGCTGAAGACGACACGTCTCTATTCGTCCCTCCATTCACGCCTGTCGCGTCACCACTGGAGGCGGGCTGCACGATGTTGGGGCATGAGCGGAAGACGGCCTAACGGTGTGCGGGACGTAGCCTAGCTTCATGGAGACGGTTGCGAATGGTCCTCGCCGATACCCCAGGAGCAACAGTGTCCATAATTTGCTGGGAAGTGTCGCTGCGGTCCCCCACGGCACTGCGTAGGATCCTACGGTCTTGGCGTGCATCCGTGCGTCGCTGCGGTCCGGTCCCAGGTCGACGGGCACGTGCTCCTTCCGCCGACCACTGGCGACAACATCGATGTACTGTGGAGACCTCACGCCCCACGTGTTGAGCAATTCGGCGGTACGTCCACCCGGCCTCCCGCATGCCCACTATACGCCCTCGCTCAAAGTCCGTCAACTGCACATACGGTTCACGTCCACGCTGTCGCGGCATGCTACCAGTGTTAAAGACTGCGATGGAGCTCCGTATGCCACGGCAAACTGGCTGACACTGACGGCGGCGGTGCACAAATGCTGCGCAGCTAGCGCCATTCGACGGCCAACACCGCGTTCCTGGTGTGTCCGCTGTGCCGTGCGTGTGATCATTGCTTGTACAGCCCTCTCGCAGTGTCAGGAGCAAGTATGTTGGGTCTGACACACCGGTGTCAAAGTGTTCTTTTTTCCATTTCCTGGAGTGTATTTCATTGATTTTGACATTTCATTTGAATGCATTATTTTTAAATTTTATTTTAAAACTATTTTGGTTTTTGTTAAAAGGTTTAATTTAATATTTACTTTTTAGTAATAAAGATGAAAAAAGTATATCTATAATAAAAAAATTTGAATGTAAGGTGGCAAGTATGAAAGATAAGATGAGTCCTTCAAGCAGACGATGGTACGAACGTGATAGAATATGCTGAATTCAACTGTTAGAAAATTTACTTACAAAACGAGCTTATCAATTTATGTAAAAATGTTTGCCAAACTCAAACAACTCTATTACTCACCATCGCTCATGAAGTCTATTGCCATGCAAAAAACTAGGTGGTTTCTACAAGTGCAGTATGTGAAAAAAAAATTACAGAATGAAGCAGGCGGAATGAATTAGCATGTTTTATGGAATTCCAGCATTGTTAAAGTTTTAGCTCCATTTATGCTAACAGATATTGAAAACAACGCAGCAATTCTATCTAAGTTAGGATACTGAAAAACTTCTACTTGAAACATCATCCAGATAACTACATCCTGAAGACGAATCAGGTAAGGATCTTCGTTTTCCTCAAAATTGCTTCCAGTAGTGTTAGGAGAAATTTCAAGTACTTTAACTGTAAAGATAGGAATGACTATGTTGTAATGGAACATAACTGAATCACTTTTATATTTCTGATAACATTGTACTGCACCCCTCTAATGCTTGACTCTATTCCGGTGCTGAATTTATACATACACTTACGATTTTCGGATCAAAATGGCCCGTTGTTTTTCTAATGCTGTAGCTATACTTTTACGCAGTTGTGTGTTTAAATCATAAATAAAGTTAAAATTTAGATAGAACTTATTAATCATTCAGACTGCATAACAGAGTACTAAAGCAATACATTAACAAATATTATAATTACGTATGTGTTGATTTTACTACACTGTGCCTCATATTTAGTCACAGTTTTTACATGTGTCTGTTAGACGTTTCTTGCAAGTAGATTTTTTTTTACTTTTAACGCATTTCACTGACCTTCTGTTATCAGTTTTTTCCATGCAGCATTTCCTCTTAGATTATATTCTCGCTTCTCCATATCGCCATTAGTTACCCGCTCGCCAAAAGTTTTTAAGAGTAGTCTTCTTTGCTTTAGGGTGTTTGTTTTTCGCTTGGGGTTAGTTGTCTTGTGTAGCACATAAGAGCTATAAGCAGTTTGTCGTTGATATTTTAGAACACAACAATAAGTCATCTGCTCGTTTCCCTCGTGGCTGCACAATTCACCACCATCTTTGGTGACACAACAACACGCTACCTCTTTGTTTCCTTCTTCGTTGTAAAACTTACCACCATCTTGTCTAGTGCATCCACAGCTGCTTTCGTAGCGTTGTGGTTTAAAATAATTTGTGGTTTCCTCTTGGTGCTATCACTGACTTTTGCATCGTGGTACAGAGTGTTTTGCAGAATAACACATTAGCTTTTGTTTGAGGTGTGAGACACAAGTGTTGTGTCTTTTGTGAAAGCAAATGTCGATGTGCACTTAGGAGCCCCATGATCTACAACAGTTTTGGTGGGGAGGAAGGCTTGTTTTCTCGCGCAGTTCCAGTGATTATTACATTTCTCTTTATCTGCACTTGTCTTATCTCGGAAGATGGGAGAAAGTTGTCGCAGTTAATGTTATGCCCTTTCAAACCAAAAGACGACTCAGTTACATCGCTTAGCGTTGGGTCTTTTCAGGGATACTACCTGGTCGTTTCCTAGAATGTTCCATACGTATGTTGTTTCAATGCCACGAAGAACCGAAAGCTTGATGCCAGATTACTGAGCGTATTCTAGCGGAAAGTGCAGTTTCCCCTTAATGCAACAAGTTGTTCGTCTACTGTAATAAACATACTGAGACTGTATAATTTATGTATTATCTTTACCAGTTTCTCCCACAAATCCCTTATAAGTGCAAACTTACCTTGTTCATGTCTTTGTAGTTGTGTCTCACGGTCATCAAATCGAATAACCCTTGATATCTTCTATGTTACTCATGTTGGCAGCTGTTCTTGATTCGAATTCTGGAGTATTAAAGTGGTCTTCTTTGGTGAAGGACTTTCGGAAGGCTGTGTTTAGTAACTCTGCTTCGGCAGCACTGTATTCGATAGTATCTCCATTGCTATCGCGCAGAGAAGGCATTGTGTTTTGCCGCTAGCATACTTCACATCCGACCAGAGTCTCTTAGGATTTTTGCCAGGTTTCCAGAAGTAGTTCTAAGTTCTAGGGGACTGATGACCTCAGATGTTAAGTTCCATAGTGCTCAGAGCCATTTGAACCATTTTTGAACCATACATCATCATCGTCATATCTACCGCCGATGTTTGTTTTTATATTAATGTACGATTCACCAGGTCTGGTGGCTGGCATTGACAAAGGTTCACCCGAAGATCCGCCAATAAGAATGGGTGGTGAGCCTTTGACAGTGCCAGCCACTGGCGAAACGTCAGAATAACAGTTCAACAAATGGTGGCGGGAAATAATGAGACAGAAGCCAACAGGCAATAAGTTAACATAGCAAATCTGACAGTAGAAATTGTTAAAGACGAAGAGGACAAAAAGAATACTGAGGGGTTAGTTGGCATAAGCGGATAATTGGCACACACCCTCTATTCCCTGCTGCCATGGAGAGAGAGTGCAGTGTACATGTTCCACCAATGACGTCAGTTAACGGACGTGTACAGTAGCACATTATTAATGGAGCGTACAAAAATGGTACAAGGAATCGGCATAAATGTAATTCTCGTCAGTTGGTTATTGTTACGTTACACAGCACTGCAGCTATGGTTGACAGCAGTGCAGCTATGATTGAATCAGCGAAGTTCTACAAACATCTTAGAATGGAATGGGATAACTTCAGTTATAATTGTCTCTTCATGGACACAGAAAAGTACGAGTTATTTATCAGCAAGGTTAAATCACTATCATTTGGACGAAAGAGGGACGACAACGACTACAAGGTTTTGAAGAGATCTGAAGTGTTCGAGCTGAACGGGATAACTAAATTAATGCAACCTGATACTGAAGATGGCAAGATTAAACACTGTGCTCATGATGAAGAACTCTATGATATCCTGCACGATGCTTATGTAACGACCGTCTATGGTGGACACAGATGCTTGAAGTCAAATTACCATAATATAACACAGACAGACGTCCAGATTTGTCTTACATGAGCCTTGTTGAAGCCTTATAAAGAAAGATCAAAAAAGTGTTCCGTAGATGCAGAAAGGAATAGTAGTGAAGCCTATGCTGTTTAGAGTTACATTCCAGATGTCCAACCGATCTCATCGACTTCCAACAGCAGTCAGATGGAGACTATAAATTCGTAATGGTTTATCAGGCCCATGTCACTAAATTCGTTGCTCTCAGATCACCGAAGTCCAAAACAGCTGAGGAAAGATGCGATAGCATTGGTAATATTTCTACGTTCCCGCAGTGGTGCCGTCATACAGTAGTCGAGAGTGTGTTAAGAAAATAATGAGTAGCTTCACTAAACTATGGCCCAAATTTAAGACTGTGTACTGTAAACCTAGGCTCAGCTAGAAAATATGCTAACTACATGGATACTTGAGCACAACATTACAGAGAGAAGCCATGCACTATGGACTGTGTAGTTAATGAAGAACAGCGTTGTATCTTTTGAAATTAAAAGATCCCCCGTAAGTTAAGTTTGGATGCCCTCCTAATCGTGGTTTGTCTTCATGAATTTTAGCTTCTGACGTTTATGTACGTGGTGAACGTTCACTATGAGGATGACCTAGAAAAAAATATTAATCAAGTATTAGCAGCGAGAAAGGGACTGAAACCTTGCAGGATAATGGTCACAGCGAACCAACACCGCAAGAGGAACAGCAACGTAGAATAGAGAGAAGGAATATGTTCAGGACGATAATGAGCAATGCTGTAATTTAGGCGAGTCAATTCGTTCCATTAGAAACCACAAACTTGAGGAGTAGAACTGCTGAGAAGAACAAGCAGAAAGAATGAAGCAGTGCTCAGATCGTTGTTTGCCACCAGTGGGGAAGTGGTGTACAGTGAGAGTTCCAGTTATCGACTTAGATCTAGGAAGAGGAGATGGAAGGTCGATCTCGGGTGTCGTGCTCGAGAAAACGGCTGAGGACTTCTACCGAATCGGAGATGACATTGGTGTGCTGAGCCATCTTTACGCATAGTAATACAGTGACTGTTTTTAAATATTTCGGTAAGGGACGATACGACACACGACTACGGCTGCGACAAAATTTTGTTTCAGGTCACAGTTCAATACCTACTTGCCCTGTTACATCTACTTGCACTATTAGAATAGTCTCAGAGGAGGAATTCCAACAGAGAAAACTGTCGCCGTGAGAACAGCTATGACGCCTCAGTCGACAGGAAGAGACTAGCGATTCTTCAAAAGCAACTCTCAATACCAACGCAGACTCTGAGACTCTTTTTAGTACTGTAAGTACCACGGTCCGCATGTTTCCTGCAATAAATGAATTTTAATGTTATATAATATGACTATATTTTCAAATTGGAGTTCATAAAATGAAACTTTCGAAATATGACTGGGTTTTATTATTGCGACTATGTTTTATTGTTGTTACCTCTTGGCAGGGAAAAATACCTTCACTAGCGATAGTGCACTATCCCTAGTGAATGTGTACTGCTTGACAGAAACGGAACCACAAAAGGAGTCAGAGAAGGTGTACCATCGCCATTGATCGTATACCTTCCCTGAAACTAGAATCTGGGTCTCACAAGGGGCTTAGGAAAGCTATTCCACATTTGTGTATCCTCCCAGATTTACGTGAACTGAAACAGAGAACTCAACTTTTCATTCATCAAAAATAAAGAGGTCTTACACGGTGCAAAAAGCGATTTCCTTATTAAAAATGTAAGTGTTAGGAGGAAGATTTGATCCTATCTTTTGCTGTACTTGGCTGGGTGCTTCTTAGATGTAAAATACATGCCATCGGATAACTGTCTCTATCTGCACTGGTCTTAATTATATCATATGGGATGCATTCGTTGAACCAAACATTTTATTAAAAATACTTTGGTGCCCACTTGTACGCCGTTTCGTGCTGAACATAAGCGCATAATGACAGTGTTACCAGCTACGTGCAATACGCACTGCCGACTTATTTGACATTACAGCGCAATTTTCTAGACACGTAAATGAAATAAACAATTTAGCAACAATGATTTGGTAACCACCCAAACCACAAAGCAATAACTTTTGTCTTCCAAAAAAAATAACTTAAGTATGTGATCCAACTGTTCAGCATGGACTGAAACGAACAGTTGCAATCACCGTTCGAAAGAACGATGAACAAATGTAATAGCAGTGGATGATATGGTAGAGCCTGCACTGCCGATTCGACGACACGTATCTCCTGGCGTATTTGGGGCTTCGTCTTAGACTGAATCTGTGGGTGCTTCCTATGAAAGAAATAAAGAGTAGTTAAATCTGAGACTCGCATGCCATTTGACAACAGAGGTTCGCCTTAACCAACGTCCCATGGTTCTCATTCAGGAACTAGTGAGCCTGAAAACCGCCGTGTTGCAACCGCATACACTGTTTAATTCTCCTTATTTGTGTACATGACTGCACGCAACGTAAGCTGAAGCAGAAATGAGAGGCCTGCAGTGCAAATAAGTAAACTGGCAAATGTGTTGACATTGTGACACAGCACAGCACGAGGGCTCTGCTTGACGGTGTTTGCACCACTAATGGCGATTCCGGCCGACGTGCTCTCAAATTCTAGGGCATTTCTCGAATTTTTTGCAACTGGTTTCAACTTCAACATTATTAAACGCCATACTAATGTAATTGTCTTCTCAGCAGCTATCGAATGCAGTTATAAAAAGCGAAAGGCCCCATTAAAAAAACCGTTCTTTTCTCAATATCTCCGTGGATACCACCCCTAAGAAGATTAACCAAACTAAAATACACGAGCCCATCGACACTCTAACATTTGACGAAAACCGTGTTTCGATATGTGTAACCGTTCACGAAATAAAAAATCCACCAGACTGCCAAATTTCACAAGAGCTGCCTACAATGCCCAAATAAATGATCGAAGTTTTGGTTCTCCCATGTTTTATCAACACACTTCTCTATGAAAACCTCCTGAATGATCTCACTAACAAAATAATTCCAAGTGGCAATTTGAACTGGACTGAGGAAATAATCTAAATTGGAACACATGTGATACTCGGTGGCTTGCCGTCAAGATATCATATTCTATATTAACTTTACAATCTGCCGTCTTGAAGATGGGGATCGCCAATCTATCGAGACCAAATAACAAGTCTCCCACGTTCTCGTCCAGTTACGTCTAGACACTCAAGTCCAGCTTACTACGTTTTCCCCCATCTACTTCTATTAGCTTGCTTCTCATCTCGTCCCTACTAACCTGCTCTGTCCTACCGATGTGCATTACATTACAATTTAATAATACAACCTTCAAAACAGTCTGTTATCGTTAGTAAAATGACTTTCATAATAAAGAATGAAACACTAGCTACCTAAATGAATTGCTTGTCACAACAAATTACTGACTCAAGACATAAGGAATCCGCATATGTTCAATATTACGTAAATGCAAACCTAATCCACTTGATAGCGTCTGTCTGTACCTCCAGATTAAGGAACAAGGGGAAAAGATTTTGATCCGGTTTTGACTAACTATACACTGACTCACGAGGAAGATATTTGTATATAATTTATAAATATTTTGCACAAATTCTCTCAATTATGAAGAATTAAACTTAAGTTGTTAAAAACGGTGCCATTCTCACATAGCGGAAAGCCACGATTACTCGGGGAGAGCAACGGTGTCTTGCGAACGCGGGCTGTGAATTGCATCTGTTGCGATGGTCTAGCGGCAGATCATGTGGCTGAAAATCGACAGCTTGTGAGATTTTATCCCGGCTGGGTCACTATTTCCATTCTGCAGCATTCGCCTCTCGCTTATGAGGAGAGACCAATTTCGAAAAATGACTAGAATTTCTGACTGCCGATATCCGGTTCCCTCAGATTAGTACTGAATGATCATCACTGAATTATCGAACGATATGGAGTAAATTACTCAACTTTGGAGTATCTTGATAAATATAACGAATAATAAAAAGATAACCACATCACCATCAGGTTGTGATGTGTGATTTACAACGAAATAATTAAATATTTTCAGCCAGTAGTTTATCTGTAATCGTTTGAGAACAGTTTCAGAGAGAAGAAAATCTGGGAGTGCAAAGTATGAGGCATTTTTTATGCTATATGTAAAGCAACTTTGTTTCGTTTACATAAAGTACGTTCTTTCAGCAACGTAATTTATCACACAGTTTACAGCTTTCTGACTTCTTTGAATGAAACCTAGGCGTGGACACGCTTCTTTGCGTGGCACAGCGAAGAGTCCATGACATAAAACTGCGGCAATGGGTCTTAACCATATATCACCTTGCGTATTAAGCTTTCCAGTAAGAATGATATAACACAAGCTAAACATGCGCATGATGCGTGATTTTTCTGATTCATTTATTTTATTTGTGCCATCTCAACCAGCCGCCGATGCTCACTGAATCACTCATACACCCCATGATGTACGAGTACCTTGGTAAACGCATCATTGCCATAAAATGTCACACCAAACGCGAATTTAGCATGCAACAGATAACATTCATGCCTCCAGACAAACTTCCTGACGTGCTTTGCTTACGTGGCAAAAGTAATATGAAAGTGATAATGTTCAGTTACTTAACGGTGTTCTTTTGAAATTTACTTGTAGCTTTGCACAGTGGCCAACTAACAAAATATGCTACGCCAGAAAAGTCGTCTGCCGTAAATGCTACTCGTGCGGGGTCGGGCGGGGTCGCTATATCAGTAATAATTCGACCTAGTTTTATATGCTACGGGATGTGGATTAAAATGTTTGTGAGTTTTATTTGGTATTATTTACACCTCAGTCCCCCATGAAGCGCAGTACAGTGGGCCCAAACCCAAAAAAGCTGTCCAAAGTCGAAAATTAAAGTTCAAGTTCCGGTGATTTCTAGTAATGGATTAGTTTGGGTAAAGGCCGAAGTTCGAATTCCGGTCGCCAGAACCCCCTAGCCTCTATACCTGCTATTGTAGGACAGTTGAAAGGGAAGCCTTCAGCAAGCTACAAGCGTCAGCAGCGACCAAATATTTCAACGCTACATTCAACAGCACACCAAATCTCTAAAAAATCATTCGATTTCAATTCTTAAGGGTGGAATCAACAGCCGCAGGTACGTATAAAATCACTGTGTAACATGAAATTAATAATAAAAGTTTAATGGATAACAATAAACGAATAATTTATGCATAAATGAAGGGAAAATTACAACTGAACATTTTAAACACAAAGAGAAAAGTTTATAAATTCTACAGAGTTCAACGATCTGACCGATCCCACGTTGTAGATGAAACTATTATTGAATGAAAAAAGTTAAAGCTTACTGCATCTAGCTGCAACTGTGTCATTGGTACGAATTCTTGCAACATAAAACATGGTTCGCTGAATTTCGTACATCTACGATGCGGAATGTGGCTCTTTTTCTTTAATTTAACTGTGGTCTTCATTGTATTTCGACTTCTATGATACGTTATTCACTTTCATGAACATACTCTTCTCCTTTTCAAATAATATTTTGGACTAAATAATAGTAACGTGGTTAAATAATGAATTATCCACCCATATAAATATTATGTTTTACAGTTTCAGATTCTACCACTGATGAAGGTGAACCGTGTGGCCTGACAACGGGGGAAATTTTTTCTGTAATGAAAGGTCATCTGAATGAGGAAGTGACTGAAGAGTATACAGTGAACTAAAATTTCATGTCTGCTAAATTTGCAACGCCCCTTCGCTCTATCAGATAATGTAAAACCTGTCCTCCTCAAGTTGTTGCAGGACTTGCATGAAACGTGGCAGCAAGTATCGAGAAATGAAGGCAAATTTCTGCAAAAATATTCTGAATGTTTGAGCGTGTTTCGAAGAAACTAAACAACATTGGGTCGACCTACTTCAGATTTTTCATGGTCTAGTTACCGGACAAAGCGAATATTACGGGCAGGAAATAGTACGGAAGAATTAACGATTGCCACTCAAATGAGCCTCCGATTATGTGGGAAATCAGATGCTTCATAAAATTTGCGTGATGTGGGATTGGGGAGACCATATAAGGCAGAATAATTACGGGCAGGAAATAGTACGGAAGAATTAACGATTGCCACTCAAATGAGCCTCCGATTATGTAGGAAATCAGATGCTTCATAAATTGTGCGTGATGTGGTATTGGGGAGCCCATATAAGGCCAAGAGGTATAAAGAGTACGATTCTAGAAACGGCTTATCTGTCGATGCTGCTCCGTCGCTCATAGTAGAACTAAAATTATCGAAATCGCCACATCAGGGGCTTCGCAGTAGTATCAAAGAGAACAGCTGTGATTTATTTCCACTGCATAAATTGCCAAAGGAAGCTAATCGTAAATATTATCCTTCTAAGTCGGATCTTTCTGTTACTGAAAGTAGTGCTGAAGTAAAAATGCAAGCTTAGCTGAATCACACAGCTGATAGGATTACTATTAACACAAATGGATGTTGTCAAATGTTTATCTGCTGAAAATGTTCTCAACTTGAATTTAATTTGTAAGTTGGGCTGCGATGGCACTTCTGGCCAAAGTACGTACAAACAAAAGTTCGTCAATGATGATGGAAAGAAATCAGATGCTAATATTTTTTGTACCACTGCATCTTGCATCAGACGACCAAGATACAAACGCAAGTATGGTTGTAAGGAAAAATCCGAGGCCGTCATCTCCTCGTTTCTACTGACTAATTAGAAAGCAATTTTTTCACCAGGGTCCTGAAGCTACTCGTGAGGAAATGGAATACACTGAACAGCAAGAAAAAAATCTTGTCACTTTCGAGAAGATAATAGATGGAAGAAATAAGGGTTTCTCTTTTACTTGTTCTCATCATGATAGGTGATAAAGTTTGCAATGCTATCATGCATAATATGTCTACTCAACGATGCTATTTATGCAATGCAGCTTCAAAATAATTTAGCAATATCGACACAGTTTTACAGAAGGAAGTCTCTGAAGATCATCTACCGTTCGGATTGTCAATTGTACATGCGTCTCTTCGGTTTTTCAAATGCAGTTTGCATGCAGTATATAAGCTTTAAATTAAACACTGGCAAGCACATAGTGGCAAAGAAAGTAGCAAGTAGGTCTGAAAAACCAATGTACAGAAGGGTTTCCGCATGGAATTAGGTTTTGTAGTCGATCGACCAAAGCCTGTTTTCAGTAGTGATCTGAACCATCAGAGATACTGCTTCTTGAATCACACACACAACGAGTGATGCGTGGATGCATTTATTTGTTTTGAGTCGGCCATCTAAACGTTTGACATATTTCGTCACACATAGTCATGTCACAGAGTCAAATTGTTTAGGAACACCAGCAAAGTGGTCAACCTGCACACTGGAATCCACCGGGGGTTTCTGAGGCTCATTTTTATTAAAGTCTTGATCGTACTTGATAGAACAGTATCTTGGAGTTGGCCAACCGCTGCCAGGGTCTAGGTGCTCGACACTTCTGTGACGATGTCATCTAGCGTCCTTGCCAAACAGGTCCACTTTATGATAAAATAAATGAAAAATAAAAATATGGTTCATTAGTATGTTGTAGATACCTAATTCTCTGATTGTGTTGTTTATCTGATTATTTGTTTTATTTACAGTGTATTTGTGTCAGTGACTTCTTTGTCACATGTCGGCCGTTTTCCTGTCGTTGCTAACTGCGTTGTCGTATTATTTTTGGGGTGTTTACTATTGTATTTTTTGTGTTTGGTTGTTTTTGATTCTGAGTCTGGTGTACTATTGTCGTAGTCTCTAAATGCGATCGCTTTGCTATTGTTTGACGTCATTGTATTGTAGTGCGTATGTCTTGTGAGTTAGATAATACAGTTGTCCATGTGTTGCATGGATAATTAAAGTTTGTTGTGGATACAGAATTTGAATAATAACGAGAAGTAGGGCACGAAGACAGGTAGACTGGGAGAGGGAAAGTAAAGCGTACGTCATGGAGGAAGAGCGCAATGAAACGGTGGAGGCACAGTTTGAACGTAGGGTGGCGTTGCTGTTGAACGGTGTTAGCAACAACAATGTCGTGCAACAAGGAAATCAGGGAGACGATAGCGATATGGCTTTTCTTGAGAGGACAGACGGTGTCAGATCGCATGTGATAGAAGATGTGAGTGTACCACAACATATCGAAGCAGAGTTGATTATTAGAAATTCGGACAGAGATGACAGAGAGCAATCATGCAGATACAACACCGGAGAAATCAAGTATGCGTTCGGTCGATCACCATAGTGAGGAAAAGGAAGATGACTTCAGTCTAGTGTCATTTTTAATAGGATTGGAGAAGGAACTTGATAGACTAAAGCCATGGTGGAAAAGATTAATGGACTTAGAGGAATGGAGGAGAAACTTAATGAGTTAGTAGGAAATAATGAGATGACTGGCATCAAAAATATCGGTGCTCAAGTAAATCAATGCGAGAGGAACACAAGTCATGGGCAAATCAACCTCGGGAATACGCACGTAAAGTAAACACCAAAGCAATGAAAGGTCTGAAGATTGCACAAAACGCTAAGAAGACGCCAGAGAGCCCCAAGATAGCAGTAAGTTTCGCAAGACGGATGGCACCCTAAGCATCGAAAACGAGTAAACGTACAGAACAGGAAGGAAAAGAGGCGGTGATCAATTTGAACTAGAAGGTCGTGCCCTATTTCTCGTTATCATTCAAATTCTCTATCAACAACAAACAGACAAAATTACGCTGAGCAGCGCACCGATACGAAAACATGTGAAGCCACGGATCTTCATGCGACAGCGGCCATGGACAAATTAGAGTCTGAGCTGCGCAAATTAGAGACTGGTTCTCACATAACAACTGCAACTCCAGTGAGCGAGACTGACGAGGTCCTGACGCTTCTTTCGTTCAAACCTCAACGGGAAGCTATCAACACGTGTATGGAGAAGAAATTGGAGGAGCCGCTAAGGAAACAATTTCAAATGTGGCCAAGCTCGAAATCAACAGAACCAGAAACAAATTCGGACGGCACGAATAACTGCATACCGATAACAGCGAGCAGAGAGGACATCGTGAAATGAACGTCGCATTTTATCTAAGCGGTGGAGGGAGCACAAATGAGGGAACGCCGAACGAGGACATCCAAAGGGCTGATATTTTCCGTAAGACGGATGTTGTCCATGAAACGCCGTTTGATTTTCAACACTTCTTACAATTCCGAAAACTCGGAATTTTCCGAAGTGAGGGTAAGTTTACTCATCAACTGACTTGGATATCACAATTTAATCTGTCTTCACCTCCAAATTTGCCTTTCAAATTAGACTTTATTTGAGGACACTTGGAAGGGTCAGTTGAAGAGAAAATGCGCGGAATATCAGAGACGTGTACAAGTTACCAGGAGTTCAAGGACAGATTCCTGAATATCTACTGTCCAAGGAGACACAGGAGTGTAAAAAATACGAGATGATTGTTGGCAAAGATTTCGAGAGTTCAAGCTACAAAAGCCCACTCAAGTTCCCTGATGCAATGATTGTCAAGAACCAGTATCTTGACGTACCATGCTATACCGGTGACATCATACGTCGCTTTTACGCCAAACTTCCGTCAGAATATCAACAAATATTAATTGGCAGGTGGAATGTGTACTTTCCGTAACACTTTACGAATTAGAGTACTCATTTCGAGCAGAGAATATCAGAGAACACAGAAGAAACTCGGAAAAGCCCTACGTCGCGTTCATAACATAACCATTACAATAATAGGAATGGAAATGTGCGAAATGGAACACCTTACGGAAACCATTCACGGTCGGGAAATTTTCGGGAATAAGGAAGTGGAACAACGAAGAGACTTGAATGCGAACTGCAATAGTTACGTGCTACTGAACAGAGGCTGGAATGGAAGGAGGAATGAAGGCTACAGACCACAAAACAACGGATGGCGAAACCATGGATCCGGTTTCAATGACAACACTAGATGTGCGCTAATTAACAACGGAGGAAACGGAAATGGAGGTCAGGCCGAGGAAAGTGAGATTCAGGAACCGAATCTAGAACGAGGGGTGCGAGGAAATGACAACCAACGTCAATGACTAATTGAATAAAATAGTGTAAAAGACAATAATTATTTCTTTAGAAATTTTTGTGATCCACGATGGTAATTAGTGCAGGAATTTGTCCCATTACTGCTAGTCATAAGAGTTAGTCATTGTTAGTATTTCACTGTACAAGTATTTCTTTGTAACAGGTGTCAAGTTTATAGATGTACAGATCGTGATCCCAGACATGACTAATCACAATTGTTGAGAGTTGTTTATTTGAGTTGTTTATTTGAGTCCTATTTCACGCGAGTTGATATATTCTCGTAGCAGTTTTGGAGTTTGCACGAAACAACATGATCAGGCTTCACAACAACGACAGAATTTTATGTCTTGTCCGAAACAAGTGCACGAGTATTGGGGACGGAATTCTCCTCGTAACATCTTGGAGTTCAGCTATAATCATATTTCTTCTGCTTATTGTGTGTGCATTGCAGTAAACGCCCTTGCACGATCCGGTATAATGTGTGAGAGGGGCGTCGTTGAGATTAATTTGTGAGACCCGTGGAGGTATTTTGCAGGATGGTCGTGTATTGTCCACGTGAGAAGCGTGTTGAATTTCCTGTGTTTTCCGCCACGACTCCGAGTTTCCACAAGGCTTTGTGAATATTCGTCATCGTTTCTTTCTCTGCAGTGAGAAATTAAATGGCATCACGTTGCTTGTAACGTACATCACCTACGGACACCATGTTGAAACTCTCCTGTAGCTACGCTATCTGTCGGAAGTGACGGAAACTTGGCGCGCTCACTCAGGAGACTGCAATTAATACATATGCAACGTTTACCATTCGTAGCATTATTTTCGGCTGAGAAAAAAGTGTGGTGCATTACTTTCTGGCAACCCTCGTAGTATGATTAAGCGTACTGTCAGTGCTTATAATGGGGAAGGCCCGCGATCTACCTATCTGTCTGAGTTTGACCGAGGGCACATTGTGATGGCTCAGAGGCTCGGCTCGAGCAGTTCGGAAACTTCTCGACTTGCAGCGTGGTCAAAGAGTGCTGTGGTGAGTAACTTGAACACGTGTTGAAACCAAGATGAAACGTCGTCCAGACGTTTTAGGGTTGCGCGGCCACCCCTCATTACAGATGTCTGACGCCTGTAGACTGATCAGACTGGTAAAAGAGGACAGGCGGCGAACTGTGGTGGAACATCAGACTGTAATGCTGAGCAGAGTAGAAGCGTGTGTGAACACACGGCGCACCGAACTGCCCTAATGATGGGCCACTGCAGCCGACGACCAATACATGGGCATATTAACGCCACGACTGCAGTAACTATGAAACTGGCACGTGACCATCGGCAATGGACGCTGGGGTAATGGCAGACCATTGCATGGTCTGGTGAATCCCGATACAGTCTTCATCCTGACAATGGGAGGGCGTGCATTCATGCTCTTGGAGTGGAATAGCACTTTGACACTTGTACTGCAGGTCTGAGAAAAGCTGGCGACTCCATAGTGATCTGGGGAACATGAACTTTTGCATCCGTGGATTCAGTGGAGCTCGTGCAAGACCCCATTGTGGCCAAGGAGTATCGTACACTGGTGGCAGACCACGTACACCCCTTTATGACGATCACGTTTCCCGTCGGTAGTGGCAGTTTTCAGCAAGATAATGCGTCGTCTCACAAGGCCAGGAGTCGCCGTTGGTATCCGGGTCAAAAATTACCATACCGGTATTAGGTAGTTGGTTATAATGTTCTGGCTGACTTGTGTACGTTTTAAGCTGTTAGTTACTTGAGTTCAAGTTAAATTTCGGAAATGAAAAATACTTTGCTGGGCTGCAGTAAGGGGCAAACTGTTCAAGTTACGTGTTCCAAAATTCGTTGTTAAAAAAAAGTGCAAATTTTTGCAGTTTTTGGACCAGTTGAATCAGTCAGTCCTACCCTTCCATCCTGCTTTTCAGTGCCATCTCCCCCCACAAGGATGCTATGAGCGTTGCAAAGATGTACATATACCCAACCTTAGATTATTTCAGCAAGGTAGAGTTATAAAGATGTGTGTATTTTGGATCGAGGAGTCGTGAATTTGCCTCTTTCCAAATAATATTAACAATAATACGACATTGTTTAATAAGGTATGGAGTGTGCATTAAAATGTTTATAAAAGTGATTTGACGGTTTTTCCACCTCAGACGCTCATGAAGCGTTCTGCACCAGTACACCAGTAAAGACGCGTCGGTGCCTGCTGGCTCTCCGTCATGGGCCATGCCCACCTTAGCTATTGCTGCACCTGCTCCTCCCACGAAGTACCTTGGCCACTCCAACCGGTAAACCAGAGTGCGTTCGGTCCCATTTGCAGAAGAAGTCTAGTACAATGACCGCCTTAAAGCGTGTTAGAGGAACGAGGAGGAATCTGCTCCACGACAAACACGTGTAAAAGTGAGACTTTTTTAAAAAAATAACTGGCTTCCGAGTACGTAGCCATGCTTCATTGTGAAGACTGTAAAGCACTGACAAGTCCAGAGGTGGCAGTAAACTGTAATGGCTGTTAATGATGATGATGATGATAATGATAATTAGTGTGGTAATGATGATGATGTTGTTATTGTTGTTGTTGCGGTAGTGGTAAATGGCTGGTAAAGATTATGATGCTGGTGCGCGTCAATCTAACACTCATTTGATACAGCTGTCGACTCTACTCTGTTCTGTGCACGTCTATTCATCGCTGCATAGGTACTGCAATCTACATCCCTTTGTACCTGTTCATTGTACTCAAGCCTTGTTCTCGCTCTAAAGTTTTTACCCACCAAACTTTCTTCCTTTACCATACCAATAATTCTATCATTCATCAGGATGTGTCATACCATTATCATTTTCATAATTCTTTCACGTCTCAGGATATGCCTTATCAACCGATCCCTTGTTTTTACTCATGTTCTGCCATAAATTTCTTTTTTCACTAATTCATTAGTTGCTGGATCTACCCATCTAATTTTCAACATTCTTCTGTAGCATCTCATTGCAAAAACTTCTTGTCTGAATTACCTGCTGTCCACGTTTCACTTCTGTAGAAGGCTACGTTCCAAGCAAATATATTACGAAAACACTTTCTAACACGTTTATATTCTTTGTTAACAGATTCATCTTTTTCAAGAACACTTTTCTTGCTATTGTAGTGTACATTTTATGATCTCTGTCTTTTGTCCACAGTCAGTTATTTTGCTGTCCAAGTAGCAAAACTCATCGATTACTTTTAGTGTCTCGTTTTCTAATGTAATTCCCTCATTATCGCCTGGTTTAATTCGACTGTATTCATTTATCTTGTTTTACTTTTGTCGATCTCATTTTATAATTTCTCTTCGGCACGCTGTTGAACGTTCATTGTCGTTTCTGACAGATTTATAGTGTAACTCGCAAACCTAAGAGTTTTTATTGCTTCTCCCTGAATCCTAATTCCCACTCCTAATTTCTCCTCGATTTCCATCACAGCTTGCTCAAAGTACTTATCGAACAACATCGAGGAATGGTACAATCCCACCTAACTACCTTCTCAGCTACTGCTTATTATATTAAAATAAGAGTTCCTTTGCTGGAATATGAATTACAGCATTCACCTTGTAGTCTGAGGGTATTTCACCCTTCTGATGAAATCATAGTATGCCATTATCTGCCGACAGAATCCATGTCGGATTGTTTCACCCCACTTAGGCGACTTGGGCGTCGATGATGTTGAAGTGGTTACCAGGACCACACAACTACCACTACCGAAGCAGATAAAAATCTCTGACTGGTCAGGGAATCAAACCTGGGACCTCGGGATCTTTCGGTAGCACCACTAACCACTAGACCATGAGCTGCGGTTACGTGTCTTATGTATACCTAGTGTATAAGTTGGAATAATTGCCTCGTGACTCGCTCTCCCAAGGTTCATAATGATTTTGAGAAAACTTGGTCGTCTCCAGTGAATATTAGATCTTTCAGTGCTCTGTCAAAGTCTTCTCGCAGCACACATCTACTATCTCATGTTCAGTTACCTGCTCTGCTCTTTCTATAAAATTGTCTTCAAGTGCGTTTCCCATGGACTGCCGTTGTATATTTTCCTCCAGTCTTCCAATCTTCACTTCACTTGTTACTACGGGCTTGCCATCTGTGTTCTTAATATTCATACACTACTTATCTTTTCCCTCAAAGATTTGTCTCATTTCTCTATACACTACATGTAATTTTCTCGTAATAATCATTCGTACTTCTACAGTATTGCTTTTCTCGTCAAGCCCTTCATGCTCTGCAACTTTTCCCTTTAATAAATCTACTTTTTGACCTCTGTATATCATTTGGCCTGGTTCGTTTGCCGAAGTTTTTGATTTTCTTGTTTCATCAGTTAATTCCAAGGATTTGCAATGGGTCTTGTCTTTCTGCCGTCATCTCGATGTAGATGCAGATGTACGTGTCTCCATATGGTATGCTTCCTATAGTGGCGTCAAAAAAATAAAATAAATTAATAAATAAATTAAAATAAAATAAAAATCCATTCTGCGTTACTTACACTGCCGTCAATAGTAAAGTACGTTAATACAGTGAGCATAAAATGCTTACAGTTAAGAGTATGAATCCTGAGAATAAAAAGTGCACAAAGATTACTTTTTTATGTTAATGGGCGTGACTGTCTATTTGGAAAGCTTCTGCCTGAAAATCCAGATGGAATCCAGATCCAGGCACAGATTTGTTCTGTCTGATGTAGCCTTCGCCTCTAATTACGTGAAAATTTTCCAGGAACGATATGTGGTTTGGATTCCATGTTAAACTCTAGGTCTCCTTTCTCCAGTAGAATTACTGGGGCCGGTTAGTGAAAAGCAAGCCGTCCAAGTGACATCCAACTGGAAAGCTGTAACTGGGACATTGAGCAACACGGAATAATTATTGTATCAACATATTTTACTGTTGACAGAACTAAATATTTTACTATTAATTGGAGTTTCAGTAACCCAGGATGGTTTATTTTTCATTTTTTATTCTTCATGACACAGAGTTGTATCGTGGTTCCGAATTCACCTTCAACTGTAGGTCTCTCTATACTTGACTGTAAGTCAGTGCTAAGGTCTGAGGGAGGCAAGGGCGTAACATCTTCAGCAGGACCGTGTCACGTAAATCACTGTGGTGTTCAATCCAACCTTCCGGCTGATGGGAGCTTTATGTTCTTTTTTCCGTACTTATGACTTGTTTCAAATACTTCGGTGCTGAGGGAAATCACCAGTAGAAAATATATCTTGCCCTTGAAGATCACGGCAAGTATTACGATGGTAGCCACATATAGAAAAATCAGGGAAAGCTGCAGGTGTGTGCCTTTTATCTGAAAAGCAGGGAAGCTAGGAGTAAGTTAAATATTATCTGGAGAAGGCAGCTATTCACTATGATACTCCAAAATGATCTTCACAACACGTGGGAGTAAATTTGGATCATAGTGTCACATTCAGACATCGTTGCCAGAAAACAAAGCTAAAAGTATCTGCCACGAAGAGCATCATTCGTAAACTTTCTGGAACAATATAGGGCTCAAAGTCAAATGTGCTCCGTCCGTCTGCCCTGGCACAATGTTTCTCTGCTGCAGAATATGTAGCACCAGTTTGGCGAAATTCCGCGCATGCAAAACATGTGGATGCGGCGCTGAATGAGAATGTGACTGGCTGCCTACGACCGACTCCTGGCACCAAAATTTAAAAGACGATGGGTACAGCGCCACTTGACATCCGGAGAATAAAAGCCGCAGAAGAGGATAACAGGAAGCAGGAAATCGATCCCATACCCCCAGATTGGAAATTAACCACAGAAACCTAGGGTGAGATGAAGGAGAAGCTTGATGCCCACAACATCAGAAATTCAGTCAACACCTGGAATTCTCCGAGAAGAGCTATGGAAAACTTCATTAATCGAATGGGCTGGAGAGAACATGAAAGAGGAAACTGCTGCGGGGTTTCATTTCCGTATTTAACATGCAAAGCACTAAGCCGATTGAGGACAGGAGTCTCGCTGTGCAAGGTGAACCTCAGAAAGCTTGGCCTCCGGGCTGGAGGCCTGTGAGTGTGATGAACTGCAGGACTGATAACATCTTCCGGTCTACAGAAACCTGCCTGATCCTCACACCACAAATATATACACTGAAGCGCCAAAAATACTGGTATACGCATGAGTATTCAAATACAGAGATATGTAAACAGGCAGAATACGGCGAAGCGGTCGGCAGCACCTACATAAGATAACAAGTGTCTGGCGCAGTTATTATGTCGGTTACTGCTACTACAATAGCAGATTATCAAGATTTAAGTGGTATTACAATCAGCGCAGGAGCGATGGGACACAGCATCTCCGAGGTACCGTGGATGTGGAGATTTTCCCGTATCACCATTTCACCAGTGTACCGTGAATATCAAGAATCCGGTAAAAAATCAAATTTCCGACGTTGCTGCGGCCGGAAAAGGATTCTGCAAGAACAGGACCAATGGCGACTGGAGAGAATCGTTCATTGTGACAGAAGTGCAACCTTTCCGCTAATTGCTGCAGATTTCAATGTTGGGCCATCAGCGAGTGTCAGAGTGCTAACCGTTCAACGAAACCATCAACAATACGGGCTTTCGGAACTGAAGGCCAACTCGTGTACCCTTGATGATTGCACGACACAAAACTTAACCCTCGCCAGGGCCCGTCAACATCGACATTGGACGTCTGCTAACCGGAAACATGTTTTCTGGTTGGACGAGTTTTGTTTCAAATTGTATCGAGCAGATGGACTTGTACGGGTATGGATACAACGTACTGTTCAGAATAGATCCCCACCCGCTCGTATTCTTACGGATTTATCGACAGCCCTGTAGGATGCATGGTGTCAGTTCCCTCCAGCATTACTTCAGATATTAGTTGAGTCCATGCCACGTCATGTTGCGGCACTTCTCCGTGCTCGAGTGCGTCCTACACGATATCAGGTGGGTGTACCGATTTCTTTGGCTCCTCAGTGTATATTCAGTAAGTTATGAGGCCATCAAGGCAGCGAAAGTATGGAGCTTACAGCTACATCTACATCTACGGTTCATGATTAAGTGTCTGGTAAAGGGTTATGGTCCATCTAACAGAAAATCAATAATTCCTGGCAGAATTTTCGTATTATGTTTATATTTTTCCATTATCTATGTCCTGTGTGGAGGAGCAGACAGAACGTCGGGCCACTCTCTTGCCCTTGTGGTGAGAAACTGCCCCTAAACGCAGAAAAATCAGCAATGCTGAGGATGAGGATGAAGAACGTAATGGAAACCACTACATTAGAGACAGACAATGTATATCCGCGGGACATGCGGGCTGTAATTGTAAAAGTGTCAAGATGATCTATCCATTGGAAAAGACTCCGGCATAGTTCCGCCTTCGGATCTCCGGGATGGGACTGCCAAGATGGGGTGACAATGAGAAAAATATTGAGTAACCAACAATAAGATAACGTTCCACGAGTCGGGACGTGGAATGTCAGAAGCTTGAACGTGGTCGGGCAGCTATAAAATCAGAAAAGGGAAGTGTAAAGGCTCAGTCTAGATATAGGGGGGATCAGTGAAATGAAGTAGAGAGAAGATACGGATTTCTAATCAGATGGGTATGAGGTAATAACAACAGCGGCAGAAAACTGTATAACTGGAGTAGGATTCGTAGTAAAGGGGATGATAGGGCAGAGGGTGTGCTACGCTACCGTGAACAGTTCAGTGACAGGGTTGCTCTCGTCAGAATCGACAGCAAGCTAACACCGATAACGGTAGTTCAGGTATACAGACCGACGCTGCAAGCTGAGGATGAAGAGATAGGGTACATATATGAGGCCATTGAACGGGTAATTCAAAACGTTAACGGAGATGAAAATTGAATAGTTAAGGGGGACTGGAATGGGGTTGTATGGGAAGGATTAGAAGAAAGATTTACAGGTAAATATGGGGTTGGAGCGAGGAACAAAAACGGGGAAAGACTAATTGAGTTCTTCAATAAATTTCAGCTAATAATAGAGATCAGTTCTGCAATAAATTTCAGTTAGTAATAGCGAATACTCTCTTCATTACAAGAGGAGGAGGTATACTTGGAAAAGGTAGGGATTCCAATTAGATTACATCATGGTCAGACAGAGATTCCGAAAATAGATACTGAATTGTAAGGTGTAGCCAGGAGCAGAGATAAATTCGCTTGTCAGATCACAATTTTGTAGTCATGAAAAGTATGCTGAAGTTTAAGAAGGAAAACGCGCAAAGAAGTAGGTTACAGAAGTACCAATGAATTAACAGAAACTCTCTGAGGCTACAGATATTTCGATAAAGAATAGCTCAGTCGGCAGATCGGATGAAGAGGAATGGACATCTCTAGAAAGGGCTATCACAGAAGTTGGAAAGAGAAACATAATTACAAAGAAGATAACTACGAAGAAGCCATGAGTAACATAAGAAATAGTTCTGTTGATCGATGAAAGAAGGAAGTACAAAAATGGTCAGGGACATTCAGGAATACAATACAAAGCAGGTCGCTGAGGAATGAAGTAAATTGGAAGTGCAGGGAGCCTACGACGAAATGGCTGCAAGAAAACTGTAAAGAAATCGAAAAAGTAATGTCTGATGGAAAGACTGACAGAGCATATAGAAAAGAAAAGCAACCTTCTATGAAATGAAAGGAAGGGAGGTAACATTAAACGTGCAATGGAAATAGCACTGGTAAATGCAAAGGCGAGAGGGGAGAGGGGGGAAGCGTACGTTGAAGTTCTCTATGAGGGGGAAGATTTCTCTGATGTGATATAAGAAGAAACAGGAGTCGACGAAGAAGAGATAGGGGATCCGGTGTTTGGAAGACTTAAAGGTCAAATAAGGCAGAAGCGATAGATAACATTCTATCAAAATTTCTAAAAGTGTTGGGGGAAGTAGCAAAGACTATTCACGTTGGTGTGTGGGATGTATACCTGACTTTCGGAAAAGTGTCATCCGTCTAATTCCCAAAACTAAAAGACGTGAAAACTGTGAGAACAACCGCACAATGAGCTTAAAAGCTCGTGCATCCAAGTTGCTGACAAGAATAACATACAGAAGAATCGAGAAGAAAACTTAAGATGTGTTAGATGACGATCACTTTGGCTTCAGGAAAGGTAAAGGCACCAGAGAGGCAGTTCTAACGTTGTGACTGATAACGGAAGCCAGACTAAAGAAAAATCAAGATATTTTAAAGGATTCGTCGATTTGAAAAAAAGCATTCGACCTATCAAGTGGTTCAAGATGTTAGAAATTCTGAGGAATATAAGGTGAGCTGTAGGGAGAGACAGGTAATATACAACATGCACCAGAGCCAAGAAGGAATAATAAGAATGGTAGACCAAGAACGAAGTGCTCGGATTATAAAGGGTGTAGTCTTTCGTCCCTACTGTTCAATCTGTGCATCGAAGAAGCAATAATGGAAATAAAAGAAGGATTCAAGAGTAGAATTAAAATCCAAGGTGAAAGGATATCAATGGTAAGATTCGCTGAAGACATTGCTATCTACAATGGAAATGAAGAAGTATTACAGCATGTGCCGGATGGAATGGACAGTCTAATGAGTATAGAATGTGGATTGAGAGTTAATCGAAGAAAGATAAAAGCAGAAATGAGAACGATAAACTCAGATCAAGTTTAAACATCACATAGTGGATGAAGTTAATGAATTCTGATACTTATGCAGAAAAATCAAAATAACGAGTGACGGATGGAGCAAAGAGGACATGAGAAGCAGTCTAGCAGCGGCAGAAAATGACATTCCTGGCAAGAGAAGTCTACTAGTATCCAACATAGTCCTTAATTTGAGGAAGAAATTTCTGAGAATGTACGTTTGCTGTACCGCATTCCATGGCACTGAAATACAGACTGTGGCGAAACCGAAACACAAGAGAATCAAAGAGATACGGGACGTGGTGCTACAGACGAATGTTGCGAATTAGGTGGATTGACAAGGTATAGATGGAAGAGGTTCTGCGCAGAATGGGAGAGGAAAGGAATATATGGAAAACACTGACAGGGGATATTAGAGAGAGCTGTGGCGGGTAAACACTGTAGAGGAAGGCAGAGATTTGAATACGTCCAGTAAATAATTGAGGACGTAGATTGCAATTGTTACTCTGAGATGATGAGGTTGGCACTGGAGAGGAACTCATGATGGGCCACATCAAACCAGTCAGAAGACTGAAAAAAAGTTTGAAAGACCTAAATGGGCTATAAAATGAAAGCACTTCGTTTAGCAGCTCTCGATTTGGCTGGGTACTCGGGTTCCAATCTGTGGGAATAGTAGAAGAAGTCGACTCGTGCAAAACAGATGACAAGATTACTTTGTTCTGAGTCTTCGTAGCTGCAGAGATATTCTGCTGGCTGTATAAAAGTTGTACAAGCAGCTGAGAACAAGAAGAACAGCTATGTAGTGCTGTGTGATAAAGCTATCACCATTTTTTTTATTTCTATTATTTTTTGCCTTTCAGTTTTATGCCCATAGAGCCATTTAGTTTTTAAGTGACTTAAATAAGTCCGATACAACACTTCTGATTAAGTACACGGCAGGATATAACTTGTTACAAGCGAAGGTTCATAATTAAACGTCACGCGGCAGTACGTTAGGTCAGTTAAAACACTATAGAGACTAAAATGAAGAGAAATAAATCCATAACGGAAGGTACACACTACATAAAATGATAATTAACAGTTATACATTACTGACAGTACTAATACAAACTTCCTACCTGGATCCTAGAAGAGTCAGTTTTAACTGGCTGTATTAACTCGTCTAAAATAATCAAGAATTTCAGATTCATATGTTTCTTCTATGTCAGTGTATCAGTGATTCATCTGACTGCGTATATACTTGTTACATATTTGATTTTTCCACACACAGAAGGAGTTCCTTTTAACCTTATAGGAGCATCATCACAAATGTTGGAAGGGGACATTTTAACGCCACCAATCGGCGAATCAAGGCTCGGTATTGTTGTCTTCTACTGTTGCATCCAAAGGACAGGTGGTTCACATCTTCCAGGCTTTCACATTCACAACACGGCGACCTACCAGCGAGAATGGGTGCGTATGCTGTCGGAAGCAAGCGTAATTAAAGTTCAGTCGTGCTACCCTGCATACAAACTTTCTGTCATGAGAGCTCGTTCACCCCCGCCCCTTCTAGTTGCCTCACTCCCGGAAGGAACCACTGGAAAAAGACGAGAAACGTTGATACCGTCTCAGGCGCTAGTTTAATTGATTGATGTAAGTGAAGGAACAAGGCTAACGAAATTCAAATGTTTTGACTCTGTCCGTCGGCACAGAAGTTTGACTCTGTCTGTCGGAATTTAAGGGAAGAGAGTTTCTCTTGGACATCATCCGCGGGCATGTTGGTTACCGGGATGTAGTGAAAGGAGCGCAAGCAGTGTCGGGCTCTCCCTGTTAGCTGACAACAGCCCACGCGGAAGAAGGGAGCACCGCCCCTCAGGGATTCACACTTTCTCCACACAAACAACGATCCCACACCTCGTTTGCGTCTGATGCACTGGCGCTGCTGATAATGTCTGAAGGAGGGAGCTGCCCTTGTTTCACACTAGCAACTGACGCACTAAGTGACAAAAATTTTTCACAACAAGAAAATGTAATGGTAAAGCAAATAGTTTTTTCTAATAGGTTTCTCTCCTTTTGGGACTTCTCTAAACAAAATACTAGGTTAATTAACAATTATGGTAAACTGCTACGGAACAGGGGTGCTTAAGACCAGCATCGTGCAGTAAAGAAGCTGTTTTTTGCTGTTTGAAACAACGACGTATAATTGAGCTGGTGATAACAGTGACTGATCGTTTGGAAAATAATTTGTTGTCAGACACAAGAAACAAGGGAAGAGGAGCGTCGTACAGGTTAGTGTCATTGACAACCGGCCGTCCTACATGCGACTTGCTGGTAATGCGACAGTAATCACCAGCTGTCCCTGAAAGTAACATGTAGCTCGGTGCGTTGCGGTTATACTAGACTACACCAGGCTGCTATCAACGAAACCTTGGTGCCTCTGATAGACAGTACATGAATGTCCACGAGGAAACATGTTGGAGAAGAGATAAAAGTTACTCTGGGACTTAATGCATGCAATAGTGCCTTGTGTTTTGCTCTCTACTTATGTGCTTGCTAATTGTAAGACTGATTTTGGCGGTCCGCTCTTCTCAGCGCCTGAACTTACTACTGTGCCAAAGGCACAAGGGAAGAAGCTATATGAATTGTGTTTGAGGAACCATCTATCCACGCTTTCCGATACTACTGTCAGAATGGTACAGCTTTTGATTCCCAACTCATTGTATTTCTCTTTGCAAGTATTGAGATAGAACGAACCTGGCGCTACGCCAAATTACGGTAATCATTTCAGTTTTTAGGTTGCCACAGGATAATTTGACCTTTCCATGTACAATAACTGTCCTCTGATGGAAAAAGGTTTGCGTACATCACTTTTTACCGCAGCCAGCATCTGTGTGCGCTGTCAGTTGCACAGCGCAACTCGACTTCAATATCTCTTGTGTCGGTTGTACATTGCTCATTTGTAAGTAGTTGTACTGTATTGCATGTGAGTTATGCCAGATAGCTACTATGTTAACTTTTCTTAAGCCCTTAATCAGTGATCCCTTAGCAGGCTGTCATATTAAACAGAAATCCAGTATGGATAAAATCTAAAAATTTTCTTGTTGTTAGTCTGATTTTCGAAAACTTTAAATTCTTTTGGCCATTCTAACTTTTTCTATAATCATTTAGAACTCGTTCATTAGCGTGTCTCAGATTTTCTTTTACCTCGGAGTGTGTTTTCATAAGAATTGAAGTGTTTCCTAAGTGCCAGGGAAAAGTAAAGAATTTAATTGCCGTCCTTCAGCGTATGTTATCTACAGTTTGTTATTTTTCATCATGTACAAACTCGGACCTGCAGGGTTTCCATGCCAGAGACCATTTATTCAATCATACATTGTTACCGAGACTATGTTCTAATACGCGCTATATCATGAAGCCACAGTTACAGTATGTGTTGAAAATAGTTTCCATGTGCCTCAAAGCATGCGTCCACGGCAGGCGATGTAACATGTTCTGTCTCACACGTTCACATCGGCCAGGCTGCATCTGGACTGTGTCAAAGGCAGCCATAACACTCTGCTCCAGCATCTCCACATCTGGAATGGGCTCAGCATACATGACCTCACAACCAGAAATTGGGGGGGGGGGGGGGTAGAGATCCAGTGAACGAGCAGGCCGTGGAACTGGACCCCCTCTTTCGATCCATCGACCAGGGATAGAGATGCGTCCGGATGTTAACGACGTAGTGGGTTGGAGCATCATCATGTAGCAGCCACATAAGCCCTCGAATCATCAAGGGAATTTCTTCTAGAAGGGGAGACAAAGTCACCCGCAAGCAACGCCGATAGTTCTGGCCTGTTGTAGGACGTGGAAAATGACTGGTCACAAAACACGGTCGCCAATTATCCTAGCCCACACTTACCGGCTGCACCGATTCTGATGATTCGCTGTCACCATACCATGAGATTTCTGCATACTATCCCCCATATGTTGATAAAGTTGAAGATACCACCCCGCGTAAGGGGGCGGCCTCATCTGTGAATAGGATGGATGACAAATCACTGAATCGTGGTTGCCTGGTGAATGAACCAGTGGCAAACTGCTGCCGATGTGGAAAGTCTGTCAATAGTAACCCCTGCATACGCTGTAAGTGATACGGTTAGTAATAATTGTCATGGATAATGTTTCACACGGTCGTCTGGCTGTATTATATCCACTACAAGGTGAGTAAGCAAGAGAAGTCAATTGGTCACATCATTACCAATTACTATAGCAGGAGAGAACACTAGGTCTCTAGCATGGAAACCATGCATTTCCGGACATAAGTTCATTAGACCTCTTTCTTCTATTTCCTCTCATCGATAAATCCCTGGAGTTTGTACAAGGTGGAAAAAATCACCCCGCATAAATTAATTGCAACCTTGATATCTTGACCCGAGGCTAAATTAGTCTGTTTTACATGTACCTGTGTATTGTATTTAAGTGGGCACTAAAGAAACGCCATACGAAACTAATGGCCTCCAATCTGTGGATTATCGTTTATCACAAAGGTCTGAACGCAACTGCTAAGTATAATAACGAAGACTGTGGAGCCAGGCTCTGCAATTACGGACTAGTTTTTGCTGCAGCGCGAAACAGTTAAATACTGATTCCCACAATTTGTAATGCTAAGGTAATTAAGTTATTCGGCACGTTGTTCAAGCAGTTATCGCTCCTAATGCATGCTAGTGTTACAGGTTGGTAGGCCTGTTTAATCAGTTGCTGAAAGAGAAAGCGAAAGTTATAAGAATTTAACCAAAAGTTAGTCGTAAAGTTAATGTATACCAACCAGTTGTATTACAGAAATCCCTGATGTGCTTTGTTTGGAACAAGCCACGGTGCTTTATCAGTGATTAAAATGTTTCTGTCGTCAGGAAAGATGAGATTGCCTCATTTTCAACATTTTATGCAAAGTCATTGTTCTACGATATCTTGATATAGTTTCACAACAGTCGAACTTGGTTGGGGAGACATCCTTATCCCGGTGTAGCGGAACCTCTCTGCTTAAAAATCGGTTTTCTGGCCAAACGAGTGAGTTTTGGGGGAAGACGGAAGTTTGCGGGAGAGTATGTAATAGTTTTGCCGACGGAGGACGGACACTGGAGGACTCAGGTTTGGAGCGCCGAAGCTTACGCTGGTGAGAGAGGTTAAGGGCTCGCACAGTGCCTATGGCAGACATCGTGACTTCCAGCACGTGGCTTGCACAGAACGTTTCCTTGGGAGGACAGAAGAGTGAAGTTAAATGCAACTGTTGTGTTGATGGAATATGTGCTACAGGCACTGTTGCTCGGAAGTATTGTTGTTGTTGTGTTCTTGAGTCCTGAGATTGGTTTGGTGCAGCTCCATGCTACTCTATCCTGTGCAAGCTTCTTCATCTCCCAGTACTTACTGCAGCCTACATCCTTCTGAAGCTGCTTAGTGTATTTATCTCTTGGTCTTTCTCTACTATTTTTACACTCTACACTGCTCTCCAATACTAAATTGGTGATCCCTCAATGTCTCACCACATTTCGAAAGCTTCTATTCTCTTCCTGTCTAAGCTATTTGTCGTCCACGTTTCACTTCCATACATGGCCACACTCCATACAAATACTTTCAGAAACGACTTCCTGACATTTAAATCTATACTCGATGTTAAAAAATTTTTCTTCTTCAGAAACGCTTTCCTTGCCATTGCCAGTCTACATTTTATATCCTCTCTACTTCGACCATCATCAGTTATTTTTCTCCACAAATAGCAAAACTCCTTTACTACTTTAAGCGTCTCATTTCCTAATCTAATTCCCTCAGCATCACCCGACTTAATTCGATTACATTCCATTATCCTCGTTTTGCTTTTGTTGGTGTTCATCTTATACCCTCCTTTGAAGACACTGTCCATTTCGTTCAACTGCTCTTCCAAGTCCTTTGCTGTCTCTGACCCAATTACAATGTCATCGGCGAACCTCAAAGTTTTTATTTCTTCTCCATGGATTTTAATACCTACTCCGAAATTGTCTTTTGTTTCCTTTATTGCTTGCTCAGTATACAGATTGAGTAACATCGGGGAGAGGCTACAACCCTGTCTCACTTCCTTCCCAAGCACTGCTTCCCTTTCATACCCCTCGACTCTTATAACTGTCATCTGCTTTCTGTACAAATTGTAAATAGCCTTTCGCTTCTTGTATTTTACCCCTGCCACCTTCAGAATTTCAAAGAGAGTATTCCAATCAACTTTGTCAAAAGCTTTCTCTAAGTCTACAAATGCTAGAGACGTAGGATTGCCATTCCTTAATCTTTCTTCTAAGATAAGTCGTAGGGTCCATATTGCCTCACGTGTGCCAACATTACTACGGAATCCAAACTGATCTTCCCCGAGGTCAGCTTCTATCAGTTTTTTCATTCGTCTGAAAAGAATTCGCGTTAGTATTTTGCAGCTGATTGTTCGGTAATATTCTCATCTGTCAACACCTGCTTTCTTTGGGATTGGATTTATTATATTCTTCTTGAAGTCTGAGAGTATTTCGCCTGTCTCATACATCTTGCTCACCAAATGGTATAGTTTTGTTAGGGCTAGCTCTATCGGTGCTGTGTCAAACTCTTCACGCAGTATCATATCTCCCGTTTTATCTTCATCTACATCCTCTTCCATTTCCATAGTATTGTCCTCAAGTACATCGCCCTTGTATAGACGGTCTATATACTCCTTTCACCTTTCACCTTTCTGCTTTCCCTTCTTTGCTTACAACTGGGTTTCCATCTGAGCTCTTGATAATCATGCAAGTGGTTCTTCTTTCTCCAAAGGTCTCTTTAATTTTCCTGTAGGCAAATTCTATGTTACCCCTAGTGATTGGCACATCTGCATCCTTACATTTGTCCTCTAGCCATCCCTGCTTAGCCATTTTGCGCTTCCTGTCGATATCATTTTTGGGACGTTTGTATTGCTTTGTGTCTGCTTCATTTACTGCTTTTTTATATTTTCTCCTTTCATCAATTAATTTCAATATTTCTTCTGTTACCCAAGGGTCTCTACTAGCCCTCGTCTTTTTACCTATTTGATCCTGTTCTGCCTTCACTGTTTCATCCCTCAAAGCTACCCATTCTTCTTCTACTGTATTTCTTTCCTCCACTCCGGTCAATTGTTCCCTTATGCTCTCCCGGAAACGCTGTACAACCTCTGGTTCTTTCAGTTTATCCAGGTCCCATCTCTTCAATTTCCCACCTTTTTGCAGTATTACTGTCGTCATTTTATTAGAGTTACAGTATACATTTCTTTGTACTGAGTATGGTACTTAAAATTGATGTTCTATAACTGTGCAACTTCATTTTAGAGACTCGATATCTGCTCAGAACATGTTTGCTAAATGCTGTTGTGTAATGAGAATGGTGCTATATAAGCCACTAGTTCAGGCCGACTTGCTGAAATAGTTATAAATACATTGGTATTAGGCCACGGCGGTGGCAAGTACGATTGCTAGTGCTTTCAAGGCAACTGTATTTCTGTGCGCAGATACAGACTAATGCTGAATTCTAATAGGCCTGTTAATGATGAAGACGAGGGCGGGACACAACCAGTCGCTTATAAAGAAAGAAAAGCTAAACTCATGTTCTGAAAAAAAAAAAACAGAACATCTTGAAGGACTATAGATAGGACATTCATACTCACAAGACATGTACCTAAGTATGATCTACAGAAATGATTAATATTAAACAACGTCGGCCCGCGGGTTCAAGGTCAAATCGATATCGCATTGAAACCGCACCTTTCGCTACCATCTGCCTGGGACTTGCGTTCTCGCTATGAACCGAAGGTAATGGAACAGTTTGACTTGATCAGACGCGCATGATGCCTTGCGTACCTATGCGCGAACCGTACCTTCAAATCAATGAGTTTGAAAGAAGGAGTGTTATTGACAAGAGGACATGTGATGCATCCATCTGGGAAATTGCTGCTCGTGTGGGACGAAGTGTTTCGGCAGTGAAACGAGTGTGTGCAGAATGGTTCACGAAGTCCGTAGAATACGTCGGGATGGGTCAGCCCGCACCACCAAAACCGCTCCCCAAGGACATCGACATCTCACCCGAAAGGCATTGCAGGACATATCTGGGTCCTTTTCGGCTCTTGTACAACAGTGGGACAGTGTAACACATGGTACACTATCAGCGGTGACACTGCGTCGCCGTTCGTTATGACATCGGATACGTGCCGTGGTCCACTTCTCCGCCTGCCTTTGACGAATGTGCAGAAACATGTTAGACGGCCATGGTGCGTGGAACGACGTCACTGGGCACAGGAGTGGCATTAGATAGTACTTTCGGACAAATACGGGTCCCATTTGTTTGAAAATTACGAGATTTGTTTCGCTACAGACAGGGGGAGCAGCATCACAGTGACTGTGTCGCACAAGACATTCAGCTCCAGCTCAAGGCCTTATGGTGATTGGCGCTGTTAGGTACAACCACAGCTCACAATTGGTGCGTGTCCAGGGCATTGTGACCAGTGTGACCTACGTGAATGACGTCCTCCGACCCGTAGCCGTAACCTTTCTGCACAACCAACCAGACAAGACAATGCACGACCACGTATTGCTGCAAGAACACGCGCTTTCTTGGCGCCACAGGATGTCAGCATGTAGCTCTGGTTCTCCAGGTCACCAGACTTGTCGCCAGTCGAAAATGTGTGGGACATTGTGAAATGACAGGTGCAGTGCTGTGATCCAGTGCCAACCGCCGCCGGTGAACTTTGGAGCCAGGTTAGTGCAGCATGGATGGCTGTACCACAGGAAACCAGAAGCGTCTTATACGCGTCGATGCCATCACGCGTGTAACACGTTATCAGGACCCACGGCGAACCCTTTGCCTACGGGGCAACAGGACACATGCTTAATGAGGAGACACAAATGCTAATCATTTCTGCAGAACATGTCCTATGAATGCGAACGTGCTATCTGTAGTCGTTCAAAGTCTTCTGTTTTTTCTTCAACATGAGTGTATACTCTATCACAGATTATTTACTACGCAGTGAGAATTAACATCTAGTGCTGTAGATTCTCTTCTTAAAGGTTAAACTGTTAATTGCTTACTGATTTGTGTTGGTTTCAGTTGCTATGTTTATGTGGGACTCCCAAGTCAGTGTGAGAGAGGCATTTCCTCACTGCTTGCGTAGGGTAAATACCGCTGAAATTTATTGTAGGATAAAGTCTTGGTTGCTGTATTAAACTTTGTAGATTACTGATTTATGTGAGAAATTGTTAATTTTTTTCTAAGGGTTGTTTCAGAACTAAAGTATTTAAAAAATATATATATTCTTTTGAAAAAGTCATTGTTTCAATGTTTTATATGGTTCCAGAACTGTTGACTAATCTAAAAAGAAACTTTTGTGCAGTAATCAGCGACCTTAGTTTTCTGCAAGATAAAAGTTCTAAAAATGCAAATGTAATCCAGACTCAGTCAATAGCTTCACGCTTCACCACTGTGACCCAGCTACCTGTAACGTCATTGTAGTACACTAAGAGCAATGAAAAGTTAATCTCAGGAATATTAATGTTATTTTTCCAGATTTGACAAATAAATGACACAAATATTTTTTCGTTTGAGTTGCATGCTAGACCCTCTGCACTCCACTGCTCTTTGGATGACTATATGGAGTAGTTCATGGTAGAGAGCTGCAGTGCTGACTGTGATCTGACCCGGATAGAAATAGCGCATCGGGTTAGCAGCCTGTTATTGGCCATTACAGAAACATGGGTTTCAGATTTTGTACAGCAGTTACGTAAACGGGTCACTGTGACCAAATTGCAGATATGCGGAACTCTGATAATACTACGGACATGTGTTTCTAACAGCCTTCCTACACGTCAGTGGTTGTGGCATCGAACAAGTTTTGATACGCAGAAATAGATGTCTTTCTCGGGATGAATGGATCCTGTTAGAGACGAAATTAGCCCAGTAACACTGAAACAATATACCTCATTTGGTTCATTAGCAGAATAATTACACCGGCACTCAATTTACTTTCGTGGGTTACAGCGAATGGTGTGAAGCGCTTTTGAATTAAGAATTATGTTGGTGTTAACCATTTTTCTTTCGGATTATAACAAAAGTTAAATCGAATTATCTTCATTACATTGCAGTTTTAGGCTACAGTTAAGAAAAACTGGTTGTTTCGAAAAGATTCATCTGTTTTGAATGCACTATAGTCTATATAATAGAAGATAGAAACAAGCTGTGGATTTAAATTTTTTAAAGTAAAAAGTTTTTCTTCTGAAGAAGAAAACCATACGCTATTGCAAGAAATTATCATCTGCTTGCAACCTGGGCTACTTGTAGCAACTGCTTTTCGGACAATAATTTCGATTTACATCCTACAAATTTTCGTCGCTCTCACAACTTGACACATCGACAAACATCACGATGAAAATTTAAACTGTTGTTTAGTTTCAACAAAAATCGACAACTGCAGGCGGGATGATATTATTTCAATAAATTGCCGCAGCTGCGCACATAAGTTCTATGAAAATCGTCGATCCAAGCGATGTTCAAACTCCCACCCCTCACTTTTGTGAGTATGAACGGAGATAACTGTTTGACTCATGATGCTACGCGGCGTCACATGTCACCTAAAGTTGTTGGAACGGGATGTACATAAGCTGAACTGTAAAAATGGCAACAGATCACATGCCGTAAGATCAGGTAACACTGGAGGCCAGTGATGCAATGCGAAGTCGGTGAATCCCTTACTGTTGGTCCATGGTTGACGCAGGTCAGTGTTAGGAAAACAATGCCACACAGGTGTAACTCAAGTGCACCTCAAATAAAACGCGTTTTCAGTACAACATAAAACAGCAAATGTTGCAAATTTCACTTTTATTTACATGATTGATGGCTTGTTTCAGATCAGGACCCATTTTCAAATCATCCAGATATCAAATTGGTATTTTCCAAAACATAAGAACAGTGCCAGATAACAAACATATAGCAATAATGGTAAACCTTTTTGGAATACAATGATCAATAGATTATTATATTTTAACCAAAGTTCAATCAAAAATATTTTTACGACCTTTTCGACGAAATTTTATAATAAAAGCACCTACTCTTTTGTTGTAAATATATAAGATTGGTTATACCCATGGCAAAAGCTATGTATGTAAAATATGCTGTACAACGTACAAAAATTTTATTAAATTGATATTGATTATTATAAAACTATTAGATCGATGAGTTCCAAAAATAAATTTAATCCGCGGTCTCATCAGTTATTCAGACATACATAATGTGGAATGTACTCTTGGCTGCTACCCTACTGCTATAAAGAATATTGCTATGAAAACTACAGTTAAAGTAAGACGATTCTGCAACATCCAACAAAAATGCAATTGTGATGTAGGCGACTCGGTATAATCGATATATACCACAACTCCAAGGACTTTCACATCTTTGATGTAACTGACAGGAATAGTATTAAGGTTGCCCGTAGAGGGCACAACTATTACATATCGTAGTTTACCGTTTTTATCTAAAATATAAATAAGCTGTACACATACTATCTGGTAATCAAACATTTTAAATGAATCAATTTTATGTTATTAGTATATTTCCTACTTTTATACTTTGACGATGACGTCATATTATGAACACTGATTGGCAGTTATGAAGTAGTGTGACAGGAAGTAGGCGGAGCCTCTGCATATTTAAGCTCGTGCTCAGCGCTCATAACCATCAGTAGACTTTGTAACAGCTGAGGAGAGCTCCACCTACCATCCTAAGGGAGCCATGGTTATAATTAATTTTATTTTATTTTGCTAAAAAGAATTTGACGTCATTAGACACTTTCATTTTATTTTAAGATTGGTTTCTAGTATTTCATAAAATTAATCCACAGGTCTGATGATGGTTATGTAAAAATAACCGAAACCGGTTACCTATGTCATTGAAACATAAATGGTGTGATCAAGACCGAACTTTACTTAAAATATAATAATCTAATGATCACTGTATTCCAAAAATGTTTACCAAAATTGTACAAAGTATGTCTAGTCAGGCAATTGGAAATTACAAAAGGTTTAGAAATATTAGCACCCAAATTATGAAACTTGGTATGAAAGTTAAATTTAATAAAACTTCCCTCATGGAACACATCATACCAAAATATGCTATAATCAATATCCAATCCAAATCTAGTTATGTAACATATGTACTACAAAAGAGTAGTATCTTATGGATTAAATCTGAAATTAGTGAACCTTTTAAGATAAAGGATCTTTTAAATCTCGAAATGTATAGTCTGCATTTATTGCTAAGTAATGAACTCTCAACTTTGATTTTTTCTATTTTACTAAGCAGCACTGATGAGAAAATAGACTTTTTATGTAAAGCGATTACCCAAAGACATCAGAGAAAAATTGATTTACTCATAGCTAAACAACAAAATAATCTTTTAGAAAAGGTCAACAATATACTTCAATTTTATCCAAGGACAATGAATCTTACAGATATTCATTTCACAAAGTCCGAAATGTTGCTACTTGACAAAGGCTTAAAGTATAACCTAACTCCCCGACTAAATAATACAAATGTTAAAGACATAATTGCTGATGTTATAGCAACAAGCAAAATGTCGAAAATAAATAAACCCGCAGCATGTAAGATAGCCCTTAAAACGAAAGATTTAATTCTAAAAGAGAAAAATATACTGCATAGAAAAACTGAAGATAAAACACTTAAAAATATCAATAATAAACTACTAGCAGAGAAAGCAATTGTATTACATGCTGATAAAGGAAATACCCTTGTTATTATTAAAGAAGACGATTATATATTCAAAACACTTTCATTTTTTAATGAAAATGGGATCATCGAAGTATCTAAAGACCCCACCCCAAAGTTCCAGATAAAAATCAAGAAATTAGTCAATGAAATATTCACCTCTTGACCTCTGAAGAAAAGAATATGATGAAAAATATGAGTCCCCAAATTTCTAAATTAAGATCACAGATAAAACTGCATAAAAAAGAGAAATCTATAGAACCTATTGCCAGCTACAAAAGTAGTCCTTCATATAAACTAAATATGTAACTTAAGAAAATTTTGAAAGCATTCTATATATATGACAGCAATTTCAGTATCAAAAACCATTATGAACTAGCACAACAAATCCACAGTATAGACATTCCAACTAGTGAAAGTTTCGCCTCATTAGCATGAAAATTTGTATACAATATACCCATTAATGAGACGATTAATTTAATTAGGGATAACTTAGTACAATACAAAAATATGACTAAAGACGAAATAATCGAATCTATATAACTGCTTGAAGGCACTTTAGATTACAATTATTTCTCTTTTAATACTAAAATCTATTGTCAGAAAGATGGCTTAGCAATGGGCAATTCTTTGGCTGGGACTGTTGCAGAAATTTTCATGAACCATATTGAGACGCAATTCCTGAAATATAACCCTGATATCGCAAATAAAATCATATATTACAAGCGATATGTAGATGATACATTATTGCTTTATAATGGTTCAAAAGATGAAGTTGAGAAGGTTGCTATAAAATTAAACTCTATGCATCCGAAGCTACAATTTACGGTTGAGCATGAAAATCGAAAATCTATTAACTACCTAGATCTCACTATAACTAATAACAATGGGAAACATTTCTTCACCATATACAGGAAACCTACAACCACTGATGTTATTATTAATACCACATCATGTCATCCTGACAAGTACAAAAAAACATATTTTAAGTCTATAATACAGCGAATACTAAAATTATTACTAGAAGTTAATGAGACCAAAAAGGAAAAGACCATCTTAAAACAAATTGCAAAAACCAACTTATTTGACACTTGACAGGTAGATATCATTTTTAATAAAGTGCAACAATCACAAAGTACTCCACGAATAGGTAATCCAAAATATATGAAGATGACACATATGGGAAACATATCTGATAGAATTAATAATTTATTCAAAAATACTGGAATAACAATAGCATTTACAACAGACAATACTTTACAACAAAAATTAAAATATAACGTAAGTAAAGATAATGGAAAATTTACCAGATCAGGAGTGTACAAGATCCAATGTAGAGACTGCGAGAAAATATACATAGGCCAAACAGGTCGAAATTTTGCACTAAGGTACAAAGAACATACATCGGCTACCTCACGAACAAAGTCTGTATTCGGCCATCATATAGCATTCAATAATCATGCTGACGGGACAGTAAAGCAGAATTTACAAGTTTTTCATTATGCAAATAAAGGCTTACTTATGAATATCTTGGAAGAAATCGAGGTATATGCTCATTTGAAAACTAAATCATCAATGCTGCTCAATGAACAATTAGATTTTAGCGAAAAATATTTTATGACGTTTTTGACGAAATTTTATAATAAAAGCACCTACTCTTTTGTTTTAAAATATAAGATTAGTTATACCCATGGCAAAAGCTATGTATGTAAAATATGCTGTACAACATATAAAAATTATATTAAATTGACATTGATTATTATAAAAACTATTAGATCGATGAGTTCTAAAAAAAATTTCATGAGTGGTCTCATCAGTTATTGAGATATACATAATGCTGAACATACTCTTGGCTGCTAACCTACTGCTATAAAGAATGTTACTACGAAAATTACAGTTAAAGTAAGACAATTCTGTAACAACCAACAAAGATGCAATTGTAGTGTAGATGACTCGTTATAATCGACATATACAACAACTCCAAGGACTTTAACATCTTTGACATAACTGACACAGTAATAGTATTAAGGTTGCCCATAGAGGGCACAACTATTACATATCGTAGTTTACCGTTTTTGTCTAAAATATAAATAAGCTGTACATATACTAACTATCTGTTAATCAGACATTTTAAATGAATCAATTTTATGTTATTAGGGTATTTCCTATTTTTATACTTTGACGATGACGTCATATTATGAACGGTGATTGGCAGTTGTGAAGTAGTGAAGTAGTGTCACAGGAAGTAGGCGGGGCCTTTGCATATTTAAGCTCATGCTCATCACTCATAACCATCAGTTGACTTTGTAGCAGCTGAAGAGAGCTCTGCCTACCATCCTAAGGGAGCTATGGATATAATCAATTTTATTTTATTTTGTTAAAAAAATTTGACGTCATTAGACACTTTCATTTTATTTTAAGATTGGTTTCTATCATTTCCTAAAATTAATCCACAGGTCTGATGATGGTTATGTAAAAATAACCGAATCCAGTTACCTATGTCATTGAAACATAAATGGTGTGATCAAGACTGAACTTTAGTTAAATATAATATAGCAATAACAAAATTCAGTGAACAGTACACAGCAAGCAGATACATCAATAACTGTTCAGTGATCTTCAGTGTGTTTTTTCTTGACATGGTTCTTATATACTGAAAATTACCATTTGGCTGTCTGCATTATTTGAAATTGGTCCCGTCTGGAAATTAGTCATCAGGTAAATAAAAGTGATATTTGCAACTTTGTCTTTTCGATTACTCCAGCATGTTGGAAGTACATAAAAATGAGTTTTGTTTGATGCGGTAAACCTTTAGTTCAGGTTAATAATTCAAATTCACTCCAAATTTCTGTCTTCATTTTAGTCTCAGAACACACCAGTCTTCATGAATTACTGTATACAAGAGTAGCATAACAAGCATAATTTTGCTGTATTCTGCATTGTTGCCAGGTTTCACTCCTCCCCTGCTTATGATATCATAGATGACTTCTTCATTATTGCCAGATTTCTACGTCTTCAACAAAGGCCAGTTGCCCTATGGTAAGAATTTACAAATGTTCCAACTGTGCAGAGCATCAAAATATAAATGGTGGTGCTAGATGTAAAATGGCGAGAAATTCAAAATTCTCCATTCTCCTCCCAGAATCCAGGAGGACTCACCTAGAATATTGGCACAGCTTATAACATCATAATCCAATACGGTGATCCAAAATGGCTGACCTCAATCACTGGAGCAGTGTGCATGGAAGTCTCATTATCTAGGTTTTCCCCAACCCTATGATGCAAGAATTCAAGATTCAAAATGTTGGTATCAGTTTTGGAGAACAGCCACCCTGAAAAAAGGTCTAGACTGCAATGGTTACTTTATTCAAAATGACCGGTTACAGCCTAGTCTTAGGCCATCTTTAGAACAGCACCATCAGCTGAAGGTGACGATTTCCAGAACTATCAACAGACCTCAGTCGCTGTTCTGGACATCTTCATCTTCAGCAGATGGTCCTGTTCTGCAGTTGGCCTACAACTAAGCCGAAACTTGTCATTTTAAATATAACAGCCATAACTATCTAAAATGTTCTTTTCACTTATGTTATAGAGTTCAACATGGCTGACCCTAGGATACTGATATCATTCGTTTTAAGTATATATTTCAAAATGGCCTGGCCACTAGGTCCCATGCCTCCTCCCCCTCCCCCCCCCCCCCCCCCCGCTCCACCAACATCATACATTCCACTTGTCCTAATTTAAAATATGTTAGTGCCACGATTAAATAATTCTGCAGTAACACTCTGGCAGCCAGATAATGATATGATGCTGATACATTTACACCGAAAGTAGCAACAAAGACATCCTCTGAAATGTGTTGACAGGTAAGCTTTGCATGTGTACGCCATACATTTCCAAGAAAGCCCTTACACATACACCTGCCACTCAAGACGCTCATACACCAAACACTTGACACCTGAGTTAGCACACGTCACATTTCTGAATATAGAGTCAGGAAACGTTTGCACTGCATAATGTCCTCAATGATGTGTATTTTATCTGTTCTTCGGTAATCCCCAACACATATAGTATGTCAATCCGTTGACACTACATTTCAGCATTGAACACTGCATCTCTTTTTGATGACTTAGGTATAACTGATACCACAAATAGTTTGAGAGCACTAGTTTCTTGTTACTAAATCATGGATTTCCAAAAGTTACCACTATGTTGATCTCATGATCTGAGGACATGACATGATTACTGCATTCATTTTGCAGCTTTTATAAAATGACATGACGTTCATAGCTGCGCTATACCATTGTAGCGGCTCATCATGTGGGGCAGACATTGGTAATAACAGAAACACAAAGTCTGAAACGAGTTCTGCATCCTGCTTCATTTCTGCCCAACGCAGCAGAAGGACTATGCAGTGCTCATGGCCTGACGCTCAGTGCACATGTTGGATGTATTGAAAACGGTAACAGTACTGCTCCTACTTTGATGTATCAGGCACTGCATCATCGATCCTGTCTCCACGCTGACTAGATTTTTGCTTGTGCTCAAATGTATCAGTCATTGCACTGACTATGACTGGTAGCTGTTGTGCTAAGGGAGCAATAAATGAAAATAGGGGAACACACATACAGATAATGAGTAATCATAATAAATACTGAGAGAGAGACAATGTTTAATACAGAGAGACAAGGTTTAATACTTACAACCGACAGGATGAGCTAGTTTTTTTTCTGTCTGGTGGTGTTAAATCTCTGTCAGCATGAGAATCAGCTTTTCACTAAAGTGTACTGAATACATCTGCCAAGTTCACTTGATGAGTGGATGCTGAGGATGTGTGGTTGGGGCTAGACTACTGCAGCACCATTGAAACCAGAACAACGATTTTGGACTGACAATGTTACAGGTTGCATTTGGCTCTGCAGACCCTTCATCTTGGATCATCATCTTGGATTCTGACCACTTCTAATATCACAGATTGCCATCTTAAATTCTAAACTTAGAACCATGCAGACCATGTCAGTAACCTCTACACTGGATTGCTGACCTGGCAGCCTGCACCAAGGTCAGCCATCTTGTTTACAGTTACAGGGAAATTTGTTACAGTTTTGAAGTAATTTTCTATAATGTCAGGGAATTGATAATCCCACTGCTTATGGAATACTGGAAGTCCAATCTCCATCTGATATATTCCAGAGTGCTCTTCATAAAATTAAACGCCTCTTCATCTTGAACAATTTAAGTTCAACGACTGGTGAAACTACAGTCGAACATATTTCGATGTCGCACAACCTAGCATGCCTGTAGAATTTCCCCTCTGACTGCACACACAGTCGTTTCGTATAATTTATCCTGACACCCGTAACTGTGACCAACATAACGACATCCAGCATGAGCTCTGTTGCTGGAGCGATCATATAGAAGTTTATCAGAAAATTATTTAGAAATGCTACGAAAGCTGTTAATAGAAGTCCCACTACCCAACCTATCAATTATGAACATGTTTTGCACTCACATCAGGTTCCTCAACTGTCACCATTCAGAAACCCTCTGGAAATGTTATATGTCTTATATATAACATAAAGCACAATTTATATGAGTAATAAACTGAAAATCACTTAGAAAGGCCGTCCTAGCCTGGAAAGTAGATCACTGTCTTAAAATGGTGGTTAGAATTTAACATTTTGTCTACATCGACATCAAATTTCTATCACAATCGAAGGCGAACCTGCATTGAAAGTCAGAGTTAGTTAAAGAGTAATACTACTAGCCATAATGGGTGTTTGTTACAGTCCAGCAAGCTGAGAATGAATTGAATTTGAATTGAATTTAATTCGAAAATCAGGGATAGTTAAAGATTAATAACGTCGGCCATCAAAATAGTATTTGGTCCCTGAGGCACAGCTAGTTTCTTATGAGTCTATTTATATTGCAACTACTACTGCTACTACTACTGCAGCTAGTTGCCAGTTAGAAACTTTTGCAGTGGGAGGAATCTGCTACTACTACTACTACCAGTTGATTTCGACATTGTACCTACTGTTTGATATATGGAAGGAATGTACTACTATGAGAACCTGTAACACTCCAGCAGCTGAGCCACGTTAACCAGACATCTTCAATATCTGTTAAATCACATTATCCCACACAGGAACCCTTATAATTGACCGCAGTAAAAGGTTCAGTCATGCTATAGTGATTTAAGGAGCACTCGCATTGATGTCTTAACCGTCAAATTCGTCTAACCTGAATGATTTGGCACGTTGTTGGACGTCCGTTCCAAGCCTGTAATTTACTGGGCTTGTAGGTAAACATATGATGCCAGATACTGGGGAGGAAGTAGCTGCAGAAGGGATACGTCTAAATGCACTGTCAGCCAGCGATTGTAAGCTTTCATGTGGATTAGAAAGTAAAATGAAACAGACCTCTCTACCATGGCCAACAGCAACCTTGGGCGGAAAAGACTTACAGTGCATGTTTATTCTTGAAAGACTCACGTTTGCATACACCAGGAATAATTATAAATTCTGTGGAATGGTTTGATAGCTACGTCGGCCTTTTATGCATATTGAAATGCGGGAGGTTCGCAGTCCATTATAATAAACTGTGTTCTGTCTTCCAGCACCATCGGAGTCTGTGTTACAAGGGCCGAATTATGCTATGTTGGTATTAGTGTATAATGCACACATTTCTCTAACCATAAGACTGTTACTGTGAGCGAGAGATATCGAGTTAGCTAGTGTTCTGTTCCGTTCACAATGTTAGCACAGTATCTGCAGCATTCTGTTACTTCCAAATGACAAACGTTGCTGCCCACACTAGCATATTTCTCTCAATCGGTTCTCTGCATTGGTCAGTGAGATGCGTTTTTATAATAACCGACATTTTGTCAGTACAGTACATATAAAGAAGAACTGTAACAAACGATAAGACAATAGCTTACCATATGCTCTGGTTGAAACCGAAAGTGTGTTTGAAATACTTGAACACTGTGTATAGTACCAGTCTTGATACTTTCAGAGAACTGGATGGAATATCACCAGCGAAACACATGAATAGAATTTACTTGGGAAAATATAGTACCGCTAAACATGTGAAATTCTGTAGTGGGGGCAAGTAGAGCTGGATCAATCTCAATAAGATGGTTGTGCTTACCTCACAGGAGGTACCTGGGTTGTAGCTAACACAGATGACGGTTTTTCGTGTTGAAATGATAAGCTCAGCTGTGTGATATTCTTGTGTAACGTAGTAACTGTTTCATCATTTTCCTTCACTTAGTTTGCGTCAGTTACGATTATACTTGTAAGGAAGTGTAAATATGTCTGATTCTGAAAAGTGTTTGATCCATGATGGGTGTTTATTTCTTGATGGATGTCGGGTGGAGTTGTTGTGGCTGGGTACGAACGAGATACATTATTGCTTGTTTTAATTGGTGCCACCCATCTCACAATTTTCTTGGTGAACATTAAGATCATAGTACCACAATCAGTTTTTTCTGGTGTCAAAGCTGCTGTGCAAGTATTCCCTCAGAAAGATGAATGTGCTTCTGCAAGCTTTTTGAATTTCCCTGCCGAATGTATGTGTGGGCTAGTGTTCATTTTAAAGTTGGGTGAACATTCAAATTTCCCTAGCGCCACTTTAACTTATGACATATTGCGCTGTGGCTGTAGCACCGTAACACACTTCATACTCGTGAAAGAACTACTATTCTGCAATCTTCATTAGGCAGTTGAATCACCAGTACATGTGCAGTGTCTCTGAGCACTGAGCTGCCACCAGCAAATTGTGGTGCAACTCCAGGGCGAGTGGAACACGACTGGCTGATGGCAGCTGCAGTTGCCACCAGCTGATGCTGGCTCCACTCCAGGCTACGTGGCTGGTGGTGTGCCAGCCTCGTATGTCTGCTGCCGGCTGTGACGCTGTAGCGGCACACTGAGTGTAAAACTTAGGGTACTTCAGCTCTAAACTTAGGGTGAATATTTTTAAACTGTTAAATCAGAGGGGCATTGTTTAAACTTCAGTTTAGGCAAGCTGTACGTGTGATGTGGGGAGGGGGGGTGGATCCAGTGGCCATCTAGAATTCTGAAAAGAACTCTGAAGAAAAAGTAAACTGACCGCTATAAAAATAGTCCTGCATGTCCCCACATGTCCTAGAAAATAATAGCTTGTGGAAAATATGTGAAGTTGTTTTTCATGTCGCCGAATGTAGGTCAGCAGGCAGGGAAAACATAACACTCTTTGTTTTGGATGTGAGTAATAGTCAGTGGTGGCTTAGGCTGGCATGAGGGTTGGGAAAACCCAGGAAATTTGACTACCATGCAAGATGCACAGGTATCCTAGGGCATGTCTTCTTAAGTTCTGGAGTCATAGGATTGAGGGAAACCCAGACGTCATAATCAGCCATCTTTAATCACCATGTTGTGTTCTTAGTGCAACATCCTGTATTTCCACCATTTTAGACTTGGGACAACGGACATCTGTCACAACTGGGCTGCTTCGAATTACCCACTTTTTTTGGAGTTTCCACCAATTTTTGCATTTGCCGCCATTTTATACATAAAGCAATTGCGCTTTGTCAGCCTCATAGAAATGTGGTAACAATACATGACGTAATCGATAGTGTCATAGGGTTAGGGGGATATGTGTTATAAATACAGAATGAATCTGAACTGTCCTTGTTATTTTGCTGAATGTGGACAAAGCCACGAATTTGTTCCTAAGAGGATAAGACGCAAACAGGTCATATGAAAATTAGTCTGGAAATGCTTACTTAGGAAGGCCCAGTAACTGAAAGAGTGCATATAACGCACCCGGCAAATGCGAACGTGATGTTTGTAGTAGTGATTTAGGTCCACGCTGAAGGTGCAGTGAGCTGGAGCACCATCGTGTTTAGACACATTACCCTTCGCACGACTATAGTCACGTCTTCCATCAGGGAAGGCAGGATAATCCTCAAGAATGCGGATACGCCTCGCCTTTGAGGCATTGTGGTAGAAGGGCTGGTCCCACCAGGCGGTCGCCGATAACCCCGTCCATACATTGAGGCTAAACTTGGAGGTTCTTAATAGACCACAGTTGGGTCTTGTGGAGGTTGATAACACTGGAGCTCATAAAGAAAACTCATGTGTGAATAGGATACATGACAGAAATCCGAGAACTTTAACGATCTTTACGACGAGCCATGAAAAAGTCCCTCGCCAGAGGCAAGTGCTTAGCTAATAAGTCTTGCACGTTTTATAATTAATACGCATAATGGATGCTGTCATGAAGAATGTTCCACACGGTCGTCTGGTTCGCATTATTCTGCCGGGCCACCTGTGTAGTGCTGATACAGGGTCACTGTCAAAGATCTTTTAATATAGACGTTCAAGTGGGTGTCCCTCCACTGGAGCGAATTTCTGGCCGTGTGGACAAATGATACTTTTGCTTCTGAATCTCTTTCGTATCGTTTCCTGCATTTAGCAAACTCACCCTGTAAGGTGAGAAAAGTAGATTATGAGATTGACGGAGTCCAATAAATTAACAATAACTGATACAGAACACAATTTGTCGAGGATTGACTTTCAGGGTTGCAGTAGGAGCAACGAAGCACAGAATAAGGATGTAGCTATAGCTCTAGAATGCTCAGATGTGGTGCTTTCATTCTGCGACGAAGTGTGTGATTTTAAGAAACATTCTGACGTACGCCAGACTACGAGGAATAGTAACAGGTGTTAGAATGCAAACATTTGGATTCAAGTCTTGTTAGGGCACAAATCTGTGATCAGTCAGAAGCTCTCAGTAAGCTGGATCCAATTGCATCTGAGGTTGAAGCTATACAATTACGAAATAGTGCTCGCCATCTTGAATTTTAATACTACCGGCAAACTTACTCTGCCGCATGGTGTGGCCGCGCGGTTAGAGGGGCCATGTCAGATTGCACGGCCCCTCCCGCCGGAGCCTCGGGCATAGGTGTGTGTGTTGTTCTTAGCATAAGATACTGTAACTAATGTGTAAGTGTAGGGACCGATGACCTCAGCAGTTTGGTCCCTTATGCATTCACACACCTTTGAACATATTTTTTTAACTTAATCTCAAACATTAAGCACCTGCAGTTACGTCGTAAATGCAGGAAAGGTGCTGAAGCCGTCAGGGTGTAGGACCATAATGATATACTACATGTTATCAGCCGGGGGACATTTATAATTCTTGTAATCTGCCTGTGCATTTCTTTTGCAAAATATAAAAAATTTTCCTCAAGATAGCCGCACGCCAGTACTCGGGCATATCGATATGAATATCGCCGATAGTCGTAATTAGAAACAAGCAATAATTTACAGACATGCACGTGAAAGAACGCTCTGCTCTGGCACCCTTCAGTTTAATTCTCACTGTGTGTAATCGTCACTACCTCAATGTGAGAAGCTGTTCAAGTTAAAAATAATAGTGCGTGCATTTCGGTCAATTTATAAGTAACGTCAGCTGAATACCAACAGTAAACGATAACTTACGAAGCCAAGGTATCACATGCATAATGCTCGTAAAAAGAAAACCAAGGATTGCGTAACTACACTTTTCTTAATACAATGCATTAACCATTTAATGAGGAAAAGACTGAAAATTATCCTCTTTTACACAAGGTAGTTAGAGACAGCCTGAAGAGCTCGTAAGGGTGCTGCAGCGTAGACTGTTCCGATAAGTAACTAGTAAGAAAAAAAGTCGATAGGTAGTGCCGTTTGCAAGTCAATTAGCACTGAAATTAACCAATCAGTCGGTTGCCCTCGCAAATTGAAGTGGCCCGTCGTCAATTCTCCTTAGAGCGTACATGATACTGCTCGAGACTATTCTGGTTCGATTCTCACCTCATTAGTATGTCCAATTTTTGTATCGCTCTCTTTTTCGGTTTAAGTAAACCAAACGAAGGACATGTTTGGTGACAATGTCTCTGGCGGGCCGACTGAATTATCGCGCAAAGTGCCTGATTGGTTAACTTCAATGTCAATGAACTTGTGAACGGCGCAACATAGCGAGTTTTTTTATCTTAAAAGTTATTTCTCAGAACAACCTACTTTGCAATACCCTTACAAGTTTTCAGACTGTTGCTGACCACCTTGTATACTAGTGGTAATGGTACGTGTAAGGATCATACGTGAAAGCGAACGAGTTGGCAGTCACCTACCAGATCGTAAGCACTGTCATCAGTAATTTGTGGATTTTTGAGACTCCTATACAGCGCACGCAGACCGGTAGCAGTCATTTGACTATGAAAAGGGAGTTTGTTTGGACTTGAGACAACTAAATAAATTACGAATAGTACGAAAAAACGTTGTAGGTGAAAAGTTAATATTAATAAATGGGACATCAGTCTGTGCTACAACTGGCCACCTCCTAACCAATCCTCGCATGTGGGCGAGATCAGCTTTGTATTTTCAAATGGAAATACCCAATTTTATTGCGTATTCGAAATCTACGGCAAATAAATTCTACTGTTCCCTCAAACCACTGTATCCAGTTCATGGTAGATGGCATTGTAATCGACAAATATCAAGTGCACCTTTTTTTGCAATTAAGATCCGATGCGTTTGATTCTATGTTTCATTTAAGATGCAAATGTAAACCTTTGTGTTCTAACGATTGATACTGTTGTTCAAACGTAACTTAAGTGTAAAGAGTGTACTTGTACAGTACAAACAATATGGCTAGACACTGAAATTTATAGCAAGAATCTTGTATGTATTGTATTGTATGTTAACAGGGGCCCTAGACACGATGGAGAGGCTCCGTCCCCGCCGCAGCCACAACTCCACGACGACTACCGCAGACAACTTCACCCCTCCACCACCCCACACGGAACAACTCTTTCAGGGTTATTGTGCGGTTCGGCCCATGGCGCACCCCCCTCCCTCCCTCCCCCAGGGAACGTCGCAAGCCAGACAAGTGTAAGCCCTATGTTTGCATAGCAGAGTAATGATGGTGTATGCCTACGTGGAGAGCTTGTTTGCGGAGCATAGTGTAGCCGAGGCGAAATAAGGGGAACCAGCCCGAATTCGCCGATGCAGATGGAAAGCCGCCTAAAAACCATCCACAGACTGGCCGGCTCACCGGACCTCGACACAAGTCCGCCGGGCGGATTCGTGCCGAGGACCAGGCGCTCGTTTCAATTCCGGAAAGCAATGCGTATTTTTTTTCTCTTTATTTTGTTCGGTGTTGCTCATTGCGTTTGGTCTGGGAAGACGTCACATGGCATCCCTTCAAGTTGATTTTTGATTCCTTTACTCAGTATTTTTTATTATAGGCGGTCACCGCCTCTCTGACAGTCACGCTGAGCTACCGTGCCGGCGCGTTAGAAGGCACGGCTAAGTGGGCGGTCTTAGCAAGTAACTTATTTGCATGCAAACCTAGTTTTCTGTTCTCCATGGGGTTGATTGTGGGGTTGATTGCGGGGCGTCGCCAAACCATTGAAATGTTTAATTTCTGTGGCTGCCCTCAAACCCCGCCCTCAGGGCGACTAATTTCGTTGTTCGTTTCCATTCAATCACCGTAGCTCTAGCACTGGACAATACGCGGCTACCAGTGAAATACAAGAGGACTCACTGAAATCAAAACCCACAATAGTGAGAGCAAAGGGGAATTACGGAAATCAAGCACCCCGATGTAAACAGGAAACTACACTGAAGTGGCAAAGAAACTAGTATAGGCCCGCGTATTCAAACACAGAGATGCGTAAAGATGCAGAATACGGCGCTGCGGTCGCCAACGTCTCTATACGACATCAAGTGTCTGGTGCACTTGTTAGATCGGTTACTGCTGCCAGAACGGCAGCGTATCAAGATTTAAGTGAGTTTGAACGTGGTGGTACAGTCAACGCATGAGCGATGGGACACAGCATCTCCGAGGCAGTGATGAAGTTGGGATTTTGCAGTACGACCATTTCACAAGCGTACCGTGAATATCAGGAATCGGGTAAAACATTAAATCTCTGACATCGCTGCGGCCGGAAAGAGATTCTGCAAGAATTGGTCCAACAACGACTGAAGAGAACCGTTCATCGTAACAGAAGTGCAATCATTCCGCAAACTGCTGCAGAGTTCATTGCTGGGCCATCAACAAGTGTCAGAGATCGAACCATTCAATGAAACGTCAGCTATATCGACTTTCGGAGCCGAAGGCCCTCTCGTGTTCCCTTGATGACTGCACGACACAAAGTCTTACGCCTCCTCTGGGCCCGTCAACAGTGACATTGGACTGCTGCTAACTCGAAACATGTTGCCCGGTCGGACGATTCGTGTTTCAAATTTCATCGAGCGGATGGACGTGTACGGGTATGGATACAACCTCATGAGTCCATGGACGCTGCATGTCAGCAGGGGACTGTTCAAACTGGCGAAGGCTCCGTAATGATGTGGGTGTGTGCAGCTGGAGTAATGTGGGACCCTTGATACATATAGATACGACACTGACACGTGGCACATACGTAGGCGTCCTGTCTGATCACTCATTAATTTTTTTACATTGTACATTCCTCCGTACGTTGGAAATTCCAGCAGGACAATGCGAAACCCCACGCGTCCAGAATTGCTACAGAGAAGCTCCAGGAAACTGTTCAGAGTTTAAACACTTCCACTGGCCGCCAAACTTCCCATACATGAATATTATTGAGCATATCTGAAATGCCATGCCTGTTCAGAAGAGATCTCCACCCATTCGCACTCTTAAGAATTTTTGGACAGCCCTGCAGAATTCATGGTGTCAGTACTTCAGAAATTAGTCGAGTCCATGTCACGTCATGTTGTGGCACTTTTGCGAGTTCCTGGGGCCGTACACGATATTAGGCAGGTGAACCAGTTTCTTTGGCTCTTCAGCGCAATCCTTCCACACTATCGTGTATGAGGGACGATCGCAGCCATAAGTAGACGTCTGGAATAATAACCACTTGGGTGCTCGTAAATGTGATTTATTTATTTAACAGCCTGTTTCGTAGCCTAGTACCCACGTTATCTGGTTAAGTGTGTTAAATCGTTTCATTAAAGTTGTAACATGTTCATTTCAGTTCAGTTTCAAGTTTAATGTCATGATTTAAACGGTCTAACGTGGTGATGTTGCCTCTAGGGTACGAAAGTATTCTTTAAATAAATAAATAACTTACAAGAGAAGCCAAGCGGCTATCATTCATGATATTACATGCACTCGTTGTTCCTGTATCGCGCTGACCGTGATTTTTAACCGGAAATTGAAACAGCTAACATTTTTGTACTGTAGAATCAAATATGTAACACTAAAGTAAAGATCGAGCACAAATATCAACCGCTAGAAACCAAGGCTTACGTTAACATTACATGTGAAATGTAGAGTCAAATACGTCAGTCCTTAATTGCAAACACAGGCACACTTGATATTTGTAGATTGTAGTTTCATCTGCCACGAATGGAAAACAAAGATTTCGGTAAACCGTACGAATTTTTTGGCGTAGACTCTGAATATGCAGTAAAACTGGTAGGTTCCCATATTGAAATATAAAGCCGATCCCATCCAGGCAGGAGGGATAGTTTGGAGGTGGTCAGCTGTAGTAAAAACAGAAGTCCTCTTTACTAACGTGAGCTTTTCACCTAAAAGATTTTTTTCCTTATGATGCGTCATATCGAGATCATTAATTGTTAAAATAAATAGTTAAAATGCCAATTTATTAGTATGTAAGAAAATGTGTTTTGAAAGGCCTATTTTTAGTTTTTCAGATAATGAGCTGTAGCTGTGAAGAATAAATAATAATAAACATTTAGTTGTCTCAAAACAAACACCCTCTATATTTGCTACTCCCACTACAGCTACGATTAAAGACACGGAGAAGCTAAGACTAGCGCATGCTTCTCTCCTGACATATAGGTGTAATCTATCTGCAGAGTGTTATTTTCAGACCGGGAAATATTTAGCTGCAGTGGATGGCATTTACTTTATCTCCTGCAGTGTGACTTCTCTCTGGGCTACATAACTGGGATAGTGCTTTATAGCACTAGCTCTGTTATCCCGTTTATATGGGCCTCCAAAACCGGTTTTCGTAAACCGATTTTCCAATATCGCTTCTGGATGGTCAAACCCGATTCTGGAAATCCACTTCTCGTTGCCGGTTTTCCAATGCTGCAATCGAGTTTCGCTCCCATTAAACGCAACCACTTAGTCTGTCAAGTTTCGTCTTGTTTTTTAAAAATTTTCCTCCAACTGAAGGGAAATAGCGATTGTGCTGATTAAATAATAAACTGTAACAACTGTTTTCCAGGCGCCATATTTAAGTGGGCTAGGAAATCCGCTTCAGACATTAATATGTAAACAAGACAGCGAAAAACGGTTTCCTAAATTCGGTTTTCGTCTTTCGGAAGATGTGTAGCATGTAAACATCGTGAATGTAGATTTGACCTAACAGTTAAGAAAGAAGCCAGAAGGATATGTGTTCATTTTTCTTAATCACCATTTATGAGTTAGATTCTTTGTTCCTGATATATAGGTATCCGCAATAGAGAATAAAACCACATTATCTCGAGAGTCTGAATGAAATACCAAGATCGACTAATGATTTACAATAGTTGCAAAGCAAAAGTAAAATGGATTAATAAACCTAGCACACCAAGAATTACTTCATCGTCATAAGTTGCCGTCATTGCGGGTCAATAAGGACGAAAAAAAAGGAAAGGAAGGACAACAGAAGACAAAAGTGGATAATTTAGAGCAAGGCTTGCGCTCTGAGGATCCATTACAAACTAAATTTTGTGCGTAGATAGTCCATCGATCGGTTTTGCTGAGTGTGTTTGCGAGTATCAATAATGTCCATGTCCCTTCATTAGATTGACTTAGAAGCTTACATCTTATACCGCTAGGGATAGTAGACCTTATTATTTGGCATCATTTTCAATTTGACACCACTACTCGCTCCTGAAGAAAAGGAGTTTTAACAGACGGACAGCAAACTGATTCTATATGAGTACCGTTTTTACCGACTGAGAAACGGAATCTTAAACTTGACAAAGGATTGGCAACGAAGCTAACGTTTCTGGTTGACTGACTGAATGTAACAAATAAAATACGGATGAAACGGGATGTTCAAAATGGCTCTGAGCACTATGGGACTCAACTGCTGTGGTCATTAGTCCCCTCGAACTTAGTACTACTTAACCCTAACTAACCTAAGGACAGCACACACATCCATGCCCGAGGCAGGATTCGAACCTGCGACCGTAGCAGTCGCACGGTTCCGGACTGCGCGCCTAGAACCGCGAGACCACCGCGGCCGGCAAACGGGATGTTATCACAGACATTAACATGATGATAAAGCTAAGAAATATGAAGGTAATGAAGAACAACAGAAGAAATGATAACAACATGCTATGGACCAACAATAGGAAAGTAGGAATTGTAGCTGTCTGATACACAGGATGTCCCACAAGTAACGTCTTTCTCCCGTATGAGCTTAGGACGGAGTCCATTTCAGCAAAGTTCTTCCGAAGGAGACAGGGTGTCGTGATCTGATATACACTGAGGTGCAGAAGTCATGGATGCTGTGTCGTCAGAACAAGACACAGCCAGCGCAAAAACACCACAGGCGCAAAGATGCGAGCTGATGCCAGTGCCATAGAAACTCTCCACTTGCACGAGTTCCAACCAGCGCCACTGGCGACGCTGAGGATGAAGATATCGGCACCGCATCCGCCAATTGCCGGATGGGTACAATCTGCCAATGACCGGATGACAAAGGACAAAAGAAAGAAGACCAGCTCTCGCCCACTTGGTTATAGATCATTATTCATGGCTGAGTTAGACAGGGAACATCGTTTAGTGAACTCTTAGAAGCGAACAGGGAGTTGTTGTAAATTGCATTTGATATGTGCAGTGAAGTTTAGCACGATTATTTGCACTTAGCCATTGAGGGCCTTTTTGGTGTTATATTACATGCCGTGTTCCAGACTTCATTATTCAACATGTCAACAAAGATAAGTAAACCTTTTTAACTTGTAAGAAGGCTATTTAGGTTTTCTTATTGGTAACTCCACGTAGTGCTCAGTATGAAAATCACTCGCTGTGCTGTGTGTAGTCTGTGGCTAGTTTGCATTGTTGCCTGCCATTGTGGTGTTGGGCAGCTGGATGTTAACAGCGCGTAGCGTTGCGCAGTTGGAGGCGAGCCGCCATCAGTGGTGGATGTGGGGAAGTGAGATGGCGGATTTTTGAGAATGGATAATCTGGAGGTGTGTCCATCAGAAACAGTACATTTGTAAGAATGGATGTCATGAACTGCTATATATATTATGCCTATTAAGTTAAATATATTGTTTGTTCTCTATTAAAATCTTTCATTTGCCAACTATGCCTATCAGTAGTTAGTGCTTACCGTAGGTTGAATCTTTTATTTAGCTGGCGGTAGTGGCGCTCGCTGTCTTGCAATAGTTCGAGTAACGAAGATTTTTGTGAGGTAAGTGATTTGTGAAACGTATAGGTTAATTTAATCAGGGCCATTCTCTTGTGGGGATTACTGAAAGTCAGACTGCGTTGTGGTAAAAAAATATTGTGTCAGTTTAAGCACAGTCATGTATAATTTTTCTAAGGGGACGTTTCAAACTCATTCGTGTGACTTTGTTACTAATTTGTTGGAGTGTTGTACAACCTCCGTTCTCCTATCCTGTTACCTTTCCCTGGGGCACAGTTGTGTAATATTGGCACGGAGAAATTTTCTGTTAGCGCAGTACTGCACCAGAAGCCGTTTCACAAACTCACGAACTCGGCCTACCGTAGCAACAGTGGTAACTCGGCCTCCACAGTAGTAGCCACGAGGCCCTTACAAAGTAGGTTTTACAAAAATAGGAGAGCGATATGCAAATATATAGACGGTGATAGTATGGTGTACGTGCACACAAGATGCAGTGCTTGGCAGAGCCGTCATTTGTAATCAGGTGCTTCAGGTGAAAATATTGCCAACATGATTACGGCTACACGACGTAAATTAACAGACTTTGAAAGCGTGAGTGGTAATTGGAGCTAGACACATGGGACATTCCATTTCGGAAAGAGTTAGGGAACAAAATATTCCAACCCATAGTGTCAAGAGTATGCCGAGAATACAAAATTTCAGGCATTTCCTCTCATCGCGGACAACGCAGTGCCCGACAGTCTTCACTTAACGATCGAGAGCAGCGGCGTTTGTGTAGAGTTGTCACTGTTAACAGGCAAGCAACAATACGTGAAATAACAACAGAAATCAATGTGGGTTGCACGACGAACGTATCTGTTAAGAAAGTGCGGTGAAATTTCGCGTTAATGGGCTATGGCAGCAGACGAACGATGCTAGTGTCTTTGCTAACAGCACGACATTCCCTGCGGTCGTAGCCATATCCTTTGCACCTTAGATGACTGAAAAACCGTGGCCTGGTCAGATGAGACCCGATGGTATGATGGTATGATACGAAGAAGTGCAGACCCCACAAAGCCATGGACTTAATTTTTTAAAAAAATGCGCTGTGCAACCTGGTGAGGATTCCGTAATGGTGTGGAATGTGTTTATACGGAACGGACTTGGTCCTCTGGTCCAACTCAACCGATAATTGACAGGACCATAATTGTTCACGATTGGTTTGAAGAAAATTCTGGAAAATTCGAGCAAATGATTTACATGAATCTCATCGCACATGTATGGGACATAAGCGAGAATTCAGTTAGTGCATAAAATCCTGCATCAGCAGCACTTTCGCAGTTATGAAGGGCTATAGAGGGGACTTCCAATGACTTGATGAATCCATGCCACTTCGAGTTACTGCGCAACGCGTGGATTAAAGGAGGTCTAACACGGTATTAGGAGGTATCCCTTGACCTTTGCCACGTCAGCGAATACCGACCTTTCACTGGTGAAGACTGCCTGCAATAGTAGTCGTTAGTCTTACCATAGTATGACACGCTCGTATACCCCAGAAAATGTTATAGAAAAAAATCCTAACTGTTACACTACAATAGGTTTTCGACATTTGCCAGCTTGTTAGAGGAGACAGTATTTTTCTGTGAGGGTGGTGTATGAAATTTTTGTTGTAGCAAAATTAAGTTAGGTAATTCACCACGAGATATACAGCAGCGTTCTTTGTCAAAATGTAAAACTGTCGTTCGGTGTGATTTCATAGCCTGAAACTTATCGTCACATTGAGTATTTCTGTGTTCATCCAAATGCTCGTCTTCTTTTTCAATTACTCTGAAAGATGAACAGAGCTAACCAACACGGTCTTCGTGCGACACTTACTCGTCTGGTAATATCGATTGAGGTGGCACTTTGGTCAGACACTGGACTCTCATTCGGGATGACGACTGTTCAAATCCCTTTCCAGCCATCCAGGTTTAGATTTCCCGTGATTTCCCTTAGTCACTTAACGCTTTGGAGGAATTTCCAGACTGCAAAAGCAGTCATTTATCCCATTACTTAAACGATGCTGGCAGTTACGTAACTGATATATCTGCTTTGCATACCGAAAAAAGCACCAAGCGTCAAGACTTATTTTTCGTTTTTAGTTTAGTTCTTTAATGGATTAAAAGTTTTAAAATAACAATAGTAGAAAGTACATATAATTATTATTCTCCAAAAAGTTCCAAGTTGAGTTAGTGAGCAATTTATTCCTCTTGAGTTTTTTAAATTTCTTGCTCTCTCAACAAACGTGACATATTTGCAGCAAAACTGTAGCAAACGGCAGAAGCTAACAGGTACACGAACGAAATTACATCAACGTGATCGCACATTGGCTCAGCCTTTGTTTATAGCAGCTGTTACGCTAGATAATGTTTCTTTCGAAATAGTTCTAGAAATTTTCAACGTGAGGCAGCAACATACAAAGGACAGATAGTGCAATGACCGCGCACTGTTCTTATATGAAATGAAAACAGTGTCCGAGAGATAGCTGGCTTGCGCGTAGAGAAAATCTCGGCCTGAGCTATATTCGGGTGATATCTTTTGAACATAGCGCTGTCGACCGAGTTATACTCGAGCTTGGTCGTCAAAGTGTTGAGACAACCATGAGATGGTTTCTTACCCATCCTCCCTGATCCGTGCGTGTGCTCCGCTCTTGTGACCTCTTCGTCGAGGGTAAGTTAAGGCTTCATGCTCCTTACCTTTCCTTGCTCATCCCTGATGCGTTAGTTTTCAGACAAAAGTGGTCCGATGCAATTCTCCATGCTGGTCCATCGTCTGCGAAGCTCTTCATCTATGCGAAACTAATGCAACGTACATCTGTTTGAGACTGTTTAGTGCAGTCAAGTTTTGTCATCAATTTATTTTCTCTGGATTTGGATTCATTACCTCCCAATTAATTATGAGATACAGCCATCTAATCTTGCGCAGTCGTCTGTAGCAGAGCATAACAGATAGAATAACTAAGTGTGAAGGCAAACTAAGAATTAACGTCTTTGTAGAAAATCGTTAATATCCCCTTTACCGTACTATACAGAAATATAAGCGAAACATTTTAGTACCAAAGTTTTTGCATAAATTTTGTCTCACATGCAGAGGCATACTCTGTCTGCCGGAATCTACTACTTAGTTCTTTGCTGTTAGCAATGTCGTCACGAAGATGCGAAAACCATCATTGGCGTCTCATATCGACTGAGAGATGTACTATTTTACGAGAATACCATAATCTTTGACGATTCGTTTCACTATAGCTCCATACTATGTTTCAGTGGATAACGCCGAAACGAAGTCGAATTCGTAGCTCAGTACAACGTTTTCCCGTCCTGTGCATATTATTTCAAGATGCTATATGAAATGAAGACGAAGGAAAGAACATACCGGAAGCAATTAAAGGTTACAGTAAACCAAGTGTTCTGTCGAGGTCAGTGATGCAGACTTGTATTCAGAACAACAAAGGTTCATTTCCCGTCCGTATATCCGATAGTGAGCCGGGAACCAGTGATTCGCTCCATTTGGAGAATTTAATAAGCGCAAGAGGTTTAATGCGTGTTTGCCAAGCCCGAAGTTCCTCCTTACTGAACATAATAAACTACTTGTTTAAACCTTACACTATTATTACTACTTCTCAGCTGCTACTTATCACTATAAACTGCCGAACCTTATCTTGGTCCACACACACATCAGCTAACTCCACTTACTGGGAAACTTGGCTGCTCTTTCCTTGGTGGATGTGACAGCCATTTGCTGTAGCTCTTAGTATAGCTTGAATTTTGGGAAACTGTATGTTTATTAAAGGTTATTGTCAACGTTTCTTCCGGTCTATACCAGCTGGAAGAACATTTCAATTGCATGTATTCTAGACTTATCTGGAATTTTGAGTAACTGTATACCTATTAATGGTCAGGGTGTTTGGGTGGAGTTTACCGGTTGGAATTTATATTTAAATTTTATACCTTCCCAGTTTGTATGTTTTAAGGGATTGTGTATTTTATTGTTTAAGCAATTTTGGCCTTCTAACAGCTACAATAAGTGACGTGACTTGTGATCCTTCATGTATTCGGATAAATGTTGTCCAATTGTGTAACGGTTACCTAAGCTGGGAAGTTGTTCGTCCATTTAATGACTGTCATTGTAACTCAATTGGTTGATAAAATTGTTCGTTGAACCTGGCTGCAGCAACACGCAGTTGTTGCGACCTTTTCTTGTTTTTGGGAACTGTATACTTCCGGTTTGAATCCATGCTCCTAATGACCTAATAGTCAAAATTTGTTCTTAATGAATTCACCCTGTTCAAGATTTGATTGTGAGAATTCTGAGTCTTTTAACAAGTTCTTTCTTAAATTGTAATGATAATATTGTTGTTAAGTAGTAAAGTGTGTTACTCGATACAACGAACGACGAAACATGTGGGTCCATCTTCCATGTGTTTTCCTTAAAGCTATCCCTAGTTGTAGGATATCAATTAGATTTTTCAAAGTTTCCGTAAATTGCTCGATAAAAATTCCAGAATGGTCCCTTCAAGGAGGGTAGAGGCAACAACCTACTTGTGTATCATCTCTAATGATCCTACTGCCCCTGGGTTGCTACCCGCTGATATCCCTGCTCTCCTGTCACAGAATTTCCTTCGGTCAAGAGCTTGTGCAAAGGCGACAGTTGCTTCTGAGGCAAGTAAGGATGTTACCAAGTCTGGCGTGATTCTAGAAAATGAAGCAACTGGATTTTTATATGTCTGTGGTGTATGAGACCATCATCTCTATCAGTGGCCCGTCAAGGATATCTAGTTTTCGCATGCTGTTAACGCAAGCCCTCAACGAGTTCTCAGATACCAACACTCTTTTAGTGATTGGATTCAAGGGCTTAGGTAGCAGGGAATGCGACAAGAAAATTCCCCTTTCAGACTAAGTACTCTGGGTAAGCGATCGTAGATTAAAATCTAAATACACAACGGAAGTCTATCATTTTCAGCAAAAAATCTACCACGCCATCTATTGAAAGCTTTTCCTTTATTTTTCTCGTCCTAAAGCTTTGAAACATCTATAGAGTACCATTGGCTGCAAGCAGTGTATTTTACATTAAAGGTTACCAGCCAACATTTGCAGTCCCTCTTTAGATTCTTTTCCTCAAAGTTCATTAATGATTACAGCCAGTAGACAATGGTTATCCTTCCGCCGATGGCTCAAAACACGACGTGCGACGGACACGTTAGTTGCGCACCAACGCTCGGACAGTTCCCCCACCAGCACCCAGTTAACTACAGGGCCTGCAGTTAGCTCAGACCGTACTCTGAAGACTGCCTCCCCCATGTGGCAGTCGCTATTCACGAAAACCTCCGACTAGTAATAGAGTGATATGCTTAAAATAGCGTAGACTACCTGAACACAGCGAAGTTATTTAGATGTGATTCTATTAGGTTTAGGGCATCACGTGCCTCACATCAAAGCGTACCATTTTGTAACTTGCTATTTTTGGAGTCGTCAAGACTTCTGAGTGATTCCATGTGTCCCGTCACAAATTCTTATCTTTTTGCAGTCTTTTCATCTCAGAGTGGCTCTTGAAATCTACGTCCTCAGTTATTTGCTGGATGCATCCCAATGCCTGTCTTCCTCCACAGTTTTTACCCTTTATTATCCTGGAAGTTATCTCTAATATTAACAGATAACCCGTCACCCTGTCCCTCCTTCTTGTCAGTGTTTACCATTTATTTCTTTCCTCGCCAATTCTGTGGAGACCGTTTCATTCCTTACCTTCCCAATACGACTAATTTTCAACATTCTTCTGTAGCATCGCATTTCAGACACTTCTGCTCTCTTCTGTTCCGGTTTTCCCAGATTTCATGTCTGACTGCCTTTCAATTCTGTGCTGAAAACGTACATTCTCAGAAATTTCTCCCTCAAATCAAGACCTATGCTTGTACAGTTCCCTTCCGCAGGAACTTCTACCTCAAATTAAGACCTACGCTTTGTACTTGTAGAGTTCTCTAGCACAGGAATGCTCCTGTTGCCAGCGTTACTCTGCTTTTTATGTTTTCCTAGCTCCTGCCTAGGTAGCAGAGTTCCGTAACTTCATCTACTTCGTAATCCCCACTTCTGATGTTAAGATTCTCGCTGCTGTCATTTCTGCTACTCCTCATTACTTTCGCCTGTATTTGATTTATTATCACTCCATATTCTGTGCTCTTTGACTGTTCATTCTATTCAGCAGATCTTGTAATTATTCTTCACTTACTCTTATAACAGCAATCTCATCAGCAAATGTTAACATTGATACACTTTCCCCTTGAACTGAATACCACTATTGAACCTTTCTTCTATTTCTGTCATGGATTCTTGATATACAGACAGAATAACAGGGGTGAAACACTACACCAATGTCTTATGCCGATTTTAATCTGCGCACTTCTTTCATGCCCTTCCACTCCTATTTGGGTGCATAGATCCTGAGAAATCATTACCCAGAACAACCAACGGTGGCCTTAGTAACGGCCTTGATACCCCTGGGCATTGAGTCAAACAGAGCTTGGATGGCGTGTACAGGTACAGCTGCACATGCAGCTTCAACACGATACCACAGTTCATCAAGAGTAGTGACTGGCGTATTGTGACGAGCCAGTTCCTCGGCCACCATTGACCAGACGTTTTCAGTTGGTGAGAGATCTGAAGAATGTGCTAGCCACGGCAGCAGTCGAACATATTCTGTGTCCAGAAAGGCCCGTACAGGACCTGCAACACTCGGTCGTGCATTACCCTGCTGAAATGTAGGGTTTTCGCAGGGATCGAATGCAGCGGAGAGCCACGCGTCGTAACACATCTGAGTTGTAACGCCCAATGTTCAAAGTGCCGAGGTGACCGAGACATGTATCCAATGGCATCTCATACCATCACGCCGGGTGATACGCCAGTAGGACGATGACGAATACACGCTTCCAATGTGCGTTCACCGCGATGTAACCACACACGGATGCGACCGTCATGATGCTGTAAAGAGAACCTGGATTCATCCGAAAAAATGACGTTTTGCCATACGTGCACCCATGTTCGTCGTTGAGTAAACCATCGCAGGCGCTCCTGTCTATGATGCAGCGTCAAGGGTAACCGCAGACATGATCTCCGAGCTGATAGTCCATGCTGCTGCAAACGTCGTCGAACTGTTCGCGCAGATGGTTGTTGTCTTGCAAATGTCCCCATATGTTGACTCAGGGATCGAGACGTGGCTGCACGATCCGTCTGTCATCTCGACTGCTAGTGGTTCAAATGGTTCAAATGGCTCTGAGCACAATGGGACTCAACATCTATGGTCATCAGTTTCCTAGAACTTAGAACTACTTAAACCTAACTAACCTAAGGACATCACACAACACCCAGCCATCACGAGGCAGAGAAAATCCCTGACCCCGCCGGGAATCGAACCCGGGAACCCGGGCGTGGGAAGCGAGAACGCTACCGCACGACCACGAGATGCGGGCGACTGCTAGTGATACGAGGCCATTGGGAACCAGCACGGCGTTCCATATTACCCTCCTGAACACACTGATTACATATTCTGCTAACAGACATTGGATCTCGACCAATGGGAGCAGCAATGTCGCGATACGATAAACCGCTATCGCGACAGGCTAAACATCGACCGTTATCAACGTCGGAAACATGATGGTACCCATTTCTCCTTCTTACACGAGGCACCACAACAACTTTTCACCAGGCAATGCCGGTCAACTGCTGTTTGTGTATGAGAAATTGGTTGGAAACTTTCCTCATGTCAGCACGTTATAGGTGTCGCCACCGGCGCCAACCTTGTGTTGACGCTCTGAAAAGCTAATCAGTTGCATATCACAGCATATTCTTCCTGTCGGTTAAATTTCGCGTCTGTAGCACGTCATCTTCGTGGTGTAGCAATGTTGGTCAAACAATAGCTAAGATGCTCTACAGTACACAGATACTGCCTCCCAAGATCATAGGCATTAACATCAAAGTTTCCAAAGATCAAAACATATTTCAGGTATTAGGCTGTTACACTCGAAGCTATAAATTCGTTAACACACCAAATCCGACAGACATGACAGAGGCAGCTACTAACGTACGGTAGATTTATAGGGAGATTACCGAACAACCCGAACCGCCCCTACTGCACAAGGGAAAAACGGACCATCCAATGTATAAACAACCACCTCCCTCGGGTGGGAAAACGGAGAAGAATTGTGGGACAACCCCAAAGCAAAACGGCTGGTGACGTCGCCAAGAAAACAAGTAGAATTTAAGAAGAGGAAATCAAACAACATATCACCAATCACTTAAATTCTAATAAACTGCGATTTATCGAGAAGACCTGGCGCAGCACCCCCAAATCGCTCTCCCGAACCGTCCACTTTCAGCCGCTTCAACGGACGCAGGGAGGCGCGCCGATCTCCCGTCTCACGGCGTCGCAGCTCGCATCGGCCAACCTGATGTCGTGGGTTGACTCCTGTTGCTGTCGCGTCGACCGCGAAGTCGCTACCCCTCGCTATACGCCGCGGCCCACTGGACTCATGTGCCCACCTCAGATGCGCCGACGTTCAAGACGGACAAGTCATCTTGTGTCTCAGTGCGCGACCGACCAACCGATCGATCCAACCGCCAATGACTATTGCCTGAGCAAACTCGAGCAGACTAACACACAGACTCAGATGCAGGAACTAAGCCCCGACCGGGCGACCACTCGCTAAGTTCTCTTACTGCCGGAGTGGAAAGACTCTCATTTTGTCGGCTTTAAAGGTTGATGCGAGCGACAGACATACTAGCACTCCGAACGACAGACAAACTGCCTAACAAATGCGGACGAGAGACAGACTAGCAAGCTGGGGACGATAGACTGACCCAGACTGAGCGCATGCAGGCCATCCACTGTTGACGAGGCCGCTGCTCTGCCGAGCCGACCGTGGCGCGGTGCTTTGGAAGACATCCCTGTACTACTGCCTCTCTCCTGAGGCCTCTAGATGTCTGGGATTAGCTGTTAAGGAACAGCTATTAAGAAACTATAGACGAGAAACATTTCATGCTACCACGCATGTTTGGGCTGAATTAAGAGTAGAATTCAGTTATCAAATTAACAGCAGCAATCGTAGAAGGGTGAAATGGAACTTTCATACATTTTGCCATTGAAAATCAAGTTTCATATAGAAATGGGGAAGTAAATAGCATAACCTTGGAATGAATGGCTAATGTTACATTGAGAGACGTTTCTGATTGTTCACCATACCGGGACTCGATCAGATCTCCGCTCATCGCAGAGTGTGCGTTACTGAATTCACAGTCTGTGCACGCCGCATGGCCCGATTCTGACGTTTTCCATGGCACTAGTTCCTTTACATGCCTCCTTTTGTAGAGCATCATAATCTAATAGGATTAACTTTCAGTCGCAAATGTAGCAGTTCATCCGATATAGTTCAATGTTGTAGGGAAAGCTAACAAATGTATACCTAGGAAGATGACTAGATGATTGTGTGGTAAGAGGAGTGAAGGAAGTGCACCAGTTAGATAATAATTGGATGACGTCATAAGAGAATTGAAGGGAGCACGTCGGCTGGAAAATCTCAATTGGATTTACTCATATCGGATTGCATACACTCAACACAGGAAAACTATGTTAAAATGACCTTGAACGCCTACGTGTTGTTAATAATGGTGAGGACTTAGTTTTACCTTCGATTGCGACACGAATTAAGCCTTCCACTAGAAGAAATGCACGAGACCGAAAAAAAAATCGTGTCATACTACTACATCTAATAAAATCCTTATCTTATCTGTACCGATTAGTTTCCGAACAAACTTGCTTTTTTAAAAACCAAGCAAAGAATTTATAATCTGCTGATATTGCTCAAACCCTTAACAACATACTCATATTTTTACTGTCAAAGACTTCACTACAGAGAGTGAGCTAATGAAGTTTACCTAGTGGATCTGGTACGTTATTACGCGCATCGAGTATAAAACATTTATTGTGCTGAAAATTATTATATATGAGTATACCATGGCCAGAGAATTAGAGGAGTAAGTCATTGCATATGAGGCGATCGTTCATTGGAAGCTATTTCAAGGCTTCGTAAACGACGGTTAAAAGCTTCTCTCGTCGAGTGCAATTACCTCTGGAATGCTTATTGTACATTGTTTCTTAGTGAGGGTTATTTCGGAGACAGCTTGATGTATTGAATTTTTTTGACAAACAGCAAGCCATTCTGCCGGACCTAATAACAGAATTAGGAAGCTTTATTGGGAACCCAATAGCGTCATTAAAACGAAGGACAATGAAATTGCCCTGCATTGTTTTCCGATGCCGCTCGCTTTGCTACTGAATTAACGTTTACCAACGCCTAAATTGGCCTGCATTGTGTGAAATTGGCGAAAGGGAGAAAAATTCTGAAATGGTATGGAAATGTAGGAATCGAAAATTTTCAATAAAGGTAATTACGAACACGCTCTATGGGTGACTGAACATGTCGCGCTTCTGATAAGAGATGATTGTCTGCGAGAATCACCTTCGAATTTAGACACTGTATATAATCAGAGGTAAAATATTGAGATAATTCAAATATTGCCTAAGTAGCATTCAGATAGAGTACTTTCCAGCATTTGAGATCGTGTGTGTAATGAATTATGTACGACCCTAAAGTGACTTGTTCTATCCTAAAGTAAACCAAGGAATATTAAAAGCAACAGTAAATTAAGCAACGATCGCACGTGAACAGCGTTCTGCTCAGAGATTACATTGTATGAGTGTTCTGCATACGATCAGCGTCACAGCAACACGCCGTTATCGACATATTTTCTTAGAAAAACAATTCAATACCTTGTGTAGCCTCCTACACATACAGCTTAACCTTAGAATCATACTCAGGGACGATCGTAGAGGTGTTGGAAGTCATACTGGAAAATGACTGTTTCACAGTGCGATGCAAAATATTGGTGTACAAGAAATTTCTCCTGCTGCTCCTTCTCGACGGATATCGGCCCCTTGATGAAAAGTTTGAGAATTAACATCCTACTGTGTGAGTGGACGATACTGGATAATTTTAATTAACTTCCATCCTTCGCGGCTGACTGTATGGAGATGCCATCCGAGACGACGATTCTGCCGATTGATGCCAGGACCGTTTTGACATTTCAAAACCAGGACCCAACTAACAGAACGGCATGGAATTCATGTCTCACCATCTCGATGTGTGCTTAGTTTATACGGACTGGCCCGATGTTAGTGACGGCGCTTGTACCTCCAAGCAAACGACAAAGCCTATACAAGCTGGAACATACTCCACTATTATGGCAGCCGAACTAATTGGCATTGTGGAAGTTTTATTGACACCGACGACCACAGCAGACACAACAGTCATCTCCGATAGTATATCAGCCCTAAAACTGATCAGAGGCCAAGGTACTAACTCTACCAACACCGTAGTGGCAGCGTTTATCGATGTTGCGCTATCATGATGGCATTTATGAAAGGTCACTCCGGCATACCTGGAAATGTGCAAATGTCCTAGGAAAGCAAGCAGGTGTATATCGAGCTATTAAAAATTATAAATACCATCTCTCCAATATGATGTCTAAGCTCAGGAAGCGGTTGTCATCGCACCAGGAACAGCAATGATCGAGGACTTCTAAAATCAAAGGCAACCACTACGCAGCATCTCATCCCACGATTTCAATTTATTTTATTTTATTTTTTCATTCACTTTTTATCATCAGTATTCTGCCTGGTTTGCTGCAGCCTGCCACGAATTCCTCTCCTGTGCTCATTTTTTTCATTTCAAAGTACCAATTGCCACCTACTTCCTCAATTATTTGCTGGATGTATTCTCATCTCCATCATCCTACACAGTTTTTACCCTCGAAACACCCTCTAGTACTATGGAAGTTATTGCCTGCTGCTTAACACATGTTCTGTAGTTTTCTCACTTCTTGTTGTTGATGTTTTTGCTTTGTTTTGCTTTGTTCTGCTTACACTCATACGGTTATAGTTGGTGGGGACTTCAACCTTCCTTCGATATGTTGGAAAAAGTACTTGTTCAAAACCGGTGGTAGGCAGAAAATATCTTCAGAGATTGTCCCAAATGCTTTCTTCGAAAATTATTTCGAGCAGTTAGTCCACGAACCCACGCGAATTGTAAATGGTTGCGAAAACACACTTGACCTCTTAGCCACAAACAATCCAGAGCTAATAGAGAGCATCATGACTGATACAGGAATTAGTGATCACAAGGTCGTTGTAGCTAGGCTCAATACCGTTTCATCCAAATCCACCAGAAACAAGCGCAAAATAATTTTATTTAAAAAAGCGGAGAAAGTGTCACTAGAAGCCTTACTAACAGACATTCTCCATTCCTTCCGAACTGACTATGCAAATGTAGACGAGATGTGGCTCAAATTAAAAGATATAGTAGCAACAGCAATTGAGAGATTCATACCTCATAAATAGGTAAGAGATGGAACTGAGCCCCCATAGTACACAAAAAAGGTCCGAACGCTGTTGCAGAGGCAACGGAAAAAGCATGCTAATTTCAGAAGAACACGAAATCCCGAAGATTGGCTAAAATCTTTGGCACGGACTTCAATGCGAGATGCCTTTAATAGGTTCCACAACGAAACATTGTCTCGAAATTTGGTAGAAAATCCTAAGAAATTCTGGTCGTATGTAAAGTACACAAGCAGCAAGACGCAGACAATGCCTTCGCTGCGCAGTGCCGATGGTACTGTTACCGACGACTGTGCCGCTAAAGCTGAGCTATTGAACGCAGTTTTCCGAAATTCTTTGACCAGAAAAGACGAATGGAATATTCGAGAATTTGAAACACGAACAGCTTCTAGCATGAGTTTCTTAGAAGCAGATACCTTAGGGGTTGCGAAGCAACTCAAATCGCTTGATACGGGCAAGTCTTCAGGTCCAGATTGTACACCGACTAGGTTCCTTTCAGATTACGCTGACACAATAGCTCCCTACTTAGCAATCACATACAACCGCTCGCTCACCGACAGCTCTGTACCTACAAATTGGAAAATTGCGCAGGTCGCATCAGTGTTTAAGAAGGGTAGTAGGAGTAATCCATCGAACTACAGACGTATATCATTGACGTCGGTTTGCAGTAGGGTTTTGGAGCATATACTGTATTCAAACATTATGATTCACCTCGAAGGAAACGATCTATTGATGCGTAACCAGCATGGATCCAGAAAACATCGTTCTTGTGCAACGCAGCTAGCTCTTTATTTGCACGAAGTAATAGCCGCTATCGACAGGGGATCTCAAGTTGATTCCTTATTTCTAGATTTCTGGAAAAGCGACTTCTAATCAAGCTGTGGGCCTATGGGGTATCGTCTGAGTTGTGCGACTGGATTCGTGATTTCCTGTCAGGAAGGTCGCAGTTCCTAGTAATAGACGGCAAATCATCGAGTAAAACTGAAGTGATATCAGGTGTTTCCCAAGGAAGCGTCCTGGGACCTCTGCTGTCCCTGATCTATATAAATGACCTGGGTGACAAATTGAGCAGTTCTCTTACGTTGTTCGCAGATGGTGCTGTAATTTACCGTCTAGTAAGGTCATCCGAAGACCAGTATCAGTTGCAAGGCGATTTTGAAAAGATTGCTATATGGTGTGGCAGATGGCAGTTGACGCTAAATAACGAAAAGTGTGAGGTGATCCACATGAGCTCCAAAAGAAATCCGTTGGAATTCGATTACTCGATAAATAGTAAATTCTCAAGGCTGTCAATTCAACTGAGTACCTGGTTGTTAAAATTACGAACAGCTCAGTTGGAAAGATCACATAGAAAGGCGAGCCAAAGGTTGCGTTTCATTGGCAGGACACTTAGAAGATGCAACAAGTCCACTAAAGAGACAGCTTACACTACACTCGTTCGTCCTCTGTTAGAATATTGCTACGCGGTGTGGGAACCTTACCAGGTGGGATTGACGGAGGAGATCGAAAGGGTGCAAAAAGGGGCAGCTCGTTTTGTATTATCACGTAATAGGAGAGAGAGTGTGGCAGATATGATACGAAAGTTGGGATGGCAGTCATTAAAGCAAAGACTTTTTCTTCGCGTAAAGGTCTATTTACGAAATTTCAGTCACCTCTCCGATTCTGCACAGACCCTCCTCATTCCAAACCGTATCAGTCCACTTTACTGTCAACATTCTCCTGTAACATCAGTCCCAGGGATTTCGATTGTGCCGGCCGGGGTGGCCGAGCGGTTCTAGGTGTTACAGCCTGGAATCGCGCGACCGCTCCGACCGCAGGTTCGAATCCTGCCGCGGGCATGGATATGCGTGATGTCTTAGGTTAGTTAGGTTGAAGTAGTTCTAAGTTGTAGGGGACTGATGACCTCGGAGCCATTTGTTGACTTCGGTTGTCTTCTGTTCTGGTTCTCCTAGAGTCCATGTCTCACTACCGTACAACGCTCTGCACCAAATGTACATTCTCAGAAGTTTCTTCCTCAAGTTGAGACCTATGCTTGATACCATCAAACGTCGCTTGGCCAGGAATGCCTATTTCGCAAGTGCTAGTCTTTATGTCCACTTTGCTCCGTCTGTCATGGGATCTTTTTCTGTCGACGTTCACGATTCTTTAACGTCGTCTACTTCGTGATCACCAACTGTAATGATACTCGTCGCTGCTCTAATTTCTGCTACTCCTCATTACTTTGCTCTCTCTTCGATTTACTTTCAATCCATATTCTGTACCCAAGATATTATTCATTCCATTCAATACTCCCTGCAGTTTTCTGCACTTTCGCTGAGGATATCTATGTCGTCAGCGAAACTTATCATGGATATCTTTTTACACTCAATTTCCCTCACTGTTTCATCGATGTATAGATTGAACATTAGGCGTGAAAGACTACATCCTTGTCTTGCAGCCTTTTTAATCCGAGCACTTCGTTCTTGATCTTCCAGTTTTATTGTTCCCCCTTCGTTCTTGTACACATTGTGTATTACCAGTCTTCCGCTACAGCTTAACCCAATTTTTCTCAGAATTTCGTACACCTTTCACTCTTTGACGTTGTCAAACGCTTTTTCCAGGTCGACAAATCCTATGAACGTGTCTTGGTTTATCTTTGGTCTCGCTTCCATTATCCACCACAACGTCGGAAATGCCTCTCTGGTGCCTTCCTTTTCCCAAAGCCTAACAGACCGTCATCTAGCTTCCTCAATTTTCTTCTATATTCTTCTGTACATTATCCTTGTCAGCAACTTGGATGCATGAGCTTTTAAGCTTATTGTGCGATTATTGTCACACTTGTCTGTTTTTGCAGTCTTGGGAATAGTGTGGATGATATTTTTCCGAAACTCAGTTATAACTTTTATACACCATCGTGAATAGTCCTTTAGTTGGCACTTCCCACAATCATTTTAGTAATTCCAATGGAATGTTATCTAGCTCTTCTGCTTTGTTTCATCTTAAGTCTTTCAAAGCTCTCCTCAATCCTGATTCTGATTCTGGATCCCCTATGTCTTCCCAATCGACTACCGTTTCTTCTTCTATCACATTGTCAGACAAGTCTTCCCCCTTGTAGGGGATTTCATTGTACTCTTTCCATCTATCCGCACCCTCCTCTGCACATAGCAAAGGAAGTTACGCTGAACTCTTAATGTTACCGCCATTGCTTTTGATTTCACCGAAGGCTATTTTGACTTTTCTATACACTGAATCTGTCCTTACAACAGTCACTTCTTTTTCGATTGTCTTGCAGCCATTTTTACTTAGCTTCCCTGAACTTCCAATTTATTTATTTCCTAATTGACTTGTATCTCTGTATTCTTTAATTTCCCTGAACATTTTTGTACTTCCTTACTTCGTCGATAAGGTTAAGAGTACGGTGTTATAATAAGATATAAACGTCGAGGATATTCAAGATACTTACAGCACATCAGAAATTTTATCATTAGTAGTACAACAAACACCTCCAACGGCTCAATCTAAGCGCGAACCCTCACTGTGTTTGCGGAGAAAAAGAAGATCCAAACCACATATTCCTTCAGAGTCGTCCTAATAAATCTCACCCAACATATTTGCAAGTAGGCTTCGGTCTCTTGGTCATTAGTTCCCAAGTAGTCGCCAAATATTGTTAACATCCAATTACATAGCAACACTAAATTCTTATGGGTTCGCGAGCAGTGTTAACATTCCTATAGAGCTCACTGTTCTGCTAATTTAATGCTGTTGGTCATTAGAATGCAACAGGAAGACCAGAGAGAATTAACTGACAATATGCACACGTGCTACTCAGCAGCATGTGGAACGCTCATGGTGTAACTATATGTCACTATGTACCTCCTATATATGTAAGAGCGTTGGAACTGCAATAGTGGCAACTATTTATCTACAGCTCGTACAAAATAGATACGCGTTTCACAGTTTTACTGACCTTGAAAGTAGGCACAAGTATTGTTTAGAACCCGTTGCCAATGATGTGGAAGTCGTAGGCTACTCTTAGCAGTGCCAGTTGTGTTGACAGTTCGAGCGATGCCGTCTATTGCCCGATGGATTTGTAGCAGTTCTGAAGCGAATGCCGTGAAGTGTTTCCTTCAGTTTAGAAGTCGAGTTCTGTCTCTAAGCTGGTCGTAGGTTGTGTTCCAAAAATGAACAGCATAGAGACAGAAGTGATGAGAATTTCTGCAGGACCTGCCATCATTTTGCAGGACAATGCTCAATCACGTACAGTGCAAGCTGTTACTGAGTTGTATGACTGATGGGGCTGCTAAGTGCTATACCACCTACTCCACTCCCCTGACTGAAACCCTCGTGAGTTCAACTCGATTTCTAAACTGAAGGAAACACTTCATGGAAGAACTGCTACAAAATCGTCGGGCAATAGCGGCGCCGATCGAACTGTCAACACAACTGGCACTGCTAAGAATATTCTACGACTTCCACATCGCTGGCAACGGGTTCTAAACAATGTTTGTGCCTACTTTGAAGGTCAGTAAAACTTTGAAACGTGTATCTGTTTTGTATAAGCTGTTATTAAATAGTTGCCACTATTAAAGTTCGAACCGTCGTATATATAGGCGTGTGTCAGAATACTGGTTTATCTTCTCACCACTCAAAGAATATTTCCCAGCCACACGTTATCAATTTCGTTCTGTGCTAGAAACCAAAGAGCAAATACAGAACGTTGCTGCAGATCACGAGATTTCAGTTGTTGTATCGCCTGTATCTCAGACGAATACCAGTGTAATATAGATCGGAAAAGTTGCTGTATTATTGTATATAGGAAGAACAATTCTGGTAACATGACACAACACCAGCGCAAGCCTACCCGGTTGTACGTGGTTCGATGTCACATTAACAACAACCTCTTCTACGTGCCACACCAAGCTCGAATTTCATTGCCATCTTCTTTAAACCATGTAATGAAATCAGACCTCTCCTCAGATCTTTTAGTCGGCGATAACGTCTCAACGTAGCCCTATAGTTCCTAAGGTAAACTCCGACCGAACACGTCATGAAGGCCCAACGGTACCGACCGGTCGCCTTGTCATCCTCAGCGCACAGGCATCACTGGATGCGGATACGGAGGAGCACGTGGTCAGCACACCGCTCTTCCGGCCGTATGTTAGTTTACGAGATCGGAGCCAATATTGGTCAATCAAGTAGCGCCCTAGTTTTCCTCACAAGGGCTGACTGCACCCCGCTTGCCAGGAGCGCTCGGCAGACGGGATGGTCACCCCTCCAAGTACAAGCCCAGCCCAACAGATCGTAACTTCTGTGATCTGACGGGAATAGACCGTTGGCTGTAGTTGGTGCCGTTCACATAAAACAGTTTCACTGACAGCGCACGGTCTCCCTGCTCCATAACAATACTGCTCACTCACGTTGTACTATTGTACTGTTATACACACAGTGTACAGTGCCAAATTGGCACCTGATGGCCACAACTGGAAGTAATTTGTCTTACGGAGTATAACGGTTTCGCATTAAAACGTTACAGTTTCTACCACAATTCGCTGCCATACATAATTACAGTCCACAATGGATCCCAGAGGGCCGCCGCACTTTAATTATACTCACACGGTAGTTAAAGGTCTTAACCCGTATATACAGCACTATTTGGTATAACCCATGATAAAAACGTAAAATTACAGTTACCGACGTCCCGACTTGTAAATCTCACACATTAAATCCGCATGTAAAAGCGGGAGGGGGGACGCAGTTTTGTCAATTCGTCAACATACAACAAATTACACTGAAGCGCCAGAGAAACTGGTACAGACATGCTCATTCAAATGCAAAGATATGTAATCAGGGAGGAGATGGCGCTACGATCGGCAACGCCTATATAAAACAAAAAGTGTCTGGCGCAGTTGTCAGATCGGTTACTGCTGCTACAATGGCAGGTTATCAAGATTTAAGCGAGTCTGAATGTGGTGTTATAGTCGCCGCACGAGTGTTGCGACACAGCATCTCCGAGATAGCTATAAAGTGGGGATTTTTGCATACAACAACTTCAAGAGTGTACAGTGAGTATAAGGAATCTGGTAAAACATCAGATTTCCGACATCGCTGCGGCCGGGAAAAGATCCTGCAAGAACGGGACCAACGACGACTGAAGAGAATCATTCAACGTGACAGAAGTGCAATCCTTCGGCAAATTTCTGTAAATTTCAGTGGTGTGCCATCAGAAAGTGTCAGCATGCAAAGCATTCAACGAAACATCATCGATATAGGCTTTCGGAGCCGAAGGCGTATTCTTGTACCCTTTACTACTGCATGACACAAAGCTTTACGCATAGCCAGGGCCCTTCAACACAGACAATGGAATTCTGATGACCGGAAACATGTTGCCTGGTCGGAAGAGTATCATTTCAAATTTCATTTAGCGTATGTACGGGGATGGAGACTAGCTCATGAATCCATGGACCCTGATTTCAGCAGGGAACTATTCAAGCAGGTGGAGGCTCTGTAATGGTGTGGGGCGTGTGCAGCTGGTGTGGATACGGGACCCCTGATATGTCTAGATACGACTCTCACAAGTGACTCGTGCGCTGTATTTATGCTGCACCCTGCTGCGCTCTGACCCAGGACAGCGAAAAGGGGGAAATCGACGTCTCACATTTTCATGTTGTCACGTCGTTTCATGAACTTACCTGAAATCCTTACATTGCCCGCAAAAAAAGAAAAAAACAACTTTTCATGTCGTGTGATTTTTTTTAGTTACGTAACGTTTCTCAATAGTGATGGAAGCTGAAGAAATGAACTAAGATTTATGCCACGCCCAGGCCTTCTACCCGCGCCGCCTTTCTTACTACGTATGAATGCCAACCATTGCACCATTGTCTACGATAATTATGGAAGCTCAAGAAATGAATTAAAATATGTGCCATGAACGGGACTTGAAGCCAGGTCTTCTGACATACTAGACAGCACTATGGTTAACATTGCTGCACGGACTACTTAAGTCCAATGGCCTCCCCAAACAATACTTCAACTTATATCTTCAGCTTATTTTCCCCTTCTCAGATCGTAGTAAAGATGATACTCAAATGTCTTGAGGAAAATTTTGTTACAGAATCTAAAAGATCACTTACATCTGAGGTACTGGTTTCCCTTTACGTCCAACACTGGGGTGCTGTTCCAGTGCCGGAGAGCGTTGGCAATAGTGACGATTGGAAAGGAGAAAATAAGTTGGAGATATGAATTGGAGGTTGTCTTAGGGAGGGCTTTGGACTTATGTGCTCCGTGCAGAGCTTTTGAGCAATAGTGTTGTGGTGGTGTAACGGTTAGCATTTCTGCCTAGTAAATGAAGATACCTGGGCTCAAGTCCTGACGTTGGTACGAATTTTAAGCCTTTTTCTTCAGCGTACTTCATTATCATAGATCCAGATGAGACTCAAATCTCTCGAGGAAAATTAAATGACAAGTTCTCAACTGATTTTGGAGAAAAGTATGTGGTTAAAAAATTAGGTTTTATACACATGATAGTGTAGTATCTTCGCTTCTTAATATACCCTTTACCTTTTCATAAATCGTAACAACCATTGCGAAATGACGTCATTTCCAAACATGTGCATCTGAATTACAAATCTCGTAGCGAAAAAGTGAGATAGCAGGTAGAGCATTCATTGCTGCAAGTGAAATATAGCCAAACACAAATACATTTAGGAAATGGCAGTGACTCTGTCTCTATTCACAAGTAAATATGAGTTACAGAGTGGCATCAATGCCGTAAAAAAGAATAAATAAATAAAAAATTAATTATGATCAGATCAGGTCTACTGTCGATCCATTTTATCTATGTCTAGAAATAACCAAATACATACTAATTTCCACCTGGGCGCGCCAGGTATACTTGACAATCAGCTACTATGGTTTTATAATGGCCACACTTTATACTGCAGAGGGTGAACAATTATTTGTTATCCATATCCTACAATTAGCAGAACGTGCATTTAGTATATAGAACTCGAGGAATAAATTAAGATAAAATGAGACTTTGCTGACGATTGACCGTAACAAAAATCTGCAACATTGTATATAATTGCTCTTTACTTGGAGATGAAAAGCGTCAGATGCTAGAAAACTACATGAACTGATGGTTTTATGTATACGTTTGCGTAATACGGTTTGGAGTTCTGGGAAGGTATAGTACCGTAAGCTGCAAATAGTTACATGCTTTACGTCTGTCTTTCTTTCCAGCTTCTGAGAATTGTGAATAGTTTTTACGAATATTATTTATTTCATTAAATTAATATAATGTAATGTAATTAAATTAATGTAATGAAACGAAGGCTAAGTGTAACTGCGTTTTCTGCCCTGATGGTCAAACGGCTGAAATAAGTATATGTTTAAAATCGTCATTCACAGTTGTCTTTATTGAATTGTCTTCACAGCTCGAGAAAAAAAGAAGAAAACAACTGTCTGCATATGTGCTCCAAGAAACGCTGTGCAACAGACAGCAGTCAAACAAGGCAGTGTTGGAGCGACCGTGAAACAGCCAGTCAGTTCACGTTTCGTGACATACGGTGAAGGTACTAGCGCGAAGCATAAACCAGCTTGTTATCATTGCCTGGGAAGCAAGGTAGTAATCAGACATGTTTTGAATCTTCGTTTCTTTTATTCGATCGAGATGTTCCATCCTGTTTTGTCTATTTTCTTGTATTTTGTAATTTACTGCAAAAATATTCAGGTTTTATCTTATGTTGTCCTTAGGAATCCTGTACAATGTAGTACAAGCTTTGATTGTTCATAAAAATTTCATTTCAGCAGCCTGCACGTTGCTAGAACCTTTTATCTTCATAGCCCGGGTTTCACTAAGGAAAACTGGAACCTGTACGGCCATAAGCTTATAGAATCTCGTTTTTGTGATTCTTCATGTGTTTTTTTCAATATTCTGCCCATAGTGCCACATCCTCTCTGATATCTTTGTCATTTAAAACCTGCTAATTCGACTTTGTCAAACATTATGTGCACAGATCCCTTCACAAACGCCCAGAGGAAAAAATCGCATACCCTCATGTTTGGCGATCTCGGAGTCCAGGATTGCAGTGCAGTGTGTCTCGGGGTCCCTTGCACCCTATCTAGTGCTGGATAGGGCTCAGGGGACCCCAAGTCACTGCCGTGCATTTATGGCCTCCAAGATCGCCAGACAAGACCCCTTGCGATTTTTTCTAGTGGGTGTATGTGAAGGAAAGTGTGTGCGTCTCATCTTTACTTCGTGAGATACAGAAGTGAAGAACAGAATAACAGGTGGACTAACTTTTTTAAAAGCAGATATATTGCGTATAGTTTATGAAGAAGACAGCTATTGTCTAGATTTTGTTCGTGTTGCTGCTGGTGGACACATAGAGCATTTTTGATAGCACAGCTAAAGTTTTAAGGTTTTGTGTGTATTTTGCAATCCATGTTGTGATTGTGCATGAACAAATATGGAGATTGGAAATCAAGTCATTCTTTTTGAAACACCCTGTACTATGGCTGCACAACAGATTTCTTTTAATACTCTCTTATTTCTGTTGTCGCCATACGCCACTACGCCAAAAAGGATGTACCCAACACTGTATTTGACACATACATTGATTAATTTTAATTAAACTGAATAAAGCCAGGAAAGCCTCATCGTGCATGATGCACGATGTGGTACATTGTTACTAAATATTCTCACTTCTACCAGCGTCGAGTCGCACATGTGATACGGCAGTACCATGTACCGGTATCTGATATGTCATATGTCACATCCCATGCTTGTCGTGTCACGTGTGTTGGCAGAGTGACAAGTCGACGGGCTTGTTACCACACACTCGGTGAGTGAGCGCCGCACGTTGGCACATGGTGAGATATAGCGAGTGATGGATATGGAGTGCCGCTCATGCGGTTTTGCCACACGAATGCAGGGCTGTAGAGCAAATCTCGGTACAAAACCGATAAAAAAGGGTTAAAGTAATAGTGACTGCCGAGCGATATGTCAGAAACTGCAAACTTTTTTTTGAAGTAAACGTGGCGTCATTAAGTTGCAGCTGCGGATCCTGTTGCAAGGATGGCAATCGGCCGCTACACTCAGCTGATCTCTCTGTGATTTAGTCTTACGTTGCTCTCTAGGATATAAATCATAATTCTGAAATCAGGTACTGTGAACATCATCTAGGAATTGATGAAGAAATTGAAGTTGTGTAACAAGAGGAGACCACGACATTCGCATCGAAAATTTACTTCAGACATGGTACACTTTTACTAGCACATTAGAACAACATAATGCCCACACCTGAGATAATTTCGAGATAATATCAAGATAAGTGTTTTGTTTCAGTGATGTACTAATACGTTGCGACCGTGAACACGAGCTGGTGGCGGTCATGTGGTTAGCGGTCAACCTCTGTAAACGGTGATCGCTGGATCGAGTCGCTCTCATTCTTTTTGCTAATTTATATTTTTCGAACAACAGCAGTGTTATTTCATACATATTATAAACTGCAGAGCCAAAGAAACTCGTACAATTGCCTATTATGGTGCAGGGCTCCCGCGAGCACGCGGAAGTGCCGCAACACGATTTGTCATGGACTTAACTAATGTCTGAAGTAGTGTTGAAGGGAACTGACACCATGAATCGTGCAGGGCTATCCATAAATCCGTAAGAGTACGAAGGGATGGATAACTCTTCTGAACATCACGTTGCAAAACATCCCAGATATGCACAGTAATAATATTATTGTCTGGAGAGTTTGGTGGCCAGTGGAAGTTTTAAACTCACAGCAGTATTTCTGAAGCCACTCTGTAGCAATTCTGGACGTGTGGGTGTCGCATTGTCCTGCTGGAATTATCCAAGTCCGTCGGAATGCACAGTGGACATGAATGCACGAAGGTGATCAGACACCATGCTTACGTACGTGTCACCTGTCAGAGTCGTATCAAGGCTCTCATATCACTGCAACTGCACACGACCCACACTATTACAGAGCCTCCACTAACTAGACCAGTCCCCTTCTCACATCCAGCGTCCATGGATTCTTGAGGCTGTTTCCATATCCATACACACATCCATCCGCTCGATACAATCTGAAACGAGACACGTCCCATCAGGCAACATGTTTCCGTTCATCAACAGTCAAATGTCAGTGTTGACAGTCGCAGGCGAGTCGTAAATCTTTGCGTCATGCAGTCATGAAGGATACACGAGTGGGCCTTCGGCTTCGAAAGGTCATATCGAAGATGTTTCGTTGAATGATGCGCACGCTGACACTTGTTGATGGCCCAGCACTGAAATCTGCAGCAATTTGCGGAAGGGTTGCACTTCTGTCACGCTGAACGATTCTTTTCAGCCTCTTCGTTAGTCCCGTTGTGTAGGATCTCTTTCCAGCAACAGTGATAGCGGAGATTTGATGTTTCATCGGAGTGCTGACATTCGTAGTACACTCGTGAAATGGTCCTACGGGAAAATCGCCACTTCATCGCTACCTCGGAGATGCTGTACCCCATCGCTCGTGCGCCGACTATAACGCCACATTCAAACTCACATAAATCTTGAAAGCCTGCCATTGCAGCAGCAGCAACCTATCTGCGCCAGTCGTCTTATATAGGCATTACCGACCGCTTTACCGTATCCTTTGTGTTTAAATATGTCTGTATTTGAATGCGCATGTCTATACTAGCTCCTTTGGCGCTTCAGTGTATGTGATGCTCATAACCGTTTATTGAATTTCCATTGTTATCTAGCTGTTTGTCAATTTTTATCTTCACACAAGTATTACATTTATAATCACCGAAAGCAAAAGACGAAAGACGTAAAGTTATCCTGAAAATGTATGCCTATCGTGATTTTCGGAGTTTCTTATACATGCAATGGCGTAAGGTATCGAGAACTGCTACGGACCTGGATACTTTGAGATGCAGATGCAGATTTCAAGGACGAGGGACAGATTCGGAAAGCCCAAGTCAAATATCGACAGGTAAAGACATAACTAACGTTATGTAATAATACAATGAGTTACAATATGTTAGAACATGAGAGCAACTCCCAGTGAAACCACTATTACAACCGGTTTTAGATTGCGTTGCACTACTATGGGCTGTTCCTGCATGTGTACAGATAGCCGCGGTACGTCGCACAGATAAAAAGGCTGCTCGTGAAGGTTTTGTTCGACGACAGCCAATGCGTTCCAAACAGAAGTTATTCGTTGGTGGTTCGAAGACAATGTTACAACACCAGGACACCGTCGAAATAATCACCGGCGTTTGGCTGGTATGTTGTATTGCCGTTTTCATTTCTTTCCCCTTTCTTCTTGATAGCGTTGTTGGCTCAGCGATCTATTAACGACGCTATGGTACCATTTGTTTAAAGATTTCCCTGCTTCAGTTGTTTGTTTTTCCCTCCTAGAATAAGAAAATCCAATGTGTGTTAGGTCTGTATCGCACCAAGCAGGTTACTTCTGCAGGGAACATATTAATTAATATTGATGTATCTTCTCTGGTTGATTAAGAAAGATTCTTATAACTTCGAGTGTATATCGTAAATATGTGCTTTTAAGAGTTTTTATAAATCAGGAGTTGTTAATTTTTACAATTTATTTTACAATTGTGTTTGATGTTTGTGGAAAGTCTCTAAGAATGCTAATTTTTGACGATGTTAGTGGATGTGTTGATATTTGTAAAGAAAAATTATACATTTGAAGAACTGTGGTGAGAGAAACAGTCGTTAGGCAACAGTATCTGGGTCTGCCATAGCAGAACTATGGAGTCTTAGAAACTTTGACAGTAACTGGGGGATAGCTGCGGTGTGCAGTTTGCGCGGATTCGTTGAGTATATAGTGCAATGCATGGACGCACAGAGTTACTACGACGAGGAATGATCACTCACAACAATCTTTGGGTAGCATACAGACATAAAATAAGGTTTTGAAATGAAGAACAAAGTTTAATTTGGTGACGTAAGAAGTTTATTTTAATTTTTTTAGATTTGTATTCTTGGTCCACTTCACCCTCATGACAGTCGACTATTTGATAATTATTATATTTATTGAACTTCTGAGTAATTTTACTGTACCATGGAAGTTATTAGATTAAATAAATTTTCATATTAGAATCTATAACTGTTTTCTTTGATAAGTTCCTTCCTAACTAAAATTTCAGTACTTAATGGTTGAGTCATGTGTTTCATTGGCATTCTGGACCAGCTGTAGTTAGTTTTACCAGAATTTTGCGGAGTCTTCCTGTGTTGCTGTTTGTGCCAGTACTTCATACTGCAAATGATATTTATGATACGTGATTGTTTCTTTTCCTTTGGGCAATGAAAGTTCTGTCAGCTTCTTTTTCTACCACTGCCTTATATCAGTGCAAAAATTTTCGAATGTTTCAGGTTACATACTTATACAGATCGACAGTACAGTTTTTTTTATAGAGTAACGTTTTGATTTTCAAACATTTCGTACTAACCAAGTACACTCAGCGTAATTATAAGTTTGCTTACTTATCTGCTAATGAAAGAGGTCGGCTTTCACACACACACCGGATACTTCTCAATTTCATATAAGTGATTTGGCTTTGAGCTCAGTAGCACATTTAGGTTGTCATTTCACATTCCCAAGTTTGTAAATGCGATAACACACACACAAGTAAAGCCTATTCACTCACAAGGTCAATATTATTTCAGTTTCAGTGAAAACATTGATTTTATTTCTCTTAAATACGGTCATTGTGTACAACGAATGTTAACCCTTTTTAATCAGGAGTTGTTAATTTTTAGAATTTATTTTACACTTGTAATTTACATGTGTGAAAGGTCAATATTATATCAGTTTCAGTGAAAACTTGTCGGCTACCGGTAGTTGAGTGATCAGCGCGACAGAATGTCAATCCTAAAGGCCCGGGTTCGATTCCCGGCAGGATCGGAGATTTTCTCCGCTCAGGGACTGCGTGTTGCGTCGTCCTAATCATCATGATTTTCATCACCATCGACGCACAAGTCGCCGAAATTGCGTCAAATCAAAAGACTTGCACCCAACGTACGGGCTACCCGGCGGCAGGCCCTCGTCACACGACATTTACATTTACATAAATTTTGACATTATTTTTGTCGAATAGTTACAGTTAACGGCGTCTTTTAACGCTTTAGCTTAAATAGCCGGCTCACAGCCGATCGCAAGTTTGAGGTCCGTTATCTGGTAAGACAGAGATTTAGGAACCAGGTTTTAATTGTAAGACATTACCAGGGACAGATGTGGACTCTGACCACGATCTATTGATTATGAACTGTAGATGAAAACTGAAGAAACTGCAAAAAGGTGGGAATTTAAGGAGATGGGACCTCATAAAATGAGTAAACCAGAGGTTTTACAGAGTTTCAGGGAGAGCATAAGGGAACAAGTGACAGGAATGGGGGAAAGAATTACAGTAGAACAAGAATCGGTAGCTCTGAGGGATAAAGTAGCGAAGGCAGCAGAGGATCAAGTAGGTAAAAAGACAAGGGCTGGTAGAAATCCTTGGGTAACAGAAGAAATATTGAATTTAATTGATGAAAGGAGAAAATATAAAAACGCAGTGAATGAGGCAGGCAAAAAGGAATATAAACGTCTCAAAGATGAGATCGACAGGACGTGCAAAATGTCTAAGCAGGGATGGCTAGAGGACTAATGTAAGGATGTAGAGGCTTATGTCAGTAGGGGTAAGATAGATACTGCCTACAGACCTTTGGAGAAAAGAGAGCCACTTGTATGAATATCAAGAGCGCAGATGAAAACCCAATACTAAGCAAAGAAGGGAAAGCAGAAAGGTGGAATGAGTATACACAGAGTTTATACAAGGGCGATGTACTCGAGGAAAATAATATGGATATGGAAGAGGATGTAGATGAAGATGAAATGAGAGATACGATACTGCGTGAGGAGTATGACAGAGCACTGAAAGACCTGAGTCGAAACAAGGCCCCGGGAGTAGACTACATTCCATTAGAACTACTGACGGCGTTGGGAGAGCCAGTCCTGGCAAAACTCTGCCATTTGGTGAGCAAGATGTATGAGGCAGGTGAAATACCCTCAGACTTCAAGAAGAATATAATAATTCCAATCTCAAAAAAACAGGTGTTGACAGATGTGAAAATTACCGAACTATCAGTTTAATAAGTTACAGCTGCAAAATACTAACCCGAATTCTTTACAGATGAATAGAAAAACTGGTAGAAGCCGACCTCGGGGAAGATCAGTTTGGATTCCGCAGAAATGTTGGAACACGTGAGGCAATACTGACCCTACGACTTATCTTACAAAATAGATTAAGGAAAGGCAAACCTACATTTATAGCATTTGTAGACTCAGAGAAAGCTTTTGACAGTGTTGATTGGAATACGCTCTTTCAAATTCTAAAGGTGGCAGGGGTAAAATACAGGGAGCGAAAGGCTATTTACAATTTGTACAGAAACCTGATGGCAATTATATGGGTCGAGGGACACGAAGTGGAAGCAGTGCTTGGGAAGGGAGTGAAACAGTGTTGTAGCCTCTCCCCGATGTTACTCAATCTGTATATTGAGCAAGCAGTAAAGGAAACAAAATAAAAATGCGGAGTAGGTATTAAAGTCCATGGAGAAGAAATAAAAACTTTGAGGTTCGCCGATGACATTGTAATTCTGTCAGAGACAGCAAAAGTCTTGGAAGAGGAGTTGAGCGGAATGAGCAGTGTCTTGAAAGGAGGGTATAAGATGAACATCAACAAAAGCAAAACGAGGATAATGGAATGTAGTCGAATTAAGTCGGGTGATGCTGAGGGAATTAGATTAGGAAATGAGACACTTCAAATAGTAAAGGAGTTTTGCTATTTGGGGAGCAAAATAACTGATGATGGTCGAAGTAGAGAGGATATAAAATGTAGACTGGCAATGGAAAGGAAAGCGTTTCTGAAGAAGAGTAACCTGTTAACATCGAGTATAGATTTTTAAGTGTCAGGAAATCGTTTCTGAAAGTATTTGTACGGAGTGTAGCCATGTATGGAAGTCAAACATGGACGATAACTAGTTCGGACAAGAAGAGAATAGAATATTTCGAAATGTGGTGCTGCAGAAGAATTCTGAAGATTAGATGGGTAGATCACGTGACTAATGAGGAGGTATTGAATAGAATTGAGGAGAAGAGGAGTTTGTGTCACAACTTGACAAGAAGGAGGGATCGGTTGGTAGGACATGTTCTTAGGCATCAAGGGATCACAAATTTGGCGTTGGAGGGCAGCGTGGAGGGTAAAATTCATAGAGGGAGACCAAGAGATGAATACACTAAGCAGATTCAGAAGGATGTAGGCTGCAGTAAGTACTGGGAGATGAAGAAGCTTGCACAGTATAGAGTAGCATGGAAAGCTGCCTCAAACCAGTCTCAGGACTGAAGACAAGAACATTACGTTGCCATCTGCAGGACGGAACAAGCAGATCCAAGACAGATCTTCTTCTTAGTGTTTCTTCTTCTCATTTGATAAATGGCATGACATATTATGTACCATTGGATGGCTGAAAACTCTGTCTGTTTCGTGCTGCATTAAATACACGATTTCTGTAGATAATTTGCGTGTTATAAGCAATAGTTCTCTGGCTTTCTTGGGTTTATCCCTGCCCTCCTCCCCCCTCCAAAAATCCCATCCAACAAAACACCCTCCAGAAACTGTGTGGTGTGCAAAGCATGGAAGAAGTACAGTGATACATGGTGTGTGTGCGCGCGCGCGCGCTCGCGCTCGTGTGTGTGTGTGTGTGTGTGTGTGTGTGTGTGTGTGTGTGTAGGAAATGTCTAGTTGAGTTGCATATGCTTGTATTTTGTCGGGTATAGCACACAAGCAAAAACTTCAATAACAGTATTATCTTTACTCCTCATCACTTCTATAAAAATAAAAAGATTGATAAAAATTCGATCAAAAATTTATTTAATTTTGAGAAAAGCAGCGTGGGATTAGCCGAGCGGTGTAAGGCGCTGCAGTCTGCAGCCGTTAACAGCGACTGATCCTGGGGGAGGTTCGACTCCTCCCTCGGGCATGGTTGTCTGTATTTGTCCTTAGGATAATTTAGGCTACGTAGTGTGTAAGCTTAGGGACTGATGACCTTAGCAGTCAAGTCCCATAAGATTTCATACACATTTGAACATTTTTTTAGAAAAGTGTGTTAGCCAAAATACGCTAATTATTGCAAATTTAAATTTTAAATATAGGGTCCTCATGGGGAAAAATATTAGTAAGTCAGTGCTTTGATAGTCAAATGTACTCGTCTGGTAATCGTGTCGACTTGCATCTGAGTATACCCAGTATAAATTAAGGATGTCCCTTGGAACTCAGATCTGGAAACTGGAGTGACTGAATAAGAGTCCCTAACCGTTTCTTCCAGCAACCTGTCGTCTTCTAAAGTTGTGTTCCCAGCGCAGACGACAGCTCGTCGATCGTGGGATCTTCTTCGTTCGAGGCTTCTATGTTGTCATTTGGAACCCGTGATTTTGCTTTTTATGGGATTCCACTTGCCCAGGTTAGTTTTTGTATCTACAGATGACAACGTGTGTAGAACTGACAATGATGGTAGGAGGCACTTCTCATTAATGTATTCTGTTTTCTTGTTATTTATAACAATCGACATAGCTCTCTTAATTGTACGGCAACTTTTCTGACAATTCCAATATACAGGACAACATATCCGCTCCTCCTGAACGATCGAATCATAGATACACGTCCACACCTCTAGAACGCCCTGAAGAGTCTGACGAGTGCAGCCGAAGTACTTCGTCTCCCAGGCGCGCCAAAGCGACCCGAAGGCGTTCGAAACACTTCGGCTGCAATATCGTTACTCTTATTTTTCTCAAAAGTAGTAAAATTTAATAAACAAAAACGGGAGACATGTAGGGTAACCGTGAGAGATTGTCATACTGACAACTGGATTAAACACAATGAAGAGCATATAAATAGTTAATAAGCGAATGTAGGAGTTTCGGCACCTAGCACCTGAATGTGCCGACCAATTAGAAGCAAGCATAGTACAAATGGCGGACTCTCTCACGGGAATGGTACGGACTTTACGAACTGTTGGTTATACCTCACTCCACTTTTGTATCATATGCTACTTTGCGTATATCAGGCTGCATCAAGGGCGACCTTCTAGAAAAATAAAATACTAGCTGACATAGCCAGGAGTATCACACCAGGCACTTTCACAGTCACTGGACCACATATTGTACAACTATCAATACATTGAAGACATTCTGATGTGGCTCAAGCAGTAAACTACCGCTGTATGCCACCAATGGCCACTTCCTATCATTAAATATGGAGTAAATGCACTAAATCACACAAGCGTTTACTAAAACAGGGACTGACAATGCTGCACCACCTGAAAATAATAACGTACAAGCTCACCATGAGCAGTGTCGTCGTCTTCAGCGACGACACCGTGCATGGCGAGTTTTTATGAGACAAATTGCATTTCATTGTTTTCAACGTCTTGCAAGTCAACTAAATACAGAACATAAATACCAACAGGACGTTTTCAAATCCACTCCTGGAAATGGAAAAAAGAACACTTTGACACCGGTGTGTCAGACCCACCATACTTGCTCCGGACACTGCGAGAGGGCTGTACAAGCAATGATCACACGCACGGCACAGCGGACACACCAGGAACCGCGGTGTTGGCCGTCGAATGGCGCTAGCTGCGCAGCATTTGTGCACCGCCGCCGTCATTGTCAGCCACTTTCCCGTGGCATACGGAGCTCCATCGCAGTCTTTAACACTGGTAGCATGCCGCGACAGCGTGGACGTGAACCGTATGTGCAGTTGACGGACTTTGAGCGAGGGCGTATAGTGGGCATGCGGGAGGCCGGGTGGACGTACCGCCGAATTGCTCAACACGTGGGGCGTGAGGTCTCCACAGTACATCGATGTAGTCACCAGTGGTCGGCGGAAGGTGCACGTGCCCGTCGACCTGGGACCGGACCGCAGCGACGCACGGATGCACGCCAAGACCGTAGGATCCTACGCAGTGCCGTAGGGGACCGCACCGCCACTTCCCAGCAAATCAGGGACACTGTTGCTCCTGGGGCATCGGCGAGGACCATTCGCAACCGTCTCCATGAAGCTGGGCTACGGTCCCGCACACCGTTAGGCCGTCTTCCGCTCACGCCCCAACATCGTGCAGCCCGCCTCCAGTGGTGTCGCGACAGGCGTGAATGGAGGGACGAATGGAGACGTGTCGTCTTCAGCGATGAGAGTCGCTTCTGCCTTGGTGCCGTGCAGGTGAGCGCCACAATCAGGACTGCATACGACCGAGGCACACAGGGCCAACACCCGGCATCAAGGTGTGGGGAGCGATCTCCTACACTGGCCGTACACCTCTTGTGATCGTCGAGGGGACACTGAATAGTACACGGTACATCCAAACCGTCATCGAACCCATCGTTCTACCATTCCTAGACCGGCAAGGGAACTTGCTGTTCCAACAGGACAATGCACGTCCGCATGTATCCCGTGCCACCCAAGGTGCTATAGAAGGTGTAAGTCAACTACCCTGGCCAGCAAGATCTCCGGATCTGTCCCCCATTGAGCATGTTGGGACTGGATGAAGCGTCGTCTCACGCGGTCTGCACGTCCAGCACGAACGCTGGTCCAACTGAGGCGCCAGGTGGAAATGTCATGGCAAGCCGTTCCACACGACTATATCCAGCATCTCTACGATCGTCTCCATGGGAGAATACAAGCCTGCATTGCTGCGAAAGTTGGATATACACTGTACTAGTGCCGACATTGTGCATGCTCTGTTGCCTGTGTCTATGTGCCTGTGGTTCTGTCAGTGTGATCATGTGATGTATCTGACCCCAGGAATGTGTCAATAAAGTTTCCCCTTCCTGGGACAATGAATTCACGATGTTCTTATTTCAATTTCCAGGGGTGTATATTTACGTGATCGCTTCTCACCCACACCCCTAGTGGTAGTGATGAATATTGCTCCCACGGTATTTTTATGTTCTTCGGTTTCTCTGTTTCTCACAGTGCTCACTATCTTTCGTTGACAACTTAAACGCGCTTCGCACTCTTCGTATGTTTCGTTCATTCGCTGTTGTTTTCGTTTTACACCATTTTGCTTTAGAACTGGACAGATTTCCTCCTTGGGCTTTGCCTAAAATATAAATTAAATCAACTTTTTACCAACAAATACACTAGGTACACTTTACACTCTGCCCAAACTTTATTTTATATTTATATTCGGCCACTGAAAAACTTTGACTACTAATAGTTAACAGTTTATTTTTATTCGGTCGCTGCTTTACTTTTTGGTTCCTCCCTTCGTCTGTGATAAGGAACTGACGTTTGAACCCGCGTTGGTCTTTACCAATGTGTAGCCCCACCTGTAGCGAATTCCAGAACATAGCAAAATGGCTTCGAATGGTACACAATATTCCAGAACATTCGACAACATTCGAGAGTGTTTTGAAATGTTTCACAATGATCTGGGATATTCTGGGTTGTTTCCAAACATTTTGGAGTCTTCCCGAATGTTCCACACTATTCCGGAACATTCCAGAACATCCCAGGTCATAGTGGAACATTCTGAAATATTGTGGAATTCTCTACAATACTCTCTAATGTTCTGGAATGATCTCGAATATAGTAGAATATTCTAGAAATTTTTAGACGGTGGAAGTTCCCAGCCCTTATAACTTCAAAGGTACAGACTTCAGGTAAAGACGTAAACTTTCTTCATAGATAGGGATAGAGGGCTACCAAAGCATATTACTCCTCTGATCGAAACAGGATTTTTGCTCGATTCCTGAATCGGTACTATAAAAAAAATACACTGAAATATTACCAGTCTGTTTCGTGAACGAAAGAACAACTTACTAACTCCCGATCAAGTGTTAAGCATGGGACGCGATAGAAATCAAAATGCCCTTTATTGATTTCTGTCTAATCATCACGGTTACATGGCTCCCAGAAAACCTAACCAGTCATACTACCTCCACATAAGACACAAAACGACGAGGAAACTAGTAACGCCTTACCTCACATCGCTGAATGAGAAAAGAGACATAGAGATAGAGAGAGAGAGAGAGAGAGAGAGAGAGAGAGAGAGAGAGAAAGCGAGAGAGGGTGCGTGGGGAGTAGGAAGAACATAGCTCTTTCTCTTTCTCTCTCTCTCTCTCTCTCTCTCTCTCTCTCTCTCTCTCTCTCTCTCTTTAGATAGGACAGTACAGCCACTCTCAACACCAGCTTCAATTCTATGCAGTCCTTCTCTTACACTGACAGTCAACAGAATTATCAGACCACATAAATAATTGTCAAACGGCCTCTTCGGTACTCTGCACTTCCTGACCGCACGTACTCACAATAAAAGACACTTCACATGCACTATATCACATAGCGACACCACTTAGGACTGCTCGCGTCTGGCTACAAGACACTCACAACACACTGATTTACTGTACAACTGCATCGCTTTCTTCCTATCAAATTCTACGTGCACACGTGGCACGACCACACCAAGGCGATTCAATAGTTGAGTTGCTACACACCGATCAATGCGTGATCGGAAGAGCTCTCGTGTAATCGATGAGAAAAATATGTGATCCAAATGAGGGGTAGCTGAATTAATGGACATCTTTCAATTCAACGCCTCTCCAGCAATTTCTGCTTATTATTACAACAAAAAGCAACTGATAATTTTTGTAAAAAGAAAAATACACACTGATGTGCCAAAGAAACTGGTATAGGCAAGCGTATTCAAATACAGAAACATGTAAACAAGCAGAATACGACCCTGCTGTCGGCAACGCCTATATGAGACAAAAAGTGACTGGCGCAGTTGATAGATGTGTTCAAAATGGTTCACACGGCTCTGAGCGCAATGGGACTCAACTTCTCAGGTCATCAGTCCCCTAGAACTTAGAAGTACTTAAACCTAACCAACCTAAGGACAGCACACAACACCCAGTCATCACGGCTACTGCTGCTGCAATGGCAGGTTATCAACATTTAAGTGAGTTTGAACGTGGTGTTATAGTCTGTGTTCGAGTGATGGGACAGAGCATCTCCAAGATAGCGACGAAGCGGGAATTTTCCTGTACGACCATTTTATGAGTGGACCGTGAATATCAAGAACCCGGTAAAACATCCAGTCTCCGACATCGCTGCGGCTGGAAAAAGATCGTGCAAGAACGGGACCAACGACGACTGAAGAGAATCGTTCAACGGCACAGAAGTGTAATCCTTCCACAAATTGCTGCAGATTTCAATGCTGGGTCGTCAAAAGTGTCAGAGTGAGAACCATTCGACGAAACATCATCGATATGGGCTTTCGGATCCGAACGCCCACTTGTGTACTATTGACCGCACGACACAAAGCTTTACGCCTCACCTGGGCCCATTAACACCGACATTCGACCTTTGATGACTGAAACATATTGCCCGGTCGTGGTCGGACGAATTTCGTTTCAAATTGTGTCTAGCGGATGGACGTGTACGTGTATGGAGACTACCTCATGAATGCATAGACCCTCCATGTCAGCAGGGGACTGTTCAAGATGTTGGAGGCTCTGTAATGGTGCGGGGCGTACGCAGGTCGAGTGATATGGGATCCGTGATACGTCTGCATACGAGTCTGATAGGTAACAAAGACGTAAGCATCCTGTCTAATCACGCATTCATTTATGTACATTGTGCGTTCCTACAAACGTGGCCAATTCCAGTAGGATAATACGACACCCCAGAGTCCAGAATTGCTACAGAGTAGCTTCAGGAACACTCTTCTGAGTTTAAACACTTCCGCTGGGCACCAAACTCCGCCGACTTGAGCATTATTGAGCATATATGGGATGCCTAGCAACCCTTGAACTCTTAAGGATTTATGGACAGCCCTGTAGGAATTGTAAATTTCCTCCTGCAATACTTCAGTTATTAATCGAGTCCATGCCACGTGGTGTTGCGGCACTTCTTCGTGCTCGCGTGGGCCGTACACGATATTAGGCATGTATAGCAGTTTCTTTCGCTCTTCAGTGTATAAGAAAATAGAGGTGGAGGAATGAGCATGCTGCGCTTACCAGAACTCTGTTCCAGCTGTATCAATAACGCTGTCATCAATAGTTAGAACGATATGAAAAATCTGAATTTATTACGAATTGTTTCCTATACTGTAGTTTGAAATCACAACCTCTGATGGGCACATATGAACTGGCAGAGGTACAGTTTACTGGTTTTAGCCTAAAGTTTCAGTGTCAGACATCCTTCATTAGTGATACACTGAGGTGATAGAAGTCCTTAGATGTCTCCTAATATCTGTTTTTGCCCCGCGTAGTGCAGTAACGAGGCATGGACTCAGAAAAACGTTTGAAGTACCCTGAAGAAGTATTGAGGCGTGCTGCCTATATAGCGTCCATAGTTGCCAAAGTGTAGCCGCTGTAGGATTTTGTGCACGAACTAACCTCTCGATTATGTCCCATAAGTTTCTATAGATCGCACAACCATAGCCTCGACTGTCCAGAATGTTCTTCAAACCAATGGCGAACAATTGTGGCCCGGTGACATGGCGCACTGTCATCCATAAAATTTTTGTCGTTGTTTGGAATGGCTGCAAGTAGCCGAACATGATCATTTCCAGCCAATGATCGGTTCAGTTCCACCTGAGGGCCCCGTCCATTCAAAGTAAACACAACCCACACCATTACGGAACTATCACCAACTTGCACAGTGCATATTTGACAGCTTGGGACCATGGATTTGTGGGATGTGTCTCACACTCGAATCCTACCATCAGCTCTTACGAACTGAAATCGGGACTTACCTGGCCAGGCCACGGTTATCCAGCTGCCTAAGATCCTAGCGATATGGTCACGAACCCAGGACAGGCTCTGAAGGCGATATCGTGCTGTTAGAAAAGGCACTTGTCGCTCATCTGCTGCCGAAGCCCATTAACGCCAAATTCCGCCGCTCTGTCTTAACGGATACGTTCGCCGTACGTCCCACATTGGTTTCTGTGATTATTTCATACAGTGTTGCTTGTTTTTTAGCACTGACAACTCGACGAAAACGCCTTTACAAGCTAATAATTTTAAATGAGCCTTGCTGAAGAGTGCACTTGCGACCTCGTACTCAAAGGGTTCCTTGTCAAATAAAAATCCCTTTGAGGCACATCCGCCATCCAAGCTTCTCACTCTGCTATGATACATTCTCTTTCTCTGTCTGGTCGATAACCGTTGTCGACTCCTTCGCTCATCCGAGACCTGCTCCGTACTACTACAGCCTCTGGTAGCCAGAGGATACATATCACTCTTGTATTCGGCTTTCAAAGGTGCTCAGAGTGGTAAACATTCCGAGTAAAAGTGATTTGTCTTGATATTAGCATTCATAGGTACGCCAAGTGGGGACATATCAGACACACTATGTTTTATCATGATATTTACACTTTTTACAACAAGTGGCGGCTGCTGTGTAAGACCACAAGAGTACATGAACACCCTAATTTTCGACACCTTGTGGATACATTGGTTACATGCGCAACTCGCACTATGTAATTGCCTTATGAGCCCAGTGCATACGGATTTATAAACAACGTCCATGGTTCGCGATGTGCAGAACTAGCCCTTGTCACTCAACTAAAGGCTTACGTCAGTGACACGAGCAGGTAGCATCAATCCTAATAGACGACAGCACACTCCTCAGATTTGCTGATTCACTCGCTGTATTCTGTAGTAAAATTGGATAGGACCTCAGTATATGTTAAAGTTGTATTGACAGTAAACCTATTTTGTGGGTTTCGAAATGAGTTATAGTATATTAAGTTATGAATTTTATCATACGGTAACCCACTTGAGGCTCAGAGAATCGTAAGGACCTAAAGCACAGCACCGTCGAGTGTGAGACTGTAGCAGTTATTCATGCTTATGAAATATCTGATCTTATCTTGAGTCAGGTTCATCTGCGAATTCACGAAAAGCTGTATCACTGGTTTCTCGACAACTGTGGCCTTCCCGATATGGATCTCAGCGCCTTTTTGTATTCTACTTAAGAGACCATGTTTATAGACATTACTACTCGAGTTTAAACATTTCCACAAACGGCACTTTCTGCTTGGAGTTAGTTGTTTACTGTGCAGGAATCGGCTTTCGTGTGCAATGTAAACATGAACTAATCTGAATCTATTTTATATGCTAACGGAAAAGCAAAGCTATGAGGACGGGTAATGAGTCATGCTTGGGTCGCGCAGAGGGCCGAGCATTTGCCCGTGAAAGGCAAAGGCCCCCAGTTCGAGTCTCGATCTTGCACGCAGCTTTAATCTGCTAGGAAGTTTCATATCAGCGCACACTGCGCTGCACAGTGAATGAAAATCTCATTCTGGGAACAGAAAAGGAAATTAGAGAAAGCTAGCAACAAACGAATTAGGACCTGCGAGAACAGATACTTTGATCGAGAGAGTGACGAAATGAAATAAGCCTGACTGTGCAAACATTTAACAAGAAAGTTTACAGTTATCACGAGCTATCACGTGGGTGCATTGTAAGAATATCTAATTCTCGGCCCACAAGTAAAATGTTCAGTTAATACATCTGTGAAGGATCTTGTAGATTTGTCTGAAAAATGGATAAGTGGGAAAACTACTTATGCGAAATTGAGAGTTGCAATAGCATACATATTATTTCGTTATTGCCCTAAACTATACTTCAATATGTACAAAATAACAAAATTCCACAAAAACAATCCTTTCTTTCATCAGATAAGTTTCTGTTGTTATTATCATTGGCAGTGGCTGTAGTTGTATAAACTTGTTGATATCCACAACTGTTACACAGCAGATGCTATTAATTTCCCATTCTCAGATTTATCTGAAGCTAAAAATTTCTGAACACACAGAATACATACTCACGAGCCGTCACTTTTTACAATCATTTCTCCTGATACAAACACCTTTCATGATATTATTGTTAGTAAACAAAGAGTCAAGAGAAAGAGCCTGCGTAGGGTGTTTGAAATTGACCTGTTTCATTCATGCTGTAAAACACAGGTCGCCGTCTTTTCTGTCAGAGGCAGAGAGCGCGGAACAATAGCTGCTCCATCTCCGTTGCCCTGCAGGATAAAAGCGCCGCGAGAAAGAGGCTCGTTGCCGCACGAAGTACGAGCAGCGCAGTGCGCCCTTGACTCCTGTATCGGATTAAACAGGCCCGCATCAGCCGCCGTCCCCGAATTAACGGCAGAGCGGGCGGCCGCTGTTTCCCAGAGAGGCTCTCGTTAAGGTGAGAGACGGCGCCGGCCCTGTAATTGGCTTCGTTTGCCAAACTGCTAGCACTGGCGCTGGCGCTAGCGTTTCTACTGGCGCCACTCTGACTGGCGCAAGTCCCGTGCTGGTCGAATCGTCCTTCCCAGCGGAACGGGCCCGTTCGTCGGGGCGCAAAGAATTTCAGGACAACGAATGTGTGTTTCATCAACTACAGCTGCAACTTGAGAGACTGTAGCTCAGTGTACGAGTCTTGAGTACTTCTAGAGACATTTTTATGTTACTTTTATTTGACTTTGTTCCCTCTCCTCTTAAAGAAGTGACTCGTTCTATGGGAAAGGAAAAAGAAACGCATATATTGTCGTTCTGCACTTTCTTACATCTACCATTGTACAAAGACAGTTACAACTACATACAGAGACTGGACAAAAATATGAAATGAACCTTGAGAAAAGCATACCTGAATGTAAATGAAGTTTCTAATCAAGCCTGTGAGTTGCACTATAGTAATTCACCACCTGTCGTATGTCCACAATAGGTGGCAAATGTTACTCGTAGTTAGAAAAGTGTGATTGTTAATTCACACTCTCAGATCTATCTGAAGCTAAAAATTTCTGAACACCCAGAATGCATACTCACGAGCCGTCACTTTTTACAACCATTTTTCCTGATACAGATACCTTTCATGATTTTATTGTTAGTAAACAAAGAGTTAAGAGAAAGAGCCTGCGTTACGTCGGAACTAAATGACTTCGGATGTGAGCAAATTGTTGGTGTTCCTATGGTGGGTGCTTCCGTAATCAAGGTAGTCGAAATGGTTTATGTTTTATGAGGCACCACATCGACAACTTATACCGCATGCAGGGAAAGCGGAATATCATCCGGAATATCAAAATGCGGAGGAAAATGAGCATTGCGTGATGGTGACAGAATCCTGTCAGCACCAAAACAACACGAAGGGAGCTCCATAATCTGGAATTTCCAGGATAGCTGGAATTACATGACATGTCAGTTATGTTGATGCTCGTAACAACAAAATGCCGTACTGAAGCTATAAAATCTGAACTATAAAGCGGTGTAAGAAAATCATTTCGTTGGATGAGGCAAGTTTCGCACTAACTTCTGGCCGCGTTTACGTCCCAAGTTTGACACATGAAAAGTTTCTGTGATGATTTTGGGCACCCATAACGTGGCGTTCCATGGGCTACATGGTCACTTTGCAGGGTCGCATTACCGCCAAGTGTTATATGACCATTTCGGCTGATCAAGTCTACAATGTTTGTTCCCTAATGGTGGCGCTGTGTCCCAAGATGACAGGGTCCCTGTTCACAAAGCTCGCATCGTACAGGAATGGTGTTGTGAACAGGAGAATGGAGAGTTGCTTCTCCCCTGGGCACCACAGTTACCATATCTGAGTATTATTGAGCCTTTGTGATCTGCTTTAAAGGATACTTGATCGCCAGCCAGTTCCGTCATCGTTACCGAAACTTGTCACTATTTCCTTGGAAACTATGTACTCGTAGGACCTGTATTTATCTATACCGAGACGGCTGGAAGCTGTTTCGCAGGCCAACGTATTTCCTGCATTGCCTTACGCATGATAATGTGTCGTGGTATTAGTGTGTACAGATTTTTGTTCATTCCACCCAATCCCGCAATACTCTGTTCAGGGAATGGCGGAGGATACATCGCACCAATATGATCGATTTCTTTCCTATTTTATTCGCAATGAGAGCAACTGACAGCCTATAGGCCTCTGTACGTGCTCTAAGGGCCTTAGGCAGAGTGAAATGGGACAATGTGATGAAAATTCGAAAATCTAAGGTAAGCTGGAGGCACAAGTTACTGATCAAGGAGTTATGCAAAAGACAACCATAAAGCTAAGACGTGGTATGACGGAGTGGTCTGAGATCGAAAGGGGAGTAATACAGGATTATAGCCTTTCACGAACTCTGTTTACCATATAGAACGCGTTTCAAAAATGGATGGCTTAATTTCAGGTAAGTGTTCCTGATCTGTAAACAGTAAAAAGAAAGTTTATTACAACATATAATACGAAATGATTGGTTTCTGCGATAGGTGATAATGCAAACGAATATATTTCTTCCCGCTGATAACTGCCATGAGAGAAGATAATAACAGCACAGTGAAAAAGAGGGTCAAAGATACATTGAGCACTGAGTTTGGTGTTCGACACATACTCAGTTGAGGAGCTGGCAGAAATGTACATTAAGGCAGATGGCGATGCTTCGTTGGGTCGTGGTTTCTACCCACAGCGAAGTTGTCCAGATTGGATAAACTTTTCCCCCTCGACATTGCTGCCTTTGTACTCATGGAAATTTTACACCGTGGTTCGGAGAGGGCATGACCAAAATCTCCCACTCCAGATGTAGAAGACAAGTTTCTGCATTCTTTACACCCTACTCTATTTATCACCCAATGAAGGTTACCGTTGCAAGTAAATGTCCCTCAAACGATGATGATGATGATGATGTTTGATTTGTGGGGCGCTCAACTGCGCGGTTATCAGCGCCTGTACAAATCTCGCCACTTTCATGACTGATGACTAAATGATGAGAACAACACAAGCACCCAGTCATCTCGAAGCACGTTAAAACCCCTTACCCCGCCGGGAATCGAACCCGGGACCCCGTGCTCGGGAAGCGAGCTGCGGACAGACTGCCTGGAGGCTATTGCTAGAATAACCTGTGTTAATATTATTCACAGATGAAGCACAGTTCACACGACATGGAATTACATCCACAATCAACATACCTGGACCCGTGTAAACCCACATGTAACTGTTCGATCTCATGATCAAGTGCGGTTATCCCTCAGTATGTGGGACGGTATCATTGTCAACCGGTTACTTTGATCTCATGGGCTAGTAAACTTTTACTTGTGGGGCAAGGGTACAAAAATTCCTGGAAAGCACCATATCTCATACATGTGGAGTAATCGGGTCTACTGCCGGATGTTTGTGTCGCTCTGGCACAATATTTCGGCCACGTAACTCGTTGCCTTCTTCAGGAGGATTTTGTCCAGTATTTATGACCAGAGGGCGCTCGGTCGTCTCTGCGCCTGGCGCTGCTAGTAATGTGTTCTCTCTTCCCTGGTGCTCCCTCGGACGTCAGCGCCCGACTTGGGCGCCATCTGTGGCAGCTCTCTGAGACCTGTCCTGTGTCGGGCGTTCCGTTCGCGGTCCGCGCCCGCCACGTGCTGCTCCTGATGTTTTGGGCTCTGGGCATAAATACTGGACAAGATCCTCCGACACGGCAGTCTCAGATAGCACCTGCAGAACGCAACAAGTTACGTTGCCGAAATATTGTGCCAGAGCGACACAAAGATCCGGCAGTAGACCCGATTATACCACATGTCAAGATCTCGCGGGGAAATCCTGAAGACTTACACCATATCGCATGTTTTTAAGACACACTACACATTATTCGTCATGAAGTTCATTTCTTCCTCTCTTGCACATTTCAGTGATATGACTCGCCAGTTATTGCATTTAATGCTTCCTGACTGAAAGATAAGTAGCGGTGGCCCAATTGCTTGGCCTCCACGCTCATGTGATTCGAACCTTCTCGAATTCTACTTGCGGAGCCAGTTAATTCATTTATTTTCTCATATCCTGTGCCTTTATTCGGAATCGAACTGTGGTCGGTTGTGAGGACATAACAATACTCCAGGAACTTGCGATCGCGTTAGCACACCATGAGACGTCGATATGAGGCCTGTATTCAAGCACGAGGTGGGCCTGTGTTCAAGAACGAGGTGGACATCTTGAACATTTTCTGTAAAGGCAACTGGGGCTACAACGGCTACACCTTGGGAACCGAATATCCGGCCGTGTTGCAGTGAATACTTTCTGTTGAATGTACATGGGATATATACAGGGTGTTACAAAAAGGTACTGCCAAACGTTAAGGAAACATTCCTCACACACTAATAAAGAAAAGATGTTATGTGGACATGTCTCCGGAAACGCTTAATTTCCACGTTAAACCTCTTAGTTTCTTCCACCTACGCTCAGTGGAGCACGTTATCATGATTTCATACGGGATACTCTACCTATGCTACTAGGACATGTGCCTTTACAAGTACGACACAATATGTGGTTCATGCACGACGGAACTCCTGCACATTTCAGTCGAAGTGTTCGTACGCTTCTCAAGAACAGATTCGGTGACCGATGGACTGGTAGAGGTGGGCCAATTCCATGGCCTCCACGCTCTCCTGACCTCGACCCTCTTGACTTTCATTATGGGGGTATTTTAAAGCTCTTGTCTACGCAACCCCGGTACCAAATGTAGTGACTCTTCGTGCTCGTATTGTGGACGGCCGTGATACGATACGCCACTCTCCAGGGCTGCATCAGCGCATCAGGGATTCCATGCGACGGAGGGTTGATGCATGTATCCTCGCTAACGGAGAACTTTTTGAACATTTCCTGTAACAAAGTCTTTGAAGTCACGCTGGTACGTTCTGTTGCTGTGTGTTTCCATTCCATGATTAATGTGATTTGAAGAGAAGTAATAAAATGAGCTCTAACATGGAAAGTAAGCGTTTCCGGTCACATGCCCACATCACATATTTTCTTTCTTTGTGTGTGAGGAATGTTTCCTGAAAGTTTGGCCGTACCTTTTTGTAACATGCCACAATGCCACAAAAATGACATGAACTCACGTGAACAATAACTTTTTCTCAGCGTTGTGATGTACCACAAAAATTGCTTTTGTAAAATTTGCTCTCTGCGTTTTTAAATAAAATGCTTCTTAAGTGACACTGGTGGAAGGAATCTTATTAAAATATTGTACACACATAGGTACCAACTCTTAGGGCGGTTGCGGCACTGTTGTCACACCGACCCGGTTCAGGTAGGCCGTGATAACAAAGGTGGTGTGAACGGCCATGTTGTCGTGACACAGTTTCCACGAAGCGTGGAACTACTATCGGACGCGAATGATCCTGTGACTGAGTCTCTGGAGAACTTCGTTGTACAATTGAGTGCTGAGGGTCTGCTTATTGTGTGCGAACTCACATAAAAAATTTGCAATGATTGTGTATTTCACCTGAAACTTGCTCATGCGAGCTTTCCCCTGGCGTGGCTATGACGTCGTGTGCCATTTTTGCCTCTTTGTCTCTAGATCATACTGAAACAGTCATGACTCATCCCCAATGATCACATTGTCCAGATAATTGAGATCATCTTCACAGAGCTGTTTGAGTTCTTTGTATACTTCCACGCTGTGCGTCTTTTACAAGTCAGCAAAATTCTGAGCACAATTTTTGTAAATATCGTCCACATGGCCAAGTTTTTCAATACAGTATCATGAATAACCGTTCCCGGCAAGTCCAACAATTCCGTCTTCAAGTGAACACTCATTCGACGTTCTGAATTCAGTAGCTGGCGCACAAGAGACCATTCGTGATATTGACAGTCATCTTCTGTGGGCCTCATAGGCGACATCGTCCCAATCCTCTCTAAATGTCTTGTGCCACCTGTTTGACTGTGATCTGGAAAGTCAGTCGTCACTGGAGGCTTCCTAAGTATTTCAAAAGTTTCCAACGGCACTTGTTGAGTTTCAAACGAAACTTTAATGCATAGTGTTGCTCTGAAATTTTCTCCATCGTATGTTCAAAGTGAGTATTATATAGAGGTTCACGGAGAAAGTCATCCCAACTCTCCAAGAGCACAGAGGCAATTGAGCAACCTACTGCTGCAAAACTAAGGGTCTCCTCCACCCACCGCAACTGGTCTGGCTCTTATGCGACATATAGTTGCGTCATCAAAATTACTTTTTGGACAGACGCTGCTCATGTCCCTCGTGTGATCGTTCTGAACTGAAAAGGTGCTCATACGGGTGAACATTCCAAACAACCTGCTATTTTTCATGATATGAAAGTCTTTCATTACCACTTCTCCTACTGTGTATACATCCCACTAAACAAGAATTTCTCAGAATTTTTCTTATTAGTAGCAAGGAATGTCCCATAAATTCTTTCACAAACAAGAAATAGACGTATTGATGTGGAAACATATCGAAGAAAAGCCCTAAAAATAATCAAGTTGTTAATCTAAAGAGTACACAATGGAGTACAAAGTATTGAAACAGTCAACATATAAAACATAATTAAAAAACACAAGTAATAGTGAATGAAATGGCACAGAAAATATTACAAATATCAATTACAATACAATGCTTTTGATCAATATTGCAAGACAAACATCAAAAGAGACTCTTCTTATGTAACTATATAGATAATACAATACAAAATAACGGTAAGGTATTACATATCTGGCACAGAGGGATGAACTTAATAACCTACAACTACTGACACTATGTTCAGCATAAAACGTTAATTATTTTTAGAAACAGGTATTTGTTGTATGGCGCTAGGTGTTTAAATACATATGAGACAATGTCATCTACTGGGAGGTACAACGTTTAACTAATTATATTTGTCACACACACGACACTTTGTGTTTCTTACACTATTATCTGTCTCACGAATTTACAGCTGTAGAGGAAAATAGGTATTTATAGACCAGTGCAGACTCAGGGAGCAAGTACAGTGTGCGGTTTCTCCGCTGAAAATCCAAAGATCTTGACTAAATAGCAGTAACATTAGCAGTATTAGGGGGATAAAAGTTGAAACAGTTCCACTGACAAACAAGCGATTCACAATAGACAGAACAACAATAGCGTTTGGTCTTCCATTATGTACTGTTAGTTGTATCATATATTTTCTATCAAAAGCCAGGTAGTGAGACAGAATGGTGAACCCATATTTTGGTGACGTTTACAGAATGGGACACAGGTCATGGTGCTCAGCCAAGTGTCTCTGGTCCTCCAGTAAATGAAGCAGGCGTGGGTAGCTCAGTATTAATACTGTCCAACTGTCCACGTAAGAGCTCCTTCCAGTTTTGTGTGTACGTGTTAAGCGTGAGTTTGTGCGTATCTTTGCAGTAACGAATGCCTTTTACGCTCCTCCAGAATACACGAAATAAGAATGAAAAAAGTTAGATATTTTGTTAAGTACACATACATTGTAAGCTGGAATAGTGGGTTAACTGGGTGAATATAAAAATATAGTTAAGTGCACTGAGAGCAAATGTCTATGTGTAATGAAGCGTATCTTATACATCGAAAACTGAAGATTGCATTAAAATTACTCAATAGGGGTACAGTATAAAATTAATATTACATATATCTAACAAAATATGTACTAGTATATTATCTGCATTACGTTGAGACCTTAACACACAAATAAAGTCAACATCAAATCACAGCACGTGCATAACATGAACTTATGGAAAGGGAAAGGGGATCACTATGGTTTTGGTAAGTAATGGCACTGCATACCGCCAGTAAAAATATCGAAGTTGGTGAAAAGTCAGTGAGCTGTCAGTCATGTGCATGCATTAAATCTAATTTATTTCCAACTCACCGCCCAAATGTAATACCACCTTACCATACCTCAAGAAAAATTCTAAACCGTACTTACTATAAGTGTCCGACAGTAGCGTGTCCACCAGCTCAATGTCAGTTTGGATCTTATCTTCTCATAAACTTACGTTTTCTGGCCAAAGTAATATGCAAAAGAAAATATTGTTAACATCTCTTTCGAAGTACCCATTGATCAAAAAGTTGGAAAAAGAATACCATCACAAACACATGAAGCTATTTCACAACAACCTTATCTGACAGTGCCAGAAAAACCTGTTACTCCCATTGTATCTGAAAAGAAGAACACAGTTACATATCTAGATTTCCAAATTATCTTTGATTACCAACAAACAGTACTTGCCTCCAAGTTTCAACATACTTCGTGCTCTTCATCCTACTCTATATCTTTCCGCACTAACAATAATCAGACATTATATATCACGACATATACTCTCGTTACTCTGTTCCACGTCGAAATATATACTTTATAACACTTTTATTTTTTTATCTGTGCCCAAAATTCCATTGCAGTTCCGTTCAACACATATTTTCATCCTTCTTTTCACATATATCCTTTAATTCACAATAAAACTCTTACCTCCTTTTTGATAACAATATCAACACTCAACAATCAGTAACCGTTCAAATTATCATCGAACTTATAACAACTAAAAAGTCAAGATTGATGAGATACTTCCAAAGGCTCCGTAACCGAATAGAGATGCTTTCGTCGCAACTACCGGTTTCACGTCAGTGTAGACTCATCTTCAAGTTTATCCTTCAAGAATAGAAATCGTTGTGCGAAATTTTCGTGCTCACAGTGGATATATTTCTACGATGTAGACAGACCATTACAGAGTCCCAGAATTCGGGAAGTTATCCACTTTCAGATTTAAAGCACATTGGTTGGGTGTCATAATAAAAGTGAATACACCAAGAAGATGCCTGTCAAAATGTGCAAAACATGTCTACTGAATGAGCCAGGGATAGAAAAAATCCGGGGAAAAAGCAAATATTGTATGCCACATTACTGTGAACTGGGATAAAATGCCTAAAAATAAACGTTCACGGAGTGCTATAAGTAAACGAGAAATATCATCCTTAATAGTAAAACTAATTTTGAACATTCTTCTGTAGCACTACATCTCATATTCTTCTATTTTCGTCTGCTCCGCGCTTCCTACAGTCCAAGTCACACTGCCATATAATGCTGTGCTCCAAAAGCACATTCTCAGAAATTCTTCCTCAAATTAAGGCCTACATTTGGCACCAGTAGGCTTCTATTGGCCAGGAATGCCCTGTTTGCCAATTCTAATCTATTCCTTGCTCTTCCCGCCATGGTTATTTTGCTGCCTAGGTAGCAAAATTCCTCAACTTCGCCTCCTACATTATGAGCAATTCTGATGATTAAAATTCTCTATGTTCTCATTTCTTGTGCTTTTCATTACTTTCATCTTTCTTCGATTTACTCTCAATCCATATTTTGTATTTACGAGACTGTCCACGCCACTCAACAGATTCCGTAATTTTTCTTCAATTTCACGAAGGCAAAGAACAGTTACTAATAATGCTCACAATGGTTTTCTCATTTCTCATGAAAAAAATTGACTCAATGGCTGTTGCGTAACAGAAACTGTGCCCTTATACAAAACTTATGTACTCAATGTATGTGTCAAATTTCCTACTAAATATTGTTCCCAGTTTTCTCTAAAGGCTCCTACAGGCCTTATAATTGTGTCTTACAGTGCAACGAATAAGTTCGTTCTACTTTGTCAGCACACTACTAGAATACGAAGTGCTTAACGGTGTGTACCTGAAATAAATCATTGAGCTGCAAACTACCATGTCTTATTTTTTTATTTTTCAGGCTGCATTAGCACACTGGAGAATTCTTTTCTTTCTGAAGGTATAGTTCATAGTCCACGAAATAGTGAAAGGCATGACAGGACAGATTTTATATAATCTGAAATTTTTATAAATGGCAAATGGGTTGACGCCATCAGGGCTCCTTGCGGACCATAAACATAATAGGCAACAGGGCACTTGATGAACCGAGACAGATATTTCTACATAACATACTAACATACATGTCCTGTGAATATGAACGTTCTATCTCTGATCATCCAAGGTGTTCTTTATTTCTGAATATGAGTGTAAGTCAATGCCCAATGGCAGATAATGTTTTTAATTCCTTTGTGTCTTGACCCTCTATCCCTCTTTGGCCTACAACCGTTACCGAGTCCTTCGTTCATCGGAGTTCCAGTCAGTACTACTGCAATCTCTGGTAACCAAATAATACGTATCATGCATTTGTTCAGACATACACAGCTGCTGATAGAATTAGCAATCCAAATAAATTGTCATTTCTCATAATATACAGGGTATTACAAAAAGGCACGGGCAAACTTTCAGGAAACATTCCTCATATACAAAGAAAGAAAATATGTTATGTGAGCCTGTGTCATAAAACACTTCCTTTCCATGTTAGCGCTCATTTTATTACTTCTCTTCAAATCAGATTCATTATGGAATGGAAACACACAGCAACAGAACTTACCACTGTGACTTCAAACACTTTGTTACAGGATATGTTTAAAATGTCCTCCGTTAGCGAGGATACATGCATCAACCCTCCGTCGCATGGAATCCCTGATGCGCTGATGCAGCCCTGGAGAATGGCGTATTGTATCACAGCCGTCCACAATATGAGCACGAAGGGTCTCTACATTGGGTACCGGGTTGCGTAGACAAGAGCTGTCAAATGCCCCCATAAATGAGGGTTGAGGTCACGAGAGCGTGGAGGGCATGGAACTAGTCTACCAATCCAACGGTCACCGAATCTGTTGTTGAGAAGCGTACGAACACTTCGGCTGAAATGTGCAGGAGCTCCATCATGCATGAACCACATGTTGTGGCCTTACTTGTAAAGGCACATGTTCTAGCAGCACAGGTAGAGTATCCCGTATGAAATCATGATAACGTGCTCCATTGAGCGTAGGTGGAAGAACATGGGGGCCAATCAAGACATCACCAACAATGCCTGCCCAAACGTTCACAGAAAATCTGTGTTGATGACGTGATTGCACAATTGCGTGCGGATTCTCGTCAGCCCACACATGTTGATTGTGAAAATTTACAGTCTGATCACGTTTGAATGAAGCCTTATCCGTAAAGAGAACGTTTGAACTGAAATGAGGATTGACACATTGGTGAATGAACCATTCGCAGAAGTGTACCCGTGGAGGCCAATCAGCTGCTCATAGTGCCTGCACACGCTGTACATGGTACGGAAATAACTGGTTCTCCCGTAGCACTCACCATACAGTGACGTGATCAACGTTACCTTCTACAGCAGCAACTTCTCTGACGCTGACATTAGGGTTATCATCAACTGCACGAATAATTGCCTCGTCCATTGCAGGTGTCCTCGTCGTTCGAGGTCTTCCCCAGTCGCGAGTCATACGCTGGAATGTTCCGTGCTCCCTAAGACGCCGATCAATTGCTTCGAACGTCTTCCTGTCGGGACACCTTCGTTCTAGAAATCTGTCTCGATACAAACGTACCGTGCCACGGCTATTTCCCCGTGCTAATACGTACATCAAATGGCCGCTAACTCCGCATTTGTAAACATTGCACTGACAGCAAAACCACGTTCGTGACGAACACTAACCTGTTGATGCTACGTGCTGATGTGCTTGATGCTAGTACTGTAGACAATGAGTCGCATGCCAAAGCACCGAAGTCAACATTACCTTCCTCCAATTGGGCCAACTGGCGGTGAATCGAGGAAGTACGGTACAAATGAGCTCTAATATGGAAATTAAGCGTTTCGGGACACATGTCCACATAACGTCTTTTCTTTGTTTGTGTGAGAGGAATGTTTCCTGAAAGTTTGGCCGTACCTTTTTGTAACATCCTGTATACGTTTCGTAACTATTTCTCTTCATATGTTCAAATGACTCTGAGCACTACGGTACTTAACATCTATGGTCATCAGTCCCCTAGAACTTAGAACTACTTTAACCTAACTAACCTAAGAACATCACACAACACCTAGTCATCACGAGGCAGAGAAAATCCTCTTCATATGTATACCTTCCACTCATCGATTATTCAGAATCACGTTACAGACTTGTTCAGTGTTGGTATGTAGTGGATCTTATCGAAGCTTCTGGTCGTTCCTCGGCCTTCACGGTTCTTCGGACAGTTTGTTGTTCAGTTCAGCGGTTAACACTCTGAGCACCACACTTAAAGTGTCACTGGTTCGGAACTATGAAGTTGTCTCCCACTGCGACGAGGAAGTTTCAAATTTAGCTGAGAGGCGTCTACAGCCATTCTCTGTGATGGTGCAAAAGCATGGTGTCCTGAGACGTCACCCTTGGGATCGACGGTGCTTCGAAGAGGCAAGAGCTCGGAAGTACACATTGGCACTAGGTTTCACCAGAATTGTGCCTAGTGGACGTGTCACACAAGGGGAAGTCGTCACACGTCTCTTACTTTTTCAGCTCTTCTTTCGACGCCTCTATGGTGGATGTCGGGACCGCTTCGCCCTACGGTGAAATAACGCGGTTTTGTTATGTGTGACGGAGGAAAACATTTCAGATACACCGCGGCTCAGAATCGACAAGAAAAGGCCTCAGGGAGTGGCATAATGGGGGTCAATGAAACCACCGCACACTAGACGTTCTTTAATTTGTAGAAATTACAGCTGAAACTGCTGTCCGATTTATTTTTTTACTATGCGATCTGTTTCGGTCACCCACCATTATCCAGAGCAGACTTTTGTTTATGGTAAGGGTGAAACCTTCCGGTCTCCTCTGTACCTCTTTTTGTTAATGATAACCTTCCCTTTTACAATAATCTATGTAACCTTCCCGTAGGATTTCTATCTCTTGCTTAGTAATAACAAATAAAATCTTGCCTTTGAAATTTATTCTCTTTCTTAATCTTCGCATACAAATTTAATTGCTGCTTATTAAAAGTGATTTTCTGATTATTTCTGCGAAATATAGAATGTGTAGTCGTCGTGGATCTCAGTCGTTACCTGCAATAACCCAAAGCTGTTCCTTACCGTTTTTACTGTTACTGGATCGCCATCTGACTGCTACATCGAACTGCGACATGAATATACTTACTCTGGTTTACTGTACTCTATTAACTGCTGGTGGGCTGTATTTATTACCAAAGCTGACGTTATTCTTTAATAGCAAAGCTGACGTTATTCTTTAATTAATTTGACTGAAGTTACGTAATTCATAGTTACACATTTTCTTGACAACAATTAAATTTTTGCAAAGTTTTACGTTGATGGTTTTTGGGATGGATTATTATCAGTAATGCAACATTGCTGGCAAAAATTAATTATATTCTGAAAACATTTCTTCAGATATTTACTGCTGGTAATTAAATGATTTTACAAACATTCAAATTGGACTTACGTTTTACAATAATCTTACAACTAGCAATGCGGAAACATACCTTCAGTAGTCTTAAGTTTCTCAAAAAATTTATTCAATAATATTAGGTCCTCTTATTATAATAGTTAGCTGATGTCTCTGTACATCTGTTTATAATCTCTTGTAAATCATAGCTAGTGGCTGGCAGGCACACCGCACCTCTCAATCTTTCGCTTCAGACCTGCTACCGACTCGCTTCACTTCTCGCTTACTGCTAAATTCCCACGAACGCCAAAGTGCGGTCTCTCCTGCCAGCAATACTTTCTGGTGCAGACAATCCCTTCTACCATTAGAAAATGTATCAATGAGCGCTCTTTCCCGCTCTCTTCTTAAAATGTATCCATACCCGGTCTCTCCCGCACTTTTTAAAATTATGCCAATTTGCGGTCTCTCTTGCTAACAATACTTTGGTGCAGACATTCCCTGCTACCACAATTATTTCCAGCATGACAAATATTAATTATTCCTACTTAATCCTATTAATAAAATATAAACATCGTTCATAAATTGTGATTTGACAACAGACAGTAGAAATATATACGTCTTACAAGGGTTATGTACATACATAAAAAACACAATCTCTAAAGTACTCACAAATAATCTTTAGTCATACGGAATTAGGTGCATGTCAAGGAAATCGTTTATTCTCGAAAACGGATTATGTTCAATAATTCTGCAGCAAGCCGACGTTAAGCATATTTGCTGGTCCATTATTTTATTGTGAGTCACCTGAGCTTTCCTCCACTGTCTTGGGGCTTATCGCGGTGGGAGACATTCGCGAGGAGGGAAGATGATCCGCAAAATCTCTCCTCTGTACCGTATGAAAGTGAAGAACTCAGAACGTTAATTTGCAGTTGTCTGGTTCCAGCGCTGGATGTTAGTCACCAGCCTTTCTCCTGCCGCCGCTAACAAGAGCCTCATTACGTGGAGAAAAGCCCAGGACAAAGAGTAATAGCCGGCTAGTGTGGGCCACAGCGAGAATACTAATTACGCATTTAATATGTTATGAGGTAGTTTGGACTCAGCTCTGGCGGAGCAAGTGGCTTCCTTGTTGGCTGGGAATCCTCCAAAGCCCTTCCGGTAAGGATTTGCCGGTGAAGCGAACTGACTAGCCACGTACCCAATTATTTTCTCTGCGCACTCCATTTTTACTCAGCTGTAGAAAAGTGCAGAAAAGTTTCGTCATACAGTACCGGAACACAATAATCATCTTTCTTGCCGTTTTCCTGACTCGGTGAAGCCAGAGATACATCACATCCACAATAGTTCTTACAGAGCATATTTGAAGATCGAATGTTAGAACGTTCCTCGAGAAAAACTAGTTTATGTCAAAGAATGAGCACGGATATATATTAACAGAGCAATCGCGCATCACTCACTCAGATCAGAGTGAGGTAAAGTTGTCTTTGTGTGAAACCTGTTGGGTTTAAGCACTTGGTCAATTCTGCAATGACGTAAGTTGAATGCTAGCAAATGGAGCCTGCATACGAGGGGTGTTAACGCAATTTTGATTATCTATTGAACAAGATCGGGGCTTGATAGTGAATTGATGAGAAAATTTTTTTTTCTTAGGCTAAATTACATGTGGGAGAGCTTCGTTGCAGAATCTGCATTTTGACTGTTCCGAAAAAGTTGCTCCTTGGAAGTCTCCTCACCATTCTTCCTGTGCACAGCGATGTCTGTCTTGTTCAAAATATTGTGGAATATGTTGAAACTAATTTCCAGCTTTCCCACCATTGCGAAATGCCGGTCTTCGACCTCTAGGGCCTCAGCTTATTTTCTAAGTGACAGTTCTTCACGAAGAGACGGTGTACCAATTCGTTCTTCATCATTAAGTCTAGTTTGACCACGGAAGAAGAATCCACGCTAGCTAAACTTTGTGCCATATGCTGGTTAGTGGCTGCTACACATTTTGGCGGTCTCAGCACTGATTGTTGCAAAGTTGTTCCTCGGAAAGTTCAGAGAACGTATTTCACGTGACATTAAACGTATTTGTCATAGGGCCTGAAGATCGCGTAGTGAACACCACACCTGGTCGCATCAATGAATTACAGTCAAAATACAGACGGCTGAAGATGTTTTTAAATTTCCATTTTGTACTGAACAGTGGATGTACATCAACCTTCTTGTACTAAAATGGACTTACATAGATTTTATGAGTGGGTTGTGAAATTTTAATTTGGCTCCTCTAACGGAATACTTCGGCGTTATGCCGCGGGGACTGCGATGTGTAACAGGAATGTAGTAAACAAACAAGAAATTAATAGCTTAACGTTATTTTTTCCAAATGACAATAACACTTTGTGGCTGTTTCTCGATCGAAAAGTCGCGGGCCGGGCATCCATACATGGGGTCCAGGAATCGTTTAGTGCAACATGCTCGTCGGTATTTCGATGTCTTCGCCGCCCCCCCCCCCCTTCCCCCCCCCTCCATTCCTACTTCCTTCTCACACATATGACGGTCGTGGTTAGCTGTCACAGTTCCAATTGTTGTTAGAAAATGCTGTCAACGTCAGTTCATTGTTCTCTGAGAAGTTCAGAGTGATGTATACCGCATTCTGTGAATAAAATGTACGGGTAGATAAATCTTACATCCGTACTGGTTCACTTTCGATGACTCCTGCCATGTTTGCATTTCCGAACGCCAATATCCATGCAAACAGCAGAGTTCACAAGTTAATAACAAAACGGCTGTGCGGGGACGCGTTTAATTTCAAGCGTAACCGTAAGCCTTTAGTTCGAACTCAGGAAGTGGTTGCCAAAATTTCGCAGCCATCCCGAAAATAAATCCGTCAGGCCGCTTTCGCAAATGAAAGCTGTTAAACGTGCATCTTATCATTCTGAACCTAAGTCCCTACTCTTGGCACCATTAAAAAGACCGCGGACGGCGAATTTGAGCCTACTCCGTATTTTGTGATGAAGCTCATTTTCAAATTTTTGGCCATGCCAATAGCTCGACTAGTTGGTTCCGGTCTACCAAAATCCCTCACACATACAGCAAATTTTGTCTTCACAATTAGAAATGAAATTGAAGTTTGTGCGAGATCTTTGGCTGCCAAATTACCGTTCCGGTGTTCCTCGAAAGCACTATTTATACAGACATTTTCTTCAAATTTTCGGGCTCTGTTCTAAGTTGAAACAACCTGAAAGGCAGTCCTGTATTATCCAAAAGATGGACTGCATGTCACATGTCTCGTCAGTCTCTGTATTGTATTTGTGAAGCTTTCAAAGAGGAACGCACAATAAGCAAAGAACTCTTAGTTTTTATCTCTGTGGTTACTGTAAAGCAAAAGAATTCAGAAATACCCCTCTGAAGGTAGACCGACTGAAGATAAACTGACGTCGGAGCAGTGAAACAATCCTGTTAGTTAGCTAATCAGCTACAAGTCACACGTATCACTTGAACGATTCTTTTATGGAAATTATGTAGAGCGTGTCAGTCTGCAGGATATATAACATGATTAGTGTTAACATAAATGAACATATTACTTTTCAGTCCTAATCAAGCAGCTACACTTGATAGTTTTTTTCAGGATACAAGTTTTTAAATAAAACTTTGTCCATGGACTAGAAGGTGTCATGCAGAATAAATGATTTTTGGTTAGGTTTAGAACTTTCTTTCCTGCCTGTCAGACTTTTTGTCTTATTGGATTAATGACCTTGGGTTACTGACTAAAAATTTTTGTAGCTGCATATGCAACTCCTTTCTAAGCCATTGACAGATTAAATAATGGGTAATAAAGGTCAGTTTTTCGTCTAGTGTAGTAGGCGTGGACGTAACTGTTCTTTTAAGGTTGTGAGAGATTATTTCATTAGTGAACACATGCAATTTTATGATGTAGCTGAAATTACAACTTCTCGAAGGCGTACGTGACGACCACGTGTGGACACCATATGTCGTTCTCTCCACTCGCTTTTGAGCACTAAATACTTTCTTTATAATTCATGAGTTCCGAAAGAAATTTATTCCATAAAACAGTTTATCGCACAGTGAGTTTGAATGCGATTTATTGAGCCACAAAATTTTGTATGGTTGTTTATGCTGTACTTTTTAAATGATTGTAATTGTAATTTTGCTTTCTTGACTTTAAATGAAATGATTTTTCTTTGAATGAATTTGGGTGTTTTTTCTTGGACGTACTGTGTTTTCCGTGATGGTTTTTTCCCAATAAATGTCCGTATTTCTCATACTGGCAAATATCAACTGTCTTTTACCGAGCCTCAAAAAACAAGACCGGTGAAGATGGCGATGGTGATGACAGCTACTGCACGCAGCAACGTCGCTCATCATCATCATCATCATAACACCGACATTATTACGTACGTAGTAGTTTTCGATATGCAGCATAACGCCCTGTTTTTATCCAACCAACCAACAATGTATTGTGAAGCCTCGCTATTACGTCAAAACAACATCGGAGGATAGCTCTGAAAAGTGAAACAGTGAGTCATTAGATATCTTAGCTAAACAGTCCACACTGTAAATATAACAAAAACTCATGATACTTTATGGCACTTTTGAATCACTAGTGACAATACCGAACTTTTAAAATGGAATTCGTTAGTAGAGAATGAAAACTACACACTCATTCAAACCACTAACCGGATGCTGATTAACCTCACAATATTTATTCCGTCATATAAAACTGCAATGGAGACTGACGAGGCTCGCGGTAAATACTTAAGATTATTTACAGTCTGCGGTTCCGTAGTTCCCGAAAAATCACACAGTTAGGTAGTATAATTTAAGTATTAGTGCAAGTTCTTCAGCAAAGAAACTGCTATTATTCACTGATTCCATATTCACTGCGCAAGTATAAGAAACTTGTTTCAGTACAATGGTAATTCAATAACATATATTTAACTCAGCCCCCCTCCATTGTGTGCTTTGGAGGACGGTTCCCAGACGATATGCCTCGTAAGCACCGAGCGAGGTGGAGTAATGGACTCGCATTTGAGAGGACGACGTTTCAAATCCGCTTCAGATCATCCTCTTTTAGGTTTCTTGTGATTTCCCTAAAAAGCGTCAGGCAAATATCGGGGTGGTTTCTTCGAAAGGACACGGCCAATTTACTTATCAGTTCTTGAAACAGCCCGAGTTGTCCTGACGTTAAATGCTAATCTTCGTACTTTTTTCCCTACCTCTTTTGTGACCTAGCAATGGAGTTATGGTGCTGGGGTTTACCAGCATACTTTATGACACTTAAATGAACAGAGCTTCATGCTTTTATTACACATAAATATTCAAACAAAAATCTCAAGATGTTAACCCCCCAGCTAGTCGTACAAGAAAACCGATAAAACAAGTTTACCACACATTTTCTTAATAAAACTTTTAAGATCAATGAGCAGGGAAAATTTGAATTTAAACTTTCATTGTCGTTTTACTTTCAAGAAACAACTAATATTAAGACAGCGCGTGTTGAACCAGAATGACATAAACGTACTTGGAACCAATCAACTTCCAAATTAACTTCCAAATTATGTACTGGTTTCACTTTCCTACATTTAGAATAAAAAATTTTAAAGCGCCTATAGATAATATTTACATAAGGAACAAACTCCACAAACTAATATAGTAGACAGAAATCGCAGAGATCTCACTAGCAATTTAAAAGAAAGATTTAAATTTACGCACTTAGTTCATCGCCCTGAAGAATAAATAATATTAAAATGACTACGACTAATGCTTACACATAAACGAGTCCATTACAGCACTGAATTGATAACGCACACGGTAACATTTACCCCCATGCAGAGCTCCTTCCCAGACGTGACTACACCCTTTTCAACAATAATCAAATAAATATCATGACACACAGCACTCAACATAACGTAATAAATGTGGTCCTTGTCAAGGCAAGCAGGCGCATCCAAAACTACGTGAACCCAATAGTATGCCCACGATGCGCACCAGTAATGTCTTTGACTACAACAAAGTCATTGAGTCGTGTGAGCAGTAAATGCGGCTTTACAAGCTGTAACGGACACAGGAATCTACATAGGCTAACGGCTGCAGACGGCCATCTGGACCAACAGCACCTTTTCGGCGAATGGTGGTAAGCATGAGTTCCAGCTGGCCTCTTCATAAAATTATTCATGCCCACTCGATCCAACACTTCTAACCTGCAGTTGCCTGACCATGTTCCCCGACCAGTCCAACGGATTGCGAAGGCAAAGACTGCAGCAACTCGTCATCCACCGTCTCAGTCACAGCGAGAAGTCTCTGTCGCAGCGAGAAGTTCTCTGAGCCCCACTCCGGAAGGTTCCGCCCTCACGCTGCCAGCATCACGAGCGCTACCTAAAGCTCTGTATAAGGAATGTACGGCGAACTTGCCAGTGGCCGTTATTTTGGGTCCACTGCGCCGATGGTGAAACATTGACATGTGCAGCATATGTAGCCGTGTATATTAAATAAGTGCACTCAACCGGCTAACGCACTGCTAAAACTGATGAGTGGCTTTAAATGGAGCATGTCAGATATTTAGCAACAAAAAGTCTCAACAAATTTAAGCTAACTGAGTCGAAAAGCATTTGTTGTGGCGAGCATGTCACACAGGTTTTTCCCTGCTGTCCTTTATTAACACCGAAATCAGATTTCACATTTGTTGTTGCGGTGTCGAGTTTTAACACATGTAATTAGCGTTAAACTGGTCCTATCCAATAGTCAGCAGGACAAAATGGTACCAATATTAGTTCGCAAGTGGAAGGAAAAATCCACCACTAATTTAAAGCCGTATATCGACTTATTTCTTGTTCCTGCTACTAGCCACTAAGAAAATTCGTCCACTGTCTCTTTTGTTATACGAAATAATGCACTGGATTCAAATATATATGCGCAGTATCTTAGTAAACAGAATTCAAAACGTCCCAATAAGATTATGCATGCTTTATATTTTTATCAGGTCTATCGCGTAAAATGTTGTATACAAATTGTTCTATGACATTAGGAGCATGATTACGAAAGTACAAGAGAATACATATTTAAAATGTGTTCGAATAAAACAAGGCCGACGATCAAAAGTAGGCTGTAGGAAACAGTAACAACTGCATTCGTTTTAATAAAATGTAGATTACATGCCGAGTTGCAACAGTAATAATAGTTACTGAATGAGGTCGTAAGTTCGGTGCTTGCGTCGTGCAAGAACTTTTTCTTTTTGTACATTATATTGTATGAAACAAAGCAAAATTTATTATTGTGAGCATCATAGAGATAAATTGAAACCCTACTGTATACAGCCAACCAGGTCAAATTCTTTACCACTCACACGTAATATCTTTGTACTGTACTACTAACGATTTTTCGTTTTACTTGCTAACAGTGAGAGTTTTATCTCCAAGATTTCTATTTTTAATTAAATTACCGTTAAACCATACTATTATCTCTTCTGACTTTTTGTTGCTGTTCGAGTGGAATGGAAACTAAGTAACAGAACTGTATAAAGGAGACAAAGACAAAAGGCCAGAAATGAATAAAATTCACTGAATGGTTATGTCGAGTTCCTGCAACCTTTCGCATTGCGAATATTATCCTTCTTGTTGCATCTCTCCCTCCGGAAGGAATTCTGCACAGTTTTCTTCCATTTTCGCCTGGAAAGAAACAGCCAAAAGCACGGCACTGAGGCATTATTCTACTTAAAGCTTCGAAAATACACACTTCCTATGCTTCACACGTAACACTTGGGCCCACAATAGCTGCTGATGTCACGTGACGCGGTTTCAGCCAATCCTGAACTACGGACCGCGGCAAACGCAGAACAATAAGATGCCCATACTTTCCTTTATATAGAGCTTTAGCGCTACCGATCCCGGAGAACCCTCTCAGTCATAGCAGCAGCCGGAGGCACCACTTGGCGGGAATTCAAAGTAGTGGCCGCTGTCGCCTTTGGTCTGTGCAGCAGGCACGTTATAAGTTCTCATCAGTTATAATAGATCAGTCCATCAGGATCATTGTGGTCTGCCCCTTCAGACTGGTAGATACTGGTTCTGCTGACAAAAGCAGCGTTGAAGAAACTAATTCTCTAAATACCTGCCCATCCAAGGGCCATAGTTATAGCTTGAAGATACCACCTGAAAGTTCACAAAAATATCGGGCATCTGAGATTCTAAATAACGTACCTTATAATGTTTACGTTTCTGATAATTAGGCTTTATTGCAGCCGATATATTGTTTTAATTGGTTATCAAGTAGGTATTTACGTCAACTATTACTGATGCAAGCTTGTTACTGTATCAACTGCAAAGTTTCACACGAAAGCAGCCAGAAGTTAACCAATCTGATCTGAATGATTTTTCACGTCCTGTCTCACTGACCCACAGCTTCACTATTCACTACGTGAAGTTGTTGAGTAGACTTCTTGAAAAGAAGAACTCACCCAAATGTTCCGAGAAGTACATGAAACACACTACGTCGAATTTTAAATACGGCAACAAAATTTGCACTCCTGTAATTTCCAAACAAAGTCAGTTAAAATTTCCAAACTTTCACCAGAATGTTCAATATTGTTGTCGATTCATAAATACGACAAAAGAACGGATATAACGTAAAATTTTCTTCATCTAAACCAAAATTCGTATGGAGCCAGTCTGCATTCTCTTTACAATGAAACAGTTCCCGATTGACTCCTAGAGTAGAGACACCGAACTGTAGCACAAAGTACTCCTACTTAGCTAGGGAAATGCTTAATCCCTATTGACTGATGATTTAGGCACCCAGTCAGAAAAGCTCCTACCTTCAAATACTTGCACTAATTCCTAACTGATTTAACAGCATCGCAGAAAGCATTTCATAAAATAAATTCTTTATTTACGAAACCAAATTATATTTTACTAAAACAATGCATGAATTGTCCCAGTTATAAATTACTAATTGATTAAACACCTAACATTTCCTGTGGCTGCTTTTATACAAAAGCATGAACACAGCAACCCATTATGACGAAAACAAAGAAAATTCTAGAGGATTTTACAGGAACGGAATCTTTTTAGTTATCCTTTCAAATGAGACTGTAAATGGATACTTTATAAGCTCTTGCTCTGTTATGAGATTTTAATGGATACTTTATAAGCTTTTGCTCTGTTTTTTCGTACGTGAATAGATATAATAGCTCTTGGGATACTGAACTGAAATTTTTTGGGTATAGTTATATTATTAATAAACATCTGTAAATGGAGTATGAAAAAGTTAAAAATATTAACACTAATTCCTTAGACTCATTGAGAGTGTGTGTAACGGAACGTACGCACGGTAGCCATAGCCAGCTGACGCTGCACCATCAGCCAGGGACAGCTGTGTTGGCAGCGAGACACAATCCCAGTTAGCTTACTTCATTTTTTTTGTTTTTTTTTTGCCTCAATATGTTCGAAATCTGAGACGAGCTGCATTACAGAAATTCTGTAATGCAGCTCGTCTCAGATTTCGAACATGTTGAGGCAAAAAAAAAAAAAAAATGAAGTAAGCTAACTGGGATTGTGTCTCGCTGCCAACACAGCTGTCCCTGGCTGATGGTGCAGCGTCAGCTGGCTATCGCTACCGTGCGTACGTTCCGTTACACACACTCTCAATGAGTCTAAGGAATTAGTGTTAATATTTTTAACTTTTTCATACTCCATTTACAGATGTTTATTAATAATATAACTATACCCGGTTGTTCTCAAAGTGGAAGACGAAAACAAATTTAAATTGAGAAAGGTGTGAACCAGGACTGCAAGCTTGTGAACACTGTTGACAAATTGAGCTTCGACAAAAGGACAGGACATTATATTACATGGTTTGGCTTTCAAATTCCTACCATAGTATGAAGATGAGGGCTCCTCATGTCAATTTAGGCAACTTTAGTTCTAGTTTCTTAGGAGTGCACGCGCCCGCTCAAAACTTGTGAGTTACGCAAAACAACCGTCATTAAAGTGTTTATTTATGACACTGTTTATAGAGTTCCGTCTTACTTTAGAATGCCGTAAATGAATAGATGGTTTAATGGTGATAGTTGTGGCTTATTTATACCTGGGATCTAACTTTAATTGACCATGTGATCAGCTTGAACATTTCATGATGAATAAGTGTCTATGTCCCATTTCTTGTCCAGACTGAACTTCTGTACCGTCTCGAACGCCATGTTGTTTGTAGGACGTTGTACTCTAATCTCTCTTCCTTCTGTAGGAACCCACCAGATGCAGTCTCCTACGTGGGTGTAGCATACACGAGCGGAGGTGTGGTGTAGGAGTCTTTTTGGAGCGCCAGAACGCCAGTGGGCTATCATTCAATTACCGGTCATTTACTATTAAGAGTCTTACATTTATTCTGTCTTCTTCCCGGCGCTGCGTGGCAGTGACCACGCTGAGCCCGCGTTGCACGAAAATAGAATGTTAGAGGCCGGCGAGTATTCTGCAGGAGGGGCTGGCGCGGCTGCGGGCGTCCGTCAGAGCCTCAACACTCCCGTTGAGTGAAGCTGACAAGTGTTTACGTATCACACTGTGAAACCCACCGTTTGTAAGTTGGTGTCCTCCCTTCTTTTATTACAGTTAAAATCCACAAGTAATATCGCGAACTAGATGGGCCAACAAGCATAATACCTCCCTGTCAATGCTTACTTCAAACTCTAAGGATAGCTCGAACCTCCTTCCACATGCAAGTGACTTTGCGAACATCTATTAAGAAAATGCGAACAACTCCCTCGCTTTCCCACAAGAATCACTAGCTCGCCCAGTAGTTAATGGAGGTGACAAGAAGCTCGGCCGATGCGCGTAGGGCAGTTTAAAGCCTCACCGAAGATCACGCCACCCTCTAGACCATTAGTCCTGAGTGCAATCAGACATTAGCTGATATCTCCTCCCACCCCCGGCCCTCTGTTGCCTCCCCCCCTTTTCCCCCACATTTTCACCAGCTTTATCCCCTAACTAAACTGTGGAATGAAAGACTTTTATTGGAACACTTTTATTTTTAAAATGATGAAAGATGAATGATACTAAGTTTGTGTGTGTGTGTGTGTGTGTGTGTGTGTGTGTGTGTGTGTGTGTGTGTGTGTGTGTCTGTGAGTGTGCGCGCGTGTGTGTGTGGAATGATTATCCTTTATCACTCCTCTCCGTTGCGGCACTTGCTTGATCTTCACACTACTACCCGATTTAAAATCAAACAGCTTCAGATGTGTGCACTATACTGAGTGTTTGCAAATCACTTGATTGCTGCACTCCTTACTTTTGAACTGACTGTAATTGAGCGACATCAGGCTGTTAATACTTTGTGTCTAAACCACTCTAATAATAGTAATAATAATAACAATAATAATAATAATTCTTTGTACAGAACTATAGTAGCCCTTATGTAGTTACTAATGTGCTGCCAGGTAATTCATTTATCTGTTTCGAAACAAATAATGAAGCAATTCTGGACTAACGTTGGTATTGTCAACAACTTGGAGAAGACGTTTTCTTGAAATATTTTGCATTTGTTACCTGTACGTCTCACTTTCATCACCAGCAATGTACGGAAGAAATCACAAGATATGTATGTAGTGGATAGACTATGTGAGGAACCTGTATCCTCCACTGCATCAATGGTAGTAACCGAAAAAATGTAACTATTGAAAATTTATATAATCAGTATTAGGGTGGTACAGAACTGTGGTAATAGTAATGATCTTTTGAAAATAACTTTCAGAAACATAATCGAATCGCTTAGTTTGTACCACTCAGAAAATAACGTTATCTCACATTGCTCTCACCCAGAGGAACTTCAGCTGGTCTTGTATACAGTAGCAGATGCCCCACCAAACTGCACTTCTTTTAACTCTTTTTCCAGTAAATATACTCATTATTCACACTTTATTTTAAGTATATCTTCGCTTTCGAACCTATTTCTCCATTTATCTTCTAACATTTTTATATTAAATTACACTACAGACGCTTTTAGTTTTGTCTGGCGTTTCCCTTTCATTCTGTGCAGTTCTCCAGACGTACAGTCTCTGGGATTTCTTCTTTAGATACAAGTCAGTGTTTAGTACTAGCACTGTAATGAAGATGGATGTATTCGTCCTTGCAGATCTGCTAGATATCATCCTCGTGTCAAAAATCTGTTGACATCTTTAGCTTCCGTAACAATATACCGCCCCAGTTTTGGTGTTAATCACGTCGCTGTTGTATATTCTAGCACAAATCTTCAGCTTCGCTTTCACTTTGATGATCTTTAGCCAGTGCTGCGTGCTGGGTATGTTATCTGTTCAGTTCTATATGTACAGACAACTTTCTGGGGAGGGAAACCACAGCTCAGAGACATTCTCGAAAACTATTTAAACAAACATCGTTAATTAGCATACAAAGTAATAAAAATGTGAAGAAACAAACAAAAAAACAATTTAAAATTTAAATATAGAATTCTGAAAAACGACAAAAAACACGCAACTCTCAATAACCATTTAAATTATTATAAAGTCAGAATGCTCAGATGTTTCCAAAAACCTCAAAGCTGTGTGAAGGTGCTTTGTTCGCAACTAACGGTTTCACCCCAGTAGAGACACATCTTCAAGTTTATTATGGCTGTATTTTCATGATACATATGATAGCATTCAGGAAATTATCCACTTTGGAACTCCGCAACTATCCATTCACATCATGAAAATAAAACAGTTATAAACCTGAGGATGTGTCTACACTGACCTGAAACCAGTAATTGCGGATAAAGCACCTGCGTGCAGATATATGGTTTTCGGAAACACCTCGTCATTCTTGACTTTTTTAATTGCTATATTGTTTATGATAACTGAAAAGGTTATTAACTGTTGAGTGTTATAATTGTCATCCACAAGTTCTGTGAATGTTTCTTAGACCTGAACCATAGAGCTACATGGACTATTAACGTACTGATTGTCACATCGAAAAAATCATCTTGGTGTACCAAATCGGAAGTCACCTCGACGTCATTCTGAAACTGTCTTTCAAGCAATGGTTTCTTCATTCGAGGAAACAGGAAGACATACTGGACGACCTGTCAGGGGAATGCGGGAGGGGAGACGGTCACAGTCTGATAGACCAGCAGCATGCCGGACTGTGTTGCGTGCAGAATGAGCAAAAACACCCAATAGGACAATTCCTCACGATGCTTCGCCTTACCAGGCTTCGTTAGCCCTGGCAGGTCATGCTAATAGGATACATAGTGTACGTAAAAGAATGTCCCAGTTTCGACGGTGTAATATGACAACTTAATGTAGGCTACTTATAACAAATCAAACTGAAGGTAAACGTAAAGTAACCTAGTTTTTCTTAAGAATTATAATTGTGTGCACCTTTAGTTATACTGCACACATTCAACTAAAAATCCAATTATTCCCATACTTGGGTTCACAAGTCTGGAACAACTGAAACAATATCAACTGTAACAGGTATGGACCAACGTGTAAATGTTTTCTTACAATCTTCCACACTGTCGTCTTTGGCAACTGAAGTTCAAGGCTTGCTTTGCGAAGACTTCTAGGACTTCGAAGGTAAGATGCTTTGACAAAGTAAGCATCCTCTACAGACGCTTCTGGTCGTCGCTTGCTTTTTCCCCTTTTACGCACATATGCAACCGTTTCGAACTGACTACCGAGCTAGGTGACTCAGTGGTTAGAACGATGGACCAGCATTCGGGAGGACGACGGCTCAGACCCGCGTCCGGTCATCCTGACTGATGTTTTCATGATTTCCCTAAATCGCTTCAGGCTAATGCCACGATAGTTTGCTTTGATACGGCACGGTCGATTTACTTCCCCATCCTTTCCTAATCCGTGCTTATACTCCGTCTTTATTGACCTCGTTGTCGAAGGGATGCTAAACGTTAATCTCCCCCTTCCCATCCTCGAACTGATTATACCATGTTTTTGCCATAGGGAGATGGCAATCAAACTTAAACTTAGCAAACCGCAGAACACAAAACGCTTCATACCTAGGAGTCGACATTTTGCGTAATTGCCTACGTGGCGATGCAAGAGGAAAAACGACAAAAACGTAACCGAGCATGCGCTTATCTAAAACTGTTCGGTTATTCTTTAGATGTGTGACCTCGACCCAACACTCTGCAACGCTTACGTTTGACAATATTAAAATTTAGATGTGGCTTATTCCTTTACGGTTGTTTCCATCACAACGAAATTTTATGAAACGGTGAAGCTACATTGCGAGGATGCATGTCTGGTGTTGTTCCCAGCAAGGCTGGCAGTGGCTGGCCCGTGGTTAATTTCTGTCTTTGAACTGAGGATATCTGCTCTAAACTGTGACCAGTGCACGCTCGCAATGTAACTTTCCGGTTCCTAAAAATTTCATTCTAATCACGACATACTTGGAGATGTTGAAACCTAGGAGAATGTACCAAAGTTATCTGCAGACGGCTGGTTGTGTGATTCCTATGTTGAATCTTATATATGTCTACTAAGAGACTCCCACGTACTCTTAGCAAAGAGTTAATACGTAACTTCAATTTTGGGAATGATAATTCAAACAGCACGATTATATCTCATATGTCGACTTCGAACTTCAACATTGATACTACATCAACAATTATTCGATCTGTAAAATTGTTTCTCACTTCTTTGACCTTTTAGTAGAAGGACAATAGAAAGTAAGTGTAGGAATAAAACTTTTTAAAACTGGCTGCGACGACGCTAAGTGTAACACGTCCGCCCGGTGTGCAAACAATCGGAAGGACTGAAGTACGAACAGACAGATTGCTGATTGCCTCATAGTATGCCAGGGAGGTCGCCACGAACCCCTGATTCAGCACTTACAGAGTGGTGCAGCTTAGATACAACGCCCTTCTGCAACGAGGCTACATTAGGAACTAAATTTCAAGATTACACGCGTTTCAGGCTGCAAACTTCTCACAATGGAACTCCCTAAAGATAGACATTACGCCAACCAAGAGAAAATGAGAGTACATTTGGTTACCCGTACAGGAGGGGAGAGTGGAGGGCGGGTGTGAAATAACGTCATCGATTTCCGTAAGACCCTAGCCTTCCTTCCACTCTCTCGTAGAGTTGGGCCATTTCATCTGCATTATGGATGCCGATGGAAGGACAATTGTACTGTTACCGGATACCCTGATGAATACAACAAAGTGTCTGCAGCTGCCGTCACCTTGGATTGCAATGATAGGAGTTTGAAGTTATCTCACTGTGGAGGGAATGCGAAGTCTGTGACCTGCACTGCTGCTGGTCACAACGGTGACTGATTGCAGACGAGGGCCGCACCGCCTGGTCTGCCAGGTGAGCAAGCTGTTCAGTTTGGGAGCAGGGTGCCAGTGCTGCCACTCGTGGGCGGTACCACCTTAAAGGCTGTGTGCTGGGTCTGCCTGGCTGTCCTTTGTACCGCTATTGGGTCTATGTGACAAACTGCGCTGCTAGGGAAAACTTCCGGAATCCGGGAATTCCGCCCCGGAGAACGCGTGTGTTAGTGTTAACTTTCAGCCAAGGAAGTGCTGCCTCATACAATACGCTGGCGGAACAGAGCATGGCGTGCAATCTGCACCATCATGGTCGCCAAACCGGCTGCTGCGCCATGCTCGAAGCACTGCGCTACGTTTCGCTAATTGGCCATTTGGTGGGGGAGCCGGAGGCAGCCCTATATAAGATGCAGAGAAACCACTCGGCAGCATCAGTCATTGCCTGCTCGCAGCCGACCATCTTCAGCAGCAGCAATGAGGATCCTGGTAAGTAGTAGCCATTGGTTTACAGTCATACATTTCCTGATAACTCTAGATTTCTAATTTGCTGTGTCGTTCTTGAGAATGAACTTACTTCGTACATACGACAGTAGTTTGATAAGTCTGGTAAAAAGCTGGAGAAAATTTCTATTTCGTAAACAACTCACCTACTTCTCCACATAGTCTCCTTTTAGGGCTATACACTTGGTCTAACGATCCTGCAGTCTTTTCACCCCATCAGAAAAACAGGTACTGTCAAACTCTGAAAAATAATCGTTTACTGCAATTATCGCTTCCTCGTTTGACGAACATTACTTCCTAAAAAACCAAGGATTCCAGTTAGTGAACAGGAAGAAGTCACTTGGTGCGACATCTGGTGAGTAATGTGGAACCAATTCATGTACTTTCACCATTATTACCGCTCATATGTAGAATGGTGCATTATCCTGGTGAAAGAGTCCTTTTTTGCGTGCAAATATTTCTTTTCTGCAGGCATCGTAAGTTCCAAGAGATCCATCAAGGAAGCGTAATGTGTTCTAGCTATGGCTCTGCCATTTTCCAAGTGATTTATGAGGATTACTCTTTGAGAATCACAAACGAAACAGTGGCCATCACCTTACCAGTTGAAAACATGGTCGTTGAATCCTTGGCACACTTTCACCAGCTTTTGTCAATTGTCTTGACTGCCATTTGGACTTTGTTTGGTAATGATGGGCCCAGTATTCATCAACAGCTACATATCGGTGCAAAACGTCTTGCGAATGGTGATTAAACTTTGCCAGACACTGTGCTGAAATGTTCTGCCAGGTTAGTTTTAGATCGAATGTGAGCAATGCCGGCACCGACCTCGCGCACTCTGTGTTCATAGCAAATCCTATGCCCAGGATATCATGCACCCTCTGAACTGATATGCTTACACTCTCAGGAATTGTAGAAATGTTCATTCAGCGGCCTTTCATTTCATATCACTGGTTTTGTCGGTGGTTTTCTTTGTGGTACGTCACTTCGATGGCCAGAGCGCGCTTCGTCTTTAGTGCTAGTACGACCACCTCTAAATTAATTAATCAAAAAGTAAACAGTCTTCATTGATGGTGCAGAGTCTGCGTGAACTTCATCAGTTCGTAGACCAACCATTTGAATTAAAATGTTTTCTATCAGCACGAAACCCGGTTTTCTCCATTTTCAGTCTCAGTCGACTCACTGAGAAATTCAGACGGATGGCAACAAAGAATCGTAAGTTGTACATTGTTGAAATTCTTTATACGATCCCTGGCATAATCACGCAACAAAGATGTACCATGCTGTCATGAAAATTTATCAGACCTATCCACCCAAACTCATATACCAGAAAAAAAAGTCCTGCACCCAAATTTTTGCTGTTTTTTCCAGAACTTAAAGTATAACCTCAGAACGGCACAGCTTTTTGTGATGTATCTTATAGTAATACAGAATACTAGATGAAAATTTACGGTGAGTTATAATAGAGTCATTGGAGGCTTCTTGTTTTGCTTTTTAATGAAGTCTGAATGCTGTGTTTTTACCGCAATTTAGCTTCCCATAAACTCACATTCTTTAAGCTTCCATACATGAACGTCCAGTTCAGTACTGCATACTCACAATTAGAAAGGGATACACGAGTCTGATGGGAAAGTTTGTAAAATGCGGCTTGCACAAACAGTGACCAAGTGCAAAAGAAATTTTGAGGTTTTATTAACACAGATTTTTAAACAAAAAAGCAAGGCAAAACACAGTTATAAAATACAACGGAAAATCAAATGTTACAATTATTTGAATTAACTATTATGGCTCTAACTCTGCCGATGGTTTCCAATGACTATTTCACTCACTGAAAATGCATTTTGAGTGGAACAGGTCCCTCCTTTCCGACAACATGGTCGTGGTGGTCTAGCAGAATCCACCTCGGGAGGACCGGATTCAAACCTGGATAAGGGTGGGGATTTTTCTTCGTTCCAGATCCTTCAGTTAAGGTCCAAGTCCAATTAGAAACCTGTCATAATTATTGCCATGGATCTTCCCCGGGATAACAGGCGGCTATCATGTCAGACTCGCCAACCCACCCCCTACCAGTGCCTAGTGCCACCCCCACCCTAGAATTTCTGCTCTCTAGCTGCAGTGAGGCCAATAGTCCGGTCACAGGCTTGCGCTGCAGACTTTAACATTGCTTTACCTTTTACCTTTAAGAGCACAATGTAATGTTTCTGTAACTGGAAAACAACTGTGTTTTAACTAACGTTAATTGAGCAGTGTTAACGGTAGCCGAGATTCATGACAGCAGACTGAATTACTAGAACAAATACAGTTACCAGCCACTTTTTATACTGCTTTATTTATGCCAAGAGGTATTCCCAGCATTCAGACATTCATAGTGGGGATTCAAACCGGGGGTCAAAAAGAGTATAAAATGGTTTATTAGTATTTTCCGCTACCAATTACTTTTATTTATTTTTGTTTAGTTAAACAAAATATAAAAATTAAAGTGACTGATAGTGGAAAATTAGTAATTATTGAAATTTTTAAAATATTAAAATTCTAAAATTATTAATTTTATTAAAATTATTAAAATTAGCAATTATTCCAGACTTTATCGTTCCAAAACGTAGCATTTCTGGCCTCAAGTAACAGACTGAAAATAATGTAAATGCGTTTCAGGGTAGACTGAGCTGCGAAATAATAGTTACGAAAGAATTCGACACGTTGCGCAGTTTACGAATTAATCTGCATTAAACTTAGCCAATCAGGCCAATGCACGCCCAAATTCAAGTGGCCCGCCAGAAATGGTGTCGCCAAACGTGCGCTTGGGCATGAATTCGTAAAATAAGACAGTTATACGAAAATGGGATATGGCACTGTTGTAAGAATCAAACCCGAGCTAATGGCTGGGGAGTCTCGTGCTCTATCATCTACGTTATGAGAAAAAGTGACACTAATTGTATCTGGCGGGGCCCCTTGGATTTGCGAGCAACGGCCTCATTGGCTAACTTCAATGCTAATTAACTATCAAGTTTTTTCCCAACAGTTACTTCTACGCACAAACTACCTTGTAACACATTTGCAAGCTTTTAGAACTCTTTATATTCCGTGTGTCTCTCCTTAGAGTAGACAGGCGCATTTTCTCGTGAGATACGTCCTATTTCGTCTTTGCAGTGTGTAGCTGGAGTCGTCTGAAACAAATGGCGGTCATCATATCTTCCAAGCGACGCCGTCGACAGAAAGCGACGGTATGCTTACCTTTACAGTCAAAGTAAATTTTAAAGAGGAAGTGTACGTGCCCATTCGATAGAACGGTATCAGATTAGTCTTGCTCGATATTAATGTTACTTATATGTATTAACAGGGATAGTAAAACACGAAGAATAACCAGTACTCTCCACGTTGCAGCAGCGCCGCTCATTCGCTACTGGTATATAGTTATTCTTCGTGTTTTACTCTCTCTGTTAGGACATATCGGCAACATAAACATCCCAATAGACTAATTCTGAGTGCGCTCTACCGAATGAGCGAGTACAATCCGCTTTAAAAAACATTTTCTCTGTAATGGAAACAAACTGATGCTTTCCATCGACAATGGGCGTTGCACGATAGACGAAGTGAGCTGTGTTTATTTCAAACGCGAAATTGCCGATATCTGCCGAAACACTACAAAGAATGCACCTGACGACTCTTAGGAGATACATCCTATATATACTGCGTCAATGGAAGATAAATTGAGTAATATAAAATATGCTTGGCTGCTGTATTTCTTCAAGTGAAGCGCCTTTTAGATGAAAGATTTTGTAGTATCATACAATGAAGGCTTTCACGACCGGATGGAGCTGTTGTTGATAATTCGTCCTGGTTATATGGCCTTGGTCCATGGAATTATTCTATTCTTAACGTTTCGTCCAGTAGTACGTTGGACATCTTCAGAGGTATGGCTGGTCCTGCTTAGTCCTGCCGTCGGCACAGTATTGCAGATAGCGAATGAATAATGTGAACTGATATTATTATTACATGGTGGTAAACATAATTCGTCCGATATAGTTTCCATTAATGTGACTTTCAGGTGTGCGTGTTCCTGTTCGGACTGGCTCTTGCAGAGGAGAAACAAGTCGAGAAACGCGGTCTGGTTGGATCCCTGGGCAGCTACGACCACGGAATAATTGGCGGCTATGGTGGCGGGTACGGAGGTGGATATGGAGGCGGCTATGATGCCGGCTATGGTGGAGGCTTTGGAGGCGGCTACAGTGGCGGCTACGGAGGTGGCGTCAGCTCTGCAGTTGGAGGAGGTCAAGTGACCAACATCGCCATCACCAAGCAGGTCCCCGTCCCGTACCCAGTACCAGTGCAGCGTACTGTCCCAGTACCAGTCAGGGTTCCTGTCACGGTGCCAGTCAACAGGCCGGTACCGGTGCCCGTCCCACAGCCGTACCCTGTCCCCGTGCAGAGGCCAGTCCCAGTACCCGTGAGTGTCCCTAGCCCAGTCCCCGTACCAGTACCACAGCCCGTCGTCGTCAACCAGCCCGTACCTGTCGTCGTGGGAGGCGGAGCTGGTGTCGGCGGAGGCCTCGGAGGCGGCTACGGTGGCGGCTTTGGTGGAGGCTACGGAGGAGCCATCGGCGGTGGCTACGGTGGAGCCATCGGTGGTGGCTACGGTGGTGGTTACTCTGGAGGCATATCTGGAGGCTATGGAGGCTACGGGAAATACAGCCACTAACATCAGCAGCTGAACCCAACATCTCAAACAATACATGACACCAGAGATTCATCTTTCATTCTTCATACCTTTTGTAACTACAACAGAAAATAAATCCAAAAGATTAAAAGAACTTAGTTGTCTCGTTTTTACTCCTTTTGGATTACGGATTTTAAAAAAAGCAACTGCAAATGCAGGACGATTCAGACAGAAATAACACATTTCAGTTGTTTATTACAGACAAATTATGAAGGACATAAACACATTGCGCTTGTCAAAGGATAGAGGAAGGTTCAAAGTGTTATGTTCACATAGACAACACAGCATACCTTCAACATGAACACGATACGTTGCTCGAGAAATATAGAAACGGTGGTCAATTTCATTCCACAAACGGATCAAGAGGTATCTGTTTACTCAACATGAGCAACATGCATTGCTCGACAAAAACCGAAACGGTAGTCGATTTCTTTCCACAGACGAATCAACCTGTCCCTGTTTAGTCAACATGGGCACAATGCATTGCTCAAAAAAACATGGAAACAGTAGTCCATTTCATTAACAAACCAACCAATAGGTCCCCATATGTTGAATGTACTTCTTCAGGCATTCGAAGAATTGAAGAATAACTTCCATTGACGGGACTAAATCCTACTTTTTATGTATCCTCAAAGATAAATATCGCAAGGTGTGAGGTATGGTGGCCTGGAAGGCCAAAAAACAATGTGCAAGGTCTTGTTGCCAATCTCTTCAAATGCAACGTTGTGGGATGGTGTTGTTAAGATACCGCTACACCTGGAGATAAAAGTGAGTCGAGGAGCCGTCATGGATTAAAATTAAATCATTAGAATCTTCGTGAAGTTGAGGAAACAACTTATTTTCTATCCCGCCCTAGTATAGCATTTCTGTCACAGGTTCCTCCACAAGAAAAGAAAGATAAACTAGGTGCACAGATATGGTACGGAACACATTTAGTTTCGCTGAGTCTCTTTAATGTACCACGACGGCGACGAGATCTTTTGACTTCCAAATTTTTACATTTTGGTGGTTTACTTTACCTGGCAGCTGAAACATCGATTCGTCCGAAAAGATGAGTCGTTTCAGGAGAACTGAAATCCAAAAATCGTACCTTCCTCTGTTACAGTTACCGCTACGCATATGTTGCAGTAACTGCAGGTTTTACGGCTTCACATGCAGGCGTCATTATAGAACATGCTACACTGTTGTTTGAGAAAGCTGAAGACCGAGGCCTTCCCGTCTTGTGGACTTCCGAGAACTCCGTGTGAACGCACGTCGGATACGCTCGACATTTTCATCACGTGTCCTTGGATGACCAACGCTCTTCCCTTTGGATAGGCATCCAACGTCGAAGAATTTTTTACACCAGTCATAAATCTGCTTCTGCAGAGTCGGGTTCTCGTTGAATCGGCGGTGGATTGCACGTTACACTTGAAGAATGAATTGAGTTCACGTGAATTCCAACGCACAAAGGAGATTTCTCTTGTGGCGTAGTCGCCATATTGCTACAAAGAAAAACGACAGTGCAGCTGTGTCAGAACTTTAAACCTTCCTCTATCCAGTGACATGCACAATGCGTTTCTATCTTTCACGGTTGGTCTGCATTAAACAACTGAATCTGTACTTTCTCTTTTGAATCAGCCTGTAATGTACTGAGCATTTCCTGAAATATTACAAAAAGTATCAGCTTCATCTATAGCAGTAACCATTGCTGGTTTATCTCACTTGATTCAACAAAATGTTTCTTTGTACTTTCTGGCACTCTAATGAAAAGAAGTATTCGCCTTATTTCAGTGTAAATACATATACACCTGAAATTTAGCGAATTAATTTCTGCTTTTCATTAGTGAAAATCTAAATCACTGTTAGAAAACATTTTGTGTGTTCATTCGTACTCTTTTGAGAAGGCAGTCGTGGGAAACAGAAGTAATGTCGCTGAATTTCACATGAAAGTGTGGCTATAACGTCCTGAAACCAAGCACTTTATTGTATCACGTGCTGTCAGCAGATTTTAAATTCAAAAGAATTACCTTTGCGTACTGAAATACCTTTTTACTGACAGCAGGTAGGTTTTATTGATGATTCCAATACACTGCATTATTCCCCACACTTCTTGTTAAAAAATCCTACAATTCAACATAATCTCCATCCAATGCGACGACTTTTCCCCTTCTTACTGGGAGCGCTTGTGTGCTCGAATGGTTTTACTCTACCGGTCGATGCAGGAGACAACGTTTCACTGAATCAATAAACTCCCCAGCATCCACGTTCTGCTCCCCACAGAGTGCATCCTTCATTGATCCAAACCGATGGAAGTCGGAAGGTGCAAGGTCTGAGCTGTAGGGTGGATGAGGTTCTGTCAGCTCCTCTCGGACGCGCAGACTCGCGTGAGACCTTGCGATGTCCTAGAGAAGGAGACCTTTGTTTATATTTTTGGGGCGGCTAACACGCTGAAGTCGTTTCTTCAGTTTGTTGAGTGCACCTGTGTGCAGTCGGCCGGAGCGAGAGAAATCGGATAGTTTTGCGTGACCTTGTTCAATGATGACAGACGCTCACTGTTAGGTCCCCGCAGACATTGAATGCTCTTGTTTTCCGCCAAAAGAGACTCAATGAAGCTCTCTGCTTGGCACTCATGTCCGCTACAGGCTCCATTTTGAAGGCTAGTATAGTGGTGGCAACTATCGGAACTTCACGAAACTACAGAGGCTAAAGCGGGAATATTACATGATGTCCCACAACAAATCCTGCAATTTGTCAACCGTAACTGGCTGGGAAAAAAAAGTGTTGCGTTGCTTATTGAACGCCTCTCGTACATAAGTACCTGAAAATCGGTATTAAAAATAACGACATAGCTCTTCCCAATCAGTCTGGAAAAACAGGTTACAGTTCAGGAAGTTATGCGATAAGCAGGGTGTTTCCCTAAAGAACTTTCTTTTTGGGTTGATGCAGGGATACCAACAAGAAAATTTACACAAAGAGGATCGGTTCGGCGAAGTTACTGTCAGAATAGCTGCTGAAAATCAGTGACAGTTAATAATTTTCTCCAGTTAAATTTTAAGATAGTAGTAATCTCTGTTAACAGGGAAAGTCACTCGAAGAGTGGCTTGTTGAAATAAGAACGCCTATGCGCTTACCAGTTCTGCATATAGTCTGACTGCTGAAGGCAAAACAATTGTGACATTAGAATTCGTGTTTTGATACATTCCCATACAACATTGTCTCTCCCACCCTCAGGCCACTGCACATCCACCGTTACTAGGCTATACTTGACCTCGACCTCCAGCATGGCCCCTTAGGTGACCATCACTTAAGTTTTCAATCAGTTCCTTCATTGGCGAGAATTCATAAGCTTTCAGTTCTCTTATAAGCCGGTACACGATTGTGGACTGTTGACCTGGTGTAGATCATACGACCTGACACAACGGACAGAAACAGCAAAATTATCAAAATTACTACTTCGGGCGGAAGAGCCAATTACGCTGAATTCTACGGGCTGTTAGACGTAATTGCACACCGCCGTAATTTCCTGGTCCTTTTAAGTCTAGGTCTCTAACGCCTTGCTAAAAGTCCCTGAAAATTCATGAGATATAAGTAGTTAAAAAATTAACTGACACACCGCATAAAATATACTTCAGTAAAAGTTTATCGTGCAATATTAAATTTCAGCCTCTTTACGCTTTACGTTGAGACAAGTTAGGTTGAGCAGGAGCATCGCAAAGCAGACACGAACCACTCTATTTAGATCGAAACCACTGAAACCACTTCACGAGTACGTCTATTACAATTTATTGAATGAATCGCCAGAAATTCCTCATGTATTCCGTTGCCCAAATTGATCGATCGAACGAGCGACAAATCTTAGCGTGACGTCAGAACATGTCTCCCAAGTGGAATCTAAATAATTCATAATTCATTTGTTGTTGTATGAATTCGTAACGTTTTTTCATAAGTTTAATAAATACACATGTTTAACACCAATAATATATCCTCCATGAGTATTTACAACAGTTAGCCAACGCTGGAGTAAACTGTCGATTCAGCGACTGTAGAAATCAATCGTCGACCCATTTTAGGAGCTCATTTTCATCCGGAAAGGAAGTTCCTTGAATGTGCTCGAAAGAGAGCTGGAAAGATTAAAGCCTGAGTGCTCAAGATGAGGTGAGTTAGGTGGGTGCGGGATGACCTCCCAAACCAAACTGAGCCGTGCACGGCTCGCGTTTATCCCATTTATTGTTTATCATCTTATATTACGATACTGCCACCTCGTTTCCTTATTCCGTTTGCTGGCGTCACTAACTTCCTGCCTTACTTCCCCGTGAGCGGCAGCAGCAGCGCGTATTGACACGTTGTACTCTCATACCATCGCTGGAGCGACCGTTAGTATTTCTGTGTCGTCGTGTGTCAGGCAGTCAGTTGGGGACGGACCAGCAGTGCAGTCGGGACGCAGCAGCAGTGAAGTCGGGGACGGAGCGCCGGTGAGGCGCCGACAGCCTGTGCTCGCCGACCGCTGGCGACACACACGACCTGTCAGACGGAGGAAGAGTGGAGCGGGACGAGGGTTGGTTGGTCGTTCGGTTGGTCGTCTCATCGGTCGACGTATATTTAATCCTTTCACCGTTTCCGGGCCTGGTAGTCGGTCGGCAGGCGTGGAGCAGCGAGGAATTCTCCGCGGGACGTTGTTTGGCCGGGGCCGCTGGCGCACGGTGTCTGAGTGTGTGGTGTTGTTCCCGTTGTTACGAGGTCCATGGCCCACCGACTCTGGACACGAAAGTCGAGTTTTGATTTAATCTACCAGCGGCTGACGACATTGTGTCGTTTGGAGTTCGTTGTCGGCTGTTGGGATATGCCCGCGAGCAACAACGTGGTTTTCAAGTTGGAAAACTCTAAGCTACAAAATTTCGGTGGAGTTTCAGTTTTTGGTTATTTGAATTGAAGTGCACCAGTGGAATCTTCTGCATTGTGGCCGTTAACGTTCCGGTTACCTGCCCTGGCCGTTGTTGTAAATTTCAGGCAGTGTAGTTTCCTCGTCGTGTTGTTGCTGTGCTGCGACATGTATGGTTGGTTGTGGCCGCCAATATCTTCTACGTTGTTCCCTTGATCTCCCTGTTGCGCCCTAGTCGGGTGAAGTGGAAGTTATCTTGTCGGTGGGTCCGTTGACTGGCGGTCGGTGTGGTTCTCGTCTGATCGTGAATGGTTGGCCCGACTGCCTGTCTCACCTAAGCGAGCGTTAGTGTTTGAATTACTCGCCGACCCTCGAACACCTGAGCGACATTGGGCGTACTGCCTTTTTTTATCTGTCCTTGTTGTTTGTCCTTTTATGCCCTTAAGGCGTAAGATTCTTTAGGCCTTCAGCCTAATTTAAAGAACTGTTTCACATAAGACCTTTGGTTTTTTATAGGTTTTAATGTTATTGAATTTTAAGTGTTGGGCCTTCAGTTGATTTTCAGTTTGTTTTGCTCTTAAGACCTTAAACATAAATGAAAGAACTGTTTCACGTAAGGCCTTTGGTGTTTTAACGAAATTAATGTTATGGAGTTGTAAGTGTTAGGCCCTCAGCCGATTTGAATTTAACTTGTTTGGTCTTGAAGTGTCTGATTCTTTGAGCATTCAGCCTAAATAAAGAACTGTTGTAAGATAAAGCTTGCCTTTTAAATTTCTGATTACGCTTGCGTTTTAAGTTATTGGCCTTCAGCCGTTTTTAAATTAAAGTGGCTTTCAGCTGGTAATTAAGTCCCAAAGATTAAAGCTGTGTGTTTAAAAAATTTGTTTTGAGGTCTAGTAATGTTTGATCAAATAATAAAGTTGTATGTTCGAGTGTAACAGACAGCACCTTATTTTGGACCCTTTCCACAATTTAAACTACCTGTCCTGTCCTGCTGGTTAAGCTGGGCGTCTCAGAAATCCTGTACAATGCTTCAACATTTCACGCAGTTTCCTAGTCGTTGTTCTTGGACTGCGTCTAGAAGACGTGTCAGTTGTTGACAATAAATCTCGGCAGTGATGGTTACACATCTGGGAAGTGATTCGCTGCTCCACCAGATGCATAACATTATCTGTTGTGGATGCTCACGGTATTTGTACTGAGAACTGCTGCGTTGTCAGGGTGCAACCATTTCTTTGCTTTCCTTATATTATCATTCGGACACCATTTCTCGTCACCAGTGAAGGTACTGCATAGGAATGGTCGCTACTACTCGTGAGCTACTTGAAGACGAGCATGCAGAAATGCAAATATGGCCACCTGCTGATTTTTGTGATGGCTTAGAGCATGCGCTGACCATACATCTGATATTTGAACCTTCCTCGCTGAATGCAAACGTCGCACGATGGTGGAATGATCACAGTTCATCAGATATGCCTCTTCTCGAGTACACTGACGTGCATCATTGTAGATTAATGCCCTTAAAAGATTTTATCAAACCGCGGAAGTCTTCCTGGAGCTGGAGAGCCTCTAATTTCAAAACCGTACTCCTTAAAACTAGAAAACCATTTTATTCCCACGCTCTGCCCAAAGGCATTAAGTTCCACCTGCTGACTTTTTTAAGTTTTACTAAAAATACTGGAGATCTAACACTGAATAATAAACAAATACTTTTTTAACGGGGAAACCCAGTTTAGCTATGTCCGCGGTTGAACAACAGTGTGAAAATAAAATAAAAATTAACATTTGCAAGTGTCATGAAGTTATAGCAACAGCAGACGCAGGCCCCCCACCCCCCTCAAAAAATCAATGTTCATTTACGATCAGCACTTACTTTCATTTTAGAACAGAAATGCTACGGATTTGCATCGTAAAAAGTATAAATTTTTTCTGCGTAATAGTTGCGGTAACGTCACGCAGTGTTGAGTGATGTAATGGTACATTTATCACAAACAGTTTTTAAAAAAAATGTTATTCGAAACGACGAGGAATTTGGACTGGTTAATTGAATAGGCTTCAACTCAGTGTATCCTGGACGTCTTTTGCTATCGTAAGGAAGTACTGCTAAACATTTCCAAAGACGCTCTTTTCATATTAACTCAGATTCATCTGCGATATTGATTTGTGTCATTTAAGTTAAGAGAATTAAACAGGTAGCGACGTACATATTTGGTGACACGTATTATTCCTAGAAATTTTCAGTACATAACTTGGATAATCTTCGATAAGTTTTCGTACTAAATTGGCATTAGTCATTACTATTCTATGTAATGATCAGCGTACCGGGTGCAATAAAAAAAAACATTTTGATATATTTATTTATAGGGCACATGGAAATGCAATAATGCCACCTCTCAGTTTCACTTAGTTTCGCAGATAAACGACTTATCTTTCTTTAATGGTTTTATTTTCTGTCACAGTCACATACGATTTCTACGGGAAATTAACGGTTTGCGCCGTCACAGGATATCTTTACATCAACGGAGGGAGACAGCAGTTCACTCCCAAACACTTTGAGGAAATGAAGGAAACCACCTTCTTATGATCTCAGGATAGCCGGTGACGCCTGAAACCGACAACGCTTTGTTGACATTATGTGTGACCAGTGTCAGAAAACAAAATAATTCTTAAAAAGAAATCTAAAAAGTCAGTGTTATCCCTAACACGGCCGTGGTGTTAATTCTACCGATTAGTTAAGACTGCTGCACGAAGATAGCTGTAAGTTCCATCACATTTGGAGATAAACAGATGATATGTCGTAATACTTTTTTCAGGTGTGCTTGCTCCTGTTCGGGCCGGCGCTAGCTGAGGAGAAACAAGGGGAGAGGCGTGGATTGGACGGCCACCTGAGTAGCTATGGTGGCGGTGGAAACCGATCGTCTACCGACCACACACTCGGCACAAGCAGCGCCATTGGTTATGGGAGCGGCTATGGAGGCGACTACAGACGCGGTTATGGAGATGGTATCAGCTCTGCTCGAGAGACCAGAATTGCAATCACCAAGCAGATCCCCAGCCAGTACCCAGTAACAGAGCAGCCCACTGATCAAGAGACAACCACTACTCCGATCTACTTACCAATAATAGTGTCCGACCCATGGCCGTACTCTATCCGTGTGCCTGTGAAGAGACAAGTCCCAGTTCCCGTCCCTATACCTCACACATATGTTGTACCGGTAGCTCGACCTGTCGCCATGGGAGGAGGTGGTGCTAGCGGTCTCGGAGACGGCTATGGCGGCGGATTTGGCAGAGGCAACGGTAGTGCCATCGCTGGTGGCTAGGGTGGTCGTTACTCCGGAGTCGTCTATCGAGGCTATGGACTCTACAGGCAACACAGCCACTAACATTACAAGTTGAGCTCAACATATTGAAAAAAATGTGTTGCTATATTCAAGTTTTTAATTCCTTTTTTAATTGTAACACAAAATAAAGCACACCATAAAGCAAAGTATCATTGATATTTAACTGAATTTATTTCAACGAGGCACTTTATCCAACTTGTTCAGTGACCCACAACCAATCCCATTTTTGTTTGTAGCTTGACCACTAATTAATTCTGAGTGATACAAAAGTATCGGAGCTTGAAAGTGAGAATTTCTTTCGGCTATTAACTTATTTGAGACATGGATTATCATTATGATTCATCTACATGATACAGGGGTACCAAATTCACTAACACTTAATCTAAGAATAGTTCCACACACACAGTCTATGAACAGATCCAATGGACTGTCTGCGGTGGGGTGGAGGATTGGGAGCTACGTAGGCCTGTAAGTATCTCTTAAATCCAGCCTAGTCGTCAAATATCACGTGTCTAGGAAACATGCTTTCTTGAATCGTTGCACACCATACAAACAAATCGTAATTATGATTTTTATCACAAAATGGAAAAGATTACAATAATTAACTTTGTGATTACACGGGCATGTAGCAAGCAAAATAAATGTAAATGTCGTGCGACTAGGGCCTCCCGCCGGCTGAAAGTCCTTTGATTTGACGCCACTTCGACGACTTGCTCGTCGATGGGTATGAAATGATGATGATTAGGACAACACAACACCCAGTCCCTGAGCGGAGAAAATCTCCGACCCAGCCGGGAATCGAACCCGATCTCTTAGGATTGACAGTCTGCGTGCTGAACACTTTTTTATCTCATTTTGTTCAATATTGTTCGTGGAATTGGCTCGGGGTGGACGTCCGATGACACCCGTTTAGGTTCTTCGTTGATCCGTTCACTCAGGTTTTTTTTTATTACAGAGAGTAGCTAATCCTCTGACCGAACACGCTGAGTTACCGTGCCGGCAATGCACTCAGCTACCGGCGACGGACATAAACAAGCCTTTTCAATAAAAACGATTCCTATGTCGCTGCGATACAAGTGCTAACCTTGAAGCTACTCTTAAACCGGGCCGAGACCACTCCGGCGTGGCGCTTCTCTTCTCCTAGGGGCCGGCCGCTGGTGTCACATTTTCCTGGAGAGGCATCGGTCAGCGCACGATTGGCTGACGTCTTCTTCACAGCCCTGCTCTATCGCTCTCCACTGGAGTGCTGGCCCTTGACTTTACGCCGTAACATTCCTCCCCCCCGCAAAGCGCAATGGGACGTCGCCGTATGAGTGTATAAGGGGCACGACAAGGGGAGTGGAGGCTGGAGCGTGGACGTTGCGATGGTTTGGAAGCTGTGACTGCAAGGGACGGCAGAAATCCAGTCGTACCACTATATCCATCCCTTAGAAAACGCTCAGAAGGGTACGCGTCGACCTCCTGAGGCCCATAAGCTGTAGAAGGCATCGGCTGATACGGCGTAGGCGGGTCCAGCTCCATCGGTAGGATGAGAGGAGGTGGAGGAGGCGAATGATCGGTCTCCATGGGGTCGTACCGCGGTGTCGTGATGACCCCCTCTGGCGCCTGGTGTGGCGGCGCTGCCCCTGTGATCTGTGAATCTGGGGGAAGAGATGCAGAAGGATCACCGTGCACATGAGACTGGCGAATTTCACTGTGATGTCGGCGCTGCAATCCGTCCGGGCCTCAAATGAGGCACATGCAAGAGCCAATTCGACGAAGGAACTCGCCTCGCTCCCACCGTGTGCTGCTACTAAATTCCATGAAAAGAACAATATCACGTGGCGCGAAACAACACTAGCTGCCTTCCTTAGGCGCCGAGTGCTGGGGAAGGTGGAGCAAATGAAGAAGCGTCAGATGGCGGCGGCCGTGAAGCAATTACGCCGGCGATGGTCCATCTCGTGGACGTCCACGATAGGAGGCGACATACAGTTGCAATGCTTGAGCCCTGGTGTGTGCGGCGCGAAGTGTAGACGTCTGCTGCCTTCAGTTTCTGACAAATGGTTCCCCTTCGCGTTTGACGATCGGTACACTAGTTAATTATGTATGCCATTGCATTTACAGAATGTTTCAAATTCATTTGACGTGAACTGAGGGCCACTGTCCGACACTATGACTTGCAATTTTTCCTGCTATCTATGTAATTATGTAGTTATTTAGTTCTGAATTCGTTCGAGCAATCAATCATTCGTAATAGGAAACACAGTCATAACTCAATCACTCAAAATGATTCAAAAATTTTACTTGTTAGAAAGAAATCAGGCGATGATTCTTCTTCTCTGCAGGCGGGTGTTTTGCGGCAGTCTGCTAATCTGTACAAATAAAATGCCTCGTATTTTTGGGAGCGTTGTATGATCAGTATGGAAACCTCAGATCAAGCGGATATTTGGCTTTGATGAAGTTTAACCTTCCGAAGAACTACTGGAACTGTTGGATTATTAAATGCAGGTTCGTATCCAGTCCTTCGGAAGTTCCCTTCTGATTAATAACTACGCAATATATCGATGAATATAATTAATTCTCAATATATATATATATATATATATATATATATATATATATATATACTCCTGGAAATTGAAATAAGAACAACGTGAATTCATTGTCCCAGGAAGGGGAAACTTTATTGTCACATTCCTGGGGTCAGATACATCACATGATCACACTGACAGAACCACAGGCACATAGACACAGGCAACAGAGCATGCACAATGTCGGCACTAGCACAGTGTATATCCACCTTTCGCAGCAATGCAGGCTGCTATTCTCCCATGGAGACGATCGTAGAGATGCTGGATGTAGTCCTGTAGAACGGCTTGCCATGCCATTTCCACCAGGCGCCTCAGTTGGACCAGCGTTCGTGCTGGACGTGCAGACCGCGTGAGACGACGCTTCATCCAGTCCCAAACATGCTCAATGGGGGACAGATCCGGAGATCTTGCTGGCCAGGGTAGTTGACTTACACCTTCCAGAGCACGTTGGGTGGCACGGGATACATGCGGACGTGCATTGTCCTGTTGGAACAGCAAGTTCCCTTGCCGGTCTAGGAATGGTAGAACGATGGGTTCGATGACGGTTTGGATGTACCGTGCACTATTCAGTGTCCCCTCGACGATCACCAGAGGTGTACGGCCAGTGTAGGAGATCGCTCCCCACACCATGATGTCGGGTGTTGGCCCTGTGTGCCTCGGTCGTATGCAGTCCTCATTGTGGCGCTCATCTGCACGGCGCCAAACACGCATACGACCATCATTGGCACCAAGGCAGAAGCGACTCTCATCGCTGAAGACGACACGTCTCCATTCGTCCCTCCATTCACGCCTGTCGCGACACCACTGGAGGCGGGCTGCACGATGTTGGGGCGTGAGCGCAAGACGGCCTAACGGTATTCGGGACCGTAGCCCAGCTTCATGGAGACGGTTGCGAATGGTCCTCGCCGATACCCCAGGAGCAACAGTGTCCCTAATTTGCTGGGAAGTGGCGGTGCGGTCCCCTACGGCACTGCGTAGGATCGTACGGTCTTGGCGTGCATCCGTGCGTCGCTGCGGTCCGGTCCCAGGTCGACGGGCACGTGCACCTTCCGCCGACCACTGGCGACAACCTCGATGTACTGTGGAGACCTCACGCCCCACGTGTTGAGCAATTCGGCGGTACTTCCACCCGGCCTCCCGCATGCCCACTATATGCCCTCGCTCAAAGTCCGTCAACTGCACATACGGTTCACGTCCACGCTGTCGCGGCATGCTACCAGTGTTAAAGACTGCGATGGAGCTCCCCAATGCCACGGCAAACTGGTTGACACTGACGGCGGCGGTGCACAAATGCTGCGCAGCTAGCGCCATTCGACGGCCAACACCGGTGTGTCCGCTGTGCCGTGCGTGTGATCATTGCTTGTACAGCCCTCACGCAGTGTCCGGAGCAAGTATGGTGGGTCTGACACACCGGTGTCAATGTGTTCTTTTTTCCATTTCCAGGAGTGTAGTTAAGTGTTGCCGAACTGGCCACCAAGAAATTCACTGTTACTGACTAAGGAAGAAAAGTACAGCTAAAAGGAACTGGAAATGATAGGGCTCCTAATAAGTTGTGAATGTATACGTTTAGTCCGATGAATGGAGAAGAAATGTGCTGGCCGGCCGGGGTGGCCGAGCGGTTCTAGGCGCTTCAGTCTGGAACCGCACGACCGCTATGCTCACAGGTTCGAATTTTGTCTCGGGCATGGATGTGTGTGATATCCTTAGGTTAGTTAGGTTTAAGTAGTTCTGAGTTCTAGGGGACTGATGACCTCAGATGTTAAGTGCTCAGAGCCATTTGAACGATTTGAAGAAATGTGCTCATCGCTGTAGATCTTTATCCGAAAATTATTTCGAGCAGTTAGTCCACGAACCCACGTGAATTGTTAATGGTTCTGAAAACACACTTAACCTCTTAGCCACAAACAATCCAGGGCTAACATACAGCGTCATGACTGATACAGGGATTAGTGATCACAAGGACGTTGCAGCTAGGCTCAATACCGTTTCTTCCAAAGCCACCAGAAACAAATGCAAAATAATTTTATTTAAAAAAGCGGATACAGTGTCACTAGAAGCCTTCCTAAGATATAGTAGCAACAGCAATTGAAAGACTCATACCCCGTAAATTGGTAAGAGATGGAACTGATCCTCCATGATACACAAAACAGGTCCGAACGCTGTTGCAGAGACAACGGAAAAAGCATGCGAAGTTCAGAAGAACGCGAAATCCCGAAGATTGACTAAAATTTACAGACGGGCGAAATTTGGCACTGACTTCAATGCGAGATGCCTTTAATAGGTTCCGCAACGAAACATTGTCTCGAAATTTGGTAGAAAATCCGAAGAACTTCTGGTCGTACGTAAAGTACACAAGCGGCAAGAAGCAGTCAATACCTTCGGTACGCAGTGCCGATGGTACTGTTACCGACGACTGTGCCGCTAAAGCGGAGTTATTGAACGCAGTTTTCCGAAATTCCTTCACCAGGGAAGACGAATGGAATATTCCAGAATTTGAAACACGAACAGCTGCTATCATTAGTTTCTTAGAAGTAGATACCTCAGGGGTTGCGAAGCAACTCAAATCGCATGATACAGGCAAGTCTTCAGGTCCAGATCGTATACCGATTAGGTTCCTTTCAGATTACGCTGATACAATAGCTCCCTACTTAGCAATCACATACAACCGCTCGCTCACCGATAGATCTGCACCTACAGATTGGAAAATTGAGCAGATCGAACCAGTGTTTAAGAAGGGTAGTAGGTGTAATCCATCGAACTATAGACCTACATCATTGACGTCGGTTTGCAGTAGGGTTTTGGAGCATATTCGTTATTCAAACATTATGAATCACTTGGAAGGGAACGATTTATAGATCCGTAATCAGCATGGTTTCAGAAAATATCGTTCTTGTGCAACGCACCTAGCTCTTTGTTCGCACGAAGTAATGGCCGCTATCGACAGGGGGTCTCAGGTTGATTCCGTATCTCTGGGTTTCCGGAAAGCTTTTGACACCGTTCTTCATAAGCGACTTCTAATCAAGCTGCGGGCCTATGGGGTATCGTCTCAGTTGTGCGACTGGATTCGTGATTTCCTGTCAGGAAGGTCGCAGTTCGTAGTAACAGACGGCAATCATCGAGTAAAACTGAAGTGATATCAGGTGTTCCCCAGGGAAGAGTCCTGGGACCTCTGCTGTTGCTGATCTATATAAATGACCTGGGTGACAGTCTGAGCAGTTCTCCTAGGTTGTTCGCAGATGATGCTGTAATTTACCTTTCTAGTAAGGTCATCCGAAGACCAGTATCAGTTGCAAAGCGATTGAGAAAAGATTGCTTTATGGTGTGGCAGATCGCAGTTGACGCTGAATAACGAAAAGCGTGAGGTGATTTACATGAATTCTAAAAGAAATCCGTTGGAATTCGATTACTCGATAAGTAGTACAATTCTCAAGTCTGTCAATTCAACTAAGTACATGGGTGTTACAATCACGAACAACTTCTGTTGGAAAGACCACGTAGATAATATTGTGGGGAATGCGAGCCAAAGGTTGCGTTTCATTGGCAGGACACTTAGAAGACGCAACAAGTCCACTAATGAGACAGCTTATACCACACTCGTTCGTCCTCTGTTAGAGGGGATCCTTACCAGGTGGTATTGACGGAGGACATCGAAAGGGTGCAAAAAAGGGCAGCTCGTTTTGTATTATCAGGTAATAGGAGGGAGAGTGTGGCAGATATGATACGCGAGTTGGGATGGAAGTCATTAAAGCAAAGACGTTTTTCGTCGCGGCGAGATCTATTTACGAAATTTCAGTCACCAACTTTCTCTTCCGAATGCGAAAATATTTTGTTGTGCCCAACCTACATAGGTAGGAATGATCATCAAAATAAAATAAGAGAAATCAGTGCTCGAACAGGTGTTCGTTTTCCGGCGCGCTGTTCTGGAGTGGAATGGTAAAGAGATAGTATGATTGTGGTTTGATGAACCCTCTGCCAAGAACTTAAATGTGAATTGCAGAGTAGTAATGTAGATGTAGATCATCACGTGTGGTGTGAGTCAGTGGGGTGATTCAGAAGAAACACATGTTTATCTTTCCTATCTGTATTGCCGAGCGGCTGGTCCCGGCGGAGGTTCGAGTCCTCCCTCGGACATAGGTGTGTGTGTTTGTCCTTAGGATAATATAGGTTAATTAGTGTGTAAGCTTAGGGACTAATGACCTTAGCAATTAATTCCCATAAGATTTCACACACATCTGAACTTTTTTTGTGTTGTCATATGATCTTATGATGATGGTCTGACCTGGGAGACCACCTGAGTAAACAGTGTAGTGCATCTGTTGTAATAGAAAAGACGCACTGTGTGTTCGACACAGTACAAGTATTTTTGAGAGTTTATGTTTGCACAAGGCCCCCGGAGTAGACAACATTCCATTAGAACTACTGACAGCCTTGGGAGAGCCAGTCATGACAAAACTCTACCAGCTGGTGAGCAAGATGTATGAGACAGGTGAAATACCCTCAGACTTCAAGAAGAATATAATAATTCCAATCCCAAAGAAAGCAGGTGCTGACAGATGTGAAAATTACCGAACTATCAGTTTAATAAGTCACAGCTGCAAAATACTAACGCGAATTCTTTACAGACGAATGGAAAAACTGGTAGATGCGGACCTCGGGGAGAATCAGTTTGGATTCCGTCCAAATGTTGGAACACGTGAGGCAATACTGACCTTACGACTTATCTTAGAAGAAAGATTAAGAAAAGGCAAACCTACGTTTCTAGCATTTGTAGACTTAGAGAAAGCTTTTGACAATGTTGACTGGAATACTCTTTTTCAAATTCTAAAGGTGGCAGTGGTAAAATACAGGGAGCGAAAGGCTGTTTACAATTTGTACAGAAACCAGATGGCAGTCATAAAAGTCGATGGGCATGAAAGGGAAGCAGTGGTTGGGAAAGGAGTGAGACAGGGTTGTAGCCTCTCCCCGATGTTATTCAATCTGTATATTGAGCAAGCAGTAAAGGAAACAAAAGAAAAATTTGGAGTAGGTATTAAAATTCATGGAGACGAAGTAAAAACTTTGAGGTTCGCCGATGACATTGTAATTCTGTCAGAGACGGCAAAGGACTTGGAAGAGCAGTTGAACGGAATGGACATTGTCTTGAAAGGAGGATATAAGATGAACATCAACAAAAGCAAAACGAGGATAATGGAATGTAGTCAAATTAAATCGGGTGATGCTGAGGGAATTAGATTAGGAAATGAGACACTTCAAGTAGTAAAGGAGTTTTGCTATTTAGGAAGTAAAATAACTGATGATGGTCGAAGTAGAGAGGATATAAAATGTAGACTGGCAATGGCAAGGAAAGCGTTTCTGAAGAAGAGAAATTTGTTAACATCGAATATAGATTTATGTATCAGGAAGTCGTTTCTGAAAGTATTTGTTTGGAGTGTAGCCATGTATGGAAGTGAAACATGGACGATAACTAGTTTGGACAAGAAGAGATTAGAAGCATTCGAAATGTGGTGCTACAGAAGAATACTGAAGATAAGGTGGATAGATCACGTAACTAATGAGGAGGTATTGAATAGGATTGGGGAGAAGAGAAGTTTGTGGCACAACTTGACTAGAAGAAGGGATCGGTTGGTAGGACATGTTTTGAGGCATCAAGGGATCACAAATTTAGCGTTGGAGGGCAGCGTGGAGGGTAAAAATCGTAGAGGGAGACCGAGAGATGAGTACACTAAGCAGATTCAGAAGTATGTAGCTTGCAGTAGGTACTGGGAGATGAAGCAGCTTGCACAGGATAGAGTAGCATGGAGAGCTGCATCAAACTAGTCTCAGGACTGAAGACAACAACAACAACAACATGTTTGCACTTTTAATAGAACTAAGCTGTGATTTGGATGCTAAACAGTGTTTCTTGATCTGAAAAAAATTGTAACTGTTTCATAATTCTGCCAGGGGCAGACAGAGCGGAGGCTGAATAAAAGAAGTGATTCTAGAGTTGCTCTTCTTATTGCCACTTCATTGCGCATAAACTGACGTAAAACTGAGTCGCCAAGACAAAACACAAAGGGTGTCCATAACTAAAGTTCCAATTTGAAAACGCTGTAGATAGAGAACCTCTGCTGAGAATGATGTCAATTTGTAAGAGTGTGCATGCAGCTCAGTTGGCCCTTATTGCTTTTGTGTTCTGAAGGCAATTCTGATGAACCCTGTTTAAGCTGTTTCAGAATTTTGGAATCAGCGGTGAGCTAAGCAGTGACATCAGCAAGACTTCAGAACGCTAGCGCAAGACCAAACTAGGGGCCGGAACAGCAGAGAGCGCTAATCCTGTTTCGACGCCCTACCGTCTTACACTGAGGTGGCAAAAGTCATGGAATAGCGGACGGCTGTTGTACCGCGTACACAAGGTATAAAACGGCGATGCACCGATCATGTGAAAAGGTTTCTCACGTGGTTATGGCTGCATGAAGAGAATAAACAGTCTTTGAGCACGAAATGGTAGTCGGATCATGTGACATTTCACTACGGAAATCATTAAAGAATTCCATATTCCGCAATCCACAGTGCCAAGAGCTTGCCGAGAATACCGCATTTCAAGGCCTTACCTCTCACCACGAACAAACCAGTGGTCGACAGCCTTCACTTGACGACCGAGAGCAGCTGCGTTTGTGAAGAGGTGTCAGTGCTGGAAGACAAGCAACAACCCGTGTAATCGCTGCAGAAATCAATGTGGGGAATACAACGAACGTATCCGTTAGGACAGTGCGGCGAAATCTGGCGTTAGTGGTCAATGACCGCAGACAGCCGACGGGAGTGCATATCCTCTACAGCGCCCCTCCAGTGCACGTGTCCATGTAGATTGGACCCTGGACAACTGGAAAACCGTGACCTGGTTGGATGAATCCCGATTTCAATTCGTAAGAGTTGATGGTAGGATTGGAGTGTGACGCAAACCTCACCATGCTCCAGATCCGAGCGGGGTGGCGCAGTGGTTAGCACACTTGACTCGAATCCGAGGGGAACGACGGTTCGAACTCGCGTCCGGCCATCCAAATTTAATTTTTTCTTGATATCCCTAAATCACTCCAGGCGAATACCGGATAATTCGTTCGAAAGGGCATTGCCGATTTCCTTCCCGATCCATGACCAATTCTCCTTACAAATCCATGGGCCAAAATCGTGGAGAAGGCACTGCGTAAGATAGTAGTCACTCCATCAAGGTGCGTGCTGCGTTTACGTGGAATAGATTGGATCCTCTGGAGCTTTGGCCACTTGAAGACCATTTGCACCAATTCATGGACGTCAGGATGCCAAACAACGATTCAGTGTTTAGAACTGACACTGTGCCATGTTACTGGGCAACAACGTGATTGATTTGAAGAACATTAGGAACAGTTAGGGTGAATTATTTGGCCCCCCAGATCGCCCGACATGAACCTCGTCAAATATTTATGGGACATAATCGAGAGGTCAGTTCGTGCACAAAATCCTGCACCAGTAATAGTTTCGCAGTTATGGAAGGCTATAGAGGCAGACTTCCAACGACTTTCCGAGGCCATGCCACGTCGAGTTACTTAAACTCCTGGAAATGGAAAAAAGAACACATTGACACCGGTGTGTCAGACCCACCATACTTGCTCCGGACACTGCGTGAGGGCTGTACAAGCAATGATCACACGCACGGCACAGCGGACACACCGGTGTTGGCCGTCGAATGGCGCTAGCTGCGCAGCATTTGTGCACCGCCGCCGTCAGTGTCAACCAGTTTGCCGTGGCATTGGGGAGCTCCATCGCAGTCTTTAACACTGGTAGCATGCCGCGACAGCGTGGACGTGAACCGTATGTGCAGTTGACGGACTTTGAGCGAGGGCATATAGTGGGCATGCGGGAGGCCGGGTGGAAGTACCGCCGAATTGCTCAACACGTGGGGCGTGAGGTCTCCACAGTACATCGAGGTTGTCGCCAGTGGTCGGCGGAAGGTGCACGTGCCCGTCGACCTGGGACCGGACCGCAGCGACGCACGGATGCACGCCAAGACCGTACGATCCTACGCAGTGCCGTAGGGGACCGCACCGCCACTTCCCAGCAAATTAGGGACACTGTTGCTCCTGGGGTATCGGCGAGGACCATTCGCAACCGTCTCCATGAAGCTGGGCTACGGTCCCGAATACCGTTAGGCCGTCTTGCGCTCACGCCCCAACATCGTGCAGCCCGCCTCCAGTGGTGTCGCGACAGGCGTGAATGGAGGGACGAATGGAGACGTGTCGTCTTCAGCGATGAGAGTCGCTTCTGCCTTGGTGCCAATGATGGTCGTATGCGTGTTTGTCGCCGTGCAGGTGAGCGCCACAATGAGGACTGCATACGACCGAGGGACACAGGGCCAACACCCGGCATCATGGTGTGGGGAGCGATCTCCTACACTGGTCGTACACCTCTGGTGATCGTCGAGGGGACACTGAACAGTGCACGGTACATCCAAACCGTCATCGAACCCATCGTCTACCATTCCTAGACCGGCAAGGGAACTTGCTGTTCCAACAGGACAATGCACGTCCGCATGTATCCCGTGCCACCCAACGTGCTCTAGAAGGTGTAAGTCAACTACCCTGGCCAGCAAGATCTCCGGATCTGTCCCCCATTGAGCATGTTTGGGACTGGATGAAGCGTCGTCTCACGCGGTCTGCACGTCCAGCACGAACGCTGGTCCAACTGAGGCGCCAGGTGGAAATGGCATGGCAAGCCGTTCCACAGGACTACATCCAGCATCTCTACGATCGTCTCCATAGGAGAATAGCAGCCTGCATTGCTGCGAATGGTGGATATACACTGTACTAGTGCCGACATTGTGCATGCTCTGTTGCCTGCGTCTATGTGCCTGTGGTTCTGTCAGTGTGATCATGTGACATCACATCTGACCCCGGGAATGTGTCAATAAAGTTTCCCCTTCCTGGGACAATGAATTCACGGTGTTCTTATTTCAATTTCCAGGATTGTATCTACGCCGGGCTAACAGAGATCTGACATGATATCCCATGACTTCTGTCAAATCAGTGAACTGTCTAGAGACCGTGAATTAAGTGTACTGTATGGAGACTGGGAATTATGCAACTGTCGCACCATAGCATGTTCGCCACTGGTGGACAACAGCACGCACTGATCTTCTCAAGCATTCTCATAACATAATTATCTAGCAAATTGGTTTGGGTAGAGACTGAGGTATCACAAATACACTGTTGCCCATTAAAACTACAAACACAATAAATTATATGTGGAAAATGACGAAATTATACATACTATGTCTATACAATGTAGTAGACAGAATTCATATTTAAATCTGTAGTTGATTCGTGGTTTTATAGGGTTCGAAATAGAGTGACCTCATTAAGTCAGTCAAATCATACAAAAAATACTAAAATAGCAGGGCCCGATATAGTTCAGAGTCTTTGATATGTCATTTGGATCAGTCACGTTAGTGTTAGTTCAAGTTTGCAGCTTCGAAAAGTCTGTGATGCTTTAGTAATACTTGAAAAGCTACGAAATTTGTGGAATTTTATGTTATTATCTAATAAGCTGTGCCGTTTCCGACTGAATCATTATTATCATTGTCAAATTACATTAAATATGCAGCAATTTTAGTACAACAGCAGCTCTATATGTCCAGCATTTCCGAAATAATAAATTCAACTATTCACTTTCTTTGACCAAAAATGACAATTTTAATTTGATCTTGTTTTGGGATGAATATCAGCAAAACCAGTATACTGCGATAAAAGTCAAGAGAACTGAAGCACACATTGAAGACTCCTGACCCTTTAGTTCTCCTGGATTCGCAAAAATGCCTGAATTTAAATTATTGGAGAAATGAGGCCAAACATTTCTAACAACAACTTATCGGCTTTCAACGAAAAGAAAATTCACAGCACAGTGCATAATGTTACAGTATCTGTTAGTATTATAAAAATTGAATTTTCTTGAGAATCCACTTCAGTATTGACAAATAAAGATACTTCTTAAATTCTTTATATTATTGTAATTCCGCCATATTCATGGCAGCAATAGGTTACTCGTAGAAGCGAAGGAGAAGGGAGTCTCACATTATATCTAGTCAGATAATTTATGTTTTAAATCATTAAAAGAAATGTTTATTGTTTCCAACGAATTTTTCTGCCAGGTTTCATAAATGTTTAAAATCTTGTCAGTTAAACTTAACCCAAAAATGAAAGGTTTAGAAATATATGACTCTTTCCTTCTTGAATCTCATATTCAATATTTTCAGGTTTAAGACATTATTCACATATTAACATCTCTTTAAAAAGGACATTGTGATTAAAAATTAGCAACAATGACCCAAATTTTAATTTCCTTATTATTTATTATTTTGGTTTTGACATTTAGTAACTCCCGCCTCCCCTTGATGGGTGTTGACGTTCCTAAGAATATGCTAAAAGATATTTTCTTGTTCAAGATACTACTAACGTGTAAGTACCTCTTTAAAATGAATGTTATTAATATAATTAAATAGGAAATAACGATTTTTTAAAAATTTATGTCTTTGGTGAACACGAAGTAACCCACTTTCCCTTTGTAGTGCGTTTTATGGAAAATGCGGTGGCATTGCTAGTGTGAAAGTTCTGTAGCCTTTTCGCTTGCCGTGTTAGCTTTTCAGTCGCATTGTGTCCTCCGCTCTGAGTTTCTCAGGGAGTCAGGTGTTAGTATTATATGTCGAAGAGTACAGTGGTAAAAGAACGTGGTGTGCTTTTGCAAACTGAAGTGAGTGTGTAGCGTGGCTTTAAGGATGACCAACAGATCTTATAAGCGTTAGATGAAGTTTCTGTGCACGATGCCTATGGGAAGAAGTAAACCGTCCAAAGTAATGTTGCGGTGACTTTTCGTCGTGGAGGCGAGACAGTTCGTAAATTATCGTCTTCAGTGTTATGAAGAGGCTCCATGGACATTCGAAACATTTGTTTAGTCTGTAGAGATAATACCACTTAGAAGCACCAAAACCACCAGAAGAAACTGACTCGATCACGAAAGAATAAGTCACCAAGTGCAATCATTAGGTGCAAAATAAACTATGTTTAAGATAGTAAATCGTCGATGTGATCAATGGAGACGACAGATTATAGATCACCTTGCAGCTGTAGCTCTGAGATGTGGGACTTAGGGAATGCAGGAAGGTGTGGACAGGGCCTGATCAGTTACCATTGGTTGCACAGAAAACACATACCCATTATTTAAGAAAAAATGAACCCTAAACAATCTTTTTTTAAAGATTTTACTACAATGGCGGCTGAAAGCCTTATTAGAAAAATTGCAAGTTAATGTCGGCTGAAGACCACAAGCAATGTTACACCCAATTAACGGCTGAAGGCCTGATTAAGAAAGCTCAAAATTATTCGTCGGCTGCAGGCCAGAAGCAATTTCAAAAATACACAATGGCTGAAGGCCTGAATTAGCAATAAGGTGAACAATTACAAGCTACAAATACCAAAAACCCTTTTAACAATCCTAATAACTGTAACAAGTTATAGTGACGGCTGAAGGCCTCATCAAGACGGAATTGAAACTATTTGTAAGCTGAAAGCCACAAGCAATGTGACAAACAATTAATGGCTGAAGGCAAGCAGCAATTTCCGAATACAGAAGGACTGAAGGCCTGAATTACAAGTAAGGAAGGGAGGCAACAAATACTAAGATATTTCCTCTAAACAATCAGAACGGTAACAAGCTATAGTAACGGCTGAAGGCCTTATTAAGAAAAAAATTGCAAATTATTGGTCGGCTGAAGCCATAAATAATGTGACACATAATCAACAGCTGAGGGCCTGATTAAGAACGGTGGAAATTATTCGTAAGCTTAAGGCCACCAGCAGTTTCAGAATACACAACGGCTGAAGGCCTGAATTACAAATAAAGTGGACAATTACACTTTAAAAATACTAATAACCTTGCTAATAATCTTAATAACTTGTAACAAGCTATAGTGATAGATGAAGACCTCACTAAAACAGAATTGAAAATTATTTGCCGGCTATAGGCCACAAGCAATGTTACAAACAATTAACAGCTGATGGCCTGATTAAGAAAGCATTCAAAATTATTGGGGCCTGAAGTCCACAAGGAATTTTCAGAATACTCAAAGGCTGAGGGCCTGAATTGCAAGTAAAGAAGGCAGTTGCATGTTAAAACACTAAAACTTTATGAAACCAATCTTGTTGTTGTTGTTGCTGTGGTCTTCAGTCCTGAGACTGGTTTGATGCAACTCTCCATGCTACCCTATCCTGTGGAAGTTTCATCTCCCAGTACTTACTGCAACTTACATCCTTCAGAATCTGCTTAGTGCGTTCATCTCTTGGTCTCCCTCTACGATTTTTATCCTCCACTCTGCCCTCCAATGCTAAATTTGTGATCCCTTGATGCCTCAGAACATGTCGTACCAACCGGTCCCTCCTTCTTGTCAAGTTGTGCCACAAACTCCTCTTCTCCCCAATTCTATTCAAAATCTCATCATTAGTTATGTGATCTACCCATCTAATCTTCAGCATTCTTCTATAGCACCACATTTCGAAAGCTTCTACTCTCTTCTTGTCCAAACTATTTATCGTCCATGTTTCACTTCCATACAGGGTTTACACTCCATACAAATACGGTCAGAAATGACTTCCTGACACTTAAATCTATACTCGATGTTAACAAATTTCTCTTCTTCAGAAACGCTTGCCGTTACTAGTCTACATCTTATTTCTTCTCTTCTTCGAACATCATCAGTTATTCTTCTCCCCAAATAGCAAAACCTCTTTACTACTTTAAGTGTCTCATTTCCTAATCTAATTCCCTCAGAATCACCCTACTTAATTCGAATACATTCCATTATCCTCGTTTTGCTTTTGTTGATGTTCATCTTGTATCCTCCTTTCAAGGCATTGTCCATTCCGTTCAACTGCTCTTCTAAGTTTTTTGCTGTCTCTGATAGAATTACAATGTCATCGGCGAACCTCAAAGTTTTTATTTCTTCTCCATGGATTTTAATGCCTACTCCGAACTTTTCTTTTGTTTCCTTTACTGCTTGCTCAATATGCAGATTGAATAATACCGGGGAGAGGCTACAACCCTGTCTCGCTCCCTTCCCAACCGCTGCTTCCCTTTCATGCCCCTCTATTCTTATAACTGCCATCTGGTTTCTGCACAAATTGTAAATAGCCTTTCGCTCTCTGTATTTTACCCCTGCCACCTTCAGAAATTCAAAGAGAGTATTCCATTCAACATTGCCAAAAGCTTTCTTTAAGTTTACAAATGATAGAAACGTGGGTTTGCCTTTCCTTAATCTTTCTTCTAAGATAAGTCATAAGGTCATTAATGCCTCACGTGTTGGAATATATCTCCGGAATCCTATATGATCTTCCCCAAGGTATGCTTCTATCAGTTTTTCCATTCGTCTGTAAAGAATTTGTGTTAGTATTTTGCAGCTGTGATATATTAAACTGATAGTTTGGTAATTTTCAAATCTGTCAACACCTGCTTTCTTTGGGATTGGAATTATTATATTCTTCTTGAAGTCTGAGGGTATTTAACCAGTCTCATACATCTTCCTCACCAGATGGTAGAGTTTTGTCAGGACTGGCTCTCCCAAAGCCGTCAGTAGTTCTAATGGAATATTGTCTACTCCCAGGGACTTGTTTCGACTTAGATCTTTCAGTGCTCTGTCAAACTCTTCACGCAGTATCGTATCTCCCATTTCATCTTCATCTACATTCTCTTCCATTTCCATAATACTGTCTTCAAGTACATCGTCCTTGTATAAACCCTCAATATACTCCTTCCACCTTTCTGCTTTCTTAATGAACTGTAAAAAGCTCTAGTGACGGCTGTAGGCCTCATTAAGATAAAGTTGGAAAGAATTTTTCGGCTGAAGGCTACAAGCAGTGTTACAAACAATTAACGGCTGAGGGCCGGAATTACAAGTAGAGAAGGCAATAACATGTTAAAACATTAGGATAAATTTTAAATAATTATGACAACTTGTCCAAATAAGACTGAGTGATCCAAAGACAGTGCTCCCGGAGTCGACATGAGGAAGGTGACTACAGCTGTGTAATTGGTGAGACAGGCAGCCAAGAGTTGAACTCACGTAACAGGATGGCAACTCGCACTCGGGGTAGCTTAAGCGCCGACTGACCGACTAACCAATCCGCCTATCGTCCGATCACCGGTACAATGACTGAATGTTTTTAGGCAAGGGCGAAGTGAGGGACAGAACCATGTATTTAGAAACACTCCAAGGCAGAAGGAAACACTAGAACCAAAGGTAGACCTCCCAAAACATATGCACAGTACTATTCAAGAGGCTGTCGAACTACACGCGGTGTGGGACAGTATCAACACGACGAGGAAAGGTACACTGCCGGAAAATACGCTAACCTCCAGTTCAGGTAGTTGGGGCGTTAGCGGCCACAAGGCTGGTTGCACTTCACTAATAAGAATAATAGTAAATCCAAACAAACATCAAGGAATAGTAGGCGGCTAACAGCTTCCGCCAACCTGACATTGTTGTGGTTGGTCTCACCGACCCAGAGAGCAGCAACACGCAAACGACAGCGAGATCTCAAACAGTGGAGGATTCAGTACTGGACATGATACACTGGGTTCGGTCGTTAACTACAGCCCCTCGGTCCGACAGTGCCTGCACGCCACCAGCGGTCCCGGCCTGCGAACGCGCTGCGGACCTCCTCGCTGCTCCGTCCGAAGCCGAACTACCGATACCAGAACGCAGGCAGCATTTAAATAATTGGACATTAAAAATCACACGAGATACACACGGATCCGGGAAAACAATTCCACCAACAACTCACAATACTAAAACCAGTCACTGTGAAACAACACCGACGAATTGTAAATCAGCACTAACACAGAGAAGCCAAAAGCGGGCGGAAGAACAAATGCACGTCTTCCGCGTCGACGATGGACCGAACGACCAACCAACGGTCATCTCCACTCAAGTCAGGCACGGGATTAAATCGTCGACTGACAACTTATTACAATGAGGTCACTTCGACGGGCGGACACACACAAGCACAGATGAAAGTTGCACTACTCGAATATGACGGCCCATTCAACTAAAACTCGCTGAATCCGGTCCTGGACGTGTTCGTCCACTCTCGCGACCACACCCTTGTTGGTAGGACATGTTCTGAGGCATCAACGGATCACCAATTTAGTACTGGAGGGCATCGTGGACGGTAAAAATCGTAGAGGGAGACCAAGAGATGAGTACACTAAGCAGATTCAGAAAGATGTAGGCTGCAGTAGGTACTGGGTGATGAAGAATCTTGCACAGGATAGAGTAGCATGGAGAGCTGCATCAAACCAGTCTCAGGACTGAACACCGCAACAACAACAACAACAAGACGGAATCTACAGTTACCAGAAACTGATTGCTGGCCCCTGTTTTGAATGGACCGGAGGTCAGATTCTTTCTGCATGTCAGTTCGGTCAGTGGGCCTGAATATGCTGTAGTATAGCACTAACTGGATATAAAAAAAAAATAAAAAATAAAAAAATAAAAAAATCTGAAAGTGTTTCGATTTGATATTTTATTTTGATACAGACATGTCTAGGACCAGCTACAGTTAGCTCAGTGCCTTCACCTAAGATACACAATATTTGTCCGCTGCCACCAAGAGCAATGGTGCTATGTTGCAGAACTGTGGGCCACAGTCACTGTACACGAACAACACTTCCACCTTGACTACCGCAATTACGATGCTGTCACGTGACAGCAAGCAAAAACGAGAGCATAAGCAAGGACTACAGACCAGCAAATAAACTATTACAGCGAGTAACACTGAGACCTGCTACTCGTCAAGGGAAGGCAGTTTACGATTATGGACGGGTTCGTAATCAGTTAGTATTGGTTGCCTTTTACAGTTACACACATTTATTTTTAAAACAGAAATTCCAGAGTCAACAATAAATATAAATATACCACACGTTATTAATGAAGGGATAAACAACTGTGTAAATAATAGTGTTTTCAGTGTGTTACAATTTAGCGAATCACTATAAAATACAGATACAGATAATGTTAAAAAAAAAGGGGAAACAAGCAACTGTGATCATGGCTCAAGGCCTTACACGTTAAGAGAGGCAATAAATTAAGCATGTATAAGACCACGCTGCAATTATAACTTACAGGTATTGAAATATTAGATGGTAAATGGCGGCAAACACAGCAAAAGGTATCAGACGCCAGGAGTGGCAGTAAATAAGGTTTTAAGGCTTCAAATAACGAATTATATTTTTCAAAGCAAATAACCACAATCACGGCTGAAAGCCTTACACGCCAGGAACGGCAATTATATAAAAAATTTAGAAACCTCCTGTAAAACAGAAAATACAAGCAAAGTTTAATTAAAAGAAATAAGCAACTGACCACCAAACAGGTGAAATAAGGTGATGGTAATCTTCTAACACCATCCTTACACTGCAAGATTTATTCCAAAAGTCTGCCGGAACTATGAACTAGACATACAGAACCTTTAATGTAGGCATTACAAGGTATGGTAATAGATAATACAATAATAAAACACAAGGAACAGTCACAGACGGTGTTCCAGGAATCGACATCTGACAACAAACACTTTCGCGAGCGATGCATTCACTTCACAAGTTGGTAACAGACTAGTGGCAATCTAACGAATGACTAATGATAATATTGTTGAAGGTACCTGACGTCAGATAAACCAAATGCAACGATGGAACAATACGCCGAAGCCGGAACTGTCGGTCCACACTACGTCCCCAAATATTGTTTTTAGACCGCCCGGATCGACAAATCCGAAAATCTGAACAAACAAGTCACAGTACAGAATACCAGAAAAACTAACAGTAAGTAAAACCCCGCTCGATTTATGTGCGAGGCAAAACCGAAGTGTAACGAACCGGAATCAGCAACCACACATTTAGGAAGCAATCTCAAAGCGAGACAAAACCAAGAACAAAATTAGTGACATCAGATTCTTTAGGCACACAAACGCACACTTAACTCACTGTGACACCTTTGACGACGGTTGTCAGAATGAAACAAGTCCCGTCACTGCTTTATTCATTCACAGTTGAGTAATTACACCGTCTAATCACTGAGCCAAGTGCTTTTAACACAGTGGGGTCTTCAAGTACTAAGCAGTATGCAGATCCACCAAACTGCACATAACGTCGAGGTGATAATCTGTCACAGCATCACATATGTACTACGAGGCCCACACGGGTGACTGACGCCACTCTACTTGGATTGAAATGCACTCACCTTAAAGCTTGCTGGATCCAGCTTCCGACGAGGTCGTTCACCCTCGTGACCACAGCTATTCCGTCCAGCGTCCATGCGTGCCGCCAGTGGTGTTCACGCACTGTGTGGACCTGGCTCCTCCTGAGTCCCCAACCGAACTAGCCACTCACACGACCCGGAAAAACAACGACGTCGCCGCAAACATAGGGCAACAGTTACTAGATATTGGTAACCGCCGCTCCTGCCACTGGCGGACAGGCAACACTTAAGAAGTCGAGTGGCACCAGTCACACGGGAAGAAGACAAGCAACTGCAACCATGCCAGATAAACGATACCGTCTTGCCTGCAACAGAGGGCGGAAACCTATAAACAGCACCAACGCGAGCGGCAGCACGGCTCAAACATATCAATGAAAAGCGATTAATACGAAAATTTAAGTTCAATATGGAAGATAAAGTGTCTCTTAAACCAAGATGATCTAAAGTAAGTAAATACATAAGCAGCCAGTTATTTTTATTTTGTGGACTGTACCATAACAGATGATAATGTTCTAGAACTGGAGACGTTGCAAAACCGTATGTCGAAGGGGAGACAGAATTTTCTGACATTAAGAAGTTTAAGGAAAAAAAACACATTCGTGGAAAGATGGCGATATGGTACATCCAGTTTCGTGTTGGTTGGAGAAAAGAGTATTTGTAAACAAGAGGGGATATGGTCCACAGAAAGAGGATCCATAAAATCGTATTTTGGATTTTTTGTAGGAGATAATTCCAGTCTTGTCACTTGAAACCATGGAGACTGTAGGATTAAAAAAAGTAATAAACAGCAGACAAAGAACTGGATGAAATACCCAAAGCGATGGTGAGGGTGATATGAATATTTTATTGATGATGATTGTTATTAACCCATTCAAGAGGCAGCACTTTGCAGGAAGTACTTGAGATTAGGGATTTTTCTTTTACAATTAATTGTGTCTGTAACGTCCGTGACGCAGTACTCCTTCAAACCTGTGCTATGGTAAGTGAGCGGGATTCACCTTATGAGAAAGGATTTTCGCATAGATATCGACCGTGTGTACCTGAAGGGTGGCAATTCAGACTTACATCCACTCTGTAATAACAATTATACGTCAAGTAAGTTCGAAATGCAATCACACGTCAGGATGGATGAAAAGCAATCCTTAAGACGCTACCAACGTGACAATAATACGGTCGCCAGCCTAATTAGGCATTAACTGAGTTTCTTCCCTGTACAAGTTGGTATATATTCATGCAAAACCACAAGTTGTAACAGTGTGTAATATAGTAGAATCATGATGGATTAATAGTAGCACCATTAGAGATGTAATTAATTAGTCAGTGAATATGTAAGTAAGCTGTTTAGTTTTTTTTTTTATTGGTAACGCCGCCGCCACGTAGCGCTCTGTATAAAAATCACTGGCTGTGCCGTGCGCAGTCTGTGTTTAGTTTGCATTGTTTTCTGCCATTGTAGTGTTGGGCAGCGGCAGCTGGATGCTAACAGCGCGTAGCGTTGCACAGTTGACGGTGAGCCGCCAGCAGTGATGGACGTGGGGAGAGAGATGGCGGAGTTTTGTAATTTGTAAGACTGGATGTCATGAACTGTCATATATATTTTGACTATTAAGGTAAATACACTGTTCGTTCTCTATTAAAATCTTTCATTTGCTAACTATACCTATCAGTAGTTAGTGCCTTCCGTAGTTAGAATCTTTTATTTAGCTGGCAGTAGTGGTGCTCGCTGTATTGCAGTAGTTCGAGTAACGAAGATTTTTTGTGAGGTAAGTGATTTGTGAAAGGTATAGGTTAATGTCAGTCAGGGCCATTCTTTTGTAGGGATTATTGAAAGTCAGATTGCGTTGCGCTAAAAATATTGTGTGCCAGTTTAAGCACAGTCGTGTATAAATTGTTCTAAGGGGACGTTTCAAATATCAATTGTAAAGCTTTATATTGATTGCTACTATTGTGTAGCCTTGAGCTCAAATTGAGGCTGCAAATCTTGTTTGATGTTTTAGTCTCATTGCCACACCATTTCTATGTGCCACAACATTTTATTAAGTAATAAGCTTCTGATACACACATGAACACACGCAATGACAATGAGTTTTGATGAAGTTTATGTTCAAGATGGTCAGAAAAAGTCTGGAAAACTTATAAGGGTATTGCACGGTACATTGTGCTAACAAAAAATTAATAACAAAATTCGGTACATATCCCTGCCTGCAACGAACGCAGGATTTCCCATATTTCCCCGTTCCTTCCCTCTCCCCTACTTTTTTTTTAGTCATCACTCTTCTGACTGATTTGCGGGCTGCCACAAATTCCTATCCTGTGCCAACCTCCTCTTCACCTCAGAGTACCACTTGCAACCTAGGTCCTCAACTATTTGAATTATTTGCTGGATATATTCCGATCTCTGTCATCCTCTACAGTTTCTGCCCTGCACAGTTCCCTCTAGTACTATGGAAGTTATTCCCTGGAGTCTCAACAGACGTCTTGTACCTTCTCCTTGTAATTTTTTTTCACATATTACTTTCTACTCCGATCCCACGCAGAACCTCCTCATTTCTTACTTTATCAGTCCACCTAATTGTTAACATTAGTCTGTAGCACCACATTTCAAATGCTTAGAATCTCTTCTTTTCGGTTTTCTCGCAGTCCGTGTTTCACTACCATACAACGCTGTGCTCCAAACGTACATTCCCAGAAATTTCTTCCTCACATTGATACCTATGTTTGATACTAGTAGATTTCTGTTGATCAGCAGTGCCCTTTTTGAAAGTGCTAGTCTACTTTTAATGTCCTCCTTGTTCCGTGACTCATTGGTTATTTGCTGTCTAGGTACCAGAATTCGTCAACTTGACCTACTTCGTGACCATCACTCCTGTTCTCGCTGTTCTCATTTCTGCTGCTTCTCATTACTTTCCTCTTTCTTCGATTTGCCCGCAGTCCATATTATGCAATCATTTGTGTGTTAAATATACCATTTAGCAGATCATGTAATTTTTCTTCGCTTTCACTGAGGATAGCAATGTTATCAGTGAATCGTAACATGATATCTTTTCACCTTGAATTTTAATCCCACTCGTGAACCTATTTCCATCATAGGGGGGAAAGACTATTACTTACACCATATTTAATCCTAGCACGTCGCTCTTGGTCGTCCACTCATATTATTCTCTCCTTACACACACATGAATGGTGTGAGGGAATCAGAAAGTGGATCGATTTCTTTTGTGACTTGAAAGTAGTCTGTTCTTCAGGTGAATAAGAATGGCCAGGAATATGGGAATTTTAGATAGATGTGAGAAAGTTTGAAAGTAAAAAATCATTTGTTTTTCTCACATGAAAGTAAGATGTTATTTTGAAATTCCTGTATGTGTTAGTTTCTTCCCTTATGGTGGCTATAGGTCCCCCTCCCCCTTCCCCTTTCCCTCTTCTGCTTCTACTGAATTAGCATATATTTAGTGATATTTCTATATAATTCCCTTCAGTAGAATTAGTGGTGTAAACATGATGATGATGATGAGTCCCATACTCCGTTTACCGAGCGTAGGGGAAACATATGGGAACTTTATCATGTATTAAAAAAAATTAGATTTTTTTAAAATGTGAATCCATTAAACTCAAGTCTAGATCGATATGTTACGGGCGATGAAACAAGGGTGGCCTACGTCACACCAGAAGCTAAGCAAAAGTCCATGGAAGTTCAACAATGGTATCGTTTTGCTGTAAGACAATGCCCGTCCGCATGTGGCGAATCAGACCAAAGATCTCATCTTTTCGATGGGAAACTCTAGATCATCCTCCGTACAGCCCCGATCTTGCGCCCAGTGACTACCATCTGTTCCTGCACTTGAAGAAACACCTGGGCGGTCAGCGTCTTCAAGACGTCAAAAAGTCAAAACAGTGGTGATGTAGTGTTTAAGTCAGGGTATACAAAAACTGGTATGACTGGTGTCTCAATATTGCCGGAAATTATGTATAAAAGTAGATTAAACAGTACTTACTTAAAAAACACGGATCGTATAATATACAGTAAATTGATCCATAATTAGAGAACGTAAAGTTGAATGTAAAAGATGTGGAGAAGCCCCGCAGCTACGGGAACAGCCTGGCGGAGTAGAAAAGGTGTATTTGGGGCGCAAGTGACAACTCGTCCTTTGTGATGGGTAAAGAGTATGGGCTGAGTAATATAGTGGTTAACATCTAACAGTAGCAGATCATTGTGATTCATATTCTTGGAGTTTTGAGGTCAAAGGTGGTAAAGAGCAGTATTTATGGGCTTCGGATGCATTTGGTGATACTATTATAATGGCATTATTATTGGGACTGTAACAATATAATACCACCGCCTAGAAGATCTGTAACAGGGCTAGGCCAACAGTACTGCAAAGACTGTATCGCCATGTTTAACAGCCGTTGCAAATTACGCCACCAGTTCTACCAGCCTTCCAATAAATTGTTTATATTTGGCACTCTGTAAATGGACCAGGTGTTTGTGAAATTTGCACCTGTGATTATCCCAAATCACAGGAATCCTATCCTAGTGAATTTAATTTTGAGTGTTCTAATATACTATGGAAAGACTTATTCAGCAGCTGTAAAAATAGTGGTGACTGATTTCTAAAGTTATAGAGTGTAAAGGTCAGCTTTATAGTTTGATAAAAAGTCCACTTACAGTGCATTTTTAAATCAATCTGCAGTCATTTTCTTAAATTATTTGCCTCACTTGAAAATCTGCCTGAAGTTAGTAAAGTTGTTAGTTAAGAGAACAATAATATTTATTTGAAGTGAAAATGATTATTAATTGTTGCATTTATGCACTTTGGTCAGAATAATAAAGTTTTATTAGTGTTCCTTTCATGAGAAAGTGTTCGAATTTGAATTTAAGTTTGCGTTGCATTTGCGCAGCCAATTATATTTTGATTAGGTTAAAAGACTGTTAATCAAAGCACATTTGTTATTTAAACAGTTATAATTTGTTGTGCTTTACTTAGTTAATAATTAATGATGAGAATACTTACCATTTCTTCTACATACCCTTGTAGTTTTGTTAATGAGCCTGGTTCTTCAAACCAAAAAAGTTTAAGGGCCCTCATGTGCTAGGCTAGTTAATTAATGAAGCAAAGCAAAAGTTCCTTCAGATTTGCATTCTGGTTAATTGCTTCAAACTGAGCTTAAGAAAAAAATATTCTCTGTGTGAGCTATTCTATTGCAAGGTGGTTAATGCACAGTCATAGAAACCCAGTATTAAGCAGTGATCTTATAGAGTATGATCATTAATAGCCCTACTGATTTAAGTGAGAATAATTTTGTGCTCTTGCCTGTTTATTACTGCTATTAGCCTCATGTGTGTTGCTGACAGCTTCTGTAAACTACTTGCTATCTCATTGGACATTTGTTTGTCTGACTTCCAAGTTAGTAGTACATTTATCTGCGAGGTTAGGTTACTGTGCTGTAGTGTGAACAGATATAAATAAAGAGTTTAGTGTGTGTGTGTGTGTATGTAAAGGAATGTTAGGTTAGCCTTGCTCTTTAAGGAGGTCGGTGTTACCCTTACATTTCTACTTACGTATTAAGTGCAATATTGGTATGTTTCATTTGTAGCACAATGATGTGCAGACGCAGACGACTTAATGACTACCCTTATCGAGTCGCAGGTGTTTGGAGGTAAGTGCTTTTTGCTGCCCATTTCAAGGGAACTGATGTTATCGATAAACCACGACTTATCCACCATCCTGGAAAGTTTTTATGTAGGAAGTCACGCACTGTGACAGCGGAGTAAGGAACTCTCCATTTTGCTACAACCACATGCCTTCTATGATTCCGCTTTACGTTTGTAACACCTTTACACAATCTGTACCATTCACAGACATTTCGAAAAAGTACGGTCCAAGCACATATTGTGATGTCATCGCTGTCCTTATCACTTCATGAAGCGGATTCTTTTATAAATTTTCTGTCTAATGAGGATCCTCTTTGATCCAAATGACAATATTTCTATCACGTGAACTGCTATAAGTAGCATATTGACACGAAAGTACAATCTTGGCCCAGTTTAACGCATTTGGAAATTGAATTAACAAAGCACGACCTGCTAAAACGCGCGCATTCCTGTCTGTAATCGATAACTCGTTTACGAACATCGATCAAAATTCTGACCATAAGGTCTTTTGTCATGTGATTTCACAGGTTGTTCTCGTCTACATGTCAATTTCAAAAGAGATTGTTCAGTTGTAGCTGAGACTCCACTGAATTTTCTTCTCGTCTTCTTGCTCTTCTACTCCGCACACTGTCAAAAGCAGAAGCATGTATTTCCGAATCCAGAATTGTGGCTTTTCGTAGTTAAGCCTTACTAAACTTTTCCAGGGTGCTCCCATAACCTGTCTCATTGTGTACCCATTGTGTTCAAAGTGGTTCAAATGGCTCTGAGCACTATGGGACTTAACATCGGAGGTCATGAGTCCCCTTCATCTTAGAACTACTTAATCCTAACTAACCTAAGGAAATCACACACATCTATGCTCGAGGCAGGATTCGAACCTGCGACCGTAGCGGTCGTGTGGTTCCCGACTGAAGCGCCTAGAACCGCTCGGCCACTCCGGCCGGCCCTATTGTGTTGTCGTTGGTGCACACACATGTGTCATTAAGCGCTTGCGCTTCTCAGTAGTGTAACTAGGTCCATACACATCTGACAAAGTTACAAACTAAAAGCTGAATGCGACTATGGCTGCGAAAACATGTAAACCTGAATTCTTACAATTGATTATACTGACTGTTAAGGAGTAACATAGCTACCAATCTCCAAATAACATTTGATGCTAAAAGGGGTCACATGGTACTTGGACTTCTATCTCACAATGAACTTCCGTTGTGAAACGTATAAGCGTAACAAAACCTGCATAAATATTAAAATCAAAGAAGGAATGATGATAAGCAACCGTTTTTATCAAAACTGTCAGACGTCATAATCAAAGTCCATTAAACTGGTAAACCCGCCTAATCTAAACTAACTTCCATCGAGAAACGGAAGACAAGTGTTGATAAAGTTACGTCGCTCAGTGCCATATCTAACCATTAATATTACATATTAGTTTCTCCCTCTAGAAGATTACTTAAGTGAGTAGATGATAGCCGTTTTGAATGTATGTTGAGTGCAGTTTTGCTGAACAGAGGTGGGAGCGCTATTTTTGTGCCATTACTTACAAGGAGCTACAGGTCCTTTTTCAAGTGCATGTGCCGCCACTGGTGAGGGAGGCGAGACGGTAAGTAGGGAAACGCTAGATTCAGTGTACTGTGTGTGGGCAGAGGCATGGAGAACAGGCACTGGTTTTACTTTCTCGGATATCAGTAGTTCTTGTATACTAAGAGGTGGGAGGCTAATCATTAATTAAAGATTATTCTTAAAGTGGAGTGACCGCCAGCACCAGCGGCGCATCTGAACTTTTATTCCACAAACTAACAGCAATTTCATGTTTGCTGTTGAATATTTTGTTACTACTTGACCTCGCGCTTGGGTATTTGCTCTTAAACATTTCTTTCTACTTGTAACTTTACTGAAGTTTGTTTTTTTGGTATTGTTAACAGGTGGCTGATTAATCAAATTAATTGTTATGTTTGGTCATTACTTTTAAACCATTAACTGGGTGGTCACCTTTGTATTACTTATGTAGTCATTGTAACACCTGGATTCTGTTCTGAGTCTGGGGCGGGGTTTGTAATTTGTATTCCTGTGTCGGGCCTTGAAATTTACTTATTTTGAAGCTGGGTCTTGCATGCATTGTATGTTTGTTTCTTTGCCCTCTGCTTCACGAGTTGTTAGTGGCCTTCAGCCCCGGCGTGTATGGCTGTGCGGTTTGAGGCGTCTTGTCACGGTCTGCGATGCCCCTCTCGCTGGAGGTACGAGTGGGTGTGTGTGTTGTTATTACAAGGGAACCTCCCTATCGCACCCCCGTCAGGTTTAGTTATAAGTTGGCACAGTGAATAGGCCTTGAAAAACTGAATACAGATAAATCGAGAAAACAGGAAGAAGTTGTGTGGAACTTTGAAAAAAGTAAGCAAAATATACAAACTGAGTATTCCATGCGTAACATAGGTAACATCAAGGATAGTGTCAGCTCAAGAGCGCCGTGGTCCCGTGGTTAGCGTGAGCAACTGCAGAACGAGAGGTCCTTTGTTCAAGTCTTCCTTCGAGTGAAAAGTTTACTTTCTTTATTTTCACAAAGTTATGATCTGTCCGATTTAGGTTTTCTTGTGGATGTGATAATCACTCCCAAAAAAGTGAAGAAAACCTTACAGTTTGTCACATAAACTGCAACAGATGAATGCAACAGTTTCACAGTCGCACAGTTTTCCCTGTGCCTTGTCAAAACATATGTTTTAACGTTTTCAAATTTTTCCGTGTATAGACCGTCAAATCCTGCATATGTCCAAGCAAATCTGAACACGTCCTGGAATTTTAGAGAGCGAAGTTGATTATGTGTGAGTGCCTGAACTTTGATAATTGTCTGAAAATAAAAAAAATAACTTTTCACTCGAAGGAAGAGTTGAACCAAGGACCTCTCAATCTGCAGCTGCTCACGTTAACCACGGGACCGCGGTGTTATTGAGCTGACACTGTCATTGATGTTGCATATCTTACCCATGGACTTCTCAGTTTGTATATTTTGCTTATTTGTTTCATAGTTCCACACAACTTCTTCCTGTTTTCTCGATTGATCTGCGTTCAGTTTTTCAAGGCATATCCACTGTGCCAACTTATAACTCAATCTGAGGAGGGGGTGCGATTGGGAGGTTCCCTTGTTAGCATAAGTTAAAGTTAGTTGAAGTAGTGTGTAAGTCTACGGAGCGATGACCTAAGCAGTTTGGTCCCTTAGGAATTCACAAACATTTGGCCCCGGCGTGTTATCCGCCGATTCATCGGAAGTAGCTAGCTCACGTCGGCTGTGTACGTATGAGCGTCATTGTTTTCCGCCTCCTGTTTTGAGGCAGCCACTGAGACGGCGCGGCCTCCTGGCTTTCTACAGCGTCTCTCTGTAATTTCTTAATCTTTATTATGGCATTTGGGCTTAAGTTTAAGTTGAATCAAAGTGTCCGCTTCCCTAAGTCAGCCTAATCGTCTTGCCTCCGCCAACCCGGCCTTGTCTCGTTATGCTGCCTTGAAGTTTGCTTTATCTGAAGATTTTTCAATCGTGAACTGTGAATTGCTCTAAATTTTAAAGTCGTGGTTCTCTGTCTGTTCCAAAATTGTGAGTGCTCAAAGGGCGCTCCAAATCTCTTATCGTAATCCTGGACCTGTAAATTTTAAAATATTACGAAATGCTGAACTTGTAAAATTGTGAATATTGTTACCGTCCTGTTTGAAATGTCGCTAATTTCAAAGAGCTCCTAAAGTTTTGTGAAATGCCGAAGCTTTACATTTTAAAAAGAAAAGGGGTTATCCTTCGGCTATTAAATTGCTAACGCCAAAAGCGTCCACAAGCTATTTTAATCGTAATCCTGAGCTCGTAAAATTTTTCGAAATGGTCGCCTTCGCTTGTTTGAAGTTCACTAACTAATGAGCCGTTATCGAATTGTTGTGGTAATGCTCTTTCTGTAATATAGAGAAGTCACATTTGCTTGGATGAAATTTTACGAGTGCCTGGAGGGCTCTCGATAATGATGATGTTGATTATGATGTTTGGTTTGTGGTGAGCTCAACTGCGTGGATATCAGCGCCCGTAGAAATTCCCAACCTTTGCTCAGTCTCATCTCGCCACTTTTATGAATTATGATGATATGATCAGCACAACACAAACATCCAGTCATCTCGGGGCAGGGTAAAATCCCTGACTCCGCTGGGAATCGAACCCGGTACCTCGTGCTCGGGAATGAAGAACGCGTTTGCGAGACCACAAGCTCCGGACAGGGCTCTCGAGTTGCATTTTTTTTTAATGTTGAATTTGTTACTCTTAATTAAGCATTAAATTTCATCAAAAGGAAAAATAAATATTTATTGTGTGTTTGGTATTTTTTGGTTTGTCGCACTGAAATCAAACAGTTGTTCTTGATATATATGTTATTTATGTTTTATGTATATCTTGTTAAATAAATGATTACATACTATCGTGATGCAATAAAAGACTTTCAATGAAGTCAGCCTGAACATTCTCCCCGCCTGTTAAATTATTGTATTCTGGGGCGTCCACTAGGATCTCAATGTTATGGAGCATGGTTGTCCTTAGAAGTCATTTGTAGCTGTTTAACTCTTATACTGGCTCTAATATATTACGTTTGTTTCAGATCTGGGCCGGCATGATGGACAACAAGACCTCTGGCGTGAGCAATTTCAGTTTGAGCTCTGAGTGAGGCATCAAGAGAACGTCGAGGGGTTCCCTGGACTTGTGGCTCGATTACTTGCTGTCTGGTCTCGTCCGGTCGACTTTACTGTGGCCACCATTGGCAAGGTATATGTCGTAATTTTTTATTGTTTTTCTGCCTTACAGGACCTAGACCGAAATCTTAGTTTATTTAGGGACCATAAACGCACCCAAAAACAATTATTAAGAATACGAACTCAACTTTGACACTGGAATAATCGTTGGCTGATTTGTGGGGTCTCCAGCTTATAAGGCAGTTGATGAGTTACAGGTTGAGATTGAGAAATTGTTAATTTAAACTAGTACCTTAGAGTTGGAAGAGGATGTCCTTGATGATCAGGTGGCGGTTTCGGCTCCGACCGATTGAGATCAGGCTACTCGATCTGGGCATCCTTTAGTTCAAAATGGCTCTGAGCACTATGGGACTTAACTTCTGAGGTCATCAGTCCCCTAGAACTTAGAACTACTTAAACCTAACTAACCTAAATACATCACACACATTCATGCCCGAGCCAGGATTCGAACCTGCGACCGTAGATAGGGCATCTTTTGGAAACCGAAGTTAGTTCAGGCGGAACGTGTACTCCGCCTAAGTTTCCCTTACGAACGTCATGTCGACGCTGTTCATCTGTCTCATACCATTATCCTTGTTTATTGTCACCGATAGCCCCCGGATCCATAAGGGATCTTCTGACCGAGGTCCTCCAAAGTCGGCGTATTCGAACTGATTTGAGACGGCGTATTAACGAAGTGCGGCTGTCACCGCGCGTCGACAGTGAATTAGAATCGACACATTATTGCCACTTTCAGGCACCGTATGAGCCCATATAGTGCGTGAAACTTCCTGGCAGATTAAAATTGTGTACCGGACCGAGACTCGAACTCGGGACCTTTGCCTTTCGCGGGCAAGTGCTCAACCAACTGAGCTACCCAAGCACGACTCACGCCCCGTCCTCACAGCTTTACTTCCGCCAGTACCTCGTATCCTACCTGCCAAATTTAACAGAAGCTCTCCTACGAACCATCAAGGACTAGCACTCCTGAAAGAAAGGATATTGCGGCGACATGGCTTAGCCACTGACTAGGGGATGTTTCCAGGATGAGATTTTCACTCTGCTGCGGGGTGGGTGCTGATATGAAACTTCCTGGCAGATTAAAACTGTGTGCCAGACCGAGACTCGAACTCAGGAGCTTTGCCTTTCGCGGGCAAGTGCTCAACCAACTGAGCTACCCAAGCACGACTCACGCCCCGTCCTCACAGCTTTACTTCCGCCAGTACCTCGTATCCTACCTTCCAAATTTAACAGAAGCTCTCCTGCGAACCATCAAGGACTAGCACTCCTGAAAGAAAGGATATTGCGGAGACATGGCTTAGCCACAGCCTGTACCTCGTATCCTACCTTCCAAATTTAACAGAAGCTCTCCTGCGAACCATCAAGGACTAGCACTCCTGAAAGAAAGGATATTGCGGAGACATGGCTTAGCCACAGCCTAAGGGATGTTGACAGAATGAGTGCGTGTTTGGACCGCAGTTGCCGCCTTGTACATGAGTGTCGGATAACATTTGGTCGTTTCTACCATTTCAGAAGGGATTATATCCGAGGACTAAACGCACATAATTTTTGACAGTAACCTACATCCATTTCTCAACTAAACCAGTTATTCGGTTCTACTGAAGCCTTTAGGTTTACTGATGAAAAGCGTGGTCCGTATCGAGGAGGACGAGCTTCAATCCTTCCCGCGCTTAATGACATTCGTCCTTCTTTATCTCCGGAACGCCTGTGGAGACGATACTTTTAACGTTGGTCCAATGATCATTTGGTGTGGAAACGTCCTGTCGAGCATCCATCAAGACCTAGTTGCTGACGTCATCAGGGAAAAGGGGACGCCGTTCGCTGAGGCCTCCAGCCGGCTGTACCTTCAAAATTGCTGCTAAGCGTTCTCCACTCCCTACATTTGTGCTGGTCTACGCCTTTTTGTGTCTTGTTAGATTTCAGTAGCGCCCTTTCACTGCTAATTACAATTGATTTTCAGAGTTCAGGAACATTTGCAAGTTCCCTCCTGTACGCTGTTCTTCTTATACATGTCGTGCCTCCAATGGGCAAGAGTTACCTCTTTTTGGAGAAATAAAGGGGAAACTCACTATTTATGGGATTTTTGGACGATTGCCTTTTTTCTTGCGAGGAGTTTGTCTGTCACGCTAAGCACTTGGAAAGACTTTATATGGTAGACTGGTCTGACGCTCGACTTTGGTCCTGACAGCCTTTACTTTAAAGTTTCTCCAGAAAAGATAGCGCTGTGTTCGTACCGTGGTATCAATTCTCTCCAGCTGCGACCCAGAATTTGACGTCAGTCATTTGGGAGTCTGGGAGGAGCGAGAATAGTTAAGCGTTTTGCGTGAGTTTTCTGATGTCTTGGCTGATAGAATCACCCAGTGCAAGGTCCGTCTTGCTGATGATGCCTTGGTACAACAAGCGCCTAATCGTATCTCCCCACACAAGATGTCTGTCCTTTGGTAGAAGACAAATCATACGCTCGGCCAGAGAGCAATTGGACCATCCGCTTCCCCTTCGCCTCGCTGATCTTTTCGGCTCCTAAGCGTCGAGACAATAATTAGAGGCCATTTACTGTTTATCGTGCCCTTAATAAGAAAGTAATTTTAGAGTTAGTGCCACTTCCAGATCTCCATAACGCCTTTATATGTTTTCCGGGTCCCTCTTATTTCACCATGCTCTGTGTAAATCAGAAATATTATCAAATACTTCTTAGTGAAGATTCCAAGCCAGCCACCGCCTTCTCTACTGATTGGAACCAATTCAAATTAAACAGCTTTTGTTTTGTCCACGGGTGCTGCGTCCTGTCCCGGCTTATGGCTCACGTGTTGGGAAATTAAGGGTTCCGTTAGTCTACTTAGGCGATGTGGCCATTTATAATCGGTCGTTCAGCGGACATCTTGAACATCTTCGTCAGGTTTTAGTTAGACTGCCGAAGGCTGGTCTGACCGTTAAACCATCGAGTGTCATTTCTAACAGGTGCCAAGTTTCGTTTGTGGGGCAGTTGGTGTCCGGTGACGGAATTAGAGTCGGCCGCTGCCTAAGGAACGTTCCCCCTCCGGTAAACAAGAAGGGCATTCCTAGGTTTATTGGCATGGCAAATCACTTTCACAAGTTCGTACCTAATTTTGCCCAAATCGCTGCCGCCGCCCCTCTTAACAATCTGCGTAGGAAGGGGCAAAATTTCGTGTGGGAAGAAACATAGCAGGTCGCCTTTGATGCAGTTAAAACTGCCTTAACTAATTCGCCGGTCTTAGCTATCCCTCATTTTGATCAAAGATTCGTTGTCCAGACCGATGCCTCCATTGCTGGTGTTGCCACGGTATTGCTCCAGGAAGATACAGAAGTGTTCTGCGTTACATCTCTAGAAGATTGGCGGGAGACAACTTAGACATCCACGAAACTTTTGCGAAGATTCGGCGCCATGCCGGTGTTCACAGCAACTGCAGTTACAAAACTACCCCAACAACATTACCGTAAGCCTGCCATAGCAAACTGTCAACCAGTGCCTTGCCTACGGTAAGTAAATGTGCTTTATAGTTTGGTGGTTGTAAACAGAAGCCAAATTCTCAGTCTCTTATACACAGGCTGCAGCCGTTCTCATATAGTCAGATTAAAACTTTTAAACCATAAAGTGTGTTGTCTTATACACAGGCTGCAGCCGTTCTCATATAGTCAGATTAAAACTTTTAAACCATAATGTGTGTTGTAAACAGTTCGCACCATAAAATATTAAATCTTTTAAAACTATAAGCCATTTACGCCCAGTATACGATTTCTACAGTTGCCACAACAAGGTGTATTCTGCCGTTGTATTACAGCTATCTGTTATTTTGTAGTGTCCCATATAGTGGTTCTAAATAATTTCTTTTCCACTTACAAATACTATGTTGTCCTGTAACATGGACTGAGTGGAATAATGACCCGTAGGGGATATTATTTCATGATGTGATTTTCTGGTTCATAGTGAGTGATACAACAGTAAAAACTGGATTGGAAGTAGCTCATACGGTGCTGTTTCAGAGTGGCGTCACCCCCGATTCTATGTGGTCTTTACCATGATACCATTCTTACAATCTACTCGTAGGCAATAGCTTGTGAAGTAGCAAACAAAATTCTGCAGTTTTCCTCTAAACTCTAAACATTTTTTCTAGATCAGTTTCTGGAAATGTTATTGTGTACAGAGTCACAAAATGTTAGTGGTGACTTATTTTCAGTGTTTTAATTTCATGTATCATATTGTAAACACTGTTATTCGATGATGTTTCGACAGTAAAGCCTATTGTCGTTTACAACTATGCACATTTCAGTTATTAAAATTTTTGAAGTATTCTGTAATTGGCGCACAGCGATCTACATTAAATGCTAAAAATCAAATAAAACACACTCGATCATGTTTTCATATGTTTTATTTGTTAGCAATCGGTGTCGGTGCTTGACTCAGACCTTCTTCCGGATTGTCCCCGGTGCAACACACTAATAATACATATTCAGTACAGATGGATAAAAATACAGCTAAATGACGCCTAAAATATGTTTTTGCTGTTGTGGTCTTCAGTCCAACGACTGGTTTGAAGCAGTTCTCCATCCTACTCTATCCTGTGCAAGCCTCTTCATCTGCGAGTAACTACTGCAACCTACATCCGTCTTCATCTGCTTATTGTATTCACCCCTTGGTCTACCTCTACGATTTCTTACCCCAACCCCCCCAAACAACAACACGCTTCTCCCCTCTAGTAAATTGGTGATCCCTTGGGCCTAAAATGTGTCCTACGAATCGGTTTCTTCTATTAGTCAAGTTGTTCCAAAAATTTATCTTCTCCCCAATTCCGTTCAGTACCTCCTACGAATCTTCAGTATTCTTGTATAGCGTCACATTTCAAAAGTTTCTCTTCTCTTCTTGTCTAAACTGTTTATCATGCATGTTTCACTTCCATACATGGCTACACTCCACACAAGTACTTTCAGAAACGACTTTCCGTCACTTAAATCTACACTCTGTGTTAACAAATTTCTCTTCTTCTAAAACGCTTTCCTTGCCATTGCCAGCCTACAGTTTATATCCTCACTACTTCGACCATTAACCGTTATTTTGCTTCACAAACAGCAAAACTCATCTACTACTTTCACTGTCTCATTTCCTCATGTAATTCCCTATCACCTGATTTAATTCGACAACATTTCAACACCTTTCCTCTGCCTTTGTTCATGTTCATCTTTGATAATACTTTCAAGACATTGTCAATTCCGTTAAACTGCTCTTCCAAGTCCTTTGCTGTCTCTCACAGAACTATAAAGTCATCGGCAAACCTCAAAATTTTTATTTCTTCTCCCCTTATTCCTACACCACAGTTTTAATTTTTTCCTTTACTGACTGGTCAATATTCAAGCTGAATATCATCTGGGATAGGCTAAAACCTGTCTCACTCCCTTCTCAACCAATGCTCCTCTTTCGTGCCCCTCGACTCTTATAACTGACATCTGGTTTCTGTACAAATTGTAAATAGCCTTTCGTTCCCTGTATTTTACCTATGCCACCTTTAAAATTTGAAAGAGAGTATATTCCATTCAACATCGTCAAAAGCCTTAGTGGAAGTCTACAAATGTTATAAACGTAGGTTTGCCTTTTTTAACCTATCTTCTATGAGAAGTCGGAGGGTCAGCATTGTCTCGCGTGTTCCTACATTTCTCCGGATTCCAAACTATCCTTCCCGAGGTCGGCTTCTACTAGTTTTTCCACTCTTCTGTAAAGGAATCGTGTCAGTATTTTGCAGCCGTGACTTATTAAACTAATAGTTCGGTAATATTCACACCTGGCAGCTTAAAATATACGCTACAATAATTGGAATGTAAGTTGCAATAAACATTGCGGCTGCTGCTGGCGGCAGATGTCGTGAAATCATAGAAATAAGATAATCACTGCTGAATAAGACAGATTTGGTCTAGATTATATACTCTAAGCTCCGGCCATCGCCTACAGCTTTGCATCATTAAATGTAAATGTCGTGTGAGTAGCGCCTCCCGTCAGGTAGACCATTCGCCTGGTGCAAGTCTTTCGATTTGACGCCGCTTCGGCGACTTGCATGTCGATGGGGATGAAATGATCATGATTATTACAATACAACACCCAGTCTCTGAGCGGAGAAAATCCCCGACCCAGCCGGAAATCGAACCCGGGCCATTAGGATTCACATTCTCTCACCCTGACCACTCAGTTACCGGGGGCGGACTGTACATCATTGATAACCAATCACGCGTGAGATATACTACATTGAGTGGTGTAGTCGAATTTATAAGAAAAATTGATAGAGCAATAAATATATAAATTACATACACACGTAAAATTTTCCGACTCCAAACCTATCACTCTTGACTTAAGTAAAAGAAATAAAATGATAGGCGTGCTGTAATCGTTATTGTGTGCAGGCTGCTCCCTTTTGGGCATTTGTATGTACTCGCTGCAGCAGAGGTAGCCCTACCTGGCTGCTGTAGCAATGGCTTGTCAGTATCGGTAGCCGTGGCAGAGTATGGTACGCTGAGGAGGCAACGGATGTCTGGTAGCTTGGAAGTTGATCTTCGTGCTTCAGTTTTGGTCGACGGTGGTAGCGAAAGACAAAGTGCCAGAATATGGCCTCCAGTGATCAGAAGAAACCGCTTAAGCCATCATTTACATGGACTGTACATTACCGTCAAGATTCTGGCTATAAACTTGGACAATATCATCTTCAATCTCTATGCACATTAAAAAAAAACACTATCGCTGTTGAACGAACAGCTTGATTTTAGAGAAATATTCTTTTTTGAAGTTTTTGATGACTTACTTTAGGATGGCTGCTGCCTTTTCGCTGCTATGCTTAGTGATAATTAAGACTGTCTAAGAAGGTTATGACTGTACATATTGTCATACCATAGTTACAGACATGGATGGTCATTCCAATATTAACCGTTTTAATAATTTTGATATACCCTAAAGATTTTGACCATCTGTTGTCTATAACAGATATTTACCATTGTAGTGATGTAACTGACACGTGTTTTACATATACTAAATGTGCTTCTTTTATTTACATGTTTATTGTCGCCGGTTACTGCGATGACATAGCATTTCTGCTACTATTGTTCGTAAAAATACTGAACATATCTCTCGTTTTCTGACAACCAGTCCTCAGACAAGTATCCTCTTCTACTTGTTCCTGGGATGAAACCTCTTTTATTTCTGTTACCATTCACAAGAATAATTTTCAGTTTTGGTCACTTGGTGTGCGGAGTGTGTAATCGCTGCTCTTTGCATTGCAGAAATCGTGCACCACAGTGACAGCTGCACAAACGCTAATGTGATGCCTCGTATAATGCAGTTCCAGACTGGAACCAAGGCAAACATTACGCTACTACGCACGTGCATGGATTGATTTCTACCTGGTTTTTCTCCCTACATCGTAAGCGTCCGATCTACAAGTTTTGCTGTACCAGCACGTACTTCCGCAGATTTTTAACTTTCTTTTAAAACAATTTTCATTTTTCCCCGTTATGAACCGAAATTCTTTCAGAATTACCCCGGGTTTCAGAGTCATCTTTGACAGCTTTCGGTCGAAAGCTGATTAAATTACATAATAGTCCACGGTATTTCACTAACGCTTTCGTGAAACTGCAATCTAGCTCTACGCTCCGAAGAGTACGCCACTGGCGTGTAATTAGACCGGAGGTGGAAGGAAAGGGTAGTGTATATAAGCTCCAGAGAGACGCTCAGGCAGCATCAGTCATTGCCTGCAACGCATCCACCATCATCAGCAGCGCAATGAGGATCCTGGTAAGAATGTGCCTCTTGTTCACGCTCCTTTCGTTCCTCAAAACGCCCTGATAAGTGTGAGCATCTTCAGCCTTCTCTTCTCATGTTGTTTATAATGAACTTCATACCAACTGCATTCACACCGTGATTAGCACAAAATCACTGTTGTATTTCTTCATGGATTAACAAATGAATACATAAAGGAAATACGAACCAGTAACTAAACCAGATGTCCTCAGCAGTATTCTCTCTGACACCAAGATATACACTCTAGACGAAAGTTACTTTAACAGAGAGCAGAAACAGCAAACAATTTTTGGACTTCCAGCTGACTGAGAGATTATATGGAAATACCTCTTTTATCACATACTAGTTAAGTACATATATAAGAAAAAATACTTGTAAATAAGGGTCATCGTAAAATGACATGTGTTAACAACTACTTTTAATCCTAATGCATTGCTATCTGGACTGAGGGTACTTGTTCGTGGAATTCAGTTACTGAAAGACAAGCTGATATTTTGTTATTCTTTACGTTGTTTCTTAAACATATTTATTCCTCCGGTAAGGATTTCACTTCTAGAAAAGCGTCAACATCGAAACTTTACTACACAAACTCTGGCGAACCCAATGTTGCGCCTCTGAAAGTACAAGTATAGATATTAAATTAGAATTAAATAATATGCATAGGTTACTTTTTCATCTTAAAAGAGCCCAAACTGCGCTGATAGACTGGTTGGATTACATAACTGTTAGCAGACCAATGTAACATCCCAGACAGAGATCAAAGCCGGCAGTAATACCTTCTGGTGTGAATGTGCAAACTCCAAGAGGTCCAACACCGCGATTGATACCTACTATGAGGTATTCCTTGTTGATGATGTCCACCAATGCAAACAAACTGCAAAAAACTTACTTTTTCTGAGATCAGTTTTTATAACCATTCATTACCATTCATTGATAACTCTGTTAGCTTCTTCTTTAATGTGTTCTTGTCAGGTCTGCAATATTAGACGGGTTGTGCAGTAATTGTGTTCCGTTATGCGCAGGTTTCTGACCGAAGTAGTGAAACATGTAAGTTTTTATCTCCTCATAAGTAATTCTCTACTCATCACACAACTGCTTGATAGATTGAATTGAAGAATGAGTTAATAATAAATTTACTCTTCGGTCTATCGGAAAGCAGGACTCTTCTAGCTATTGCAGTTAGTGAACAGTAATCCTCTAATAGAAAATTGTTCAAGTTAACAAAGGCATATGACTATGTGCACTAAGTTTCTTTGGGAGAAGTAACACATTAAATGTCTCTTAGCGGAAACGAAACTGGACACTGGGTTTATGTAATGAACTAATGGTTCCTATTTAAGACACACATTTTTAATAGTCTTCTAACTGATTTGAGGTATCCCGCCACGTATTCCTGTCCTGTGCCAACCTCTTCATCACAGAATAGCAACTGCATCCTATGCCTTCATGTACTTGAATTTTTTTGGTCGTACTCAAATCTCTGTTTTCTTATGCAGGTTTAACCCTCTACAGGTCTCTCTAGTACCTTTCAAGTTCTTCTCTGATATCTTAGCGCATGTCCCATCATCCTGTCCCTTCTTCTTGTCAATGTTGCCGGCCAGGGTGGCCGAGTGGTTCTAGGCGCTACAGCCTGGAACCGCGCTACTGCTAAGGTCGCAGGTTAGAATCCTGCGTCGGGCATGGATGTCTGTGATGTTATATTTAAGTAGTTATATGTTCTAGGGGACTGATGACCTTAGAAGTTAAGTCCCATAGTGCTCAGAGCCATTTGAACCATTTGTCAATGTTTCTCCAATGCTTCTTTATTCGCAGATTCAGAGGGGAAAATCATTATTCCTTGCCTTATGAGTCCACATAAATTTCAACAACCTTCCATAGCACCACATATTATACCCTTCGATTCACTTTTTTGATGATCCTCTGCCATAAAATATTGTGCTCTAAATGTAGATTCTCAGAAATTTCTTTCTGAAATGTCTGCCACTAACAGACCTCTCTTGGAAAAAAATGCCCTCTTTGCCTGTCCTAATCTACCTTTTATGTCCTCCTTCCTTTCCCCATTTTGTGTTAGTTTTCTTCCAGTTTAGCCTAATCTACCTTTTATGTCCTCCTTCCTTTCCCCATTTTGTGTTAGTTTTCTTCCAGTTTAGCTGAATTCCTTTACTTCGCCTACATCGTAGTCACTAATTGTAATGTTAAGTTTATCGCTAATTTCATCTATGCTACTGTTCATTACTTTCGTCTTTCTTCGATTTACTGCCAGTCCGTATTCTGTGCTGATTAAGTTGTTCATTCGTTTCAACAGGTCCTGGGATTTATCACATTCACTGAGTATAGCGAATGCTATCGTATATATCTTTTCACCCAGAATTTTATTCCCACTTCTGACACATTCTTTTATTTCCGTTATTACTGGATCCACATGTAGACAGGCCATAAGAGACCAGAAGTTGGGAAGGAAAACATAGGTATAAAGAAGGTAGCTGCGAAGAAACGATGGGTAACAGAAGAAATACTTCAGTTGATTGATGAAAGGAGGAAGTACAAACATGTTCCGGGGAAATCAGGAATACAGAAATACAAGTGGCTGAGGAATGAAATAAATAGGAAGTGCAAGGAAGCTAAGACGAATTGGCTGCAGGAAAAATGCGAACACATCGAAAAAGATATGATTGTTGGAAGGACAGACTCAGCATACAGGAAAGTCAAAATAACCTTTGGTGACATTAAAAGCAACGGTGGTATCCTTAAGAGTGTAACGGGAATTCCACTGTTAAATGCAGAGGAGAGAGCAGAAAGAATACATTGAAAGCCTCTATGAGGGTGAAGATTTGTCTGATGTGATAGAAGAAGAAACAGGAGTCGATTTAGAAGAGATTGGGGATCCAGTATTAGAATCGGAATTTAAAAGAGCTTTGGAGGACTTACGGTCAAATAAGGCAGAAGGGATAGATAATATTCCATCAGAATTTCTGAAATCATTAGGGGAAGTGCCAACAAAACGACTATTCACGTTGGTGTGTAGAATATATGGGTCTGGCGCCATACCATCCGACTTTCGGAAAAGCATCATCCACACAATTCTGAAGACGGCAAGAGCTGACAAGTGCAAGAATTATCGCACAATCAGCTTAACAGCTCATGCATCGAAGCTGCTCACAATAATAATATACATAAGAATGGAAAAGAAAATTGAGAATGCGCTAGGTGACGATCAGTTTGGCTTTAGGAAAAATAAAGGCACGAGAGAGGCAATTCTGACGTTACGGCTAATAATGGAAGCAAGGCTAAAGAAAAATCAAGACACGTTCATAGGATTTGTCGACCTGGAAAAAGCGTTCGACAATATAAAATGGTGCAAGCTGTTGAAGATTCTGAAAAAAGTAGGGGTAAGCTATAAGGTCAGACGGGTCATATACAATATGTACAACAACAAAGAGGGAATAATAAAGAGTGGACCATCAAGAACGAAGTGCTCGTATTAAGAAGGGTGTAAGACAAGGCTGTAGCCTTTCGCCCCTACTCTTCAATCTGTACATCGAGGAAGCAATGAAGGAAATAAAAGAAAGGTTCAGGAGTGGAATTAGAATACAAGGTAAAAGGATATCAATAATACGATTCGCTGATGACATTGCTATCCTGAGTGAAAGTGAAGAAGAATTAAATGATCTGCTGAACGGAATGAACAGTCTAATGAGTACACAGTATGGTTTGAGAGTAAATCGGAGAAAGACGAAGGTAATGAGAAGTAGTAGAAATGAGAACAGCGAGAAACTTAACATCAGGATTGATGGTCACGAAGTCAATGAAGTTAAGGAATTGTGCTACCTAGGCAGTAAAATAACCAATGACGGACGGAGCAAGGAGGACATCAAAAGCAGACTCACTCTGGTAAAAAAGGCATTTCTGGCCAAGAGAAGTCTACTAATATCAAATACCGGCCTTAATTTGAGGAAGAAATTACTGAGGATGTACGTCTGGAGTACAGCATTGTATGGTAGTGAAACATGGACTCTGGGAAAACCGGAACAGAAGAGTATCGAAGCATTTGAGATGTGGTGCTACAGACGAATGTTGGAAATTAGATGGACTGATAAGGTAATGAATGAGGAGGTTCTACGCAGAATAGTAGAGGAAAGGAATATGTGGAAAACACTGATAAGGAGAAGGGACAGGATGATAGGACATCTGCTAAGACATGAGGGAATGACTTCCATGGTACTAGAGGGAGCTGTAGAGGGCAAAAACTGTAGATGAAGACAGATATTGGGATACGTCAAGTAAATAATTAAGGACGTAGGTTGCAAGTCCTACTCTGAGATGAAGAGGTTAGCACAGGAAAGGAATTCGTGGCGGGCCGCATCAAACCAGTCAGTAGACTGATGACCAAAAAAAAGATTCTATATCTGTCTTACACCCTATTAATCCGGGAATTTCGCTCTTTTTCTTCCAGCAATACTATTCTCTCTTATCCCACCTTTACTTATAGTTCACCGCACATTTAAAAATTTCGAACAGGATGCACAATACTGCATTATCGAACCCTTCCTCTAAGTTGTCAAATCAGATGGATATATTTTTCGTAACTTTTGCATCTATTATCAAGCACAAAGTCAGAAATGCCTCTCTGGGTACCCCTTTCTTACCAAAAGTTACACTGATCTGAAAGATCCTCGGTATTCTTTTTCTGCTTTCTTAAATCTGGTTTTCCATATTCAGAGTGCATGAAATTTTCAGTGTTTCTTATATCCTGAAAGGTTGGCATAATACTTATAAACTGTTAACATCTGCACCGTGAGCAGTCTTCTGTGAGACGTGCTGTCAATCGTAACCCTTACAGCAAACACGGTACACATTCCATACCAAGAAAACTTTTTCAGGTCTGTGTGTTGCTGTTCGGACTGGCTCTGGCCGAGGAGAAGCAAGTGGAAAAGCGTGGGCTGATTGGCTCCCTGGGTAGCTATGGCGGCGGTGGGTACGGATCGACTATCGACCACGGCATCGGCGCCAGCAGCTACAGCAGCGGCGGGATCAGTGGTGGACACGGAGCTGGCTATGCTGGTGGTTTTGGAGGCGGCTTTGGAGGCGGCTATGGTGGTGGCTATGGAGGCGGCATCGCCTCTGGTGTTGGAGGCGCTCGAGTCACCAACATCGCCATCACCAAGCAGGTCCCCGTCCCGTACCCAGTACCAGTACAGCGTACTGTCCCAGTACCAGTCAGGGTTCCTGTCACGGTGCCAGTCAACAGGCCGGTACCGGTGCCCGTCCCACAGCCGTACCCTGTCCCCGTGCAGAGGCCAGTCCCAGTACCCGTGAGCGTCCCTAGCCCAGTCCCTGTACCTGTACCACAGCCCGTCGTCGTCAACCAGCCGGTACCTGTCGTCGTGGGAGGCGGAGCTGGTGTCGGCGGAGGTCTCGGAGGCGGCTACGGCAGCGGCATTGGAGGAGGCTACGGTGGAGGCTACGGTGGAGGCTATGCTAATGCCATCGGCGGTGGCTACGGTGGTGGCTATGGCGGTGGCTACGCTGGGGGTATCTCTGGAGGCTACGGAGGCTACGGGAAATACAGCCACTAACGTCAGCAGCTAACATCTCTAACAACACACAGTGTCATTCACAAATCGTTCCATACTTTTTGTAACTACAAAAATAATAAAATCTGCAGTTAAGAAATTCTTTGAGATTTACTCCATCTTTTGTTCACAACCTTGTTTATGATCGAATTTTGTGCTATATTCCGTTCTACCCTTTAATGGTACTCATCACTATTTTCCAACATATATTTGACAAAGCAACTCAAACCTCTGTGATTTTCGTCATGTACTTCACATGTTCTCAACCTATATAGCTTTAGTGACAATTTTGTGCCTGAAGCCATGCAGATCGCCCCTATTCCTTCGTAATTTACTGAATGCAAAAACCACTGAAATATAGAGAACAAATGGCTTTGAGCACTATGGGACTTAACTTCTCAGGTCAGCAGTCCCCTAGAACTTAGAACTACTTAAAAAGTCAGGCGGCAGATTTCTATGAAGAGGGTCTTCAAAAACTGGTACGACGTTATGATAAGTGCCTCAATATTGGCGGAAATTATGTAGAAAAGTAGATTAAACAGTACATACTTAAAAACACTCCTCGTATAATATACAGTAAATTGATCCATAATTAGAGAACGTAAAGTTGAATGTAAAAGATGTGGAGAAGCCCCGCAGCTACAGAAACAGCCTGGCGGAGTGGAAAAGGTGTATTTGGCGCGCAAGTGACAACTCGTCCTTTGTGATGGGTAAGGAGTATGGGCTGAGTAATATTGTGGTTAACATCTAACAGTAGCAGATCATTGTGATTCATATTCTTGGAGTTTTGAGGTCAAAGGTGCGTAAGAGCAGTATTTACGGGCTTCGGATGCATTTGGTGATACTATTATAATGGCATTACTATTGGGACTGTAACAATATAATACCAACGCCTAGAAGATCTGTAACAGGGCTAGGCCAACAGTACTACAAAGAGTGTATCGCCGCCATGTTAACAGCCGTTGCAAATTACGCCACCAGTGCCACCAGCCTTCCACTAAATTGTTTATATTTGGCACTCTGTAAATGGACCAGGTGTTTGTGAAATTTGCACATGTGATTATCCCAAATCACAGGAATCCTATCTTAGTGAATTTCATTTCGAGTGTTCTAATATATTATGGAAAGACTTATTCAGCAGCTGTAAAAATAGTGGTGATTGATTTCTAATGTTGGTGGTTATAGAGTTTAAAGGTCAGCTTTATATTTTGAGAAAAAGTCCACTTCCAGTGCATTTCTAAATCAATCTGCAGTCATTTTCTTAAATTGTTTGCCTCACTTGAAAATCTGCCTGAAGATAGTAAAGTTGTTAGTTAAGAGAACAATAATATTGATTTGCAGTGAAAATGATTATTAATTATTGCATTTCTGCACTTTGGTCAGAATAATAAAGTTTTATTAGTGTTCCTTTCATGAGGAAGTGTTAGAATTTGAATTTAAGGTTGCGTTGCACTTGCGCAGCCAACTATATTTTGTTTAGGTTAAAAGACTGTTAATCAAAGCACATTTGTTATTTAAACAGTTATAGTTTGTTGTGCTTTACTTAATTAATAATTAATGATGAGAATACTTGCCATTTCTCATACATACCCTTGTAGTTTTGTTAATGAGCCTGGTTCTTCAAACCAAGAAAGATTAAGGGCCCTCATGTGCTAGGCTAGTTAATTAATGAAACAAAGCAAAGGTTCCTTCAGATTTGCATTCTGTTTAATTGCTTCAAACTGAGCTTAAGAAAAAAATATTCTCTGTGTGAGCTATTCTATTGCAAGGTGGTTAATGCACAGTCATAGAGACCCAGTACTAAGCAGTGATCTTATAGAGTATGATCATTAATAGCCCTACTGATTTAAGTCAGAATAATTTTGTGCTCTTGCCTGTTTATTATTGCTATTAACCTCATGTGTGTTGCTGACAGCTTCTGTAAACTACTTGCTATCTCATTGGACATTTGTTTGTCTGACTTCCAAGTTAGTAGTACATTTATCTGCGAGGTTAGGTTACTGTGCTGTAGTGTGAACAGATATAAATAAAGAGTTTTGTGTGTGTGTGTGTGTGTGTGTGTGTAAAGGAATGTTAGGTTAGCCTTAACATTACCTTATGCTTTATTTTATTTATTGCCACAAGAATGATTACTTAGACTGGCGACCAACATTAATACGTAATACCACAACTCGCTTTCGGGCTCTAAGAACGTCTGTTCCTGACCCACCTGTTTACTGTTGGTTATACTCTACTAGAGAGTTTCGGAAACGAATTCCAGCCTGATTGTTCTGTTCGCATTAGTTTCTATCACGGTCACAACCATAATAAAAATTCCTTGTCGTGGTTTAACGTTAGTATCTATTGCTCTTTAAGGAGGTCGGTGTTACCCTTACATTCCTACTTACGTATTAAGTGCAATATTGGTATGTTTCATTTGTAGCACAATGATGTGCACACGCAGACGCCTTAATGACTACCCTTATCGAGTCGCAGGTGTTTGGAGGTAAGTGCTTTCTGCTGCACATTTCAAGGGAACTGATGTTATCGATAAACCACGACTTATCCACCATCCTGGAAAGTTTTTATGTAGGAAGTCACGCACTGTGACAGCGCAGTAAGGAACTCTCTATTTTTCTACAACCACATGCCTTCTACGATTCCGCTTTACGTTTGTAACACCTTTACACAATCTGTACCATTCACAGACATTTCCAAAAAGTACGGTCCAAGCACATATTGTGATGTCATCGCTGTCCATATCACTTCATGAAGCGGATTCTTTAATAAATTGTCTGTCTAATGAGGATTCTCTTTGATCCAAAAGACAATATTTCTATCACGTGAACTGCTATAAGTAGCATATTGACACGAAAGTACAATATTGGCCCAGTTTATCGCATTTGGACACTGAATTAACAAAGCACGACATTATAAAACGCGCGCATTCCTGTCTGTAATCGATAACTCGTTTACGAACATCGATCGAAAATTCTGACCATAAGGTCTTTTGTCATGTGATTTCACAGGTTGTTCTCGTCTACATGTCGATTTCAAAAGAGATTGTTCACTTGTAGCTGAGACTCCACTGAATTTTCTTCTCGTCTTCTTACTCTTCCACTCCGCACACTGTCAAAAGCAAAAGCATGTATTTCCGAATCCAGAATTGTGGCTTTTTGTAGTTAAGCCATACTAAACTTTTCCAGGGTGCTCCCCTAACCTGTCTCATTGTGTACCCATTGTGTTCAAAGTGGTTCAAATGGCTCTGAGCACTATGAGACTTAACATCGGAGGTCATCAGTCCCCTTGATCTTAGAACTACTTAATCCTAACTAACCTAAGGAAATCATACACATCTATGCTCGAGGCAGGATTCGAACCTGAGACCGTAGCGGTCGCGTGGTTCCCGACTGAAGCGCCTAGAACTGCTTGGCCACCCCGGCCGGCCCTATTGTGTTGTCGTTGGTGCACACACATGTGTCACTAAGCGCTTGCGCTTCTCAGTAGTGTAACTAGGTCCATACACATCTGACAAAGTTACAAACTAAACGCTGAATGCGACTATGGCTGCGGAAACATGTAAACCTGAATTCCTACAATTGATTCCACCGACTGTTAAGGAGTAACATAGCTACCAATCTGCAAATAATATTTGATGCTAAAAGGGGTCACATGGTACTTGGACTTCTATCTCACCATGAACTTCCGTTGTGAAACGTATAAGCGTAACAAAACCTGCACAAATATTAAAATCAAAGAAGGAATGATGATAAGCAACCGTTTTTATCAAAACTGTCAGACGTCATAATCAAAGTCCATTAAACTGGTAAACCCGCCTAATCTAAACTAACTTCCATCGAGAAACGGAAGACAAGTGTTGATAAAGTTACGTCGCTCAGTGCCATATCTAACCATTAATATTACATACTAGTTTATCCCTCTAGAAGATTACTTATGTGAGTAGATGATAGCCCTTCTGAATGTATGTTGAGTGAAGTCTTGCTGAACAGAGGTGGTAGCGCCATTTGTGTGCCATTACTTACAAGGATCTACAGGTCCTTTTTACTACGTGACCTCACGCTTGGGTATTAGCTCTTAAACATTTCTTTCTACTTTTAAGTTTACTGAAGTTTGTTTTTTTGGTATTGTTAACAGGGGGCTGCTTAATCAAATTAATTGTTATGTTTGGTCATTACTTTTAAACCATTAACTGGTTGGTCACCTTTGTATTACTTATGTAGTCATTGTAACACCTGGATTCTGTTCTGAGTCTGGGGCGGGGTTTGTAATTTGTATTCCTGTGTCGGGCCTTGAAAATTTACTTATTTTGAAGCTGGGTCTTGCATGCATTGTATGTTTGTTTCTTTGCCCTCTGCTTCACGAGTTGTTCGTGGCCTTCAGCCCCGGCGTGTGTGGCCGTGCGGTTTGAGGCGTCTTGTCACGGTCTGCGATGCCCCTCTCGCTGGAGGTTTGCGTGGGTGTGTGTGTGTTGTTATTACAAGGGAACCTCCGCATCGCACCCCCGTCAGGTTTAGTTATAAGTTTTCACAGTGGATAGGCCTTGAAAAACTGAATACAGATAAATCGAGAAAACAGGAAGAAGTTGTGTGGAACTTTGAAAAAAATAAGCAAAATATACAAACTGCGTAGTCCATGCGTAACATAGGTAACTTCAAGGATAGTGTCAGCTCAAGAGCGTCGTGGTCCCGTGGTTAGCGTGAGCAACTGCAGAACGAGAGGTCCTTTGTTCAAGTCTTCCTTCGAGTGAAAAGTTTACTTTCTTTATTTTCACAAAGTTATGATCTGTCCGATTTAGGTTTTCTTGTGGATGTGATAATCACTCCCAAAAAAGTGAAGAAAAACTTACAGTTTGTCACATAAACTGCAACAGAAGAATGCAACAGTTTCACAGTCGCACAGTTTTCCCTGTGCCTTGTCAAAACATATGTTTTTAACGTTTTCAAATTTTTCCGTGTATAGACCGTCAAATCCTGCATATGTCCAAGCAAATCTGAACATGTCCTGGAATTTTCGAGAGCGAAGTTGATTATGTGTGAGTGCCTGAACTTTGATAATTGGCTGAAAATAAAAAAAATAACTTTTCACTCGAGTGAAGATTTGAACCAAGGACCTCTCGATCTGCAGCTGCACACGTTAATCACGGGACCACGGTGTTATTGAGCTGACACTGTCATTGATGTTGCATATCTTACGCATGGACTTCTCAGTTTGTATATTTTGCTTATTTTTTTCATAGTTCCACATAACTTCTTCCTGTTTTCTCGATTGATCTGCGTTCAGTTTTTCAAGGCATATCCACTGTGCCAACTTATAACTCAATCTGAGGAGGGGGTGCGATTGGGAGGTTCCCTTGTTAGCATAAGTTAAAGTTAGTTGAAGTAGTGTGTAGGTCTACGGAGCGATGACCTAAGCAGTTTGGTCCCTTAGGAATTCACAAACATTTGGCCCCGGCGTGTTATCCGCCGATTCATCGGAAGTAGCTAGTTCACGTCGGCTGTGTACGTATGAGCGTCATTGTTTTCCGCCTCCTGTTTTGAGGCAGCCACTGAGACGGCGCGGCCTCCTGGCTTTCTACAGCGTCTCTCTGTAATTTCTTAATATTTATTATGGCATTTGGGCTTAAGTTTAAGTTTGAATCAAAGTGTCCGCTTCCCTAAGTCAGCCTAATCGTCTTGTCTCCGCCAACCCGACCTTGTCTCGTTATGCTGCCTTGAAGTTTGCTTTATCTGAAGATTTTTCAATCCTGAATTGTGAATTGCTGTAAATTTTAAAATCGTGATTCTCTGTCTGTTCCAAAATTGTGAGTGCTCAAAGGGCGCTCCAAATCTCTTTTCGTAATCGGGGACCTGTAAATTTTAAAATATTACGTAATGCTGAACTTGTAAAATTGTGAATATTGTTACGTTCCTGTTTGAAATGTCGCTAATTTCAAAGAGCTCCTAAACTTTTGTGAAATGCCGAAGCTTTACATTTTAAAAAGAAAAGGGGTTATCCTTCGGCTATTAAATTGCTAACGCCAAAAGCGTCCACAGGCTATTTTAATCGTAATCCTGAGCTCGTAAAATTTTTCGAAATGGTCGCCTTCGCTTGTTTGAAGTTCACTAACTAATGAGCCGTTATCGAATTGTTGTGGTAATGCTCTTTCTGTAATATAGAGAAGTCACATTTGATTGGATGAAATTTTACGATTGCCTGGAGGGCTCTCGATAATGATGATGTTGATTATGATGTTTGATTTGTGGTGAGCTCAACTGCGTGGATATCAGCGCCCGTAGAAATTCCCAACCTTTGCTCAGTCTCATCTCGCCACTTTTATGAATGATGATGATATGATCAGGACAACACAAACATCCAGTCATCTCGGGGCAGGGTAAAGTCCCTGACTCCGCTGGGAATGGAACCCGGTACCTCGTGCTCGGGAATCAAGAGCGCGTTTGCGAGACCACAAGCTCCGGACAGGGCTCTCGAGTTGCATTTTCTTTAGTGTTGAACTTGTTACTTTTACTTAAGCATTAAAGTTCATGAAAAGGAAAAAGAAATATTTATTGTGTGTTTGGTCTTTTTTGGTTTGTCGCCCTGAAATCAAACAGTTATTATTGATATATATGTTACTTATGTTTTATGTATATCTTGTTAAATAAATGATTACATACTATTGTGACGCAATAAAAGACTTTCAATAAAGTCAGCCTGAACATTCTCCCCGCCTGTTAAATTATTGTATTCTGGGGCGTCCACTAAGATCTCAATGTTATGGAGCATGGTTGTCCTTAGAAGTCATATGTAGCTGTTTAACTCTTACACTGGCTCTAATATATTATGTTTGTTTCAGATCTGGGTCGGCATGATGGACAACAAGACCTCTGGCGTGAGCAATTTCAGTTTAAGCTCTGCCTGAGGCATCAAGAGAACGTCGGGGGGTTCCCTGGACTTGTGGTTCGATTACGTGCTGTGTGGTCTCGTCCGGTCGACTTTACTGTGGCCACCATTGGCAAGGTATATGTCGTAATTTTTACCTGTGTTTCTGCCTTACAGGACCTAGACCGAAATCTTAGTTTATTTAGGGACCATAAACTCACCCAAAAACAATTATTAAGAATACGAACTCAACTTTGACACTGGAATAATCGTTGGCTGATTTGTGGGGTCTCCAGCTTATAAGGCGGTTGATAAGTTACAGGTTGAGATTGAGAAATTGTTAATTTTAAGTAGTACCTTATAGTTGGAAGAGGATGTCCTTGATGACCAGGTGGCAGTTTCGGCTCCGACCAATTGAGATCAGGGTACTCGATCTGGTTATCCTTTAGTTCAAAATGGCTCTGAGTACTATGGGACTTAACTTCTGAGGTCATCAGTCCCCTAGAACTTAGAACTACTTAAAACTAACTAACCTAAATACATCACACACATTCATGCCCGAGGCAGGATTCGAACCTGCAACCGTAGATAGGGCATCTTTTGGAAACCGAAGATAGTTCAGGCTGAACGTGTACTCCGCCTAAGTTTCCCTTACGAACGTCATGTCGACGCTGTTCAGCTGTCTCATACCATTATCCTTGTTTATTGTCACCGATAGCCCCCGGATCCATAAGGGATCTTCTGACCAAGGTCCTCCAAAGTCGGCGTATTCGAACTGATTTGAGAGGGCGTATTAACGAAGTGCGGCTGTCACCGCGCGTCGACAGTGAATTAGAATCGACACATTATTGCCACTTTCAGGCACCGTATGAGTCCTTATAGTGCGTGAAACTTCCTGGCATTTTAAAATTCTGTACCAGGCCGAGACTCGAACTCGGGACCTTTGCCTTTCGCGGGCAAGTGCTCAACCAACTGAACTACCCAAGCACGGCTCACGCCCCGTCCTCACAGCTTTACTTCCGCCAGTACCTCGTATCCTACCTTCCAAACTTAACAGAAGCTCTCCTGCGAACCATCAAGGACTAGCACTCCTGAAAGAAAGGATATTGTGGCGACATGGCTTAGCCACTGACTAGGGGATGTTTCCAGGATGAGATTTTAACTCTGCTGCGGGGTGGGCGCTGATATGACACTTCCTGGCAGATTAAAACTGTGTGCCAGACCGAGACTCGAGCTCAGGAGCATTGCCTTTCGCGGGCAAGTGCTCACCCAACTGAGCTACCCAAGCACGACTCACGCCCCGTCCTCACAGCTTTACTTTCGCCAGTACCTCGTCTCCTACCTTCTAAACTTAACAGAAGCTCTCCTGCGAACCATGAAGGACTAGCACTCCTGAAAGAAAGGATATTGCGGAGACATGGCTTAGCCACAGCCTAAGGGATGTTGACAGAATGAGTGCGTGTTTGGACCGCAGTTGCCGTCTTGTACATGAGTGTCGGATAACAGGTGGTCGTTTCTACCATTTCAGAAGGGATTATATCCGAGGACTAAACGCACATAATTTTTGACAGTAACCTACATCCATTTCTCAACTAAACCAGTTATTCGGTTTTACTGAATCCTTTAGGTTTGCTGATGAAAAGCGTGGTCCGTATCGAGGAGGACGAGCTTCAAGCCTTCCCGCGCTTAACGACATTCGTCCTTCTTTATCTCCGGAACGCCTGTGGAGACGATACTTTCAACGTTGGTCCAATGATCATTTGGTGTGGAAACGTCCTGTCGAGCATCCATCAAGACCTAGTTGCTGACGTCATCAGGGAAAAGGGGACGCCGTTCGCTGAGGCCTCCAGCCGGCTTTACCTTCATAATTGCTGCTAAGCGTTCTCCACTCCCTACATTTGTGCTGGTCTACGCCTTTTTGTGTCTTGTCAGATTTCAGTAGCGCCCTTTCACTGCTAATTACAATTGATTTTCAGAGTTCAGGAACATTTGCAAGTTCCCTCCTGTACGCTGTTCTTCTTATACGTGTCGTGCCTCCAATGGGCAAGAGTTACCTCTGGTTGGAGAAATAAAGGGGAAACTCACTATTTATGGGATTTTTAGACGATTCCCTTTTTTCTTGCTAGGAGTTTGTCTGTCACGCTAAGCATTTGGAAAGACTTTATATGGTAGACTGGTCTGACGCTTGACTTTGGTCCTGACAGCCTTTACTTTAAAGTTTCTCCAGAAAAGATAGCGCTGTGTTCGTACCGTTCTGCCGGTGGTATCAATTCTCTCCAGCTGCGACTCATAATTTGACGTCAGTCATTTGAGAATCTGGGAGGAGCGAGAATAGTTAAGCGTTTTGCGTGAGTTTTCTGATGTCTTGGCTGATAGAATCTCCCAGTGCAAGGTCCGTCTTACTGATGATGCCTTGGTACAACAAGCGCCTAATCGTATCTCCCCACACAAGATGTCTGTCCTTTGGTAGAAGACAAATCATACGCTCGGCCAGAGAGCAATTTGACCATCCGCTTCCCCTTCGCCTCGCTGATCTTTTCGGCTCCTAAGCGTCGAGACAATAATTAGAGGCCATTTACTGATTATCGTGCCCTTAATAAGAAAGTAATTTTAGAGTCAGTGCCACTTCCAGATCTCCATAACGCCTTTATATGTTTTCCGGGTCCCTCTTATTTCACCATGCTCTGTGTAAATCAGAAATATTATCAAATACTTCTTAGTGAAGATTCCAAGCCAGCCACCGCCTTCTCTACTGATTGGAAGCAATACAAATTCAACAGCTTTTGTTTTGTCCCAGGGTGCTGCGTCCTGTCCCGGTTTATGGCTCACGTGTTGGGAAATTAAGGGTTCCGTTAGTCTATAACTACTTAGGCGATGTGGCCATTTATAATCGGTCGTTCAGCGGACATCTTGAACATCTTTGTCAGGTTTTAGTTAGAATGCCGAAGGCTGGTCTGACCGTTAAACCGTCGAGTGTCATTTTGAACAGGTGCCAAGTTTCGTTTGTGGGGCAGTTGGTGTCCGGTGACGGAATTAGAGTCGGCCGCTGCCTAAGGAACATTCCCCCTCCGGTAAACAAGAAGGGCATTCCTAGGTTTATTGGCATGGCAAATCACTTTCACAAGTTCGTGCGTAATTTTGCTCAAATCGCTGCCGCCGCCCCTCTTAACAATCTGCGTAGGAAGGGGCAAAATTTCGTGTGGGAAGAAAACTAGCAGGCCGCCTTTGATGCAGTTAAAATTGCCTTAACTAATTCGCCGGTCTTAGCTATCCCTCATTTTGATCAAAGATTCGTTGTCCAGACCGATGCCTCCAACGCTGGTGTTGCCACGGTATTGCTCCAGCAAGATACAGAAGCGTCCTTCGTTACATCTCTAGAAGATTGGCGGGAGACAACTTAGACATCCACGAAACTTTTGCGAAGATTCGGCGCCATGACGGTGTTCACAGCAACTGCAGTTACAAAACTACCCCAACAACATTACCGTAAGCCTGCCATAGCAAACTTTCAACCAGTGTCTTGCCTACGGTAAGTAAGTATGCTTTATAGTTTGGTGGTTGTAAACAGAAGCCAAATTCTCAGTCTCTTATACACAGGCTGCCGCCGTTCTCATATAGTCAGAGTAAAACTTTTAAACCATAAAGTGTGTTGTAAACAGTTCGCATCATAAAATATTAAACCTTTTAAAACTATAAGTAATTTACGCTCAGTATACGATTTCTTCAGTTGCCACAACAAGGTGTATTCTGCCGTTGTATTACAGCTATCTCTTATTTTGTAGTGTCCCATATAGTGGTTCTAAATAATTTCTTTTCCACTTACAAATACTATGTTGTCCTGTATCATGAACTGAGTGGAATAATGACCCGTAGGGGATATTATTTCATGAGGTGATTTTCTGGTTCATAGTGAGTGATACAACAGTAAAAATTGGATTGGAAGTAGCTCATACGGCGCTGTTTCAGAGTGACGTCACCCCCGATTCTATGTGGTCTTTACCATGATACCATTCTTACAAGGTACTCGTAGGCTATAGCATGTGAAGTAGCAAACAAAATTTTGCTGTTTTCCTCTAAACTCTAAACATTCTCTAAATCAGTTTCTGGAAATGTTATTGTGTACAGAGTCACCATATGTTAGTGGTGACTTATTTTCAGTGTTTTAATTTCATGTATCATATTGTAAACACTGTTATTCGATGATGTTTCGACAGTGGAGCCTATTGTCGTTTACCACTATGCACATTTCTGTTATTAAAATTTAGGAAGTATTCAGTACAGATGGATAAAAATACAGCTAAACGACGCCTAAAATATGTTTTTGCTGTTGTGGTCTTCAGTCCAACGACTGATTTGAAGCAGTTCTCCATCCTACTCTACCCTGTGCAAGCCTCTTCATCTGCGAGTAACTACTGCAACCTACATCCCTCTTTATCTGCTTATTGTATTCACCCCTTGGTCTACCTCTACGATTTCTTACCCCCAACCCCCCACCCACCAACACGCTTCTCCCCTCTAGTAAATAGGTGATCCCTTGGGCCTCAAAACGTGTCCTACGAACCGATTTCTTCTATTAGTCAAGTTTTTCCAAAAATTTATCTTCTCCCCAATTCTGTTCAGTACCTCCTACGAATCTTCAGTATTCTTCTATAGCATCACATTTCAGAAGCTTGTCTTCTCTTCTTGTCTAAACTGTTTATCATGCATGTTTCACTTCCACACATGGCTACACTCCACACAAGTACTTTCAGAAACGACTTTCCGTCACTTAAATCTACACCCTGTGTTAACAAATTTCTCTTCTTCAAAAACGCTTTCCTTGCCATTGCCAGCCTACAGTTTATATCCTCACTACTTCGACCATCAACCGTTATTTTGCTTCACAAACAGCAAAAGTCATTTACTACTTTCACTGTCTCATTTCCTGATGTAATTCCCTATCACCTGATTTAATTCGTCAACATTTCAACACCTTTCCTCTGCCTTTGTTCATGTTCATCTTAGATACTCCTTTCAAGACATTGTCAATTCCGTTTAACTGCTCTTCCAAGTCCTTTGCTGTCTCTCACGGAACTATAAAGTCATCGGCAAACCTCAAAGTTCTTATTTCTTCTCCCCTTATTCCTACACCACAGTTTAAATTTTTTCCTTTACTGACTGGTCAATATTCAAGCTGAATATCATCTGGGATAGGCTAAAACCTGTCTCACTCCCTTCTCAACCAATGCTCCTCTTTCGTGCCACTCGACTCTTATAACTGACATCTGGTTTCTGTACAAACTGTAAACAGCCCTTCGTTCCCTGTATTTTACCTATGCCGCCTTTAGAATTTGAAAGAGAGTATTCCATTCTACATTGTCAAAAGCCTTAGTGGAAGTCTACAAATGTTATAAACGTAGGTTTGCCTTTTTTAACCTATCTTCTATGAGAAGTCGGAGGGTCAGCATTGCCTCGCGTGTTCCTACATTTCTCCGGATTCCAAACTATCCTTCCCGAGGTCGGCTTCTACTAGTTTTTCCACACTTCTGTAAAGGATTCGTGTCAGTATTTTGCAGCCGTGACTTATTTAACTGATAGTTCGGTAATATTCACACCTGACTGCTTAAAATATACGCTACAATAATTGGAATGTAAGATGCAATACCCACTGCGGCTGCTGCTGGCTGCAGATGGCGTGAAATCACAGAAGTAAGATAATCTCTGCTGAATAAGACAGCTTTGTTCTATATTATATACACTAATCTCCGGCCATCGCCTACAGCTTTACATCATTAAATGTAAATGTCGTGTGAGTAGCGCCTCCCGTCGGGTAGACCATTCGCCTGGTGGAAGTCTTTCGATTTGACGCCGCTTCGGCGACTTGCATGTCGATGGGGATGAAATGATCATGATTATTACAATACAACACCCAGTCTCTGAGCGGAGAAAATCCCCGACCCAGCCGGAAATCGAACCCGGGCCATTAGGATTGACATTTGTCACTCTGACCACTCAGTTACCGGGGGCGGACTTTACATCATTGATAACCAATCACACGTGAGATATACTACATTGATAGAGCAATAAATATATAAATTACATACACACGTAAAATTTTCCGTCCCCAATCCTATCATTCTTGACTTAAGTAAAAGAAACAAAATGATAGGCGTGCTGTAATCGTTATTGTGTGCAGACTGCTCCGTTTTGGGCATTTGCATGTACTCGCTGCAGCAGAGGTAGCCCTACCTGGCTGCTGTAGCAATGGCTTGTCAGTATCGGTAGCCGTGGCAGAGTATGGTACGCTGAGGAGGCAACGGATGTCTGGTAGCTTGGAAGTCTATCTTCGTGCTTCAGCTTTGGTCGACGGTGGTAGCGAAAGACAAACTGCCAGAATATGGCCTCCAGTGATCAGAAGAAACCGCTTAAGCAATCATTTACATGGACTGTACATTACCGCCAAGATTCTGGTTATAAACTTGGACAATACCATCTTCAATCTGTATGCACATTAAAAAAAAAAAAAAAAAAAAAAAAAAAAAAACACTATCGCTGTTGAACGAACAGCTTGATTTTAGAGAAATATTCTTTTTTGAAGTTTTTGATGACTTACTTTAGGATGGCTGCAGCCTTTTCGCTGCTATGCTTAGGGATAATTAAGACTGTCTAAGAAGATTATGACTGTACATATTGTCATACCATAGTTACAGACATGGATGATCATTCCAACTTTAACCGTTTTAATAATTTTGATTTACCCTAAAGATTTTGACCAACTGTTGTCTATAACAGTTATTTACTATTGCAGTGATGTAACTGACACGTGCTTTACATATACAAAATGTGCTTCTTTTATTTACATGATTATTGTCGCCAGTTACTGCGATGACATAGCATTTCTGCTACTATTGTTCGTAAAAATACTGAACATATCTCTCGTTTTCTGACAACCAGTCCTCAGACAAGTATCCTCTTCTACTTGTTCCTGGGGTGAAACCTCTTTTATTTCTGTTACCATTCACAAGAATAATTTTCAATTTTGGTCATTTGGTGTGCGGAGTGTGTAATCGCTACTCTTTGCATTGCAGAAATCATGCACCACAGTGACAGCTGCACAAACGCTAATGTGATGCCTCGTATAATGCAGTTCCAGACTGGAACCAAGGCAAACATTACGCTACTACGCACGTGCATGGATTGATTTCTATCTGGTTTTACTCCCTACATCGTAAGCGTCCGATCTACAAGTTTTGCTGTACCAGCACGTACTTCCGCAGAATTTTAACTTTCTTTTAAACCAATTTTCATTTTTCCCCGTTATGAACCGAAATTCTTTCAGAATTACCCCGGGTTTCAGCGTCATCTTTGACAGCTTTCGGTCGAAAGCTGATTAAATTACATAATAGTCCACGGTATTTCACTAACGCTTTCGTGAAACTGCAATCTAGCTCTACGCTCCGGAGAGTACGCCACTGGCGTGTAATTAGACCGGAGGTGGAAGGAAAGGGTAGTGTATATAAGCTCTAGAGACACGCTCAGGCAGCATCAGTCATTGCCTGCAACGCATCCACCATCATCAGCAGCGCAATGAGGATCCTGGTAAGAATGCGCCTCTTGTTCACGCTTCTTTCGTTCCTCAAAACGCCCTGATTAGTGTGAGCATCTTCAGCCTTCTCTTCTCATGTTGTTTATAATGAACTTCATACCAACTGCATTCACATCGTGATTAGCACAAAATAACTGTTGTATATCTTCATGGATTAACAAATGAATACATGAAGGAAATACGAACCAGTAACTGAACCTGATGTCCTCAGCAGTATTCTCTCTGACACCAAGATATACACTCTAGACGAAAGTTACTTTAACAGAGAGCAGAAACAGCAAACAATTTTTGGACTTCCAGCTGACTGAGAGATTATATGGAAATACCTCTTTTATCACATACTAGTTAAGTACATATATAAGAAAAAATACTTGTAAATCAGGGTCATCGAAAATGACATGTGTAAACAATTTCTTTTAATCGTAATGCATTGCTATCTGGACTGAGGGTACGTGTTCGTGGAATTCAGTTACTGAAAGACAAGCTGATATTTTGTTAGTCTTTACGTTATTTCTTAAACATATTTATTCCTCCGGTAAGGATTTCACTTCTAGAAAAGCGTCAACATCGAAACTTTATTACACAAACTCAGGCAGACCCAATGCTGCGCCCCTGAAAATAGAAGTTTAGATATTAAATTGGAATTAAATAATATGCATAGGTTACTTTTTCATCTTAAAAGAGCCCAAACTGCGCTGATAGACTGGTTGGATTACATAACTGTTAGCAGACCAATGTAATATCCCAGACAGAGATCAAAGCCGGCAGTAATACCTTCTGGTGTGAATGTGCAAACTCCAAGAGGTCCAACACCGCGATTGATCTCGTACAATGAGGTATTCCTTGTTGATGATGTCCACAAAAGCAAACAAACTGCAAAAAACTTACTTTTTCTGAGATCAGTTTTAATAACCATTCATTACCATTCATGGATAACTCTGTTAGCTTCTTCTTTAATGTGTTCTTGTCAGGTCTGCAATATTAGACGGGTTGTGCAGTAATTGTGTTCCGTTATGCGCAGGTTTCTGACCGAAGTAGTGAAACATGTAAGTTTTTATCTCCTCATAAGTAATCCTCTAGTCATCACACAACTGCTTGGTAGATTGAATTGAAGAATTAGTTAATAATAAATTTACTCGTCGGTCTATCGGAAAGCAGGACTCTTCTAGCTATTGTAGTTAGTGAACAGTAATCCTCTAATAGAAAATTGTTCAAGTTAACAAAGGCATATGAGTATGTGCACTAAGTTTCTTTGGGAGAAATAACACATTAAATGTCTCTTAGCGGACACTGAACTGGACACTGGGTTTATGTAATGAACTAATGGTTCCCATTTGAGACTCACATTTTTAATAGTCTTCTAACTGGTTTGAGGTATCCCGCCACGTATTCCTGTCCTGTGCCAACCTCTTCATCACAGAATAGCAACTGCATCCTATGCCTTCATTTACTTGAATTTTTTTGGTCGTACTCAAATCTCTGTTTTCTTATGCAGGTTTAACCCTCTACAGGTCTCTCTAGTACCTTTCAAGTTCTTCTCTGATATCTTAGCGCATGTCCTATCATCCTGTCCCTTCTTCTTGTCAATGTTGCCGGCCAGGGTGGCCGAGCGGTTCTAGGCGCTACAGTCTGGAACCGCGCTAATGCTAAGGTCGCAGGTTAGAATCCTGCGTCGGGCATGGATGTCTGTGATGTTATATTTAAGTAGTTATATGTTCTAGGGGACTGATGACCTTAGAAGTTAAGTCCCATAGTGCTCAGAGCCATTTGAACCATTTGTCAATGTTTCTCAAATGCTTCTTTCTTCGCCGATTCAGAGGAGAAAATCAATATTCCTTGCCTTATCAGTCAACCTAAATTTCAACAACCTTCCATAACACCACATATTATACCCTTAGATTCACTTTTTTCCTATTTTTCTTCAGCCGATGGTCCTCTGCCATAAAATATTGTGCTCTAAATGTAGATGGCAGCCCAGTTCTAAGCAAAGAAGGGAAGGCAGAAAGGTGGAAGGAGTATATAGAAGCTTTATACAAGGGCGATGTACTTGAGGACAATATTATGGAAATAGAAGAGGATGTAGATGAAGACGAAATGGGAGATACGATACTGCGTGAAGAGTTTGACAGAGCACTGAAAGACCTGAGTCGAAACAAGGCCCCCGGAGTAGACAACATTCCATTAGAACTACTGACGGCCTTGGGAGAGCCAGTCATGACAAAACTCTACCAGCTGGTGAGCAAGATGTATGAGACAGGCGAAATACCCTCAGACTTCAAGAAGAATATAATAATTCCAATCCCAAAGAAAGCAGGTGCTGACAGTTGTGAAAATTACCGAACTGTCAGTTTAATAAGCCACGGCTGCAAAATACTAACGCGAATTCTTTACAGACGAATGGAAAAACTGGTAGATGCAGACCTCGGGGAGGATCAGTTTGGATTCCGTCGAAATGTTGGAACACGTGAGGCAATACTGACCTTACGACTTATCTTAGAAGAAAGATTAAGAAAAGGCAAACCTACGTTTCTAGCATTTGTAGACTTAAAGAAAGCTTTTGACAATGTTGACTGGAATACTCTTTTTCAAATTCTAAAGGTGGCAGGGGTAAAATACAGGGAGCGAAAGGCTATTTACAATTTGTACAGAAACCAGGTGGCAGTCATAAAAGTCGAGGGGCATGAAAGGGAAGCAGTGGTGGGGAAAGGAGTGAGACAGGGTTGTAGCCTCTCCCCGATGTTATTCAATCTGTATATTGAGCAAGCAGTAAAGGAAACAAAAGAAAAATTTGGAGTAGGTATTAAAGTCCATGGAGACGAAGTAAAAACTTTGAGGTTCGCCGATGACATTGTAATTCTGTCAGAGACGGCAAAGGACTTGGAAGAGCAGTTGAACGGAATGGACAGTGTCTTGAAAGGAGGATATAAGATGAACATTAACAAAAGCAAAACGAGGATAATGGAATGTAGTCAAATTAAATCGGGTGATGCTGAGGGAATTAGATTAGGAAATGAGACACTTAAAGTAGTAAAGGAGTTTTGCTATTTAGGAAGTAAAATAACTGATGATGTTCGAAGTAGAGAGGATATAAAATGTAGACTGGCAATGGCAAGGAAAGCGTTTCTCAAGAAGAGAAATTTGTTAACATCGAATATAGATTTATCTATCAGGAAGTCGTTTCTGAAAGTATTTGTTTGGAGTGTAGCCATGTATGGAAGTGAAACATGGACGATAATTAGTTTGGACAAGAAGAGAATAGAAGCTTTCGAAATGTGGTGCTACAGAAGAATACTGAAGATAAGGTGGATAGATCACGTAACTAATGAGGAGGTATTGAATAGGATTGGGGAGAAGAGAAGTTTGTGGCACAACTTGACTAGAAGAAGGGATCGGTTGGTAGGACATGTTTTGAGGCATCAAGGGATCACAAATTTAGCATTGGAGGGCAGCGTGGAGGGTAAAAATCGTAGAGGGAGACCGAGAGATGAGTACACTAAGCAGATTCAGAAGGATGTAGGTTGCAGTAGGTACTGGGAGATGAAGCAGCTTGCACAGGATAGAGTAGCATGGAGAGCTGCATCAAACCAGTCTCAGGACTGATGACAACAACAACAACAAATGTAGATTATCAGAAATTTCTTTCTGAAATGTCTGCCACTAACAGACCTCTCTTGGAAAAAATGCCTCTTTGCCTCTCCTAATCTACCTTTTATGTCCTCCTTACTTTCCCCATTTTGTGTTAGTTTTCTCCAGTTTAGCTGAATTCCTTTACTTCGCCTACATCGTAGTCACTAATTGTAATGTTAAGTTTATCGCTAATTTCATCTATGCTACTGTTCATTACTTTCGTCTTTCTTCGATTTACTGCCAGTCCGTATTCTGTGCTGATTAAGTTGTTCATTCGTTTCAACAGGTCCTGGGATTTATCACATTCACTGAGAATAGCGAATGCTAACGTATATATCTCTTCACCCAGAATTTTATTCCCACTTCTGAAACATTCTTTTATTTCCGTTATTATTGGATCCACATGTAGACAGGCCATAAGAGACCAGAAGTTGGGAAGGAAAACATAGGTACAAAGAAGGTAGCTGCGAAGAAACGATGGGTAACAGAAGAAATACTTCAGTTGATTGATGAAAGGAGGAAGTACAGACATGTTCCGGGGAAATCAGGAATACAGAAATACAAGTGGCTGAGGAATGAAATAAATTGGAAATGCAGAGAAGCTAAGACGAAATGGCTGCAGGAAAAATATGAAGACATCGAAAAAGATATGATTGTCGGAAGGACAGACTCAGCATACAGGAAAGTCAAAACAACCTTTGGTGACATTAAAAGCAACGGTGGTATCATTAAGAGTGTAACGGGATTTCCACTGTTAAATGCAGAGGAGAGAGCAGAAAGAATACATTGAAAGCCTCTATGAGGGTGAAGATTTGTCTGATGTGATAGAAGAAGAAACAGGAGTCGATTTAGAAGAGATTGGGGATCCAGTATTAGAATCGGAATTTAAAAGAGCTTTGGAGGACTTACGGTCAAATAAGGCAGAAGGGATAGATAATATTCCATCAGAATTTCGAAAATCATTAGGGGAAGTGCCAACAAAACGACTATTCACGTTGGTGTGTAGAATATATGAGTCTGGGGCCATACCATCTGACTTTCGGAAAAGCATTATCCACACAATTCCGAAGACGGCAAGAGCTGACAAGTGCGAGAATTATCGCACAATCAGCTTACCAGCTCATGCATCGCAGCTGCTCACAAGAATAATATACAGAAGAATGGAAAAGAAAATTGAGAATGCGCTAGGTGACGATCAGTTTGTCTTTAGGAAAAATAAAGGCACGAGAGAGGCAATTCTGACGTTACGGATAATAATGGAAGCAAGGCTAAAGAAAAATCAAGACATGTTCATAGGATTTGTCGACCTGGAAAAAGCGTTCGACAATATAAAATGGTGCAAGCTGTTCAAGATTCTGAAAAAAGTAGGGGTAAGCTATAAGGACAGACGGGACATATACAATATGTACAACAACAAAGAGGGAATAATAAAGAGTGGACCATCAAGAACGAAGTGCTCGTATTAAGAAGGGTGTAAGACAAGGCTGTAGCCTTTCGCCCCTACTCTTCAATCTGTACATCGAGTAAGCAATGAAGGAAATAAAAGTAAGGTTCAGGAGTGGAATTAGAATACAAGGTAAAAGGATATCAATAATACGATTCGCTGATGACATTGCTATCCTGAGTGAAAGTGAAGAAGAATTAAATGATCTGCTGAACGGAATGAACAGTCTAATGAGTACACAGTATGGTTTGAGAGTAAATCGGAGAAAGACGAAGGTAATGAGAAGTAGTAGAAATGAGAACAGCGAGAAACTTAACATCAGGATTGATGGTCACGAAGTCAATGAAGTTAAGGAATTCTGCTACCTAGGCAGTAAAGTAACCAATGACGGACGGAACAAGGAGGACATCAAAAGCAGACTCACTACGGCAAAAAAGGCATTTCTGGCCAAGAAAAGTCTACTGATATCAAATGCCGGCCTTAATTTGAGGAAGAAATTTCTGAGGATGTACGTCTGGAGTACAGCATTGTATGGTAGTGAAACATGGACTGTGGGAAAACCGGAACAGAAGAGAATCGAAGCATTTGAGATGTGGAGCTACAGACGAATGTTGGAAATTAGATGGACTGATAAGGTAATGAATGAGGAGGTTCTACGCAGAATCGGAGAGGAAAGGAATATGTGGAAAACACTGATAAGGAGAAGGGACAGGATGATAAGACATCTGCTAAGACATGAGGGAATGACTTCCATTGTACTAGAGGGAGCTGTAGAGGGCAAAAACTGTAGGTGAAGACAGATATAGGGATACGTCAAGTAAATAATTAAGGACGTAGGTTGCAAGTGCTACTCTGAGATGAAGAGGTTAGCACAGGAAAGGAATACGTAGCGGGCCGCATCAAACCAGTCAGTAGACTGATGACCAAAAAAAAAAAAAGATTCTATATCTGTCTTACACTCTATTAATCCGGGAATTTCGCTCTTTTTCTTCCAGCAATACTATTCTCTCTTATCCCACCTTTACTTATAGTTCACCGCACATTTAAAAATTTCGAACAGCATGCACAATACTGCATTGTCGAACCCTTCCTCTAAGTTGTCAAATCAGATGGATGTATTTTTCGTAACTTTTGCGTCTATTATCAAGCACAAAGTCAGAAATGCCTCTCTGGATACCGCTTTCTTACCAAAAGTTACACTGATCTAAAAGATCCTCGGTATTCTTTTTCTGCTTTCTTAAATCTTGTTCTCCATATTCAGAGTGCATGAAATTTTCGGTGTTTCTTATATCCTGAAAGGCTGGCATAATATTTATAAACTGTTAACGTCTGCACCGTGAGCAGTCTTCTGTGAGACGTGCTGTCAATCGTAACCTTACAGCAAACACGGTACACATTCCATACCAAGAAAACTTTTTCAGGTCTGTGTGTTGCTGTTCGGACTGGCTCTGGCCGAGGAGAAGCAAGTGGAAAAGCGTGGGCTGATTGGCTCCCTGGGTAGCTATGGCGGCGGTGGGTACGGATCGACTATCGACCACGGCATCGGCGCCAGCAGCTACAGCAGCGGCGGGATCAGTGGTGGATACGGGGGTGGCTACGCTGGTGGTTATGGAGGCGGCTTTGGAGGCGGCTATGGAGGTGGCTATGGAGGCGGCATCGCCTCTGGTGTCGGAGGCGCTCGAGTCACCAACATCGCCATCACCAAGCAGGTCCCCGTCCCGTACCCAGTACCAGTGCAGCGTACTGTCCCAGTACCAGTCAGGGTTCCTGTCACGGTGCCAGTCAACAGGCCGGTACCGGTGCCCGTCCCACAGCCGTACCCTGTCCCCGTGCAGAGGCCAGTCCCAGTACCCGTGAGTGTCCCTAGCCCAGTCCCCGTACCAGTACCACAGCCCGTCGTCGTCCACCAGCCGGTACCTGTCGTCGTGGGAGGCGGAGCTGGTGTCGGCGGAGGTCTCGGAGGCGGCTACGGCGGCGGCATTGGAGGAGGCTACGGTGGAGGCTACGGAGGAGCCATCGGCAGTGCCATCGGCGGTGGCTACGGTGGTGGCTATGGCGGTGGCTACGCTGGGGGTATTTCTGGAGGCTACGGAGGCTACGGGAAATACAGCCACTAACATCAGCAGCTGACACCAACATCTCAAACAACACACAGTGTCATTCACAAATCATTGCATACTTTTTGTAACTACAAAAATAATAAAATATGCAGTTAAGAAATTCGTTGAGATTTACTCCATCTTTTGTTCACAACCAACCTTGTTTATGATCGAATTTTCTGCTATATTCCGTTCTACCCTTTAATGGTACTCATCACTATTTTACAACATATATTCGACAAAGCAACTCAAACCTCTGTGATTTTTGTCATGTACTTCACATGTTCTCAACCTATATAACTTCAGTGACAATTTTGTGCCTAAAGCCATGCAGATCGCCCCTATTCCTTCGTAATTTACTGAATGGAAAAACCACTGAAATATAGAGAACAAATGGCTTTGAGCACTATGGGACTTAACTTCTGAGGTCAGCAGTCCCCTAGAACTCAGAACTACTTAAAAAGTCAGGCGGGAGATTTCTATGAAGAGGGTCTTCAAAAACTGGTACGACGTTTTGGTAAGTGCCTCAATATTGGCGGAAATTATGTAGAAAAGTAGATTAAACAGTACATACTTAAAAAACACTTCTCGTATAATATACAATAAATTGATCCATAATTAGAGAACGTAAAGTTGAATGTAAAAGATGTGGAGAAGCCCCGCAGCTACAGAAACAGCCTGGCGGAGTGGAAAAGGTGTATTTGGCGCGCAAGTGACAACTCGTCCTTTGTGATGGGTAAGGAGTATGGGCTGAGTAATATTGTGGTTAACATCTAACAGTAGCAGATCATTGTGATTCATATTCTTGGAGTTTTGAGGTCAAAGGTGCGTAAGAGCAGTATTTACGGGCTTCGGATGCATTTGGTGATACTATTATAATGGCATTACTATTGGGACTGTAACAATATAATACCAACGCCTAGAAGATCTGTAACAGGGCTAGGCCAACAGTACTACAAAGAGTGTATCGCCGCCATGTTAACAGCCGTTGCAAATTACGCCACCAGTGCCACCAGCCTTCCACTAAATTGTTTATATTTGGCACTCTGTAAATGGACCAGGTGTTTGTGAAATTTGCACATGTGATTATCCCAAATCACAGGAATCCTATCTTAGTGAATTTCATTTCGAGTGTTCTAATATATTATGGAAAGACTTATTCAGCAGCTGTAAAAATAGTGGTGATTGATTTCTAATGTTGGTGGTTATAGAGTTTAAAGGTCAGCTTTATATTTTGAGAAAAAGTCCACTTCCAGTGCATTTCTAAATCAATCTGCAGTCATTTTCTTAAATTGTTTGCCTCACTTGAAAATCTGCCTGAAGATAGTAAAGTTGTTAGTTAAGAGAACAATAATATTGATTTGCAGTGAAAATGATTATTAATTATTGCATTTCTGCACTTTGGTCAGAATAATAAAGTTTTATTAGTGTTCCTTTCATGAGGAAGTGTTAGAATTTGAATTTAAGGTTGCGTTGCACTTGCGCAGCCAACTATATTTTGTTTAGGTTAAAAGACTGTTAATCAAAGCACATTTGTTATTTAAACAGTTATAGTTTGTTGTGCTTTACTTAATTAATAATTAATGATGAGAATACTTGCCATTTCTCATACATACCCTTGTAGTTTTGTTAATGAGCCTGGTTCTTCAAACCAAGAAAGATTAAGGGCCCTCATGTGCTAGGCTAGTTAATTAATGAAACAAAGCAAAGGTTCCTTCAGATTTGCATTCTGTTTAATTGCTTCAAACTGAGCTTAAGAAAAAAATATTCTCTGTGTGAGCTATTCTATTGCAAGGTGGTTAATGCACAGTCATAGAGACCCAGTACTAAGCAGTGATCTTATAGAGTATGATCATTAATAGCCCTACTGATTTAAGTCAGAATAATTTTGTGCTCTTGCCTGTTTATTATTGCTATTAACCTCATGTGTGTTGCTGACAGCTTCTGTAAACTACTTGCTATCTCATTGGACATTTGTTTGTCTGACTTCCAAGTTAGTAGTACATTTATCTGCGAGGTTAGGTTACTGTGCTGTAGTGTGAACAGATATAAATAAAGAGTTTTGTGTGTGTGTGTGTGTGTGTGTGTGTAAAGGAATGTTAGGTTAGCCTTAACATTACCTTATGCTTTATTTTATTTATTGCCACAAGAATGATTACTTAGACTGGCGACCAACATTAATACGTAATACCACAACTCGCTTTCGGGCTCTAAGAACGTCTGTTCCTGACCCACCTGTTTACTGTTGGTTATACTCTACTGGAGAGTTTCGGAAACGAATTCCAGCCTGATTGTTCTGTTCGCATTAGTTTCTATCACGGTCACAACCATAATAAAAATTCCTTGTCGTGGTTTAACGTTAGTATCTATTGCTCTTTAAGGAGGTCGGTGTTACCCTTACATTCCTACTTACGTATTAAGTGCAATATTGGTATGTTTCATTTGTAGCACAATGATGTGCACACGCAGACGCCTTAATGACTACCCTTATCGAGTCGCAGGTGTTTGGAGGTAAGTGCTTTCTGCTGCACATTTCAAGGGAACTGATGTTATCGATAAACCACGACTTATCCACCATCCTGGAAAGTTTTTATGTAGGAAGTCACGCACTGTGACAGCGCAGTAAGGAACTCTCTATTTTTCTACAACCACATGCCTTCTACGATTCCACTTTACGTTTGTAACACCTTTACACAATCTGTACCATTCACAGACATTTCCAAAAAGTACGGTCCAAGCACATATTGTGATGTCATCGCTGTCCATATCACTTCATGAAGCGGATTCTTTAATAAATTGTCTGTCTAATGAGGATCCTCTTTGATCCAAATGACAATATTTCTATCACGTGAACTGCTATAAGTAGCATATTGACACGAAAGTACAATATTGGCCCAGTTTATCGCATTTGGAAACTGAATTAACAAAGCACGACATTCTAAAACGCGCGCATTCCTGTCTGTAATCGATAACTCGTTTACGAACATCGATCGAAAATTCTGACCATAAGGTCTTTTGTCATGTGATTTCACAGGTTGTTCTCGTCTACATGTCAATTTCAAAAGAGATTGTTCACTTGTAGCTGAGACTCCACTGAATTTTCTTCTCGTCTTCTTACTCTTCCACTCCGCACACTGTCAAAAGCAAAAGCATGTATTTCCGAATCCAGCTTTGTGGCTTTTTGTAGTTAAGCATTACTAAACTTTTCCAGGGTGCTCCCCTAACCTGTCTCATTGTGTACCCATTGTGTTCAAAGTGGTTCAGATGGCTCTGAGCACTATGGGACTTAACATCGGAGGTCATCAGTCCCCTTGATCTTAGAACTACTTAAACCTAACTAACCTAAGGAAATCATACACATCTATGCTCGAGGCAGGATTCGAACCTGAGACCGTAGCGGTCGTGTGGTTCCCGACTGAAGCACCTAGAACCGCTCGGCCACTCCGGCCGGCCCCATTGTGTTGTCGTTGGTGCACACACATGTGTCACTAAATGCTTGCGCTTCTCAGTAGTGTAACTAGGTCCATACACATCTGACAAAGTTACAAACTAAAAGCTGAATGCGACTATGGCTGCGAAAACATGTAAACCTGAATTCCTACAATTGATTCCACCGACTGTTAAGGAGTAACATAGCTACCAATCTCCAAATAACATTTGATGCTAAAAGGGGTCACATGGTACTTGGACTTCTATCTCACCATGAACGTCCGTTGTGAAACGTGTAAGCGTAGGCGCTGAAGACCTTGCTGTCGTGCGCCCAAAACCCCTCTACTACTACTACTACTACTACTACTATAAGCGTAACAATACCTGCACAAATGTTAAAATCGAAGAAGGAATGATGATAAGCAACAGTTTTTATCAAAACTGTCAGACGTCATAATCAAAGTCCATTAAACTGGTAAACCCGCCTTATCTAAACTAACTTCCATCGAGAAACGGAAGACAAGTGTTGATAAAGTTACGTAGCTGAGTGCCGTATCTAACCATTAAGATTACATACTAGTTTTTCCCTCGAGAAGATTACTTAAGTGAGTAGATGATAGCCCTTCTGAATGTATGTTGAGTGAAGTCTTGCTGAACAGAGGTGGTAGCGCCATTTGTGTGCCATTACTTACAAGGATCTACAGGTCCTTTTTACTACGTGACCTCGCCCATGGGTATTAGCTCTTAAACATTTCTTTCTACTTTTAAGTTTACTGAAGTTTGTTTTTTTGGTATTGTTAACAGGGGGCTGCTTAATCAAATTAATTGTTATGTTTGGTCATTACTTTTAAACCATTAACTTGTTGGTCACCTTTCTATTACTTATGTAGTCATTGTAACATCTGGATTCTGTTCTGAGTCTGGGGCGGGGTTTGTAATTTGTATTCCTGTGTCGGGCCTTGAAAATTTACTTATTTTGAAGCTGGGTCTTGCATGCATTGTATGTTTGTTTCTTTGCCCTCTGCTTCACGAGTTGTTAGTGGCCTTCAGCCCCGGCGTGTGTGGCCGTGCGGTTTGAGGCGTCTTGTCACCGCCTGCGATGCCCCTCTCGCTGGAGGTACGAGTGGGTGTGTGTGTTGTTATTACAAGGGAACCTCCCTATTGCACCCCCGTCAGGTTTAGTTATAAGTTGGCACAGTGAATAGGCCTTGAAAAACTGAATACAGATAAATCGAGAAAACAGGAAGAAGTTGTGTGGAACTTTGAAAAAAGTAAGCAAAATATACAAACTGAGTATTCCATGCGTAACATAGGTAACATCAAGGATAGTGTCAGCTCAATAGCGCCGTGGTCCCGTGGTTAGCGTGAGCAACTGCAGAACGAGAGGTCCTTTGTTCAAATCTTCCTTCGAGTGAAAAGTTTACTTTCTTTATTTTCACAAAGTTATGATCTGTCCGATTTAGGTTTTCTTGTGGATGTGATAATCACTCCCAAACAGTGATGAAAGCGTAAGAGTTTGTCACATAAACTGCAACAGATGAATGCAACAGTTTCACAGTCGCACAGTTTTCCCTGTGCCTTGTCAAAACATATGTTTTTAACGTTTTCAAATTTTTCCGTGTATAGACCGTCAAATCCTGCATATGTCCAAGCAAATCTGAACATGTCCTGGAATTTTAGAGAGCGAAGTTGATTATGTGTGAGTGCCTGAACATTGATAATTGTCTGAAAATAAAAAAAATAACTTTTCACTCTAAGAAAGATTTGAACCAAGGACCTCTCGATCTGCAGCTGCTCACGTTAACCACGGGACCGCGATGTTATTGAGCTGACACTGTCATTGATGTTGCATATCTTACCCATGGACTTCTCAGTTTGTATATTTTGCTTATTTTTTTCATAGTTCCACACAACTTCTTCCTGTTTTCTCGATTGATCTGCGTTCAGTTTTTCAAGGCATATCCACTGTGCCAACTTATAACTCAATCTGAGGAGGGGGTGCGATTGGGAGGTTCCCTTGTTAGCATAAGTTAAAGTTAGTTGAAGTAGTGTGTAAGTCTACGGAGCGATGACCTAAGCAGTTTGGTCCCTTAGGAATTCACAAACATTTGGCCCCGGCGTGTTATCCGCCGATTCATCGGAAGTAGCTAGCTCACGTCGGCTGTGTACGTATGAGCGTCATTGTTTTCAGCCTCCTGTTTTGAGGCAGCCACTGAGACGGCGCGGCCTCCTGGCTTTCTACAGCGTCTCTCTGTAATTTCTTAATCTTTATTATGGCATTTGGGCTTAAGTTTAAGCTTGAATCAAAGTGTCCGCTTCCCTAAGTCAGCCTAATCGTCTTGCCTCCGCCAACCCGGCCTTGTCTCGTTATGCTGCCTTGAAGTTTGCTTTATCTGAAGATTTTTCAATCGTGAACTGTGAATTGCTCTAAATTTTAAAGTCGTGGTTCTCTGTCTGTTCCAAAATTGTGAGTGCTCAAAGGGCGCTCCAAATCTCTTATCGTAATCCTGGACCTGTAAATTTTAAAATATTACGAAATGCTGAACTTGTAAAATTGTGAATATTGTTACCGTCCTGTTTGAAATGTCGCTAATTTCAAAGAGCTCCAAAAGTTTTGTGAAATGCCGAAGCTTTACATTTTAAAAAGAAAAGGGGTTATCCTTCGGCTATTAAATTGCTAACGCCAAAAGCGTCCACAAGCTATTTTAATCGTAATCCTGAGCTCGTAAAATTTTTCGAAATGGTCGCCTTCGCTTGTTTGAAGTTCACTAACTAATGAGCCGTTATCGAATTGTTGTGGTAATGCTCTTTCTGTAATATAGAGAAGTCACATTTGCTTGGATGAAATTTTACGAGTGCCTGGAGGGCTCTCGATAATGATGATGTTGATTATGATGTTTGGTTTGTGGTGAGCTCAACTGCGTGGATATCAGCGCCCGTAGAAATTCCCAACCTTTGCTCAGTCTCATCTCGCCACTTTTATGAATGATGATGATATGATCAGGACAACACAAACATCCAGTCATCTCGGGGCAGGGTAAAATCCCTGACTCCGCTGGGAATCGAACCCGGTACCTCGTGCTCGGGAATCAAGAACGCGTTTGCGAGACCACAAGCTCCGGACAGGGCTCTCGAGTTGCATTTTTTTTTAATGTTGAATTTGTTACTCTTAATTAAGCATTAAATTTCATCAAAAGGAAAAATAATTATTTATTGTGTGTTTGGTATTTTTTGGTTTGTCGCACTGAAATCAAACAGTTGTTCTTGATATATATGTTATTTATGTTTTATGTATATCTTGTTAAATAAATGATTACATACTATCGTGACGCAATAAAAGACTTTCAATAAAGTCAGCCTGAACATTCTCCCCGCCTGTTATATTATTGTATTCTGGGGCGTCCACTAAGATCTCAATGTTATGGAGCATGGTTGTCCTTAGAAGTCACATGTAGCTGTTTAACTCTTATACTGGCACTAATATATTACGTTTGTTTCAGATCTGGGCCGGCATGATGGACAACAAGACCTCTGGCGTGAGCAATTTCAGTTTGAGCTCTGAGTGAGGCATCAAGAGAACGTCGAGGGGTTCCCTGGACTTGTGGCTCGATTACTTGCTGTCTGGTCTCGTCCGGTCGACTTTACTGTGGCCACCATTGGCAAGGTATATGTCGTAATTTTTAATTGTTTTTCTGCCTTACAGGACCTAGACCGAAATCTTAGTTTATTTAGGGACCATATACGCACCCAAAAACAATTATTAAGAATACGAACTCAACTTTGACACTGGAATAATCGTTGGCTGATTTGTGGGGCCTCCAGCTTATAAGGCAGTTGATGAGTTACAGGTTGAGATTGAGAAATTGTTAATTTAAACTAGTACCTTAGAGTTGGAAGAGGATGTCCTTGATGATCAGGTGGCGGTTTCGGCTCCGACCGATTGAGATCAGGGAACTCGATCTGGGCATTTTGGTTCAAAATGGCTCTGAGCACTATGGGACTTAACTTCTGAGGTCATCAGTCCCCTAGAACTTAGAACTACTTAAACCTAACTAACCTAAATACATCACACACATTCATGCCCGAGCCAGGATTCGAACCTGCGACCGTAGATAGGGCATCTTTTGGAAACCGAAGTTAGTTCAGGCGGATCGTGTACTCTGGCAATGTTTCCCTTACGAACGTCATGTCGACGCTGTTCATCTGTCTTATACCATTATCCTTGTTTATTGTCACCGATAGCCCCCGGATCCATAAGGGATCTTCTGACCGAGGTCCTCCAAAGTCGGCGTATTCGAACTGATTTGAGACGGCGTATTAACGAAGTGCGGCTGTCACCGCGCGTCGACAGTGAATTAGAATCGACACATTATTGCCACTTTCAGGCACCGTATGAGCCCATATAGTGCGTGAAACTTCCTGGCAGATTAAAATTGTGTACCGGACCGAGACTCGAACTCGGGACCTTTGCCTTTCGCCGGCAAGTGCTCAACCAACTGAGCTACCCAAGCACGACTCACGCCCCGTCCTCACAGCTTTACTTCCGCCAGTACCTCGTATCCTACCTTCCAAACTTAACAGAAGCTCTCCTGCGAACCATGAAGGACTAGCACTCCTGAAAGAAAGGATTTTGCGGCGACATGCCTTAGCCACTGCCTAGGGGATGTTGACAGAATGAGTGCGTGTTTGGGCCGCAGTTGCCGCCTTGTACATGAGTATCGGATAACAGGTGGTCGTTCCTACCATTTCAGAAGGGGTTATGCCCGAAGACTGAAAGCACATCATTTTTGACAGTAACCTACCACCATTTCGCAACTAAACCAGTTATTCGGTTCTACGGAAGTCTTTAGGTTTGCTGATGAAAAGCGTGGTTCGTATCGAGCAGGACAAGCTTCAAGCCTTCCCGCGCTTAATGACATTCGTCCTTATTTATCTCCGGAACGCCTGTGGAGACGATAGTTTTAACGTTGATCCAATGATCATTTGGTGTGGGAACGTCCTGTCGAGCATCCATCAAGACCTAGTTGCTGACGTCATCAGGGAAAAGGGGACGCCGTTCGCGGAGACCTCCAGCCGGCTGTACCCTCATAATTGCTGCTAACCGTTCTCCACTCCCCTACATTTCTGCTGGTCGACGCCTTTTTGTGTTTTGTTAGATTTCAGTAGCGCCGTTTCACTGCTAATTACAAATGATTTTCAGAGTTCAGGAACATTTGCAAGTTCCCTCCTGCACGCTGTTCTTCTTATACGTGTCGTGCTTAAAATGGGCAAGAGATACCTGTGGTTGGAGAAATAAAGGGGAAACTGTCTATTTATGGGATTTTTGGACGATTGCCTTTTTTCTTGCAAGGAGTTTGTTTGTCACGCTAAGCATTTGGAGAGACTTTATATGGTAGACTGGTCTGACGCTCGACCCTGGTCCTGACAGCCTTTACTTTAAATTTTCTCCAGAAAAGATAGCGCTGTGTTCGTACCGTTCTGCCGGTGGTATAAATTCTCTCCAGCTGCGACCCAAAATTTGACGTCAGTCATTTGGGAGTCAGGGAGGAGCGAGAATAGTTAAGCGTTTTGCGTGAGTTTTCTGATGTCTTGACTGATAGAATCACCCAGTCCAAGTCCGTTGGTTGGTTGGTTGGTTTGGGGAAGAAGACCAGACAGCGTGGTCATCGGTCTCGTCGGATTAGGGAAGGATGGGGAAGGAAGTCGGCCGTGCCCTTTCAGAGGAACCATCCCGTCATTTGCCTGGAGTGATTTAGGGTAATCACGGAAAACCTAAATCAGGATGGCCGGACGCGGGATTGAACCGTCGTCCTCCCGAATGCGAGTCCAGTGTCTAACCACTGCGCCACCTCGCTCGGTCCAAGTCCGTCTTACTGATGATGTCTCGGTACAACAAGCGCCTAATCGTATCTCCCCACACAAGATGGCTGTCCTTTTGTAGAAGACAAATCATACGCTCGGCCAGAGAGCAATTGGACCATCCGCTTCCCCTTCGCCTCGCTGATCTTTTCTGCTCCTAAGCGTCGAGACAATAATTAGAGGCCATTTACTGATTTTCGTGCCCTTTATAAGAAAGTAATTTTAGAGTCAGTGCCACTTCCAGATCTCCATAACGCCTTTATATGTTTCCGGGACCCTCTTATTTCACCATGCTCTGTGTCAATCAGAAATATTATCAAATACTTCTTACTGAAGATTCCAAGGCAGCCACCGCCTTCTCTACTGATTGGAACCAATACAAATTCAACAGCTTTTGTTTTGTCCACGGGTGCTGCTTCCTGTCCCGGTTTATGGCTCACGTGTTGGGAAATTAAGGGTTTCGTTAGCCTATAGCTACTTAGGCGAAGTGGCCATTTATAATCGGTCGTTCAGCGGACATCTTGAACATCTTCGTCAGGTTTTAAGTAGACTGCCGAAGGATGGTCTGACCGTTAAACCATCGAGTGTCACTTTGAACAGGTGCCAAGTTTCGTTTGTGAGTCAGTTGGTGTCCGGTGACGGAATTAGAGTCTTCCGCTGCCTAAGGAACATTCCCCCTCCGGTAAACAAGAAGGGCATTCCTAGGTTTATTGGCATGGCAAATCACTTTCACAAGCTCGTGCCTAATTTTGCCCAAATCGCTGCCGCCGCCCCCCTTAACAATCTGCGTAGGAAGGGGCAAAATTTCGTGTGTGAAGAAAACTAGCAGGCCGCCTTTGATGCAGTTAAAACTGCCTTAACTAATTCGCCGGTCTTAGCTATCCCTCATTTTGATCAAAGATTTGTTGTCCAGACCGATGCCTCCAATGCTGGTGTTGCCACGGTATTGCTCCAGCAAGATACAGAAGCGTCCTTCGTTACATCTCTAGAAGATTGGCGGGAAACAACTTATACATCCACAAAACTTTTGCGTAGATTCGACGCCATGCCGATGTTCACAGCAACTGCAGTTACAAAACTACTTTACCGTAAGCCTGACTTAGCAAACTTTCAACCAGTGACTTACCAGTGTGCTTTATAGTCTCAGTCTCTTATACACAGGCTGCAGCCGTTCTCATATAGTCAGATTAAAACGTTTAAACCATAAAATGTGTTGTAAACAGTTATCATCACAAAATATTAAAACTTTTAAAACTATAAGCCATTTACGCTCAGTATACGATTTCTACAGTTGCCACAACAAGGTGTATTTTGCCGTTGTATTACAGCTGTCTCTTATTTTGTAGTGTCCCATATAGTGGTTCTAAATAATTTCTTTTCCACTTACAAATACTGTGTTATCCTGTATCATGAACTGAGTGGAATAATGACCCGTAGGGGATATTATTTCATGAGGTGATTTTCTGGTTCATAGTGAGTGATACAACAGTAAAAATTGGATTGGAAGTAGCTCATACAGCGCTGTTTCAGAGTGGCGTCACCCCCTATTCTAATAGGTCTTTACCATACCATTCTTACAAGGTACTCGTAGGCTATAGAATGTGAAGTAGCAAACAAAATTCTGCAGTTTTCCTCTAAACTCTAAACTTTCTCTAGATCAGTTTCTGGAAATGTTATTGTGTACAGAGTCACAAAATGTTAGTGGTGACTTATTTTCAGTGTTTTAATTTCATGTATCATATTGTAAACACTGTTATTCGATGATGTTTCGACAGTGGAGCCTATTGTCGTTTACCACTATGCACATTTCTGTTATTAAAATTTAGGAAGTATTCTGTAATTGGCGCACAGCGATCTACATTAAATGCTAAAATTCAAATAAAGCACCCTCGATCATGTTTTCATATTTTTTATTTGTTAGTAATTGGTTTCGGTGCTTGACTCAGACTATCTTCCGGATTTTCCCCGGTGCAACACACTAATAATACATATTCAGTACAGATGGATAAAAACAGAGCTACACGACGCCTAAAATATGTTTTTGCTGTTGTGGTGTTCAGTCCAACGACTGGTTTGAAGCAGTTCTCCATCCTACTCTATCCTGTGCTAGCCTCTTCATCTGCGAGTAACTACTGCAACCTACATCCCTCTTTATCTGCTTATTGTATTCACCCCTTGGTCTACCTCTACGATTTCTTACCCCCAACCCCCCACCCACCAACACGCTTCTCCCCTCTAGTAAATAGGTGATCCCTTGGGCCTCAAAACGTGTCCTACGAACCGGTTTCTTCTATTAGTCAAGTTGTTCCAAAAATTTATCTTCTCCCCAATTCTGTTCAGTACCTCCTACGAATCTTCAGTATTCTTCTATAGCATCACATTTCAGAAGCTTGTCTTCTCTTCTTGTCTAAACTGTTTATCATGCATGTTTCACTTCCATACATGGCTACACTCCACACAAGTACTTCCAGAAACGACTTTCCGTCACTTAAATCTACACCCTGTGTTAACAAATTTCTCTTCTTCAAAAACGCTTTCCTTGCCATTGCCAGCCTACAGTTTATATCCTCACTACTTCGACCATCAACCGTTATTTTGCTTCACATACAGCAAAAGTCATTTACTACTTTCACTGTCTCATTTCCTGATGTAATTCCCTATCACCTGATTTAATTCGTCAACATTTCAACACCTTTCCTCTGCCTTTGTTCATGTTCATCTTAGATATTCCTTTCAAGACATTGTCAATTCCGTTAAACTGCTCTTCCAAGTCCTTTGCTGTCTCTCACGGAACTATAAAGTCATCGGCAAACCTCAAAGTTTTTATTTTTTCTCCCCTTATTCCTACACCACAGTTTAAATTTTTCCCTTTACTGACTGGTCAATATTCAAGCTGAATATCATCTGGGATAGGCTAAAACCTGTCTCACTCCCTTCTCACACAATGCTCCTCTTTCGTGCCACTCGACTTTTATAACTGACATCTGGTTTCTGTACAATCTGTAAACAGCCTTTCGTTCCCTGTATTTTACCTATGCCGCCTTTAGAATTTGAAAGAGAGTATTCCATTCTACATCGTCAAAAGCCTTAGTTTAAGTCTACAAATGTTATAGACGTTGGTTTGCCTTTTTTAACCTATCTTCTATGAGAAGTCGGAGGGTCAGCATTGCCACGCGTGTTCCTACATTTCTCCGGATTCCACACTATCCTTCCCGAGGCTGGCTTCTACTGGTTTTTCCACACTTCTGTAAAGGATTCGTGTCAGTATTTTGCAGCCGTCACTTATTTAACTGATAGTTCGGTAATATTCACACCTGACAGCTTAAAATATACGCTACAATAATTGGAATGTAAGATGCAATACCCACTGCGGCTGCTGCTGGCTGCAGATGGCGTGAAATCACAGAAGTAAGATAATCACTGCTGAATAAGACAGCTTTGTTCTATATTATATACTATAAGCTCCGGCCATCGCCTACAGCTTTACATCATTAAATGTAAATGTCGTGTGAGTAGCGCCTCCCGTCGGGTAGACCATTCGCCTGGTGCAAGTCTTTCGATTTGACGCCTCTTCGGCGACTTGCATGTCGATGGGGATGAAATGATCATGATTGTTACAATACAACACCCAGTCTCTGAGCGGAGAAAATCCCCGACCCAGCTGGAAATCGAACCCGGGCCATTAGGATTGACATTCTGTCACTCTGACCACTCAGTTATCGGGGGCGGACTTTACATCATTGATAACCAGTCACACGTGAGATATACTACATTGATTTGTGTAGTCGACTTTATAAGAAAAATTGATAGAGCAATAAATATATAAATTACATACACACGTAAAATTTTCCGTCCCCAATCCTATCATTCTTGACTTAAGTAAAAGAAACAAAATGATAGGCGTGCTGTAATCGTTATTGTGTGCAGACTGCTCCGTTTTGGGCATTTGCATGTTCTCGCTGCAGCAGAGGTAGCCCTACCTGGCTGCTGTAGCAATGGCTTGTCAGTATAGGTAGCCGTGGCAGAGTATGGTACGCTGAGGAGGCAACGGGTGTCTGGTAGCTTGGAAGTCGATCTTTGTGCTTCAGTTTTGGTCGACGGTGGTAGCGAAAGACAAACTGCCAGAATATGGACTCCAGTGATCAGAAGAAACTGCTTAAGCAATCATTTACATGGACTGTACATTACCGCCAAGATTCTGGTTATAAACTTGGACAATACCATATTCAATCTCTATGCACATTAAAAAAAAAAAAAAAAAAAAAAAAAAAAAAACACTATCGCTGTTGAACGAACAGCTTGATTTTAGAGAAATATTCTTTTTTGAAGTTTTTGATGACTTACTTTAGGATGGCTGCAGCCTTTTCGCTGCTATGCTTAGGGATAATTAAGACTGTCTAAGAAGATTATGACTGTACATATTGTCATACCATAGTTACAGACATGGATGATCATTCCAACTTTAACCGTTTTAATAATTTTGATATACCCTAAAGATTTTGAACAACTGTTGTCTATAACAGTTATTTACTATTGTAGTGATGTAACTGACACGTGCTTTACATATACTAAATATGCTTCTTTTATTTACACGTTTATTGTCGCCAGTTACTGCGATGACATAGCATTTCTGCTACTATTGTTCGTAAAAATACTGAACATATCTCTCGTTTTCTGACAACTAGTCCTCAACAAGTATCCTCTTCTACTTGTTCCTGGGGTGAAACCTCTTTTATTTCTGTTACCATTCACAAGAATAGTTTTCAATTTTGGTAATTTAGTGTGTAGAGTGTGTAATCGCTGCTCTTTGCATTGCAGAAACCGTGCACCACAGTGACAGCTGCACAAACGCTAATGTGATGCCTTGTATAATGCAGTTCCAGACTGGAACCAAGGCAAACATTACGCTACTACGCACGTGCATGGATTGATTTCTACCTGGTTTTACTCCCTACATCGTAAGCGTCCGATCTACAAGATTTGCTGTACCAGCACGTACTTCCGCAGATTTTTAACTTTCTTTTAAATCAATTTTCATTTTTCCCCGTTATGAACCGAAATTCTTTCAGAATTACCCCGGTTTTCAGCGTCATCTTTGACAGCTTTCGGTCGAAAGCTGATTAAATTACATAATAGTCCACGGTATTTCACTAACGCTTTCGTGAAACTGCAATCTAGCTCTACGCTCTGGAGAGTACGCCACTGGCGTGTAATTAGACCGGTGGTGGAAGGAAAGGGTAGTGTATATAAGCTCCAGAGAGACGCTCAGGCAGCATCAGTCATTGCCTGCAACGCATCCACCATCATCAGCAACGCAATGAGGATCCTGGTAAGAATGTGCATCTTGTTCACGCTCCTTTCGTTCCTCAAAACGCCCTGATTAGTGTGAGCATCTTCGGCCTTCTCTTCTCATGTTGTTTATAATGAACTTCATACCAACTGCATTCACATCGTGATTAGCACAAAATAACTGTTGTATATCTTCACGGATTAACAAATGAATACATAAAGGAAATACGAACCAGTAACTGAACCTGATGTCCTCAGCAGTATTCTCTCTGACACCAAGATATACACTCTAGACGAAAGTTACTTTAACAGAGAGCAGAAACAGCAAACAATTTTTGGACTTCCAGGAGACTGAGAGATTATATGGAAATATCTCTTTTATTACATACTAGTTAAGTACACGTATAAGAAAAAATACTTGTAAATAAGGGTCATCGTAAAATGACATGTGTTAACAACTACTTTTAATCCTAATACATTGCTATCTGGACTGAGGGTACTTGTTCGTGGAATTCAGTTACTGAAAGACAAGCTGATATTTTGTTAGTCTTTACGTTGTTTCTTAAACATATTTATTCCTCCGGTAAGGATTTCACTTCTAGAAAAGCGTCAACATCGAAACTTTATTACACAAACTCTGTGGAACCGAATGCTGCGCCTCTGAAAATACAAGTTTAGATATTAAATTGGAATTAAATAATATGCATAGGTTACTTTGTCATCTTAAAAGGGCCCAAACTGCGCTGATAGACTGGTTGGATTACATAACTGTTAGCAGACCAATGTAATATCCCAGACAGAGATCAAAGCCGGCAGTAATACCTTCTGGTGAGAATGTGCAAACTCCAAGAGGTCCAACACCGCGATTGATACCTACTATGAGGTATTCCTTGTTGATGATGTCCACCAATGCAAACAAACTGCAAAAAACTTACTTTTTCTGAGATCAGTTTTAATAACCATTCATTACCATTCATGGATAACTCTCTTAGCTTCTTCTTTAATGTGATCTTGTCAGGTGTGCAATATTAGACGGGTTGTGCAGTAATTGTGTTCCGTTATGCGCAGGTTTCTGACCGAAGTAGTGAAACATGTAAGTTTTTATCTCCTCATAAGTAATTCTCTACTCATCACACAACTGCTTGATAGATTGAATTGAAGAATTAGTTAATAATAAATTTACTCGTCGGTCTATCGGAAAACAGGACTCTTCTAGCTATTGCAGTTAGTGAACAGTAATCCTCTAATAGAAAATTGTTCAAGTTAACAAAGGCATATGAGTATGTGCACTAAGTTTCTTTGGGAGAAATAACACATTAAATGTCTCTTAGCGGAAACTGAACTGGACACTGCGTTTATGTAATGAACTAATGGTTCCCATTTAAGACTCACATTTTTAATAGTCTTCTAACTGGTTTGAGGTATCCCGCCACGTATTCCTGTCCTGTGCCAACCTCTTCATCACAGAATAGCAACTGCATCCTATGCCTTCATTTACTTGAATTTTTTTTGGTCGTACTCAAATCTCTGTTTTCTTATGCAGGTTTAACCCTCTACAGGTCTCTCTAGTACCTTTCAAGTTCTTCTCTGATATCTTAGCACATGTCCCATCATCCTGTCCCTTCTTCTTGTCAATGTTGCCGGCCAGGGTGGCCGAGCGGTTCTAGGTGCTACAGTCTGGAACCGCGCTAATGCTAAGGTCGCAGGTTAGAATCCTGCGTCGGGCATGGATGTCTGTGATGTTATATTTAAGTAGTTATATGTTCTAGGGGACTGATGACCTTAGAAGTTAAGTCCCATAGTGCTCAGAGCCATTTGAACCATTTGTCAATGTTTCTCAAATGCTTCATTCTTCGCCGATTCATGGGAGAAAATCATTATTCCTTGCCTTATCAGTCCACCTAAATTTCAACAACCTTCCATAGCACCACATATTATACCCTTCGATTCACTTTTTTTTCCTATTTTTCTTCAGCCGATGATCCTCTGCCATAAAATATTGTGCTCTAAATGTAGATTATCAGAAATTTCTTTCTGAAATGTCTGCCACTAACAGACCTCTCTTGGAAAAAAATGCCCTCTTTGCCTGTCCTAATCTACCTTTTATGTCCTCCTTCCTTTCCCCATTTTGTGTTAGTTTTCCTCCAATTTAGCTGAATTCCTTTACTTCGCCTACATCGTTGTCACTAATAGTAATGTTAAGTTTATCGCTAATTCCATCTATGCTACTGTTCATTACTTTCGTCTTTCTTCGATTTACTGCCAGTCCGTATTCTGTGCTGATTAAGTTGTTCATTCGTTTCAACAGGTCCTGGGATTTTTCACATTCACTGAGTATAGCGAATGCTATCGTATATATCTTTTCACCCAGAATTTTATTCCCACTTCTGAAACATTCTTTTATTTCCGTTATTATTGGATCCACATGTAGACAGGCCATAAGAGACCAGAAGTTGGGAAGGAAAACATAGGTACAAAGAAGGTAGCTGCGAAGAAACGATGGATAACAGAAGAAATACTTCAGTTGATTGATGAAAGGAGGAAGTACAAACATGTTCCGGGGAAAGCAGGAATACAGAAATACAAGTGGCTGAGGAATGAAATAAATAGGAAGTGCAGGGAAGCAAAGACGAAATGGCTGCAGGAAAAATGTGAAGACATCGAAAAAGATATGATTGTCGGAAGGACAGACTCAGCATACAGGAAAGTCAAAATAACCTTTGGTAACATTAAAAGCAACGGTGGTATCATTAAGAGTGTAACGGGAATTCCACTTTTAAATGCAGAGGAGAGAGCAGAAAGAAAACATTGAAAGCCTCTTTGAGGGTGAAGATTTGTCTGATGTGATAGAAGAAGAAACAGGAGTCGATTTAGAAGAGATTGGGGATCCAGTATTAGAATCGGAATTTTAAAGAGCTTTGGAGGACTTACGGTCAAATAAGGCAGAAGGGATAGATAATATTCCATCAGAATTTCGAAAATCATTTGGGGAAGTGCCAACAAAACGACTATTCACGTTGGTGTGTAGAATATATGAGTCTGGGGCCATACCATCTGACTTTCGGAAAAGCATTATCCACACAATTCCGAAGACGGCAAGAGCTGACAAGTGCGAGAATTATCGCACAATCAGCTTAACAGCTCATGCATCGAAGCTGCTCACAAGAATAATTTACAGAAGAATGGAAAAGAAAATTGAGAATGCGCTAGGTGACAATCAGTTTGGCTTTAGGAAAAATAAAGGCACGAGAGAGGCAATTCTGACGTTACCCATAATAATGGAAGAAAGGCTAAAGAAAAATCAAGACACGTTCATAGGATTTGTCGACCTGGAAAAAGCGTTCGACAATATAAAATGGTGCAAGCTGTCCAAGATTCTGAAAAAAGTAGGGGTAAGCTATAGGGAGAGACGGGTCATATACAATATGTACAACAACAAAGAGGGAATAATAAAGAGTGGACCATCAAGAACGAAGTGCTCCTATTAAGAAGGGTGTAAGACAAGGCTGTAGCCTTTCGCCCCTACTCTTCAATCTGTACATCGAGGAAGCAATGATGGAAATAAAAGAAAGGTTCAGGAGTGGAATTAAAATACAAGGTAAAAGGATATCAATAATACGATTCACTGATGAGATTTCTATCCTGAGTGAAAGTGAAGAAGAATTAACCCTTTCGCGGCTGGAAGGCTGAGCGTCCTGCCTGCCTGGCCGGGTGACAGGGACGAGCGCACTGCGCGCCTGGCCGGCGGCGGCTGTCGCAGCCCTGTGGCCGCTGCAGGCTACGGCCGCCGCAGGCTTCCCGCGTGTTGCCGCGTGCACAGAACCACTTTCAGCAGCGCCTTAAAAAAACACTATACTCTGTATGGTCACTTTGGTTATAGTTTCTGATAACAACGAAAGAGAGCTTCGAAAATAGCCAACACTTTCAGTTATATGTTTATTATGGGCTGAAAAATGGTTGGTTTAGAAAAATGATAGGAACTTTTTTAATAGTAATTCCAAAATCCTCTAACTAGAGATTTACACCGTCGATGTATGTGCCTAAAACATATTAAAATTCCACTATCATCACATGAATGTATTTCAAGATATATAGTTTTAAATAGAGTTGTGCGTAGCGAAAACGCCCAAATCTCGAACAATATTCTTACTACGGTCTTAAATAGATAATAATTACAGAAATTTAAAACCTAATTTTGTCATGCAATCGGACTAAAAGTTAAACAAGGAATATATCTGCATAACTCATTTTGCGGTAGGCCCTTGCCTTCGTTTGTAATTAAAACCTAAAGTCGATTCTCCACAGTAAGAAATTGGATAGTAAACGCCTACCTTCTTCTAGCTCGCTGTCTTCTTTTTCAGCCCGTCACGTTCAGTACGGTTTACTTTAATGGTTTCCCATCCTCATTTTCGACGCAGGCTTTGGACTGCCGCTGGCTGAGTTAAAAACCATTTTTTTTACTTTTATCTGCTTTTTTTTTGTCCGCAGCTCGTGGTCTCGCGGTAGCGTTCTCGCTTCCCGAGCACGGGGTCCCGGGTTCGATTCCCGGCGGGGTCAGGGATTTTTCACCTGCCTCGTAATGACTGGGTGTTTGTGTCGTCTTCATCATCATCATCAATCATCCCCATTACGGTCGGAGGAAGGCAATGGCAAACCACCTCCACTAGGACCTTGCCTAGTATGGCGGCGCGGGTCTCCCGCGTCGCTCCCCTACGCTCGGTAAACGGAGTATGGGACTCATCATCTGATTTTTATTTTTTTATTTTTTACTTTTATCTATTTGAAACGTACAAAGTTACTAAAACGTGCTAATATTTCTTTAGCGTGTGGTAATTTTCGAAACATGGCACCATGCAGAGAGCCACATCGCACTTTTTGCATCTTATGCGTGTCATTTTTCGTTGTGAATGAGCAGTGCATACTACACAGCGTCTCTGGGGAATCTCCTTTTTCTCCGTTGCTACGAGGAACCCTGGATAATGTCCCTCTTTATTCTGCAGTCGGAAAGGGCTTTCTTCTTTGGTTGTCCGTGGGATCGCACTTTTACACGTTTGACTATGAAATCTGTCAAGCAATTGACGGATTAGCTCCAAGTGGTATTTCGCTAGTGGTATCTTCTGCTGCTTTTGTATTTCAAAAACAGTTTTTGCGTTCAGCACACACAAGTCAGTCAAATGAAAGAATACTTTCTTGTACCACTTCAGTGTCTTTCGGATGCACTGTACAGAAGATAATAGCATGTCTGTCTTATCCACTGCACCCATTGACTTATTATAGCTGACGACACAGGTGGGTTTCAATTTGTTTTGGCCTGTTCTATGTTCTTTCTTCTGTGTCTCCACAAACTCTGGTCCATTTACGGTCGAAAGCATCCACACTTCTTTCTTGTCCATCCATTTTAGTGCCATTAATGTTCCACAAGATTTGAACTGTACTTCCCCTTTTTTCAGCTTGTCTGGTAACGGTGGTAGATGTTTCCTGTTTTTTCGTACTGTTCCGACGGCGTTTGTACATTTTTTGTGGAGCCATAGAAATAATTCTGGGCTCGAGTACCAATTGTCCAAATAAATGGTATGACCTTTGTTGAGGTATGGCAATAACAAACTCACAACAACATCGCCTGATTTTCCCCAATCAGAATTTCCAGATTCTATTTCCGTGGCAGCACCAGTGTAGATAATATAATCCAGAATATAATTCGTTTCTACGTCACAAAGGACGAAAATTTTAATGCCAAAACGACTACGTTTATTTGGTATGTAGTGCTTGAATCGGAGCCTTCCCTTGAAAAGTAGCAAACTTTCGTCGATCACTAGGTTTTCAAAGGGTACTACTGCCTCGCGGAATTTATTTCTTGTGTGACCTACAATGAGACGTATCTTTACAAGAATATCTTGAGACGCGGTGGAATTGTCACAGAAGTGCAATAAACGCAGAATCAATTTGTACCGGTCCCTGGCCATTATGTTAGAAAATATTGGTGTCTGAAGCAAAGAATCTGTCGACCAATATTCATTCACTTCTAACTTTTTACTTCTAGGCATAAGCAGAGAACATGCTAGGAAACAATAAAATTCTGATGGCTCTATATGCTTCCAGCGTGCTAATCTACTGGGCACTGTCGTCATTTTTTCAGTAATAAATTTATAATAATTATTGATCTGTGTACAAATGGCAGAAACAAATTCCATGGACATGAAGTACAAAAAGAAATCTAAATGACTTGCTGACTCTTCGAAGTCCACCTTTAACCCGCTAAATGTGTTCACAAAACGGTGTCGTTTCGTCACAGGATGATTCTCCGTCCAGTCATACTTTCTTTTTCCTGACGAAGTTTCACTTACTCTATCTTCTTTTCCGTCTTCAGAGGAAGAATCTTCTGTTCGTGATACCGAGGATTCAGCAATAAGTCCAGGAGCATCCAACTCTTCATCGGAAGAAAGCTCCGAAGTATCACTACAATCTTCGTCACTGCTATTCATGAGGATATCCATGATTTCCTTGTCCGATAAACTGTGTCCCGACATGGCAAAGTCTACACACGCGAACGCTGTCGTCTCACCAGAAGCGAAAAACGGACTGGCCGATTGTTAGACTCGTAAGCAGAAAGTGTGCAGGGGAGGGGAAAACTAAAGTGCTTTCTCACTTTACAAAGAAGACCAGACAATGAAAGTGTTGTCTGAAAAGTGGACAACAGCCAGCAGCCGCTCTATTGTGAACGTTTACCTGTTCCCGAGCCCGGGCGTATATGTATGCCATTAGCCGTCTGGTATTCCCGCCTGCCGGGCGTAGATGTATGCCCGTAGCCGCCTGGACTTCCCGCCGGCTGGGCATACATCTACGCCCGTAGCCGTCTGGTCTTCTAACTGCCGGGCATACATGTATGCCCGTAGCCGCGAATGAACTGTCTAATGAGTACACAGTATGGTTTGAGAGTAAATCGGAGAAAGACGAAGGTAATAAGTAGTAGTAGAAATGAGAACCGCGAGAAACTTAACATCAGGATTGATGGTCACGAAGTCAATGAAGTTAAGGAATTCTGCTACCTAGGCAGTAAAATAACCAATGTCGGACGGAGCAAGGAGGACATCAAAAGCAGACTCACTATGGCAAAAAAGGCATTTCTGGCCAAGAGAAGTCTACTAATATCAAATACCGGCCTTAATTTGAGGAAGAAATTTATGAGTATCTACGTCTGGAGTACAGCATTGTATGGTAGTGAAACATAGACTGTGGGAAAACCGGAACAGAAGAGAATCGAAGCATTTGAGATGAGGTGCTATAGTCGAATGTTGGAAATTAGATGGACTGATAAGGTAATGAATGAGGAGGTTCTTCGCAGAATCGGAGAGGAAAGGAATATGTGGAAAACACTGATAAGGAGAAGGGACAGGATGATAGGACATCTGCTAAGACATGAGGGAATGACTTCCATGGTACTAGAGGGAGCTGTAGAGGGCAAAAACTGTAGATGAAGACAGATATTGGAATACGTCAAGTAAATACTTAAGGACGTAGGTTGCAAGTGCTACTCTGAGATGAAGAGGTTAGCACAGGAAAGGAATTCGTGGCGGGCCGCATCAAACCAGTCAGTAGACTGATGACCAAAAAAAAAAGATTCTATATCTGTCTTACACCCTATTAATCCGGGAATTTCGCTCTTTTTCTTCCAGCAATACTATTCTCTCTTATCTCACCTTTACCTATAGTTCACCGCACATTTAAAATTTTCGAACAGCATGCACAATACTGCATTGTCGAACCCTTCCTCTAAGTTGTCAAATCAGATGGATATATTTTTCGTAACTTTTGCATCTATTATCAAGCACAAAGTCAAAAATGCCTCTCTGGATACCCCTTTCTTACCAAAAGTTACACTGATCTAAAAGATCCTCGGTATTCTTTTTCTGCTTTCTAAATCTTGTTCTCCATATTCAGAGTGCATGAAATTTTCAGTGTTTCTTATATCCTGGAAGGCTGGCATAATATTTATAAACTGTTAACGTCTGCACCGTGAGCAGTCTTCTGTGAGACGTGCTGTCAATCGTAACCTTACAGCAAACACGGTACACATTCCATACCAAGAAAACTTTTTCAGGTCTGTGTGTTGCTGTTCGGACTGGCTCTGGCCGAGGAGAAGCAAGTGGAAAAGCGTGGGCTGATTGGCTCCCTGGGTAGCTATGGCGGCGGTGGGTACGGATCGACTATCGACCACGGCATCGGCGCCAGCAGCTACAGCAACGGCGGGATCAGTGGTGGATACGGAGCTGGCTATGCTGGTGGTTTTGGAGGCGGCTTTGGAGGCGGCTATGGTGGTGGCTATGGAGGCGGCATCGCCTCTGGTGTTGGAGGCGCTCGAGTCACCAACATCGCCATCACCAAGCAGGTCCCCGTCCCGTACCCAGTACCAGTGCAGCGTACTGTCCCAGTACCAGTCAGGGTTCCTGTCACGGTGCCAGTCAACAGGCCGGTACCGGTGCCCGTCCCACAGCCGTACCCTGTCCCCGTGCAGAGGCCAGTCCCAGTACCCGTGAGTGTCCCTAGCCCAGTCCCCGTACCAGTACCACAGCCCGTCGTCGTCAACCAGCCGGTACCTGTCGTCGTAGGAGGCGGAGCTGGTGTCGGCGGAGGTCTCGGAGGCGGCTACGGCGGCGGCATTGGAGGAGGCTACGGTGGAGGCTACGGAGGAGCCATCGGCGGTGCCATCGGCGGTGGCTACGGTGGTGGCTATGGCGGTGGCTACGCTGGGGGTATCTCTGGAGGCTACGGAGGCTACGGGAAATACAGCCATTAACATCAGCAGCTGACACCAACATCTCTAACAACACACAATGTCATTCACAAATCATTCCATACTTTTTGTAACTACAAAAATAAAATCTGCAGTTAAGAAATTTGTTGAGATTTACTCCATCTTTTGTTCACAACCAACCTTGTTTATGATCGAATTTTGTGCTATATTCCGTTCTACCCTTTAATGGTACTCATCACTATTTTACAACATATATTCGACAAAGCAACTCAAACCTCTGTGATTTTTGTCATGTACTTCACATGTTCTCAACCTATACACCTTTAGTGACAATTTTGTGCCTAAAGCCATGCAGATCGCCCCTATTCATTCGTAATTTACTGAATGCAATAACCACTGAAATATAGAGAACAAATGGCTTTGAGCACTATGGGACTTATCTTCTGAGGTCAGCAGTCCCCTAGAACTTAGAACTACTTAAACCTAACTAACCTAAGGACGTCACACACATCCATGCCTGAGGCAGGATTCGAACCTATGACCGTAGCAGTTCCGGACGGAAGCGCTAGAAACGCACGGCCGCCACGGCCGGATACAGAGAACATTAAAATCCTTAACGCAATAGAAACACAATAGTGATTAGATTCTATGTCTTATGTTTCATTCTATCGGCGCCAATCAGGTTGTATGATATTAGGCAGAATGATGATTGAGTAACACATGCAAATGAAACTAAGCAGACTGTAAATCATGGGTTGGAGAATAATATGCCCAGTAAGTGGATACAGGATGGAAATGATCCACCATAGTTTAACAAAGCAATTCGGAAGGTGCTGGTGAAGCACAGGCTGTTGAACTCTCGGTTCAAAGTGACTGCACAAATGACGACAAGTGAAGGTTAGTAGAGATTCGTGCATCTATCAAAAGGTCAAAATGTCTATGTGAGAAGCATTCAACTACCAGCGTCACCCCTTAGCAAAAGATCTGGCAGAGAACCCGAGGAATGTCTGGTCGTATCAAAAATCGCAAATACTTGCTACTCTGAAATGAAGAGGTTGGCGGAGGAGAGGATTTCTTGGTGGGCAGCATCAAAACAGTTAGAAGACTGACGACTCAGAAAAAAAATAATTTAAAATGGATAAGAGGGTCTATGGCTTCCATTCAGTCCCTTATTGATCAGTCTGGTATGGCTGCTGAAGACAGCAAAAGGAAAGCCGATATCAAGCTCAAAAATCGTTCACACGGTGGAATCGTGCAAAAACATACCGTCGTTTGACCATTGGACGGACTCCCGTATGGACGACAGCTCAGAGATTTGAAACAGTTAAATCACCAGGTCCGGATGGAATCCCAATTCAGTGTTACAAAGAGTGCTCTAGGACATTGGCCATTAACTTTCCAGCATTTATCGTGTATCTCTCGCCTAGCACGAAGTCCCGAGTGAATGGTAAAAAGCGCAGGTGACTCCAGTCTATAAGAAGGGTGAAATTACAGACCAATATCCCCAACTTGGGTTTCCTGCAGAATCCTTGAACACATTCTCAGTTTGAATATATTAAACTTGTAAGCTTATGTCCACACATCCGCATGGTTCTAGAAAGCATAGCTCGTGTGAAGCTCGGTTTGTCCGTTTCTCACATGGTATACTATGAACTGTGGATGAAGGGCAACTGGTGAACTCCATATTACAGGAAAGCATTTGACACGGAGTCCTTTTGCAGGCTGTTAACGACGGAACGAACATATAGAATAAGTTCACAGATATGTGAGTGGGTCGAAGGCTTCTTAAGTTATGGAACTCATTATGTCATCGTCGAGGGCGAGTGTTCATCAGAGACAAGGTTATCGGCAGGAGTGCCCCAGGGAAGTGTGAGCGGTTCGCTGTTGTTCTCTACATACGTGAATAATTTTGCGGACAGCGTGGGCAGCAATCTGTGAGTGTTTGCTGATGATGTTGTGGTGTACGGTAATGTGCCAAAGTTGAATGACTTGTAGAAAGACACAAAATGTTACTTAAAAACCGTCTTGATTGCAAATTTTTTTATATGACCGGTTTCGGTTCATTCAGAACCATCTTCAGATCTGATATTTCAGTTACAGGAGTAACCCGTCCAAATCCAGCAATTTTCACATTCTGAATGAACCGAAACCGGACATATGAATAAAAAATTTACTACCAAGACGGTTTTTAAGTAACATTACAAAATCACTGATTGCTGTTATCCCATAAGACGTTATGTCTGTTTTTGTAAAGACACAAAATGAACTAGACAGGACTTACAGTTACTGTGATGAATGGCAGCTAGCTGTAAATGTTGAAAAATCTAAGTTAATGCGGATGAGTGGGGAGAACAAACCTGTAACGCTCGGATACGTTACTACTAGTGTCCTGCTTCTCACAGTCAAGCCTTTTAAATATGTGGGCGTAACGTTGGCTACGAAATGGAACGGTCGGCTTTGGTTAATAGGTAGAATTTTAGGAAAGAGTGGTTCACCTGTACGGAAGACCGCATGCAGTACGCTGGTACTGCTCTAGTCCGTAAGATCCGTACCTAGTCGGACTGAAGGAAGACATCGAAGCAATTCAGAGGTGGGCCGCTAGGTTTGTTACCGGTACGTCTGAACAAGTGTTACTGAAGTGCTTACGGAATTCAAATGGGAAACCCTCGTGGGGACGCTACATTCTTTTCCAGAAAATTTCAAGAACCAGCATCTGAAACTGACCTCCAGACGATTCTAATGTCGCCAACTTTACATTGCGCCTAAGGACCAGAAATATAAATTCGGGGAATTAGGGCTCATACGGAGGCACACAGACAGTCGTTTTTCCTCGCTCTATTTACAAGTGTAACAGGAAAGGAAAAGAAGAATAGTGGTACAGGGTACCCTCTGCCATGCACCATACTGCAGCTTGCAGAGTATCTATGTAGATGTAGAAACCATAGAAACAGAAGAATGCTTACATCATCGTTATATTTATGGAAACGTCCCGCCTGAGAATATCCAATAGTGATTCTAAATAGTGGGTAACACGATATCTACCAGGCGAAAATTACTTTTTGTCGATTTATTGTTCACTGTGGGTGTGGATCACTGTTTCATTGATAGTCATCCTAACGTGTGACATCGTCCTCCCGTTCGCCGAAAGCAATTGAGGCAATTTCGAATCGATCTTTGAATTCGATTTGAAATGATTTAGCCATTCGGACAAGACAGGATTTACCATATGTCGCGAAGAAATATATTGTCGTCCATTATTTCTGGACCTTTAATTTCTTCTGTCGAAATTTTTCTTCCGTTGTTCTCACCGAAACTGTCATTAGGTACTTTGACTGGGTTTCATGTTGACATTTCACATAAATAAAGGCAAAAAAGGTGGCATAAACGTCCGTTTACAGATTAAGTTCGAAGTGATTACCGTTGGTATCAATGCAGTGCTACAATCTTCTTATCGTGGACTGAGTGGTATTCTTTCCGCTGCCGCACGCTGGGTGGAGACCGTAAAGTCGATACACGATAACAGAGCATTGTCACAGTGGACAGTACTAGCGGCCCGTCATCTTGAGCTCACATTCGACCTCGTGATCATGGATTTGGTAATGTTGAGGTGACTACCCGATGATTGTCCATACTGTTGGATCGATGTTGTGGCATGGTGTATTTTTGTGGGAGAGCGTGCGAGAAGTAGGACGTCGTCCACATAGGCCAGACAGTGAAAGTGTGGCTTTGCAACTTCTATCCTGTGCGACAGTGTAGGAAACCTTCGATAACAGGCTCGAGGGCGACTGCATACAAAGTAGTAGACAGAGGGCATCCCTGACTGAACGAATTCTGGACCGCCACCGAGAGTAGAAACTGGTATCGGACCCGGTCGAAGGCGCTGTTGAAACCTATCGAAATTTTATAAATTTATGCTAATTTCTATGAGACTAAACTGCTGAGGTCATCGGTCCCTAGGCTTACACAACTTAATCTAACTTAAACTAACTTACGCTAAGGACAACACACACACCTATGCCCAAGGAAAGACTCAAACCTCCAAAGGGGGGAGCCACGCGAACTGTGGCAGGGCTCCTCAGACCACACGGTTACTCCGCGCTGCGAAAATCTATCGAGATTTTATAATCCTCATGAGGCGGCGAGAGTTGGTGATGTGCATTTGCTCTGTCGGTTTTGTCGTTGGTGTTAGAATGCCGTTGACAAAGTATGTTGACGTGGGTAAGGAAGGACTGTACAGCTAGGACCAACGTGGAAACATCAAAAGTCAACTGAGAGACAGCCAAGGTTAGGCGATTTGAAGTTAAAATCTTCTGGGTTATTAGGCCACGTCATGTTTCTTCTAAAATGTTAGGGGATTTGTTCGATGCACCTATGGCGATCACGTCCAACATCTCGCCCGCCGTTATCGCTATCACCATGGATGAAGCCTCCGTATTTTTAGGGTGTGGGTAAGGAGGGGGTGAACATCTTCTGAAACCGGCGCCGCCGTCGGTTCTTCACAGCAGAAACGGCAGTAATTATCAGCAAAGGCTGAGACGACCACCGCTTGAGTGTTGACACGGTTTTCAGTCTGAGTAGTTGTGCTGGTGACGAAGAAATATCGTCGATGATGGACGTCAAGAATGGATGGAGGCTCCTCATCAGTGATTCTCGACACCGAGGCTGCACCACCGCGCCTCGTACATTGTTGCGTAGAAGGGACTAAAAGTTTTACTTTGATACGCTGGTGTTGGCGACACAGAAGAACGATGAGTGGATAGTGTACTAGTATTTCTTAGTATCCCAGTGGCACAGCTCCGCGTCTCTGCCACTTTTGATAAACTCCCTCTTGATTGCCGGCTTCACACACGTCGTAAGTACCGAGGAAGACGTTTCTCGCAGGACGTCCATGTGGCAGCAATGCGTCGTCGACAAACTCGGTCATACAAACCGGGTCATGAAGACGAAAGGTATTGAGATTCTAGATACATGTACTGCGTCAAATGGGATGTGGCGACAGGAGTAAAGCGCAGGTGAATGCACGATGGTCGGGAAAGGCCAAAAGCCACATCTCCACGGAGGAAACCCACCTGAAGGATGGCAGAAGCATAAATCCGATCGAGTCCGCATGTTGATTAGCCAGGAGTCTGGTCCTTGGGATGGAGGACACAGTCAAATCGCTTCCTACAACGTAACGGACGTACGGCCCAGCAAATACTGGCGCTATACTGCTCCCGTGGTCTAGGAGTAGAGTCTTTGAGTAGTAATCAAACCGTCCTCGGTCACGGGTTCAATGCATGCGACTGCTTAAATTTTAACAAAAATTACCAGCAGTGGTGGCCGAACACTTCCGGCGTAAGAAGTCAACCCTCATTCAGCCAACGGCCTTGTCAAAGAGGGCGGAGAAGCAGACAGAGGTACAGAGAACTCTGTTGCTCTTGGGGTGGGAAACTGCCCCTAAAGGCGGATGAATCACCAACGATCAATGGCATGAGGATGCACAAGGCAATGGAAACCTCTGCATTAAAGATATGTAATGCGTATCCGCAGTACATGTGGCCTGCAATTCACAAGTGTCGTGATGATATCTCCATTGGCAAAAAATTTCGGGATAGTCCCACATTTGGAATTTCTGGAGGGGTCAGCTACAGAGAGGTGGCCATGAGAAAAAGACTGAATAACCAGCAAAAGGATAACATTATACGAGTCGTATTGTGGAATGTCATATGTTCGAGCGTGGTAGGGAAGCTAGAAAATCTGAAAATGAAAATGAAATGGTTCAATCTAGATACAGTGGGCGTCAGTGTAGTGAAACTGAAGGAAGACAAAGGATTTATCGTCAAATAAGTACAGGGTAATATCAACAGTACCAGAAAATGGTATAACTGGAGTAGGATTAGTTATGAATAGGAAGATAGGGCAGAGAGTGTGTTACTGAGAACAGATCAGTGATAGAGTTGTTCTTATTAGAAGCGACAGCAAAGCAACACCGACAACGATAGTTCAGCTATACATGCCGCCGTCGCAAACCGAAGTTATAGAGATAGAAAAAGTACATGAGGACATGGAAAGGATAATTCGGTACGTAAAGGGGGATGAAAATCTAATAGTTATTGGGGATTGGAATGCGTTGTGAGGAAAGGAGTAGAAGAAAGGGTTACGTGAGAATATGGGCTTGGGACAAGGAATGAGAGAGAAGAAAGACGAATTTTCTGCAATAAATTTCATCTAATAATAGCGAATACCCTATTTAAGAATCAAATGGCGACATACTTGGAAAAGGGAGGGAGACAAGAGAAGATTTCAGTTAGATTAGATCATGGTCAGACAGAGATTCAGAAATCAGATATTGGGTTGTACGGTTTACCCAGGGGAAGATAAAGGCTCAGATCACAAAATGCTAGTGACGAAGAGACAACCCAGGAAGAATCAGTGCCAAATGAAGTGGCTTACGGAAGTACTAAGAATTGAAGAGGTACGCTTGAAGCGCTCTGAGGCTATAGATACTGCGAAAAGGAAAATCTCAGTAGGCAATTCAGTTGAAAAGAAATGGGTATCTCAGAAAAGGGCAATCAAAGAATTTTGAAAGAAGACTGTCGGTGTAAAGAAAGTAGCTTCGATTTTAATCATGGATAACAGAAGAAATGCTTCAGTTGATTGATGAAAGAAGGAAGTACAAAAAGATTCAGGGAAATTCAGGATAGAGAAATACAAGTCGTTCAGGAATGAAATAAATAGGAAGTGTAGGGAAGCTGAGAAGAAATGGCTGCATGAAAAATATGCAGAAATCGAAAAAGAAATGATAGTCGGAAAGACTGACCCAACATATAGAAAAAACCAAAAGAAACTTCATTGAAACTAAAAGCAAGGGCGGTAATATTAAAAGAGCGCTGGGAATAGTACTGTTAAATGAAGAGGAGAGAGCGAAAGGATGGAAAGGGTACACTGAAGGCCTCCATGAGGGGGAGAAGCTGTCTGATGTGACAGAGGGAGAAACAGGAGTCGATTTATAAGAGATAGGGGATCCAGTATTACAATTGGAATTTAAATGAGCTATGGAGGACTTAAGATCAAATAAGGCAGAAGGGATGGATACGTACCATCAGAATTTCTAAAATCATATGGGTAAGTGGGAACAAAACAACTACTCACGTTGTGTGTAGAATGTATGAGTCTGGCGACGTACCATCTGACTTTCCGAAAAATATCATCCACGCAGTTCCAAAGACTGCAAGAGCTGACAAGTGCGACTATTGTCGCACAATCAGCTTAACAGCTCACGCATCCAAGTTGCTGACAATGGAAAAAAACTGAGGATGTGTTAGAAGGCGATCAGTTAGGCTTCAGAAAAGGCAACACCATCAGAGAGGCATTACTGACGTTTCGATTGTTAATGGAAGCGAGACTACTGAAAAATGAATACACGTTAATAGGATTTGTCGACTTGGAAAAAATGTACGAAAATGTCCCAGAGTGCAGGATGTTCGAAATTCTGATAAAAAATTGGGTAAGCTACGGGGAAAGACGGGTAATATACAATATGTAGAAGAACCAAGAGGAAATAATAAGAGTGGAAGACCACGAACGATGTGCTCGGATTAAAAATAGCGTAAGACAGGGCTGTAGTCTTTCTTTCCTCCTGTTCAATCTGTACATCGACGAAGCAATGATGAAAATAAAAGAAAAGTTCAGTTGTGGGATTAAAATTCAAGGTGAAAGGATATCAGTGATACGATTTCTGATGACACTGCTGCCCTGAGTGAAAGTGAAGAAGAAGTACGACATCTTCTGAAAGGAATGAACTGTCTAATGAGTACAGAATATGGATTGAGAGTAAATGGGAGAAAGACGAAAGTAATGAGAAGTAGTAGAAATGAGAACAGTGAGAAACTAAAATCCGAGATTGGTGATCACGAAGCCGATGAAGTTAAGCGTTTCTACCACCTTGACAGCAAAATAATCCATGATGGACGGAGCAAGGAGGACATAAAAGGCAGACTATTACTGGCAGATAGGATATTCTTGGCCGAGGGAAGTCTATTAGTATCAAATATAGACCGAAGGTTGAGCAAGAATTTTCTGGAATGTACGTTTGGGGCACAGAATTGTATGGCAGTGAAACATAGACTGTAAGAAAACTGGAACAGAAGAGACTAGAAGCCTAAGAGATGTGGTGCTACAGAAGAATGTTGAAAATTATGTGGACTGATAATGTAAGGAAGGAGGAGGTTTTTCGCAGAATCGGAGAGGAAGGAACGTATGGAAACAAATTGAGAAGAAGAAGGGACGGAATGGCAGGACAGCAGTCATGACATCAGTGAATAACTTCGATGGTACTAGAGGGTGCTGCAGCGGGTAAAAATTGTGGAGGAAGACAGAGGTTGGAATACATAGAGAAAATAACTGAGGACGTTGTTTGAAAGTGCTAATCCGAGATGTAGGGCGTGGCACAGGTGACAAATTCATGGAGGGCCGCATAAAATCTGTCAGAAAACAGATGACTCATAAAGAAAAGGAAAACGTAGTTCGTTGAAGTCGTGTTGACGAGACTGATGCCCCGGGAATCAAACAGTGTGAAGACTATACCACGTGTGGACAGAAGAAGAAGCACTCACAACGACGCAGGGCGTACGAATGGTAGTTCAAACACTCTGATCGTTCTGACACCCAGACCAGAATGGTCAACGGTAAAAGGTCCTATGTCGCTGAAGGAGTGACAGAAACGTAATCAATGGCGGGCATCTCGAATAATTTTGTCACATTCCGGGTCGTCAATCATTTTCAGATACTCAGAACTACTAACTATGGAAAGATAGATCCTTATGATGTTTTTGGGGGTATCTTCCGTTAGTCGCGCAGGAATCATTTAAGGAAAATTGGTGCAAAAAGTGAATGTCAATGTCGCTTTGCATTAGTTGTATTCCATGGTGTATCGTTAGGTAAACAATGGCACTCTGTTACGGCCGCGCTAAAGGCAAACACCGATAGCTGCGCCTAGGTGCGGAACCGAAGTCTGCGTCGTAGCACCGCCGAAGGCTGTCTGATAACCAAGCACGAATCATGGCCTCTCTTCATAGATTTACTTCCACCAATACCTCATGTCCTATCTTCCAAACTGCGTAGAAACTCTCCAGCGAAATTTGCAATACTAGCACTCTTGGACGAAAGGAAATTGCGTTGATACGACTTAGTCACAACCTGGGGGATGATTCCAGAATGATATTTGCACTCTGCAACGGAATGTGTGCTGACATGAAACTTCCTGACAGATTACAAATGTGTCCCGGACCGAGATTCGAACTCGAGACCTTTGCCAACCTCGCTGGAGAACTTCTGTGAAGTTCGGAAGATAAGAACTGGGCTACAGGATTAACAATAGCTATGTGGATCTGTTGTCAGTCTTGCTAGGACAGCTCAGTCGGTAGAGCACATGCCCACAAAAGGGAAAGGTGTTCGAGTATCGGTCCAGCACAGTTTTTAATAAGCCTCTAAGTTTCAGGTTCAGCTCATATAGAGTGGAATCTCAAAATTTCATTCTGAAAACTGAATTTTTCCATGTTTAACTCAATTTTTATTCGGAAATTGTTAATTTGTAACTCGAAAGAGCGGTTGTTGTAGTAAAAATAAAAGAACAATATAGATATATATTTTAGCGCTAGAAAATGCAATTTACTCAACAAAAAAGTAAAATAAAAAACCTACAAAACAAATCTATATCAAACCTGGCTTCAACACTTCTCTTATCCATAAACATCTCCCGCATTTATCAATAGTAACACATAATGTTTCAAAAAGATGATATATATTTCCAGTGAATACATTTATTAAACTTTAAGACGTACGAATATGAAACCTTACACACATATTTACGAACCTCTCAAGTTTAGATTACAGAAGTTAAATATGCCGTCCATCAGCGAAACGAATAACATCACATCGATATTCAAATTCCTCCCATACTCGGGCAAGTATGACCTTCGTCACTGACGTTATGGCAGTACGGATTCTATATCTAAAACTGTCGATAAAAATCTGTTAATGTTCCACCCATTCGGAGCATCTATTTGGTAGCTGAACCTGAAACGTCTTTGCACTGTAATTACGGAATTGCTCTTCGCAAACTCGAGAACACAAAGTGATTTCTGCTGCGAAGTAGCATTTTAAGCATATGACGGTTACCAAGCATAACAGAAGACAACTGACATCTAGCGGCTATTAATATAAACTAGACCAATGTTATTTATAATCCGTCTTGACTGCAAAAAAATGTTTATTCACAAGATCTGTTTCGGTTCCTATAGAACCATCTTCAGATCTGCAATTTCGGTTACAGGAGTAACCCGTCCATAGATAGAGACGTTCACATGCTCCGTCACATGTGCAGGTTGCTGCGCATGGACGGGTTACTCCTGTAACCGAAATTGCAGATATGAAGATGGTTCAAGAGGAACGGAAACCGGTCATGTGAATAAACATTTTTTACAGCCAAGAAGAGTTATAAATAACATTGGAAAAAACCATTGATTGCGGTTATCCCATCAGATACTATGTCTGTTTTTGCAAAATAAACTAGACTATATATTCGCTTCTCCAGCAGTGGAGGCAAGGAGCAGCGATAAATAGTTTGGACAAAATAATGCTTTGTAATATGTATATTCTATCTGAAACACCCTGTATTATGTCCTGCCTTGTCGTCAAATATGGGGTGTCTAGGAAGCCTTGACAAAACATTCAAAAAAATTGTATTAATTAGTTTTATTACAAAATGAAAAGAGACAATACTTAACTTTGAAAATTACACAAATGCGTCGCAAGCAAAGGCCGACTTCCTAAATAATGAATATTCTTTAGTTAAAAAAATCACAGTTCATAGAAAGTACAGGTGAAGTAACTAGTATTGGCGCTTCTATCCAAGTCGCTAGTCCAGAAGCTGCTGTTCAACTAGGGCATCACCTGTCGGTCGCTGCGCTTAGGTCTTCTCCACATAGGGACCGATGCTGTCGCGTTGTTGTCCTGGAGAGGGGTCGCTCAGCGTGCAATTGGCTGACGTCTTCTCACTGTCATCTCTTGTCCACCGTTGCGGACTAGTGTACCGGTGCTTAACTTAAGTAACATGTAATTCTTGTCATTGATCACGATGAAGGACTTTCTGCTGAGTACAAAATAACAACAGTAACTATATATTTTTACTTTTGAATCAACAGTAATGTTTTGGTTACACAAAAGCGCATAAGTTACGAGATCAACCAGTTTTTATTACTTATGAAATACAATTTATATTCCGTACGGATATAAAATACACAATGGACTAATACTGAAAGATATACGGTTCTAATTATGTTCAAAACGAACAATTAAATGAACAAAAAACCACAGAGGATTCGTAGTCTACCATTTCCTCTTTTACATATACATTTTTGTTTCTTACCATACCAACTCTACCAACCCTACCGATTTCCCACCATCGACTACGTCACTTTATGTAGCGAAGCTGTACCCCTTGGACATAGCTATTTTGCACGATATACCACGCCGACACTCTACCAGTTTACAAACTTAGCCGTTTCGGAAATACTTCCTCTTTTGGTCCGAAATCCAATGAAAACCCGAAGTTTCCGCATTAAGACAACTACTGCGCTGTTTACTGCGTCCTCCCTGGCACGCTTTATATATATTCCACTGCTAGTGCCACAAGTTACCGACTGTGAGTAGTTACTGCACGTTGGCTTCGAAAGTCAGCTGCGGTCACATTAACGTAACTAGATTGTATAAATGATCTTTCAAGGTGTTCACCACTACCTTTGTATACTATTGGGTTGTTGTTCCAAAGCCGGCCGAAGTGGCCATGCGGATCTAGGCGCTCCAGTCTGGAACCGCGAGACCGCAACGGTCGCAGGTTCGAATCCTGCCTCGGGCATGGATGTGTGTGATGTCCTTAGGTTAGTTAGGTTTAAGTAGCTCTAAGTTCTAGGGGACTTATAACCATAGATGTTGAGTCTCATAGTGCTCAGAGGCATTTTTAGGTTCTTGCTCCTTGTTATCCATATTATGGCACATTTACATCTAATTTACGTCTACAGCATACTCCACAAGCAACCTAATGCTGTGTGGCGGAGGGTACTTTCGGTAACACTATCAGATTCCTCCTACGGGAAGAATCATTGTCGGTAAGTCTCTGTTTGGCTGTAATATCTCGAATTTTCTCCTCGTCATCAATACGCGAAATGTTTGTAGGGGGAAGTAATATGTTGACTGACCCTTCCTGAAATGTGCTATCCCAAAACATCAATAGCCAATCTCTCCGTGATGCACAATGCCTGTCATGTAACGTCTATCAATGAGGTTTGCTTATCAAATCGCCAGCTAAACGATCCCGTGACGAAACGCGCAGCTCTTCGTTGGATCTTCTCTATCTCCTCTATCTGTCCTACCTGACAGGGATCCCAAATAGATGAGCAATACTTAACAATGGGGCGAACAAGCACCTTCTAAGCCACTTCTTTCGTGGATAACTTACATTTCCTTTTCTTCCGATGAATCTGAGTCTGCTGTCTGCTTTTCCCACCATATGTTTTATATGTTCATTCCACGTGAGTTCGCGCAATATGTTACATTTATTTACGTTCAGGGTCAACTGGCAGGATCTGCAACATTGATCAATTCTGTGCGGGTCGTTCTGCAAATTCTTACTACCTTCTGGCGTTGCTACTTTGATATAAACAGCTGCATCATCTGCCAATTGCCTCAAAGAGCATCCGACGCTATCTATTAGATCATATATCGTGAACAGCAACGGTCCTATCACACTTCCCTGTAGTACTCTGGATATTACCTTTACAACTGTCGATTTAGTTTCATTACGTGCGACATGTTGAGTTCTGTCTGCATGAAAGTCTTGAATCCAATCGCAAGTCTGTTCCGATACTCCGTAAGACTGTATTGTTTTTCATTAAACGGCAATGCGGGACCGTGTCAAATGCCTTACTGAAATCAAGGCACACAGCATCAACCAGAGGGCCGTTGTCCAGTGCGCTGTGGATCTCATGGGGGAACAGAGCGAGCTGAGTTTTGCAGGATCTCTTTTTGTTGAACCCATCTTGATTTTTATAGAGGATATGTTCATTTGTCAAGAACGCCATAATTCTTCAGCATAAAACATGTTCCATAATTCTACAACAACCTGACGGCAACAATATATGTCTATACTAGTATGAATGTGTCTTACGCCTTTCTTAAAACAGGGAACGACCTACCCTTTTTTCCATTCGTTAGGTACCTATCGTTGCTTCAGCAATCTATGATAAAGAAATGCAGGAAGGGGAGCAACTTCTTTTGCATAATCTTTATTGAACCCTATAGGTAACTCATCTGGTCATGAAGCCTTTCCACTACTAAGTGATTGTAGCTGCTTTGCAATTCCGCGATAGGTTATCTCAGTATCTGCCACGTGAACGTTAGTACAACGATTGAAAGGCTGGACAGTGTTCCGATCTTCCGCGGTGAAACAACTTCTGAAGACCGAATTCAGTATTTCGGCCTTCTTTCTGGCATCTTCCGTTTCAGGGCCGGTTTGGTCGCTGAGGGAATTAATAGATGGATTTGATCCACTTACTGATTTTGCATACGACCAAAATCTCTTAGGGTTTTTACTCAAGTCAGTTGACAACGTCTTACTTTCGAAACCATTGAACGCTTCTCTCATTGCTCTCCTTAGGCTCATTTAAAGAGATGTATCGTTCATTACCATAAATGGAAATTTTGTCCTTTTCGCATTCTCCTACGACCGTCCAATCTAAATCAGTTGGTGTAGACAATAGCATCGTCAGTGAATAAGCTTTAGTGTTGTTGGTCCTGTCTGAGACCTCTTGTGTGTACTGAGAAGCCGGCCGTAGTGACACAGCGGTTCTAGGCGCTTCGGTCCGGAACCACGCTGCTGCTACAGTCGGAGCTTCGAATCCTGCCTCTCTCATGCATGTGTGTGATGTCCTTAGCTTAGTTAGGTTTAAGTAGTTCTAAGTCTAGGGGACTGATGACCTCGCATATTAAGTCCCATAGTACTTAGATCCATTTGTTCTGAGAAGATTAGAACTTCTTTTACGCCATGTTGAAGCACACAAGGTATTACATTTTTACCTGTGGAACTAACTCTCTGCAGTAAAACGAAACAGTTTTGTTAGTCAAATACTCATCGAGCCCATGAGCGTATTTGCCTTTCGCAAGTCTAGTAAGACGCAATCTTCCGTTTCACCTTTATTTGTCGTGGACGGTGGAAGCAAGCTGTATTTAACCTCTGGCGGAATTGTATTTGAATCTGTTCTGATGTTTTGAAATAGACTTGTTTTCCTCCAGTCACGTCGTAAAGTTTGAATATAGAATGTGCTCTATGGTCCTCCAACGTAAGTGATATTGATCTGTGATTCCGTGTATCCGCACTTTTTACCCTTCTTGTAAACAGTACTGGCTTCACACCTTTCCTGACACTCTGAAATCTGGCTGGAGAAGAGGTTCTTGGAAATATGAGCTATGAAATGAACTAATTTCACAGTGTATTCTACGTGTAACGTAACTGTAATTCCTTAGCGGCCTGGCATCTTGTTCTCTTGTTTTTCATTGCCGGACTGCTAATATCAGCCAGACGCTGGTGTGGTATAAAAGTTCTGAGTAAATACATTTTTAGAGGCGATATTTAATATTTCTGTTTTCTGTCTTCTCTCTTCAGTACCAGATGGATAGACGAGAGACTGGCTGGAAGTCTTGGCCCCGTTTATTGACCTTACGTATGCCCAGAAGTTATCAGTGTTTTGTAGTAAACATCTATCCAGGATCTGAGTGTGAACATTATTGTCACAAGGCCTTTCTTACGGATGGTAAAGATGCTAATAAGTTTTCTCTATCCTTTCCCTTGTTGTCTCTTTTTCGGGGAGAGTGTAGAGGTCTCTGTTCCTTGCAGCATTCTTTTAAAACTACGATAAATCGATGTGAGTCTTCACCGTATTTTATTACTTTACATGGTATGCATTTATCTAGACACTGAAGTTTATAGCGTCTTTCAGTTTTAGTCACAAAGGTTCTACGTCTACCATATCTGAAATAAAGTTCTCAGTTCATCATTTAAACAAGATGGAGACTGTTCGTTAGATAAAATATGTATACTGGCGTACCTTTCTTCATGATTTATTGCCTTTGGCGATCATCGTTTCCGTAATTTGATCGTGATCGTTAATAACTCCTATCGCTATTTTCCAGCCCCTTTAAGCATGTGAGCTCTGGTTAATAGTAAGGCCCGAGCGAATTGTTTATTATATTCCTTCCTGAAAGAAATTACAGTTTCCTTTCTGTAATTCTCTCTTAAAGAATCTTTTTTCATATGGCGTATGAACTTATTAAAAATGATTCATAGGTGCAATCATGCTTAAACCATAACTTCACTTTTAGTATAACTAGTCACTTATCTTTCTTGCTGTTAACAGTACTTACTAAGTTGCTGGGAGAGTGTTTCGTGTTGGCGACTTCTAGCCGCGTGGTCCTGGCTTACTTGCTGCTGTGTGCACGGCTCTCGAGCATTTCCTAGCGGAGCTTGCTGTTTGTTTGCACTCGCAAGTCCTAGCTGTCCGTGCACAAGCTGTGTACCTTATGTTATCTGACTTACACTGTAAACGAAATTTTGCTGTCGGCTAAGAATGCTTTGATTAACTGGCTTCGCTCAAGAAGTTTTCCTTTAATTTTTAATGCATATTGTAATCTTGTCCTAATTTTATTGTAAATCTTCTGATGTTAACTGTTGGCGGGTCTGCCTGTTGTTTTGGAGAGATTTGTCTAAACTGTTTTAATTATTTTATGATTACAGGACATAAAATCCCGTCTGAGGCCTGCGATCATTTTTATGTTTTTGGCAACCAATGCTGCACAGTCGCAATAAAGTCCTGAGATGTTCTAACAAAAGAGTCAATTAAACATCACATGGCTTTATTGTGATTGTACAGCATTGTTTCCTAATCATTAATTATTTTAATTGGCTGGTTTATTTAAATTTGATTAAGTCAAAAATTTTATAAAGACCAATATTGTTAAGGTCTTGTTTCTTGTATTGGTTGAAGGTCATTATTATTCTAATTCAGCAGCTGTCTTATTCACCATTTTGAACGCTTTCATCGTTGTAATGTCAAATCAACTTATCAACTTTAATTTCCTTAAGTCTTTTTTAGAAGGGGCCGTGCTATTACCCAAATATATATATATATATATATATATATATATATATATATATATATATATATTGTTCAAATACAAATCGTGTTGCTTAAAGGGGCCTAGTCCTTGTAAGTCGTTGAGCCTCATGATTCTCGATTTTAATAGCAACAGATTCATTTGGGGCTTCTCAGTCGAATGGACACGTAAAATGCCGCTTAACAAATAATTTTGCTTATAACGGAAAACAAACGGACCTTTTCCGTTGACACTGGGAGACCCTTGAAAGACCTAACGAGTGATATTTGTCTGGGCTGATAAAAGGCACAAACTGCAAAAACTAAATTGCAGATATATCCCCAAACACCAGAGATAATGCACCTCTTGACTCATAGAAGAGACACCCTCTATATACAATAAATACACACTCACAGTGTGTGGTCGCATTCAACTGGCAAGGCGATGCTCACTGTCTTTTTCAACATTCAAGGTCAGATATTCGTATAATTCTTCGATCATGGAGAAAACAATGACGTGTGCTGTAAGAAACTCCATAACTCCATACGCTCCGCAAGTCCATCAGAAACAGACGGCCTGGGCTGCTCATGGAGGGAGCGATTCTGTTCCAGGATAATGCACGTCCACATGTCTCCAGCGTCACGCAAAGTGAAATGACCAAGTTCGAATGGAAACAGCTCGACCATTCACCCTACAGCCCTGATATGTCGCCTTGCGACTTCCACATGTTTGGTCCTTTTTTTTTAAAAAAAAAAAAGAAAGAAAGGAAGCCTAGAATGGACTCGCTTCATCTTGGAGGAGGAACTGGAGGACTATGAGGTGGACAGAAATTCTGGCAATAGGGAAATCTTTGGCTCGTGAAACGGAGGGGCAGATGTGCTCAGGTCGCTGGTGATTACTTTTAAGTAAAGACTTCAACTATACCGGCATGTAACATTTGTCCACATCCCAGCCATTTTGTGTATGGACGTAAAACAATTATTTGAATATTTTTTCTGCTGTGTTCTTTGACAGGAAACATTCTGTAAAACTATTTCTCAGTGAAGTGGGATAATGAAAGATGTGTGTATGGTGAGCAATGGCTACAAGTTGCATAACATGTTTTGTTCTGTACCTGAATATGTGGATGATACACAGGATGTCCGGAAATTGCCGTTGCAAAATTTTTGTACTTGTAAAGTGGAGTGAGTAGATAATGTTCTGAATTGGAACCCATGTCCGGAAACATATTGTTTCTGTGCTACAAACATTTGAAAACTTGTTGGTAACACGACCACTTTCACAAGTAATTGAATAGGCGTGACCCAGTACATCACTTGTCTTACAGTTCCGCTCATTAAAAGGCAAATAAATTGATCACGTTTTCGTTAACTGGTTCTCGTCAACGCGATGCAGTACGGCCTCCTCCAATTAGGGCGGGAAGCGTCTCCTTGGAGAACCTCAGTTATGCCTGCTGAAAGCGAAGGTTCCCTTTATCGAAGCAGTTGGCTAATGGTGGCGAAAAGTGTATGCAGCGGCGTCGGACACTGTGAAGGACAATTTTGAGAAAGGCGACGAGCAACTCTTCCATTACCATAAGCATCGCCATTCAAAAGGACTATGTCGGTGTAGTCTGCAAACACGTACTCAGCGTTGTTGCTCTAACACTCACAAACACGTGAATAAGGCTCAAAGCCGGTCAGAGAGGTAGGGTAGATGTCTAATGACATAATCCGATCTTGCTGCATACCTACGGAGCAAACATGTTTTGAAGGTTACCAGAGATAATAGTAGGGGCAAATGGCATGTCTTTCTTTTGTCGCGGAGTGGTGTGGTCTTTCCAGTTCTGAGGAGTAGTCAGAAGCGGTAAGCTAGTGCTAAAATGCTTCCCTGTATGCTTGCCTGTACACTTCGATCGAGGTAATATGTTTCAGAGCCTACATATTCGCTGTGAGTGCTGTTCCTAATACTTCCACCAGCTACTTGAGGATCATTATTCATTTCCTGAAATATTATTACGTGGCAGATGAAACACTTTCGACAGTTGGCATCTTGGTATCCATATCATTGTTATCAGTTACGTTTTCAGGGAAGTGGGAAATTAATCTCCACCTCTTTTAAATGCACTTTGTGAGTATAAGAAATAAATCTTCCTAAAAACGTTTGCTAACTTCTATTTGGTTCGTGCTTGTAACTTTCTCGTTGTTGGTGACAACCCCTAAAATACGCCAGATGTTCTCATGTTCATGTAATGAAGTAATTTGTGTGGTTTTGAGTTTCAGTATAACTATAAAACAACCTCTTAAATTGTTTAATCCCGATACAGCAAGTCTTTAGACTTGGGAGTAAGGCTGACGTAATACTACTGACACACATTGCATTGTACCATGGTCAGTTAGCAGCACTTTGTACACATATTTTGAGTTTTGGCAAGCAGCTACACTAATTTCAAGCACACAATAATTTCAAGCGCTCATACAGCACAGTGCTTTCTTAGACGTACCCACAGCTCAGTGCATTAGTAATAATACACAGGTTTGTCACGTCACAATGAACAGTTTCAAATGTTGGTTGTTGACGTGGAAGTTGTTGAGGGTATCATTGATATTTATTTCTCATGTTCAAGAATTAATCATTGAAGCCAGCTTATCCTGTGTGTTTGAAAAATTGTGGAGTTAGAGAAGCACCATGAAGCATCACACAGATAGGAGTATAAAACTAAAGATTACACACTGCTATAATAAATACGTTATAGTAGGAAGTTTTCACAATTCACACCAATGAATTTCAAACAAGAAGAATTCCAAGAAGAAGTTTAATCGCAAGAGGGTTTTCAAGAGGAAAACAGACACCACACGATAACACAGGATTGTGCTACCCACACTGACAAGTACAGGCTTCACCTTGCACAGATAGACATACACACTTACTTGTTCCTTCGTTAGTGAAGCTATTCTTATAACAGATTCTTGTAATTACACAACATCATGTAGAGAGACTTAGGAAAATGAAAACAGTTTATTTTACTATTTATTCATTTTTAATGAAATGGTGAAAAGTTTCCATTTTTATGTTTATTGAAAATGTATAAATTCATTTCTAATGGGTGAATGTTTAGCACTCTTTGGAATCTCTGTAGTACAAACACGCTTTAATCCGTTCTTCGATTTATTCAGCAACTTGTACAAATATACACCAAAACTTAACAAACATAATTAATGCCAAAATTTTGCTTTTAATAGGGCAACATGGTTTCATAGGTGATGGGTTTTGTGTGATGCTTACGTTTGTCATAACTAAGGTAGTAAAACAAACAGAGAGCACAACATACAACGTATCTAGATTTTTGATCGTGTATGTTTTTGCGGTAAGTACAGAGAAATTATCTTTGTTATATTACGAAACTCAGATGACCCAAATCATTTAAAAATAAAATGTTTGTTGGAGACAGTACATTTTCGTTTAAACTGCGAGGCATTGTTATTATTGCATTCGTAAGTTATGAGTTTCGCTAGCTATGAGCATGACAAATCTTTTATGTTGTTTCTCCATTTAGAAATGATAATATTCTGGAGCTTGTAGAACTGCACATCTGAAGATGAACTGTACTGTTTCCAAAATTGATGATCTTGCGACCTCATACTCCAAATTAGCTAGGTGTGTAGCAAATTTATTGAAAAAAAATGATATTGTTCATAGATATAATAATGTATTAATCACGTGTTCCTGAAGAAATAAACTATAAAAGAATTTAGACGACTTTCCTCGTCTAAATGCATTACCTTATATCAATATTGGCGAGCTGTCTGTCAGTGATGATTAGCTGGTGTTTTACCACAAGATACCTGCTTTTAAATAGTGTTAATTAGCTGTCCATGAAATTATCTTCACACAAACAGGAACTCCATAGATCTGATCATGTTCTACAAACTGACTAATGTAATTAAGGCAAAGTCCTCACTCACTGGTCCATCATCACACAGCCTAAAATGATACGGCCAAAAACTTGAAATTTGAAGACGGTGTTGATCTTATACAGTAGGCATCGTTTAAAAAGGGATTTTTCGAAATTCCACCCCTCATCATGTGAATTAAAGGACGAATGGTTTTTTTAATGAATATGTCGCCATTAAGGCAATTTTGAAGCTAGGTCTACAGAAACTGGTATATGGTTTCTCGGTCATTTACTTCTACAGCCATATTATGCAAACCACTAAGCAGCGTATGGCAGAGGTTACTTTCCATGGTAGAAATATCTTCTTGTTCCATTAATGTATGGAGCGTGGGAGCATGACTTTGAAGTCCTACGAACACGAAGTAATTCATCTAATCTTGCCCTCCCTGCAACAGCGGTACAGCCAGTTCCTGAAATTTTTTAAGTATGCATTCTCGGGACAGTTTCTAATATCTCCGAATGTCTACCAGTTCAGTTGTTTCAGTATCTCTGTGACACTTTCTTATAGGTCAAACAAACCTGCGCCCATTCGTGCGGCCCTTCTTTGTATACATTTAATATCCCCTGTTAATCCCATTTCGTAAGAGTACACATACTAGAATATTCTAGGATTGGTCCCAAGAATAGTATGTTAGTAATATCCTTTGTAGACTGATTGTATTTCTCTAGTATTCTACCAGTAAATGGAAATATGCGATCTATTTTACCTATGACTGAGCCTACGTTCCATTTCATATTCCTATAAAGTGTTACACTTTGTTTGTCTGAGTTAACCGATTCCAACTGTGCCTGATTGATTCAGTATAGTCTGGGAGGTGAACTACGTAATGCTCAAGTAACATGCGAAAATCATATGAAAATTCGTCTAGTGGTTTTGGTGAAGCGTGTTCAAACAGACAGACTGACACGATAGTTTCACAGGATGCGAAGCGTAAGCCATATACAAGGTTCGCTTCGTGTGGCGACATGGTATTACCTCCGCATGCCTACACGTTACATAGCGCGTCTTTCCCAAATATCCAACCACATAACTAATGTTTTGTTACAAGAACGAAGAGGCAATAAATGACAGTGATTTGTCATGACTCGGATGCGAAGTCCTTCAGGTAAATTAGAATTATTACAGTCAGTTCTAATTGCATTTACTCATTAATGGCAGGCTGTTAAAGTAGTGTACGAGCATATGGAATAAGGTCATAGATATGTGACTGACTGGAAGACTTCTTGAACAATACAACCCAGTATGTTGTCCTCCACCGTGCGTGTTCATCAGAGACAAGGATTTCGTCAAGAGTGACCCAAGCAAGTGTCATAGGACCGCTGTTGTTTTCCACATATATAAAGAAAGAACTGGCAGACAGTGTGATCACCGAACTGCGATTGTTTACTGATGATGCCGCGGTGTACGGTCAGGTGGCTTGCGGAGTATGGATGTAGATGTAGATGTAGAGGTGTCGAAGTTGAGTGAGTGTAGAAAGATACAAGACAAAATTTCCAGCTGGTGTGATGAATGGCAGCCAACCCTAAATGTGGAAAGATCGAAGTTATTACGGATTAGTAGGAAGGTCAAACCAATAATGTAGTATTATTAGTGTCCTGCTCGACACTATCAAGTGGTTTAAATATCAGGGTGGAACATTGTAAAGCGATAAAGGTGGAACGAGCTGTCAGGGATGGAAAGTGATCGGCTTCGGTTTACTGGAAGAATTTTAGGAAAGAGTGGTTCACCTGTAAAGAAGATCGCATGTAGGACGCTGGTGCGACCTATTCTGGAGTACTGCTCAAGTGTTTCGGATTCGTACCAGGTCAGATTGAAGGGAGACATCGAAGTAATTCAGAGGCGGGACATTATATTTGTTACCTGTAGGCTTGAACAATACGCAAGCGTTAAGGAGATTCTGCGGGAACACAAACGGGAATTCATGGAGGGAAGGCGACGTTCTTTTCGAGAAGCACTAATGAGAACATTTAGAGAACTAGCATTTGAAGCTGGCTACCGAGTGGCCGTATTGCCGCCAAAATACAAGGGTAAGTCAATTATTATCTACAGTTTAGTTATTTCTTTTATTTCGGTAGTACTGTCGTTGCACGTTAATGAAGCATGCTTTGTTGATTTGTTGTTATATATTTGCAATTTTCAAGCCGATAGGTTAGTTTCGTTATCGCTGCCGTGCTGAAAGTCATGGCTGCTCCTCTGTCTATTTGCACCAAAGAAGATCAACATTCAGTGATCGGTTTTTTGTGGTCGCAATCCGTATCAGAGGCCGAAATTCATCGACGACTTTCGGTACGGTACGGGAACAGTGTTTTGTCACAACGGAGTGTCTACTAATGGATTCAAAAACTCCGCAATCGTCACACAAGTGTTACGCACGATGCAGGAGCCAGACGACCGTTTACCGCCACAAATGAAGAAATCGTTGAGCGTTCACGTGAAATGATTCTCTTAGAAAGACGATTAACTACTGACGAAGTGGCAAATTGTCTGCAAATTAGTCACGGTTCTGCCTACAAAAGCATTCACAACAGACTTGGGTTTCATAAAGTTTGTGCGGACGGGTCCCAAAAAAATCACACACTTTCATAAACAAACGCGCTTGGACTTCTACAAAAAAAAAATTTGGATCGCTATCGTAACGAAGGGGACAACTTCTTAGACAGGATCATTATTGGTGATGAAACATGGATCTATCATTACGAGCCGGAGAGTAAACGGCAGAGTATGGAATGGAAACATCCAAATTCGCCGTGCAAGAGAAATTTCCAGTCCCAACTGTCCGCAGGAAAACTAATGCTTACGGTTTTTTGGGAAGCACAAGGTTTAGCACTGGAACATTATGGGGAAAGGGGCACAACAATAAACATTGTACGTTACATTGAGATGCGTACTGCCAGGCTAAATCCTGCAATTCGAAGTAAACGCCGAGGATTGCTGTCAAAAGGTGTTTCGTTGTTGTATGCCTATGCCCGTACGCATACTGCTGCCCACACTGGTGAAACGCTCCAGAAACTCAAATTAGAAGTACTAGATCATCCTTCATATAGTCCCGATCCTGCCGCTTCTGACTATCACTTGTTTGGTCCACTCTAACAGGCATTAAGGGTCGCTCGATTTGCCTCGGACGAAACAGTGAAGGAAGCGGTGCATTCATGGCTCGCAGCTCAACCGAGAACCTTCTTTTATGAGGGTATCAGGAAGCCTGTACAAAGATTGACCAAGTGCGTTGAAAAGCAAGGAGACGATGTCGAAAAAATGATGTTGTTGTAAGCTTCCTACTTGATTACAATAAAATTTTATAACTACTTTGCGGATAATGATTGAATTATCCTCGTACATTGCGCGTAAGGACCACGAAGATAAGATACGAGAAATGTGGGATCATACAGAGGCATATAGACAGTCGTTTTTCCTTAGTTCTATTTGCAAGTGCAACAGGAAAAGAAATGACAAGTATTGGTACAGGATACCCTCCGCCACGCACCGGACGGTAGATGTTGTTATAGTAGTCAGTTTCAGATCAATAGGAGTTTCCACAATCACAATAACAACAGGTAAAACCAAATTAAGTGAAGACATTCTCTCACATTCTAGCGTTGAAAGTATTGCTCTGGGCTGTATTACGAAGTTTTTAATAATGATGGTGGCAGATATAAAGCAAGAAATGGACTATATCTAATCACTTAAAGGTAAATGAAACTCTTACTTCTTCAGGCACTCATTCTCTAAATACGTTTTCGCAATGACATTTCGTATATTTTAAAGCTCAACTGCTAGTAGGCGTTTATATATACTTGTGTAACACAAATAATATGAAGATGATGAAGAATAAATTAATGAACAAATTAATCCATGGGTTGTGAATAGAGCTCACTGTTTTATGTAATTACAGTGATACTCGGCGTGCGTTGGTGATAGGAGGGACATTTAAACCCTAGCTGGCGATTGTGCTTTTCGTAGGTAAACACGAGTACTTCTGAAGCATTAAGTTTATTGGAGTAGAATTGTCCTGCGTATAAAGTCTGGTGGACGGCAAACAGGATGCCGTTAAGTCACGAATACCTGCAGACACTTGCAAGAGTAGCAGGCTTCCCGCTGCGAACTATCAAGTTTGTTATTGTAAGGCTGCATTCCTGACAACTCAGGAAAGCAGCCAGACACTCGAAGCCATCCGCTGTTGAAAACTCACCCGAGTACTGGGAACTGCCATGGCATGGAACATGTGAGAAGAAATGGGAGTTCCTGAACCACCCGCCAGCAGCCATAAGATGGCAAATTTTCATCCTGCTAATTTTTATCGTCGCTTAGTGATACAATCTCTTTCGCTGAATGGGCCAATCCTTGATGTCCAGTGCTTGGTGTAAGGAACCCCTTCTTTTACAGTTTTACAATTTTGTTTCGCGTCTGCAAATACCAAGTAGAATTCAGAAAGTAAAGCGGTACTGCAGAACGCGTACAGTCTGGAATAAGGATTTCAGTTCCCGCGTTGACAAAAGGAGCCGCTGGACCAAATGGCATTGCGGTGAAAGATGGTGAGAGGCGCTGTTGCTAGACATGAGAACGTCCTTACGTCAGCAGGAAAGGTACCTAGGCCTACGAGAGACTGGCTGCGGCGGCTACACCACGAATTTAGGCCTGAGCTCGCTCAGCTCAGCAGACAAACTACGTTTGTACATCTGTTACCTCATAACTACGTGTGCACGTACAAAGGAGAATGGCATTTTCTACCGGAATCCGCTATTATGCAGCCTGACTGTTACTAGTCCTACAATGATCACAAGTCCACAGGCCTACTTATACTCGTAATTTGTTGCGGCTGTACTGGGGTACAATAAAATTAAAAACATGGCAAAATGATTATCAGTGACATAAGGCACCCTTGTTTGTATCAAATGAGGACTCTTCAGCAGGAGTGACTAAATGCTATAAACAGCCGTTATACTATTTATATCGCGTACTGATCTTAAATTAAATTTTGTTGCAGTACTTTTAACCAGTAAAACTTCATTCCAATAAGAGATGCAGTTATCGTTAGTACGTACACGCCCAGCTGCGAAGTAAAAGGTTTAGAAACGCATTTTGTCTGCTGAGCTAAGCGAGCGAGCGAGCTCAGAACTACCTGCGTGACGTATTTGCCGCGGCCTGTCTTTCTCGTGGACCTCGTGAGGTACTGTACGTAGAGATAGCACAGTTCTTCTAGCGCGAAGCAAGTAAGGTTGCCTAACAAATATTTGCTAATAAAAGTCGATTTTTCCACGAGAGGTATTAGAAGAAGCCTACAGGTCATAACTATTTTCTTACAATACTATTACAACGCCAGAAATCGATCATCTCAAATAAATACTCGTAAATGAATAATGTTTAAGCTGACGAAAATGTACGAACGGCTATAAAATGTCGCGAGTGTAAGTACGAGGCACAGGATGCGCTCCATATTTGTCAGTCGCTGATAGGATGCCTTCCTACCTAGTTATGTAATATGTAAATAGTTGCTTTTCAATCAATCATTATTAGCTGTGTCGACATTATCAGTTTACGGTGTACAAGAACGAAGGACGGACTGTCTTAATCCCCACAAGACTCGAATGGAAAAGCACGCCCAGTCATACTGTACGCCTCTTATATTACCTTCTATGGGCTGACTGGCTAAACTCAGACAAATGGTTGCTGAAGGGGGTTAGGACGTCAGACGAGCCGGCTTGAAGCAGGAGAGGCACCACAGCACATTTTAATTTTCACTGTCTACACTTTTACAAATAAATTCATAAAACTTTGTCAGTATGACCAGGAAGGATTCAGGATTACACTCATGGCAACAGAAGTTCAAAAACATAACAAAATAATTTTTTTTACATGTGAAATTTTGTCATTTTTTTGCTAATTATTTTCTGCATATGTTGCTAAAGGTACACTTTTCTTCATAAATGAGAGAGAGTCTTCGATGAATTTTGCACGCCACACAAACCACACTTACCGGTGTATGAAGCTCTAGAATTTATTTAATTTATGAAAAAATTACTGAGCTGTTACATTTTAAAATTCATGTTTGGATAACCTCAAATTTTATAGTTAATTATCTCAATTTTTACCACAGTATTCAATAGATTTGGAAAATTCTTGAGTTTGTCATTAAGGAGTTTGTGTTTAATAAGCGTACCAAGTTTGAAAGTAATAGGCTATTTGTTTTGGATTTTACATGTACCTAAGTACAGAAATTTGTGTTTTGCGGAAAATTGCCGTAATGCTTCTTCTTGTATTTATTAGTCTTTTAGAACCGTCCAGCACGATAAGCAAGTTCTTTTTCATTTTCTAAATCAGTTTTCTTTCTTTTCACATTCCTATAATGCACTCTTCTTGATTTTATCACCTCAAAAACTTGTATATCTGTTCTCACTGCAGGCTCTCTGCCTGTCGCATACAAAGCTTTGATGCAGTTCACTCCGGCCTTAATTCTCATTTTTTCTAAAACATATTTCCTGCTTTGCACACCATCGTTAAAACATGAAACTGCATCATAAACACCAATAGCAAGAGTATCTCTTCCCAAAAAATTGTTTTTGAAAATCTTTCCCATACACGTGACTTAAAACTTTCATTTGGTTTTGAGTACCGCCAGGAAGACATTTCTTCAATAAGTTTTCATTTGCAAGGTTCCTGAATGTAGGTTTGATGACTTTCATTACAGCAGTTGGTAGAGAATTCCTGTGATGATATTCTTCACCATCAGCAAGTGACCTTTGGTAGCCACACCACGATTGAATTCCTTTTTCGCGCCGATTGTGGATAGGGCTATTGTCTATGGACATTTTGGGGAGTATAAGCCCCAATCTGCTTGCTTCATATTTTTCAAGTCCGCTGTGTTCCACAAAACAACACAGCCAAAAAAAATCGTTTCGAAATTCATAACACCACACTACAAGGCCTTCAAAACAGAGAACAAACAAAATCAGCGATCAAAACAATGCATGTCAGTAGCAGCAGAGAATGTATCGATATCAATAGTCCTTCCTTTCACGTATGACAATCTCTGGCGCAAATATAAACATTCGAATCCTGCAGAGCAAATTACACGAACGTATGACAGGAGAACGCTGTGCAAAGGGGTATGGCGCTGCATCTTGGTACACTTCAAATAACGTGACTTGTAATCTCTCAAATATATATGTTTTATACAGCAAACTATTCAAGAACAGGCATATATTTGCAAAATCGATTTTTTTAAATTTTAGACTTTCTACCCTCCTTACGCATTCGATTCCTCGGTCATCTGCCTCACAACATCGCGATAAGACTCCTGCAGCGAGACAATTATCGCGGGCAGTAGCCTATGACAGCGCAGTCACCGGAACGCCATGTCGGCCGCCGAGGAGTGAGCTACCTGGGGGGAGAGGATAAAGTCTTGCGGTCAGCCAGCGTGGAAAACGGACGAGACCCTCGCCTCAAAGCCCCTAAGCACGCCAGATGAAAGCGGTAGACTGTCATCTCGCCGCCACCCAACCAACAGATCGACGGTTCACACCGACCTCACACCTGTTGCACGCGCTTCCACTCGAGACGTGAGTCTGTCGGGTTTAAAGATGGTTCATTTCCCCTCCTACGAGTCAGTTACTAAGTAGTGTCTATGCTTTCTCAAATCAGCCCTGACACATCTGATTGTATTAACTGTGTGACCAATTTAAAAAAAAATCAGATTAATAATTTCACCCTACTCTTTCATTCATTTGTTGGGTATATTCCAATCTCCGTCTTCTCCAATTGCTATCATCCTGTCCCGTCTTATTATCAGTGTTTTTCATATCTTCTTTTCTTCGACGATTCTTCGTAAGACGTCCTCATTCCTCACCTTGTCAGTCCATCCAATTTTCAAAATTCATTTGTAGCATCATATCTCAAACACTTCGATTCTCTTCCGTTCCCGTTTACATACAGTCCGTAACACACCACTATACAGTGCTGGACTTCAACCGTACGAGTACATTCTCAGAAATTTCTTTCCGAAATTTAAGATTTATGTTTGTTACGAGTAGATTTGTTTTGGCCACATTCCTTTTGGCTAGTATGCTTTTTATGTCCGCGTTGCTTCCTCCGCTTGTGTACTTCAACCTCCAAGGTAGCAGAATTCCTTCGTTTACCTCGTCGCCACCAGTTATGATAAAGCTGTCGGTTTTTGTAACTAATTCTTTCAATCTTAAAAGTTTGTGATTCATTTCCTTGTGAATCTTCAGTTCCAGAACAAGCAGCAGAAAGTGCTTTCACTGACTCTAAAATCGAAAAGTCTCTGGCGCACGTCGATAGTAATTTCTGCTTCCTTGACAGCAGTGTTAAAGAAATGGAACCCATCGGGATGCCCTTGCAGAAGCAGTTAGAAATAGTTGAGAAACGCAAATACAAGGTGAGTGACGTTAGAGATGATACTGTGACGCAGTTTTGGCAAGAAATCCAGGGTGTTCGGCTTTTGCACTACCTGTGACATCCTCACAAGCTTGATCGTACATCTCTCCATGAATATTTCAACACATATGCACCATCAGTGTACTGTGACATGGTGAGATCATTTTCCTCCTTCAAATACCGAGTGATCAAAAAGTCAGTAAAATTTGAAAACTTAATAAACCACCGAATAATGTAGATAGACAGGTAAAAATTGACACACTTGCTTGGAATGACATTGGGGTTTTATTAGAACCAAAAAAAGGAAAAAAAAAGAACAAAGTATTGCTAGACGCGTGAAAGACCTCTTGCGCACGTAGTTTGTTGATGATCGTGTGCTCAGCTGCCACTTTCGTCATGCTTGGCCTTCCAGGTCCCCAGACCTATGTCCGTGCGATTATTGGCATTGGGGTTACCTGGAGTCGCAAGTGTATCGTGATCAATCGACATCCCTAGGGATGCCGAAAGACAACATCCGACGCCAATGCCTCACCATAACTCCGGACACGCTTTACAGGGCTGTTGACAACATTATTCCTCGACTACAGCTATTGTTAAGGAATGGTGGTGGGCATATTGAGCCTTTCCTGTAAAGAACATCATCTTTGCTTTGTCTTACTTTGTTATGCTAATTATTGCTATTCTGATCAGATGAAGCACCATCTGTCGGACTTTTTTTGAACGTTTGTATTTTTTTGTTTCTAACAAAACCCCATGTCATACTAAGCATGTGTGTCAATTTGTACCTCACGATCTACATTATTCCGTGATTTATCCAGTTTTCAAATTTATACTGACTTTTTGATCACCCAGTACATCCTTTCTGATTGCGACAATGAGTCACTGAACTAAATTTAGGTAAATACCTCCGACTTCATCGCCCAGCAGACTGAAAGGTGAGGAGCGATACACTAGTAATGTCATAGAAGATCAAAATTTTAGTAAGTAGATGTGACCGAAAATTCTTTAACTACCACGGTGTAGATTTGAAAATAAAAAAAATTAAGCACTCTGAAATAGATCTCCTTAATGTAATCTACGATATTTAAAACGCATATTAAGATACCATAGTACGCTATAGCATAATTCAGAAATGGATTCCAGTTGAAATTACCGTTTTATGGTAAATATTAACATAATATTCTCATGATTATTTTCCAATACATTTCACCCATTTTCGTTACTTACATATGTACATAATTTGCGTGTTGATGTTACATAAAAGACGTAATGTTAGTAATGTAGTGGATCCGTAATCGCGGAGAGTAGGTTTCGAATCACGGAATGCTCATTCTGGTTTAGGCTTTCTACAATAGGCCTACTTGTAAGGCAAAATGTTTGATCAGGTGAACATCTGCAACTGAGAAGCGTATTAAAAGGATAACTATCCTTTTCGGTTGCAAGTAGGCAACGACCTTGCCACACTGGTATCACCGGTTCCCGTCAGATCATCGAAGTTAAGCGCTGTCGGGCTGGGCTAGCACGGATGGGTGACCATCCTGTCTGCCGACCGCTGTTGGAAAGCGGGGAGCACTCAGCCCATGCGAGCCAAACTGAGGAGCTACTTGATTGAGAAGTCGCGGTCCCTTTCTCCGGAGACTGACATACGGCCGGGAGAGCGGTGTGCTGACCACATGCCACTCCACATCCGAGGCCAGTGACGCCTAAGAGCCGAGGATGACACGGCGAATGGTCTGTACTGTTGGGCCTTCATGGTCTGTTCGGGAGGAGTTTATTTGTTTTTTTCTGGTCGCAAGTAATTTTCTTAATTTAGTCTACGACCGGTTTAGAAGTTTTAAGTTTCATCATCCAAATAACAATGAGAACATAAATGTGTGGCGCTCGGGCGAGTCATTCATGGGCCAACACACTCGTGTCAAACAAACGCACGGGAATGCTGGGTTAGCAACCACAGCGCTCACCTTGACAGCATGAGGTAGTGGCTATCCTACACTCCCAAGCGTCTGTTTGACGGGGGTGTTTTGAATAACATGGCCCGACCTCCACACATTTACGTTCTCATAATTATTTGGTGGCAGGTTCGAAACCTGTAGTGGAATAAACTGAAGTGGATTTTTATTCTGTAAATTTTTAAGTAATTTAACACGAATTATTTATAGCTATGCCTGCGTATCTCTCTTCTCTCTTACTTCTATAATCTAAACATATGCTCCACACCTGGTAACCTTAACTTCGTTTTTAAATTTTTGTAACCGTTTGTGAAAGAATGTGTAGCTCAAGATGGCTTCAAACAATTCGCGCAACCACGAGTCATTCTGATTTCAAACAGGTGATGTGAAATTGAATTTATTCTTCATGCGATAATTGTGAGGACCATCATCTTTATCTGCAATAACTCTAACTACAGACACTGTGGAAGCCGGCCGCGAAGTTCGAGCGGTTCTTGTCGCTTCAGTCCGAAACCACGCGACTGCTACAGTCACAGGTTCGAATCATGCCTCGGGCATGGATGTGTGTAATGTCCTTAGGTTTGTTAGGTTTTAGTAGTCTTAAGTTCAAGGGGACTGATGACCACAGCTGTTAATTCCCATAGTGCTCCGAGCCATTTGAACACTGTGGAATGCATTGCACGTGATATCGGGCTTCAGTTGCTGTAGGGTATGCTGTCCTTTCTTCTACATGTACTCTGGGTCGACATGCGTTACTGACGCCCCACAGTCACACTATACACTCGCGATGTGAGTTAGAGCATATACTCAAATGTCGCGTGTGGCTTTACAGTTGTCAACTAAGAACTTATGTTCATTCTGTGAAGCGGTTTATGTATGTGGGATATTGCAGATGTTGGCCCGATATCTAATCTCCTAGGTGCTGTGACCATTGCCGTCTTGCACCGAATAGTACCTCAAGTTCACAGTCGATTTACGGACGTGCCATGTTCATTATACATCTGTCTGTAACGGACTGCCAGATATCTTATCTACATTCACGCCTTACATCGGAACATTCGGGCAGCACATCCTCAAACGCACAACCCTTCCCATGACTTTCTGCCACTAGACTTACCCGCAGCATTACGTAAAGAATCAGAGTAGAATTCTCATCGTAATCAGCAACGGCTTCTCCCGCAAGGCGAAGGAAGGCTCTACGCTCTAGAGAGTGCGTTACACTTCGAAACCCACGCGCGTGGTGGAGGGAAGTGGAGAGGGGTGATGAGCATAGCGTATATAAACCACGGAGGAACGTCTTGGCAGCATCAGTCATTGCCTGCTTGCAGTCTACCATCTCCAGCAGCGGCAATGAGGATCCTGGTAAGTACCCAACTGTACCGTACTCCTGTTTCCATTTTGTAAAGCGTTTCGGGGATACTTAGTGCATTCATTTGTATCTGTCGTATTCTCGTGGTATTTTTTCTGAACCACACTGATTGCAGTTAGGAGTGTTAAAACACTCCTTCATTCTGGATCCTTCACTTCTGCACAGTTTCGGTTGTGATGTCATTTTCATGAGATTGTAGTAAAAACCCCTAAACGGACATTTTTGAGTACAGTAGTGGTTTGGCGATATAGTTAATTCTGAAAATTTGAGATCTACTTACGGAAATATTCTATTTTCTTAAAAATATACTACCGATTTTTCCAGCCCAGGTCGTGGAATTCAAAACCAAGTGTTAGAGATTCTAAAGGACTACATACTGATGAAATCGCAAGTCCTATAATTATGTGTCTTACCAAAAGCAGTGTCAGTTATCAAGTCTGTCTATTAGTGTTCACTATTAGGCACCTTCTTTTTGAAGTCTAACAGCATAGTGTGTACGTTTTCTACATAAAAATGAAAACAAATAGAATGTATTGGCCAAATAAGAATATTTCTCTTTATAGACACCGAGTCGGGTTGTTATTCGGGAGGATCGCAGTTCGAATCCCTGTTTGGTTAATGAGACTTAAATTTCCCGCGGTTTCCATAAAAGGGCAAGGCAAATACTAGGTTGGATCCTTCTAGAAAGACACGGCTTGTTTTTTCCCCGTCCTTGCCTAATTCGGGACATTAAACACTAACATCTTCGTCGCCAATATTTCAACCTCAACAAACAACTCTTCCTCAAACTTGACTCCTGCTGTTCGTTACTTCATAATACTTTTTCCTGAAATATAATCTCCTCCAACTATAGAGTTCGATTACATAGTCATGAATGCCCTGTTTTATGTACCCACTTTTCGTAATTGTATTTTCTATTTTATTTTTCCTCCAGTATCTTTTCTTTCCAATTTTCTATTCTTGAAGCGTGTAATACAACAGCTTATTTGATCACATTGTTAGGTTAGGTTAGTGTTTTTTAACGTCCCGTCGACAACGTGGTCATTAGAGACGGAGCGCAAGCCCGGGTTAGAGAAGGATGGGGAAGGAAATCGGCCGTGCCCTTTCAAAGGAACCATCCCGGCATTTGCCTGAAACGATTTAGGGAAATCACTGAAAACCTAAATCAGGATGGTTGGAGACGGGATTGAACCGTCGTTCTCCCGAATGCGAGGCCAGTGTGCTAACAACTGCGCCACCTCGCTCGGTACCAGATTGTTGTACTTCAATTTATACCAGTTCTGAATTCCATCATTTGAAAGAGAATGTTCTATTTGCCTTTAGTTTCACTTACCGCATTCTTGATTCAGTATTTCTCCAGTCCTTCCTGCCTAACTACAATTCTCGTAGCCTTACAGATGATGTCCTATTGAAAAAGGTATATTATGTAGTTGTTAGTTATCTAACAAACACACTGACAGGAGCTTAAGCAGCCAAATGCTGAATGGTTAATTGACAGTAACTCTTTGATGCATGATATTCACTACAGTAGACAGTTTTAGTAGTCACTTCTGTTGCGTTTTCAGTCAGTTACGAGCCTGCAAATACTTGCAGGGCACAACAACCGTAGGGAGTGCCTACTGCAGTGGACTATCAGGATTTTCAGCCTCAGGGCTGATTGAGAACCCCAAAGAAGCGACCATTGCCGGCTGTCCACTATAGCCCAGCTTTACCTGGGAACTGCGTTTAACAGGTCTCACTTGAGAGAATGAGTTATTTCCGATGTGCGGTATATCCATTTGAGTTGCACAAATGACTTAAAGACAGTTATTATACATAATCTCATCACTCTGTACTGTTAGTTTACATTTGGCAAGTAGCCAAAACAAAAAAGAAAAAAAAAACAGTGGTAGCATGCAAACACCAACGGCTACAGAAATAACACTGGCAAGTAAACTAATTCCTAGATCAGCCTCAATAGAATGCGCAGTGACAACCAGTCGCTCTTTAGCCTTGTCTACGGAAAGGATATGGCATCGAAGAAGACTCCGTCTGGTAGTGGTATTCGAAAACTAAACCCCTTTCAGAGTTTCCTAACAATGCCGTCTAAATCTCCAGCCCAGGAAAATTACATTATCCAGGAAACAGACACACATCCAATGTACGGCAATCAGAAGCGCTGAAAATCAGCTATCGTGGAAGGTAAACAGTGGCTGCACTGGAAATGCACAATACATGACTTAACTTTCTTTAACGATTACTGGGATTATGTATCCTGCAATTTTCCTAATGTGCAAGCTACTATATATTTGACTTGTCTTCTGGTTCTACAGTTATACACGAGATATTAACACTCACATGAAGTAGTTCAAGAAAATAGAACTATATGAGTAACCATAGCTACACTAGCAGTGCTTGATTTTAATGTGTCTTCCAGGTGTGCGTGTTGCTGTTCGGACTGGCTCTGGCCGAGGAGAAGCAAGTGGAAAAGCGTGGGCTGATTGGCTCCCTGGGTAGCTATGGCGGCGTTGGGTACGGATCGACTATCGACCACGGCATCGGCGCCAGCAGCTACAGCAGCGGCGGGATCAGTGGTGGATACGGGGGTGGCTACGCTGGTGGTTATGGAGGCGGCTTTGGAGGCGGCTATGGTGGTGGCTTTGGAGGCGGCATCGCCTCTGGTGTTGGAGGAGGTCAAGTGACCAACATCGCCATCACCAAGCAGGTCCCCGTCCCGTACCCAGTACCAGTGCAGCGTACTGTCCCAGTACCAGTCAGAGTTCCTGTCACGGTGCCAGTCAACAGGCCGGTACCGGTGCCCGTCCCACAGCCGTACCCTGTCCCCGTGCAGAGGCCAGTCCCAGTACCCGTGAGTGTCCCTAGCCCAGTCCCCGTACCAATACCACAGCCCGTCGTCGTCAACCAGCCGGTACCTGTCGTCGTGGGAGGCGGAGCTGGTGTCGGCGGAGGTCTCGGAGGCGGCTACGGCGGCGGCATTGGAGGAGGCTACGGTGGAGGCTACGGTGGAGGCTACGGTGGTGCCATCGGCGGTGGCTACGGTGGTGGCTATGGCGGTGGCTACGCTGGGGGTATCTCTGGAGGCTACGGAGGCTACGGGAAATACAGCCACTAACATCAGCAGCTGACCCCAACATCTCAAACGAAACACAACACCAGAGATTCATTCTTTATGCTTTACATATTTATGTATAGCAGAAAATAAATGAGATGCACGAAATAAATTCTGTTTAAATTACTTTTGTCTTTAATGAAACAAACCCTATTGAAAGAAGTATTCGGTTTCGCACGTTAGGCCATGGGTTCCACCTTTGAAAATAAGTACATTCATTGTCCTTGGATGGTGAGCTGCAGTTCTGTGTTGGTAACTGTGTGTTGTTAACCATGACAGGACACAGAAATAAGTATTCAACCGTACTGATAAACCTCACCTCATGGGCCAGCCGGAGTGGCCGTGCGGTTCTAGGCGCTACAGCCTGCAAACGAGCTATCGCTACGGTCGCCGGTTCGAATCCTGCCTCGGGCATGGATGTGTGTGATGTCCTTAGGTTAGTTAGATTTAATTAGTTCTAAGTTCTAGCCGACTGATAACCTCAGACCTTAAGTCGCATAGTGCTCAGAGCCATTTGAACCTCACTACACTGATTCTTCAGTATTTTACCCTATGTCTGACTGATTTCTATTGGAGATAAACCGAGACGCATTTGTATGTGTTTTACCAAATGCGGTGCACTTACATGCTGTGGAACTAGATGTCAGTTCACGAAGCACCAGAACTTGGAGGAAAAATGTCACCAATAAATGTAGTCTTTTTATTAGGTGACAGTTTATAGGTAATAATAAAAAACATGAATATGTAATCCTAGTGACGGAGACATAGAAGGTTTTATTCTTACGAGGCGCATTTGTTTCAAGATTTAAGAGCCTTAAGTGCATGTAACGATGTCAGGAATTACCTATAATTGGCCGTCACACTTTGCTGTCTAGAATGTTTCGCTCTGCTTCCACTGACATGCAGTGGGCTTTGTCACTGTAATTTTGTCATATCCATTACGCGAAAGAATACCTTCCACAATATACCTCATTCTCATGGACAAAGTATTTCTGGATGCTATGTATACCGACCGTCACGACTACAGTTACAGAGTAGTTCACCATATACAGATGTTCAAATGGATTGAGGCACGTATTTCATGACCCTTCATTAGACTTTTGTTGTATCACTTTCATAGACGTTATTCCTAATTTACCATGTTTGATTCAGAAATTCAGGATTAATTTACGGCCGGCCGCGGTGGTCTCGCGGTTCTAGGCGCGCAGTCCGGAACCGTGCGACTGCTACGGTCGCAGATTCGAATCCTGCCTCGGGCATGGATGTGTGTGATGTCCTTAGGTTAGTTAGGTTTAAGTAGTTCTCAGTTCTAGGGGACTTATGACCACAGCAGTTGAGTCCTATAGTGCTCAGAGCCATTTGAACCATCTGATTAATTTACGGGAAGTTTGAATGGGTTGCCTTTAAACAAAAACTAGCAATGGAACTCTGTAAAAAATTGGCAGGCTTCTTATCGCTTCAGTTCAGAGCGGAACTTCGAGGTTTCGATAATTACCTCTTCTCTTGTAGCGAGAGGTAGCTTCCATCCACCGCTAAGAGTATATCCGCTGTCACAGTTGAAATTCATTTCACACAGGCGTATCTCTACAGCCAGTTTCATTACAGAATCACAGTGTGTAGGAGCCGGGGACAAAACTTTTGTTCCGTCAGAAATGTTTTGTATTTGATTGCGACACTGTGGTAAGCAATTCCAGCTTTCTCCAGTTCTCAGTTTTTTTCTCAGCCGTATATGAATAATCAAGATCAACACTGTGAAAAATAATCAAATATGTAAACGATGAGTAGTATCATTCAAGGCTTTCACTTGAAATAACAGGCGTAGGAAGCAAAAACTACTAAACCATGCCGCAATTATAGTTTATGACAACTTCTTGTAGCCTTTCTAGTACGGTAATGAAGACATATCCATAGCATGAAAAGCATTTCCCGATGGTTTAGGTGAATATATTAATTTTTTTCTAATGAATAAAATCGCTTGTAGAGTCCTTTCAGTGCAAGAACAGATAAAAAGCTCTTATGAAACAATTAATTCAGTGGAAAATAAGCCCAGCCTCACTACAATACAAACAGAAAATGCTGAAGACGCTGGAAATCTGCAAGAGCACGCTTTTCTGCCGTGTGTACGTTTTCTCTGACCCTGATAAAGTGGTAATTGTTCGAACGGTCCTTCCATTCTCTTTATTTGAACAAAAAACGCTAGTTACAAATTCGGTAAATTTTGAGAGTTCGGTGCACAACGCAGACTTCTCCCACCTAGTAGCGCATACATCATCTCTTCAGTTCTATCCTGAAATAAGAAAGAGCAGCCCAGTTTTTACTGGAAAGTACGATTCAATGTTCCTTCGGACACGTGTGCACGGCCGAAGGAACAGGCACTGCAGTGAGTACATCTGTCAATAAATAGTGGACTTCGAAATTGTGAATATGAACCAGCATCGGTTGTATACAAATGATGATAGTGAAAATCTTTGCCGGACCGGACGTGTACCAGGATTTTCAGATTTACACGAACGGTCGCCTTAACTGCTTCGGCTATCCGTGCACGAATCACGGCCGGACCCAACCTTCTATTTATCATCTAAGTATCACAACTTGCTTTCGTACGTTAGTTATAAAGGTGAATAAGTACGAAAGAGCAGTGCCTGTTTTATTAAGAAGTACGATGTACGTTTCTTGAGACATGCATGCACGTATTTATTCGTCACTACCAGGATCCTCGACCCTTAAAAAAAGCCCCTCGACTATCAAAAAATATGTCCTTTCTCGACTGGAAATACATAACTTGCAAGTGCAGGCTGTGACACGTGGACCACGACATAGGAGGTTTGGGCCTGGTCGTGACTTTTTGAAATACCTACGCTGTTCCCAAACTGTCTCGCAGATGACTGTGTCAGCTACAGTCAAATTGCCACATGTTCCAGCCAAATAACGAACTTTGGTGCTCATTTACACTTTGTATTATCAAGGAATAACTGTCGAAGGCACAGGTTCTGATAAAAGCCGTAAGGTATACAGCTTCACAGCCATGTCATATATGGAGGAGATGTTTGCAGTTAGTTGCGTAGTATCTTGGAAGAAACGAAGATGATAATTTGCTTCGAGTATATATCAGCTCTGTCGACCCAGAAAGACAATTTTGTGCCAGTGCATCATGATCGCAGATTTCTATAACGACTAACAGTCTCCCATTAACAAGTTGTGACTTCGTAAGTCCTTTGGAAACTGAGCTCAGTCAAGTTATTAAACGAGGTTTAATGAAGACTGTGACTCAAGAACATGCAATCTACTTCGTTGTTCAAATTTATGTCAGCAGAAAAAGAGCAGATCTACATCCTCATCTACACCTACATGGATACTCTGCAAATCTCCCTTAAGTGACTGACAGAAGATTCTTCGAACCGCCTTCACAATAATTCTCTGTTATTTCACTCTAGAACAGCGCACGGAAGAAACTAACGCCTATACTTTTTGCGACTTTTGATTTCCCTTATTTTATTATAATGATCGTTTCTCCTTACGTAGGTCGGCGTCAATAAAAGATTTTCGCATTCAGAGGAGAAAGTTGGAGACTGAAATGTACTCTGTTAATACTGTTTGTTAAAGATCACACATCTCACAGCAGGAATATGCTACAATACCCTACGTATCGCTCACAGGAGGACGTTAGAATAAGATTAGAGTAATTACTGCATGCACAAAGGCATTCAAACAATCATTCTTCCCCCGCTGCATACGTTGATGGAACAGGAATAAACCCTCAGAACTGGTTCAATGGGACGTACTCTCTGTCATGCCCCTCACAGTGATATGCAGAGTACAGATGTAGATGTAGATGTAGTACTCCAAAAGAGGACAGCAAGCGTAGTGTAGGCAGTAGTGCAGGCCTTTTAGTAGATCCGTTGCGCCTCTGTTTTAGCAGATTTCTTCTGCCGATGAAACGCAGTCTCTGGTTCTCCTCCCCTGCAATATTTTCTATCTTCTTTATACATTATGTTGTTCGCAATTGTAATTCCTAGGTGTTAAGACGAATTTATGACTTTCAGATTTGATTGATTTTTTGTGTAGCCGATGTTTAACGGATTCCTTTTAGTCTGATGTGGATGACCTCACACTTTTCATTATTTAGATCATTTGCCTATTTTCACACCATACAGGTAGCTTTTCTAAATCGTTTTGGTAATGGTTTTGATCTTCTGACGACTTTATTACATGATAAAGGACAGCATCATCTGTACGCAACCTAAGACGGCTGCTCAGATTGTCTCCTAAAACGTTTATATAGGTAAGGAATAACAGAGGGCGTATAACACTAGATTTGGGGAACGCCAGAAATCAGTTCTGATTTATTCGATGACTTTCCGTCACTTACTACGATTTGTGACTTGCCTAATAGGAAATCACGAATCCAGTAACGTAACTGAGACGATATTCCATAAGTACACAAATTGATTACAAGCCGATAATGAGATACGCTATCAAAAGCCTTCTGGAAATCTAAACACGCAAGCAGTCTGAAATCCCATGTCAATAGCACTCAACGCAACGGGTGAGCAAAGAGCTAGTTATGTTTCACAAGAACGACGATGTCTAAATCCGTGTTGGCTCTGTGTCAATACATCATTCTCTTTGAGGTAGTTCACATTGTTCAGACACAATATATGTTCCAGTATCCTGCTGCATATCGATGTTAATGATATGGGCTTGTAATTTAATGGATTACTTTCATTGTCTTTCTTGAATATTAGTGTCACCTGTGCAACTTTCTAATCTTTGGCAACGGGTTTTTCGTCTAGGATGCTGATGTATATGATTATTAAGCATGGAGCTATTGCATCAGCATACTCTGAAAGGCACAGTAGGCACCGGAAGACTTGCTTTTATTAGTGATTGAAGTTGCTTCACTACTCCAGGAATCTTTAAGTTACTTATGTTTGCAGCAATTCTTGATTAGAATTCTAGAATATATATTTCGTCTTCCTTGGTGAAGGACTTTCGGAAGGCTGTGTTTAGTAACTCTGCGGTAGCAGAACTGTCATCGATAGTATTTCCATTGCTATCGCTGAGACAAGTTACTGATTGTGTCTTGATACTAGCATCCTGTACGTACGACCAGAATCTTTTCCGATTTTCTGCCAGGTTTCGAGACAAAGTTTCGTTGTAGAAACTAATATAAGCATCTCCCATTGGGGCCCGTGCTAAATTTAGTGCTTTTTGTAAAGGATTGCTAATCTTGGGGATTTTGCGTCCTTTTAAATTGAGTAAGTTTCTTTCGTTGTTTCTTCGACAGTGTTCTAATCTGCTTTGTATACTATGGGGGATACTCTTCGTCGTTTGTTAATTTACATACATCAAAAAGAAAGTTTTCTATCGCCGCGCTTCCCAGAACTCCTGTAGATAGATGTTGACTGTGGATATTGTATCACAGACACAGTCCCTTTCACTGTTCAGAGTTGTCACTAAACCCGGCCAAAGATGTAAACAACCATGCATGAGCAGCGGCTATTAGATGGAGGGAGTCCAACAGCCGATCACTTCCAGTCATTCAGCCAGGAAGGAGGTACACGGCTCGTGTTGTCCGACGTTCAACCATGCCTAGGTGGTCAAAACCGCGGTTCGATGGCCGTCCTCATTGCTACTTTGTGGCGGGAAGGCTCTCAACAAGGGAATGGTCCAGGTGCCTCGGAGTGAACCAAAGCGATGTTTTTCGGACATGGAGGAGACACAGAGAGACAGGAACTGTCAATGACATGCCTCGCTCAGGCCGCCCAAGTCTACTACTGCAGTGAGTGACCGCTACCAACGGATTATGGCTCGGAGGAACCCTGGCAGCAACATGTTGAATAATGCTTTTGGTCCACCCACAGGACGTCGTGCTACAATTCAAACTGAGCGCAATAGGCCGCAAAACGCAACTTCAATCCCGACGTCCATGGCATAGACCATGTTTGCGACGCGGTACAGATGGGCCCAACAACATGCCGAATTGACCTCTCACGATTGGCATCACGTTCTCTTCACCGATGAGTGTCGCATATAGGTTCAACCAGACAATCGCCAGAGACGTGTTTGGAGGCAACCCGGTCAGGTTGAACGCCGTAGACACACTGTCCAGCGAGTGCAGCGAGGTGGAGGTTCCCTGATATTTTGGGGTGGCATTATGTGGGGCCTACGTACGCCACTGGTGGTCATGGAAGGCGCCGTATCGACTGTACGATGCGTGAATGCCATCCTCCGATCGATAGTGCAACCATATCGACAGCATATTTACGAAGCATTGGTCTTCGTGGATGACATTTCGCGCCCTCGTCGTGCGCATCTTGTGAATTACTTCCTTGAGCGTAACGACATCGCTCGACTGGAGTGGCCAGCATGTTCTCCAGACATGAACCCTATCAAACATGCCTGGGATAGATTGAAGAGGGCTGTTTATGGATGACGTGACCCACCAGCCACTCTGAGGGATTTACGCCAAATCCCCCTGAGGAGTGAGACAATCTGGAACAACAGTGCCTTAATGAACTTCTGGACAGTATGCCACGAAGAATACAGGCATGCATCAATGCAGGAGGACGTACTACTAAGTATTAGAGGTACCAGTGTGTACAGCAATATGAACCATCACCTCTGAAGGTGTCGCTCTATAGTAGTACAACATGCAATGTGAGGTTTTCATTAGCAGTAGAAAGGGCGGAAATGTTGTTTATGTTGATATCTACTCAAATTTTCTGTAGAGGTTCCGGAACTATCTGAACCTTGGTTACCGAAACCTGCTGTCGATACTATTTCTTCGAATTCTAGCCACGCCTGGTCTACCCTTACACTGTCAGTAACTGTGGCTATGGGAACTGAATGCCACACAGTGAAGAGAAACCTGCAGCAAGTCTTCATCAAAGTGTGCAATACCTTCCAGCAAGGATGTAAAAAAGAACAACAAAATTCGCCATGTCCTGCGAAGAAAAGAGAAAAGGCTGAACATTTTGCCTCAGGTAAGGGTAAAATATTTTATGTCACTTTGTTTCACGATGTTAATAAATAATCATGTTTGAAAATCTTTATTTTGAAAGAAATTTCAGTATACGACTTCAGTCACATTTTTCTGCTCAATACTATTCAATACTGTTCTATCCTGATTAAATTGAGCTTAACTTAAATTCCATAAGGAAGTCAAGCAATTTCGAAGTCTCGGTGCGACGAAAATTGTCAGTCGATCTCCTGAAAACATTTGTAATAATTATTAACTTTCGGTGATCACATGGGGAAAACCGGAGATCTGCTGGTAAGACCGTGTTAGCCCATTTATTGAAAGTAATAAACTGGACATCTTGAGCGTACAAAACGTCAGGTTCTTCCAGTGTAAATCAGACGTTCCCCACTGATCCCGTGCAAAACACAGCGTAGTAAGCAGACACTGTGAATAATAATCAGTTAAATAATACGCGAACACACTTACTTTAGTTTAGTTCATGTATTAAATTCCTTGGCATAGAGAATCTCATCAAGATGGCGACTAGCTGAACAATAGATACATATACATCTTCGTTCTTTCACGGCTAATCGGCAAGATCTCAATCCTTCTTTTCATAAGAAAAAACATAGATAACAAAGATTTCATGGAGCAAATGAACGCTCCAAGGAATAATAGGGCTTGAAACTACTTTGCATTGATAATCACCGTATATTAAAGTTTAGGAATCGGTGAGATAAGAAGAGATATTTCGAGATATGTACTAAGTTATATAATTTATAAAATTTCTGAAAATATCGCGGAGAGACCGCTGCAAGAGACATTACATCACCCCTCGCAGCGATCATAGTTGATATGTATCCACTTTTCGAGCTAACTATTGGCTTAACTAACTCGTTAGAATTTGTGGAACATACGTTCCTATAAATTTTAAGAAGTTAGTAAGATTTTTTGATTACAGGAAATGAAAGAGGTTTGGTATAGGTAACACCGATCTTCGTCACCTATATACCTAGTTGTTGCTTTCATGTGTACTAGGGCATACCCGCATCCCACGTACACAACCAGGGAAGATGGACTTATATAGTTGTTAATCAGGTCTTCCTATTTAGAAACTGGCCTTCACAGGGAAACCCCGGAAAACCTGGAGGCTTAGACCCCAACTAGGTATCACAGATGATAGGAAAGAGACAATAATTTAGAAATTTGAGAGCTATTCTAGAATTCATAGGAAAGACAAAATCTGCCTAATAGCAAAAAAAAAGAAAGAAATCTCTACACATGCAAATTTTTACAATCTTCTGAAAAGTTTTCTCGATGACTTGCTGAACTGCGGTGAAACTGATCGAACAGAAACATGGGACACGGCACGGAGGAGGGGCGTCGCATTGGCGTACCGGACAGGAGACGTAACAGATTTGAGAGAGCAGAAGGACCCTCAGGAACAGGTACTCAGGATTGTGGCATGAAACAATCGAATGGTTAACTATTAAAGATTGCTGGAAGAGAAGGGATAGTCGAATTTCTCCAGATTCATTTTGAACTCAAATATGGACCTGATCCATCCAATTAGTCGAACTTCTCCAGATTCATTTTGAACTCAAATATGGACCTGATCCATCCTGTCTTCCATCTGAGGAATGGGAAAATCCATTCGTCTTATACTTTCCACACCTAAGTGTCTTAATCGATACTGTAGTTGCACTATATCACATCTCCAGATCGGAAACAATTTTGAAAACATGGATAATTTTATCCATCTTCTTGAGTAAGCCGAAAGGTTCTAATCCTGGTTTTAATTTTTTTTTTTTGTTTCGTTGGCTTTTCCAGATGGAAGTAGATCTCAATCTTTCTTAATTTGGTTTCAAGTACGAATGTGGATAGCATGTCAGAATATTAAAAACTTTATTATTTGAGACGATTTCAAAAAAATATATATCTTATTCATACATGATTACAATGAAATTTTGCTGAAAGAGAACGTTTAATTAAGTCTTGCTGCATGACCTCTCCAGCTGAAATTAACCTTTGTTAGTAGTGATTGACGATCAAATTTTTCTCATTTATACTCCGATTGCAGCATTTTCTCATGAACATATATGAACGCAATATAACAATAAACAAATCCATCTGGAAAATGACACATTATTATAAATTCAATGAAGAACTTCCTTATTAAATCTAATTTTAAAAACACGCACTAAGCCAGTTAATTAAATTCTCTTGAATAGAATGTAGCTCGCGCCAAAAATCAACAGTGAGTCTTTATGTCTGTGGACAGTTGCAATCTATTCTAATTTTCTGAAGCGGTTCATTTGTTCTCCTGTGAACTATCAGTTTACAAACACTAACTTCACACGCAAGCGCCCTATTCTATTATATAGTTTCAGTAAACGTCTTATCACTGGAGGTTAACACTCCCTGAATGTATATTATTTAACACTCACAAGCTTCTTTGGTGATCATCGCGTACACAGGTAACCCGTAAGTCTTCACAGCAGCAATAGCTACAGTTCCACTTACTTTTCTAAATATTCCTATACTAACACAGAAGCAATCGCTTACTGTTCATTAAACTATCACAGATGCTTGGCATGCTGTCATTTAACCTATCACAGTGGCTGAGGCATACAGTCCTTCGCACTTCAATTTTTTTAACACCCAAATACTTCATACAGACTTTTCATTTAATTTGACACACTTTCCTTAAAAGTACCTCTTTAGGTCTGCATGGGGAAATAATCCTTTTATTCTTCCAGAATCTGGATATGCTAATAAATACGCACCAGGATTCGGTATATCAACTATCATATATAGACCTGTATAAATTAGATTCCATTTTCTGATGGTCTTCTTCAAGCTTGATGACTTGACGTGTCTTCTTAAAAGAATTTTCTGTCCGATACTGAAAGTCTGAATCGTTTGATGTTTCTATCATGGATTTCCTTCCGCTGTCTCGCTTTCTCCGTAATATTAATGAGAGCATTGCGAATTCTTTCTTCCCATGACATCTTGGTGTCCTCGAGTTTAGATAAGTTATCTACCCAAAAGTTTCTTTCGGTAGTATTCCAAACTGACCGTAGGATTTTGTTGATTGAATTGTTGTGTTATAGCAGTCCATCGCCGATCCTTTTCTGAAGCTGAGCCATTGTCTTACATAAATGAATATAATATAAATTGTAATTATTTTCTTGAAGAAGAATCGCTGGAAATTGTGCCTTATTATTTACATCCATTTCAGGTGTTATTCCTTCTGGAGATCTTGACAGCGTCCACCTTGACAAGCGAGGGTGCAGCAACGTAGAAGTTTGTAAAAAGGCTAGTGATTGGTGGTCACAATAAACGGCTATCCTTGAGTCATATACATAATAATTAAACATTCTCAAAGACCAAATAACTGCTAAAGCTTCCAATTCCATAGTGGTACATGCTCTTTCATAGGTGGATAAAACTCTGCTAGCAAATGCAATTGGACAAAAGATTTTTACAACATCGATATACCTAATTTGAAATAAACTTAATCCTAATCCCACATCTGATGAATCAGTGGCTAAACAGAATCCGACATTCATATCAGGGTGGTATAATAACGGAGCATTTATCAGTTGACCCTTTCACAAAAAGGCTTTTCACAATCATTAGACCATTGCCATGCTACATCTTTCCTCAGGAGCCGGTTTAGTGCTTCAGAGTTCATTGCTTGAGTTTTAATAAATCGACGGAAATGAAGTCAAGCCTGTAAAGCCTTTCAGTTGTCTTCTGTTTATTAGAGTTGGAAAAGTTTTAATCGCACTAATCTTCGCTTCTGCTGGAATTAGCACACATAAATGACCTAGTAGATATTGTCGGAAGTTCCATGCGGCTTTTCCCGGATGATGCTGTAGTATACAGAGAAGTTGCAGCATTAGAAAATTGTTGTGAAATGCAGGAAGATCTGCAGCGGATAGGCACTTGGTGTAGGGAGTGACAACTGACCCTTAACATAGACAAATGTAATGTATTGAGAATACATAGAAAGGAGGATCGTTTATTGTATGATTATATGATAGCGGAACAAACACTGGTAGCAGTTACTTCCGTTAAATATCTGGGAGTATCCGTGCGGAACGATTTGAAATGGAATGATCATATAAAATTAATTGTTGGTAAGGCGGGTACCAGGTTGCGATTCATTGGGAGAGTCCTTAGAAAATGTAGTCCATCAACAAAGGAGGTGGCTTACAAAACACTCGTCCGACCTATACTTGAGTATTGCTCATCAGTGTGGGATCTGTACCAGATCGGTTTGACGGAGGAGATAGAGAAAATCCAAAGAAGAGCGGCGCGTTTCGTCAAAGGGTTATTTGGTAACCGTGATAGCGTTACGGAGATGTTTAGCAAACTCAAGTGGCAGACTCTGCAAGAGAGGCGCTCTGCATCGCGGTGTAGCTTGATCGCCAGGTTTCGAGAGGGTGCATTTCTGGTTGAGGTATGGAATATACTGCTTCCCCCTACTTATACCTCCTATGGAGATCACGAATGTAAAATTAGAGATATTCGAGCGCGCACGGAGGCTTTCAGACAGTCGTTCTTTCGGCCAACCATACGCCGGAACAGAAAAGGGAGGTAATGACACTGGCACGTAAAGTGCCCTCCGCCACACACCGTTAGGTGGCTTGCGGAGTATGAATGTAGATGTAGATGTAGAAGAATGCCTTTGCATTAATCATATGTCCTAAGAAATTAATTCTCTGTAGAGAAAAATGGGATTTTTTTTTTAGATTTGCAGTTATAACAGTTTGTTTGAACACATCAAAAATCCTCATAATAAGTTGTACATGTTCCTCCCAAGTTTTAGAGGCAAGTAATAAATTCTCCACAAAAAATGTTATTCGACTACGTAGTTCTGATCCAAGGGCATAGTCCAACGCAGAAATAAAATCTCCAGAGCTGATACTGAGACCAAACGGAACGACCTTGGACTGATAGCTTCTCCCTCCATATACAAAAGCAGTAGATTTTCTTCAGTCCTTGTCTAACTGGACTTGCCAGAACGAACTTCTCTAATCAATACTGGTTAGAGAGGATACATCATGAAATATCTGTATTAACTCATCGATGTTCTCCGGACGTGTGCGCACAGGTATTATAATTTTGTTAATTTCCCTTGCATCTAATACCAATCGAACTTTTCCTCCTGGCTTTGGTACAACAAGCAACGGAGAACAATATGGGCTGTTTGACGGTTCAATAAGATTTCAGTTTAACATTTTTTGTATCTCTTCCTGAACTGGTTGAATTAATCGCCAGGGAATGGGATAGTGTGTGCGGCAAAATGTCTTATGGTGCTTAATCTGTAATGTACAAACTTATCCTCTAATAATTCCGCTCTTTTCATCGAAAACTTAGTCATATTCTGTTAATATAATAAATAATTGTTCCCTCTGACCCTCCGTTAGGAAATCTGACTCAGCAATCTTCTGTAAGACAGTTTGTCTGAAATCCTCTACTATAATTGACTTGATCGGTAGTCGGTACATATTATTATTTTCAACAGAAATCACCTGCACAGCAGCACCACGGAAATATCGCTCATACACTGCTTCCCTTCTCAGTAAGATTAGTGTAACAAATTGATCTTCGATTTTAAAATGCACCTTTCCTTCTACCAAGTCCATCTTGCAATTGCAGGCTTGCTAAGTTCGATCGCCAAGAACACTATCTACTAACAACTTTTCCACTACAGGGAATGTGCATTCTTTTGCTACATTTCCCAATTTTATGTCTATAAGAGATTGTGTCTTTACGTTCAGGGATTTTGCTCCCACTGCACCTATATCTCGGCAATTTTGTACCGGTAGGACAGGGATTTTCTTAATTTTACTAATTCTGCGAAACAAAGTTCCGGATACTACGTCTGTAGATGAAGCTGTGTCCAATATAACATTTCTTAAAATTCCCGCACTTCTGTGATGATCTCAGACACAGGAACACTTTTATCTTCGACTACACAGGCCTCTAAGTCTCCCGTCAATTCATATGTCATTAATTCGCCTTCATTATATCTCAACATTGCTACGGAATTAATTTCGTTTAAAACAGGTTTGCCTCTTTTGTATTGCCCGGCCGACTTTACGGAGCATAAAGCGTCCCTCTTCAGTTAAAATGTCGATTATTATTTCCTCTTGAATCATCTACTACTTCTGTTATGACTGGTTGTTGTCGATGACTGGTTGTGTTATTTGCTTCAAATCGACGGACAGAATTTCTGTACGCATTATTATTGTTTGAAAACTGCTGGTTCTGAAAATATCTGACATTTCCAAACATTGGGTTGTATCTGCGGCCTGTTCGATTGTGTGTGAACCTGCCCCTCGCAGCACTGTTATTGAAATTCCAATTTCCGTTGCAGTTGTTTCCGTTGAATCTCTGACTATTCCTAGTATAATAATTATTAAATCCGTTTCCGTTCCGATTTGCATTTGGCGAGTCAATCACCCTCCTCAGCATAACCGGTTGTCTTGGCCGAAGATCATCTTGCTCCATCATATCTATAGTGTCAAGCGTAATCATGAAAGAGGCAATGTCATGCTCATTAATATACAGCATTCCATGTCTAATGCTGGCCGGAAGTCGAGATTTTAATATGCCAATCACGTCTTGTAGAGGCATAGACTTATCCGAATTCCGCGATTTGTTTATATATTTCTTCAAAGTATTTCTTTAAAGACCCACGTGAAAAGGAAAAAGGTTCCGGGTATACTACCTCCTGCCTTAAACGTTCTTGTACTCCTTCGGACCAGTGTTTGGATAAAAAGGCTCGTTCAGAATCTTCATATGTGTCCCAAGTTGATGTATCAGATGCCCATATAGCTCCTGACTCCTGAATATAACCGGTCACGAAACTAACCTTTTGCCGCGCACTCCAGTTTTTTGGCAATACTCCCCTAAAACGTCTTATGAACACTACGGGATGAACATTTTTCTTGTCTGGGTTGTAGATCTAGAAGTGACGTTGTTTCAGCATTTTCTCCTCAGTATTGCTTTTACAATTACAGTCATTATGACTACCCTCATAGTGTTGTGACTGATGTTGATTGCAAAAACAAACGTGCGCATTAATGTCCCTTTCTGTACTTGATCGGTTAAATAATGTAACTTCATTGATAGGTCCCGTTATGGGTTCATTTCCTTCCGCGGAACGCAAATCTTCTCGAGATAGAGTTAAAGATCTCTCAATGTTTTATTTCCATTTGTTTACGTTCTTCGCCTATTTGTTCCCTGGCTTCTCACAAACCATGATTATACAATTTTCATCAGTGCTCTCGGTCATCTCTCAAAGCTTTCTTTCCATTTGTTCAAGTTCTTCGCCTAGTTGTTCTCTGGCTTCTCGCAAACCCTGAGTTCTTCGCCTAGTTGTTCTCTGGCTTCTCGCAAACCCTGATAAAACAATATTTCTTTGGTGCTCTCGATGCTTTCTTTCCATTTGTTTAAGTTCTTCGCCTAGTTGTTCTCTGGCTTCTCGCAAACCCTGATTAAACAATATTTCTTTAGTGATACAATTTTCATCTGTGCTCTCGGTCATCTCTCAATGCTTTCTTCTCATTTGTTCAAGTTCTTCGCCTAGTTGTTCTCTGGCTTCTCGCAAACCCTGAGTTCTTCGCCTAGTTGTTCTCTGGCTTCCCGCAAACCCTGATTAAACAATATTTCTTTGGTGCTCTCGATGCTTTCTTTCCATTTGTTCAAGTTCTTCGCCTAGTTGTTCTCTGGCTTCTCGCAAACCCTGATTAAACAATATTTCTTTAGTGATACAATTTTCATCTGTGCTCTCGGTCATCTCTCAATGCTTTCTTCTCATTTGTTCAAGTTCTTCGCCTAGTTGTTCTCTGGCTTCTCGCAAACTCTGATTAATTAAACAATATTTCGTTAGAGCTCTTGATAATGGACTGTTTAGGATTGTGTGAACAAATGCTTTGCCTTACCAAACTTAACTGCGAGAATTTTCCCGTGAGAATGTTTACCTTATGATCAACATTGTCTTGTCTCTCCTTTACGTTATTTATGGATTTATCCAAATTTTGGATGTCCTTTGGAATCTTGTCTTGTGTTTGTCTCAAATCCAGCATTCTGCTGACATCTCATTGACTTGTTGCCTTAATTCATCTTGAACTTCAACTAATACCGGAATTACCGCCATAGAACATTGCATCTGTTCTTGTGCTTGAACTGTCTGTAGCATTGACTTGACCTGCTCTTTAATAGTATCAAGCTTAGTAGCAACATACTCAGTTAGCTCTAGGCGTAACTTCTTCGCATTTTCATTACTCTGCTGGGTGACTTGCTCAATTTGAGCAGCTAATTTTAATCTTGTCTTTTCATTCAGAATTTTCAATTCTTCCGCAGTTTTATTTAATTTATCATCAAGGTTCTGAAAACTCTCTACTAATTTATTATTTAATTCCGCTTGATTAGCTTCTAATTGCTCATTCAGCTTTGTCTGATTAGTTAGTAATTGCTCCTGGACTTTCACTTGATTGGCTGCTAATCGTTCATTCATTTCCCTTTTAGTCTCTATTTGCGCTTTAGTTAAGTCTGTTATATTTTTGGTCATTTCCTTTTTAGTCTCTATTAGCGCTTTAGTTAAGTGTGTTACGTTTTTGGCTAACAGTGTTAACTACTGCATGATTACAGTCAATGGGTTTATTTCGTCATGGTCAGATGATATCGAAACACTTAAGCTTTGTTGTGAGGCCTGATTAATGCTGCCGCTAGGCAGTTATGCTAGCGTCTAATGTTTCACTAACCTCAGAAACAGCTGAGGGCTGTTGTGATTCGCTCTGCTGTTGCACTGCCATTTTATAAGCCGCCCTAGTAAGAACTATTAATACACAGAACAATAAATATATAAATTCACTTGCATCTGAGTTAATAATGTCACTGACCTAAACTTTGTATAGTGTTCACTTATAATAAACACTTCCTATCTAAAGTTCAACCTAACAGTCACTCAATCAATCCGATTCAAAAAAATATTCAAAGTCCAGCGATAGACATTTAAATAGTTATTCTAACTACACATAACAAGTTCATATTGAAAATGTCTATCACTACTCAGGTATTAAAATTTCTATCTACAAATATTTAATTGTATTTTGTCTGGCCTGAACGACGTTCACGTAGATTGTGGAGAAATTGTGACTTCTGGAACAGGCCTCGACTTCTTTTCTCTCGTGCACATGCAACATAAAATTCACACAACGTTTAAGTAACGCTCAAAAATGTGTCCTTCCACATTCGCCAGATTTAATATTTTTGTGAGATCTGAAATTTAAAACCTCTCTCACATCGGCCTGATTTAGCTTCACTGATCAGGACAGTAAAAAACATGCTTATATTAACGGAATTTTCATTCATAAAGCAGTCTGATCAGTGAAGCTAAATCAGGCCGGTGTGACAGAGGTCCCACAAAAATATTAAAATGGGAATGAAATTGACTATCAAAAATAATTATCTCGTGGACTAACAGAATACTGTAATTATTTTTATCGGTTGAGCGTGTCTGTGCATCAAAATAACATTACGCCACAACAACTTTCAGGTGAAGTACAATATAGGAAATATATCGTGAACCTAAGGGCTGGCGCAATCCTTCCACTTCACAATACGTTAGCAACTTACATGTGTTGGACACTTCCCCGTTGGTCTCACGATGTCCAACAGGGTGCATCTTGTTTCTTAAGTTTGAAACTTACTTTCTCTTCTCCCCAATTTGCTTCCATTGTTCGAAATAGTGAGTTGTGTGCAATTTGAGCTCAATAATATATTATACAGAAGTAACTGACTGATCAGTAGGTTTTTTAATTACAACTTAATTATTAATATTATTGTATTAACTTTATCAATAAAAATATAAAGCTATTTTGTAACGTATTTGTGAAGCAAATATAACGAGACATATTACACTACGTTATAAAAATTCATATTCTTTAATTATGTCTCTCTTCACGCCCTTAAAATATATGGCGACACTCTGATAAAACCAGAAATATAACCTGCTATTGTTTCTCCTGTACTATAGATTTAGTAGTAATCGTGCATTATGGTAATTTTACTCTATGTGGACACCAACTTAATAAATAACTTTGATGAAGTCGTTTTTAGAAATGGTACTATGGGACTTAACATCTGAGGTGATCAGTCCCCTAGAACATAGAACTACTTATACCTAACTAACCTAAGGACATCAGACACATCCATGCCCGCTGCAGGATTCGATCCTGCGACCGTAGCGGTCTCGCGGTTCCAGACTTAAGCGCCTAGAACCGCTCGGCAAATCATTTCAGCCACTGAACGGAATCTGACATTCGTAGTTTATCACTCAAACTGAAACTGGTGAAATATAGTTGTATTTTATGAGGAATATTATTGATAATTTTTGGGATCTGATTGATTTCTACTTCAGTCCTTGCAATATTTTCGTGCTGGTTGTGGCTAATCCTTCAATGCAGTGATCATTTCCATTTGTGATACTGAAGAGTAATTAGGATCAACAAGGGCTTAAACAACAAAGCAGAATAAATATATACAGTATGTATACATATTAAGAATGTTTTTCAGTTTCTTTAACCACAGTTCACATTTGACAGCCTGGGAAAAGAACCGCGCTTCGATATCCACCTTGCAAGCTGAATACCATAGCGACTGGAGCACGAAAATATATTCCCCGAGATGGCGCTTCAGTAAGAGGAATCGTAGTTAATTACGAAATTCCAGTGTAATCTCTCTACGCTGGTGTTCTCTCAGATTATTTCCAACGAAATCGAGGACTCAATACCTATCGACTTGATCCACCTGTTCTTAGAGTTTTCCATAATAAATTCCAATGTGGAATTTATTAACACTAATTCCAGATCAATCATTTGGAAATAAATCCATGTAGTCGGAAACGTGTTTCTGGAGTTCATCTTTTCCTCAAAAATGCTTCTGAAAATTATTTGATGTATCTGATGGTAAATAAAAGAGGTCTATTTCCAGTTCAAATGCACGCAGTTGTAAAAGCACTTTGTTGTGCCAAAAATTAATACTTTGACGAAAGTGGCTACCCCATTCAGCAAGTGTTTCGTAGACAGTTTTTACCGCTCTGTTCCGTACTAACTAAATCGAATGAAATATTCCTCAGATTACCAGTGTTAAATGAAAACTGGATTTTTATTTATTTACTTTTACGTGCAAGTTGATGCATGCAAAGTTTGTGTTAGAAATAAATAACTTAGTGAATTGTTGAAATTTATATTCGTCTCGCCTTCGCGTCTTCACGGCTGTCTCTGTTCGCTCAGAAACTTGTTATCCAGTCCATACGTGAAAACCTTGTTTCTGCTTTGGATCGTTGACTGTTCAGAAACTTAACTGTCATTTTCAATAATAATTACCAGCAAAGTGGACTTGAGAGTAGTCTGTGCTTTTCTATAACACAAAATCTTCAGCTACCGCCTCTAACTTGAAAAGTAAAAAACTTGTTCATTTCGACTATAGACTTTCTCCGACCTCACTTTCCTACATTGTTGATACAAAGGTAATGTTGATATTATGTTTCTCAGATACTGTGTCGGAATTCCAGATTTTTCCCAATAAATCATCACTTTTCAAATTGTTAGTGTGCTACTTTGACGCATAATTCAGTTGCGCAAACAAAAATTGGAAAAAAATTCTGTTAGCGGCTCTTTGATAGCTGGAAGTCTGCTTCCAGTTGTCTCACGTGAGTGTCACACAAGTGCTTATATTAGCTCGTGTAAGCGAACGGAAGAGGGAGACATTGTACTTGCTACGACTGCTACCTTCCTACGAAAGTGAAACATTACAAGTGTGGCACGGTTGGATTGTAAGGAGTTCCGCTCTATACACTTACCAATCTTAGTGTCACTGATCTGTCATGCCACTCGACCAATACTGAAAAAGTTCGGATCATTACTGAATACAGATTTAAAGTAATTGAAAGATAGTAAGATGTGTACGTTAGGTTATAAATTTATTGTTCAGAAGTAATTGATTTTTATGGATTTTTCTATTTCGAAGGCACAGGACATCATTTCGCCTTATCCTACCGAGCCCAAAGATCGTACAGCTTGACTTACCTTCACAAAAATTGTGAGATCTATTGAGAGAAAAAAATGCAGCAAAAACAGTTACTTCTAAGCCCTTTCACCACACACGGGACAATTGGTCAATATATAATATTAGTTCTTTTTGCTTGTATCCCTGAAGGCGTACAATTTTCCAGTAAATTTTCCTATGTAAGTCACTTTTTCGAAATATCATATTCCAAGACCACACGAACAGTTGGTTCGACGTAGCATATGCATGGGCAAATTTAATATACCTAGAATGAAATATACAACACGAGTGACTGAGTAATTTTCCTACTTTTTATAAGGGTCACATAAGAAAAAACGTGAAACTTGAGTTCCTCCCACCGTATTAAAAGTTCAAATAATTTTCGGGAATGCAGCCGGATACAGTGAATGGCAGCAGTTTATCCTGCGGCATTACCCCCAAGTTATCTGAAGAATAAAGAAAGTAACCGACTGAAACCGAGTTCGAGTCTCGGTCGGGCACCCAGTTTTAAATCTGCCAGGAAGTTACATATTAGCGCACACTCCGCTGCAGAGTGAAAATCTCATTCTGGAAAGTAATCGACTGGTATCTGCGTACATCAATCTTTCAGCGCATCAGTGAACGGCTGGTATCACTGTATGTTAACAACACATCTTACTGATTCCCATGTTATTGTAATTAGGTACAGTGAGTGTACTATGGCTGATAGCCTCGAGTAATGTATTATAGTACAAATAACGACTCCACATTACAATTACAAATTCTACCATAGGATTAAACAATTTAACTACGTCACATCTTCTGAACTATTTTGTCACTGACAGAAGAGGTCTCCCGCCTCCCTCCTAATGTTGATTTATCCCAGTATAGTTCTACACCCAAAACATTGGTCCCATGTACATTTAATCACTTTGTGTGTCTTTCCTAATAATATACCTAAGTCGTAGACTGTCTGGTTTTAGTGCAGCAACTACAAATATGTAGTTAGACACTATCCATAGCTGTCGTCTTTTGTTAAGGTTTTAGCATTTTACAGTCGTATGTACATATTAAAACTGGAATTGCTTTAATTTTATGGAGATAATGTATAATAAATTTTAAAAAGAACTATAGATTGTTTGATACTGCACTTCGTACAGTTGTGACCTATGACATGTTTATTCAGAGGCTGTAGCTGGTATAATGTATCACTGAAATTGAATGCAAATAAAATGGGAAGGATAAACATAACTGGAAGTGTCATCCAACCATAAATTGACTGTTTAAAATGTTAATAAAACTTATTCTTGGAAGTTACTGAATATGAAGAAGACTTACCGAGAAAGTGTAGAAGACTTACCGAGGTATACTTTTAGTGATCTGGATGTTTAAAGTTGTCATCTGCTGAGCTGTGAATACAGCGAATGGCTACAAGATGTTGCAGACGCATCCTCTGAACATAAGGAACCTGTTATTGCGTCCGTCTGGACTTCGATTCAGTGACGAAGCTACAATTTGTCGCTATCATATAGTCAATGTGCTGACTAGGTCAAAGCGAAAATGTCTCGGTCTGGCAGTGAAAGGGTTTTTTACGTAAAAGAGTGCTATCTTCATTCTACACACTCCCTTTCAGATTAGTGCATTTTGTCAACGTTCTTCCCTAAAATTCGATCTTTAAATGTCTGCAAACTGTCATAGCACTGGTGTCATAACACATTTCTCGTTGAAACTTCATAGCAGGTTAATATTGTGGTCCAGACCGACACTTCAACTCGGAACCGTTGCCTTTCGCGGGAAAATGCTTTACCACTGAGTTACCCTAACACAACTTATCAACCCCTCCTCCCCCCACCCCTCTCTCAGTTCTGCTTCGGCCAGTAGCTCGTCTCCTACCTCCCTTACTTTCAAACTTGATAGAAGCTCTCCTGCGAACCTAGAAGAAGGATGTAGCTAAGCCATATCTCCGCAATATCCTTTCTTCCAGAAGAACTAGTCTTCCAGGTTCGCAGGAGAGCTTCTGTCAAGTTTGGAAGGTAGGAGATAAGGTACTGGCGGGAGTAAGGCTGTGAGGGACAGTCGTGAGTCGTACTTAGTTAGTTCAGTTTGACACCGACGCGGTAGGTCAGCATGTTCAGAGGGTTAGATGTTCTCTGTAATATACACTACTGGCCATTAAAATTGCTGCACCAAGAAGAAATGTAGATGATAAAGGGGTGTTCATTGGACAAATATATTATACTAGAACTGACATGTGATTACATTTTCACGCCATTTGGATGTATAGTTCATGAGAAATCAGTACCCAGAACAACCACATCTGGCCGTAATAACGGCCTTGGTGCGCCTGAGCATTGAGTCACACAGAGTTTGGGTGGCTTGTACAGGTACAGCTGCCCATGCAGCTTCAACACTATGCCATAGTTCATCAAGAGTAGTGACTGGCGTATTGTGACGAGCCAGTTGCTCGGCCACCATTGATCAGACGTTGGTGAGAGATCTGGAGACTGTGCTGGCCAGGGCAGTAGTCGAACATTTTCTGTATCCAGAAAGGCCAGTACAGGACCTGCAACATACGGTCGTGCATTATCCTGCTGAAATGTAGGGTTTCGCAGGGATCGAATGAAGGGGAGCGCCACGGATCGTAAATCTGAAATTTAACATTCACTGTTCAAAGTGCCGTCAATGCGAACAAGAAGTGATCGAGACGTGTAACCAATGGCACCCCATACAATCACGCCGGGTGATAAGCCAGTAGCTGGCGGCGTGGGCCATCGCTAACGTCAAGCTTGAGGGCCTCGTAGAAGAATTAGAAAAAGAAAATGAAAGATTAAGGAAGCAACCTGTTAAGATCTGGGGGGGGGGGGGGGGGGGAGTGGTTGCACAAGCGCCACCAAAACCGCAAACAATTAAGGATACTATTGCCCGAGTCACCAAACGATCAAACACAACAGTCTTTCTAAGGACCCTGCCTGGTCAGGACACTAGCGTGAAAAAGATACAGGAGGTGTTCACTACCACAATAAATCCTGCAAAAGATAAAAACAAAATCAACAAAGTTAAACCAAGTAACAATTCGGTAATTGTCGAAGTTGCCTCGGAAGGGGACAAGGATAAATTACTAAACAATGCCAAATTAAACTCGGTGGTCAAATGTTAGCCACCAAGGAAAAGAAACCCGTTGGTCATCTTATATGATGTACCAACGATCATGACGAATTAGGAACTGCAAGATACTATCAAGGCACAAAACTTTGAGGACATGACAGATGAAGAATTCAAAGGAAATTTCAAACTGAAATTCAAAACGGGGCCTCAGGCTCGAGATGTGGTACATCACGTCGCCGAGGTCTCCGCTCAAATCTGGAAAAGCGTAACGGCAATGGGCATTATACATCGGCTTTCACGCCATAAATACACGAGATTATCTAGTGGTACGGCGCTGCCACAATTGTGGAGATCTCGACGACGTTGACAGGCACTGTACCAGGGGGTCGGCCTGCTAAAAATGTGGCGAGGATGGTCGTGTGAGGAAAGACTGTAGGGCTGCAGCAGTCTGTATCCCTTGTAAAAGACGGGGTAAAAAACCTTGTGGCACCACTGGACGTAACTGCCCCACCTACAGACTCCTGGAACAGAGACTAATTTCAAGGATAGACTATGGCTGGTCAAGCTAAAGCCAACAGGATGCCCAAAAGAAAATCCCCGAGCAAAAGGAGGAGGGATGCCATGAGGGCAAGTGCCTTCAAGTTATTCTTGAGGTCGCTCACGGGCGCCACAATCAAAACCAATGACATAAGCACACAAACGGACTCCACCACAACGGACAGAGGGACTCCAACTGAGCCTCTTACAGTCACGTTCCCCTCCTCCCAAAGCCGGGAGACAAGGCCGACTATAGATCAACGGCAATGGCATCCTGTAACAGAGACTGTGGCAATCTCAATAGAGGAAAATAGAGCTACAAAGAAACCAGTTCAGGAAAACAAAATAATTAGCTCAAGTGAATCAGCTACCACAATAGATCCTGTCGTGAGATTGCCACCAGTCGACCCAGTCAGAGTCTATCCTAATCTTGAATTCACGTTGCAACTGGCAAGACCAGAGCAGCCGACTACTCTGACGACTGCCTTGAGACACGTGGTTCGAGTGGGACATGAATATGGTAGGAGAGTCACCTTCTCGGTAATGGAGGCTGTGGACAGAATTCAACTCACGTCAGTGAATCTCCCCACCGAGTTCGGAGCCCTGCGAGACCTACTAAAGAAAGATTTCGAAAGACGTGGCGAAAAATTCGACCTGGACGATATCTACCAACAAGCAGTTTTGGCATATGGACTCATCACATTTGACTGGGTAAGACATGGCGTAATGACAGAATCCATACATACTTTCCATAAATAACTACATGATGAAAATCACCATTGGCTAACATAGCACTTACAACAGCACACTAGTGATGCAGGAGTTACGTAAGGAAGTGGAGGAGAGGAGACTAGATGTGGTCTGTCTGCAAGAGCCGTACACCCTAAATGGGAAAATAGCTTTCACAGCTGCGACCTGGCAAGTAGTAAACAGAGGGGAAGACCCAAGATCGGCAATAATAATAACCAATAAACTTATAAGTGCCACAGTTCTAACACAGTTCACAACTAGCCACTGCAACGTCGTGGAGCTGCAGTCTCCATCAGGAGCAACTGTCTTCATCAACATGTATTTTCAGTATGGTGACGAAATTGAGAGACACTTTGCACACCTTACCACAGTTATCACGGCGTTGCGGGGGCGGAAAGCAATTATAACAGCAGATATAAACGCCAAATCCCCCCTATAGTACAGCGGCACCAGGGACCCTAATGGAGATAAGGCAGAAGAGGCCATCATGGCCTTGCAGCTGGTGGTGGCAAACAAGCCAGGCAACCCTCTGACCTACGTGGCGGGAGGTGACCGAGGCACAAACATTGATGTGACCCTGGCTACGCCTAATGCTGCGCACCTCATCCAGCACTGGAAAGTAGTAGAGAACGCCACCTCTAGCGATCACAATCTCATTACCTTCGGTATTGGAGACAAGGAGAGCCGCTGGGCAATGGGGTGGAAAGTACAATACAACTACAAAAGAGCCGATTGGGAAAGACTTGCTAGAGAGTGCAACATTCCTGCACTGCCAGAAGGTGACGGACACCTGGACATTGACGTAGATAACAGAGCCGAGGAACTGGTGACAGTAATAACTCGAGCGGTCAAAGCCGCCGTACCTACTAGGAGGAAGGCCATGGTGGCCTCTCCGTCACCATGGTCAGCTGAACTGGAGGGGATGCGCCAGTCTGTTAGAAGGCTCAGGAGGCACTACCAGCGCAGTGTCGTCTGGCTAGAAAGACAAAGATGGCTGCAGCTTCGGGAAGCGAAAGACAATTTCCAAAAACAACTAAGTGAAGTAAGAACAAAAAGTTGGGAACACTTTGTTCTGAACCAGCTAGCTTTAGACCCATGGGGAATCCCCTACAAGCTTGTCCGAGACATAATCCGCTCTCCGATGGAGCTCTCAACCGTCAGGCATGGGGCGGGATGAGGGAGTCTTGGCAGGAAACTGCTGAGGTCCTTCTCCAGTCCCTGCTGCCTGACGACACTGCGGATGGAGAGACAGACGAACAACGGCAGTTGCGTGAGAACTACAACAACGTATATGGAAATGATACGGCAGTTTACCCATTCTCTGAAGAGGAGGTAGAAGCCCATATAAAGTCCCTGAAGAGAGGGAAAGCTCCCGGGCCAGACGGCATTGTGGCGGAGGTGGTGCAATTCCTGGCCCCCCAGATAGTCGCCCCTTAACAATGAATCCACAATGAATGTCTCAGGCAGAAAAAGTTCCCTCGAATCTGGAAGAGGGCAAATGTCGTAATTATCAAGAAAGGAGCTCACAAAGACCCAGCAGAAACAAAATCCTACGGACCAATCTGCCTGCTCGATCTGCTTGGGAATGTTTTGGAGAGACTACTGGCTGACAGACTGGCTGCGCACCGAGTGCTGTGCGGGATGAACGGCAGTCAGTTCGGCTTCCGGCCTGGGCGATCGGCATCAGATCCAATTGCCCTGGCGGCCGAGGTATGCGGCTCTACCCCGTACAAGTACGTTGTTGGCATGATGGTGGACATAAGCGGCGCCTTCGACAACCTGTGGTGGCCTTCGCTCTTCTCCTGTTTACGGAAGAAGGAGTGTCCAGGGCCGCTATATGGGTGTCTGAGGAGCTACTGCGAAGATCGGGAGGTATGACTATCATCCCCTAGCACAAGAGTAAGAAAAACTATCACAAAAGGATGTCCCCAGGGCTCCGTACTGGGTCCCCTGTTCTGGGACATCCACATGGAACCCTTACTGGACAAACTACAGCAAAGTGACGAAGTGTTAGAGGTGATGGCCTACGCAGATGACCTCCTCCTACTGGTCGGCGGCCGTAGCCGAGAAAACATAGAGCCCAAGATTGAAAGAGCAATAGAGATACTACAACTTTGGTGCCAAAATACAAAGATGAAAATGTCACCAACCAAGTCCACATACCTTCTTCTAAAGGGACAATTAGTTCGCAATCCAACTGTCAGGATAGAGGGCTCACCAGTTCTCAGGCGACATCAGACTCGCTATCTCGGTATCGTCATTGATGAAAGGTGGTACTTCGGCAGGCACATAAAAACCGTAACTCAAAGAGCCCTACAAGTACTCAACAACCTCATCTCCATTGGACACAAACGATTTCATCTTCCACCACATCTCATTCAGCTTTATGACAATAGCATACTCACCTCAATAGTGGGTTACGGCTCGGGAGTCTGGGCACACAGGCTCACGAGGGTGGTGCCCGCCATGACAGTGAGAAGAGTGCAAAGAAATATGATTATGAGATCAGTGGGGGCATACAGGACTACACCGGGAGGAGCCCTTGCCCCTTGCATATCAAAATTCGGAAGGAGGCCGCTTGGTACTGGGCAAAGAAGGGGAATTTGGGGAAAACAGAGGAAATTCTAGGCAGCAGGACTGTGAACAAGGTTGAGATTAGGCAAAAAGGGGATCAGCTATGGTGACATTCGTGGGAAAGGCGAAGAAACAGGGCGTTGAAACTTTGATTTCTTACCAGATGTCAAGGAAAAGGATGGGAATGTCATATTTCGAACCAACCAGGGGACTAATCCACTTTCTCACTGGACATGGACCCTACTCGACATATCTATGTCGATTCGGGAAAAAGGCGACACCTGCGTGTGACTGACGTGTCCCGGAGGGTACTCCTGACCATGTAGTCTACGAGTGGGCTAGATTGTATAATTAATAAGTTTTTCTGGAAATAAAGAATTTTTTAAAAAAATATTTAGATCTATGAACAGCAGATCAGAATGTGACAAATCTGATTAACAGGTTCGATGCCCCACGATTATAGCTTCAAAGGCATTAGATTTTCATTGTCAGTCAAAGTTTGTGGGGCAGTTTCAGTATCCTGATGGATGATAAAGTTTTTTGAAACTTATACAATTTTACTGATATTTCACGCCGCTATCTGGTAAAAACGTAACTAGAATCACCTTATGATATTTCAGTTCGTTAGCTAGTTAGTCCGAAGATCCTCTTTTGTGTCCAGAGAAAACTCTCCGCATTATACATGCATTTCACTTTGCCACGGATGTATGGACATCTGCCATTAGTATAGCATTTGAAAGAGCGCAACCCTTTTTAATAGTTACGTTAACTAATTCTATATCAGTGGGTTCAGAAAAGCCAAAAGTAAATATTGCGTTTTCCTTCATAGATAAAGAAAAGAAGCTTTCAAAAGAAAAACTGTTTTGGTTACAGGGGAAACAACACTCTTGTTGACGCGTTTCACCCTTCTGGGGCATCATCGGAAAATCTATGAGACAAAGAACAAGGAAATAGTATACGTTAAAATATGATTTCATCCTCAAGAGCTATACTGGAAATTTAAAAAAAAAATTGTGGTTTGCGAGCGGTCTTGTATGTCGGGGATGGAAACGAGATATCGTTTAGTGCACCAATTGTGCTACGTTTCAAGAAGCGTGAGTGTGGTCGTGTGTGGTCTCTGCTTTTGCAACTGACTCCGATGTGTTTAAGGTAAAGTTTCCTTTTTGGCGGTTTCGCGCCACACTGTAGCTCTCAATAGCTGAATTGTGCCTTGTAGGTACACGGAACGATTCCTGAAAGCATATGTTTCAGTGTATTAAAAGAAATTCTCTAATAGCTTCTTTAATTTCCAATACAGCTGTGCAGGATAGGACTATATTTATATGTACACTATTTTCATTTCCTTTTTCTTATAGATTTTCTGATTGTGCCCCAGAAAGAGGAAAGACGTTATTTAAAGTATTGTCTCCCAACCAGCCAAGAATGTTTTTGTTTCGCAATACTGCATACAGTTGCTGTACTACATACATCATAGGGTGGGAAGAATTGTATATCTTTAGCTCTCACTATTTTCATTCCTTTTGTAAATTTGTGCCCACAGCTTAATGAATAATGTGTGCATTAGTCGTGAGTATATTATAGATCCTCTACAACTGATACGGCTCCAAGGTTAAGATAATACCATGAGTTCGAGGATAGAACACAATCGCCATAAGAAGTGAACTGGCATTAAGCTGTTACATTTCTAGCATGTTGTCGTGGATCCGCTTTATGCAGCGTAACACATCAGCTTGCAGCATTTTGATTTCTCTTTAAAAACAATCCAAACATTCATTTTTGTCTTTGCATTTGATAAACATTCGACAAATAAAACTCATATCTCACGAAGAGCCATGTCCCCGATTAAATTTCATTTGAAATGTGTCGCACCTGCTTCTTCTGATACATCGGTGGCGTCACTATTTCACACATCTTTGAATATAGATCTCGCATAAAAATATTTTACACATTGTTCTAGTTCTCGTGTGGTTTGTAACGTTATTCGAGTGGGTCTCCTCCAAAGCAGTATAAATTGCAGCACTTTTTTATAGTACCGTGAGGCCGTTCTGTGCAGGAAACCTTTTCCCGCTGTATTTTATACCTGCTACCTTCAGAATTTTTTTATTCCACTCAACACTTACAAAAGCTTACAGTATTTCTGCATACGGTATAAATGCAGTTTTGATTTTTTTGAGAATAACGTATACTGCAAGCCGTAGGGTCAGTAATTCCTCGTGTGGGATAAATGAAAATTTGTACCAGACGGGGACAAAAGCCATCAGGGTTCAAGTCCAGGACTGCCACGAATTTTCGATTTCCACCACTTTCTCGTATATAAACGCAATGAATTATACGTTATATGTGAATGAGTGCCAGAAGACAGAGATCTTTCCAAAGCAGAATTTCACAAATCCAGTTCTGAGCTTACGCTAAATGAAATACATTTAATGCTCTCTTAAGTAGTAGTCTCTCTGTGATTCGTTTGACAGGCAGTTTAACTAATTGACTCTTTTCCCTTACAATGGAATCCTAAAAGCGTGGTTGTGAGAAAAAAAGTTAGAACTTTTGAGACTACTAACATGATGCCCAGGAGAGGCTGAAAATATCAGAACTAGAGACCAATGTAACATCCACGAGATAAATTACAGCTACAGTGCGACGAGAGGAAATTATGCCTATAACAGTTATAAACATTATATATTCGACATATGAAAAAATTGTGAAAACGATGATAATTATTAATTATTTATATAATATTCTATGATGTAATTGGACATATCTATGTGTATCATACAAAAACAAAGATAATTGTAAATTCCTTTTATGATCTGTGTTTGTCTTCCTTTGTTTTTATCTTTATCAAACTGAGGTCTGTTAAGATATTGTAATTATTTTTTAATTATTACATGAGAATAGAGTTCATTATTATTATAAATATGAGTGAATAATTACTTGTATCTTAATAAGCATCATCTGTGTTAATTATTTCTTTCCACTGCAAGAAGCGCAGCCATTGATGATAGCGATTTGTATCGCGTTTATGTCTGTGTTTTCCTTAGAAAAAAAAAAATGTTTACGTGATGAAGTCTAAATAGTGCACAATACGAAAGTAACGTTTAATAAGCATTTCATATACTTATCTTATTTGATCTAACAATAGAAAGTCTCTATCAATTGTCTGCCGTCATCTTAACAATAATCTCTTCGGCAAATTCAAATTACTCAACTCTGCAGACATAAATGCTGAACGTTATACAAATAAATGTGCACTGGTGGTACCGAACTCGTTTTAATGAAAATAATTCGAATCAAATTGTTTCTTTAAAAACAGTGCTCATAGCACGATCCTTATAACAAATTTTTCTAGCTGATGTATGGAGCCGAAATGAATTAAGCACGTGTTGCGAAGAATATTGTTTCAGGTAACATACGTCACTGTTGTGCGCGGCTGATATTCGGTGGTTTTAATGATCATTTTGCTGAAGATAACTGCTTTCATCATAATCAATAGCTGTATAGAATCTGTTGTATGAACTGTGATTTAGTGACACTTAGACAACTTACAGCCAACAGTTTAACACGACGTTAACTTGGAGTTCTTTAGCAACTTGACCAAATCTGTAGCTGGGAGAAAAATTATTTAATAATCACTCAATGTAGTAAAATAAAATTTACAAATTAGTTTAATACCAAACCACTGAATAAAACAGCGAACGCCACACCAACATTGTCAGTCAACGATCGTGACATGAAGCGGGTGGTAATATTAGACTTTAGACACCACTCTTCTTTTGACAAGAATGATACTGAGTCACATTTCTCCTTTATGCGATGCAAGCACCTTCAACCCCACCCCTGATAGCTGTTACATCATGGACCATTATAAGAAAACACCTAAGTGGAAGCTCGTCCATCTTCTCCAGTAGGATGTGCTACCGTTTTACTCTAGAGAGAGTGCGTCACACATCGAAAAGCAGCCAGCGCTTGCGTGAGCCGAGCGAGAAGTGGGGGCAGGGAGAGGAACAGGTAGGACTGGACGGTGTATATAAACTGCAGTGAAACCATGTACCAGCATCAGTCATTGTCTGCTCACCGTTCCATCTCCAGCAGCGGCAATGAGGATCCTGGTAAGCTTTCGTATCCTCTCTTGCTAATATTGGTTCAAATTCTTCACATTAACTAAAAATACAGTTAGCAAGTATTACGCTTAAAACAGCCCATGGCGCAGTTATTCCGATACGTAAGGGGGAGAAATGTAATAGTCGATTTTGGCTCAACGTTTTCTGCCAAGTCAGTATAGAAACAGTTTAGCTTTTCCTCCTAAGTAGTACATTTTCTAGCTTTCCTCATAGTGCTTTCAGACACTGGCAATAATAAGTCGAAGTGGGATCATGAAAGAGTTTAGTAGATCGTGCCGTCTCGAAAGACAGTGAAGAAGAAACCTTTCAGAAAGAAGACGGAAATGTCAACCCTAACTGTCTTATTTCAAGTTGCTTCACACATTGTATAATCGTAAGGAGAACTTCTATAATTTCTGACGAGAGTCACGATAGTGTCCGAAACCCATGAAATCATTTGAGATACACATACTCAATTACTGAGATATTATTTTGAGAAATCTAAATCTACACGTTCTATATTCTTATAAACATTCCTGTAATTCAGAAAGGAGAATCATCCTTCACTATTTTGTCAGTTGCAATATTTTGTAAAATTTCTTCGCTGTTAATGAAACTCCCGTTTCACAAGTAACTTTTTATTGCAGTTATGTTTCGACAGAAATACTGGCAGGGTTATTTTCGACTAACGAAATTATTTAAGTTTTTTGGAAGTATATTATGGTTCGCCTTTAAAAAGCATATAGTTTATGAAAAACAGTAAATTTAATCCACAGTTCCAAGTTACAATCTTTTACACTGTTACCATATTTTTGCCATTTTGGGCAGTCTGTGACCTTTTAGAATGAAAGAACTTCAGTAATATTCAGTATTTTAATGCAATGGTACATGTGACAAATATAATATAACAAACGCAATCAATGAAGTCTTATAATTTGTTTTTGTTTCATTTGAGTCAGTATTCTTGTAATGTGAGCTTGTGTCTTTCTTTAAATGGCAAGTGAGAACTGGAGCAGATATACAGTTAGTATCAACACATAAATGTAGTCGTTCAAAGTTAAATTTTACTGGCGTTTAGACAGAGAAAATCTGGCAAAGCTTGTGATACATGACAAAGGAAAAGAAGTTATTTTCATCGGCCTTCATGACTGATACAAGTAACGTCTTGAATTTGTCTTGGATCTGAAACCTTTTATTAAAACAGCTTACAACTTACACTCTGATACCACTAAATCTGTAGCAGTGAATTGGAATGTACTTCAGAGTTCTGAGTTGGAATAACACTTACTGCAACTGTAGGGAGTACAAAGATTCTTGCTTCCTTTCATCTGGGCAGTCATTAAAAATAACTTAAATGATGAAATTTGTGGTAGAATAATGCTCTGCTCACTTTTCCTCCACTCGGATATTGCGACTTAGTATAATTATATTTTTGTATATTAATTCTTAGTTATCCATTTTCTCTGTGATTTTCTCCATTTTTACACTCTACACTATAAAGATATGTTTGCCACTTGTCACTTATTCTTCCTTCGTCTGGAGCATTTATTTACTCATTTGTGTGCCTCAGAATTAAAGAACGTGGTTTCTAGAGTCTTCGAGAAAACACATATGTAACGTTGGTTTTTAATACAGCTCTTTGGCCAAACAGTGATACTTCAGAGAAGTAATTCCTTAATTATGGAACATTTTACTGTAACAGTTATATACCACACTTCCAGAGTTAATAATACTTATGTGCATTTTATATCACACAACTTCCTTCTTGTGTTTGATATAGGCTATTGAATCTATTTCAGAAATGAAATACTGTCACAAACTGATAAAAATGCGGTATTAAAATAAATTGAAAGGACGCCATTTTCACATGAAGAAGAAGTGGCGATTTTTCAAAGTTTAATTTACTGCAGTACATTTTGATGTAAAATACCAAAGCTACAACTTCGGCAGTACGAAATTAGTTTTGTAACTGTCATTTAGAATTTTCTTTACGATTTTTTTATCTGTGCCATTGATTGACATTCACCATTTCCAGATAAATAGATCCCACTTGTACTGAAAATAATGCAAGGTTTTGGTTACCAAATGGTAGTGTGTGAGATTAAATTACCTACAGGCACTTTGTCAGCATCAGTCTAAAGCTGTCATTATACTACATAAATAAAACTGGAAATAACACTTCAGCAGGCACATATCCGTTCACATTTATGATGCTAACAACACTGAAATACATATGTCACAAAACATTTGAATCTATAATACGTTTATTATTATTATTTAAACTTCATTGGATCGTGTGTTCCAGGTGTGCGTGTTCTTGTGTGGTTTGGCTCTCGCTGAAGAGAAGCAGGTAGAGAAACGGGGGTTGATTGGCTCCCTGGGTGGCTATGGAGGTGATGGATATGGTATTGGTGCCAGCAGCTACAGCAGTGGTGGGCTCATAGGTGGTGGTTATGGAGGCGGCTATGGAGGCGGCTACGGAGGCGGCTTTGGAGGCGGCTATGGAGGTGGTATCAGCTCTGCAGTTGGAGGTGCTCGAGTCACCAACATTGCCATCACCAAGCAAGTCCCTGTCCCATATCCTGTAACTGTCCAGCGTACTGTCCCAGTACCAGTCAGGGTTCCTGTCACGGTGCCAGTCAACAGGCCGGTACCGGTGCCCGTCCCACAGCCGTACCCTGTCCCCGTGCAGAGGCCAGTCCCAGTACCCGTGAGCGTCCCTAGCCCAGTCCCCGTACCAGTACCACAGCCCGTCGTCGTCAACCAGCCGGTACCTGTCGTCGTGGGAGGCGGAGCTGGTGTCGGCGGAGGCCTCGGAGGCGGCTACGGCGGCGGCTATGGCGGCGGCTTTGGTGGAGGCTACGGTGGGGGCTATGGTGGCGCCATCGGCGGTGGCTACGGTGGTGGTTATTCTGCAGGCATCTCTGGAGGCTATGGAGGCTATGGCAAATACGGCCACTAACATCAGTAGCTGACCTGAACGTCTCAAACGAAACACAACGCCAGAAAATCATTGTTTATGCTTTACATCCGTCTGTATAGCAGTAAATAAATGAGACCTGATACAAAAATTGTGTTAATGCTCTATTTTTATCAAGTATGCATTACCTCATTACTCCGTTCTCATCAGTATTACGGTTCCTGTTCATATCTGACTTCAGTAAGTAAATTGATTTATTGCTAAATATAAAGGATCTGAGTCAATAACTTTAGACTCACTACTGAGACCTGAGAATATTTTGACAAACATTTCACTATTTTTCTTATTGTTTAAGAAAGACAATGTTATTCAAATTCCCTTACTGGCTGGAAATGCTGAGAGCACCTCACTTTTACAAGTACAAGGAATATCACTTACGAGAAATATGCGTAGGACGACAAATTAGTCTGTTGCCTACCTTCGCTGTTATGGATACTAAATAACTGTAAACAGACTTATGGTCTGTAAAAATTTTGAGAAAGTTTCGTGGTGTTAACCATATCCAGAATAGTATGAAACTACACTAACTAACGAAATATTCACAGCTGCATTACGCGTGCAGCACTAAATAACCTAAAGCACATCAACTAAAAAGTAGCAGCATTACAAACGTTGGTCGATTTGTGAACTTCTTAAAGAGGGAAACAGACATGGCTCGATCTTCGTGACACCTTAAAACTAGTGGATGTAATGTCACTGAGAAATTTCTGCTGGATCACTACGGATAATTTCTATCGATATCCACAGATGTTTAGGGATCACACTTCGAAAATTCCAGACTGTCAGTTTCTGCTTCTCTAACACTTGCACTCACAAGTGGCACTCATAATTCACTATACATTCTTCGGATAATGGGCAACGAGGTAATAAACTTCGAAGTAATATAAGCAGTCGTTTGAGAGTAACTGCATGGGGAAAAAATGCGAATCCAAAATCTGTGGGTCTTAATTTTCCACGCATAAAGATATTTTCCGAACAACTACTTCAGCAAAGGGTGCATCTTGGATTCAATTACATAAAGAAAATTTATCAGCAGTGAAGCGGATGACTCGAGCTTTCTGCTTCACTTCAGTCAAACTTAGGTGCAGACACGATCCTTTGCTTGGCAGAACGAGTGAATAAGTTTTGTGCAAATTCTGCGAAAAATAATTGCGGCAGTCAGTCTGAACAATGGATTGGTGAGTAGTAACGTTTACAAGATGAGGCCTATGGCCGGCTATTGATGTATATCGGCCGTGTTTCCTCCTGTTTCATTTTCTTTCATTTGTGGTCTTCCGCCATGATACTATCAGCCAGTAAAAGGCAGTTTCAGCCACAGACACACATATAACCATTATTCGCATAGAATATTTTAAGTGGGCTACGCACAGATTATTTAAATCATGATGTACTCTCATTATTGCCACAAGATTCCACTCCGAACGCCAACTGTCAACAGATAAGGTTCTTGCTTCCTAAGAATTTTCCTGGATGCGCTGCCTAAATTATTTCAGCTATATAAAACTGACGCTACGCAGTTACCTTAAATTGTCGTAAGAATTTTATGCATAGCTCTATGCAGTGACCTGCAAACAAATTTACTGCTACTCCAGATACTTCTTGCTACTTGTGGGGAGCTGGAGAGAATCGCCAATATTACCTTTCAAATGCAAACTCTTCGATTAAGTCTCCACTCAACAAGAATTTTAATACTGTTTCAGTGCGTTACGTGTTGCAATTCACTGTAGACACTCGCCTGTTCAGAGGCGTCCAACGTCTCGTCCTGACGCCTGGATACGATGTTAGCCTGTATCCATAGCGAGTTACGAATATTTTCCAACGGCCACAGATCATCTCGTACAACTTGACAAGACTGTAAAATCTGCTGCTATAATTCTTCAACTGTATCTACGAAAGGGCTACACACTTCACTTTGGAGATGAACCTTGAAAGGTACAGTAGTTTCCGCTCTATAATCAGCAGGTTTCGCTGCTCGCTCGCACCGGAAGTAGAAACAGAGCGGCTCCGCAGCCAATTTTATTACACGACGCTGCCGGCCGCGGGTGCAAAAGAACCCATGTGGACGGGTGAAAAGAAATGTGTCAGGCTTCGTAATACGTATTTATATGTGTCGTGTATTATGCATTTCTTGTACGTGAATGTGAATCTGCACATGTATTTTCCTAATTCTCCTCACACCTTTCCGTAAAGCGTGGCGATTTTTTTTTGGGGGGGGGGGGCGGGGGAAGTAGTGCTGTAGTATAGTAGTGCCAACCTTACTCCTGGGTAGTGGATCAGAGAGACAGCACAGGCAGGTAAAAGTCAAAGACTTCCCAGTGTCACAAGATTTGGGGTGGAGAGGTTGGTCACGGCCAAGTGGTTCGACCACCCCCTCCACCGGGGCTGTGGAACACCTCCGGGTGCCCGCCATACCTTGAAGTGTTACAGAAGACGGGTAAGTGAGCAGACGTGCCCTCAGATCGTGTGTCTCAATGTTCACGAAAAGGAGAGAGTTATTTGAATATTTGTACTAAGCCTTTTATTTCCAGTTTCGGATTGTGTAAGGAAATGAATGTGCTTGTTTAATTCCAGGAAAATTGACCCCTGTGTTAAAGTATCTGGTCCCCAGTTTGCCCGTTATCCTCCTCACATATTGAATGTCCTATATAAAATATTGGGAGGCTTTGGTGATATACATTTGGCCAACGCAATTCCGTCTTACCCGTAGAAATGTGCGTGCAGATTAGTATATAATATATCCGAGCTATAAGTTGTAAAATTGTAATATCTTTAAACCGAAACAATTGCTGCAATCGCTGTAAATTCGAGTGATAATGTTTAAAATAAATAGGTAATGAACTGTCATCAATCTTTAACATACCTTAAAAATCACAAAGAAGTCAAAGAAGTTAAAGGAATTTATTTAAAATAAAAGCTATAGAATGCAGGGACCCACACATCAACGTGTCAGCCCTCCAGCCCCTTGCCTAGTATCGTACAGAAAGGGCACGCTCTCTAGGTAGCGCTCTCAAGCTTCCCTCCCCAGTTATCCGTTACGCAATTTGCATTCAGGGCTTGACGACATCAACTTTCATCTAGGCAAGGAGGCTAGACGGTAAAATTTCAACCTGCGCAGAAAAAGTCAGAGGATTGAGGTCAGGTGGTATTGGAGACTGTGATACAGCCCATGCTTCAACCACATTTGATGTCAACTTATTCCAGCAGAAAATGAGCTGGTGCTCCATATTTCCCAACCATAGGCTGTTAGTGTAATTTGAACCCATTTAGATAGGGTGTAACTCGAAAACGTTACATTTCAAATTCATTTGTGGCAACAAAATGCTTAGAACTGAAATCAGCGGTGTCCCATAAGCACAAATTGGCAATTATCTCATAAACGGCTCGTTTGGAAACCAAGGTCTAGTGTAACTGTTTGGTTTCTATTCTCGTATACTTTCATATGCGTCAATTGTCGCTATTAATTATGATACACATTTGAGACATATTGATTTCATTTCTGTGGGTAACAAAAATGATCTCGAAACAGAATGTAATTTTGTTGAACTGTATCATCCACCGAGGTACGTATCAGTTTCGTTTGCTTTTCAGATACAACTGCTATCTTATTGCCATTAAACTTATTGTTGTTGCTGTTGTTGTTAGTGTACTGGCTAAAGTCGACAGCACAAGGAACATAACGACTCTTTCGTGATACTCTCTTCCCCCTGATGCGGGAAATTTTATCAGCTGAGTATCTCCCGACATAAATATAAGTAATGCACGATGCCAATAACACCTACGTAGCTTAAGATTTTTGATACGCATTCCTGAATCTATTGACGTTGGATATGTATCGATATAGAGCAGTATTGCTGTGTTTGGAAAGTCGCCCAAGCTCAGACTGCACGATTCGTGTTTACTCTCGTAATCCGAAGGCTGCTATTAGCAGAGGGACACTGCCGGCACCACTCATGGCGTCACGAGTGGCCTTGCTAGATGCCAGAAGTTTCATGAAACAGGTAACTTGTGGCGCCACATTTAAGTAAATCTCACTTGTCATAGGGAAATAACGATTTGAGAGAATAACGACTTAGGAAACATTACTTTTCCTCACTATTGTACTGAAAAAGAAAAATCCGAAACAATAGGAAAAGGAGTAACCATCCAATGTTTACTGCTGAATTGGCCAGAGAATAGTATTACACTGTTCGACGATCTAGTTTGTATACTACTCGCCCGAAGCAAACGCTAGCTCACATCTTTCTCCTCGAGTTCTAGAATGAGATTCTTTACAGTATGGTACCAAGAACTCAACTTTTTTTGCCGGAGTATCATGGAATCCGAGATGGCAGCCTTCCTTTCAGTCGCAAGAACTAGGTTCTTATTCTACTTTCGAACAGTTCATTCTCGGTCTACCTTATCTGTCGCCTCTACGTTTATTTATTTACTAAAAAAGTGATAGTGTAGTAACGCACGGCAACGAACACGAGGTTCACTAATTGTAGCAACACGTCATTGAAGGATTGCGAGGCTGAAGGAGCTCAACGGACGCTCGAGTGACGTGTCACATGGGCGTGCACATCCGCCCGGCGGAATGTGACGCTTCTATTTGCCCACGGCTCATAGGCTCCACAAGCCACAATGGCAAGTGGCTGTGTTGGGCAACTCCAAGAGGACAGAGCTGTTGCTGTGCGCGGCAGCTGTAGATTAGTGGAGCCCTTAGTTTCCGCTGGCTAATAGGCACCCACCATAAGACACAAAGGACCGAACCCTCATGCAGCTAGCACCGCCCCTCGCATGTGGGAACTGTTTACTGGTCGGTCCCTAATCGACAAGCTACTTTGTAAACGGCATACATCTGCGTGTGGACTGTTTCTAAATTTGAAAACTATCACATGTATAAAATACGCTGAGGTGACAAAAGCCATGGGATAGCTAGCAATATCGTGTCAGACCCCCTTATTTCCGGCAAAGTGCAGCAGCTGTACATGGCATGTACTCTGTAAGTCTTTGGGGGTCCGCTGCAGAAATACTGAGTCATGCTGCCTCTAAAGCCGTCCATAATTGCAAAAGTGTGTCCGGTGAAGCAGTTTGTGTACTAGCTGACCTCTAGATTATGTCCAACAATTGTTCGATGGGATTCTTGTCGGGCGATCTCGGTAGCCAAATAATTCGCTCGAACTGTCCAGAATGTTCTTCAAACCAATCACGAACAGTTGTAGCCCAAAGACATGGCACATTGTCATACATAAAAATAGCATCATTACGTAGGACCGTTAAGTCCATGATTGGCTGATAATGGCCTCCTAGGAGACGAACATAGCCATTTCTAGTCAAAGAACCCAGTCCATTTCATGTAACGCAGTCCACACCATTATGGAGTCACCATCAGCTTGCACAGTGTACTGTTGCAATTAAGATCCATGTTTTCGGGGGGTCTGCGCCACACTCTAACACTGTCATCAGCTCCAACCAGCAGCTCTAGTCAACTCGGCACTGATCTGAACAGGCCACTTTTATCAGTCGTCTCGGGTCTAAACAGTATGGTCACGAGTGAAGGAGAGGCGCTGCGGGCGATGTATTGTTTGCAAGGGCACTAGCGTCAGTCGTTTGCTGCCGTAGCCCATTAACACAAACGTTCGCCACACTGTCCTAATGGATACGCTCGTCGTACCTCCCACATAGATTCACGTATTTTTGCCTGTCAGTTAGCACTGACAATTCTACGCGAAAGCCGCTGCTCTTGCTCGTTAAGTGAGGGCAATCGGCCGCTGCGCTGTCCTTCATGAGAGGTAATAACTGAAATTTGCTGTCCTTGGCACACTCTTGACACTGTGGAACTTGGAATGCTGAATTCCCTAACGATTTTTGAAATGGAATGTCTCGTGCGTCCAGCTCCAACTACCATTTGGCGTTCCGTCGTACAGCCGTAATCACTTCGGAAATCTTTTCACACAAATCACTTGGGTACAAATGAAAGCTCCATCAATACACTGCCTTTTTGTACCTTGAGTACTCGATACTACCGCCATCTGTGTGTGTGTGCATATCGCTGTCCCACGACTCTTGCCATCACTGTCTGTTGCCTATCCCAGACTCAAAACTGTTATCGACACAATAGGAGCGTATTTTCTTTCGACTGAAAAAAAAACTAAATTTTGCAAACACGGCTTTGCACCTTCTGAAGAGCTCTTGAAGGAGATTTTGCCGCTTTTGTTTTTAGCGTAAGTGGGCACAGTGGAATAGCTATGGCTGTTGCCGGCCTAGCTTGTATCACTGTGCCCTGAGAGACCGCCTAGGACGAGATAGCTTCTGTCACTGCACAGATGTGCAGGCCGCTTAATAATAACGCCTCAGCTTTACATGTTGGAACACAGGACCAAGTACTCAAGCTTGCCGACAAGTAACACAGGTAAGTCTCCACTGATTGTGCCAAATTAGTACACCATCAGTATAGGAAGTCTTGTGAAAATTTGAATTCCCGGAGGCCTGCGTCCAGGTTAAGAACAGAAAAAAAGAACTCTGACTTGAACGACGAAAACACGCCAAAAATGTAGATACTCTTCGTCGACATGAACACATTTTTAGGTTGATAATAGAAGTGTTTTAACACAACAACGCGTTGTAGCAGTTCTGATTAGCGAAACTAAAGACACAATGTCGTCAATGTGAACAAAATGTATTCTAGGAAATATTATTCGATATCACTGGAAGTTAGATACATTAGCTTTAAGAAGACCACTTTTCTCTTCTATGGCAACTGGGAGCCCTGACTGAACTTATGTAACCCATGAGTTCCCTTATTTCTGCCCAAATAAATCACTTCTCTCTCTGAAATTTCTCTTTCTTTCTTTTGTCCAGGGTCTGTGGGTTCCAGTTCTCGGTTTGTCAAGAATTTTAAGATTCTCGATGAGTGTTCTGAATGCAGATATGACCCATATTGCCGGCCGCTGTGACCGTGTGGTTCTAGGCGCTTCAGTCCGGAACCGATTTGCTCCTACGGTTGCAGGTTCGAATCCTGCCTTGGGCATGGAGGTGTGTAATGTCCTTAGATAAGTTAGGTTTAACTAGTTATAAGTGTAGGGGTCTGATGACCTAAGATGTTAAGTCCCATTGTGTTTAGAGCCATTTAAACCATTTTCTGTCCTATATTATCTTACCTTTGATGTCAGTTTCTTGGAGATCCCTTTCGGTTTAAAATAACCAATTGTTCTAAGGGTTATGGAGATTACAAGGCAGAAATGGTTTGTTCAGATTGTCATCATGTACTCTGAAAATGTGAACCTGTGTGGTTCAGGAAAAGATGAGAGGGTCCGGGGGTTGGAGTGTGGCGTACATGTAGATCTTATTACAATTTTTAATGACACAACCATGTGTCAGCTCATAGCAGAAAATAAGTTGCGCTCTAATCGCGCAACCATCTCTTGACAAAATCATAAACGAATTTTGACTTACCAAAGGAGACATTATATCTTACACAAACTTATTAATTACACTAAAAATCCTCTTGGCTAGGACTTGATAAACTCCATGAACGTTGCCACAGTATAAAATGAACGTACAGAATAAATCAGCAAATATATAACTAACTAATAAAAAGAGGGCTCCTATTTATAAGCAACAATACAATTCTAAACTAAAGCAACAGGTACACAAAAAAGTTCCAAAAGGTCAAATTAATTCTGGAGTCCACACCTGAAGTAGTAACAATAATAGTTTCAAGCAGTGGAGAAGGCCCGCACATTATTGGAACAGGGGAACTACGAAAGGGGTTTAATAGCAGCATAAACACTAGAATACAGATTGCATACAAGAAATCAAACCACACAACAAAAGTATATAAAGGATGTTCCATAATTCATGCTACGCACTGCTGGATATCGTAGAGGGGACATAGTAGGTCATGTTTTACATGGAAACCCACGTCGAGAAACGTTATCGAACGACGCTAGAGAGCGTGAAACTTATTGACACCGGCGCCTGTAAATTTATATATGTATAGGGCGATTCTGTGATGATGGAGAAGAACGTAAGGGCACATGTACTGCGAATGAACGAGTCGGGAGCCGTAAGCGAAAACCATTCTGGTACCTCTGGCAATTGTGTGCATGTACCGTTATTGCTGTTCCTAGGATATAAAACTTTTAGAGGCGGTAGCATGGATCAGAACAAGGAATATCTGTGCAGAAAATATGGGCGTTCACTTCATATCTGTGAAACTATGAGCACTTATTCCTATCCACTGAGAAATACTTATGCTCTAGTAACAAACTGCACATAGCTCATTAGGTATGCATTGTAGAGCCTATGTCTACGGGAGATTTCTTCTTGTTTCGGTCCGTCCTACCATCTATGAAAGTTTCCTACCCTATAACCATAGCACAAGAGTAGTAAGACATGTATTCCACTGCCAGAGGTATGAGAACGGTTATCGCTTGTAACTGTGGACTAGTACGTTTCTGGTACAGGGACCTTCACCTCAAATAGATGCATATATCCTTCTCCATCATATTACACTACTGGCCATTAAAATTGCTACACCACGAACATGACATGCTACAGACGTGAAATTTAACCGACAGGAAGAAGATGCAGTGATATGCAAATGATCAGCGTTTCAGAGCATTCACACAAGGTTGCCGCCGGTGGCAACACCTAGATCGTGCTGACATGAGGAAAGGCTCCAACCAATTTCTCATACACAAACAGCAGTCGACCGGCGTAGGCTGGTGAAAAGTTGTTGTGAAGGAGGAGAAATGTGTACCATCACGTGTCCGACTTTGATAAAGATCGGATTGTAGCCTATCGCGATTGCGGTTTATCGTATCGCGACATTGCTGCTTGCGTTGGTAGAGTTCCAGCGACTGTTAGCAAAATATGGAACCGGTGGTTTCAGGTAGGTAATACGAAACGCCGTCTTGGATTCCAACGGCCTCGTATACTAGCAATCGAGATGACAGGCAACTTATCCGAATGGCTTTAACGCATCGTGCAGTCACATCTCGATCCCTGAGTCAACAGCCAACAACCAACTGCACGAACAGTTCGACGAAGTTTGCAGCAGCATAGACTATCAGCTCGGAGACCATGGCTGCTGTTACCCTTGACGCTGCATCGCAGACAGGAGCTCCTGCGATGATGTGCTTAACGACGAACCTGGGTGCACGAATGGCAAAACGTAATTTTTTCGGATGAATACAGGTTCTGTTTACAGCATCATGATGGTCGCATCCATGTTTGGCGACATCGCGGTGAACGCACATTGGAAGCGTGTATTCGTCATCGCCATACTGGCGTATAACCCGGCATAGTATTCGGTGCCACTGGTTACAAGTCGAGGTCACCTATTGCTCGCATTGACGGCACTTTGAACAGTGAATGTTACATTTCAGCTTTATTACGACCCGTGGCTCTATCCTTCATTCGATTCCTGCGGAACCTTACATTTGAGCAGGATAATTAACGACCGCATATTGCAGGTCCTCTACGGGCCTTTCTGGATACAGAAAATGTTCGACTACTGCCCTGGCCAGCACATTCTCCTAATCTCTCACCAAATAAAAACGTTTGGTCAATGGTGGCCGAACAATGGGCTCGTCTCAATACGCCAGTCACACTATTCTTGATGAACTGTGGTATCGTGTTGAAGCTGCACGGGCAGCTGTACCTGTACACGCCATCTAAGTTCCGTTTCACTCAATGCCGTTGCGTATCAAGAGCGTCATTACGGCCAGAGGTGGATGTTCGGGGTACTGATTTCTCAGGAACTATACAACCAAATTGCGTGAAAATGTATTCACATGTCAGTTCTAGTATAATGTATTTGTCCAATGAGTACCCGTTTATCATCTGCATTTCTTATTGGTGTAGCAGTTTTAATGGTCAGTAGTATAGAAACTTGTAACATCATTACGGAATCACCATGTATGTACATACATTGAAAGCGCCGGCGACTGTAACTTTGACGCTCTGTAGCGTCGTTGGATAATGTTTCCGGACATGAGTTCCTATGCAAAACTTGATCTACTTAGTCCTCTCTACAACCTCTACAAGTTTGTAAGTTGTATAAGTATAAAGTGACATTTTCAAGGCGGCTAAGTCAATATAGAACACTTCAAGATGGAATTCTCTTTGAGCATCGTAGGACTTTAACTTGCAGTGTCATTGCTCCTAAGACCATTACACACACACACACACACACACACACACACACACACACACACACACACACACAACAACAACAACAACAACAACCCTGCGTGATTCACTAGCTGGAGCAATATTAAAGAGATCTACAGCCCAAGTCGCCAGCAGAGTAGCTCAGCGTGTTCGGTCAGAGGTTAGCTGCCTTCCGTAACAAAAAAACTGAGTTAATCGATGAACAACGAACTTAAAGGGATGTCTTACGACGTCCACCCAGATGAGATGCAACGAACAAAATGAAAAAAAAAAGAAAAAAAAGAGAGGGCCGATTGTGCTTTGCAGTAAAAAAACTGAGGAAAGTAATCAACGGGCAACTTGAACGGACGCCATGTGACGTCCGCACAGACCAAAACCAACGAACTATACCGAACAAAATGAAAAGTAATAACTCCCTGCAAACAGTTCAGGCACCGCAACTACTTTCCCTGCTCCGTTTCCTCCCTCACTGGCCTACCAACTCATTCCGTCATCCAGCTGCACCACGGACAAACATTAGACTACGTGGTAGGCGCTGCTTATGGATGCACGGCCGAAAGAACAGCCCCTGCTGTCCTCAATGTAACCCTGGGAGGCCGTCCCTTCCACTACTGGAATTAGGGTTGGCGCTTATAGGGTGAAAGAACGGTTTTCGGTTATATCGCTTTCTATCTATGCCAGGTTAACACAACTGTCAAAACCACCTGAAACATGGAACTTACCGAGGGCAGGATTTGCTGTGAACAAGGCCTTACTCAGTTACCGGTGGTTGCTCAGCTTTTTTAATTTTTTTTAATCACGTACACTTTATTTGAAATCAATTTAAAATGAGGTTGACAATAAGGAACAATTCTCAAAATTTTACTATTAAGACACGATGTCTAATAAAAATTTATTAAACAAGTTGCACTCTCGGCTGAAAGCCTTGTTGGTCAGAAATTCAAATTATTTGGCGGTTGAAGGCCTGGATAGAAAATTCTTAAGCACAGTTAAACTTCTCCAACAGATACTAAAATATTTATTTGAAAAAAGAGACAATATATAATTAAAAATTCTCTAAACAAATTGCATTCACGGCTGAAGGCTTTATCCACCACAAATTCAAATTATTTACCGGCTGAAGGTGCCAATAGTAATAACTCGAAAAAACAATTTAACGGCTGAAGGACTGGATAACAATTCTTACGAACAGTTACACTTCTCAAGGGACACTAAAAGTTTTTAAAAGAAAACACAATCATCAAAATGTTATCAAACCAAGAGAGAAGTGGCCCTCAGAAAGTACTCCAAGGATCGTCCTTGGAAAAGTCGCTCAACTTTGTAACCGACGAGACAGGCAGCCAACAGTTGTATTCACTGAAGTGGATAGCAACTCAAACTAGTGACAGTTTAATCGCAGACCAACACTCTTGCAAAATCTACCTAACATCTGGTAACCAACGCAACGATGGAAAAACCCAGGCAAGGCAGAACGGGAGGACAGCACTGCATCTTCAGAATCCAGATTTTAGAACATCCAGAAGCAGAAGGAACCACTACGACCAAGGTAGTCCAAAAGAATTAAATATCCGAACCACAATCAAGGAGGCTGTCGAACTGCAAGCCCTACTGGACATCAGCAGCAAGGCGAGAGAAAGTACACTGCTGCGGAAATACATTAACCTCCAGGACAGGTAAGTGGGGCGTTAGCGGCCACTAGGCAGAAAAAAATACAGCAGGTTCAACTTCATGAATAAACACAAGGAATTCAATGACTAATAATGAGAATCGTAGGACGGCTAATTAATTTCTCCAACTCCAAAAACCCCACTCGTTGCTCTTCATCTCAGTGACCCTGCGAGCAGCAACGCACCAACAAACAGCGTGATCTCAAAACAATGGAGGTTTCACTACTGGGTTAATGTTCACTCAAACGTCCTGGGTCCGGTGGGCAAAGATGTTGTGGTCTCTGCAACTACAGTCCCTCGATGCGGCAATGCCTGCGTGCCGCCAGCGGACTCCGGCATGTCGATGCTCTGCCGCCGCTGCCACACGCGAACAGGCAACGCTAGCAAATGCAGTGGCTGCAGTAAACACAAGAAGGAAACAAGACTCCACTATCCCTATTACACGATGAGAACATACCAACGGCCGCACACGGCTCACCGTTCAAAATGAACAGTTTCAAAAATAATTGACTATCGATTTTTTGTTCCTATTATTTCCTGTAGTAAAAGTAGAAATCGAAAAAGGCATAAAAAGTTTGATTTACTTTCAAGAAATATAGAATGAAAGTATTAAATTAAACGGACAAATAAGAAAAAATAGTTTGTCCACCTTCTACTGCTTCAGTCGAAAATTGATAAGTGATCAGTCGAAAATTGATAAGTGATTAAACATTACAAAAAGTAATCACTATTCTCCTATTGAGTCTGATTCTTTGAACATCTTCTCAAAAATCATGTTATAATCAGGGATGAAGCCACTAATTTGGCGTTACCATTAGTGAAAATTTAGATCGATTAACTCTTTTTTGTGTTAATTTTTAAGGGCCATAAGCAGATACAGGCTATTACGGAGGCACAGGGAGCAGATTACCTACTTTCTGTGTTTATTGTATGATATGAATGAAATGTTAAGTTTTTAATTTAGTACTATTACCGTAATTTCATTCCTTTTTTACTATTTCATAGAAGTGGCAGACAAATCCGTAATCTTTCAAAGCAAATGAAGCTTTGTACTTCATTGCTATGTCTGTTGGGAAAAATATTTCCAGACTGGGTATCGTGCCATTGTGCGACACAACTGATATCCAGCGACGACAGCGAGAAGTCTACCTTATAGACCAGGTGCGGCCAAGTCTTGCAGTTGTGTACCTTAAGCGCCACGACACACAACAACAAGGACATTATTGTCTCAGCAATGCGCTACCAGTTCTTATGCCACGTCTTTTCTGTTCACGTTATTAAAACAGCACTGATCACTCTCCCCATTTTCTATAATTACCCAATATTTTAAGCTAACACACATTTTACAATTAAAAATTACTCCTATTTTAAAAAATCTTTATTGGAAAACATAAATTTTAGCACTGTTGATTTGGATAATTGATATTTCGATGTTTTTACTCGGGTAGTTGCAAAAAGTAAGAAAACACTGTTATAACCAAGTCCAAACAAAACCGAAAAATACCGATAATTTAGAACTAAAATACCAGTATCGATATTAACTGGTCGGTTGTTTCCCGTCCTTAACTGGAATTAAGTAGTCTACCGTGCATCGGCGCTCATGGCTCGTCGCCTAAGGACCGACTGCACTTTTTGTCTGGATTCGATGTTGCTCAATCCAAGAATCGTCTGGCTTGTGTGCTGGTCGGCCCTGGACGCACAGAGTTCGACTGCGTCGGCGCTGTCCGAACGCAACAACGGTCGATCCGCGACCTGCATGCCACTGCTGCGCCAAATATTCTCGGTATGCTGATATAATTCTCGAGATTTCTCCCTCTCCGCAACTGTTCCTGTGCAGACTGGGCTAAAAGTTGTCCCCATAAAGTGCACTCCTGGAAATTGAAATAAGAACACCGTGAATTCATTGTCCCAGGAAGGGGAAACTTTATTGACACATTCCTGGGGTCAGATACATCACATGATCACACTGACAGAACCACAGGCACATAGACACAGGCAACAGAGCATGCACAATGTCGGCACTAGTACATTGTATATCCACCTTTCGCAGCAATGCAGGCTTCTATTCTCCCATGGAGACGATCGTAGAGATGCTGGATATAGTCCTGTGGAACGGCTTGCCATGCAATTTCCACCTGGAGCCTCAGTTGGACCAGCGTTCGTGCTGGACGTGCAGACCGCGTGAGACGACGCTTCATCCAGTCCCAAACATGCTCAATGGGGGACAGATCCGGAGATCTTGCTGGCCAGGGTAGTTGACTTACACCTTCTAGAGCACGTTGGGTGGCACGGGATACATGCGGACGTGCATTGTCCTGTTGGAACAGCAAGTTCCCTTGCCGGTCTAGGAATGGTAGAACGATGGGTTCGATGACGGTTTGGATGTACCTTGCACTATTCAGTGTCCCCTCGACGATCACCAGAGGTGTACGGCCAGTGTAGGAGATCGCTCCCCACACCATGACGCCGTGTGTTGGCCCTGTGTGCCTCGGTCGTATGCAGTCCTGATTGTGGCGCTCACCTGTACGGCACCAAACACGCATACGACCATCATTGGCACCAAGGCAGAAGCGACTCTCATCCCTGAAGAAGACACGTCTCCATTCGTCCCTCCACGCCTGTCGCGACACCACTGGAGGCAGGCTGCACGATGTTGGGGCGTGAGCGGAAGACGGCCTAACGGTGTGCGGGACCGTAGCCCAGGATCCTACGGTCTTGGCGTGCATCCGTGCGTCGCTGCGGTCCGGTCCCAGGTCGACGGGCACGTGCACCTTCCGCCGGCCACTGGCGACAACATCGATGTAATGTGGAGACCTCACGCCGCACGTGTTGAGCAATTCGGCGGTACGTCCACCCGGCCTCCCGCATGCCCACTATACGCCCTCGCTCAAAGTCCGTCAACTGCACATACGGTTCACGTCCACGCTGTCGCGGCATGCTACCAGTGTTAAAGACTGCGATGGAGCTCCGTATGCCACGGCAAACTGGCTGACACTGACGGCGGCGGTGCACAAATGCTGCGCAGCTAGCGCCATTCGACGGCCAACACCGCGGTTCCTGGTGTGTCCGCTGTGCCGTGCGTGTGATCATTGCTTGTACAGCCCTCTCGCAGTGTCCGGAGCAAGTAGGGTGGGTCTGACACACCGGTGTCAATGTGTTCTTTTTTCCATTTCCAGGTGTGTAGTATTATTGGTAATAGCAGTAGCAGTACTAGTACTAGTTATTGTGGTAGTAATAGCAGCAGATCCACTGACCACTCTTACAAGGATACTGGGTATGATATGTTATTACTATTAAGAGCAACAAAAATAAAGTAATTCATACACACGAGCATTTACATCCTTAAGGGCTTAGTTTCGAAAGGCAGTGGCCTTGTCGTAGGAACCATTCAAGCTTTTGTCTCAAGTAATTTAGGAAAAACAAGGAAAACTTAAATCACGATGTCCAGACGAACATTCAATCGTTCATCTCCTACAACAAGACCATACCGTTTAAGAAAGTGCTTCCTCATTCCGTTTATCTCTAGCGCTAAACACGGTTTGCGAAGAAGTTATTTAATGGTGTAAAACAAAAATGCTAATCTGTTCACTCATTTCTCGCACACAGTTAATGCACATGTTATAAACACTGTACCGACATAGCGTTATAACTTAACACTACACATAGTGTCAGTTGAAATCACGAACCTAGTAACGTTGTTTGGTTATCATTTTGTGTATTCCACCTTCCCATTTTTTAACCTGAAAAAAGTGTGTCACTTTCCCTTTACATGAGTGAAATAATACGCTCAGGAGAAAGATGACTCATTAGTATTACACACTGCATAGCACTGGGAATAAAGTTGTCCAGAAAAATAAAAGGAATAATTGTTACATGAAATGATAGAATATAATTTTTATTAATATTATCCTTATTTATTATTATTATTTATTTTATGGCCTTCATTGGACCATTCTAGTCAAAAATACGAAGTTCTAAACAAGTTGTTACATGGGGATACAATTTTGTTCAACCATAACTTAATATGATATTTAGGTAATATAATTGTTAGAGTCTATTCTTATATGAAAGGTGTTTTGCTTTTCTGTGTGCCCAATATTTCTTCATTCCTTCAGATATTTTCTTTCTTTCTTCATCTGAGACAACTCTTCCTGTACTCCTTTTATTGATTTTCATTTGTAGTCTGGTTTGCGGATCTTGCAAATTTCTGGTTTCCTCTGTCTTGTTTCTTAGGTCATCTACTGTAATTTGAAGTTCTTTTATATCTTCCTTAATTTCTGTGATCCATTTAATGTCGCTCTTGCTATTCCACAATTTTTGTATTTTTTTTACTAATTGTGTTTTGCTGGAGTTCTCATCAGATATCCAAAGAATGAGATGCGTTTCTTCCTGATTGTGCTCATGACTGTTCTACTTTTTTTTTTCACGATAAAGGATGACAGCCAAAAACAGTTGCAGGATAAAAATTTATTAAAATTCTTGAGCAAGGTTTCGGTACATATAAATATACCTTCATCAGAAGTAAAAAATCCTGAACAGGAAGACACTTTCATTAGGAAAGCCTTAGCATCGAAAGTGAGGAACACAAAAGCTTAATTAACAATGAAATTACCAGAGTAATACAGGCACAAAATCTTTAGTTACTTACTAAAATTACATCATGCAATGGAGATTAATAAAACAATTGTGCCAAAGGCGTCGTCAATAATTATCTTCTCCATTTGTACAACATGACTATGGACACAGGCTCAAAGCGAACAGTTTAGCACCATTACTTCGCCTATGAAGTATCGAAGCAAGACTGTGAAAGCACTAGGGCAGATGGTTTCGCCGAGAGAGGGCACTTATATGTGCCAGACATTCGCGCGTTTTAAAATCCATGAATACATACATAAGCGCATCAAAAATTATTAAAAGTTGTGTTAATTCAAACTTTCTGTCTAAATAAATAAAACATATCAGACCATTTAAAAACATTTATGTAAAATAGAAAAAGTAGAAGCAATTTACCTGTGTCCTAGTGTCAAACAGATAACGAGAGAGGGCACTAGTGTAATGTGCGAGAATCTCGCGTAACGTAGGCGGTGAAATACATACTAGCGAAAACAACCAAAATGTTATAATAAAATGAAACCATCTGTGGTTGTGAATAAAAACATACTAGTCAATTAACCACACATACACATCAAAAATCACAAACAACAAACATGAAAAATACGTAAAATCCCAACAAGACAGGAAAAGCGCATTTCACCGGCATCAACAAGCAATAAAACTAACTTCTAGTCAGCCAGACTATATTACATTAAGTCAAGGAGGAGTTTGAAACTGTCTAAAAAAAATTTGTTTCTAAGCTGCGCCTGTTCATTAAGAACAAAACCATCTTTCAGAGACAGATGCTTGAAAATCTCTAATTCTTCGAACAAGTCCAGTTTGTAACCCTTATGCGCTTCATGAAGCAACTCTACGTCGTCCAGTTCACGTGGCGTATGCTGTAAGAGCCACAGATGTTCTGCAAACGTGGATTTATGTAGGTTTTCCCCATTTTTACCTAACATGTGTTCTTTATACCTAATTTTAATGGGTCTGCCTGTCTGTCCAATGTAATAGTTTAATAAATGTATAGTTCAATAAATTTTTATTCTACAACTGTTTTTGGCTGTCATCCTTTATCGTGAAGAATTTCAGCAGTTGCTGTTGCTGCCATGGTTAAAATCTCGGTTCTACTTTCATATACACTGTTTCATTTGATGCTATTCTCCAATGACCATTTATTTTTACTGTTTATTTATACGTGTCCTAATTATTCTTCTTTCTATTTTTAGTATTCTGTCAATTTCTGCTGTATTAGTTGCTTTGAATATAGTTTCAGCTGCATATGTTATTTGTGGTTGTGTAACTGTTTTATAGTGTTTTAATTTTATATCTATAGATAGGCTTTTTTGTTGTATGTAGTTTTGGTAATGTAATTTGCATAGTTCAGTTTTTTTTATTGTATTCTGCCATGATGGCTTCTTATTTAGATTCTATGTTATTATTTCGCCTAAATATTTAAATTTATCGACAATTTTGATTTCCTGTTCTCCTATTGTAATTTTGTTTGCAAAGTGGTGGATCAGTTAGCATAATCTCCGTTTTTTCAAATTATATTTTAAGGCCTACTTTCTCTGCTATTTCTTGTAGTGATTTCACTTATTGCCTGGCTTCTTGAACAGTATTGGCTAGGAGAGCAAGATCATCAGCGAATCCCAAGCAGTTTAAGCTAATATCATCTTTTGCTCTTCCAATTCTTATCCTCTTTGGATTGTCCTTGTACCATTCTCTCATTATGCATTCCAGTGCACATTTGAACAGTAATGGTGATAGGCAGTTACCTTGTCTTAAGCCTGTTTTTATGAGGAATGTTTCCGAAATTTCTCCTCTAAACTTCACTTTTGGTGTTGGTTAGAGTGAGTTGTATAATTTTAATTAGTTTTGGATGGAGTCCTAGATTTCTTAAAATTTTTAATACTGAAGGTCTGTGGAGACAGTCATATGCCTTCTTATAATCTACAAATGTTATTGCCAGAGGTTTGTTCCGTTTCTTGTAGTATGCCATTACCAATATTAAACTAACCATCTGCTCTGCACAGCTACTCCATGGTCTGAAACCTCAGTGATAGTCCCCTAACTCCTGTTGCTCCTTGATTTTTTCACATAGGATCTGGGATAGAATTTTGTATGTGCAATCTAGGAGAGAGATTCCTCTGTAGTTGTCTGGGTTGCTCTTACCTCCCTTCTTGTGTAGTGGGTGGATGATAGCTGTGCTCCAATGTTCAGGAAGTCGTTCTGTTACCCAAATTTTTGTTAGAGCCATGTGTAAGGAGGTCTTGACTGTGTCACTTGCATATTTCCACATTTCAACAAAAACCTGATCTTCTCCACATGCCTTATGATTGTTTTGTTCTTTAAGAATTTTTTTATTTCTTGGAATGTTTGAGGTCTAGTTTGTTAGCTTTGGTGTTATTGGGATATTTATGTTTATTTTTAAGGGTTCTCTGGGTTCCTCGCAATTCCGAAGTTTTTTAAATGCTTTTGCCATAATTTCTGCATTTTCCTTCTTACTGTGTGTCATTCTTCCATCTTCATCTTTCAGTATTAGTGTAGTGACCTCATATTGTTGTAGTTGTTTCCCAAAGTTTTTGTAGTACTTGCTAGAGTTGGTTTTATGATAATTACTTTCTATAGAGTTTATAATATCTTTATGAAATCCTCTCTTGATTCTTCTAATATTTTGAGTGAATTTTTTTCTTTCATTTTTTAGGTTGATGGCATTTTCTTCAGTTTTATGTGTTTGAAACTTTAACTATGCTTGGTGTCTATCTTCATGGAATTTGTCATATTCTGATGTCCACCATGCAAGTTTCCTTCATGGGTTCAAGGGAGCTATATTCTCTGCTTCTTTTTTAAGATTAGGCACTAGTTGTTCTAGATCATCTGTTAATTTGATGGTTTGTGTTATTTGTTGGTATTTATTATTAGCTGATGTGAGTCAAACCGCCCTTTTATTTTATTAGTTTTTCCGGTGCTCTTCTTTAACGGAGTGAATTTGATTTTAATTTTAACCATATAATGGTCTGAGCCTGTGTCTACTCCTCTCAGTACTTTAACATTGTGGATCACTTTATGAAAATTTTTGTCCATACAGACGTGGTCTAGCTGCCACTCACCCTTCCTCCAGTCTGGGTGTTTCCATGGTTTAAGTTTACTTGGCTTCCTCTTAAAGTATGTTGATTTAGATATAAGATTGTGTTCTCTGCAGAGTTCTAGAAGTCTTTGACCGTTTTTTGTAAATTTATGTGGACTCCATTTTCCAATTATATCTTTATATTTCTTTTCTTTTCCCACCTAAGCATTGAAATCTCCCAATAAGATTTTTACATTCTTGTTATTTACTCTGTACACGGTTTGTTTTATAATGTCCCAAAATTTATCTACCTCTTCCGTTGTTTTGTTAGACAATTTTTGCATTTGTTGGGGCATGAGCATTTATTCTTGTATAGGTTTTATTCACTGTTTTAATGCTTAGAGTCGCAATTCTTGGTAACACCGCTTGGAAATCCGTTACTGAATCTACTATTTTTATGTTTACTAAAAAACCTGTTCCAAACTTGGGACATTGTTTCTTTGCCCTCGGTACTGGTTTCCCATTATAAATTCTGTATCCTTGTGATTCGAATGGGTCCTCTGTAGTGTTTATCATTTCTTGGATCCCTGTGATTAAAATTTTTGTTTATTTAGTTCATCTCTGAGCTCCTTGAGTTTTCTGGTCTGAAGCAGTGAGTTTATGTTGTGTGTTGCTACATAATTTATTTGCTCATGTTTAATCTTCTTTTTGTGTTTTAGTGTGCATTTGGATGGTTGCAAACGCTCCGATTCGTTGCTGTCTTCTAGTTGACCACCCACCGAATCCGATGTAGCCTTTTCCTGCCTTTTTGAGCAGGACGGTGGAATTTTTTTCCTAAAAGACCTTTCCATTTATGACTTTCGAAGGTTGTCAGCTCTGATTTACAACTACGGTTGTTAACCGCAGAGGGTGTGTTTGGTCCGCGAGAGCTATGTTATTTCACTCAAGTCCGCCAGTAAACCGGTGAAGACTTCCCTGTCCGCCACCTGGGTCGCGCCACGTAGGAGTATCACCTCTCCTCCTAATATGACAGCATAGTAGGTTCGTGGTATTATCCTTATTATTATTATTTCCTTTTGTTACATTTTTCGCCAAACCCTTACTCTGTGTTATCCAACTAATTCTTCATTGCTAGAATGTATTGCTTAGAAGGTACATCTTAACTGCCTTTTTAAATCAGTTCATTTTTTAAAATTATGTTTAATATCCTAGGACAATTCATTCTACAGTTTTATCCCTTGGTAGGAATTGTTGATTTCAATTTTTTCTTTACTTCTTCTTGGTAAATTTCCACAGACATGTACAGAGTTGTTTGTTCAATAATCACCATTGTAGTGTTTTATGTACACTACCGATCGCTAAATGTGCTCACATGGTGTTGCTAAAATTTCCAGTGTTATGAGCACCTCTTTACAATGAGCTCCACTCCTATGAATTTTTATTAGTCCTATGGCCTTTTTATTGTAATTTGAAGCCTCCATTCATATTTTGTACTCTTCACCCAAAAAAGGAATTCGATAACAACTAACTTCATGTACTCATGAATTGTATGTAACTAAGAAACATTGGTTGTTACATACTATAGACAGGAATGTAAGGGCATAAAATGCTGATGACTTTCTATTTGAAAGTACGTTCATGTGTTCACACAATTTCCACAGAGAATCTATATTCGTTCCTAGAATTATTGTGTTTGCTTTGCAGTCTACAGAGGTGGCATCTATATTTAATTTAACCATGTTAGTTTCTCTCTTCAAATTTAAATTTGCAGCGTTTGTTTTCTTTATGTTCAGTATCACTTAATTGCCTACTTTGATGGTGGTTTTATTTGCTTTCTCTGCAAGGACATCTTTTGTGTTCTCAATAACTGTGTTGCCATGCTTAGTTATCGTTATACACTTCACTATGTGCACTTTCTGTTTTATCTGATGGATTGGTTTTCTTTATGTTCCATCCCAATTTACTGCTTATTGACACAACATAAACTTCCTGTGAGGGGGGGGTCTTTGCTTTCTCTGAATGTTGTTCTCTTGGTTTCTCGATGACTATTCATATATTGCTGTCGTCAGCTGTTGTTATATACTCTAATACTTGTATTACGAATATTACGTAGCTTTCCATTTTGAATACTTTTAAACGAAAGAGTGTGAGCAAAATATCTCTTATGGGCTTCATCACTTCAAGCCACTGTACTCTGGATCGAGCTAGTGCCATATGTTCTAAGACGCAATGCTCATTGTGCGTGCTAGAGTGACGTCAGCACGACATCTGAGAGTGATCTGGTGGGGATGTCGCATGGGTTTTGGTCACCCCCATATTAACAAAGGAAGTTCCACTGTTTCAGGTCACTCCCATATTAACGAATGATGTGACACTGCTTCTGGCCACTGCCATATTAACAAATGGAGTGAAAATGTTTTGGGTCACTCCCCTATTAACAAATGATGTGGCACTTTTCCAGGACACCGACGTATTGTCAAATGAAGTGGAACTGTTTCAAGTCACCCCCGTATTAAAAAATAAATCGGCACTGTTCCAGTTCTCAGCCATATTGACAAATGAAGTGGAACCTTTTCAGGTTGGCCCCAGATTAACAAATGAAGTAGCACTGTTTCAGGGCAGCCCTGTATTAACAAATGAAGACAGCATTGTGGAGGGACATCCAATCGTAATCCACACCATTTCTGTCTCCAGTCATGAGTGGCAACCCCAAAAGACACATGGTCGAGATCTTCAAGTGGAGTTCCACTGCTTGCATTCACAGGTGAAATGTGGCACTGCAAAATCTTGGACACAGTGAAACTGGCATTAAAAATAGTATGATCCTGAGTAACTTTCGTAGGTACATGTGTAGAACACTTTTATTTGAAAAACATTGACTACAATTTGAAACTCATGACAGAGACAACTACTAACGTACGGTAGATTGATAGGGAGATTACCGAACAACCCGAACCGCAGGTTCCACAAGGGAAAAACGGACCATACAATTTATAAACAACCACCTTCCCAAGGGTGGGCAAACGGAGAAGAATGGTGGCACGACCTAACCAAGAAAACAAGTAGATTTTAACGAGAGTAAATCAAACAAGATATCACCAATCACTTAACTTCTAATAAACAGCGATTTCTCGAGAAGACCTGGCGCAGCAACCCCCGAAATCGCTCTCCCGAACCCTCCTCTGCCAGCCGCTTCAACGGACGCAGGAAGGCGCGCCGATCTCCCGTTTCACGGCGTTGCTACTCGCACCGGCCTAAGCGATGTCGTGGGTTGACTCCTGTTGCTCTCGTGTCGACCGCGAAGTCACTACCCCTCGCTATACGCCGCGGCCCACTGGACTCACGTGGCGACTTCACATGCGCCGACGCTCAAGACGGACAAGTCATCTTGTGTCTCAGAGCGCGGCCGACAAACCGATCAATCCAACTTCCAATGACCATTGCCTGAGCAAACTCGAGCAGACTGGCGGCCTGACGCACAGACTCAGATGCAGGAACTAAGCCCCGACAGGGCGACCATTCGCTGAGTTCTCTTACTGGCGGAGTGGAAAGACTCTCCATTAAGTTTCGGGTGTGCAGCCGCAAGAAATCTCTTTCTTTTTCTAATATTTCGGCTGTATAACGTGGAGCCATTTCAGAGTGAGCCGCAAGACTGCCGCTCCAGTGTTTTTTTTTCTTTATTGTAATTTTAATCACCTCATACAAGGTGGGCTGGCAGCAGCATATTACCCTGCTCTTCAGCCTTGAGTGGTACAATAACATGACATATAGGTGGCACAGACAATACAATAAAAACGGCGGGCAAAAAATGTAGATACAAAAAACAGTAAACATGAAGCCGTTCACGCTGGATGAGAGAAAACGCTAACACTTGTTGACACAACGCACATAACACGGATGACTGCGACGGCACTCGTGAACGGTGGTGGCGTGACGGCGGAAGGACACTGAACACAAAACGAAGGCACACACACGAGACACTGATGGCGATGATCTCCGGCGTGCGAATGTTCACTGAGCGTGTGCGAGTCCGGGGACCTGCCAAGGGAGGGGGAGGAGGAAGGAGAGGGACAGGGAGAGGGGAGGGCAGATGCAATGGGCAAGGGAGACAGGGGGAGGGGAGGAAAAAAAGGGGGAGCCCAGTGGAAGAGGGGTGGAGGAAGGGGATGGGGGAAAAGAAAAAGAATTGAGGGAGGGTGCCAAGTGGAAAGGCCACAGGAAGTCAGGAAGTGGGGGCAGGTAGGATCAAAGTTGATAGGAGGGGTAGATGGAGGGGATAAGGACTTCATCAGGGAGGGGCAGCTGCTGGAAGCCACCTTGGGAGAGGGTAAGGAGGGTGTAGAGATGGATACCGAGTGGAACGTGGGAACACAGGCGCGGCAGCGGGTGGGGGTGGGAGAGGATGGGCGAGACAAGCGGGTGAGGAGGATCGAGTTTGCGGGAGGTGTACGGGATCCTTATCCTTTCAAGGAAAAGGAGGAGGTGGGGGAAAGGAATGAGATTGTAGAGGATCCGCGTGGGGGAGGGGAGATGGATGCGATAGGCGAGGCGGAAAGCATGGCGTTCAAGGATTTGAAGGGATTTATAAAACGTAGGGGGGGCAGAGATCCAGGCCGGATGGGCATAGCAGAGGATAGGGCGGATGAGGGATTTATAGGTGTGGAGGATGGTGGAGGGTCCAGACCCCACGTACGGCCCGAAAGGAGCTTGAGGAGGGGGAGTCGGAAGTGTGCCTTGGCTTCGATTGTCCAGAGATGGGGGGTGCAGGAGAGGCGATGGTCGAGGGTGACGCCAAGGTACTTGAGAGTGGAAGTGAGGGCAACAGGACGGCCATAGATGGTGAGATAGAAATCAAAGAGGCGGAAGGAAGGGGTGGTTTTGCCTACAATGATGGCCTGGGTTTTTCTAAGGATTGAACTTGAGCAACCACAGGTTGCACCAAGCGGTGAACTGGTCAGGATGGGATTGAAGAAGGTGTTGGGAGCGCTGCAGGGTGGGGCCAAGGGCAAGGAAGGCGGTGTCATCGGCAAACTGGAGAAGATGGACGGGGGTGACGGTGGCGGCATGTCCGCCGTATACAAAAGGTACAGAAGGGGGGAAAGGACGGAGCCTTGGGGCACACCGGCGGAGGGAAAAAAGGTGTAGGAATCCGTGTTATGGATGGTGACCTAGAAAGGACGGTGGGAGAGAAAGGAGCCGATCAGACAGACGTAGTTAATGGGAAGGGCGAAGGTTTGGAGCTTGAAGAGGAGACCGGAATTCCATATGCGGTCATAAGCTCGTTCGAGGTCCAGGGAGAGAAGATAGCATAGCGACGGGAATTAAGCTGGTCGGAAAGGAGATGAGTGAGGTGAAGGAGAAGGTCGTCGGAAGAGAAGGACGGTCGAAAGCCACACTGGGTAACCGGAAGGAGGCCGTGCTGGCGGAGATGCTGGTGGATGCGGCGGAAGAGGATAGAGTCCAGGACCTTGATGAAGATCGAGGTAAGGCTGATAGGAGGGTAGGAAGAGACGGCAGATGGCGGTTTGCCAGGTTTAAGGAACATCAGGAGACAGGAGGTTTTCCACAGGTCGGGGTAGTAACCGGTGGACAGGACTACATTGTAGAGCCTGGCCAAGGTGGAGAGGAAAGAGGAAGGAGCTTCATGAAGGTGACGATAAGTGACACGATCGTGACCAGGAGCGGTGTTGCGTTTTGTGCTTAGTGTAGCAATGAGATCCTGTGTAGTGATTGGGGCATTGAGTTCCGTGTGTGTAATGTTGTTCAAATACTGGAAACCAGGTGCGAGGGGAGGGATAGAGGTGTCAGTTCGATTGCGGACATCCAAGAAGAGGGAGTAATCGAATAATCGAACTGCGGATCATTGGGGATCGAAAAGACATGAGACAGGTAGGAGGCAAAGTGATTGGCCTTACTAAGGGTGTCAGGGAAGGGGTGATCATCATGGAGAGGAGGATAGTAGCGGGAGGGTTTGGTTCTGGTAAGGCGACGGAAGGCAGACCAGAACTTGGATGAGTTGATAGGGAGGGTAGCATTTAAATGGGTGCATGTCTGTCGCCAGTCCCGGCATTGCTTGGACGCGAGCAAATTACAGATGTGTCGTTGAGGTTGCCGGTGGCGTCGTAGTGTGTCTGGGTCACGCGTGTGGAGGAAGGTATGGTAGAGACAGCAGGATTCACGGAGGAGGAGGATGGCCTGTGGGGGTAAGGTGGGACGGTGGGGGTGGATAGCGACAGTTGGGACGTGGGCCTTCACGGCCTCAGACAAGGTCTGCTGGAGAAAGGTGCCGGCATGGGTTACATCGTCAGGGTGGCGGTAGGTGAAGGGGTGGCTATCGACCTGGGTGGAGGGTATCCCAGTAGGCATTCCAGTTGGCACGGGAATAGTTATGGTCATACATAGGGGGAGGGTCATGAAGAGGGTTGGGGCGGGGGCGACGACCGTCTGAAACGGTGAGGAGAACAGGCAGATGGTCGCTACCAATAGGGTCCAGGACATCCACCATTATGCGGCCAAGGAGGTTGGCGGAGGAAACGACAACATCAGGAGTGGAGTTGGATTCGGGACGGGTGTGCTGGGGGATGGGGATGAGGTCGCCTTGAAGGGAGGAGAGGAACCGATGCCACCGCCATAGCTGGGCGGCAGAATGACTGTGGATGTTGAGGTCGGTGGCGATCACATAGGAGGAGAAATTACAGTCAATGTGGGAGAGGAAGTCGAAGAGAATAGGGGCATTAGGGCGGGCATAGATGGTGGTGCAGGTAACGGTAAGACCAGGGAAGAAGAGACTAAGGATCAGGTGTTCGGTGGGGTCGGGAAGGAGAGGTTGGAGCCGAACAGGGATTTGGCGGTGGTGACCAATGGCAACTCGGCCACGCGCAATCGGGAGGGGATTATCAGAACGGTGAAGGAGGTATGGCGAAGTGTGGATGGTGTGGTGGAGTTGTAGGAAGGTTGCATTGAGGAGGAAGGCGTCCACACGGTAGGTGGCAAGGGTGTGCAGGAAGAGGTTCTTGTTGGCAGGATGGGAGTGGATGTTGTTGAAAAGGATACGGTGCTGTCGCGCCATGACAGTGATTTAGACAAGGGTGTCAAGGTGGGAGAAGGTGAAATGGGCCTGGTTGTTGGAGTAGGTGGCGTACATTTACAGGTGGAAAACGGAACGGGCGGCAAGGGATACCTGTTGCAGGGTGTGGGGGCGCTGAAAAGGATGAACATTCTGAAGGACGAGGGTGATGAATCTGATGATGTCCTCAGCGGTAGGGGGTGGACAAAGGGAATTGCCGGGAGGGGTGGGGGCGTCCAGAGGGCGGACAGGAATGGTGAGCTCATTAGTGGTAGGAGGGGGTCGGGCTTTACATTTCTGGGAGTAAGTGGGGTGAGGGAGGTTACAGGTATTACAGGAGGGGGGGGGGGGGGGACTGGAGATTAGGGCACTGCCTGAGAAAGTGGGCTTGCCTACAGTGTGGGCAGTTGGGGGCCTCGTGGCACTCAGATGTAGGGTGCGCATTATACTGCAAGCACCTCTGGCAGCAGAGGGATTGAGGAGGGAATGGGAAGGGTCAACTGGGTAGCGGCGGTGAAAGAGAAGGGCACCCTCCTTCAGGAGGATGTTGATTGAGGGGGCGTGCTCGGAAAAGACACGGATCAGGCCGGTGGGGCCAGCGGAGTTATGAATGCGGCGAACTGCATGCACCTCCAGATGGGGATGTGCCTTGAGCTCTGCCAACACCTCCTCCTCCATGATCGCTGGACCAAAGCCGAGTGATCACGGCAGTGAGGGTCGGCGTGCGACGCGGGGCTTGGGGTTGGCGGGAGGGAGATGGGGAAGGAGTAGGGGTGAGGGAGGCATTAGGGCCAAAGCAGGTGACATGGATGCGGGAAAGGAGGTCCGTGTGGAGGGTAGGGCTGGGGGAGCAGATGAGCACTGAATCACGGCGAGGAGTGAGGAGGGAGATGGGGGCACCAGGAAAATTCTGGCGAAGGAAGAGAGTGAGGTTCCGGGCTTCAAGAAAGGAGGGATCAGGATGGGAGAGGAGTTAGTGGTAGGAGGGGGTGGAAGAGGATGACGAGGGGGGGGGCAGGCGGGGAGACATCCATGGCATCATGAGTTGGGGAAGGGGGACGAGGCAGAGCCTTTTTGGGAATAGAGGAGGCAGGGGTGCCACTGGGGCGCTTGATGGCGGCGGAGGAGGTGTGGGGGATGGGTACGACTGGAATGTGGCGGGGATCGGCAGGTCCCGGTGCTGGAGTCGGCGCCGGAGACGGTGAGGGCGACGGCGAAGGCGACAGTGATGATGATGACGAGGGTGAAGTGGAGAATTGAGCATGAGCTGTAGCTCTCTGGGCAACCAACCTAGCGGGGGCCGCAGAAATGGAAGGAGCAGGGGGAGGGAGGGGAGGGAAGGGATCGGAGGAGACATGGGAGGGAGAAGCCGTGGATGGGGCAACAAATAGGGAGGGAGATGGGAGAGTGAGGAGTGGGGGGATGAACTGAGGGGGGAGTGATGCGGCACACCATGTGATAGTGGTGGCAGCGGCTGAGGGGGAGGTGTAGACGATGGCAGTGTTGGTGGCTGTAGAGGAGCTGGTGGGGTTTGACATCATAATGAGAGGAGAAACACAGAACAAGACAAGGAAACAAACGAGAGACGGGCAGTGCGACGAGACACACAGAGTACAAGGTGACGGAGAACGACGAAGAACGAAGGAGACTGGGGCCTAAGCCCCACTCTGCTGTCGCTGGCGGTGGGGGCGACCCGGTTGGCTGGCTGGTGGTGACGCCTCCGCTGCTACTGCTGCTGCTGGAGGCTGCTAGGACCACCGCTCGCTGCTGGCGGAGACCGGCGCTGGCGGGGACCGGCGCTGGCGGGCTGCTGGCGAGACCGCTGCTGGCGGGAACCGGCGCTGGCGGGAACCGGCGCTGGCGAGACCGCTACTGGCGGGGACCGCTGCTACCGGGAACCGCTGCTACCGGGAACCGCTGCTGGCCGCTCGCTGCTCGCTGCTGGTGGTGACCGCTGCACGGAGACGGACGGGCTGGCTGACTGGCTGGCTGGCTGGCTGACACCTGCAACACCTATCACTTCGATTGGTACCGCAACAGCACAATCGAAGGGCGGTATTCAAGCGAATTACCGCCGGAGAATGCTGCCGCTCCAGTGCTCACTTTGTCCCTTTATACTGTTGTACCGCGCGACTGCGCATGTGCGGCGACAGACTCTCATTTTCCGGTTTTAAAGTCTGATCCGAACGACATACATACTAGCACTCCGAACGACAGACAGACACTAACTGCCTAACAAATGCGGACAAGAGACAGACTAGTAAGCTGGGCACGAGAGACTGACCCAGACTGACCGACTGGTTCATAGAACCCCTTAGATTCAACTGAACAGCAACCTTCCCACCTGATGGAGACACCAAGGCTCCGATTGCCACAGCGGCACCACTGCCAGAAACGGATGTCGACTGCATCACACTATGCGATGCGGCGCACAATTTTTACCACAGGTCAACATTGACAACCATTATAACTTACTTGTAAAGAGATTTATTCTCTTACTTGCCATCCTGGTTACCTATCGTCGCCTTTATAGCAGTATTTCTGGACTTTTGATCTTGTTAAAGTCATTTTACTGTGTATTTTTGTCTAATGGAATGGTGGTGTGGAAACCACTTGCTTGCGTTTGGCCACACTAACTGGAATTCTTCAAATGAAGCAGTACACAACTTGATTTCAGCGGCCAGCTTACTTTTTCCAAATTTCCTACAGTGTCTTTTTGGTACTGCAATTTTTTTCTAAACTTGTTAACTAGTAACTTATATGTTACGGGAGAGCTTGAGCACACGTGTGGGTCTTAAGTAAAAGAGTTGGTCAATCCTAAGGTTGGTGCTCTCTCTGTTAACTATGCTAAAGTGAGAGCCTGAAAGCTCAGTTGATCGACTAGGTTGAGTCTTGATTTGGCCCTACATGGGCTCGTTGTCTGCATTATCAACCAGCTGTATTTTATGTAAACTTATCATCTGACTATTTACTTGGATTGATTTTTTTCTTAATTACGTGTGATCTGTTTTACATTCCTGTCAATCATTTCTGTAGGGTTCTAAAATTTAAATTTTGAATGTATTGTTAAACGGCACATTTTTGGTCTCGTTAAACATCTGTGTTAATGCCTCGATTTACTGTCAAGATTGCTAAACATATTTCTTAAAAGTCTTTTCATAAAATTGTTTCTTAGATGTTATTTTACTGTTTTTCTACGTTCTACCACCTGTTGTCATGGTTACAAAAGAATACGTCAGTATTAAATTAAATTCTGGTGCTATGTGCTGAGTTTTTTTAGGACTTTTTGACGTGGTGAAATAGTAGTTTTTAATCAAATTTGTTATTAAAATGATGTATCCTGCCACTCAACACATCTACCGCATCTTAGTTACTAAAGGCGGTAAATGGTTCTTAGCTGGGAGTGTGATCGCCACGGACGGCAGTGCATGCCCTGCAACACGCTCTCATACAAGCCACAACGTTGGTAAGTATTCCTTGTGGCAGGGCGTTCCAGTCCTCCAGTAGACCTGTTGACAACCACTGTGCGGTCGTTCGTGCACGTGGACGTGCTGCATTAGCTCTGCCGAACGCCCCCCCCCCCCCCCTGCTCGACTTCATTTAAGTTAGAGGAACGGGCAGGCCAGCCCTCGTTCCTGGAGCTCCTCCAGCTGCGCAGTCTCCGCAGCTCATGCTCTGGCGGTCGCATTCTCGCTTCCCGGGCCCGGGGTCCAAGGTTCGGTTCCCGGCGGGGGCAGGGATTTTCACTTGCCTCGAGACGACTTGATGTTTGTGTTGTCCTCATCATTTCATATTCATTCATGAAAGTGGTGACATTAGACTGAGAAAAGGTTGAGAGGTTGTACGGGCTCTAATAACCGCGCAGTTGAGCGCCCCACAAACCAAACATCATAATCAGCTGCGCAGATCGATACGGTCGCGCATTGTTAGCCTTAAAAATGAAGTCATGGTGGAATGTACCGCTGAAACGATGCACTTGGGGAAGAAGTACTGTGGCACAGTAACTCTGTCCGTTGAGTGCACCGTGTTCAAAGGTTCGGAGCGCAGTGCGTCCAAGAAACTTTATACCTCTCCACACCATTATACATGGATTACCAAAACGATCATTTTCGAGAATGACGTACAGTCATATGGTGAGATGTGGCACCATTATTCGTCATTCGTTTGCCGGTGGTTTGCATGAAAACAATTTCATTACTTTTGCAAAGATGAAAAATCTCATCCTTGACGAAACAGAGAGGAACATTATACATTTACCATGATAATGAAATTCATTCTGAAAAACTAACATTTTGTATGAAAACTTGCCGAAAATTTATGGATGTCCTTCCTACTGAATGGGCAAGGGACTTCAGCTAATGATATATATGAGAAAGAGTACCATGACAGCTCTATCTTGAGAATGCCTTTACTGTCTCACATGACTAGTTTCGGCGGCATATTACCGCCAAAGTGCTTACGTACATGAGATTCCATTAGGGACGACACGACACGGAGTAAGACTCCTGAGGATATCCACATGCACTAGTAACAAGGACTCCACAATAGATGCGCCAAGGAAATGTAATATTTTTTGGTAATAGTGGGACCTGAAAATGACGGTAAGGTGCAGCCGAAACTAGTCATGTCGACAATAAAGACATTGTCAAGATATAGCTGTGGTGGTACTCTTTCTAGTATATTGTCGAAAATTATTGTTCTGAAATGTTCACCTATCGATGTTGCGTCCATACCGAGCAAGTCCACATTACAGAAAAATTATGTGAGTCTGGGAATCCTAACAAGATTCTAAAAGACAAACACCCTTCGTAATTCGCAAAGGCAGATCTGACAACATGACAAAATGGGTGTCTTGTGCAAATTATAGACACAGCTGGGCGGGTTCCACAGTACGCAGAAACGGTTAGAAGCTTCATCTCACTGGGCTCTAAATACTTGTTTTTCTCTGTCTTTCGCTTTGTCTACCACATTTTTTGAGGCATGCTGTTAATATTTTAGAAACTAGGTCTTTTTTCAGCAGGTCGAGTGTGATATATTTCTTCACCTTACTCTCAACTGTAACATGTGCGTACAATATCTTCGTTGCTGAATTTATATTAGTAGCAAAAGATACAGTACAATACCACATTTGTTTGGTAAAGACGGCATACACTGATACGACAAATACTATGACCACCACTCAACGTGAAACTGAATGCCGCCTGGTGCGGGGACGTAACGCTCTAAGAAATTATACAGGGTGGTCAGAAATAGTCTGAAAGACTTGTAGGGGGTATTGTAGGGTAGGTTGTGAAGAGTCATAATTGTTAAGAGAAAGATTCGATACGTTGCACCGTTGCGCAAATTCAAGCGGCCCGTTAGAACAGGTGTCGCCAAAGCTGTTCTTCGTTTGGTTGCCTAGAACCGAATTATTGAGCAGCACAAACATTGGGTATGGGACGGTAATAAGGATCGAACCCGAGACGGAGGCTGAAAAGTCTCGTGCGCTGTCAACTACTCTGTGAGAACAAGTGACACTAATTGAACCTGGCGGACCGCTTGAATTTGCACCCCCAACGGCCTGATTGGCTAACTTCAGTGTTAATTAAATGGGAAACGTGGAAACGTATCGAACTTTTTCCTTAACAACTGTTTCTCAGCAAAACCTATCCTGCAACACCCTTACAAGCTTTTCAGACAGTTCTGACTACCCTGTATAAGAGGAGGAGAGACGGTTGGTGAACCACTCTATCGACGACACGAACCGCCGATGGTAAAATCCACTGCCATAAGCGACTTTTGACAAAGGGCAGATTGTTACTGACCGTTGCCTGGAAAGAAGAATGTTGGGAAGGGCGAAGCTTGTCTGCTGTTGGTGTGCTACTGTCCTGAGGAAGGATGAAACCATGAGCAGGCAACAAGATGTTGCATACTCACATCTCGTCACAGGCTGTAGCAGGCTCGCCCTCTCTGTGAAGAAGATAGGCAGCGATTTGTGGCAGACTTCAACAGAATATAGTGCTGGTACAGGCACCAGTGATTCCTAGCACACCGTTCAGTGCACATTGTTGAACATGAGGATCCTGAGCAGACAACCCGTAAGTGTTCCCATGTTGATCCAAAGGCCTCCACAATTATGATTGCAGTGGACCGTGGAAAAATGGAAACGCGTCACCTGATCGGATGAACCGCGATCCTTATCACACAGCTTCATAAGGAGCATTATGGAACTTCCATGCATTGACCACCAAATGTGCCTAAACTGAAAACAATGGAACACATCTGGGAAGCTATCGGTCGCCAGTTTCCAAACCACAATGTGACTGATGATTTACTGACAGATCTCGTTCCACATACCTCCAAGAATTCTTTAATCTGTGCCACACAGAATGGCTGTTGTATTGAGTTCCATATGTGATCGAGTACGCTATTAGGCATATGGTCATAATAATAATGTTGCTCATCAGCGTATTTGCCAGTGTAAGTAGCAACGACCGCCTCATGTTTACATTATCATACCACACAAATATATAACGAAGTTTCACAATTTATCTACCAACTGTATCCGTTACTCAAAGCGAACGGCCTCACTGTGAAGTCAAAAATCACCCAGAACCGTAGTATTACGAGCAATAGGTCACAGTTCGGAACTCCAGTCACTAGCAAGTGTTACCAACATTAAAAAAGTTAAAACAATGCAGAATAAACTTAACGCTTAGTATCAAATGCGCCGCTTTATCTGTCAAACAGCGACCCAAACATTCAAACCAACTTCCCCCGGCAAGCCAGTGTGGCCGAGCGGTTCTACGTGCTGCAGTCTGGAACCGCGCGACTTCTACGGTCGCAGGTTCGAATCCTGCCTCGGGCATGGATGTGTGTGATGTCCTTAGGTTAGTTAGGTTTAACTAGTTCTATGTTCTAGTGGACTGATGACCTCAGATGTTAAGTCCCATAGTGCTCAGAGCCAATTGAACCACTTTTTATCTGGCATGAACTGAAATTAGTCGTTACTTAGCTGTAACATACACATATTGATGCTCATTTTGCAGACGAATCATTTGGTTGTGAACAAAGACGATGAAACTTCTTTTAAATTTCACTAACAAATACCAAATAAGGTACAATTATTATATCATCTGTATGTTATTTGACCATTTTTTAATTGAAGGAGTGATGAAAGCTATTATTTTACCTTTTGAATGAACGTCGTAGCATCCTGGGGGACGAGGAGGTGGATTTTGTTGGTGGCGCCCGAAAGTATACTAACTTTAACAGTTGCTACACTCCACACGTTTTGTGTGACAAAAATGTCACTCAGCTCTATTTACTAAGAAACTTTATTCTCTTTATTTTCATATACGTGGTAATTTTTCAAAAAATTTCGTCGTCTCCAAGAAAAAAATAAAAAACTCCGATCTTTTCGTAGTTTTTCCCACTTTTGACGCATTTCTGGACTGAAATTTAATGGAACTTTGAGAATTAGGATGCAAAACCCTCGAAAACATGCAGCACGCTTGTCAAAAAACTACAAACCTGTCCCTTAACATTGACTGGACTATGCGTGCACTGCACGAAATACCGGAGAACATATCCTATGCCATCAATGTGTAGCAGACCGGCGCTAATAATTTAGCCTGCTGTGGTCCTGAAAAGGCTAACAAATTGTATGTGCACAGGGGCAAGACAAATGGGAGTACTGCATTTAAACGAGACGTTACGCAATTTTTAATAAATTACGTTTTCGGTATAAGTTCTCAGATTTCGTATATTTTATCTGTAACGTACCAGCCCACTAAATTTTCAAACAAATTTGGTGATCAAAATCAAAACTTAAAACTTATTTCGTCTTGGCTGGAATCGACATATAAATGTGTTCATAAAATTTGTTCCCACTCAATAAAGCTAGCTCAATAAAGCTAGCTACAAATTAGCGTTGAATCATTCCTGTTGCTCTCGTAAGTAGTTATAAATAAGTTAACAACTATTAATAAAGGAAACAAATTTCCATAATGAGTCCGTGACAAACATGAATATTTTGTGGATAAAACCGATTAAATGTCTTTATTTATTACGACGTTTCGGCTACTGCCATCATCATATATCAGAAACTCTGAACTTGGGAACAAATACCTAATCTTGACGCCCATATTTTAATACTGAGACTGAACCTTGTTTCGGGAGTTCAGATTTTTTTATATCTTATGATGGCAGTAGCCGAAAAATCGTAATAATTAAGGACATTCTATTTAGCAGTTTAGTCAGTTTTGTTTCCCAAATAATTAACAACTTGAAAAAGGTCTCATATGTACCAACGCCTGCTCTGATTTCTATACACCTCACGAAACCTAAGTATTTTTTCGTAGGAAGTATGTAATTCTGCAACGCTTCATGGCTGTTGCCTCTGGTATAAATTATCTTAAGTTGTTCCTCTTTAAAATTGATTCTTATCGATGGACAGTTCGATCCATCTCCTCGGACCTTCTTAAATAAAGGAGACACCAATATATTCTGAAGAAGACCCTAGAAGCGAGGTCAAAGTGTTTATTGTACACAATGCATATCGAAGAGGAACATGTTATGACTCAGGTGAACACCTGAAGCCATATGCAATGTACTGCGGTACACAGCACGGTTCAAACGTAGTACCATCCATGAATCCAAAGAAGTTCCTGTACAACCCAGCACCAGGGGTTCGATGAAAAACAGTTATTTGACCAAATAAAAGAATTTTCGACTAATGGCACCAGTATGTTATACTGGACGCCAAATGGTCAAGAGGATCGAAGTCTGACCACTAATGATCCAATATTACACAAATGATTTATCATGTAACGCCGTGAGTTCTATCAGATTGTCTGATGTCGATTTTCGTCGATAAAGCAACAGTATAGCAACATGTTGAACTGAACATCAGCTGTATTAAAATATGTATAGACGCCATATTTTCTACTTATTTTCGTCAAGCTCGTCTAACATGGGATTCACAGCACTCAAGATTTAGCAAATTTATTATTACTTAACATTGTCGTCTTATGCTCTTCCTCCCGGCAGTAGTCCGTTACCTAAGACGAATATATTTGTATTTTCTGACCCGAATTGTGGGGACGAGATGGGAATTAGCTTAAAAGGACGTGCGAAGCCACGTGAAAAACACTTTCTTGATGACCACTACACCACTCACGGCCATTAATCCGCCACGTGGACTCGAACCGAGTCTAGTGTAGCTTTTTATCTAGCGATGTAGCGTGCTGCAAATTACGATGTGCAGAAGGTCGGGCAGACACAATACAATGCCCATAAAGAGGTTGAATGAAACAATATCGTATTGTGTTACAAGTGGTCAACGTCTGACAGCTTCAATTTCGTGTAACAATAACGTACGGTACAATTTGCAAGACACATTCCTCACATGTAGACGAAGACATTATATGAACGTGGGCCTGGAAATGCCTGGTTTCCACGTAACAGTTCATCTTCTCCAACTCATTAATCATTGGAAACACGCCAAGAACCATGGGGAATAAGTACTCCTGGTGACGTCTGGTTACGTTGTGTGCTGTCAGTGTTTTGGCTTCTTTAAACGTAACTTCAACTTTTACAACGGTCAGTACGACAGTTCCTAGCACACGAGGTACTACGTATGTATAATCACAAACTTGGCTCGTTAGTGTACACAAATGCAGCGGTGGCAGATGCCCTATTGATGTACGGAATAGCTGACGGCAACGGCGCTGGCGCTCACCGTTTTTAATGGGAGAGATTTCTAGGACGAAGGTACCCCGACTGGAAAATAATTTGAAGCCATTGATCTCGTCCTAGGGAACATGGGTTATTTCAGCGTGACACTCTCGACCGGGGAGAGACCTAGAAGGAAGAGGACACTGTAGCGGGAGGCGGTAATTTTCCATGCAGTTGGTGACGAAAAAAAATGTTTCCGTGTAGTGACTCAAAGTCTCTAACATGGAAATACCGTTCTGTACTATATCACATGGGCCAAACGTGGCAAAGAAAATTTGCTGCGCATCAGGTCTCTCTCCAATGCAGTAACAACTCATGCCTATTGGATCAGTCATCATAAGTACTTTAGGACAAATGTTTTAAATAATTTTGGGAATAGTTTTTGTGGATATTAACACAGTAACTTTCAAACAGCGAATGAGCTGCCTAAATCCAAAAATCGCTAAGTTACTCCACTGCTTGTCGACTTAAATTATCTATCTCTTTGTCGTGTTTTCTTTTTCTAACCTTTCTCGTGTTAACAATGTCCGTCCACTTGGATGAGTCCACGTCCGTAATTTTCTCCGTTCGCCGGCTGCGTGTTGTATTGTCCTCATCATCATTTCACCATCATAGACACGCAAGTCGCTCAATGTGGTGTCAACTGAAACGATTTGCGGTGATTCAGGGCCAGTAATGCCATCATTTTATTTCGTTCATTAACTATTATTGTCCGTTGTGGACGTGTCAGCACATTTTAATTGTTGAAACTGATCTCAATTTGTGACGAATTAGATGCATCCAGTTGCTCTCATGGGCGTTCATTTCTCCATGAAGACATTTCGAGATGCCTGTCATCTGCCGGCTGGGTGACCGCGCGGTTCTAGGCGCTTCAGTCTGGAGCCGCGCAATCGCTACAGTCGCAGGTTCGAATCCTGCCTCGGGCATTGGTGTGTGTGATGTCCTTAGGTTAATTAGGTTTAATTAGTTCTAAAGTTGCAGGGGACTGATAACCTCAAAAGTTAAGTCCCATAGTGCTCAAAGCCATTTGAACCACTTTTGAGCCTATCTTCATTCACTTACATTTCTTTACCTGCCGCGAAGATTGTTTCTTCGCTAACGGCGTAGCACAATTTACCAATGGAGGTTTTTAAATCAGGTATTGTAAAACACTGTCGGTGAAGAATCAGTTTTTTCGACTAGTCAATAAATGTAAAAATCTGAAGATGTGTTGAACATAAATCGAACGTACTCTCAAAAAGTATGTATTGAGGTATAAATTGCTGCTGTGGCGTGTCGGTGAAGGGTTGGAATTGATATCGGTTCAGTAACCCACAAGCATTAGCGTTATTAGTTATTACTTTAAGAGCTAGGGAGCTATGAGCGCTACTGTCGCGTCGTGTGACGATACGATACGCGAGTTCAAGAATCAGGCACGAGTGTCACCAAAGGTTGTCCATGCCTGCCGTAGTCGATGTCATAAATTTGGTTTACTAGAAATATATGCGTCAGTTGAATTACAAAACCTGTATTACTATACGCCTAAGCAGCGGGCCGAGCGGGATAGCCGTGCGGTCTTCTGCGCCTTGCCACGATTCGCGCAGTTGCTCCTGTCGGAGGTTCGAGTCCTTTCTCGAGCATAGGTGAGTGTGTTGTCCTTAGCGTAAGTTAGGTTAAGTTAGATTAAGTGTCGTCTAAGCCTAGGGACCGATGACCTCAGCAGTTTGCTCCCATAGAATTTACCATAAATTCCCTAAGCTGCGGCAGAGTCCCCACTGCAAGTTGCCATTCTAATGCCCTCAGGGGCTACAAAAATTTAATTTTAAGTATTCCATTCAATTACCGACAGAATTAAAAAATTTAAAATGCTGCCATTTTCTCATTAAGAGCTTTAGTCTTATGGTAAACCGAGCGATGTGGCGCAGTGGTTGGCACACTGGACTCGCAATCGGGAGGACGACGGTTCGATCCCGCGTCCGGCCTTCCTGATTTAGGTTTTCCGTGATTTCCCAAAATCGCTTCAGGCGAATGGCGGGATGGTTCCTTTGACAGGGCACGGCCAACATCCTTCCCTAATCAACCTAACCCTTATGTTAAACTTTTGACACAGTAGGTTAACAATTACTGTCAGAAACTGTTTATATGTCTTGAGTCAGTGAAACTGACAGAGCGCAAATAAACCAGATCATATTGATATAGTATTTGAGACTGAGAGCATTTAGCGACTTTACCCCTCCAAAAAAAAGAATGATGAAAATGAATAAAGTCTAAGTTTATTGGTCAATAAAGTTTTACTATTACTGTAGCAAAATTGCAATTTCAGGTATGATATTTCAGTTTATTATTTTGTGCTACTAAGTTTACTCGGAACACATTTTGCAGATAGTAGCCACATGTACCACAGAATGCACCTGAAAAATTATATCATTCTATGACACTTTGGCAGGTGTGACTTCTACACGTAAAAGTTCTATGCCTTAAACAATCGAGGGTGAGGATTTACTGGTCTTTATTAATACTCGAGGCAAACACTTATTATTACCATTCATTCACTACTCCTACAATTTTGCTATAAAATGTAGATAATTTTAAAATAAGATTTATTTTATTTGAACTTATTCATTACAACAGTTTCCTTTGAAAGCCGGTGGCCCCAATTAACATAACAGATATAACTGTCAAAATCATCACATGAGTTGTTCCAATGAATATTTTACACAAAAGGAAATTAACGCCCAATATCTCATTAGTTCAACGGAATACAGCGCCTGTGCGACATGTACCACATACAGAGTATCAAATGTAGTCGTTTATAACGAATGATATTTTAATCAACATTATTTCATTTTACCAAATTCTCGTAGTTGATGAACTACTTTTCTGTCTTACGTTTTACCATATGCTATTTAAATATGATGTTCAAAACATCTTCCTAGAATTCACATGCACACTTTCTTTCTACATTTTAATGACTATATAACGTTGAAAGGAACCAGATTCACTGAAACCTCAGGAAAGTGGATAACCAACTTACCCAACGAGTTCGTACGTTAGGAGCTTATATATATTCAGCCACCCGAATAAAAGAAGTCAATATGTGTAAAACGCCCATTAAAATCCAAATATTGCGTAACATATTTTTAATGTATTTTAACACTCAAGTCCAAAAGTTAGGTAACATAACAATAATCGTTCGGCAGGTGTCATTTAATAGTTCTGAAACAACTCTAAAAATGCTTATAATGTAACTTTACATACACACGATATAACTTTCTTAGTGGAGCGTTGTTGAAAGAAGGAAATGTCTTTACAGACAAATAAATGACTCTGGGATGCAATAGTTGTAAAATGTTTTATCTGGACAGCTGTATTGATGCAAAGAAATATGTACCTTACAAATTTCCAGTTATTTGTAAAACCTTCTTAACCGACGTCTATGTGATTCTGGACATTTAATCTTGTTCTTTACGGCGTCGAACGGACCGTGCCCCTCTAACCCCACCATCATGCTACGCAAATTGCAGTAACGCTCTGAGAAAGCGCGTCACACCTGGCTGATTGCCAACGAGGGGGGGGGGGGGGGGGCGATGGAAGCTGTAGAAGCTGTATATAAGCTGCAAGGAAACCTTACAGTGGCATCAGTCATTGCCTGCTCCATCTGTACCATCTCCAACAGCAGCAATGAGGATCCTGGTGAGTGGTTTCTCGATTCGAACATACTGTTCGAGAACTCCTTCTGATGATGTTAAACACGTTTACCAAGTAGCAGGTGCAGAATAAAATTTCTAAGTACCAGTACTAGAAATAGTATGATCCCTTGTTTTCTTCAGTGTATTAAAAAAATAGCATTGAATGGAAATACTCTGATTCTTATCACAGTTTACTGCTAAATAACTCCCCAGCAATTTTTGGTTGTAGCTGTAGTCCGTAACACCGAGAAAAAATAAGAGTCCATACCTCATCGTAGTCTGTCCGCAAGTATTTGGTAGCTGATGATGAAAAAAAAAAACATGTTCTGAAGCAGCAGTAACAAGTAAAGTAAATGAGTCATAGAACTCGCATAGAAATCATGTTAGTCTTTTCGATGCATTTGATGACCGACATCGTCTTGTGAAGATTGTTGTTTTTACAGTGCAACGCAAGGAGACATTGCAGTATTTTAAAGAACTGATTCATTTGAAGAACCACATTTCTTTATGGTAATGTCGTATTCAGCTGACAACCTGCTGATGTTCATCACGCATCATAATCAGGAGATCGTGTTTTCATGTGAACCGATTCAGTTTTACGTCTACATTACAATTTCTGTGTTAGCAATTATAGCAACAAGCGATTGAACCCACTAATAAATAACCAATTTTAGTTTGTAATGTATCAAGAGTAGGTTTCTTTTCCATTAGATGGTATTCTTAGGGGACAAAGAGCGGGCCACTCCAATATTAGTAGAGCCCCTATTTAATTACTGCCCCTTGCTTTTTTAGAAAATAAAATTAAATATGTAGGCTGAGATACTTTTTTGTAATTGTGCACGAAACTATTAACGTTATCACTAATGAATACAGAACTTAAGTGAAAGAGGTGAAAAGCATATTTTGGTGGTTCTATTTACCGTAAATGCCGTTATCGGACAGGCCTTATAGGGAGTAAGATTTAACGATTTAATCTTCATTCAGGCTTGTTGGATTGGACCATGCTGTAGTAGAATGTCATTATAGACTTCCCTATTATAAATACTTACAAGCAAGCAATATTATTGTTTGTCTTCAACCAGTGTTGCAAACACTGTTAAATGGCAAATATTCACTGATGCTGCAGTGCTTTGTCTACATGTGTGTTGGTGTGTTTTTGTATATATATATATATATATATATATATATATATATATATATATATATATATATATATGTGTGTGTGTGTGTGTGTGTGTGTGTGTGTGTGGGTGTGTGTGTGAGAGAGAGAGAGAGAGAGAGAGAGGGAGAGAGAGAGAGAGAGAGAGAGAGAGAGAGAGAGAGAGACAGAGAGAGAGAACTGTCAGCCATTAGTATTGCAAGTAGTGAATGTGATAGCCTGTTCATATAAAGAATAAATTGAAATATCTTGAAATATAATAAATCTAGAAAAAATACTCAACAAGTGCTATTAGTATTACGTTGAAAAGTCTTTGTTTTATGTAGCAGGAGACAATATTATTGTCAGAAGACGTTCATTATTGGAGGATTAATTTATTAGAAATTGCTACTCCTTCATGTCATGAGTGCTGTAAACAATGCAAGAAATTATGCACTGAAATTAATGTTCAGACCTGTTGTCATTTTCAGCTGTGCGTGTTTCTGTTTGGACTGGCTCTGGCCGAGGAGAAGCAGGTAGAGAAACGCGGAGTGGTTGGCTCCCTGGGTAGCTATGGTGGAGGCGGATATATCGACCACGGAATCGGAGCCAGCAGCTACAGCAGCGGCGGCAGCAGCGGTGGTTATGGGGGCGGCTATGGGGGCGGCTTTGGTGGTGGTTATGGAGGCGGCTATGGAGGTGGCATCAGCTCTGCAGTTGGAGGAGCTCAAGTGACCAACATCGCCATCACCAAGCAGGTCCCCGTGCCGTACCCAGTACCAGTGCAGCGTACTGTCCCAGTACCAGTCAGGGTTCCTGTCACGGTGCCAGTCAACAGGCCGGTACCAGTGCCCGTCCCACAGCCATACCCTGTCCCCGTGCAGAGGCCAGTCCCAGTACCCGTGAGCATCCCTAGCCCAGTCCCCGTACCAGTACCTCAGCCCGTCGTCGTCAACCAGCCGGTACCTGTCGTCGTGGGAGGCGGAGCTGGTGTCGGCGGAGGTCTCGGAGGCGGCTACGGCGGCGGCATTGGTGGAGGCTACGGTGGAGGCTACGGAGGAGCCATCGGAGGTGGTTATAGCGGTGGCTACAGTGGTGGCTACAGCGGTGGCTACTCTGGAGGCATTGCCGGAGGCTATGGAGGCTACGGGAAATACGGCCACTAACATCAGAAGCTGAACCCGTCACCTTAAACAGAACGTGCCACCAGAAATTTTTTGTATATTTCTTACAATGTTTTGTAACTACAGCAGAAAATAAAAAGTGTTTGTACGTTACATACCTTGTTAGTCATTATGGCCTGTAAAAATGGTGCAATTGAAAATGAATTTTGATCCCTGGTTTATATTATGAATTCTCTTCATTATGAATCAATATTTGCTGTCAAAGTAAAACTGGCTAGTTTTGTAACTTTATATTTTTCTTTCACAGTCATATCATATCAACACTGGTAATAGACAAACATTTTGTCACTGGAATTCCAAAATTCTACATGGGTGTAGACTATAATCATGGTCGATTAGAGTGTTTGCTGTTCTTTCATTTCATCGCTCGACATACATAAATCACATATTTTTAATCTACAATGCTGATAAATGGTGGAGAGACACAACTTACAAACGATGCTAATGCTTATAATTGTTGTTGTTGTTGTTGTTGTCGTCTTCAGTCCTGAGACTGGTTTGATGCAGCTCTCCATGATACTCTATCCTGTGCAAGCTTCTTCATTTCCCAGTACCTACTGCAACCTACATCCTTCTGAATCTGCTTAGTGTATTCATCTCTTGGTCTCCCTCTACGATTTTTACCCTCCACGCTGCCCTCCAATGCTAAATTTGTGATCCCTTGATGCCTCAAAACATGTCCTACCAACCGATCCCTTCTTCTAGTCAAGTTGTGCCACAAACTTCTCTTCTCCCCAATCCTATTCAATACCTCCTCATTAGTCACGTGATCTACCCATCTAATCTTCAGCATTCTTCTGTAGCACCACATTTCGAAAGCTTCTATTCTCTTCTTGTCCAAACTATTTATCGTCCATGTTTCACTTCCATACATGGCTACACTCCAAACAAATACTTTCAGAAACGACTTCCTGATACATAAATCTATATTCGATGTTAACAAATTTCTCTTCTTCAGAAACGCTTTCCTTGCCATTGCCAGTCTACATTTTATATCCTCTCTACTTCGACCATCATCAGTTATTTTACTTCCTAAATAGCGAAACTCCTTTACTACTTTAAGTGTCTCATTTCCTAATCTAATTGCTTCAGCATCACCCGATTTAATTTGACTACATTCCATTATCCTCGTTTTGCTTTTGTTGATGTTCATCTTATATCCTCTTTTCAAGACACCGTTCAACTGCTCTTCCAAGTCCTTTGCCGTCTCTGACAGAATTACAATGTCATCGGCGAACCTCAAAGTTTTTACTTCTTCTCCATGAATTTTAATACCTACTCCAAATTTTTCTTTTGTTTCCTTTACTGCTTGCTCAATATACAGATTGAATAACATCGGGGAGAGGCTACAACCCTGTCTCACTCCTTTCCCAACCACTGCTTCCCGTCGACTCTAATAACTGCCATCTGGTTTCTGTACAAATTGTAAATAGCCTTTCGCTCCCTGTATTTTACCCCTGCCAACTTTAGAATTGGAAAGAGATTATTCCAGTCATCATTGTCAAAAGCTTTCTCTAAGTCTACAAATGCTAGAAACGTAGCTTTGCCTTTTCGTAATCTTTCTCCTAAGATAACTCGTAAGGTCAGTATTGCCTTACGTGTTCCAACATTTCTACGGAATCCAAACTGATCCTCCCCGAGGTCAGCATCTACCAGTTTTTCCATTCGTCTGTAAAGAATTCGCGTTAGTATTTTGCAGCTGTGACTTATTAAACTGACTTATGATTAGATAGTATTTATCACATTAGCTTTAGCTTTATGTTTACTACAGTACTGCGTCTAAATTAAGAAAATTATCCATTTCCTTGATCGGCCTGGAACTCAAATTTTTTCATGATCATGAGCAATGAGAAAATCTTTTCTATTTAACATCTACGAGAAAAGCAAAATCGACATAACAGTCCGTCAGTTCCGTCAGTTAAGCTGAGGTCGCCAAATATGAAAGTTCAGAATAGTCAATTCAGTGGCCCAAAGTGCCATGCAGCAGCTAATTGTTCTACAGATAAATTACGTTTCTTAACCAACTTCGCCCCCCCATGAACCATGGACCTTGCCGGTGGTGGGGAGGCTTGCGTGCCTCAGCGATACAGATAGCAGTACCGTAGGTGCAACCACAACGGAGGGGTATCTGTTGAGAGGCCAGACAAACGTGTGGTTCCTGAAGAGGGGCAGCAGCCTTTTCAGTAGTTGCAAGGGCAACAGTCTGGATGATTGACTGATCTGGCCTTGTAGCAATAACCAAAACGGCTTTGCTGTGCTGGTACTGCGAACGGCTGAAAGCAAGGGGAAACTACGGCCGTCATTTTTCCCGAGGGCATGCAGCTTTACTGTATGATTAAATGATGATGGCGTCCTCTTGGGTAAAATATTCCGGAGGTAAAATAGTCCCCCATTCGGATCTTCGGGAGGGGACTACTCAAGAGGATGTCGTTATCAGGGGAAAGAAAATTATCCATTTCCTTGTTCGGCCTGAAACTCAAACGACGCTGGTAATGATCGATAGGTGTATGCCGATGAGTTCGTCACGGGGGATCTTAACGTCTTCGCGTAGGAAGCGTTCGACGGCCAGTGCTTTGGGTCGTGCGTATTCATTTGAGAAGGTGAACTTAAGAGTGTTCTTCCTGTAAGAGTTGGCCATTAGAGCGTGTTCGACTGAGAAGCGCTGTGACGAGGAAGTAAACAAAACACTCGGCGCGCGCAGCGGCGAGGACGGCCGAGCGCGGTGCGTGCTGCTGCCCTGCCGAACGCAGACTGCCAACTGAGCTATCCAATCACGACTCACACATCGTCCTCACACCTTTACTTCAGCCAGGAAGTTTCATATCAGCCCAGGCTGTGGCTAAGCCATCTCCGCAATATCCTTTCTTTTAGGAGTGCTAGTTCTGCAACCTTCGCAGGAGACCTTCTGTAAAGTTTGGAAGATAGGAGACGAGGTACTGGCAGAAGTAAAGCTGTGAGGACGGGGAGCTCAGTTGGTAGAGCACTTGCCCGCGAAAGGTAAAGGTCTCGAGTTCGCGTCTCGGTCCGGCACACAGTTTTAATCTGCCAGGAAGTTTCAAGAACATCATTTTTTGGAACAGTAGTGTCAATTAAAATTAGTAATCCCAGTGTAGTATTTTTATCAGTGACTATAAAGAAACAGCCAATTACGTTCCTCCCAGAGCCACCATCTTGGCCGTGCTGAAAAGTATGTGAACGATCTGAATTTGTTTTTCTCAGGGTATAAAGGTACAACGCATTTATCAAAACAATTTTTAAGATACAACTTGATGAAAGACACGATGCTACCAAAAATTTAATATTTCTGAATGTAGATTGTTGTATGATTCTTATCAAGTATGACAATGGTATCTCCATCTCAAAGATACGTAAACGGTGTTGTAATTTTTTGCTGAGAAAATATTCTTGCTAGTTCATAGAACGAACTGTATACTGTCGTCACTTGTTATTTCAACTTCAGAAGAACCACATTAGGAGGTGGGGTTGGTTGTGGGGCCGGGGGAGAGAGAGCAGAGATAAATATTGTACATCAGGTCCTGCAGTAGAAAATATAATCGATGTTATTAGTTGGCCAATGTTTCTTTTTAATTGCATCTGAACTGAACGTACTGCAGTTTAAGTACAAAATGAACATTCAAGGAATGATGCAACATAGGCCAATTGGAACTAGTAACAATGGTGTCAAGGCAGTCTAAAACTTTCGCAGACCGTTTTTCCATAAATGAACTACTTAGTAACAAGAAAAGCTAATCAAAGTATCTGAAGTAATACATACACTTAACCACAACATAGCTGAATTACAAACGATTTCAGAAAATATGGACGGAGGTGTTTTTACGAAATCTTTAACGCAATTCATAGCATATACTGCATATTTTCGCAATACACATGGAAAACTACATAATACGAATTTTTTACATTCATTCAACGCCTACAAAGATATCGGTGATGGAAAAAGGCAGAAAACAAACACTGTCGAAGATAATGGTGCAACAAGATGGAGGTATCAGCTTAAAACACCTGACGCTTCAGTTTGCTTTAAGAGGTGATTCGAGAGGTATGCTCTTCAACCAAACCATTTCTCAAGAGATGCAGAGACTGGGACAGCTATTCCGAAAGTAGAAAGACCAAGATGAGGATGATGAAGACGTTAATGTCAAAGAAGAAAATGCATTTATGAGACCGTAAAACTGGTGACATTGGAGAAGTAGAAGAGATGATTGTGATGAATAAGTTGATGATGATGAGGATGGGATGGTGGAGGAGGAGGATGATTACAAAGAGGAAGATGATGGTAATGATGAGGATAACGAGGTTGTGGTAAAAAGTAAAGAAGTAGAGGATGATTAGGTTGAAGAAGATGAAGTTCCCGTCAGAAAGACAGTCTCCAATGAATCGGCAGCAGATGCCGACTATGTCCAATACGATGGATTGATACAGTGATTAGTTTTCTTATTACCTTCACAAGTGTTAGGCAGTAAGTGACATTAAATGAAATAGTGTCAACTAAGGAGGAGCTTCTGGAAGCAGCGATTACTTCAAAGTTTAAAATGGCTGCATAAAATAACGTGGAAAATTCAGTTACAGAACCGTAAGTTGCATATGTGAACTATAACTCTCACCTGGAGAAATGGAGTGCTTATATAAATGAAGATGAACTTACTCCATTGAGGAGGATTCCTGCCGAGTAGCTAATTGAAGCAATGCTGGTAAGATGATGTCTCAGCTGCTCCGCCTTCCCAAATGTTTTTCTTTGACAATTACTGGTTGATTTATCAGCAAAAATTCTGGTCATACTGTTGTGCTAAATGCATTCCAAACATGACAAGACATATGGATAAATGGTGAACTAGCTGAAACTACCTTTTGTGGGTGTAAGATGGTGTCAGTGGAATGACGTTGTTTACTTTGGTAATTCTGATCGACAAATTCACTTAGTGTATTAGTGTTCAAGCGTGTTTTTTAGCGTTATAGAACTAATTATTTCTCGTAATCTGATGAATATAATGCTTGGTACAACGATAGAACCTTACTAATCTAGTAATCTGTAATTTATTTAAGTAATTACAAAAGATAACCTCATGTATTTTAATTTCAAAAAATGCAGGCAATTTAGGTGCAGAAATATTTGATTTGAAGGTCGATTCTGCAAGCAAAGTGTGTTGTGGATATCAGTATTTTCGTCATCAATAAGTTCTGCTCCACATCTATTTATCAGTAATGCAAATATACAAGCCATGTGTGTTTAAAAAAAACCTAAGACAAAAATTAATTAACGATAGTAGTGCGTCATCTGTTTTGTGCCCGAATTCTTGCTTACTGTATTTTGACAAATTACAGAATTTTATTTCCGTATAAAGTCTGAATTTTTCTTACGATCTTAGCTTGCATATTACAAACGACCTGCATTTGCTCCGTACTTAATACAGGAGACTAATTTCATTTTGGTGCAAAGATTTTATTTTCTAGATCTCATAGTATGCTAGCCTTTCTTTGGTAATATTTTTCCCGTGGTCACCACCCGCTGGGCAGTCCTTTCCTCAAGATCCGAATGGAGAAATAATTCGGAATCCATTTGCAGTTGAGAAATCACCGTGACACTGTAAGCCACAAGTACTGTCGATACCTATTGAGGGCCTTTAATAGAGTGAATTCCATTGCTTTCTGCAAAATCATGGCGTTTATCATTGCTGGTTCTGTCTTTTAGGGAAATTGTACCACCCAAAGAGCAAGAAGTTGCCCTTAAACACTGTCCGTTCCTCAGGGCTCTTTGAAAATGTTATTGGTAGGATGAGGGGTCACTTCTTGTAATAGAAGTCTTTAGCCTGAGACAAAGAAGAATAGGATTTCGAGCAGATGACCACAAGGCAGCACATTAGAGGTTAACGTGGTTGAGGTGTAAATGCTAATCTATATTTGTTCTACACATTTCACAACCGGATAGTGACAGACGGACTCACAAAGGCGTATGCAATAAACTGCCGTACATGTACAGATCGTAGATAATAATTATTTATACAAAGCAGCAGCATGAATTCGATTAAAAGCAGTCGTGTGAAGCACTCATCACTAAAAGGCACTGTACTCACTAATGGATGTACATTCTCAGTTACGTGATCGGGTCGAAGAATTTTAAAATGATGGAATACAGTATGTTTTAAAGGGTGTCGTAGCACAAAAAAAAATGTGATCGCCAATATTTTCATTACAAATACACGATTTATCACATAAAGTCCGCAATACTCTCAGATTTTCTGATCAAGATTTTCGTTTATGGTTAATATTAGTGAAATGTGGGACTGAAACGACGGTATATCAACACTATGAAATGAACGTCAGCTCTTTTTAAATACGGAAGAATGCATGATTTGCTTCTTAGCAATATTCTTGTCTAGTTCGGATCTGCTGAACTAAAGATCTGGCACATATATTTTATTTAACATTGTGGCCAGATGCCTATTCAGTCTCCGCAGTTTTCAGTTGTACTGTTTTTGTGGAGTCGGGAATAAACCAGCAGTCCTTTTTCTGTGTAAAAAAGGGAGGAAAGTCGTGCGCGCAAACCCATCAGTGAATTGTATAAACTTTGTTCTGTGCGACAGTATTTTAGCTCTTTGTGCATCGTATTTTCTGAGGCGAAAATTAGGGACCAGACAAGTATTTATCTAAACGAGTGTGGGCTCGCCAGTACACGAGGCACGATCGTTTATCCGCCGCGCGGGTAACAACGAGGTTTCACTTACCCTTACCCCGCAAGGTAGCGTGCTGTGCGTAACACTATACGAGCAAGTCGAATACACGCAAGATAATGTTCATAAAAGAGAAAGAAACGCGTAGCACTTTATTACAGAATTAGTAGAAAAGTCTGACATTTTCACATCAAACAAACCTACATTTGGTTCATGGTGTGGGTTCCTGGTATCATGTCCTAGTTCATGAACCACGGCAAGGTATGAATGGCCAAGTAAGTGGTCCCGACAGTCGGGATACCAGTTACTTTGGAATAAGGCTGGGCATCTCGGACATATTCTGAGTCGTGGTCACCTTTGTGCTCATACGCATAGACTACCAAATCCACGGGTTAATCCCTCAGCCGTTACGGGTAAAACCAATGGGACTCGGGGCAACTGTGGCTAGCAATGTGCTTCCCCGATACTTTAAATATGATGCTGGCAGCAATCAGAGCAAAATGCCTCGGACCATTTGAAGTGACTGAGTCCCACCTCTAACTGACACACCAGGGACTCCTAAGATACGACTTGGCAAACAAATGGTAATGAGATGGGGAGCTATTAATATCAATGGGGGTCACTCTGGGAAGAAGGTAGAGCTGGCAGAGGCCGCAAGTTAGATGTGGCTGGACGTTTTAGCTGTTAGTGACATTCGGGTAAGAGGTGAGAAAGAAGAGGAAGTGGGAGAATACAAGGTCTACCTGTCAGGAGTCAAAGCAGGAATAGCACAATGGGGTGTAGGGCTTTACATCAGGAGAGAAATGGAACCCAGCGTAGTTGCAATAAGGTATGTGAACGAACGACTGATGTGGATAGATTTGACAGTGTCTAGGAAGCAAATTAGAATTGTGTCAGTATATTCTCATTGTGAAGGGACAGATCAAGATAAGATGGATAGTTTTTATAAGGCACTCAGTGATGTAGTTGTTAGAGTAAAGGACAAGGGCAGTGTTCTGCTCATGGGTGATTTTAATGCCAGGATTGGAAATTGAACAGAAGGGTATGAAAAGGTTATGGGTAAATTTAGAGAGGATATGGAGGCGAACAGGAACAGAAAACAACTCTTAGATTTCTGAGCCAGTATGGGCTTAGTAATCACAAACTCCGTTTTTATACATAAGAACATTCACTCGTGTACTTGGGAAGGCAGGGGAACCAGATCTGTCATTGACTATATAATAACAGATCAGGAATTCAGGAAGGGTGTTAGGGACACACGTGAATTCAGGGGATTCTTTGATGACACTGATCATTATTTAATCTGCAGTGAAATTGGGATTGTGAGGCCGAAAGTGTAGGAGGTCAAGTCCATATGATGTAGGAGGATAAGAGTGGAGAAACTTCAGGACAAGGAAATCAGGCACAAGTACATAACAGCGATCTCAGAAAGGTACCAGTTAGTTGAATGTAGTCAATTACAGTCGCTGGAGTAGAAATGAACAAGGTACAGGGACACAGCACTAGAAGTGGCTAAAGAATGTCTTGGAACAGTAGTGTGTAAAAGTAGGATGAAGAAAACAGCTTGGTGGAATGCCACAGTCAAGGCAGCCTGTAAAAGGAAAAAGAAGGTGTATCAAAAATGGCTACATACTAGAACTCAGGTAGACAGAGAAAGTTATGTTGAAGAAAGAAACAAAGCCAAACAGATAATTGCAGATCCAAGAAGAAATATTGGGAAGGCTTTGGAAACAGGTTGGAGACTATGGGTCAAGCTGCTGGAAAACCATTCTGGAGTGTAATTAGCAATCTTCGAAAGGGAGGTAAGAAGGAAATGACAATTATTTTGGACAGGTCAGGAAAACTGCTGGTGAATCCTGTGGAAGCCTTGGTGGAATGGGATAGGAATGATGGTGGAATTAGGATCACATTTGAGGATGTTTAGAAAATGGTCAATAGATTGCAGTGCAACAAAGCAGCTGGGGTGGAATGAAATTAAGGCGGAACTCATCAGACACAGTGGAATGTCAGGTCTTAAATGGCTACACAGGATAATTGAAATGGCCTGGGAGTCGGGACAGGTTGTAACTACTACAGAGGTATCTCTTTAATTAGTGTTGTGGGTAAAATCTTCTCAGGTATAGTTGAAAGGAAAGTGCGAGTATTAGTTGAGGACCAATTGGATGAAAATCAGTGTGGGATTAGGCCTCTTAGAGGTTGTCAGGTTCAGATATTTAGCGTACGGCAAATAATGGAGAAGTCTTATGAGTGGAACAGGGAATTGTATCTATGCTTTATAGATCTAGAAAAGGCATATGACCGGGTTCCTAGGAGGAAGTTATTATCTGTTCTACGAGATTGTGGAATAGGGGTACGACTAGGCTGCGACCTGTCTCCACTGTTGTTCATATTATTTATGGATCATATGATGAGAACAATAAACTGGCTGGGTGAGATTAAGATATGTGAACACACAATAAGCAGTCTCGCATATGCAGATGACTTATTTGTGATGGAAGATTCGATTGAAAGTTTGCAAAGTAATATTTCAGAGCTATATCAGAAATGTAAGGACTATGGTATGAAGATTAGCATCTCCAAAACGAAAGTAATGTCAGTGGGAAAGATTTATAAACGGATTGAGTGCCAAATAGGAGGAACAAAATTAGAACAGGTGGACGGTTTCAAGTACTTAGGATGCATATTCTCACGGGATGGCAACATAGTGAAAGAACTGGAAGCGAGGTGTAGCAAAGCTAATGCAGAGTGCGTTCAGCTACGATCAACTCTCTTCTGCAAGAAGGAAGTCAGTACCAAGACTAAGTTATCTGTGCACCGTTCAATCTTTCGACCAACTTTGTTGTATGGGAGCAAAAGCTGGGTGGATTCAGGTTACCTTAACAACGAGGTTGAGGTTACGGACCGAACGGGATAGCCTTGCCACGATTCGCGCAGTTGCTCCTGTCGGAGGTTCGAGTCCTTTCTCGAGCATGGGTGAGTGTGTTGTCCTTAGCGTAAGTTAGGTTAAATTATATTAAGTGTCGTCTAAGCCTAGGGACCGATGACCTCAGCAGTTTGCTCCCATAGAACTTACCATAAATTTCCTAAGCTACGGCACAGTCCCCAGTGCAAGTTGCCATTCTAATCCCCTCAGGGGCAACAAAAATTTAATTTTAAGTATTCCATTCAGTTACCGACATTACTAAAAAATTTAAAATGCTGCCATTTTCTCATTAAGAGCTTTAGTCTTATGGTAAACCGAGCGATGTGGCGCAGTGGTTGGCACACTGGACTCGCATTCGGGAGGATGACGGTTCGATCCCGCGTCCGGCCTTCCTGATTTAGGTTTTCCGTGATTTCCCAAAATCGCTTCAGGCGAATGGCGAGATGGTTCCTTTGACTGGGCACGGCCGACATCCTTCCCTAATCCAATGAGACCGAGTAGCTGTTTGGTCTCTTCCCCCCTATCAACCTAACCCTTATGTTAAACTTTTGAGTAGGTCAACTGTTACTATCAGAAACTGTTTATATGTCTTGAGACAGTGAAACTGACAGAGCGCAAATAAACCAGATCAGATCACATTGATATAGTATTTGAGACTGAGAGCATCCAGCGACTTCCCCCCCCCCCCCCCCTCCTCAAAGAAACAGAATGATGAAAATGAATAAAGGTAAAGTTTATTGGTCAATAAAGTTTTACTGTTACCGTAGCAAAATTGCAGTTTCAGGTATGAGATTTCAGTTTATTATTTTGTGCTACTAAGTTTACTCGCAACACATTTTGTAGATAGTAGCCACATGTACCATAGAATGCACCTGAAAAATTATATCATTCTATGACACTTTGGCAGGTGTGACTTCTACACGTAAAAGTTCTATGCCTTAAACAATCGAGGGTGAGGATTTACTGGTCTTTATTAATACTCGAGGCAAACACTTATTATTATCATTCATTCACTACTCCTACAATCTTGCTATAAAATGTAGATAATTTTAAAATAAGATTTATTTTATTTGAATTTGTTCATTACAACAGTTTCCTTTGAACGCCGGTGGCCTCAATTAACATAACAGATATCATTGTCAAAATCATCACATGAGCTGTTGCAATGAATATATACACAAAAGAAAATTAACGCCCAATATCTCATTAGTTCAACGGAATACAGCGCCTGTGCGACCTGTACCACATACAGAGTATCAAATGTAGTCGTTTATAACGAATGATATTTTAATCAACATTATTTTATTTTACCAAACTCTCGTAGTTGATTAACTACTTTACTGCCTTACGTTTTACCATATGCTATTTAAATATGATGTTCAAAATATCTTCCTAGAATATGCATGCACGCTTTATTTCTACATTTTAATGACTATATAACGTTGAAAGGAACCAGATTCGCTGAAACCTCAGGAAAGTGGATAACCAACTTACCCAACGATTTCGTACGTTAGGAGCTTATATATATTCAGCCACCCGAATAAAAGAAGTCAATATGTGTCCAACGCCCATTAAAATCCAAATATTACGTAAAATATTTTTAATGAATTCTAACACTCAAGTCCAAGTGTTTGGTAATATAACAATAATCGTTCGGCAGGTGTCATTTAATAGTTCTGAAACAACTCTAAAAATGCTTATAATGTAACTTTACATACACACGATATAACTTTCTTAGTGGAGCGTTGTTGAAAGAAGGAAATGTCTTCACAGACAAATAAATGTCTCTGGAATGCAATAGTAGTAAAATGTTTTATCTGGACAGCTGTGTTGATGCAAAGAAATATGTATCTTACAAATTTCCAGTTATTTGTAAAACCTTCTTAACCGACGTCTATGTGATTCTGGACATTTAATCTAGTTCATTACGGCGTCGAACGGACCGTGTCTCTGTAACCTCACCATCATGCTACGCAAATTGCAGTAACGCTCTGAGAAAGCGCGTCACACCTGGCTGATTGCCAACGAGGGGGGGGGGGGGGGAGGGGGGGGGGGGGAGCCGATGGAAGCTGTATATAAGCTGCAAGGAAACCTTACAGTGGCATCAGTCATTGCCTGCTCCATCTGTACCATCTCCAACAGCAGCAATGAGGATCCTGGTGAGTGGTTTCTCGATTCGAACATACTGTTCGAGAACTCCTTCTGATGATGTTAAACACGTTTACCAAGTGGCAGCTGCAGAATAAAATTTCTAAGTACCAGTACTAGAAATAGTATGATCCCTTGTTTTCTTTAGTGTATTAAAAAATAGCATTGAATGGAAATACTCTGATTCTTATCACAGTTTACTGCTAAATAACTCCCCAGCAATTTTTGGTTGTAGCTATAGTTCGTAACACCGAGAAAAAATAAGAGTCCATATCTCATCGTAGTCTGTCCGCAAGTATTTGGTAGCTGATGATGAAAAAAAAAACATGTTCTGAAGCAGCAGTAACAAGTAAAGTAAATGAGTCATAGAACTCGCATAGAAATCATGTAAGTCTTTTCGATGCATTTGATGACCGACATCGTCTTGTAAAGTTTGTTGTTTTTACAGTGCAACGCAAGGAGACATAGCAGTATTTTAAAGAAATGATTCATTTGAAGAACCACATTTCCTTATGGTAATGTATTCAGCTGACAACCTGCTCATGTTCATCACGCATCATAACCAGGAGATCGTGTTTTCACGTGAAGCGATTCAGTTTTACGTCTACATTACAATTTCTGTGTTATCAATTATAGCAACAAGCGATTGAATCCACTAATAAATAACCAAGTTTAGATTGTAATGTATCAAGAGTAGGTTTCTTTTCCATTAAATGGTATTCTTAGGGGACAAAGAGCGGGATCCTCCAATATTATTAGAGCCCCTATTTTTTACTGCCTCTTGCCTCCTTAGAAAAAAAAAATATGTACGCTGAGATATTTCCTTGTAACTGTACACGAAACTGAGGACGTTATCACGAATGAACACAGAATTTAAGTGAAAGAGGTTAAAACGATATTTTGGCGGTTCTATTGACCGTAAATGCCGTTATCGGACAGGCCATATAGGGAGTTAGATTTAACGATTTAATCTTCATTCAGGCTTGTTGGATTGGACCATGCTGTAGTAGAATATCATTATAGACTTAACTATTATAAATACTTACAAGCAAGCAATATTATTGTTTGTCTTCAACCAGTGTTGTAAACACTGTTAAATGGCAAATATTCACTGATTCTGCAGTGCTTTGTCTGCATGTGTGTTGGTGTGTGTTTGTATGTGTGTGTGTGTGTGTGTGTGTGTGTGTGTGTGTGTGTGTGTGTGTGAGAGAGAGAGAGAGAGAGAGAGAGAGAGAGAGAGAGAGAGAGAGAATTGTCAGCCATTAGTATTGCAAGTAGTGAATGTGATAGCCTGTTCATATAAAGAATAAATTGAAACATCTTGAAATGTAATAAATCTAGAAAAAATACTCAACAAGCGCAATTAGTATTACATTGAAAGGTTTTTGTTTTATGTAGCAGGAGACAATATTATTGTCAGAAGACGTTCATTATTGGAGGATTAAATTATTAGAAATTGCTACTCATTCATGTCATCAGTGCTGTAAACAATGCAAATAATTATGCACTGAAATTAATGTTCAGACCTGTTGTCATTTTCAGCTGTGCGTGTTCCTGTTTGGACTGGCTCTGGGCGAGGAGAAGCAGGTAGAGAAACGCGGAGTGGTTGGCTCCCTGGGTAGCTACGGTGTAGGCGGATATATCGACCATGGAATCGGAGCCAGCAGCTACAGCAGTGGCGGCAGCAGCGGTGGTTATGGGGGCTTCGGTGGTGGTTATGGAGGTGGCTATGGAGGTGGCATCAGCTCTGCAGTTGGAGGAGCTCAAGTGACCAACATCGCCATCACCAAGCAGGTCCCCGTGCCGTACCCAGTACCAGTGCAGCGTACTGTCCCAGTACCAGTCAGTGTTCCTGTCACGGTGCCAGTCAACAGGCCGGTACCGGTGCCCGTCCCACAGCCGTACCCTGTCCCCGTGCAGAGGCCAGTCCCAGTACCCGTGAGCGTCCCTAGCCCAGTCCCCGTACCAGTACCACAGCCCTTCGTCGTCAACCAGCCGGTACCTGTCGTCGTGGGAGGAGGAGCTGGTGTCGGCGGAGGTCTCGGAGGCGGCTACGGCGGCGGCATTGGTGGAGGCTATGTTGGGGGCTACGGAGGAGCCATAGGAGGTGGTTACAGCGGTGGCTACACAGGTGGCTACGGCGGTGGTTACGGAGGTGGCTACTCTGGGGGCATTGCCGGAGGCTATGGAGGCTACGGGAAATACGGCCACTAATATCAGAAGCTGAACCCGTCACCTTAAACAGAACGTGCCACCAGAAACTTTTTGTATATTTCTTACAATGTTTTGCAACTACATCAGAAAATAAAAAGTGTTTGTACGATACATACCTTGTTAGTCATTATGGCCTGTAAAAATAGTGCAATTGAAAATGAATTTTGATCCCTGGTTTATATTATGAATTTTCTTCATTATGAATCAATATTTGCTGTCAAAGTAAAACTGGCTACTTTTGTAACTTTATATTTGTCTTTCACAGTCAGAGTCCAATTTTCTTTCAATGGTAATAGACAGAACATATCAACACTGGTAATAGGCAAACATTTTGTCACTGGAATTCCAAAATTCTACATGGGTGTAGACTATAATCATGGTCGTTAAGAGTGTTTGCTGTTCTTTCATTTCATCGCTCGACACACATAAATCACATATTTTTAATCTACAATACTGGTAAATGGTGGAGACACAACTTATAAACGATGCTAATGCTTATGATTAGATAGTATTTATCTCATTTGCTTTAGCTTTATGTTTACTACAGTGCTGCGTCTAAATGAAGAAAATTATTCATTTCCCTGTTCGGCCTGAAACTCAAATTTCTTGATGATCATGAGCAATGAGGAAATCTTTTCTATTTAACATCTACGAGAAAAGCAAAATCGACATAACAGTCCGTCAGTTCCGTCAGTTAAGCTGAGGTCGCCAAATATGAAAGTTCAGAATAGTCAAATCAGTGGTCCAAAGTGCCATGCGGCCGCTAATTGTTCTACAGATAAATTACGTTTCTTAACCAACTTCGATTCCATTAGGAACTGCTTCAGTGTACTTCGGCCAATACACCTGTGCGAACATATGGTTACATGAACTAGCGCGAGTCTTTTGAAACATAACGAAAAGGCACGATGGCTATTTATATGCGAAATGTAGATTTGCAAAAATGATAAAACTAAATGGGATTGTGACTGACTTCTTTGTGCCTCTCCTTAATTATGTTTCTGTCACCAACATCAGACATCTTCTCAGTGTAGTTGCTATAAAAATGTACCATTATATCGGCTGCGTTTGGTACAAGCAATCTGTCATTAAACTGGTCCTGAGTTATATAAACTTTGCTGTTGGAAGAAGATTTCGTAATAGTTCATAGCTATTCAGTCACAGAACCACGCAAAATGATGTTATCATGTCGAAGTATCAGAAACATGAATGATAATAAGTACGTAAGTCAATTATACCACACTTTGATCTCCTAGATATTTCTGTGCATTTTATTCTTATATATTGTGACCTAAGAACTAAGATAAAGAACAAGGGAAAAGTTACACAGTATACACGGAAATATGACTGAGATTGATGAACGAATGAGCTGCACTGTTAAGAAAAACCATAATTAACAGAGGGAAGAATGGAAGTGCCTCACACGTTGTTTCGAGATGACTGATGTTTATCTGCAGATACCTGTAAGGCCTTAAGATAAAAATCCAGAGAAAATATGTTAGCTGGCGCTCATACTAGGAAACAGATCTACATCTAAGTCTACATAGATACTCAGCAAGGCACCGTACGGTGAATGGCGGAGCGTACCCTGCACCGCTATTAGTGGTTTCCTGTCCTGTTCGACTCGCAGAGAGAGCGAGGGAGAAACGATTATGTGAATGCCTCGATAATGAACCCTAATTTCTCGCATCTTATCTTCGTGGTCCTTACGTGCAGTATATGTTGGAGGGAGCATAATTGTGTGGCAGTCTGCTTCAGATGCCGGTTCTCTAAATTTTCTCAATAGCATTTCCCAAAACGAATGTCACTTTCCGTCCAGGGATTTCCATTTGAGTTCAAAAAGCATTACTATAAGACCTATGTGTTGTTCGAACCTACCGCTAACAAATCTAGCCCCCGTCTCTGAATTGCTTTGATGTCCTCCTTCAATCCGACTTGGTGTGGGTCCCAAACACTCGAGCACAGTTCAAGAATAGCTCGCGCCAATCTCTGTGGCCGAGCGGTCCTAGTCGCTTCTGTTCGGAACCGCACTGCTGTTGGGTTCGAATTCTGCCTCAGGTGTGGATGTGTGTGATACGCTTAGGTTAGTTAGATAAAAGAAGTACTAAGTCTAGGGGCTGATGTCACGTCCCATAGTTCTTAGAGCCATTTGAGGAATAGGTACCACGTAGGCGGTCTCCTTTACGGGTGAACACTCTTAATAAAATATTTTCATCATTTCGCGACCCTGTCAGCAAATGTATACATATTAATTTTATTTTTAATAATTAACAGCCTCAGTTAAAATGTTTACCTAGATTTACCTAGGTTTCAGTCGGGATAACCCAATCTTGTTCAGAATAAAAGTAACTACCGTTTGTCCATAGTGGACATCGTCAAGCTAAAACTACAAATCCATAAATTATCGTCAGACTGTAAAAACTTATTTGAAACCGCCTTGGCCCCACTTCTCGACCGCGATGCGGCAGCCACGAGTTCTGTACTGGAACTGACCGTAGCGTCATGAAGCCCAGCTAGGAGGACACAATACCTTGCGGCTGCACATAAACTTCGTGATAGTTACTTCTTGCCACAAGACGCGGACCTGATTCCTAATTAGTAAAGTGAAATAAAAGGTACAGCTGAGGAAGAGGGCGCATATGTTATTCTGTGCAGAACGTACTTAGATCGACTGTCTTAACATTTATGAAGTATTCGTTGATCATGGTATGAGGAAGACATCACGTGCTTACAACGTATGGCCTGTCTAGGAAAATTTTGTGCATTAGCTCAAAGTTAAATCACCTAAAATGACCTTAGGAGTGGGAAGGATAATATAAAGCCAACATCGTCATTATTATGACTAGGTCAAAAAATTTTTTGAGACGTAAACGTTAAGCACTTGCTTAGCTATGGTTACAACGCATGAACATCCTATTGACTTAGCACACAAATTGTCACGATTGAACGTACGAACAAGTCTATATCTAATCTGTAACATGCGGCAATACGGGCCATATAAAATAGATGGTCATTATTCAAGATTAGTATATTTGACCTAGAATGGTCTAGAATCAAGTCAGAAAATAATGTACGTCCTGATTGAGTTTCATGACGAGGTTACGGTTATGAGTTACAGAAAACACTGAAGTAGCGGTAATGTGGTGGCAATGGGGTACTCAATTCGCCTTCATGGAGGTTATCAATGCACATACTGTAACAACTGTGAGTAGAACACTCCAATTATAATGTGGGTCTGGTGACCACTGCCATTGAACTTAGGGAATGGCAGCGGAATTATGTTTAAGGCTAAAGTGTGACTTGGCGAACATCGCTCCAGTCAACACACTTCAAACTATTGACTTTCCTAAAATTCTCCCAGTAAACCGAAGTCGAAAGTTGACATTCCGCACCGAAGTTCTCCCATGCTCATTCCATCTCATACCGCTTTAAAAAGTTACGCCCAGATATTTAAACGACTTGAGTGCGTCAAGAGGGATTCTAGTAATACTGTATCCGAACATTACAGGTTTGATAGTCCTAATCATCCGCATTTGTCAAATTTTTCCACATTTAGGGCCAGCTGCCGTTCATCTCACAACTGGAAATTTCGTCTAAGCATATCAGAAGATAGCTCATGCGCGTAGCTAGTTAGAGAGTAAATGGAGAAGCTGCAAGGATGTAGTGGAAACATTGACTAATCTCACAGCTCTCGACACTGTAATTAGTTAGTCGTTCCACGAAAAGTGAATCAAAAGAAAAGCTTGTAATGGTTGAAAGCATTAAATCTTTCCTCTACGATACTTTATTCCTGAATAAGTTCGTCTGTTCTTTCGTCATTACTTTGGATCTTCGGTCATATGGTCATTTTCAAGTGATACACTTTGAGATGGTTTGGGATGCCAGGACAATTGAACAGTTGGTAACACCAATTACTGGCGAGAAGCAGCTATCGATCTAAACCTAGAAGAAAGAAGCAAAGCTACAGTCCGTCTGATTATTGCAACAGATTTTTCGCTTTTGAAGTAGCATATTTATAGAAGTGTATCTTCCTCTATCAACATACCTTACACCATAGAATTTGATTGCCACGACATGTACTGTAATGGAAAAGTACAAGAAATACTCTGCTACTGGGCCACACATTAATGATGCTGCTTTTTCATCACTCCAGCCATGTCACAATCCAGTTTTCTCAGTATTTCAATACACCACTTCTTTCGACATGGATTCTTCGACACGAGTCTCTTAAAGTTCATACTACATCATTACTAATTTGTGAGCGGAGTCTATTGTTACTTCTGGGTTCGGACTAACAATTCAGTGTCTAACTTCGGAATCTCTGTCTGGGCATGACGTAATGCTGAAATGTCATCGTGTCTCCAGGCCTTTCCCACGTATACCTGCCCCTCATGTAATTTCTGAACAGTGTATTCACTGCTTCTAGCTGAAATATACTGCAAAACTTAATTAGACTTGATACCTAACGGGCTTCTACATCACTTTTTTTTTTAACATTAGCAACATCATGTGACCTAGGTCAGTGCCATACACATAACTTTTTACGTATCGTAGTTGAAAGTGCAAGCAAAATGCTGCGTCTTCTTCGCATCATAGTTTCGTAATTTATTATATTTTCCAAGGACGAGTGAAGCAATGTTTCTCTGAAGATATTACAATACGACGTGAAATTTGCCTAAGATTTTCATCCTTTTGGTGACTGCATTTATACATTGTTCGTTGCTATGTTGTCAATTACCGCGTCGCAACTGGCAATAATCTTTAAGACTGGAAATTATTATTAATTATTTAAATTAATGTTTCCCCTAGCAGTTATGGTTCTTCCCATGTTAATTGCTAATGTATAACCGTCGTACTTACTATGATACATGGTATTATGAATCCACTTAGTTGAAATTGTATTAAATATTCTTGCACCAATCCTGTTGATGGAAAATTCGCAAAAGCAGAGATGTCTTATCTTCTGCTGTCGTATTTTGATTTTGACTTTAATTTCCAGCCAGTAATGATTTAATGAGTATATTGTCATTAGCTACTTAGTGAAAAGGTCTTCAGCAATAACTTAATATATAAGCGCTGAATAAGTTTTTACACTTCGCAAAGATTTATTCTTTATTCGACATATACACACTACTCGCCGAAAATAATAACGTAACCTTAAATAACATGTGTTTGTCGTAGCTGATGACGATCTAAACATAACTGATAACATAAATTTGCATGCAATGACGTCAAGGCTCCGTGGGGTTCACGAAACAAACACAAAAAACATTCATACTTTTTAGCTTTTGCTAAATACATTTAACATGATAAAACGTACCGTACCATGTGTTTTGTGGACGGCAAAATTTGTAGCGAAGCAGCTTCGAAGGTGAAACACTACAGCGTCACAAACCACGTTCTCTTTAGCAGTGATGTCATTATGATAAGGTAATAAAACATACCCTCCGCATCTATGACGACATCCATAGACTAAGAAGAAGAACCTCATTCCAAAATGAGGTTTTCACTCTGCAGTGGAGTGCGCACTCATATGAAACTTCCTGGCAGATTAAAAGTTTCTGCCGGACCGAGACTCGAACTCGAGACCTTTGCCTTTCGAGGGCAAGTGCTCTACCAACTGAGCTATCCAATCACGACTCACACATCGTCTTCACACCTTTACTTCTGTCAGGAAGTTTCATATCAGCGCACACTTCCGCTGCAGAGTGAAAATCTCATTCTGTAAACATTCCCCAGGAGGTGGCTAAGCCATCGCTGCAATATCCTTTCTTTGAGGAGTGCTAGTTCTGCAAGCTTCGGAGGCGAGGTTCTGTAAAGTTTTTGAGGTAGGAGACGAGGTACTGGCAGAAGTAATGCTGTGAGGACGTGGCGTAAATCGTGTTTGGATGGTCAGTTGGTAGAGCACTTGCCCGCGAAAAGCAAAGGTCACGAGTTCGAGTCTCGGTCCGGCACATAGTTTTAATCTGGCTGGAAGTTTCAAGAACATCATTTTTTGGAACATCAGTGTCAATTAAAATGAGTAATCCCAGTGTAGTATTTTTATCAGTGACTATAAAGAAACAGCCAATTACGTTCCTCCCAGAGCCACCATCTTGGCCGTGCTGAAAAGTATGTGAACGATCTGAATTTGTTTTTGTGAGGTACAAAGGTACAACCTATTTATCAAAACAACTTTTAAGATACAACTCGCAGTACTGCACTTGATGAAAAACACAATGCTACTTAAAATTTAATATTTCTGAATGTAGATTGTTGTATGATTCGTATCAAGTATGTCAATGGTATCTCCATCTCAAAGATACGTGATGGGTGTTGTCATTTTATGCTGAGAAAATATTCTTGTTGATTCATAGAACGAACTGTATACTGTCATCACTTGTTATTTCAACTTCGGAAGTACCACTTTAGGAGGTGGGGTTGGTTGTGAGCCGGGGGAGAGAGAGCAGAGATAAATGTTGTACATCAGGTCCTGCAGTAGAAAATATAATCGATGTTATTAGTGGGCCAATGTTTCTTTTTAATTGCATCTTAACTGAACGTACTCCAGGTTATGTACAAAATGAAGATTCAAGGAATGCTGCAGCATTGGCCAATTGGAACTATGGTGTGAAGGCAGTCTAAATCGTTCGCAGACCGTTTTTCCAACAATGAACTACTTAGTAACAAGAAAAGCTAATCAAAGTACTTCATGTAATACATACACTTAACCACAACATAGCTGAATTACAAGCGATTTCAGAAAATGTGGACGAAGGTGTTTTTAAGAAATCTTTAACGCAATTCATAGCATATACTGCATATTTTCGCAATACACATGGGAAACTACATAATAAGAATTGCTTACATTCATCCAACGCCTACAAAGACATCGGTGGTGGAAAAACGCAGAAAACAAAAATTGTCGAAGATAATGGTGCAACAAGATGGAGGTATCAGCTTAAAACACCTGACACTTCAGTTTCCTTGAAGAGGTGATTCGAGAGGTATGCTCTTCAACCTACCCATTTCTCAACAGATACAGAGACTGGGACAGCTGTTCCGAAAGGAGAAAAAGACAGACCAAGATGAGGATGACGAAGACGTTAAAGTCAAAGAAGAAAATGTATTTATGAGACCGTAAAACTGGTGATATTGGAGAAGAAGTAGAAGAGATGATTATGATGAGTAAGTTGATGATGATGAGGAGGAGATGGTGGAGGAGGAGGATGATTACAATGAGGAAGATGATGATAATGATGAGGATAACGAGGTTGTGGAAAAAAGTAAAGAAGTAGAGGATGATTAGGTTGAAGAAGATGAAGTTCCCGTCTCAAAGATGGTCTCCAATGAATCGGCAGCAGATGCCGACTATGTCCAATACGATGGATTGATACAGTGATTAGTTTTCTTATTACCTTCTCAAGTGGTAGGCAGTAAGTCACATTAAGTGAAATAGTGTCAACTAAGGAGGAGCTTCTGGAAGCAGCGATTACTTTAAAATTTAAAATGGCTGCATAAAATAACGTGAAAAATTCACTTACAGAACGGTAAGTTGCATATGTGAATTTTACTCTCACCTGGAGAAATGGAGTGCTTATATAAATAAGATGAACTTACTCCATTGAGTTGGATTCCTGTCGAGTAGCTAATTGAAGCAATGCTGGTAAGGTGATGTCTCAGCTGCTCCGCCTTCCCAAATGTTTTTCTTTGACAATTACTGGTTGATTTATCAGCAAAAATTCTGATCATACTGTTGTGCTAAATGCATTCCAAACATGACAAGACGTATAGATAAATAGTGAACTAGCTGAAACTACCTTTTGTGGGTGTAAGATGGCGTTAGTGGCCACGTCGTTGGAATGATATTGTTTACTTTGGTAATTCTGATCGACAAATTCACTTAGTGTAGTAGTGTTCAAGCGTGTTTTTTTAGCGTCATAGAACCAATTACTTCTCGTAATCTGATGAATATAATGCTTGGTACAACGATAGGACCATCCTAATCTAGTAATCTGTAATTTATTTAAGTAATTACAAAAAGATAACCTCATGTATTTTAATTTTAAAAAATGCACGCAATTCAGATGCTGAAATATTTGATTTGAAGGTCGATTCTGCAAGCAAAGTGTGTTGTGGATATCAGTATTTTCGTCATCAATAAGTCCTGCTCCACATCTACTTTATCAGTAATGCAAATATACAAGCCATGTGTGTTTAAAAAAAACCTAAGACAAAAATTAATTAACGATAGTGGCGCGTCATCTGTTTTGTGCCCGAATTCTTGCTTACTGTATTTTGACAAATAACATAATATTATTTCCGTATAAAGGTTGAATTTTTCTTACGATCTTAGCTTGCATATTACAAACGACCTGCATATGTTCCGTACTTAATACAGGAGACTAATTTCACTTTGGTGCAAAGATTTTACCTTCTAGATATCATAGTATGCTAGCCTTTCTTTGGTAATTTAATATTTTTCCCGTGGTAACCACCCTCATGGCAGTCCTTTCCTGAAGATCCGAATGGAGAAACAATTCGAAATCCTTTTGCAGTTGAGAAATCACCGTGACACTGTAAGCCACAAGTACTGTCGATACCTATTGAGTGTCTTCAATCCAATGAATTCCATTGCTTTCTGCAAAATCATGGCATTTATCATTGCTGGTTCTGTCTTTTAGGGAAATTGTACCACCCAAAGAGCAAGAAGTTGCCCTTAAACACTGTCCGTTCCTCAGGGTTCTTTGTAAATGTTATTGGTAGGATGTGGAGTCACGTCTTGTAATAAAAGACTTTAGCCTGAGACAAAGAAGAATTGGATTTCGAGCAGATGACCACAAGGTAGCACATTACAGGTTAACGTGGATGAGGTGTAAATGCTAATCTACATTGGTTCTACACATTTCACAACCGGATAATGACAGACGGACTCACAAAGCCGTATGCAATAAACTGCCGTACACGTACACATCGTAGATAATAATTATTTATACAAAGCAGCAGCATGAATTCGATTAAAAGCAGTAGGGTGAAGCACTCATGACTAAAAGGCACTGTACTCACTAATGGAGGTACATTCTCAGTTACGTGATCGGGTCGAAGAATTTTAGAATGATGGAATACAGTATGTTTTAAAGGGTGTCGTAGCAAAAAAAAAAAAAAAAAAAAATGTGATCGCCAATATTTTCATTACAAATACACGATTTATCACATAAAGTCCGCAATACTCTCAGATTTTCTGATCAAGATTTTCGTTTATGGTTAATATTAGTGAAATGTGGGACTGATACGACGGTATATCAACACTATGAAATGAACGTCAGCTCTTTTTAAATACGGAGGAATGCATGATTTGTGTCTTAGCAATATTCTTGTCTAGTTCGGGATCTGCTGAACTAAAGATCTGGCAGATATATTTTATTTAACATTGTGGCCAGATGCCTACTCAGTCTCCGCAGTTGTCAGTTGTAGTGTTTTTGTGGAGTTTGTAAATAAACCAGCAGTCCTTTTTCTGTGAAAAAAAGGGAGGAAAGTCGTGCGCGCCACCCATCAGTGAATTGTATAAACTTTGTTCTGTGCGACAGTATTTTAGCTCTTTGTGTATCGTATTTTCTGAGACGAAAATTAGGGACCAGACAAGTATTTATCTAAACGAGTGTGGGATCGCCAATACACGAGGCACGATCGTTTATCCGCCGCGCGGGTAACAACGAGGTTTCACTCACCCTTACCCCGCAAGGTAGCGTGCTGTGCGTAACGCTATACGAGCTAGTCGAATACACGCAAGATAATGTTCATAAAAGAGAAAGAAACGCGTAGCACTTTATTACAGAATTAGTAGAAAAGTCTGACATTTTCACATCAAACAAACCTACATTTGGTTCATGGTGTGGGTTCCTGGTATCATGTCCTAGTTCATGAACCACGGCAAGGTATGAGTGGCCAAGTAAGTGGTCCCGACAGTCGGGATACCAGTTACTTTGGAATAAGGCTGGGCATCTCGGACATATTCTGAGTCGTGGTCACCTTTGTGCTCATACGCATAGACTACCAAATCCACGGGTTAATCCCTCAGCCGTTACGGGTAAAACCCAATGGGACTCGGGGCAACTGTGGCTAGCAATGTGCTTCCCCGATACTTTAAATATGATGCTGGCAGCAATCAGAGCAAAATGCCTCGGACCATTTGAAGTGACTGAGTCCCACCTCTAACTGACACACCAGGGACTCCTAAGATACGACTTGGCAAACAAATGGTAATGAGATGGGGAGCTATTAATATCAGTGGGGGTCACTCTGGGAAGAAGGTAGAGCTGGCAGAGGCCGCAAGTAAGATGTGGCTGGACGTTTTAGCTGTTAGTGACATTCGGGTAAGGGTTGAGGAAGAAGAGGAAGTGGGAGAATACAAGGTCTACCTGTCAGGAGTCAAAGCAGGAATAGCACAATGGGGTGTAGGGCTTTACATCAGGAGAGAAATGGAACCCAGCGTAGTTGCAATAAGGTATGTGAACGAACGACTGATGTGGATAGATTTGACAGTGTCTAGCAACAAAATTAGAATTGTGTCAGTATATTCTCATTGTGAAGGGACAGATCAAGATAAGATGGATAGTTTTTATGAGGCACTCAGTGATGTAGTTGTTAGAGTAAAGGACAAGGGCAGTGTTCTGCTCATGGGTGATTTTAATGCCAGGATTGGAAATTGAACAGAAGAGTATGAAAAGGTTATGGGTAAATTTAGAGAGGGTATGGAGGCGAACAGGAACAGAAAACAACTCTTAGATTTCTGAGCCAGTATGGGCTTAGTAATCACAAACTCCGTTTTTATACATAAGAACATTCACTCGTGTACTTGGGAAGGCAGGGGAACCAGATCTGTCATTGACTATATAATAACAGATCAGGAATTCAGGAAGGGTGTTAGGGACACACGTGAATTCAGGGGATTCTTTGATGACACTGATCATTATTTAATCTGCAGTGAAATTGGGATTGTGAGGCCGAAAGTGTAGGAGGTCAAGTCCATATGATGTAGGAGGATAAGAGTGGAGAAACTTCAGGATAAGGAAATCAGGCACAAGTATATAACAGCGATCTCAGAAAGGTACCAGTTAGTTGAATGTAGTCAATTACAGTCGCTGGAGAAGGAATGAACAAGGTACAGGGACACAGCACTAGAAGTGGCTAAAGAATGTCTTGGAACAGTAGTGTGTAAAAGTAGGATGAAGAAAACAGCTTGGTGGAATGCCACAGTCAAGGCAGCCTGTAAAAGGAAAAAGAAGGTGTATCAAAAATGGCTACATACTAGAACTCAGGTAGACAGAGAAAGTTATGTTGAAGAAAGAAACAAAGCCAAACAGATAATTGCAGATCCAAGAAGAAATATTGGGAAGGCTTTGGAAACAGGTTGGAGACTATGGGTCAAGCTGCTGGAAAACCATTCTGGAGTGTAATTAGCAATCTTCGAAAGGGAGGTAAGAAGGAAATGACAATTATTTTGGACAGGTCAGGAAAACTGCTGGTGAATCCTGTGGAAGCCTTGGTGGAATGGGATAGGAATGATGGTGGAATTAGGATCACATTTGAGGATGTTTAGAAAATGGTCAATAGATTGCAGTGCAACAAAGCAGCTGGGGTGGAATGAAATTAAGGCGGAACTCATCAGACACAGTGGAATGTCAGGTCTTAAATGGCTACACAGGATAATTGAAATGGCCTGGGAGTCGGGACAGGTTGTAACTACTACAGAGGTATCTCTTTAATTAGTGTTGTGGGTAAAATCTTCTCAGGTATAGTTGAAAGGAAAGTGCGAGTATTAGTTGAGGACCAATTGGATGAAAATCAGTGTGGGATTAGGCCTCTTAGAGGTTGTCAGGTTCAGATATTTAGCTTACGGCAAATAATGGAGAAGTCTTATGAGTGGAACAGGGAATTGTATCTATGCTTTATAGATCTAGAAAAGGCATATGACCGGGTTCCTAGGAGGAAGTTATTATCTGTTCTACGAGATTGTGGAATAGGGGTAAGACAAGGCTGCGACCTGTCTCCACTGTTGTTCATATTATTTGTGGATCATATGTTGAAAACAGTAGACTGGCTGGGTGAGATTAAGATATGTGAACACAAAATAAGCAGTCTCGCATATGCAGATGACTTAGTTGTGATGGCAGATTTGATTGAAAGTTTGCAAAGTAATATTTCAGAGCTATATCAGAAATGTAAGGGCTATGGTATGAAGATTAGCATCTCCAAAACGAAAGTAATGTCATTGGGAAAGATTTATAAACGGATTGAGTGCCAAATACGGGGAACAAAATTAGAACAGGTGGACGGTTTCATGTACTTAGGATGCATATTCTCACAGAATGGCAACATAGTGAAAGAACTGGAAGCGAGGTAAAGCAAAGCTAATGCAGTGAGCGTTCAGCTACGATCTACTCTCTTCCGCAAGAAGGAAGTCAGTGCCAAGACTAAGTTATCTGTGCACCGTTCAATCTTTCGACCAACTTTGTTGTATGGGAGCGAAAGCTGGGTGGATTCAGGTTACCTTATCAACGAGGTTGAGGTTAGGGATATGAAAGTAGCTAGGATGATTGCACGTACTAGTAGATGGGAACAATGGCAGGAGGGTGTTCACAATGAGGAAATCAAAGAAAAACTGGGAATGAACTCCATAGATGTAGCAATCAGGGCGAACAGGCTTAGATGGTGGGGTCATGTTACACGCATGGGAGAAGCAAGGTTACCCAAGAGACTCATGGGTTCAGCAGTAGAGGGTAGGGGGAGTCAGGGCAGACCAAGGAGAAGGTACCTGGATTCGGTTAAGAATGATTTTGAAGTAATGGGCTTAACATCAGACGAGGCACCAATGTTAGCACTGAATAGGGGATGATGGAGGAATTTTATAAGGGGGGTATGCTCCAGACTGAACGCTAAAAGGCATAATCAGTCTTAAATGATGATGATGATGATGTACAACCTGCATCTACAGCCACATGCACTATGTGATCAAAAGTATCCCCCCTCCCGAAAGCATACTTTTTCATACTAAGTCCATTGGGCTGCCTCCTACTCCCAGGTACCCCATATCAGTGACCTCAGTAGTCATTAGACATCGTGAGAGAACAGAATGGGGCGCTGTCCGTACTTCGAACGTGCTCAGATGATTGGGTGGGACTTGTGTCATACGTCTGTACGCGAGATTTCCATATTCCATAGGTCTACTGTTTCCGATGTGATAGTGAAATGCAAACGTGAAGGGTCACGTACAGCACAAATGCGTACAGTTCGATCTCGTCGTTGACTGACAGAGTTCGCCCACAGTTGAAGAAGGTCGTAATGTGTAACAAGCAGATATCTACCCGGATCACACAAGAATTCCAAACTGCATCAGGATCCACTATAAGTACTATGGAGGTTAGGCAGAAGGTGAGAAAACTAGGATTTCATGGTGGAGCGGTTGCTCATAAGCTACACATCGCGCCGGTAAATAACAAACGACACCTTGCTTGGTGTAAGAAGCGTAAACATTGGACAATTGAACAGTTTAAAAACGTTGTGTGGAGAGACGAATCATGATACACAATGTGGCGATTCGATGACAGGATGTACGTATGGCGGTGTACGTTATCTTCCAACGTGTGTAGTGCCAACAGAAAAATTCGGAAGTGGTGGTATTATGGTAAGGTCTTGTTTTTCATGGAGGGGGCTTGCACCCCTTGTTGTTTTGCGTGGCACAGGCCTCCTCTGACGTTTTAAGCACCTTCTTGCTTTCCACTGTTGAAGAGCAATTTTGTGATGGCGATTGCACGGCCTGTGGCGGAGTGGTTACGCGACAATAACATCCCTGTGATGGACTGGTCTGCACAGAGCCCTGACCTGAATCCTACAGACCACCTTTGGGATGTTTTGGAACCCCAATTTCGTGCCAGGTCTCACCGACCGACATCGATACCTCTTCTCAGTGCAGCATTGCGCGAAGAATGGGCTGCCATTCTCCAAGAAACCTTCCAGCACCTGATTGAACGTATGCGTAAGAGTGATGAAGCTGTCATCAAGGCTAAGGGTGGGCCAACACCATATTGAATTCCAACATTACCAATGGAGGGCACCACGAACTTCTAAGTCATTTTCAGCCAGGTGTCCGGATACTTTTGATCACATAGTGGATATACTATGCAAGTCGCTGAATAGTGAGTAGCGGGGTATACTTTGTACCTCTTTTAACCATTTCCTTTTGCTTGTCTATTCGTAAACAGAGCGAGGAAAGAAAAAACGACTGACTACATGCCTGTGAACGAGCTCTTATTTATATCATTTTAACTTGGTGGTCGTTACGGAAACGTAAGATGGCGACAGTGTCTCTCTATGCAGGCACTCTCAAATGCCGGTTACGTAAATTTTCTCAGTAGTGCCCCACAAAAAGAAGGTTGACTTCAGGGATTTTCACATCAGTTCACGAAGCATCTCCGTAATACCCACGTACTGACCCAACTAGCCGTGACAAATATGTCAGCCCGCGTCTGCTTGGCTTCGATGTCTTCCTTTAATCCTCCACGCTGGGGATCCCATAGTCTCGGGTAGAGCTGAAGGACGGATCACTCCAGTGCTCTAAACACGGTTTCCTTTGCAGATGATCCATATGTAAGTAGGCTGTTTAGGTTTTCTTATTGGTAACGCCACATAGTGCTCTGTATGAAAAATCACTGGCTGTGCTGTGAGCAGTCTGTCGCTAGTTTGCATACTTTCCTAAAATTCTCAAAATATACCGAAGTCTACCGTTCGCCCTTCCTACTACAATCTTCAAGTGCTCGTTTCATCTGATATTGCTTTATAACGTTACGGCTGGATTACTATGTCAAACAGCGCCGTATACAAACATTTCGATACGTTTTCCCTATTCATCTGCGGCAACTTTGATTTTTCTACATTTAGAGCAAGCTGTCATTCATCACATCAACTACTGTCTGAGTCATCTTTTATCCCCATACAATCACCTAACGACGACACCTTCCACATACATCATCAGCAAACAGCGGCCGCATGTTGTAGCAGCTTGGTCTTAGGCGTCTTGCCACGGTTTGCGCGGTTCCCCCGGTCCGAGGTTAACGTTCTCCCTGGGGCAGGGGTATTTGTGTTGTCTTTAGCGTAAGTTAGGTTAACTTAGATTAAGTAGGGTGTAACCTTAGGGACCGATGACCTCAGCAGTTTGGTCCCACTGAACTTATCATAAATTTCCAAATTTCCAGCAAACCGTATACTCTGCCTTCGCTAACGGTCTGCGGCGGTTCATCGTGTCAAGAGCCTTGTGGAAATCTAGGAGTATCGAATCCATGGTTCGGAGAATATCACGTGGGGAAAGAGCAAGTTGAATTTTGCGCGTGTGATGCTTTCTCAATCCATCCTGGCTTGTGGGCAGATGCTTTCCCGTCTCATGGAAATTCGGACTAAGAATATGTTCGAGATTTATGTAGAAAACCGGTGTTAAGGTTTGCGGATTCGTCCTTTTACACCCTTTATACAGAAGTCGCCTGCCATTTTCTCTAGCCACTTTGTAAACTCGCCATTGTATTCGTTTCTGTACAAAATTTATCCCAACTTTACCTCCCACTCTAAAAAAGTATATGTATTACCAAAACCATGTCCCACGAACTGTTGTCCAACTAAACTTATATGCTAACCTCTGTCTAAACAGAATCTTGTGTGAACTGAACTCTTAACAGATCTGAATGCAATTTATCGTATATTAAACGTGCGACTGAAGTATATTTATTTTCTGGCCCTAATCAAAATTTTCACTTACCACCATTCTTGACAACATTGTTGCAGATTTCTCGAAAATACGACAGCAAACAGCAAGTAGGCAGAGCGGCTAAGCTAGATTTCTATTTGAAAATAAAATTTCCAAATAGTGTTCAAAATGTGAAATGTGATAATGCGTAACGATAAACAGTGGACTGAGGAGAGTAAGTATTTCTATGAAATGGTATATCAAGACAACGATTTTTAAAATGAAGTATATATTCAAAAAGACAGAGTAAAACTTAGCGTGATCTTCACACGTAATATAGGTCTCAGCTATGGCTATGGCTAACAGAGTGAACAATGATTTAAAAAGGGTACAATATTAATAGAGAATTTCTATAAGAATCAAACAGCGTAATCAGTTAACACGTTAATGCATGACTCATGGAAGTGAGGTGGTATTTCTCTCAGCTCTGAGCAAATGAACTAAGTCAACTAGCTGGCAATTATCATTCTGACAAACTAACTGCGCAGTGCTGTGGCCTTATCTCAAGCTTCTTCTGCTCGAGAAATAATAACGTTATTCAAAATTTACATTCTCCTCGCTCTCTAATATTTACGTCGTATTCATCTTTGCTCTCCTTTACAATCAATTTCCTTTATTTAACAGACACAATTACAACTCCACACAGCACCACTAAATACGTCCATCACCCTACCACACTTCAACTAAGAATGTATCAGGCTGAGCAGAGGCAAAAGCTCCGCCACGACAAGACCAAAGATTGTTTAACAGTAACGTAACTTACCCTCTCTCTGACGTGCACATAGATAACGTGCAAAAATTAAAATGACATGATCACCTTGCAACTTGACACTTTGCTCTGGGTGAGGGTTTCGCGATAAATGCAACATAGGTAAGAGTTCAATCTTGTGGAGAACGCTCTCTAAAACCGACCTGCGATTCCATTCGGAACTGGCTACGTATATGTTTCCAACTCTTTTAGTTGTTTCTCCACGCCATAGATGCCTATTAATATGCCCTCCATACGGGAGTCTGCTCGACGTTCAAACGACAATGCGTTTCTACAATCTTCTTACGTAAATGATTTAAGACTTTCATCTTATCTTTTGCTCTCTTCTGTTGCTGCAACAGACAAGTCAACGAGTGAATGAACAGAAGCTTTTGAACCGCGTAGCGGTTTTCTGTAGGACTAGAATTTTCTCTAGTTCTCGGCACGATATTTGGCTGAGGTACGACGGTAGTAGTTATTGTAAGAGCGGATTGATGTTTCCAGACACACGCGAATGTCTACTGACTTTCCTGTCGTCATTTGCGAATTTTTTTTTTCAGCCGAGGGTAACAATCTCCGTTTTCTCAGCAGTTTCCGAATTTTCTATGAAACTAAAGTGGACCTTTCCCATCCGTAATCTGTCTATTCGGCAAATTCTTCTCCAGAGAGCGATTTACAACCCACTGAAACTTTTCCCACAATTTCTCTATGTCCGTTATACTGGAACTAACTGATGTATATTTCCTTTTTTCATTGGGATACTAACGATTGCCTGTCTACTTTCTCTACAAAAAAGCACACTGCCAGGATTCCAGACAGATTTATTAATTTTAGTAATATGTCTCGCTATGATGACATGATTATTCCTGTCTCTGCAGTTCATAAGGTCAGGCCTGTTTGGAGCTATAAGTCTAAACTATTTCTATTACCTGTGAGCTGTCGAATTAGCTGCTGAAGACAGTTTTCGAGAAACATATTCAAAAAAACTTTCCAAGACTGCCTGTCCGTATCACATGCACCTAGTCCACAGCCGTTCCAGTCTGTTAAAGTTAAAGACGTCATGAACTAATATTGCGTGATCTGGATGTTTCCGCACTACGGAGCGTAGACTTTCTTTTAATGATGCTAAAACTGTCACAGCGGAACTATGTGGCCCTTAAAAACATCTGGTAATTAACTTTAGTTCACCTACGCCTGTCCCGATAACTTCGGAATTTGTCTTAGTTCCATCTGGATAACACAATGTTTTTGAACAATCTCGTCCTACGGTGTCTATTCTATATATTCGACATCCGTTTTATGACTCATTAAATACTTCAGAGCTTCGCAATTCGGGTTTCAGCCATAAATCGGTACCGGGAATAATACGATTTTGACAACTTTCCTGGACGTCAGTAAATTCAGGAGCTTTGTTGCGAATAATCCGACAAACTACTGTTACCAGAATAAGAGTTTCATTCAGCAGCGGAGTGTGCGCTGATATGAAACTTACCCGCAGATTAAAACTGTGTGCTCGACCGAGACTCGAACTCGGGACCTTTGCCTTTCGCGGGCAAGTGCTCTACCATCTCAGCTATCGAAGCACGACTCAGGCCCGGTACTCACAGCTTCAATTCTGCCAGTACCTCGTCTCCTACCTTCCAAACTATACAGAAGCTCTCCTGCGAACATTGCAGAACTAGCACTCCTGAAAGAAAGGCAAGGGTCCCGAGTTCGAGTCTCGGTCGGGCACATAGTTTTAATCTGCCAGGAAGTTTCAAACTACTGTTAATTTTCTGTCAAATATCTTGACTTCGTATGCAGTCTGGTTTACCTGTATGTGTGTTGATTGGCGAGCGTTCACCACAGGATATCAAACTGACGCCTAGTCTAAAAAACTGCCACGTACAGTCTGCAAATACAGTGCTACCTGATTAGTTGGTTCCTGAGATGGGAGATGGCTGCAGCCTGCACGCTCAATATCCGCGGGCAGAATCGCCTCCAAGTTTCGTATGAGGCCTCTTGGCAAACATACCGAGTGCAGATTGGATTACATTCCGGCCTTAGATGCCATTTCCCTAAACGGCTCCATAATGCACCTAACATTAGAGCTCTCGATAACTAGCAAACACCTCCTTCCGTATTGTTACTCAGACTCTGCTCAAGAAGTGCCCTCCTGTCCAATCACGGCGGTGTGTAACGTAACTATGTGCGTGACAAACAGCCTACTCTAATCGAGTTTCGAATTCGAAGAGTTACCCTCTCCATCTGCATGACAATGTAATACCGCATACGAGCAGGGCGACATACGCAACAAACAGACGCCTTAGGTTCACTGTCATCGATGATTCCCCATATGGTCCGGACTTGGCGACATCCGTTTTTCATCTGCTTCTAAAAATTAAAGGATACCTTCGAGGACTTCACTTTAATATTGGTGAGCCGGCGTGGGACAGCCGTGCGGTCAAGGGGGTCTTCCTTGCCACGGTTCGCCCCCCCCCCCCCCCCCCCCCCCGTCAGACCTCGGGTATGCTTGCGTGTGTGTTGCTCTTAGTGTAACTGTTGTGGTTGGCAAGAGAGCCAACACCGTGTTACTAAAGGAGGCCGAAATGCACGCATTTTAGCTCACGCAGGCTGGCGTGAGGTCTGGAACATGACAAGAGAATTAGAATTGAGAAAAACGGACGTAGCTGGTGGAATACTTAACTTAAATCCATTAATGATGAACGTCGCTCTTGACGATACATGGTTTACAATATCAATAGTACGGACAATGACGCCTTGCTAGATCGTAGCAAATAACGTAGCTGAAGGCTAGGCTAACTATCGTCTCGGCAAATGAGAGCGTAGAAGTCAGTGAACCATCGCTATCACAGTCGGCTAGTTCGAATTCTGCCTCGGGCATGGATGTGTGTGATGTTCTTAGTTTAGTTAGGGTTAAGTAGTTCTAAGTTCTAGGGGACTGATGACCACAGATGTTAAGTCTCATAGTGCTCAGAACCATTTGAACCACCTGAATCCTTCTAAAAGGCGATGACGAGATCATCCTTGTGAAGAGGTGGAAAATGTGTTGAACTCGGAGACCGTCAGAATGCCCAGATTAGTACTTGTAAATAACAGAACACCACGTATTTTAACCCATTTATTATGTAGAACGTAGCAAGTTTGGTAATGGTAACGCATAAATTTTATTAATGGCAAATAAATGTGACAGCTGTATTACAAAAGCCAGTGTTTCAATACCCATCTATACTAGTTACAAATGCTTACGTTCCTCGTTCATTCACGACTCCTGCTTATCTACATCTTGCTATTTAATCTCATGTAGATAACCGAAAAATGAAATTTATTTTATTTTAGTTTATTCATTACAGCTATTTGCTTTTGAAGGTCGGCAGCTCCACATAGCCCTGAGATGTCATTGTCAAAGTTGTCACATTAGTGGTTTCAAAGTAGTTGCAATATATATTTTACATGAAACAAGATTAACTCTCACCATTTCATTGATTCGACAGAACACAATACACAATTTAAAGGGGATGATGAAAACTTCTTCCGATCATCTACATTCACACATTGTTGTTCCGATTAATGATTACAGAACGCTGAAAGCTTCCGGATTTACTGAAGTTTCGAGAAAATGGTTATGCAACATTTCCTGAGAATCAATTTCTATCCTAGCTGCTTCGGTATTTTCATCCCTGCCTTCTTTGCAAATAAATGGGGCGAACAGGTGTCCAAAGTCATTTGAAATCCAAGACTTGTGCAAAATACTTTTCCAATGGCCTCTAACATGAACAGAAACACTATTTCCCCAGAACCATAATCGTTCTACAAGAGTCATTTAATAACTGTCAAACAACTCTCAAAGCACTCTTTTCATACCATAGATACACACGAAATAATTTTATTTGTGGAGCCTTTCGGAAACAAGGAAACATCCATATAGGCATCTCTAGGAACCCAGCACAGAAAATCGAGCGTTTAGAGAGATGAAGTGGTATAAAGAAATATGTATTTATAAATAGCCATTTATTTGTAAAACTTTCTCATCCAAGTTATTTTGATGATGTACATATGATCTTGAGTATTACGGCGTCGAACGGACGGTCCATCTGCACCCCAACCATCACGCTAGGCTAACTGCAGTAATGCAGTAATGCTCTGAGAAAGCACTTCACACCTCGGTGGTTTCCAGCGCGTGGGGGAAGTGGGTGGTGTATATAAGTCGCACAGAAACCTCACACTGGCATCAGTCATTGCTTGCTCCACCTGTACCATCTTCAGCAGCAGCAATGAGGATCCTGGTGAGTAATTCTCTATTGTATGATCTGCTCCGAAAATCCTTCCAACTTGGGTAATCACGTTCATCCAGTGGATGTGGAAGACTAATATATATAAGGACCGTCAGTGGAGACCGTATCATACGTTTGTTTATGGAATTCAAAATCATTAATGAAGTATACCACTCTGAATATTGTTTCTTTTTACCATTAAATATACGATGGAATAAGGTTCGTGCGTGAGTTTCTTAAATAACTCCCAGAAGTGTCTTTGCTGCAACTATGTGTGCATCTATTTCTCAGCTGATTATGAAGAGAAGTGGTTGATATAAAGCAGGAGTAACAAATCAATAGACTGGAGTATCCACAAAAAATTACAAATTCGCTGCAGATATTATAAGTGTAGACACAAATATTAAATAAAAACTGAAGAAATTTGCATGGTCATCATTTCAGACTCTCTGCTCAGCATCTACTAGTAAAATTTGTACTTGTGGAGCAAGGGAAGGAAGCATTGTGGCGTATCAAAACCTGAATCGTCTGTCCAACTATATTTCTTTTCTGTAACGGCGTGTTTATGTGACAACCTACCAAGGATTACAATTTACCAAAGCCAATATTCAGAATTTTGTTTACACGTTCGTTGACCATAATTGCAGCCTTGTGCTATGATGCTGAACGAGTAAATTTTACGTCTACGACATACTTTCTAGAAGAAAAATAGAGCAGCAAACGTTGCACCCACTAACTAACAACAAAGTTTCGTTCAACATGGTTTAGTTTTTAATGTGTTAACACTCGTAACAGTATACGATCTCGACGACGCACATACACTCCGTTTTAACAACATTTACTGAGATACTAAGTCGAGTGTTAATGTTCCTGGATGGAACCGAAGAGATGTTATTCTATGATGGAAAAACAGTTCGCAGTGCACGCTTGCGTTAGGTGCTCAGACTGTGCGCAATGCATAGGCATCACAGTTGAGGAGGATTTCATTGTGCAATGCACATTGTGAGTGAACTTTATCCTACCGTTTACTCCTACCAGAAAGAAAACATTTGTTGTCTCCATTATTAAAGTCTACTCTGATATTTTTGCATTAAATATTGTTGATATCAACCACAAAAAAAGACCATGGGGTATTACTCAAGGTTCATTCACTTTGTTTCTGTTACACGGATATAGAGCCGCTTAATTATGTCCATTAAATGCAAATTAATTTCTACTTGGTATTATCTGAACTCCTTTTTCTCATTTAACTACATTCCTTTCTAGTCACCATTATTATCCAAGCCTTTCCATCCTAAGAAGTAAGTGAAACTGTGGGTAGTGAATGAGTCATCTAAAATGAAACATCGCATCACATAAGAAAACAGAACAGACAAAATTCGCATGAATGGCAGTGACAGTTCAGGTGACTCTAATTCCTTTCTGACAAACGGCGTTCTTGGCGGATAAACAAAGGGCAAATCCATTTTTGTGGGAATCTTCCTTTGTACCAACAAAGACTTAATAACTCAGTACTTAAATATTAATTATCTGCCGGCCGGAGTGGCCGAGCGGTTCTAGGCGTTACAGTCTGGAACTGCGCGACAGCTACGGTCGCAGGTTCGAATCCTGCCTCGGACATGGATGTGTGTGGTGTACTTAGGTTAGTTAGGTTTAAGTCGTTCTACGTTCTAGGGGACTGATGACCTGAGAAGTTAAGTCTCATAGTGCTCAGAGCCATTTGAACCATTAATTATCTAATAATACATTAAATCATTGTCATAAACACGAATTCACACATAGAATTGAAGTGAAAGTTGTTGTACCAAGAACGTCGAGAGTGGAAGATGGTCAATGTCAATTTTAGTACCGAGCAGACATTTACAGAGTGATGTTCCTCATGAGTTTTTCTTCATTCAAGTTAGGTATCAAATTTTCGCTACATATTCCATCGTACGATATACCTGCCAGAAAACGTTAATATTATTAAGAATATTACTCAACAGCATAATGAGAACTGTGAACATGCAAGTAATTATCCACTGAATCACAAAATGCCTCTGTCAGAAATTGTAGCTCTCATTCTGTGGAAGGTGGACTTTGCTGTTTATAACCTTCGCTGCTATTTTCAGGTGTGCGTGTTACTGTTTGGACTGGCTCTGGCCGAGGAGAAGCAGGTGGAGAAACGGGGAGTGATTGGCTCCCTCGGTAGCTACGGCGGAGGCAGCTATGTCGACCACGGAATCGGAGCCAGCAGCTACAGCAGCGGCGGCAGCAGCGGAGGTTATGGGGGCGGCTATGGGGGCGGCTTTGGTGGTGGTTATGGAGGCGGCTATGGAGGTGGCATCAGCTCTGCAGTTGGAGGAGGTCAAGTGACGAACATCGCCATCACCAAGCAGGTCCCCGTCCCGTACCCAGTACCAGTGCAGCGTACTGTCCCAGTACCAGTCAGGGTTCCTGTCACGGTGCCAGTCAACAGGCCGGTACCGGTGCCCGTCCCACAGCCGTACCCTGTCCCCGTGCAGAGGCCAGTCCCAGTACCCGTGAGTGTCCCTAGCCCAGTCCCCGTACCAGTACCACAGCCCGTCGTCGTCAACCAGCCGGTACCTGTCGTCGTGGGAGGCGGAGCTGGTGTCGGCGGAGGTCTCGGAGGCGGCTACGGCGGCGGCATTGGTGGAGGCTATGGAGGAGCCATCGGCGGTGGCTACAGCGGTGGCTACGGCGGTGGCTACGGAGGTGGCTACAGTGGTGGCTACTCTGGGGGCATTGCTGGAGGCTATGGAGGCTACGGGAAATACAGCCACTAACATCAGCAGCTGAACCCATCACCTTAGACGAAACATGCCATCAGAGATTCATTGTATATGTATTACAATGTTTTGTAACAACAACAGAAAATAAAAAGCATTTCTGAGATAGAAATCCCTTTTACTTATTAGCACCGGTAAAAATGCTCCCATCTTTATCAAGGAGTTTTGTTCAATGTTAATCATTCTTTGCTGTCGTAGTGTACCTGGTCAGTTCAGGGCATTTATTTTCTCTTTCATAATCCGTGTCCTATTTTCTCTCAGTGTTAACAGACAGAGCATTTCGACACCACAATTCCAAAATTCTAGTTTGTAGGATACAAGGGTTGAATGAATAGTAGTGCCTCCAACTTCGTTAACTGGGTTTGCATGGGAATATTTTAATAAACGAGATGCAGAAATAATCCTTAGAATGTGATCTTTAATTATGAATATTCACTTTTCCTCATACTCACCAGTCTGTTGGATACATTTCTACCAACTATGAACAAGTTTTCTGAAGCAGTGACGGAAGAAGTCAACACTCTGTTTGCGCAACCACAGTCTCACAGTCTCTCTACATCTTCATCGGAAGCATAATTATGCCCCCGCAGATCGTTATTCATTATCGGGAACAGATAGACGGTGCTAAACCTGTACTATATGGAAGATGCCGTGTACTTTCATATCAGGAGTCAACATCTGGGGTACCCATTTGGCACAGATCTTCCTACATCCAAGCAAAGCAATAATGTGACCCACACGTTCTTGTGAAATGCCGACTGTGCTTGCAATGTCTCTCTGAGTGACACAACGATCGTCCTGAATCAATCTGTCAACATTATACTTGTTAAACTCGGTGGTTGCTGTCACACGACGTCCAGCTCTTTGTTTGTCACGCAGGTCGCACAGTACTCACATCAACACAATCACCATAAACTGCTTCCTTTCTCTTATGAATATCCTTTGGGGTGACACCTTCTGCTATCAGGAAATCAATGACTGCACGTTGCTTAAACTGCATTGACCTACCGTCTGCGTAGGGTTACATACTTTACGCTGTAACAACACAACCGCTAAATGATAAGGTTTCCCGCCAACTGGAGCTAAAGAGGAGAGGCTACGGAAGAGGCCAGTACCTGCCGTATATCAATGCTGCCAACTGTTCAAGAGTTACGAAGGTGGGGGCATTACTTTTTAGTCAACACTCGTATGATAATCGCAACCCTCAAGAATCTTTGCCATTTGTGGGATTCTGTGACTCTAACTGTAAAAACGGAACTCTTATACGATCGCATTGTTGTCCACATTCAATTCTGCCCTACTATTAAGAACCTTTTTTTCTGAGGAATTGGCGGACGTACGACGCTAAAATTTAAGTCGTAAATTAATATCTATGGTCTTCAGCATATGCCACAGACAGTCCATACGTTTTTCGTTCGGGTGGAGACACATCACAGCTTCCAAACGGTACTCATATTTATCACTGAACAGTATTTATCTCATTTCGTTTAGATTTATGTTTAACACAGATCTCTGTCTGAATTAAGAAATATCTCCGTTTCCTTGTCCTTTTATTCCTTGAGTTTTTCTTGTCCATGTGGACTGAGAATACCTTTTTCATTTAACATCTACGAAAAATCGCAAAAGCTCGGGACAGCCAAATATAAAAGTTTGCGCTAATAAAATTAGGGGCTAAAAGCTCATATGGCTGCTCCTTGTACTAGGGATAAATTATCAATCTCAGAAAAAAATGAAGCAGCTTGTCAGTATTGGTGCTATCAAAATAAAATTTGACTTTCCTATAGCATAACATCATCTGGATTTCGTACAAGCAATATAGCTTCATGAACCTGGTAAGCACTCAAATACAGGTAAGTGTTGGAAGGAGCTTTCATAATACTTCATAACCATTCAGTCACAGACGCAAAGAGAATAATGTTAACATGTCAAAGTATTTACAAATAAGGATGATTCATGTAATTAACTAAATTATACGACTCTCTGCTTCTGGAGTTTTACCCGTGCATTTCATTCTTATTTTCACTGACCTAAGGTATTAGATTCTGTAGATAAATAAAATAAAAAATTATAGAGGATAAGTGAAAACATGTGGCAAATTAATAAATGTATGAATTGCAATAAAACTTTAAAGCATTACGAGGAAACAGAATTAAGGGGGAGAAGAACAGGAAATGGTTCACAGGAAGTTCCAATCGGAATTGAACACCTGTAAGGCCATAAGATAACAATCGTTACTCGTTAGCAGACACAATAAATAAGGAAATACAAGGGACGATATATTGGGTTGTTTTAATTAAACTTTCGTTAATTGAGTCAGTGTAGACGGAAAATTACTTACCGTATGGTTACGTTACTGTATACACTCCTGGAAATGGAAAAAAGAACACATTGACACCGGTGTGTCAGACCCACCATACTTGCTCCGGACACTGCGAGAGGGCTGTACAAGCAATGATCACATGCACGGCACAGCGGACACACCAGGAACCGCGGTGTTGGCCGTCTAATGGCGCTAGCTGCGCAGCATTTGTGCACCGCCGCCGTCAGTGTCAGCCAGTTTGCCGTGGCATACTGAGCTCCATCGCAGTCTTTACCATTGGTAGCATGCCACACAGCGTGGACGTGAACCGTATGTGCAGTTGACGGACTTTGAGAGAGGGCGTATAGTGGGCATGTGGGAGGCAGGGTGGACGTACCGCCTAATTGCTCAACACGTGGGGCGTGAGGTCTCCACAGTACATCGATGTTGTCGCCAGTAGTCGGCGGAAGGTGCACGTGCCCGTCGACCTGGGACTGGACCGCAGCGACGCACGGATGCACGCCAAGACCGTAGGATCCTACGCAGTGCCGTAGGGGACCGCACCGCCACTTCCCAGCAAATTAGAGACACTGTTGCTCCTGGGATATCGGCGAGGACCATTCGCAACCATGAAGCTGGGCTACGGTCCCGCACACCGTTAGGCCGTCTTCCGCTCACGCCCCAACATCGTGCAGCCCGCCTCCAGTGGTGTCGCGACAGGCGTGAATGGAAGGACGAATGGAGACGTGTCGTCTTCAGCGATGGAGTCGCTTCTGCCTTGGTGCCAATGATGGTCGTATGCGTGTTTGGCGCCGTGCAGGTGAGCGCCACAATCAGGACTGCATACGACCGAGACACACAGGGCCAACACCCGGCATCATGGTGTGGGGAGCGATCTCCTACACTGGCCGTACACCTCTGGTGATCGTCGAGGGGACACTGAATAGTGCACGGTACATCCAAACCGTCATCGAACCCATCGTTCTACCATTCCTAGACCGGCAAGGGAACTTGCTGTTCCAGCAGGATAATGCACGTGCGCATGTATCCCGTGCCACCCAACGTGCTCTAGAAGGTGTAAGTCAACTACCCTGTCCAGCAAGATCTCCGGATCTGTCCCCCATTGAGCATGTTTGGGACTGAATGAAGCGTCGTCTCACGCGGTCTGCACGTCCAGCACGAACGCTGGTCCAACTGAGGCGCCAGGTGGAAATGGCATGGCAAGCCGTTCCAGAGGACTACATCCAGCATCTCTACAATCGTCTCGATGGGAGAATAGCAGACTGCATTGCTGCGAAAGGTGGATATACACTGTACTAGTGCCGACATTGTGCATGCTCTGTTGCCTGTGTCTATGTGCCTGTGGTTCTGTGAGTGTGATCATGTGATGTATCTGACTCCAGGAATGTGTCAATAAAGTTTCCCCTTCCTGGGCCAATGAATTCACGGTGTTCTTATTTCAATTTCCAGGAGTGTAGAAACGATGCTGCGATGCGTTGCTCTTAATGTTAGTGTCACGTCTTGCCACTAGGGGCGGTATAGGTAATGCTACGTGTGGCTGAGGCACAAGCGACAGTGTGCATTACAGTCACAGACAGCCAACATGGGCCTGGACAATTTGAGCAGAGCTTTACTCATAAATCTGTTGTCTAAAAGCAACAGAGATGGCACTGGTGCTATTCGCGAGCACCTTCGCTTTAAAGGAATACTAAGAGGTACTCTTTCAGCACTGAGGTTGAAGAACATGATACAGATGTTGGAATTAACTGGTGATTTCGGAATTGCTCCTGCTAGAGACAGACGGCTAATTTGCGCCACAAAATGCTGAAGAAATTACTGTTTACATGGCCAAAAATGCTGGAAGCAATGTGCGACCTTCAAGTAGTGTATGAGTTTTGTCATGACAACAGAAGAGTCCATCCTACCTCAGATGTTTTGGCCAGCACTAGAGAAACCTCTAGTGTACTTCGAGGCTGTCGTGGATGAAGATAGTGGTCACACTGAGCACGTGCACTAACTCTTAACATTGTTATTAGCTATTTCCTCTCTGAAAAAGTAATCAGGAGTAAAGTTCGCAACAGTTGAAAGCATTAAGTATTTCCATTGAGGCTGCCTTACTCCTAAATAAGGTCGTCTAGTACTTCGTCACCACTTTCTGTCTTCGGTCGTTTTCAAGCGATGCACCTTAAAATGGTTATGTGTACTAGGGCAATTTACATCTACATCTACATTCATGCTCAGCAAGCCACCCAATGGTGCGTGGCGGAGGGCACTTTACGGGAAGAACGACTGAAAGCATCCGTGCGCGCTGGAATCTCTCTAATTTTACATTCGTGATCTCCACGGGAGGTATAAGTAGGGGGAAGCAGTATATTCGATACCTCATCCAGAAACGCACGCTCTCCAAACCTGGCGAGCAAGGTACACCGCGATGCAGAGCGCCTCTCTTGCAGAGTCTGCCACTTGAGTTTGCTAAACATCTCCGTAACGCTATCACGGTTTCCAAATAACCCTGTGACGAAACGCGCCGCTCTTCTTTCGATCTTCTCTATCTCCTCCGTCAACCCGATCTGGTACGGATCCCACACTGATGAGCAATACTCAAGTATAGATCGAACGAGTGTTTTGTAAGCCATCTCCTTTGTTGATGGACTACATTATCTAAGGACTCTCCCAATGAATCTCAACCTGGTACCCGCCTTACCAACAATTAATTTTGTATGATCATTCCACTTCAATTCGTTCCGCACGCATACTTCCAGGTATTTTACAGAAGTAACTGCTACCAATGTTTGTTCCGCCATCATATAATCATACAAAAAAGGATCCTTCTTTCTATGTATTCGCAATACATTACATTTGTCTATGTTAAGGGTCAGTTACCACTCCCTACACCAACTGCCTATCCACTGCAGATCTTCCTGCATTTCGCTACAGTTTTCTAATGCTGCAACCGTTCTGTATACTACAGCATCATCCGCGAAAAGCCGCATGGAACTTCCGACACTGTCTACTAGGTCATTTATATATACTGTGAAAAGCAATGGTCCCATAACACTCCCCTGTGGCACGCCAGAGGTTACTTTAACGTCTGTAGACGTCTCTCCATTGAAAACAACATGCTCTGTTCTGTTTACTAAAAACTCTTCAATCCAGCCACACAGCTAGTCTGATATTCCGTAGGCTCTTATTTTGTTTATCAGGCGACAGTGCGGAACTGTATCGAACGCCTTCCGGAAATCTAGGAAAGTAGCATCTACCTGGGAGCCTGTATCTAATAATTTCTGGGTCTCATGAACAAATAAAGCGAGTTGGGTCTCACACGATCGCTTTTTCCGGAGTCCATGTTGATTCCTACAGAGTAGATTCTGGGTTTCCAAAAACGACATGATACTCGAGCAAAAAACATGTTCTAAAATTCTACAACAGATCGACGTCACAGATATAGGTCTATAGTTTTGCGCATCTGCTCGACGACCCTTTTTGAAGACTGGGACAACCTGTGCTTTTTTCCAATCATTTGGAACCTTCCGTTCCTCTAGAGACTTGCGGTACACGGCTGTTAGAAGGGGGGCTAGTTCTTTCGCGTACTCTGCGTAGAATCGAATTGGTATTCCGTCAGGTCCAGTGGACTTTCCTCTGTTGAGTGATTTCCGTTGCTTTTCTATTCCTTGGACGATGGGTGTCGCCAGTTGTTCGTGTGAAATTGTTATTGACCAAAAGATAAAAAGGAACGCAATTACAGATTATCCGATTATTGCAACCGATTTTTACTTTTGCAATAGCATATTCGAATGTCGTTTTAGTACACCATCCTCTATCACTACGCCTTTAGACCACACAATTTTAATGCCACGACAGGTTCTCTATCGTCTGGGACTCTAAATTTTTATATACTTAATATTTAGACTTACATTTATGCTTCTCATATTAGTAACTGGTACCTAAACGTCGTACGTTCTGTCATAGGGTATATTATGAATCTTCTTAGTTGAAATAGCATTAAATATTTTTTCACCAATTCTAATCATCGAAAATACGAAACACCAGAATGTTGTCACAGAAACCATTTGCCGTCTTACTATGACTTCGGTTTTAACTAATAACTGTTAATGCTTAAAACAGCATTTTCTCATTAAGTAATTCCTACTCATTTTTGTAAAAAGATCTTCGTGCATTAGTCAACATATACGTACTAAATAAGTTTTAATGCTTCATAAAGTTTTATTTCTTGTTCACTCTATATACACTACTGGCAAAGTGTAGTAACATTACCTTAATTAACAGGTGTAAAATCACGTATGACTAAAGACGTTCTGAATATAACTGATCATATATTTTTGCATCAAAACTTATTCGTTTATTTGAATTTTTTTATCAGTAGTCAACAGCACTGTGACACCGATCGAAGCATCTCCTTCCGATGGAAGGCTGTCAAGTCTGCCGCACGTTAGTCGATCAGAGTGGTACAAGATCTTTCCACTGGCGCCAAGACTCCATGTGACACAATAATAAGAAAGAATCATATTTTGCAGGGTTTGTAAAATATGTTTAATATAGTAAAGTTGTTAATAATTTACGGAACAAAAGACACTAATCTACTGTACAGTGTACTGTGTGGGTTACAAAATTCATAGTGAAACAGTTTCGAAACTCAATTGTTATAACGTCACAAGCCACAACCTCTTTATCAGTGACGTCGTCATGATCAAACAAGAAGCCACACCCTCCATATCTATGGCGACATTCACAATCGAAGAAGTTACATTTCATTTTTTTGGAACAACAGAGGTCATTGAAACGAAACGACTAATCACAGTTTAGTATTTTAGCACCCATTAAAATGTTGCCCCTGCAGTCGCCATCTTCACCATGCTGAAATGTATCCAAACGATGTGAATGTTTCGCACAATGTTCAGAAGTTTTTAACCCAAAACACATACTGTTTTAGCAACTATTGCCACCTCCGAAAGTATGAGAGTAGCTGAAACGTTTGTGGGACAAATGTTGTATGGCACAGCCGGGAAGATAATATGACGTTGGTTTTTTGTTTGCTAAGTAGGGTCGTGTCAGAAATATGAAGGTCAAATTCGTGTTTTTAAATGGCATGCTGTAGTTTGGTAATTAGTTTCTGATAGCGGCTATCGGGACAAATCCAATAATGTGTAACAGTAAGGTCTTTGAAGGTCAACGAAGGTCAAAATGTGATATGAACGTCCATTTACAGAAGGTATTCGAAGTGATGACCATTGATATCAATGCAATGCTGCAATCTTCCTGTCGTTGATTAAATGTAATTCCTTATCACTTCCTCACTTACCGAATCACACGCTCTGACAATTCTCTCTCTTATATCGTAGAAACAGTAAATATTCGCCGAATACGTCGTATCCATCTAACGTGCCACTGACATGTAAACACCATTCGACTGTTTCGCAATCAACAATAATAGGAACGGTAAGACTAGCTTCGAAGAAAAAGTCGGTATCCTTCTCATTTACGGAGAATTCCAACGAAAGAAAGTGAGAGCTAGAGACTTGTACGCTGAAAGATATCCTCAACGTACTCACCCTACACGTCGCAGATTTAAATATGTATATGATAAAGTGAGAACAACCGGATCTTTAACGCATCGGAAACATATCCGGCAAAAGAAAGTTACTAACGAGGAAACCGAAAATGGTACTCTTGCCACTGTGGTTCGAGATCCTTCTGTCAGTTCGCGTCAAATCCCAAGGGAATCTGAAATGAGCGAGAGTAGTGTTTCCAGAATGAGATTTTCACTGTGCAGCGGAGTGTGCGCTGATATGAAATTTCCTGGCAGATTAAAACTGTGTGCCCGACCGAGGCTCGAACTCGGGACCTTTGCCTTTCGCGGGCAAGTGCTCTTGCCCGCGAAAGGCAAAGGTCCCGAGTTCGAGTCTCGGTCGGGCACACAGTTTTAATCTGCCAGGAAATTTCGAGAGTAGTGTTGTTCGTGTTCTGCATCGCCATGAATATCATCCTTACATCAGTCTCCACCAAAAATTAACTGGGACGGATTGTAACCGTAACATTGAACTGTGCCGATAGGTTCAACTTCTGAGTCATAGGAATAACATATTTATAATTAGATTTTATTTACTGTTAATTTGCATAAGATGCGTTACAAATAAATATCCATGTTGTCTGCGGCAATTGAATTTAATTTACTGTTAATGTGCATAACATGCGTTACAAATCAATATCCATGTTGCCTGCGGCAAGTTGGACACTAAAAATCGTGGTCTTTGCATGTATGTTGTCGGATCTGAAGGACAGAATTGTATGCCCCTATTTCATCGAAGGAAATCTTAATGGTAGGAAGTACACCAAATTTCTTGCAGGAATATTGTGTACTTCCTAACATTTAGACTTCCACAACCCTGCAAGAAACATTGGGTCTGTTATTGGGAGAAATACCTTTAGGAAGAAGGAACAGCATGTAGTCTCAACACGATGCGTGTCAGGCACATTTTTCGCTGATGGTTAAAAATGAGTTGCAGAGACAATTCCCAGATCGCTGGATTGAACGCGGAGGAGATGTGTTGTGTCCGGATAATTCACCAGAAATGGCGCCTCAGGATTTTTCCTTGTGTGAATTCGTAAAAGTCATTGTTTATAAGCTCATTCCAACTACACCTGAAAATATGAGAGAGAGAATTGTCAGCACATGTGCTTCGATAATTCCCGATGTGGTGAGGAATACCACTCAATCCATGGTAAGACGATTGCAACACTGCACTGAAACCAATGGTCACCACTTCGAACACCTTCTGTAAATGGACGATCATCTCACCTTTGTGACCTTAGTTAACCTTTCAGGACCTTACTGTTACACATCATTGTATTCGTATCGATAGCCGCTGTCAGATAAAAAGTACCGAACTATAGTATCCCGTTTAAAACAAAAACCAAAGTTGACCTCCATATCTTTGAAATGACCCCACCTAGCAACAAAAAACCAACGTCATATTATGGCTCCCGTTGTCCCATGCACCGTTTGTCCCATTTTTCAGCTCCTGTCATACGTTCGGAGTTACTCTTGGTGGCAATAGTTAGTAAGTCACCCTGTATATAAAGGGTGGTCTATTGCTTGTGACCGGGTCAAATATCTCACGAAATTAGCATCAATCGAAAAAATAAGAAAAACAATTCTGTTCGAGCGTGAAGAGAAAAAACACATGACGCTATGGATGGTCCACTAGAAGACACTGCCATTGGTCAAATTGATAGAAACTGCATCATTTTAAATAGGTAGCCCCATTTTTATTACATATTCGTACAGTACATAAATAAATATGGATGTTTTATTTGGAACATTTGTTTCGCTTTGTGATGGATGACGCTGTAGTATTCCAAAACATAATATGCCTCACCTATTTAGACGAACAGATGGTAACAATGTGGTTCTTTAAATTAAAACTGAAAAACTAGTTGCGTTTGGACTTTATTTTTGTTGTAACAATGTGATACACTTACTTATGTGACCTTATCATAAATTATGGGAACGCATGCTGTTACAACGTGAGCAACCATAATAACCTCATTAATGTAATAAATGCTCAAAATGATGTCATTCAACTTCAGTGCATTTAGAAATGAGCGTAACGAAATTCGTCTCAACAGCGAGTATATCGCCTTTAGTAATCGTCGTACATACATTGACAATACGCTGACGCATGTTTTCAGGTGTCGTTGGTGGTTCACGATAACAAATATCTTTCGGTTTTCTCCAAAGAAGGACGTCCAGAGACGTAAGGTCCAGAGACTTGCAGGCCCTGATACGGTGCTTCTACGAAAAACAACTCCTGTCATTAAATAGTCAATTTAATACCGCTTCAACGGCACGCGTGCTATGTGCCGGACATCCATCATGTTGAAAGTACATTCCATCGCCATTCTGTCATGAAGTGAAACATCTTGTAGTAGAATCGGTAAAACATTGATTAAGGAATCGGCAAACATTGCACCATTTACATTGCCATCGATAAAATAAGGAATTCCACACCACACATTAAATCGCCAGGGTCGCTGATGATCAACTTGCTGTAGCCATTGTGATTTTTCCGTTGCCAAAAGTGCATATTATGCCGGTTTACGTTACCTCTGTTTGTGAATGACGCTTCGTCACTGACTAGAACTCTTGAGAAAAACCTGTTTCCGTCTTGTAATTTATTTTGTGCCCAGCGGCAAAAATTTACACGACGCTCGAAATTATTGCCATGCAATTACTGGTGCATAGGAATATGGTAAGGGTGAAATGTATGGTGATCTAGAATTCTCAAACCCGACATTTGTGAAATTCTCGATTCCGGATCAGTTTGTGTCCTGCTGATGCGCGGATTAGCCTCAACTGCAGCTAAAACACTTATTTGGGCATCTTGATTTGTTGCAGTTCTTGGTTTCGTCTTCTTATTTTACTGAACACTTCCCGTTTCTTTGAATACATTAAATATTCGAAGAAAGGTCAGCACACTTGGGTGCTATCTGTCAGGATAACGATCAACATACATAGCACAAACTTGTTGGGCATTTTGATAACAATAGTCATATCTACCTTTCCAGCAATGGTTAGAAGTTCCATTTTGACAATATTATATCTTCCGCGTTGTTATTATGACTTGACAACCGTATTACCATACCTTATTTAAATAATGAATTGCACACAGTGCTATCGGCAGCGTTGCTACATTTGTAAGACTATTACAGCTCCCTCCATCACAAAGCGAAACAAATGTTGCAAATCAAACATTCTATTTATTTACGTACTATAGCAATGTATAATAAAAATGAGTGTACCTATTTTAAAACTGCAGTTTCTATCAGTTTCACCTATTGCAACGCCATCTACTGGGCCATCCATAGCGTCACCTGTTTTCCTCCGTCAAGCTCGAACAGATTTGTTCTTTTTAGTCTTTGGTTTGGTGCTAATTTCCCGAGATATTTGGCCCGGTCACTATCAATGGACCACCCTGTATATAGGAATGAAAATAGCTCTGAAGCACATATCTTCTGGTGTACACATACTTCTGTGTAATCCCAGAAGTATGTGCCTCAGCGCTATTTTCATTACTAGATACTTATGGCTACAAATAAGATGCTACAAAAAATTCGACATTTCATATTTGGCTTAAATCAAATAATATAGCAAAACTAAAATAACTGAGCTTATAACGCTGGAAACATATTCTGGCTAACATACTACACCAAGCACACGAACAGATAGGCAGACTGAATTAATTCCAGCTACTGTAAGAATGTAGTAAATTCCATCACTTAGGCGTAAACTCTGTGTAAAACACAATGCTCTCTAAAATTAAATATTTACATGTCTATATTGTTCTGTGATTCTTGTCCAACTCTACCATACGTAAAAGGTGTTATCGTTTCAATCTGAGAAAATGCTCCTGTCCCTTTTATAAGTTTTTCAGTAATGTTTTATCTCAGTGAGTACCGTTATATGTGGGGAGCAAAGATATTGCATCGTGTTATGCACTATATAATATAATCGATATTATTATTAGGCTAATGTTGCTTTTTATCTCCATTTAAACTAAACGTACTATATAGGCCTATTAAGTATCTCCTGTAATTATCTACGAAATAACAGCAAAATCTGATCAAAATACCGGATCTAATACCTGCCATCAAACACAACATTCCCAAAATACAAACGAACTGGTGAAACATGACTTTAGAAAAGAATGAAGAAAGTGTTTTTTACGAGATCTTTATTGCACTGCATCATATAAACTGTATATTTCTGCGGTACACAAAGAAAACTTCATAATACGTATTCTTTAGTCATCACAACTCTGTCAAAGATAATGGTCATGGAAGAAGACAGAGATAAATCGTGGTCAAGGAAAATAGTGTAACATGACAGAGCTGGAAGGATACAACACCTACAGCGCCTAAACCTGTAATATATGTGAAGAGGCGATTCGAGAGGCATTCTGTTGATCTCACCTTCAGACCAATTTCTAAGAACTACAGAGCTGGGAACAGCTTTCGTAAAGAGGAACAAGACAGACCAAGATAAAGAAGACGGTGACGTTCATGTCAAACAAACCAATGAGGTTATGATGACATAAGGCGGTGATAGAGGAGTAGAAGAATAAGAGGGCGCTCATGATGAGGAAGCTGATGACGATAATTATGATAATGACATTGTAGAGGATGACTGAAATGAGGAAGAATAATATGATGACGTAGATAATGAAGATGACGATGATAATGATAATGAAGAGGATGATTGTGTTGAGGAAGACGAAATTCGTGTCTGAAGGTGGCCAACGAATTGTCAGCAGATGTCGATTATGTGTAACAGAACTGGTAGAGAGATTATTTTCTTACTACCTTCAAAAATGGTAGACAGTAATTCACAAGATAATGAAATATCAACTAAAGTATTAAAAAGAGAGTTCGAGAAGCACAGATTACTTCTTCATGTTTAAAATGGCTGGAGAAAATATCTGGGAAGACTCAGATGCAGATTGGTAAATTGGACAGCAGCTTGATAAGTATTAACTGAGAAATGAAATGCTTAGATAAATGACGATAAATCTATTCCAATAAGCTGCATCCTTGTTAAATTGCCGATTGAACTAATCCTTGGTACGTTGATGATGCTGGGGGGAACACCTGTCCAGAGGTTGCTGTTTGTTGTTGCTGAGGTTGGACACTTGCTGTTTCAAGTACCAACAAGAAGTATTCGCTGGTTGTAGGCATTATGATCAAATTGCTATGCTAAATGCTTTAGGTCCAAGTGAGGTATGGACGTCAGACTCTGATCATCAACAAGTGCCGTTTAATATATAGTTTTATCACTAGCACAAATACGCAAGCTGTGTGTATTTCTTATCTAATAGAACAACTAATGGATGATATTAGTGCCTCATGCGTTTTGTGCTTGATTTTTGCAAGCTACTTTTTGAGAAATAATAGAATTTTCCTTTCGTAAAAAGTCTGAATCTTTGTTTCTGATCAGAGACCCATAATTAGCTCTCTCATTAAGATAAGCTGTCTGTATGTGTTTTGTACTCGATAAACGAAAGCTAATTTTAAATAGCCTCATTCCCGTATCGCTGATTCTGTCGTTTAGGGGCAGTTTCCCACCCCAAAGGCAAGACGCTGCCCTGAAGCTCTGTCCGGTCCTCAGTTCTCTTTGACAAGGCTCTCGGCAAAATGAGGGTAGCTCCTTATAACAGATAACTTTAGCTTGAGATATTGAAGAACTTAATTGTGGGCAGATGACCAGGAGACGTATCACTTGAGGTTAACGTTGATATAGTGTAAATGCTAATCTACAATTGTTCTACACCTTTTACAACTGGCTAGTGACACATGGACGCATAAAACCATATATCTAAGGTTACCGAACACGGCATTGATCGAACATAAGAAGTTTATCTACACAGCAGCAGAGTGGATTCGGTTAAGAAGAGTCGTGTGAAATACTCGTTACCATATGATACTGAACTAATATCTAGGGGTATATTTTGTCATGTGATCGGAACAAAGAATTTTTGAATAACTGAACACAGCGTATTACAATGGATGTCGAATCCTCAACAGCAACGAAATGAGACATAGAGTGTTTTCACTATACATACACGATTTAGCACATAAAGTCAGCAGTGCGTTGAAGATTTTCGTCTATGTCTAATACCGGATAGTTCCATTTAAAGAGTACCTACTCTCGGAAGTCCAATGCGTGCTTGGTTTATCCTGTGGCAGCGATACTTCGTAGATATGCTAATACGTTAAATCGGAACATATTTATTCTGTAGAATACACTATTTACAACTGTGACCATTATGTGCAACTCTGGGGCTATACACTTTTTGTATGATGGTATGACACCCACGCTCATTTGACAACCTGTAGTGTGAGAGAATAGTATTGGCCATCGAGAAGAGAGAATGCACGCAGTTTGCGGAAACTGTTTTGTGTAAACGGCAGCAATTCCAGCGTTATATCGAGAGAGAATCACGAACTGAATGGTTTCAAGAGAGGCTCAGTCTCACTCAATGATTTAAAGAAGATGGTAATGAAATTTGAAGACACTGGTGAACTTGTTGTGGCACCTGGGAGAGGAAGGCATCCTATGCCGTTGGAAATTATTGACAAGTGTGCTGTTGCTGTAACTGACCATGCAGCACATGCCCTGGATACTGTTTCTGTTCGTACAGTGTCACAAGAACTGTCCATCCCATGGTCAACAGTACGGAAACCGTTGCGATCTATTTTACACTGGTATCCGATCAAGATTTAGATAGCGGAGCAGCAGCTACATGATCGTCTGCAACCACGATCTGAATCTGCTCTCTGGTTCCTCGAACGCGTCGATGTGATGACATGTCGCCAGGCAGTATTCTGTGGAGTAACGAGACACATTTTACACTACAGGGTGCAGTGAATACACAAAACTACCGCTGTAGGAGTACTGTCAAACCGCGTGTTGTGCACGAGGTGTCGTTGCACTCGCCTTATGTGACTGTGTGGTGTGGATTCACAAACACCATTCTTCTCGGTCCTTTCTCTTTCGAAGAAAACACGCGCAGACCGCCTGACACAAGATCGGAGATACCTGCATGTTACTGAGACCTCCTTATACAGCATGTGATTCCTACTTTCGAGGAGCGCATATCTGTGAAAACCACTGGTTTCATGCAAAATAGGCGACACCTCACGTCGCTCGCCCAATGAAAGATGTGCTTAATGTTGAGCCTTGTATCACAAGGAATCAAGGAAGGGGATGTTGTTATGGGTGGCCGGTATCCTCTTTCTAGATCACAAATGCACACGTGGATAAAACGGTTCTTTCTGTACATAAACTTTTACTTAGCTAGAATAGATTTCATGCATTGTGGTACAAGCTCATCAGTAATAGACCACTTGCAGACTGATGTAAAGTACAAGTCCCGCTATAGTCACTAATCTGGTCGCTATGTGCTGTCGTAGCCTGTTACGAACTGAGCCCGCTCTGTGAGTGAATGACAGAAAAGTGGAATAGTGAGTGACGCCCTCCGGTCAACAGAGGCGGCCTAAATACGTGCTGTCGAGAGGGCGTTGGCGGCATGTTGCTTGTGAGTGTGTCTCTGGCCTCTCTCGTCATAGGCGCGCTTGATCCAGCGCCTACTGTCGATTTCGCGCTACATCTTTGCCGACAGGTGTACTGACAGTATCTTACGCCAACACATTCCTCCAGCCCCCCCCCCCCCCACCCCCACCCCAAAAAAATGCCACAATGTTGTCGTGTAGGGAGGATTCAAACGACAATGGGGTGGGGGGAGGGGAGGGGAGGGAGAGAGGCAGGACGCTGGATGTAGAGATGAGGTCGGAGACGTACCCCACCATCTGACTTGGGAAGTGACAGGAAGATGCTCTGGAAAACTGTTGCAAGGACTGAGGCTTGCGCTGGGACGATGCGGCGACAGCAAGGGCGATGACGGGTCCGTATCATCGGATCGTCGAGAGGGGACGACGGGGCAGAGTGCGCTTCGTCCATCTTCTCCTCCTGGATTACACTGGTGGCGCCACCGGCGGCTATGAAGACCACGTGGTCCCGTGAGGCCGTGCATCTGGGAGACGAAAAGCAGCAGAATCATTGCGGGAAATGATACACACGAATTTGGTACTGGTGGCGACGCTGCAAGCCATCGGCACCAGCAATCAAGTACATAAGAGAGCCAATGCGTTTCTGGATTACGCCTCTTTCCTAGCGCCCATGGTTGCCATAAACCCTGAAAAGAAAGAAATCGCGCGGCGCAAATCGATACTTGCGGACCATTGGAGGCAATAGATGCTGCAACGGGTGTAGCAAGTATAGCAGCATTCGATAGCGGCGGCCATGTAGAAGTTCCGCCGGTGATGATCCATCTCGAGGATGGGAGCGACAGGAGGAGAAAAAGAGTTGCAGTGTGGGTGGTGCGAACCGTTGTTTAAAAGTGCGTTCAAAACGTTTTGCTTTTCCATTGGACTGTGGGTGAAAAGGGGGATGACGAATGCCATTTCGTTCACAAAACTGTTCAAAATCATGTGAACTGTCATCCGTTGCCCGACCTAAGCACTTCCGGCAAACCTTCGGTGCAAAATATGGAGGACAACGCTTGAATGGTGTTACGTGATGTAGTAGAAGCCATAGGCACCGCAAAAGGGAACGTGCTAAAAAAACGTCTACCACTAAGAGCCAACGAGTGTTCCAAAATGGACCTGCAAGGTCTCTTTTAGGGACGCACGAGTTGCTGACTTCTGATTTTCGTCATTTGCACGTTCTTTTTTGATCCCAGAGTGCGACAGTCTGCGCTTTATCAGCAGTTTCCGAATTTTGTAGTTAAAGGGCTGTGCGTCTTTACTGTCCATAGTCCACTTACTCGACACTTACGTATCTAAAGGGGAATTTACAATCCATTCAAAATTTTCCTCTAATTCCACTGAGCCAGTCTTACTGGAAATTATGATGTCCATTTACCTTCCGGGTTGGGTGCTAACAACTGTTTACTTGCAGTCTGTAAGATAAATGTTCTTCTAGCCTTCTTGATGGATTTATTAACTTTATTAACGATCAACCGGGTGGCAGAAACTATAGATGGAAAGTTCATAAAGGAAAAAGCCAGTTTCAGATCAGGAAGATCTTGTTGTGGGCAAATACTTAATCTGACGCAACATATAGAAGACGGGTTTTTAAAAAAAATTACAACTGGAGCACCTTTCATAGATCTTACTGCTGCATCCGACACGGTAAAACACGGAAAGCTTTTGCGCACATTATATCACCTGACAGGGGACAAAAGGTTGACGATGGTTATTGGTAGTCTTCTGCAGAATCGAAGATTTTAGAATCGAAGATTTTATGTCTCCCTAAATGGTAGGAACAGTAGATGGCGACTGCAGAATAATGGCTTACCACAAGGAAGTGTACATTCTCCCATCCTTTATGATGTGTACACTAATGACCAACCTATACCTCAAGATGCAAGACTGTTCGTATATGCTGATGACACAGCTGTGGTGGTCCAGGGGTCCAATTTTGATGCAACATCTGGAAATCTCTCAAAAGCGCTTGAAGAACTAGCTCAATACTACGACGCCAATCACCTCATACCAAAAGAGCAAATCGCACCTGGAAACAAACTTCCTTATACAGTGTGGAGAACACTAAATGGGCTGAGGGCTGGTGTACCCAGATGCAAAACTAACCTGTGCAAGTGGGGACTGTTGACTAACGTTGACGACGTTCTTTGTGGATGCGGAGAAGTACAAGATGTTCAAAAATGGTTCAAATGGCTCTGAGCACTATGGGACTCAACTGCTGTGGTCATAAGTCCCCTAGAACTTAGAACTACTTAAACCAAACTAACCTAAGGACATCACACACATCCAAGCCCGAGGCAGGATTCGAACCTGCGATCGTAGCAGTCGCGCAGTTCCGGACTGAGCGCCTAGAACCGCTAGACCACTGCGGCCGGCAAGTACAAGACGAGGCACATCTGCTCATGTGCCGACTACTGCCGGAGCCCTGCAGTGTTAGTGACCTGCTACAAGCCAAGGACAATGCCGTAGCGGTCGCTAACTATTGGAAAAATAAAATTTGATCTACACACGGAAAAGTAAAGTAAGTAACAATTCGTTGAAAGTACCCTGTCGTTGAAATTACCCTGCAGAAATATTAATCCATGCTGTCTCTACAGCCATCCATAGTTACGGAAGTGTTGCCAGTGAAGGATTTTGTGAAAGCACTGTCTTCTCAATTATGTCCCATAAATGTTCGACGGGATTCATTTCATGCGATCTGATTAACCAATCGCTCGATCTGTCAATAACGTTCTTCAAACCAATCGGTAACAACTGTGGTTCGGTGACATGGAGCATTGTCATCCACAAAAATACCATTTTTGTTTGGGAACATGAAGTCGATAAACGGCTGAAAATAGTCTCCAAGTACCCAAACATCTAGAGGATCCAGTACATTCCATGTAAACACAGCTCAAGCCACTACGGAGCCACCACCAACTTGCACAGCTTCTTGTTGACAACCTGGGTCGATGGGTCTGTGCCACACCCGAAACCTAGATCAGCTCTTACCATCTGAAACCGGGACTCATCCGACTAGGCCACAGCTTTCAAATCCCTAACATCCAACTGATGTGTACACGAGTCAGGGAGAGGAGCTTTGGTCATGTCGTGCTGTTAGTAAAGCTACTTGAATCAGTCGTCTGCTGCTTAACGCAAAATTTCGCCACACTGCCTCTACTGATACGTTCGTCGTGCGTCCCACATTGATTTCTGCAGTTATTTCGCGCAGTCTTGCTTGTCTGTTAGCACTGGCAACTCTACGCAAACGCTGCTGCTCTCGGTCTTTAAATGACGGCCGTCGGTCACTGTATTGTCTGCGATGACAGGTACTTCCTGAAATTTGGAGTTCTCGGTACACTCTTGACACTGTGGATCACGGAAAACTGAATTTCCTAATCGTTTCCGAAGTGGAATGCCCCATGCGGCCAGCTCCAGCTACCCTTCGTCATAAAATTCTGTTAAACCTCGTCGTGCGGCCATAATCTCGCCGGAAACTTTTTCACATGAATCACCTGAGTATAAAAGACAGCTCCCTCAATGCACTGCCATTTTGTACATTGAGTATGCGGCACAGAGATTTTGTACCTTGTGTACCCTACCGCCATCTGTGTATGTGCATATCACTAATGTTAACCTTTCGTCACCGCAGTGTAGAGCAATACATACGCAATAAATACCTAATAACTTGTGAAACTTACATATCCAATGGCTTTTGATGAGGTCCATTTGATTTTACGTTTTGCGGCGTCGAATGGGTGGTCGCTTGGAATAGCCACTATCATGTTAGGCTAATTTCATTAAAGCTCTAAGAAAGGGCGTCTCACTTCGCTGGGTTCCAGTTAGTGGGGGAAGTGGGTGGTGTATATAAGTCGCAGAGAAACCTCACACCGGCATCAGTCATTGCCTGCTCCACCTGTACCACCTTCAGCAGCAGCAATGAGGATCCTGGTGAGTGGTTTCTCAATAGAAAGTTCTGCTTCTGAAATCGGTCCGACTTACAGTAATTACTTTCATATAGTTGCTGTCAAAGAATAAGTTTTTAGTGACACGTAACACTCGGATTTTTGTCACTTTTTACTATTATATCTACGATGGAAGAAAGTTCTTGCGTCAGTTTCTTAAATAACTCCCAGTAGCGTCTTTGCAGCAAATACAAGTACATCCATTTCTCAACTAATGTTGAAAAGAAACACTAGATATAAAGCAAGAGTAACAGGTAAATAGATTGGGGACTTATTAACTTACAGATTCGCTGTAAATATTATTCAGTGCGGACACACATATGTTTACAGGAAACTTGCATGGTCATCATTTCCAACTTTCCGATGCACTTCTTTCTCGTCTGCCAATAAAAATTATACTTGAGGAGCAAGGGAAGGGTGCATTGAGGTGGTGTATCAAAACGTGAACCGCTTGACAAAGTCTACTTCCTTACTATAACGGCGTATTGATGTACCAGGCTACCGAGGTTCCATATTTGCGTATAACTGTCATTGAAATATACCAAATATGATATTCAGAGTTTCATTTACATGTTCATTGAGCGTATTTTTCAGTCTTGTGCTATGATGCTGAACGAATAAGTTTTACGTCTACAGCATACTTTCTAGTAAAAAAAAAAAAAAAAATAGGGCAGCATACAGATTTCCTCACACTGGCAGCAAACGTTGCGCCCACTAACAAACAACAAAGTTTCGTTCAGTATGGTTTCGTTCGTAGCGTGTAAATGCTCGTAGCAATATGCTACTTCTACAATGCACATATAGTCGGTTTTATCAACATTTATTGAGCGTAATTAAAGTGAATACTACGTCAAGTGTTAATGATTCCGAACGGGACCGAAATAAATGTTATTCTACTAAGGAAAATCAGTTTATAGTGCACACTCGCATTAAGTGCTCGGACTGCGTTCAATGTGTAGGCAACACAGTTGACGTTTGAGCTGGATTCCATTACGCAGTGCACTTTCTGCACCTACTGTTTACTCCTATTATGAAAGTTTTTCTTGTCTTCCATTATTGAAGACTACTGTGAATTTTCTACAATAAATATTGTTGGCGTCGATCACGTCCGCTTACTTAGCTGAGTGGTAAGCTGCTTGCGTCCCAGGCAGCGGGACCGGGTTCGATTCCCAGCCGGGACTGGGTGTTGTGTTGTCCTCGTCATTTCATCCTCACCATCGGCACACAAGTTGCCCAATGTGGTGCCGACTGAAATAAGACTTGCACTTGGCTGCCGAACCCGAACTGGGCCTCTGGGCCAACAATGCCATACGATCATTTCAACATCAACCACAAGAACAGAGCAAGGTTCATTCACTTTTGTTTCTGTTTCACAGTTATAAAGCACCTTTATTATTTCCATGGGACGCAAGTTACTTTCTACTTGGTATTTTCTTGAGTCCTTTTATCATATCCAACTACACAAACTTCTAGTTTTTATAGTATATTTTGCAAGTCTTTCTATTCTAAGACGTAAGTGAAACTATTATGCATTGAATGAGTCATATAAAATGAAAGGTCGCATCTCACAAGGAAACAGGACTGAATGGCAGGGACCTTCGTGGTGAGCCACTTCCCTATACGTTAGAAGGTGTTCTTGCTACATAAACGAAGGGTAAATCCATTTTTATGGGAAGTTTTCATTTTACCTGCACAGAATGAATAACTCAGTACTGAAGTATTATTTATCTAATAATATATATTAAACCGTTGTTATAAACACGTTTTCACACACAAATTTATCTGCAAGCGTTTGTACTAAGAATATCGAAAATGGGAGTTACGGCAATGTGAATGTTCGTGCCGAACAGACCTTTATAGAGCGTTGTTTGACGTGAGTTATACTTCATTCACATTTAGAGATGTAGTTCTCGCAACGAGTTGCACAGGACGATATTATTGCACAAAAACAGTTCCTATTATTAAGAAGTATTACTCAAAAGGATGATGAGTGCTGTCAATGTGCAAGTAATTATCCACTAAATCTCAAAGTGCCCCTCACAGAAAATATAGCTCTCATTCATTGGAGGCTGGACTTTGCTGCTGATAACCTTCGCTTTCATTTTCAGGTGTGCGTGTTACTCTTTGGACTGGCTCTGGCCGAGGAGAAGCAGGTGGAGAAACGGGGAGTGGTAGGCTCCCTGGGTAGATATGGCGGAGGCGGATATATCGACCACGGAATCGGAGCCAGCAGCTACAGCAGTGGCGGCAGCAGCGGTGGTTATGGGGGCGGCTATGGGGGCAGCTTTGGTGGTGGTTATGGAGGCGGCTATGGAGGTGGCGTCAGCTCTGCAGTTGGAGGAGGTCAAGTGACCAACATCGCCATCACCAAGCAGGTCCCCGTGCCGTACCCAGTACCAGTGCAGCGTACTGTCCCAGTCCCAGTCAGGGTTCCTGTCACAGTGCCACTCAACAGGCCGGTACCGGTGCCCGTCCCACAGCCGTACCCTGTCCCCGTGCAGAGGCCAGTCCCAGTACCCGTGAGTGTCCCTAGCCCAGTCCCCGTACCAGTACCACAGCCCGTTGTCGTCAACCAGCCGGTACCTGTCGTCGTGAGAGGCGGAGCTGGTGTCGGCGGAGGTCTCGGAGGCGGCTACGGCGGCGGCATTGGTGGAGGCTACGGAGGAGCCATCGGCGGTGGCTACGGCGGTGGCTACAGCGGTAGCTATGGGGTTGGCTATGGAGGTGGCTACTCTGGTGGCATTGCTGGAGGCTACGGCGGACACGGGAAATACGGCCACTAACATCAGCAGATGAACCCAACACCTTAGAAGAAACATGCCACCAGAGATTCATTGTACATTTCTTACAATGTTTTGCAACAACAGCAGCAAATAAAAAGCATTTCTAAGATACACATCTCGTTAATTATTAGCACCAATGAAAATGCTCCCGGGTTTATACTAGGTATTTTGTTCAGTGTTAATCATCATTTGATGTCGTACTGTTTGTGGTCAGTCCAGGACATTTATTTTCCCTCTCATAATCCTAGTCCTATTTTCTCTCAGTGTTAACTGAGAGCATTTTGATAGGAGAATTTAAAAATTCTAGTTTATAACCTAGAAGGGTTGAATGAAAAGGAGTGCTTCCACCTCCGTTAATTGGTTTTGGATGGGAATATTTTAATAAATCCAATGCAGAAATATTCCTGTGATCTTTAATTACCAATCTTCACTTTTCCAAATACTCACCACGCAATTGGATACATTTGTGCCAACGATGAACAAGTTTTCTGAAGCTGTCATGGTAGGACTTGACACTCAGTTTCAGCTCCTAGTCGCACACTTCTCTCAACGTCTTCATCAGAAGCATAGTTATGTCCCGCTGGTCGTTTCTCATTATCGGGAACAGATGGAAATCAGACGGTACGAAATCTGGACTGTATCTAGGATGCCGTGTACTTTCATTTCAGGAGTCAGCATGTGGGGTACCCATCGTGCACAGATCTCTCGACAGCCAAACAAAGCAATAATGTGACGCACACGTTCTTGTGAAATGCCGATTGTGCTTGTAATTGCTCTCTGAGTAATATAACGAGCGTCCTGAATCAATCTGTCAACATATTACTTGTTAAACTCGGTTGTTGGTGTCAAACGACTTCCAACTCTTTGTTTGTCATGCAGGTCAGATGTTCCCGCCTCAACAACTTACTCTCCCAACGATGCACAGTACTCACTTCAACACAATCACCACAAACTGCTTGCATTCTCTGATGGATCTCTACCGGCCGGTGTGGCCGTGCGGTTCTAGGCCCTTCAGTCTGGAACAGCGTGACCGCTACGGTTGCATGTTCGAATCCAGCCTCGGGCATTAATGTGTGTGATGTTCTTAGGTTAGTTAGGTTTAATTAGTTCTAAGTTCTAGGCGACTGATGACCTCAGAAGTTTAGTCGCATTGTGCTCAGAGCCATTTTTGTGTCAATCTCAAAAACAAATGCAGCAACTTGTCAGTATTGGTGCTATCAAAATAATATTTGACTGTCCTATACCATAACATCATCTGGATTTCGTACAAGCAATATAACTTCTTGAACCTGTTCAGTACTCAAATACACGTAAGTGTTGGAAGGAGCTTTCTAATACTTCATAACCATTCAGTCACGGACCCAAAGATAATATGTTACCATGTCAAAGTATCTTGAAATAGGGATTATTCATGTTATTAAGTATATTATGCCACTCTCCGTTTCTGGAGTTTTATCTGTGTATTTCATTGTTATTTACACTGACCTAAGTGTTGTGGTTGGCAGGAGAGCCAACACCGTGTTACTAAAGGAGGCCGAAATGCTCGCGTTTTAGCTCACGCAGGCTGGAGTGAGGCCCGGAACATGACAAGGGAATAAGAATTGAGAAAAACGGACGTAGCTGGTGGAATACTTAACTTTAATCCATTAATGACGAACGTCGCTCTTGACATTACATGATTCACAGTATCAATAGTAACGGATAGTGGCGCCTTGCTAGGTCGTTGCTAATAACGTAGCTGAAGGGTATGCTAACTATCGTCTCGTCAAATGAGAGCGTAGAAGTCAGTGAACCATCGCTAGCAAAGTCGGCTGTACAAGTGGGGCAAGTGCTAGGAAGTCTCTCTAGACCTGCCGTGTGCCGGCGCTCGGTTTGCAATCACTGGTAGTGGAGACACGGGGGTCCGACGTATACTACCGGACCGTGGCCGATTTAAAGGCTACCACCTAGCAAGTGTGGTGTCTGGCGGTGACACCACATTCCTCCCGCGCAAATCGGCATACGGTTGTGTCATAAGGCTTCCGCCCGCCATGGGGAGGACCCCATGTTGACGTGTGCGACGAGGTGGGGAGCCTAATAACAGGCGAGGCTGTGCCACCCGCACCCTGCCATTCGGACCGCGGGGAGCTAGGAAACGCCTGAAAACCTGCTCCAGGGTGCACGCCAACATGCGGTGTATGGGCCAGTAGAGCGAGAGGAGGACCCGAAGGGTCGACCTCCATCGGGCCGGGGCACCCGACGGGCGAAGACGACATATGGTCCGGAGCGGGCAAGAGTCCCATGTAGGAGGACAACTAGTCCCGAGAAGCGATCGGCGTGACCCAGGGAGGCGCCCGGCGATTGCAGCGACGCGTCCACTGCGGGCGTCGCCGGCAGGAGAACAGGCGGCGGTGGCGGCGGCGCGTCGCCATGGGGCAAAATGGAAGGCAGCGTCGGTAACACCAGGGGCTGAGGCGACCCAGTACATAGGTCCCCTGGGCGCTAACCGGACGCCACCGTCGCTGAAAGCAGACGCCGACCGGCAGATCCCATGCGACGACAGAGGCGCAGCTGGTTGAGATGCCGGCGCACCTCACCAGAGGCCCCCAAAACCAGATACGTAGCGCATCCAAGGCAGCGAAGAATGCGCGCTTCGAGCCAACGCCGTGAACCTCGGTAGTGGCGATATTAGACAAAGTCGCCTGGAGCAAAAGCAGGTGTCTGCCGCTGCACAGGAACCTGAAGGTTTGATGAGGGCGACCGTGGAGCAACTCAGCCGGCGAGCGACCTTCTCGGGGCTGAGTGCGATACGAGGACACAAAGAGCAATAACGCGTCCTCCCGAGAATGCGACTCTTTCAACTTCAACAACTGTGACTTGAAGTCCTGACCAATCGTTCAGCGGCACCGTTTGACTGTGGCGAAAACGGCGCGGACGTCAGATGTTGAATACCATTGGCCTTGCAGAATGACTGAAATTCTGCGGACATGAATTGTGGGCCATTGTCGGAAACAATGGTCTGTAGAAGACCCTCAATGCAAAAGATAGCGGATAACGCTTGTATAGTGGCAGATGACGTCGTGGAAGACATCCGGACAACAAAAGGAAAATTATTGAATGAATCTACCACAACCAACCACTGAGCATTCCAGAATGGACCAGTGAAATCGAAGTGTATGCGTTGCCAAGGGGAAGTGGCTTTTTTCCATGGAAAGAATTTCCGCGGTGGTGCTGATTGTTGTTCGGCACACACCATGCAAGAAGAGCACATATTCGTAATCGCGGCATCGATTCCGAACCAAGTACAGCGCTGACGAGCCAGTTGTTTCGTTCTCACTATACCCCAATGTCCTTGGTGGAGAAGCTGTAAGACAGAGGACTGTAACTAACGTGGCACCACGACCCTGGACTGATCATTATCAGAACGCAACAGCAAAACACCACGTCGTACAAAAAGCCTCTCCTTGTGAGCAAAAAATCGGCGAACCAACGGGTCCCCGACCCGTGACTTTGACAAGGGCCATTGCGTAGCAACAAAACGCAGAACGGTAGCAAGGACAGGGTCGGCAGCTGTGGCTGTAGCTACACGACGAAAATCAATAGGAAACGATTCGACCACATAATCGGTTTCCGCATCAATGAACATGCAAGCAAGTTCGGAGGAATCGAATGCCCTATCCTCAGCAACAGGCAAGCGGGACCACGCATCGGCGTTTCCGTGCTTAGCAGTGGACCGATACAAGATATCGTAGCGGTACTACGAGAGGAAAATAGACCAGCGAATGAATTTCTGCGCTGTACGTGGAGGTACAGGATCCGTCAGATCAAAAAGCGATGTCAAAGGTTTGTGGTCCGTGATTATGGTGACCTGACGACCCTACAAGAAATCATGAAACTTTGTAACAGCAAATACGAGAGCCAATGCTTCTTTCTCGATCTGTGAATAATTTCTTTGCGCAGACGAGAGCAATTTGGACGCAAAGGCAGTAGGGCGATCGTGCGATATATCTTTGTGCGCATGCACAGCACCGATCCCGAAATCTGATGCATCCCCCATTAACAACAAAAGAGGCTTCTGGGGATCGAATGGCGTAAGGCAAGTATTGGAAAGCAACGCCGATTTCAACTGGCGAAAGGCACGTTCATATTCCGTCGTCCAGACGAACGGAACACCTTTACGGCGTAAGCGATGAAGCGGAGCTGAAATGCAGGAGGCATGCTGAATATATTTATGATAATAGTAGATTTTTGCCAGCACACTCTGTAGCTGCTTCAAATTCTGCGGCGACGGCAAGTCGTGTATGGCACGAAGGTGTGTGGGACTGGGATGTATGCCTTGGACATTGAGTACGTGGCCCAAGTACGGCAAGTCCCGAGCAAAAAACACACATTGGTCCTTCCGCAAGCGAAGACCATTTTGTCGCAAGACCTGAAATAATGTTCTGAGATCTGCCAAATGTTCTTCTTCCGTCTTTCCAGAGATCACAATATCGTCCAGATAATTAGCTGCAGTAGGGACCGACGCACAAACACTTTGTAGATATTGCTGAAAAAATGCAGGGGCGGATCCACACCTGAATGGCAGTCGTTTGAATTGATACAACCCAAGATGCGTGATAAACACCAAAACGCGCTGGGATTCTTTGTCCACCGGTATTTGCAAGTACGCATCTGCGAGGTCCAACTTCGAAAAATATTTACCCGGGCACAGTTTGTCAAAAATATCTTCCGGGCGGGATAAAGGAAAAGTTGCAATCACTAGTTGTCGGTTCACAGTTGCCTTGAAGTCCACACGAAGTCTCAACTTTCCGGAAGGTTTTGGCAAAATTACTAAGGGTGATGCCCAGAGAGAAGCCTGCACACGTTCAATTACACCTTGTGATTCCAAATCGTGTAATGTTGTTGCGACCTCATCACGCAATGCGTGCGGAACATTGTGCGCTCTGAAAAATTTCGGTTGCGCGTTTACTTTCAGTTCCAAATGTGCTTTATAGTTCTTAGCGCAACCGAGGCCCGGTGCAAAAATGCCGGCAAATTCTTCACATAGACGAGAAACGCTGTCTGAAGGCACAGTCTGGTTCACCGATAGGACCTGATTTACTATACACAAGTTAAACAACTGAAATAAATCGAAACCAAACAAATTCACTGCAGAAGAAGAACGAAGGACGTAAAATGACACAAGTTTTGTTTGTCCTTTGTATGTTACATGACGGCTGCACTGTCCTAACACAGGGATCTCTTGACCTGAATAGCTTGTTAACATTTGCGTCACGCAACGGAGGTGTGCCTATCAGTTTGTAAGTGCCTTGGTTGATCAGTGAAGCTGCAGCTCCGGTATCGAGCTGGAATGGTATCACTTTGCCGTTAATGTCCAAGTCTACGAAAAGTTTATTGTCCTGCTGACGACAAGAGCGACTGTCTCGTGCAACGTCAGCTGTCACTGGTACATAACCATTTGCGACCTGACGGGAGCTCCGGCGATGTCGACGCACACTATTTTTGGGACGAACACAGTCACTGTTAGAGAGAGTGGCACTGGGCGGAGTGGAATGAACTACATGCATTTCCATGGGCGAAGTTTCGCGAGCCTGAGTATCCTTGGTTCGATTCTGATTCCAGCGCAAACCAAAGGGCCTGGAACGAGTTTGAGCTTCCGATCTGAGCTTTTTCTGGCAAACACTCTGAACATGTTCTTTTTTATTACAATAAAAGCAAATAGCTTGGCATGACGCGCAATTCTCACGCGAATGTTTAGTAGCACACCGCGGCCATGATTTGATCACTGCATTTGCGTGCTGGCGCGGCACACGTGGCTGAGAGCCTGGCGGCAGCGGCGCGGCCGGACGCGAGGGCCGTTTACTGCTCCTTGTAGCTCGCCCGGCGGGCCGGGTAACCTGATACACTGCTGGCGAAGTTTCAAATGATTCCTGAGCAAAGTCAAGTGTGTCCTGCCGATCCAATATATCCATCACTTGTTGAAGGGAGTGATTTACTAGTTTCAAAATCTGTTCCCTTATACGAACATTAGAAACGTTCTGTGCAATTGCATCACGTACCATAGTATCTGAGTAAGGGAGCCCACATTGACAATCAAAAGCACAATCCCTAGTAAGGCCTTGCAAGGTTCCAACCCACTCCCGATTAGTCTGACCTGCCGTACGTTTTGTACGAAAAAGGTATACCTTTTCGCAACTACATTGACCGATTCTTTGAGATATGCATCCAATGCAGACAAAATGTCTTCGTAGGACAGAGTTGCTACGTCGCGTATGAGAAATAATTTGACTATCACACGTTACGTTTGTACCCCGACGGATGAAAGGAGAAAAGGCTGCCGCCCGTTACCTTGAATTTTGTATGCGGCGAGATGGAATCCAAATTGGCGTGACCACTCCGTCCAGCTTTCCAGTGCAGCATCAAAAGGTCGAAAAGTGGGTGCAACAGCGTGTTGTAGCTGCGTTAGCGGTGAAGCGGCTGCTGCCGCATCGTTTTGCATCGTATGTTGGCCCTGGACGAGTTGTTCAAGGGCATCCAGTAAGGCCTGCGTATGCTGATTCTGTAAGCGATAAAATTCGGACAGTACATCTGGTGATTGTGGCGAAGCCATTACACAAGTAAATCAGGGAAATATCGATAAGAACGCGGTTGTGCCTCGTCGCCAATGTTGTGGTTGGCAGGAGAGCCAACACCGTGTTACTAGAGGAGGCCGAAAGGCACGCGTTTTAGCTCACGCAGGCTGGCGTGAGATCTGGAACATGACAAGGGAATTAGAACTGAGAAAAACTGACGTAGCTGGTAGAATACGTCGCTTTTGACATTACATGATTCACGGTATCAATAGAAACTGATAATGGCGCCTTGCTAGGTTGTAGCAAATAACGTAGCTGAAGGCTATGCTAACTATCGTCTCGGCAAATGAGAGCGTATTTCGTCAGTGAACCATCGCTAGCAAAGTCGGCTGTACAACTGGGGCGGGTGATAGGAAGTCTCTCTAGACCTGCCGTGTGGCGGGGCTCGGTGTGCAATCACTGATAGTGGCGACACGCGGGTCCGACGTATACTACCGGACCGCGGCCGATTTAAAGGCGACCACCTAGCAAGTGTGGTGTCTGGCGGTGACACCACAAAAACAATAGATCGGTTTTCTCCCTTTTCAATCGCAGACGACTTACTGACCAATTCAGACGGCTTTCAACAATAAAATGTACGCTGTACATTGTTGAAAGTCTTTAAAAATTCCTTGTAATAATCAAGCTTACTAACAATGAAGGCGCAATAAAATTTTTCCATCCTTTCATGTCACTTTCCCAGCCTTACCAAATTATCATTGTAAAAGTAATGCGATGTCTTTGCTTATGTGATGTTTTTGCCATCGCTGCGGAAACAGCTGAGTATAGCCTTGATGTGGCGCTCTCCCTTCGCTTGAAGGTGAATCAAGAGGGGAAGTACAGACATCAGAATGTAAGTTACATTTGCCGTCCATCGCTAAGTCCATTGTACAACGAGAACGACGACTTGTCACAAGACAGTACGTGTTCAGTGTTTCCTGCAGACACAGTTAATCTATGGTACAGGTAACAGGTGCGTAACTGTGTGCAATTGAAATGGCACAGCAACTGGAAAGGCACACTAAATTATTGCGATAAGACTCATTGTGGGGTGCAAAACGTCTAAATTGCACACGGATTCTCGGTGAAATTCTGGCAGTATATCGACCAAATGCAGTGTCCAGCCAAACTGTACTCAAATGGTGCCCAGAATTTGAGAAAGATAACAAAGACGTTGACGATACTGATCGGGAAGGAAGGAAGATCTAGGGCCATGAGATTTCCATCATACGAGCAAGATGGGAGCAAGATGGAAGAACAGTTACGTCACTAAGGGTCTGACATCTATAGAGGAACTGGACCACTGCCAAGACGTTCTGACCATTGTTTACAGACATTGCTGTGTTGAAAAATAGTGTCATCTGTCTATTTAACTTTGAAATACACTTCAGCATTCAGTAAAATTTACTATGACTGCCATAATAACTTGCTAATTAATTATTGATGTCACCTTATACCTCACGCTCATTGGGTGTATTTCATATGACATAACTTCTTTGCAGATCTTCTATTTCTGTCTGGTACAGCTGTTCGACTATATAAATTGTTTACTTTATGATACCTCTAGAGAAAACTAGGAGAGACTTTGTCAGAGATGAAACACCCCTCAAAGCTTGTAAACTCAAATTTATTATGATAAATGGTATTTCAAACATGTTACCACTCTCATTAATATCTGTGAGAACTAATAGCTATAACTGTATCGAATAAATCATTTAGTAGTCCTTAGCTAAAACTAAACTGTTTTCTGAATATCAGATTTTGGATTAATGTGTGTACTTTCAAAGTATGATAATCTGAAAGTTATCAAATCACCTATTGCACGTCGTTGGCTTGGAAAGTCGCTTTCGATAAACAGCTTAAAGATTTTCTGAGTCAGAAAAAACTGCCATTAACAGCAGCAAGAGCTCTACGGAAACCTGAACATCAACAGTGTATCTTCATCGTAATCTTTGTTGCACATGGATGTATGGGCTATCCCAGAAGTGTTGCGACATTTTCGAGGGGCTGCACAAGTAGGGCTGCACAAGGACTCTTGAGGAAAAGCGAGAAGAGGAGCAGGAGTGGGGAAAAGTCATCCAGCGACAGCCGCTAGGCCACCCCTTCTGCAGCAAACGTGACTTTGTACGGTCACTCACCATAGTCGAATATTCACCAAACGTTGTTTTTTAGACAGTGGTCGCGATTAATTGCCACGAGCGCCACGGTGAAGATGGTGGTACCTGCCTCTGCCCTCCGTCAGGCACTTTATTGTGAATAACAGAGTAATCACGTAGATGTAGAGCTGTTGCGTAAAAAGGCCTTATGTCCATTGGATCTAATGCTTTGCGCATAATCATTGATGGACGCCAGTTCCACATACGGGTTTTCATTCAAAGCCTATTTTTCTCCTGGCCTCCCCCAGAGGTTACGAGGCCTGTCTACGCAGCAGCTAGCTCCATCTTCTCCATTCGCGATAGTGGAAATGAGTCGCGATCACTGAATAACAAACAGCATGGCAAGACGTTTCGATTACTGCCTGTCTCCATGCAAGTCACATTTTGTGTTGAAGGTGTCGCATAGTGGATGGTGTCGGTGCCTGTAAGTTCGATGCTCTGTAGCGTCGTTGGATGACTTTACCAGACACGGTTTCCTATCGTCAATTTGTTGCGCAAGACACTCTAAACAACCTCTCGAAGTTTGCTGCAAGATTCACGTCATTTGGCACAAAGTGACATCAAAGACGTTCATAAGCAGCTAATTGTACACATGTATCAACTAAAAATAGCATACTGACCCGTTTTATTCTGATAAGGACCTCTATCCAAAACTAACCAAGCAACGATTTCGTACTGGATAGATAGATGACTAGACGTACGTTTGCACCGGACTACAATCCAGCAACTGCTGTCACTATTATTCAACCACAAAAGATGTTAAGCACTGATTCATTTGCAAGTAACAAAGTGTTCGCAACTGTAAACTTGAAAGTGAGATAGTTTCGCGTTGAACTGGGACTTGTACCCTGCACCAACTCCATTTGTTAAGTAAGTTCAGTTATTTGTTAGATACATATCTTCTTCAGGAATAATGACATGTTTGGCCCTGAAATGAGGACACGAAATTTGCTTTCTCTTGGTACTGTAATCTGGCACTTGTAAGGTGTCAGGCAAAATCCAACACCTTCAATGAAAACCCTGACATGATAAGCAAATCCAGTAGTACATCACATAGCTCCGAATAAATCGTGACATTAAATTGACCAAAGTAATACGAGTAACGAGTGAGCAAATGGAATACCACAGACAAACACAAGAATGCCTAAATGCATGTCGTACCTTCCCACCATGAGACCGACGAAGTTTGGAGGGGAGAAACGAGAACAGAAGCCGAGAGCAGAACCGTGTTAAGCTAGAAGGCACTGCGATAAGGGACGGACTGGACACCCACATCGGCAGCCTACCGCTAGGACAACCACCCACACATTTTAGCGTGAGACTTTTTCGCGTGTCTGTTACATTAGGACCACCCTCCAGCCCATGTTAAAAGCTAGAGCCCTCCAGAAAAACAGTATAGATCTTACAATAACACAAAAAGGGCCACTACCACTCGCTTGTTTTTGCGTGAGACTCTTTCGCGTCTCTTTTACATTAGGACCACCCCCCCCAGCCCATGTTAAAAGATAGAGCCCTCCAGAAGAACAGTATAGATCTTACGATAACGCTAAAAGGACCACACCAGCTGCAGGTTTTAGCGTTACGTCGCAAACTTTAAAAACATTGCCCCACCACAAAAAGTATAACGTTTCTCATTGGATAGACAGAATTCTTGTAGGCAGAGCTTAAGGTTAACATTGAGACCCTGATTGGTCAGATGAAAACACAGCCAGATAGTTTTTTTAAAACCAACTTCGGTAAATTGTAGTAAGGAGAAGTTAGGAGAGAGTTGTTTCCGAGACGGCGAGCTGGATGGCTGCTGAGCCAGCCGCCGCCCCCCTGACGAACACCGATTAGGTAGTGAACGCACGCGAATCCGTATTTTTGAGCGCATAGGGCTTCACTCAGAACTGCAGAAGTATCATCTGTTACACCCCCTTTTTGCGTAATACTAGTGTCGATCGTAAATTAAAACTCATGGTGCTCACATTTGCCACTTGAAGTAAAAAATCTGAAACGCGATGATTTCTCTGTTATATAATTATTGAGAAGCCACATCAGCCACTGTAATTTACGACAAGTTAGATAAGTAATTAGGGATAATTGAGGATCATTGTAGACCATTTTTGATAGTTTTCTCTTTTGTGAAACTTACATTAAACCTAGATGTGATATGGTATAGGTCATCCTTCGATCGATTGTAGAACTTGGAAACCCATTCAGGGAATATTCGTTCACATTTTTGTTAAACGTAGTTGGTTTTTACCATCCTGTATCAAAACATTTCCTTTTATCAATAGCGCAATTTATAAACAATATTTTCTAGTAAGGCCTTGCAAGGTTGCAACCCACTCCCGATTAGTCTGACCTGCCGTACGTTTTGTACCAAAGAAGGTATACCGTTTGGCAACTACATTGACTGATTCTTTGAAATCTGCATCTAATGCAGCCAAAATTTCTTCCTAGAACAGAGTTCCTAGGCCGCGTCGGAGAAATAATTTGACTATCGCACGGTACGTGGTCACCCTTACTGAAGAAAGGAGAAAAGGCTACCGCTCATTACCTTGAATTCTGTAGGCGGCGAGATGGAATCCAAATTGGCGAGACCACTCCGTCCAGCTTTCAGTGCAGCATCAAAAGAGCGAAAAGGGGGTGCAACAGCGTGTTGTGGCTGCGTTAGCGGTGAAGCGGCGGCTGCCGCATCGTTTTGCATCGCACGTTGACCGTGGACGAGCTCTCCAAGGGCAACCAGTAAGGCCAGAGTCTGCTGATTCTGTAAGCGATAAAATTCGGACAGTACATCTGGAGATTGTGGCGAAGCCATTACACAAGTAAATCAGGGCAATATCGATAAAAACGCGGTTGTACCTCGTCGCCAATGTTGTGGTTGGCAGAAGAGCCAACACTGTGTTACTAAAGGAGGCCGAAATGCACGCGTTTAGCTCACGCAGGCTGGCGTGGGGTCTGGAACATGACAAGGGAATTAGAATTGAAAAAAACGGGCGTAGTTGGTGGAATACTTAACATTAATCCATTAATGACGAACGTCACTCTTGACATTACATGATTCACAGTATCAATAGTAACGGATAATGGCGCCTTGCTAGGTCGTAGCAAATAACGTAGCTGAAGGCTATGCTAACTATCGTCTCGGCAAATGAGAGCGTAGAAGTCAGTGAACCATCGCTAGCAAAGTCGGATGTACAAATGGAGCGAGTGCTAGGAAGTCTCTCTAGACCTGCCGTGTGGCGTGCTCGTTCTGCAATCATTGATAGTGGCGACACGCGATTCCGACGTATACTACCGGACCGTGGCCGATTTAAAGGCAACCACCTAGCAAGTGTGGTGTCTGGCGGTGACACCACACTAAGATCATTGATTATGTAGATAAATAACATGAAAAAACTATAGAGGATAAGTGAAAACATGTAGCAGATTGATAAATGTATGAATTGCAATAATGCTGCAAAGAATTACAAGGAAATAGAATTAAGAGTTAGAAGAGCAAAAATTGGTTCACAGGAAGTTTCAATCGGAATTTGTTGGTATGTATCTGCAAACACCTTTAACGCCTTAAGATACCAATCAAATGGTTCAAATAGATGTAAGCACTATGGGACTTAACATCTGAGGTCATCAGTCCCCTACACTTAGAACTGCTTAAACCTAACTAACTTAAGGACAACACAAACATCCATGCCCGAGGCAGGATTCGAAACTGCGACCGTAGCAGCAGCGCGGTTACGGACTGAAGCTCCTAGAACCGCTCGGCAACAGCGGCCGGCAAGATAACAATTGTTAACTCGTAGGCTGACACAATAAATAACGAAATAGAAGGGATGATATACTGTGTTGTTTTAATTAAACTTTCGTTAATTGAGTCAGTCTAGACGGAAAACTACTTATCGTATGGTTACCTAATTATATAGAAACGATGCTCGGATGCGTTGCTCGTAGTTTAGTGTCACGACCTGCCGTCAGAGACCGGTACAGGCAAGGCGAGGTGTGGCTGAGGCACAAGCATCCGTGTGCATTACAGTCGCAGACAGCCAACATGGGTCTCGAAAACGTGAGCAGACCTTTACGCATAAAGCTGTTGTACGAAAGCAACAGATATGGCACTGGTGCTCTTCGCGAGTACCTTCGCTTTAAAGGAACACTGAAAGGTACTCTTCTAGCACTGAGCTTGAAGAGCATGATACAGATGTTGGAATTAACTGATGATTTGGGAATTGATCCTGCGAGAGACCGACGGCCGATTGCGCCAAAAACTGCTGAATAGTTTACTGTTTCCACAGATAAAAAGCTGGACGCAATTTGCGATTTTCAAGTATTGTATAAGTTTTGTCACAACAACTGAGGATTCCATCCTGCCTCAGATGTTTCGGGCAGCACTAGAGAAACTTCTAGTGGACTTCCAGGCGGTTGTGGATGAAAATGGTGGTCACCCTGGGCAACATTAGTTACTAGAAGTCAACATATTACGCAGTTAACAAAATATACTCTCAAGTGAAAGTTAAAATGTGTTTGAGTAGTTCATTCATTATGTCTCTTCGGCATGTCCTTACAAATGTTTCCACAAATTTTCACTGTCCCACGATCACTAGTTTCACTTACGTGTCCTCTCAGGTACGTGGCCACCCTGTACTAGCTCATGTGCTAATTGGCAGCTGTAAAAAAATTGGATAGTTTGCAGCGATACGGTTAAATACATGCACTAGCGCTTAACACTGTTAGTAGTTATTTAATCCATGCGAAAGGAATCAGGGGTAAAGTTCGCAACAGCTGAAAGCGTTAAGTCTTTCCATTTTGGCTGCTTTACTCCTAAATAAATTCGTCTATTACTTCGTCATGACTTTCTGTCTTCGGTCTTAGGTTATTTTCAAGCGACACTACTTAAAAACAATTTGTGTTTCAAGGCAATTTAACGATGGGCGTCACCAGTTGATAGCGTGAAATTGTTAGTGACCAAGAATCCAAAAGGATCGCAGTTACAGATGATCCGAATATTCCAACTGATTTTCACTTTTGCAATAGCATATTCGTACGTCGTATTAGTACACCATCCTCTATCATCACGCTGTGAACCATACAATTTTAATGCCACGACAAGTTCTCTATCGTCTGGGATTCGAATTTTTTATACAATTAATATTTATACTTTCAGTTATGCTTCTCATATTAGTTACTGGAACCTAAACGTCGCACGCCCTGCTTTAGGGTACATTGTGAATCTAATTAGATTAAATTGCATTAAATATTTTTTCACCATCCCTGATAATCGAAACTGTCGTCACAGAAACCATTCACCGTCAAACTATGACTTCAGATTTGAATGATAACTGTTAATGCTTAAATAAGAATTTTCTCATGAAGTAATAACTAATCATTTTTGTAAATAGATCTTCAGGCATCAGTAAACATATACACACTGAATGAGTTTTTACGCATCACAAAGTTTTATTTCTTGTTCGCTGAATATACACTACTGGCCAAGTGTAATAACACTAATTAACACGTGTAAAATCAAGCAAGACTAAAGACGTTCTAAATATAACTGATCACTTATTTTGGAACAAAAAACCTTTTCATTTATTTGCATTTTTGTTGCAATAGTCAACAGCGCCGCCGTGACAACGCTCGAAGCATCTCTGTGCGAAGCATGGCCGTCATGTCTGCTGCATGTTGGCCCACCATCTCGAGGCCAGCAGGACAACACGAGACAACAATAAGAAACAATCATATTTTGCAGCGTTTGTAAAATATGTTTAATGTACTAAAGTTGTTAATAATTTACGGAACAATAGAACCTAATCTACTGTACCGTGCATCGTTTGTCAAACAAAATTCATAGTGATACAGCTTCTAAGTTCAACCATTACAACGTCACAAGCCACAACCACTTTATCAGTGACGTCATCATGATCCCGCAGCAAGCCTCGCACACCATACCTATGGTGACATTCACAATCCAACAAGCCGCACCTCATTTTTTGGAACAACAGTGGGCATTAAAACGAAACGACTGATCACAATTTAGTATTTTAGCACCCATTAAAATGTCGCCCCCATAGTCCATTGGTTCAAATGGCTGTGAGCACTTAACATCTATGGTCATCAGTCCCCTAGAACTTAGAACTACTTAAACCTCACTACACAACACCCACTCATCACGAGGTAGAGAAAATCCCTGACCCCGCCGGGAATCGAACGCAGGAACCCGGGCGCGAAAAGCTCCCATAGTCGCCATTTTGACCATGCTGAAATGTATCCCAACAATGTGAATATTTTGCACAATATTCAGAAGTTTTTACCCTAAACGTTCTCTAAAATATGAAACACTCACCCACATAACTCCGAAAGTGTGATTGTATCTGAAACGATTGTGGGACAAATGTTGTATGGGACAACAGGGGGCCCTAATTCTAGAGGCACCAAGACGCCAAGGCCGCTCCATAGGCTAAATCCACTCTCTTAATGTAGCCAAGTGCCTCGTCATCATAAATAACACATCAGCTGCCTCAAGGTCACACTACACTTAGTGCGTAACCATGCGTTAAAAGCGTACACAAGTGACTTTTTTTTGTTAAGATAAGGAATTAGGAAAGGAGACAAGGAATTTTTGCTGCCTGTAATATATATATATATATATATATATATATATATATATATATATATATATATATATATATATATATATATAAAGTTAAGCAATTAGGAAAGGAGATAATGAATTTTTACTGTCAATAATGCAAAATACAGTCACCAGTAATCTTTATTTTACATTTGTTATTGCCTACTTTGGCTCAAATAAAGATGTATTCGTCAGCATTCAGCCACTTCTTTCTTCTTATAAACAAAGTTAAGGGCTTGTCTAGAACCACTGTACCATAGGGAACCTTAGCCAGTAGGCCTGTACTCCCCGCTATACCCCAAGTCTTCCGAGCCAAAAAGTTTGCATCAGGAAAAGCTTCAAGGCAACCACAGTCTGCATGCTTACTCTATAAAACAGCGAAGGCCAACCATGTACAGCCTCCATAGACAGCTTGTACATCACTCATGAACTGCATTCTTAGTACGCGAAAGACTTTGGACCACCAATAAGCAGCTGCTTATTGAATTGGCCAGCAACGTCAATGTCAATTGCTTTCGATGACTTGTACACAGTAACACTGGCCGCCAACGGCGACGATAACCACGTTGCACAGGTGTTGCAGTGGTTTTTTGTTGTTATGTGGGGTCGTGTCAGTGATATGAAGGTCAACTATGTTTTTTTTTAAACGGGATGCTATAGTTTGGTGATTATTCTCCGATAGCGGCTATCGAAACTAATCCAATGTTGTGCACCAGTAAGGTCTTTTAAGGTCAACGAAGGTCATAAAGGTGGCATGAACTTTCATTTACAGAAGTGTTCGAAGTGAGGACCATTGACATCAATGTAGTGGTGCAATCTTCCTATCACGGATTGAGTGGCATTCCTTATCATTTCGGCACTTAGGGAGGAAGCACATGCTCTGACACTTGTCTCTTATATCGTGCAAATAGTAATTGTTCCCCGAATACGGCGTATCCATCCAATGTGCCATTGACATGTAAATGGCGACACTTTCGCAATACAACACTAATAGGAATGGTAAGACTAGTATCGTCGAATCAGGCGAATGTGAATGATGTATTTCTTAGAAGAACAAGTGGATATGTTTCTCAATTATGGAGAAAGGCAACGGTATTCAGTGAGAGCTAGAGACTTATTCGCTGAAAGATGTCCTAAAGGTACTCACCCTACATGTCGTACATTTAAATATGTATATGATAATTTACGAACAAGTGAGTCTTTAACGCATCGGAAACATATCCGGGAAAAGAAAGTTAGTAACGAGGGAACAGAAATTGGTATTCTTGCCACTGTGGTTCGAGATCCTTCTGTTATTTCGCATCATATCCCAAGGGAATCTGGCATAAGTAGTGTTGTTCGTGTTCTGCATCGTCATAAATATCATCCTTACCATATCAATCTCCACCAAGAATTAACTGGTACAGGCTCCATAGGTCGCATTGAATTCTGCCGATGGGTTCAACTTCAGAGTCAGAGACATGGCACCTTTTTAATTTGATTTTATTTACTAACGAGGCTACATTCATGAGCCATGAAAATGTTAATTTGCATGACATGTATTAGTGAGCAACTGAAAATCCATATTGGCTGCCACAAGTTACACACCAAAAACCGTGGTCGGAGAAAGTATAGTGTGGAGGACAGAATTATTGGCCCCTATTTTATCGAAGGAAATCTTAATGGTAGGAAGTACACCACATCCCTGAAAGAAGCATTAGGTCTGATATTGGGATAAATACCTATAGGAACAAGGAACAGAATGTGGTATCAATACGATGGGTGTGCGGTACATTTTTCGCTGATGGCTAGAAATGAGTTGCAGAGACAATTCCCAAATCGTTCGATTGGACATGGAGATGTGTCATCACCGGCTCATCCAAAAACATTGTTTATAAAGACATTGCAACTTTACCTGAAGATATGTGAGAGAGAATTGTCAGCACATGTAGTTCGATAAGTGAGAATGTGTCAATCCATGACAAGAAGATTGCAGCACTTCATTGATACCAATGGGCATCACTTCGAAGACCTTTTGTAAATTGAAGTTCATGTCATCCTTTTGACCTTCTTTAACCTTCAAAGACCTTAGTGTTATACATCATTGGATTCGTCTCGATAGCTGCTGTCAGAAAATAAGTACCAAACTATAGCATCCCATTTAAAAAAAAGTAAAGTTGATCTTTATATCTTTGGAACCACCCCACCTAACAACAAAAAACCACCGTCATATTATTGACCTGTTGTCCCATGCAACTTTTGTCCGACACGCTCTTCAGCTCCTATCATACGTTCAGAGTTATTCTTGGTGGCAATAGTTAGTGACTCAGTCTGTATATACAAGATGTTCCATTGCTTGTGACTGGGTCAAATATCTTACGAAATTAGCATCAATGGAAAAAATAAACACAATTCTGTACGAGTGCGAAGAGGGAAAACTGATGAAGCGATGGATGCCCACTAGCTGACTCTGCCGTAGGTAAAATTCATAGAAACTGCATTGTTTTAAATAGGTAGCCCCATTTTTATTATATATTCGTATAGTACATAAATAAAAATGAATGTTTGATTTGGAACGTTTGTTTCGCTTTGTTATTACAACACTTATAATATGCCTCACCCATTTAGACGCACAGTTGGTAACAATGTGATTTTTAAATTAAAACACAAAAACTAGCTGCGTTTGGACTTTATTTGTGTTGTACCAATGTGATACATTTACTTTCGTGACCTTATCATAAATTACGGGAACGCATGCTGTTACTGCGTGAGTAATTGTAAAAACCTCATTAATGTAATAAAGGCTCAAAATGATGTTTCCTCAACTTCAATGCATTTAGAAATACGCGTAACGAAATTCCTCTCAACAGCGAGTAGATCGCCATCAGTCGTAGATGCATTGACAATACGTTGACGCATGTTTCCAGGCGTCGACGGTGAACCGCAAGAACAAGTATCTTTCAGTTTTCTTCAAAGAAAGAAGTCCAGGGACGTAAGGCCCGGCGAACGTGCAGGCCATGGTATGGTGCTTCTACGATCAATCCACCTGTCGTTAAATATTCTATTTAATACCACTTCGACACACGAATGTTATGTGCCGAACATCCATCGTGTTGAAAGTCCATCTGAAACGTCCCCTTAGAAAAATTATACATGACTGTGCTTAAACCGACACACAATATTTTTTGCGCAACGCAATCTGACTTTCAAAGATCCCTACAAAAGAATGGCCCTGACTAACATTAACCAATACGTTTCACATATCACTTACCTCACAAAAATCGCGGTTACTCGAACTACTGCAATACATCGAGCACCACTACTGCCAGCTAAATAAAAGATTCAAACTACGGAAGGCACTAACTACTGATAGGTATAGTTAGCAAATGAAAGATTTTAATAGAGAACAAACAATGTATTTACCTTAATATCATGAAAAGTCATAATATATATAGCAGTTCATGACATCCAGTCTAACAAATTTCAAAACTCCGCCATCTCTCTCCCCACATCCACCACTGCTGGCGGCTCAGCTCCAACTGCGCAACGCTACGCGCTGTTCACATCCAGCTGCCGCTGCCCAAGACTACAATGGCATACAACAATGCAAACCAGCCACAGACTGCACACAGCACAGCCAGTGATTTTCCTACAGAGTGCTACGTGGCGTTACCAATAAAAAAACCTAAACAACCTACTTACATAACCCCCATGCTCCCCACAAAAAATGTTACAAATTGTTTTGGGCAGTGGCCAATAATGATTTGATAAAATTTTTTCATAATTACAATAACAAAGATATCAAATGAATATACATATTGATACAATGTTGGCCAAAAGCTAAATTTTTCTCACAGTCCATAAAGACAGTCCTGATCGTTCATGACAGTAGAATTGCAGTATTTTTCTCAAAGTCTGAGCAATAAAAGAAATTGCACATGGAAGTAGTGGATTTCTAAGCAGTCTTGAGGAAGTATTGTTGTCCTTCCAACGGAAAGACAATGCTGACTCTTGACATGCAGACAGGTAATGGGTCACAACAGAGCAAACCCACAGCAGAGTCAGTCGAAGTTGAAGACTATTGGTAAGTAGGTCATCACAGAGCAGACCCACTGTAGTCCTGGTAGAGATTAGGGTATTGGTGGGCCACCAGAGGTGCAGACCCACTGCAGTCCTTGTAGAAATAATGGTATTGGTGGGTCATCAAAGGTGCAGACCCACTGTAGACCTCGTAGAGACGGCCAGCAGCCATCTGTTGCGACTGTGCAGGTGCGCAATCACCATCAAAGAGTCTTGCAGATAATATAGCAAGTCCATAACCACCACTTGTGCACTCACAAAGCTTTTGGAATTGTCCTTAGAACCACCACTGCTGTTATCCAGTCCCTTGCTGAATTATTAACACACATGCAGACACCAACAGTCCCTACTTCTCACATCTGGTCCATATACTATGACCGACAGAAACGTGTGCAGTGAAATGTAACTTACAGGTTATTTAATTTGATGAACATGTGTCAATTACAATTTTATAAGATAAGAACATAATAACAAAGGTACAAAATACATCATTAAAGAACATAACAATATATATAACATTTGTAATAAAACAGGCTTTACAAAAGAATAGAAATAAACATGTACATCAGTGTTACAAGAATTATGACAGAAGTACATACATAAAAGATGAGAATAACTTTTGAAACATCAACTTCACACATGAGCATTAGAACAAAACAGAATAAATAATGTGTAAACATCTTTACCAAGTAAATAACATGTTATTAATGCAAATTATATTTGAGGATAGCAGTATTCCTCATCATAGTGAATGTAGCTTAGTATTAGAAGAGAAAAAATTCTATGAAACAGTACACAGAGACAGGAAGAAAACAAATACATTAGGGTACACAAACACATAGTGGGATAACACAAAATGAAAGGACAGGGTTTGTTTTCAGTGTAACATTTGATACTGCAGTCCAACCCAAAACTTCATTCCATAGATCGTCCCTCTTATTTCAACATTTGCTCCAGCCAAAAAAAATTCCTATCCAAGCATGCTTTCTGTATTCTGTTCACATCCTCTTTCAAAAATAGTTTTTCTCCACTGTACACTACTTTTTTGGCCAAACCATTTTCTTATAGCTCCTCAATGCTTTTCTTCCAATTCATCATAGTTAGTTTCTTATATAGTCTACCCCCTCTTAAGCTAACTTAAACCTACTGAGCGCAGATACTAAACTAAGGGACGACGCAATGCAGCAGCACAAAACAATTAATACAAACAGCAATGACAAAAAAATGCAAGTAAGCAAAGCAAGCAGCAATAAATGTAATAACTTATACCTAAACATGACAAACCCACAAGCAGAAAAAAATATTACACTAAAGACAACAATGTAGAAAAGGGAAATGTCTATTCACATCTTAATGTCTATGTAATTAAAGTGGTGCACCACAACTTATTCTACGAGAAATATTACCAAGTAGTTGAAAAGAAAATTATGTATGCAAGTCCTGTGAAGGGAAATGTCTTTTTGTGATCCTTCGTTTTTTTTAAGTACATCATAAAGTTATTATTTACTGGATCTGTAGGCATAAAATATCTATATTAGTACATCTATAAAATTTTATTTTAACCAATGCTGCAGTGCAGTTAGAAATTATGTATTATCCAAAATAGACAAAGCAAGGCGTGAAACGTCATTCACTAGCGATATGGCGTTTCATAGTGCAGTAAAAAATGTTTCAATTAGCAAGACAATAGGCGTGAAATGTTACTCATCGTTTTGTTAGGCATTTTAGTAAATATCATAAATTAAGAGCTCCACAGTATAATCATATGTTTTCAAGTTTGAGCGTGTCGTATTTGCAATGCTTTCTACAAAGGAATGTCAAAAGCGAGGTTAATGGGCTCCTTTTTTCTCCACCTTTGCCTCTGAAAGGCACACACTAATGACTTTTTCTCAAGGCGGCTGGCATATCTGGCCGCTCACAACGCATTATGTCACGGTCACTTCCCTTTCTTACCGAAATATTTAACAGGTCAAGAATTTGCGTTACACATCTGTAGAAACAAAGTCCTATTTATATAACAGTGTCCAATTGTAATACATTCACGCATTTACATACATTTCATAACTCTTAAAGTACGATTCTTGGTTTCCAACAACCTTTTTCACAAACCAGAGTCGCTAACCACTACTCTTTATTCCTTACCTTATTCGTCAACACTTCTTCAATATTTCATCGTAACAGATACGTAGCATAATCAAATAACTCATATAGCATCAACTTAAACATAACAGCATAATTCACATCGTCGTCGTAATAATAACATCATAACATCTCAGTCAAATCTCAAAAACCTCATAGCTTTCTGCAATAATTTCAAAACCTAAAAAAAATTCTCTGCTCATGTCAAAAGTGCATCTACCTCAAACGTACTTTAAAAATCATGATCTCATACCAAATGTGTCATTCAAAGCTCTCATAGTATCACAATGGTTCCGAAAAAATATGACCAGTTCACAAAGTACAGACAAAATTAATTTCGTAAGTGTGAAAGTTATCCAACGGTGTAATTACGTAAACATCTGTCACTGACGTAGAAAAAAAATTATTTCTCTGTTAAATAATCAGATACCTGTGTATTTCTGTGTCAGAGAAATATGGTACCGATGTGTAAAATTCTATATGCAAATACCATATTAGCTAAGGCACCTTGTGCTTGCCAAACACATGATACGCAAAGTAAGTGTGTACCCCCCTGAGGATTAATGTAATTATATCCTCAGGTGTTGCAGATTACAGCAATGGAATGAAATGTATCACGGAAAACCTTTGAATCATTGTACTTCAAATATCTTTACAAATAAATGTTTTAAGTACAAAATTAATCACTCAAATACGTGTACTGTAGCGCTAAACTGTGCGTCTTGTTGTAAGATAATCTCTGTGGAAGTGTCGTAGTTATCGTCCTCTGAAAGCTAAGTTCTGCAGAAGTCAATGTACTTACCTCATGATAAACAAAAGTGAAGTGCTATGCATATAGATATCGTAGTTATTAGGAAACCTTATCATGATCAAGAAAATACTATAATGTAATGTGTTGTTGCGCTACGGAAAAGGCTGTCTCATTGTAGCTATACCACAAAAGTTACTAGTAAAACATATTTTACTTTCCAGAATAATACAGAAAAACTGTGCAGATATAAAACAGATACACCGCAAAAGCAACATTGTAAATTGTCACTCATTAGTAGCGTGGTGATATAATTGTGTAGCTGTCACATAAACTAACCACTGTGTCATCTGGTATCTCACAGAAAGTACTTTAAATCTAGAGTGTATTTTCAAGTAAACCAAAATGTTGCATTAAAATTTCATTACCAATGTATTTACCTTAATATCATCAAAAGTCATAATATATATAGCAGTTCATGACATCCAGTCTAACAAATTTCAAAACTCCGCCATCTCTCTCCCCAAAATCCACCACTGCTGGCGGCTCACCTCCAAATGCGCAACGCTACGCGCTGTTCACATCCAGCTGCCGCTGCCCAACACAACAATGGCAGACAACAATGCGAATCAGCCACAGACTGCACACAGCACAGCCAGTGATTTTCCTACAGAGTGCTACGTGGCGTTACCAATAAAAAAACCAGAGCATCCTACTTACACATCGCCATTCTGTCTTGAGGTGAAACATCTTGTAGTAGAATCGGTACGACACTGATTAAGGAATCGTCTTACATTGCACCATTTTGATTGCCATCAACAAGATAAGGGCCAATTAGATGTCCACACCACACATGAACCCGCCAGGGTCGCTGATGATCAACTTGCTGTAGCCATTGTGTAATTTCCGTTGCCCGAAAGTGCATATTATGGCGGTTTACGTTACCTCTGTTTGTGAATGACGCTTCGTCACTAAATAGAACTCTTCAGAAGAACCTGTTTCCGTCTTGTAATTTATTAATGCCCAGCGGCAAACTTTTATGCGACGCTCAAAATCATTGCCATGCAATTCCTGGTGCATAGAAATATGTAAGGGAGAAATGTATGATAATGTAGAATTCTCAAAACCGAGGTTTTTAAAATTCCCGATTCCCCCTCAATTTGTGTGCTACTGATATGCTGATTAGCCTCAACTACAGCTAAAACACCTATTTGGGCGTCTTCATTTGTTGCAGTTTTTGGTTGTGTCTTCTTCTTTGGCTGAACACTTCTGATTTCATTAAATACATTAACTATTCGAAGGAAGGTCTGGACTCTTGGATGCTGTCGGTCAGGAAAAAAATCAACATACATAGCACAAACTTGTTGGGCATTTTCATTACAATAGCCATAAATAAACGCCATATCTACCTTTCCTGCAACTGTTAAACCTTCCATTTTAACCAGATTATGTCTTCTGCATAAATATTATGACTTGACAAGGTTTCTTTTTTTTCCTTTATTGAGTTTCGAGTCTCCTCGGAGTGGGCAGGCAGGCAGCAGCTTAGTACGCAGCTCTTCAGCATACAGAATTTGTAAAAGATAAGAATAAGATAATAGGAGAACAAAGCAGGCGTAAAAAATTGACTTACTTATATTGTAAAATGATTGAAAATTGTGGGAATGAAAACATAATACAAATTGTTGGGTAGCTAATAAAATACATAGGAAGCAGACAGGTAAAACAGAAGACAGGGAATTTAAAAAAAAAACACGCCGACAGTCTGGTTTCTGTTCGCAAGAGATATAAAAACCACACCCAGATTCCCGTTTGCAACACTTCTGAAAAGATGCACAGCACTTAAGACTCACTTGAAACGCTGTGCTAAAACGTTGACACGAAGATGACACACCACAGCCAAGAGCAGATGGAGGGACCAGGACAGATGAGGGGAAAAAGAAAGGGGGGAGGAGAGGAGAAACGAAGTGGGAGGGGGGGACAAGGGAGGGACTCATAAGAGGGGGCCGGGCAGACACGAGGGGGGAAAGGCAGAGGAAGGGAATGCAAATGGACTCGGGGGTGAGAAGGGAGGCAGGGTAGGCAGGGAAAAAGCAGGATGGGTTTATCTCTTTACCTATTTTAAAAAATGCTGTTTCTATCAATTTGACCTATGGCAGGGTCATCTAGTGGGCCATCCATAGCCCCACCTGTTTTCCCCTGTCAAAACTCGAACAGATTTGTTCTTTTCATTCTTTCGTTTGATGCTAATTTCCCAAGATATTTTGCCCACTCACTATCAGTGGACCTCACTGTTTATAGCAACGAAAATAGCTCTGGGGCACACATCATCTGGAGTACACATACCTCTTTGTACTCCTCGAAGTATGTGTCTCAGCGCTACTTTCATTCCGAGACACATGTGGCTAACAAATAACGTGCTAAAGAGACATTTCATATTTAGGTTAAATCAGATAATGTAGCAAATCTACAATGACTAAGCTTATAAAGGTGGAAACATATTTTAGCTAACATACTACTCTAAGCCGGTGAGCGCACAAACAGCTAGGCAGACTGAATTACACCAGGTACTGGAAGAATCTAATTAATTCCCTCACTTAGGCCTACAATCAGTGTAAAACACAGTGCTCTCTAAAATTAAATATTTACATGTCTACATTGTTCTGAGATTTTTGTGAAGTATTATAATAGTATCTCCAACTCTAGCATACGGGAAAGGTGTTGACATTTCAATCTGAGAAAATGTTCCTGTAGCTTTTGTACGTTTTTCAGTAATGCTTCATCTTAGCGAGTACCTTCATATGTGGGGAGCAAAGATAATGCATCGTGTTCTGCACTATAAAATATAATCGATGTTATTATTAGGCTAATGTTGCTTTTTACTTTCATTTGAACTAAACATACTATCCAGATCTATTAAGTATCCACTATAACAGCAAAATCTAATAAAAGAACCGGACATAATACGTGCCTTCCAACATAACATTCCCAAAAGGCAAATGAACTTGTGAAACACGATTTTAGAAAAGAAGCAAGAAGCTGTTTTTACGAGATCCTTGTTGCACTGCATCATGTTGTTGTTGTTGTCTTCAGTCCTGAGACTGGTTTGATGCAGCTCTCCATGCTACTCTATCCTGTGCAAGCTGCTTCATCTCCCAGTACCTACTGCAACCTACATCCTTCTGAATCTACTTAGTGTACTCATCTCTCGGTCTCCCTCTACGATTTTTACCCTCCACGCTGCCCTCCAATGCTAAATTTGTGATCCCTTGATGCCTCAAAACATGTCCTACCAACCGATCCCTTCTTCTAGTCAAGTTGTGCCACAAACTTCTCTTCTCCCCAATCCTATTCAATACCTCCTCATTAGTTACGTGATCTATCCACCTTATCTTCAGTATTTTTCTGTAGCACCACATTTCGAAAGCTTCTATTCTCTTCTTGTCCAAACTAGTTATCGTCCATGTTTCACTTCCATACATGGCTACACTCCAAACAAATACTTTCAGAAACGACTTCCTGATACATAAATCTATATTCGATGTTAACAAGTTTCTCTTCTTCAGAAATGCTTTCCTTGCCATTGCCAGTCTACATTTTATATCCTCTCTACTTCGACCATCATCAGTTATTTTACTTCCTAAATAGCAAAACTCCTTTACTACTTTAAGTGTCTCATTTCCTAATCTAATTCCCTCAGCATCACCCGATTTAATTTGACTACATTCCATTATCCTCGTTTTGCTTTTGTTAATGTTCATCTTATATCCTCCTTTCAAGACACTGTCCATTCCGTTCAACTGCTCTTCCAAGTCCTTTGCCGTCTCTGACAGAATTACAATGTCATCGGCGAACCTCAAAGTTTTTACTTCGTCTCCATGAATTTTAATACCTACTCCAAATTTTTCTTTTGTTTCCTTTACTGCTTGCTCAATATACAGATTGAATAACATCGGGGAGAGGCTACAACCCTGGCTCACTCCTTTCCCAACCACTGCTTCCCTTTCATGCCCCTCGACTCTTATTACTGCCATCTGGTTTCTGTACAAATTATAAATAGCCTTTCGCTCCCTGTATTTTACCCCTGCCACCTTTAGAATTTGAAAAAGAGTATTCCAGTCAACATTGTCAAAAGCTTTCTCTAAGTCTACAAATGCTAGAAACGTAGGTTTGCCTTTTCTTAATCTTTCTTCTAAGATAAGTCGTAAGGTCAGTATTGCCTCACGTGTTCCAACATTTCGACGGAATCCAAACTGATCCTCCCCGAGGTCTGCATCTACCAGTTTTTCCATTCGTTTGTAAAGAATTCGCGTTAGTATTTTGCAGCCGTGGCTTATTAAACTGATAGTCCGGTAATTTTCACATCTGTCAGCACCTGCTTTCTTTGGGATTGGAATTATTATATTCTTCTTGAAGTCTGAGGGTATTTCGCCTGTCTCATACATATTGCTCACCAGCTGGTAGAGTTTTGTCATGACTGGCTCTCCCAAGGCCGTCAGTAGTTCTAATGGAATGTTGTCTACTCCGGGGCCTTGTTTCGACTCAGGTCTTTCAGTGCTCTGTCAAACTCTTCACGCAGTATCGTATCTCCATTTCGTCTTCATCTACATCCTCTTCTATTTCCATAATATTGTCCTCAAGTACATCGCCCTTGTATAAACCTTCTATATACTCCTTCCACCTTTCTGCCTTCCCTTCTTTGCTTAGAACTGGGCTGCCATCTGAGCTCTTGATATTCATACACGTGGTTCTCTTCTCTCCAAAGGTCTCTTTAATTTACTGTAGGCAGTATCTACCTTACCCCTAGTGAGATAAGCTTCTACATCCTTACATTTGTCCTCTAGCCATCCCTGTTTAGCCATTTTGCACTTCCTGTCGATCTCATTTTTGAGACGTTTGTATTCCTTTTTGCCTGCTTCATTTACTGCATTTTTATATTTTCTCCTTTCATCAATTAAATTCAATATTTCTTCTGTTACCCAAGGATTTCTAGCAGCCCTCATCTTTGTACCTACTTTATCCTCTGCTGCCTTCACTACTACATCCCTCAGAGCTACCCATTCTTCTTCTACTGTATTTCTTTCCCCTATTCCTGTCAATTGTTCCCTTATGCTCTCTCTGAAACTCTGTACAACCTCTGGTTCTTTCAGTTTATCCAGGTCCCATCTCCTTAATTTCCCACATTTTTGCAGTTTCTTCAGTTTTACTCTACAGGTCATAACCAATAGATTGTGGTCAGAGTCCACATCTGCCCCTGGAAATGTCTTACAACTTAAAACCTGGTTCCTAAATCTCTGTCTTACCATTATATAATCTATCTGATACCTTTTAGTATCTCCAGGGTTCTTCCACGTATATAACCTTCTTTCATGATTCTTAAACCAAGTGTTAGCTATGATTAAGTTGTGCTCTGTGCAAAATTCTACTAGGTGGCTTCCTCTTTCATTTCTTAGCCCCAATCCATATTCTCCTACTATGTTTCCTTCTCTCCCTTTTCCTACACTCGAATTCCAGTCACCCATTACTATTAAATTTTCGTCTCCCTTCACTATCTGAATGATTTCTTTTATTTCATCGTACATTTCTTCAATTTCTTCATCATCTGCAGAGCTAGTTGGCATATAAACTTGTACTACTGTAGTAGGTGTGGGCTTCGTATCTATCTTGGCCACTATAATGCGTTCACTATGCTGTTTGTAGTAGCTTACCCGCATTCCTATTTTCCTATTCATTATTAAACCTACTCCTGCATTACCCCTATTTGATTTTGTGTTTATAACCCTGTAGTCACCTGACCAGAAGTCTTGTTCCTCCTGCCACCGAACTTCACTAATTCCCACTATATCTAACTTTAACCTATCCATTTCCCTTTTTAAATTTTCTAACCTATCTGCCCGATTAAGGGATCTGACATTCCACGCTCCGATCCGTAGAACGCCAGTTTTCTTTCTCCTGATAACGACATCCTCCTGAGTAGTCCCCGCCCGGAGATCCGAATGGGGGACTATTTTACCTCCGGAATATTTTACCCAAGAGGATGCCATCATCATTTAATCATACAGTAAAGCTGCATGTCCTCGGGAAAAATTACGGCTGTAGTTTCCCCTTGCTTTCAGCCGTTCGCAGTACCAGCACAGCAAGGCCGTTTTGGTTAATGTTGCAAGGCCAGATCAGTCAATCATCCAGACTGTTGCCCCTGCAACTACTGAAAAGGCTGCTGCCCCTCTTCAGGAACCACACGTTTGTCTGGCCTCTCAACAGATACCCCTCCGTTGTGTTTGCACCTACGGTACGGCCATCTGTATCGCTGAGGCACGCAAGCCTCCCCACCAACGGCAAGGTCCATGGTTCATGGGGGTAGCACTGCATCATATAAACCATATATTTCTGAAGTACACAAAGAAAACTTCATAATACGAATTGTTTAGTCATCACAACGCTGCCAAAGGTAGTGATGATGGAAGAAATTTTTCCACGGCGTCTGGGATGCCGAACTAGCAGCTCAAGACAGTTTCTGGAAACGTGTTCAAATTTACTCCATAAGACTATGCGTACCATCTGCATAAATGCGCCCGCAAACGTCCCAGTCTACACTCGGTAGCTTAACCTGGCCCACAGCTAATACTGCATGATCTGGATATTATCCGGAAATTAACTTGAGTTTACGCAGACCTATTACACACATTCAGTTTCGACTCAACAGACATAATAGTTTTGTCAGCTCCTATGGCAACTAACCTGTCTTTTCTATTACTTCCAATGCTTCGTTCAGTATTTCAGAGCTTTCTTCTACGGGTTTCAACCAACACTCTGTATGAGATTAATATGAGCGTGAATACTTTCCTAAACGGCTTCGAAAAATTACTGATAAAATTTTGTCACTCGGGTCCTTAGTACATGTTCTGGTTTTGCTCTCTGCATGCAGATTGGCTAGCGTTCATCAAAGGACCTCAAATTTCTGCCTAGCCTAAAAGCAGTTAAACGAGGACTCTGCTCCGTGAGTAGCTGCTTCGTGCAGTGCATTTCTAACATATTCAGGGGGAATCCTACAATTTTCTGTCCCACAACGCAAGTCCAGAATTCTGCAGCAGTGACTGTTGTCTAAGGGGGTCTCTAATGTACCTAACATTGGAGCTCATGATAACTAGGAAACCTGTCGCCATGTGTGCCTGGTTGGACCATGCTGTACGAGCGGCCACCTGCCCCTCATGTGGAGAAAGGGCGAGGCCAGACGGCCAGTCTCCACATTGCTTCTCCACCTCTATTGCCTTGAACTTGGTACGAACCTCTACTCTACCTACAGTGAGGGTACAAACACCAAGTCGGGTACAGTGAAAGCTGCCTCGCCAGCAAAGTCTGTAGGCGAGACAACCGATACCTGAGAGATCCCATGCGACGTGCTAGATTCTCCGCCACTGCTCCGCCCGGAAGTAACAGCCTATCGATGAGTGACAGTGGCCAAAAGCGGCTTCGTTTATTCGTGACCGATCGGAGTGGCAACACGGTTTGAGGTGCCATGTCACAGACTGCGTCGACCGCGACCGCTGGAGGTACGATTCTTCGCTCGGGCGTGGGTGTTTGTGTTGTTCTTAGTATAATTTAGTTTAAGTAGTGTGTGTGTCTAGGGACCGATAACCTTAGCAGTTTGGTCCCTTAGGAATTCACACATATTTGAAATTTGTATTTCGTTGCCTGTTACCAGATTCTCCTGCGCCCGCTCAAGCATGCACACAACTACTAAGTTAAGAGTTAACTATAAAAGCACAAACACGAAGGTAAACATGTTCTGGTAAGGATTCCACCCCGCACAGCAGAACTCCAAAAGAGGACGAACAAGAATAGTGTAGGCAGTCTCTTTAGCATACCAACTGCATTTTCTTAGTGTTCTGCCAATAAAACGCATTCTTTGGTTCGCCTTTCTCAACAACCTATTCTGTGTGTTATTGCCAATTCAAGTTGTTCGCAACTGTATTTTAATAGGCAATTAGTTAAATTTACGGCCTTCATATTTGACTGATTTATCGTGTAACCGAATTTACACTTCAGATTTGCTTAGCGCGAGATTACATTACTTAAACACAAAAACACGCATGGAATTTAAGAATTACATTACGAAAACATAAAAAATCACGGAAAAATCTACATGTTCTACAAGCTGCTATGCTGCTGCGTCTCAGACAGAACTTGAGAACTGACTCCTAAATAAATTAGAGCAATAATAAAAGGCAATATGAAAAGTAAAAGGAGTACACAAAATCAGCAGTAAGACAGGTGAATGGAAAACACGGTTTCCTGGAGGATTCCGGAATAAATACAATGTTAGGGTGACCCCAAACCTGACCTTACTCATGCGCATTCTAGAGTATGGCTGCTTTTATTTTGTATATTTATCAACCAGTCGTGCCATCTGACGTAGAGGGAAGTCAGGGGCGTGTTGCTTCTGTCCTGTCAGCTCACCAAAGGGCGTACGGAAGTGTATCAAAGATTCTAGCGAGCGCAAATGTGTAAAGTTAGTCGCTGTTCTTACAACAAACTACTAGTAAGAACATTAACAGAAGAGGTATTCTAAGTAGATTTGCGGGACTTCTAGCGCTTTCATTGTACATCTCGCGTGCTTCTCTTCAGAATATGCAGTATTAAGAGAGTCAGGGGCATGTAGGATGGTATACAAAGGGAATTTGCCCGCCCGGTTGGCCGTGTGGTCTAACGCACGGCTTTCCGGGCGGGAAAGAGCGACGGTCCCAGTCACGAATCCGTCCGCCGAACTTGCGTCGAGGTCCGGTGAGCCAGCCGTCTGTGGATGGTTTTTAGGCTGTTTTCCATCTGAGCCGGCAAATGCGGGCTGGTTCCCCTTATTCCGCCTCAGCTACACAATGTCGGTGATTGCTAGACAAACAAGTTCTCCACGTACAAGTACACCACCATTACTCTACCACGCAAAAATAAGGGCTACACTCGTCTGCTGTGAGACGTTCCCTGGGGAGTCCACCGGGGGCTGAACCACGGAATAACCCTGGGTTCGGTGTGTTATGGCGGAGGGGTGAAGTGGACTGGGGTAGTCGTCGTGTGGTTGCGGACCACAGCGGCTGTGGCGGAGACGGCGCTCCACCATCGTTTCTAGCTACCTGGTTAACGTAACATAAGGGGTAATTTTCTTCTCTCCACACACAAATTGATTAAAGTGGTATATGTACCGGTGTGTACACAGCGTATTAAATGGAAACGAATGTGTCTGCAATAAGTTTTACAGAAAACGTTAGCTTATGGACAAGATGTTAAAATCTGGTTTCCCGAAAGTGGTAGTAATCAAACTGACGGGTATTCCACTTCCCAACTATTACTAGTTGCATTTTACATACTAAATGGAAGCCGTTACAGCCTTCCTGAAATCAGACGCTGTACATTTTAGCATCATATGAGTCCTTTTAAAGGGCTCAGTAACGTGATCAAGTTGAAAGTGAAATGGTACTTCATCATTAAACTGGCAGAAAGGGCATAGTAATAAAGCTCATATTAATACAAGTATAAAACATAGCGACACTTATTTAAACTGATTTGTTATATAACAGGTAGTACATTCCGTAGGCGCTTACCGTGGTGGTCTTGCGGTTCTAGGCGCGCAGTCCGGAACCGTGCGACTGCTACGGTCGCTGGTTCGAATCCTGCCTTGGGCATTGATGTGTGTGATGTCCTTAGGTTAGTTAGGTTTAAGTAGTTCTAAGTTCTAGGGGGCTAATGACCACAGCAGTTGAGTCCCATAGTGCTCAGAGCCATTTGAACCATTTTAGCTCTTCCGTAGGCGACAGGCATAAATTTTATTTACATCCAATAAATATATCAGTCACATTACAAACGCCAGTGTTTCAGGCGCCATCTGTACTCATACTTGATACAAATACTTTCATTCCTCATTCATTCACGACTGCTGCTTATCTAGATCTTCTGTGAATTTTAAGAAAGGCCTATTTTGCATTAATTCACTCATTACATTATTCTTGAAGGATAAAGTTTGCCTGAATCGCTAACAATTCCTTCTGTTGCTATGATAGACTACGACAATCCACGCTGTCATAATCGAATCTGAAAGTTATAAAATAAATACCTCAAGTGAGGGTGCCTCAAATTTGGGAGTTCTGTCACGTAACTTTCAGATCCGACGAAGACAGCGTAAATCTGTTGAAACCGATCATAGTAATAAAAAGATAGCTATAGATCTTCTCAAAGTTGATTTTTCAAGAACAATATGATTTTCAGATCGCCGCCACTGACTGAAGTAAAATCAGACGTATATTACTCATTACAACTGTTTGCATTAAAGAGCGATAGCTCTGGTTAAACTCATTTTGTCATTGTCAAAGTCGTCACAGCAGTGATTGAAAGTAGTTGCAATATACATTTTGCAAGGAAAGAAATTAACTCTCAACGTTTCATTACTTCGACAGAATACAGTATTCCATTGCTCCATATGGAGCGCAGTAAAATGCTGATTTGGAGATAAAATAATAAACTATGAACACTTAGAGACACATTTTTATTTGTCTCAAATTAGACAATAATGGAAGTTTCCAATTACATATTTAAACAGTATATCTGGCAAATGTCTACCTTCACAATCGTCACACACTGCCGCTGTCGTTTTATCATGGACTCTTTTACGCACGTCTTCTGGTGCTCTTGCAACTGCAGCCTCAATATTGTTCAGTAGTTCTCCAGGGTGTTGCGACGGCTGCAACACACCTTTGACTTCAGGTAACCCCAAAGAAACAAAGCGCCTGCGGCTAAGTCAGGTGACAGTGCGGGCCAGTTAAGATCCCCCATCCGAGAGAAATGCCTTTCAGGAAACGTTTGCCTCAAAAAAATTCACGATAATGACCGCTGTGTGTGCAGTGGCATCATTTTGTTGAAACAGGGTAACCTGTAATTGCATTTCCTCGGAAGAAGGTTGGAAAAAGTAATGCAGCATAGTTAAGTAGAGATTCGAATTCACAGTTACACCACGACGATTTTCCTGGGAGAAGTAAGGATCAAATGATGCCTACTCGTGGTATGGCGCACCACACAATGACGCGATCTGGGAGCAAGGGTCTCTGGAGAATTCGCCTGGGGTTCGTGTAGCTCTAGTATCACGTATGCTGTTTGTTTACACTCCCACTGAAGTGAAGATGTCCCTCATCAGAAACGAACACGGGGTATGGTTGCAAGCATGTCTTCACAACATGTTCTTCGTATTATATAATGCCGTACTGACAATTGCTGGACCATGTACATTTTATACGGGTGAAAAATTCAGTTCATTATGAAGAAACCGGTGGAGAGAAAATCTTTAAATGCCACGAGGAAGTGCGTATTTCCAAGCTGAGCGTATCGGAGATTGCAGTACTGCTGCTCTAATTCGTTCGACATTTTTTGGTGTTGTAACGCTTGTCTCAAGTCTCCTTCGTAAAGATGCCACGTCCCCTTTTGTTCTGAATGCATTGACTGCCGTCCAGGAACACAACGGCGTGAGGGTACTGCAAATCGCAAACGAAAAGAACGCTCCACTGCAGTGATCGAGTGGGAATTCGAGAAATACAGTTCAACACAAAATGAGAACTTCTCACGTGTCCACTGCATTACCACAACTGAACAACAATTGAACCACGCCCATTCCCCTCTGTTCGACAAACAGTGCCGCAACAACGTGAATTCTAAAAAAGTAATTTACAGCGTTCCACCCTGTATAACGTTTAAAGTGGCCGAGCTACTAACGTTTCCTTGAGAGTCCATTCCTACAATAGGCTCTTATGTATTTTCCTCCTCGCCCTCCCACCACATAAAAGCCATTAATAAGTGGTCAATGCCATTTCAAAACAAAATACTCTGTAAAATATTTTTCTAATGGCCTCTAACGCGGTAGGCCATGTGTTCAGTACATTGCTTTGCTAAAAACATAATCTCTATACAAGTGTCATATCACAAATCTACATCAGCTCTCAAAGCATTCTGCTAACACTACACGTAGAAACGAAATAATTTTGTTTGTCGAACGTTTTGGAAACAAGGAATTATTCGAAAAGACACATTTTTCTATGATACCTTCGTAGGAAATGGAGCATCCGGAAGATTGTGATGATGTACTCTGAGGCTACAAAACTCATGGTGTACCTCCTAATATCGTATTGGACCTCCCTTTGCCCTCCATATTGTAGCAGCTCGAAGCGGCATGGTCTCAACATGTTGTGAGCCTAAAGACTGAAGACAGACACAATCGGGCGTACCCTGGAAACGGTGAAAGATTTCACTGGCTAATCCTTCTAACACCAGATCAAGTTAAAGTCCAAAACCAAATTAACACCAAGATGCAACGGCTTTTATCAAGACCACCCCCTGTGACGATCTCGATAAATATTGAGGAATTCTCTAGTCGTAAGATTGTTTTATTAGCAGACATGTGCATTTTCGAAGTGGAATGCCCCATGCAGCCAGCTCCTGCTATCCTTCCTCCTCAAATTCTGGTAAATCTCGTCGTGCGGCCGTAATCACATCGGAAGCTTTTTCACGTGAATCACCTCATTATAAAAGAAAGCTCCCTCAATGCACTGCCCCTTTATACCTTGTGTACGCGGCACAGCGTTTTTGTACCTTGTGTACACTACCGCCGTCTGTGTATGTGCATGTCACTAAGGTTAGCCTTTCGTCACCGCAGTGTAGAGCAATACGTACTTAATAAATACCTAATAACTTGTGAAACTTACATATCCGATGGCTTTTGATGAGGTCCATTTGATTTTACGTTTTGCGGCGTCGAATGGGTGGTCGCTTGGAATAGCGACTATCATGTTAGGCTAATTTTATTAAAGCTCTGAGAAAGCGCGTCTCACTTCGCTGGGTTCCAGTTGGTGGGGGAAGTGGGCAGTGTATATAAGCCGCAGAGGAACCTCACACCAGCATCAGTCATTGCCTGCTCCACCTGTACCACCTTCAGCAGCAGCAATGAGGATCCTGGTGAGTGGTTTCTCAATAGAAAGTTCTGCTTCTGAAATCGGTCCGACTTACAGTAATTACGTTCATGTAGTTGCTGTGAAAGAATAATATTTATAAGTACAATTAGTAGAAAAGGGTATGATCCCTTAGTTCATGATTTTAAAAACTTTAGTGAAACGTTATACTTGAGGAGCAAGGGAAGGGAGCATTGAGGTGGTGTATCAAAACGTGAACCGCTTGACAAACTGTATTTCTTACTATAACGGCGTATTGATGTAACAGCCTACCGTGGTTCATTATTTGCATATAACTGCCATTGAAATATACCAAAGCCGATATTCAGAGTTTCATTTACATGTTCATTCTGTGTATTTTTCAGTCTTGTGCTATGATGCTGAACGAATAAGTTTTAAGTCTACAGCATACTTTCTAGTGAAAAAAAATAGGGCTGCATACAGATTTCCTCACAGTGGCACCAAACGTTGCGCCCACAAACAAACAACCAAGTTTCGTTCAGTCTGGTTTCGTTCGTAGCGTGTAAATGCTCATAGCAATATGCTACTTCTACGATGCACATACAGTCGGTTTTAACAACATTTATTGAGCGTAATTAAAGTGAATACAACGTCAATCGTTAGTGCTTCCCATCGGGCCCGAAAAAATTTTATTCTACTAAGGAAAATCAGTTTACAGTGCACGCCCGCATTAAGTGCTCGGACTGCGCTCAATGTGCAGGCAACACAGTTGACGTTTGAGCTGGATTACATTACGCAGTGAACGTTCTGCACCTGCTGTTTACTCCTATTATAAGTTTTTCATGTCCTCCATTATTAAAGTCTACTGTGAAATTTCTACATTAAATAGTGTTGACATCAACCAGCTGAGTGGTAAGCTGCTTGCATCAGAGGCAGCGGGACCGGGTTCGATTCCCAGCCGGGACTGGGTGTTGTGTTGTCCTCATCATTTCAACCTCACCATCGGCACATAAGTTGCCCAATGTGGCGCCGACTGAAATAAGACTTGCACTTGGCTGCCAAACCCGAACTGTGCCTCTGAGCCAACAATGCCATATGATCATTTCAACATCAACCACAAAAACAGAGCAAGCTTCATTCACTTTGTTTCTGTTTCACAGTTATAGAGCAGCTTAAATATTTCCATTGGACACAAGTTACTTTCTACTTGATATTTTCTTGAGTCCTTTTATCATATTCAGCTACACAAACTTCTAGTTTTTATAGTATATTTTGCAAGCCTGTCTATTCTAAGACGTAAGTGAAACTATTATGCTCTGAATGAATCATATAAAATGAAACATCGCATCGGACAAGGAAACAGAACAGAGAAGATTCACAAGAATGGCAGGGTCCTTCGTGGAGAGCCACTTTCCTATCTGTTAGACGGTGTTCTTAGTGTATAAACGAAGGGTAAATCCATTTTGATGGGAAGCTTTCATTTTACCTGCACAGAATGAATAACTCAGTACTGAAGTATTATTTGTCTAATAATATACACTCCTGGAAATGGAAAAAAGGACACCGGTGTGTCAGACCCACCATACTTGCTCTAGACACTGCGAGAGGGCTGTACAAGCAATGGTCACACGCACGGCTCAGCGGACACACCACGAACCGCGGTGTTGGCCGTCGAATGGCGCTAGCTGCGCAGCATTTGTGCACCGCCGCCGTCAGTGTCACCCAGTTTGCCGTGGCATACGGAGCTCCATCGCAGTCTTTAACACTGGTAGCATGCCACGACAGCGTGGACGTGAACCGTATGTGCAGTTCACGGACTTTGAGCGAGGGCGTATAGTGGGCAATGCGGGAGGCCAGGTGGACATACCGCCGAATTGCTCAACACGTGGGGCGTGAGGTCTCCACAGTACATCGATGTCGCCAGTGGTCGGCGGAAGGTGCAAGTGCCCGTCGACCTGGGACCGGACCGCAGCGACGCACGTATGGACGCCAAGACCGTAGGATCCTACGCAGTGCCGTAGGGGACCGCACCGCCACTTCCCAGCAAATTAGGGACACTCTTGCTCCTGGGTTATCGGCGAGGACCATTCGTAACCGTCTCCGTGAAGCTGGGCTACGGTCCCGCACACCGTTAGACCGTCTTCCGCTCACGCCCCAACATCGTGCAGCCCGCCTCCAGTGGTGTCGCGACAGGCGTGAATGGAGGGACGAATGGAGACGTGTCGTCTTCAGCGATGAGAGTCGCTTCTGCCTTGGTGCCAATGATGGTCGTATGCGTGTTTGGCGCCGTGCAGGTGAGCGCCACAATCAGGACTGCATACGACAGAGGCACACAGGGCCAACACCAGGCATCATGGTGTGGGGAGCGATCTCCTACACTGGCCGTACACCTGTGGTGATCGTCGAGGGGACACTGAATAGTGCACGGTACATCCAAACCGTCATCGAACCCATCGTTCAACCATTCCTAGACCGGCAAGGGAACTTGCTGTTCCAACAAGACAAATAACGTCCGCATGTATCCCGTGCCACCCAACGTGCTCTAGAAGGTGTAAGTCAACTACCCTGGCCAGCAAGATCTCCGGATCTGTCCCCCATTGAGCATGTTTGGGAATGGATGAAGTGTCGTCTCACGCGGTCTGCACGTCCAGCACGAACGCTGGTCCAACTGAGGCGTCAGGTGGAAATGGCATGGCAAGCCGTTCCACAGGACTACATCCAGCATCTCTACGATCGTCTCCATGGGAGAATAGCAGCCTGCATTGCTGCGAAAGGTGGATATACACTGTACTAGTGCCGACATTTTGCATGCTCTGTTGCCTGTGTCTATGTGCCTGTGGTTCTGTCAGTGTGATCATGTGATGTATCTGACCTCAGGAATGTGTCAATAAAGTTTCCCCTTCCTGGGAAAATGAATTCACGGTGTTCTTATTTCAATTTCCAGGAGTGTATATTAAACCGTTGTTATAAACACGTTTTCACACACTGGAAGCGTTTGTACTAAGAATATCGAGAATAGGAGATACGGCAATGTGAATGTTAAGGCCGAACAGACTTTTATAGAGCGTTGTATCACGTGAGTTCTTCTTCATTCAGATTTAGAGATAAATTTTTCGCAACGTGTTACACAGGACGATATTCTTGCCAGAAAGAGTTCATATTATTAATAAGTATTAGATAGCAGGATGATGAGTGCTGTGAACGTGCAAGTAATTATCCACTAAATCTCAAAGTGCCTCTCACAGAAAATACAGCTCTCATTCATAAGAGGCTGGACTTTGCTGCTGACAAACTTTGCTTTAATTTTCAGGTGTGCGTGTTACTGTTTGGACTGGCTCTGGCCGAGGAGAAGCAGGTGGAGAAACGGGGAGTGGTTGGCTCCCTGGGTAGCTATGGCGGAGGCGGATACATCGACCATGGAATCGGAGCCAGCAGCTACAGCAGTGGCGGCAGCAGCGGTGGTTATGGGGGAGGCTATGGAGGCGGCTTTGGTGGTGGTTATGGAGGCGGCTATGGAGGTGGCGTCAGCTCTGCAGTTGGAGGAGGTCAAGTGACCAACATCGCCATCACCAAGCAGGTCCCCGTGCCGTACCCAGTACCAGTGCAGCGTACTGTCCCAGTACCAGTCAGGGTTCCTGTCACGGTGCCAGTCAACAGGCCAGTACCGGTGCCCGTCCCACAGCCGTACCCTGTCCCCGTGCAGAGGCCAGTCCCAGTACCCGTGAGCGTCCCTAGCCCAGTCCCCGTACCAGTTCCACAGCCCGTCGTCGTCAACCAGCCGGTACCTGTCGTCGTGGGAGGCGGAGCTGGTGTCGGCGGAGGTCTCGGAGGCGGCTACGGCGGCGGCATTGGTGGAGGCTACGGTGGAGGCTACGGAGGAGCCATTGGAGGTGGCTACAGCGGTGGCTACGGCGGTGGCTACACAGGTGGCTACAGTGGTGGCTACACTGGGGGCATTGCTGGAGGCTATGGAGGCTACGGGAAATACAGCCACTAACATCAGCAGCTGAACCCAACACCTTAGACGAAACATGCCACCAGAGATTCATTGTACATTTCTTTCAATGTTTTGCCAACAACAGCAGCTAATAAAAAGCATTTCTAAGATACGTATCCCGTTAATTATTAGCACCAATAAAAATGCTCCCGGCCTTGTACTAGGTATTTTGTTCAGTGTTAATCATCATTTGCTGTTGTAGTGTTCCTGGTCAGTCCAGGACATTTGTTTTGCCTTTCATAATCCGTGTCCTATTTTCTCTCAGTGTTAACTGAGAGCATTTTGACACGAGAATTTCAAAATTTTAGTTTGTAACCTAGAAGGGTTGAATGAAAAGGAGTGCTTCCATCTCCATTAATAGGTTTTGGATGGGAATATTTTAATAAATCAAATGCAGAAATAATCGTGTGAACTTTGATTACCAATCTTCACTTTTCCATATACTCACCACTCAACTGGATACATTTGTGCCAACGATGAACAAGTTTTCTGAAGCTGTCACGGAAGGACTTGACACTCTGTTTCAGCTCCTAGTCGCACACTTCTCTCGACGTCTTCATCAGAAGCATAGTTATGTCCCGCTGGTCGTTTCTCATTATCGGGAACAGATGGAAATCAGATTGTGCTAAATCTGGACTGTATAGAGGATGCCCCGCATTTTCATTTCAGGAGCCAGAATCCGAATGTGCTTCTAATTTCTCTCTGAGTAATACAACAAGCGTCCTGAATCAATCTGTCAACATTTTACTTGTTTAACTCGGTTGTTGGTGTCAAACGACTTCCAACTCTTTGTTTGTCACCCAGGTCATTTCAGGAGTCAGCATGTGGGGTACCCATCGCGCACAGATCTTTCGACAGCCAAGCAAAGCAATAATGTGACGCACACGTTGTTGTGAAATGCCGATTGTGCATGTAATTTCTCTCAGAGTAATACAAGGAGCGTCCTGAATCAATCTGTCAACATTTTACTTGTTAAACTCTGTGGTTGCTGTCAAACGACTTCCAGCTCTTTGTTTGTCATGCAGGTCAGGTGTTCCCGCCTCAACAACTTACTCTCCCAATGATGCACAGTACTCACATCAACACAATCACCACAAACTGCTTGCATTCTCTGATGGATATTTACCGGCCGGTGTGGCCGTGCGGTTCAGTCTGGCGCTTCAGTCTGGAACAGCGTGAGGAATATACCACGTGTGGACAGAAGAACAAGCACTCACAACGCCACAGGGCGTACGAATGGTAGTTCAAACACTCTGACTGTTCTGACATCCAGACCAGAATGGTCAACGGTAACAGGTCCTATGTCGCTGAATGAGTTACAGAAACGTAATCAATGCGGGCATCTCGAATAATTTTGTCACATGCAGGGTCGTCAATCATTTTCATATACTCAGAACTACTAAGTATGGAAAGATAGATCCTTGTAATGTTTTTGGGGGTATCTTCCGTTCATCGTGCAGGAATCATTTAAGGAAAATCGGTGCAAAAAGTGAATCGCAATGTCGCTTTGCATTAGTTGTATTCCATGGTGTATCGCTAGGTAAACGATGGCACTCTGTTACAGCCGCACTAAAGGCAAACACCGATAGCTGCGCCTAGGTGCGAAGGTGTACCCCTTGGACATAGCTATTTTGCACGATATACTTGAACCACGGCGACGCTCTACCAGTTTACAAACTTAGCCGTTTCGGAAATACTTATTCTTTTGGTCCGAAATCCAATGATAACGCGAAGTTTCCGCATTACGACAACTACTGCGCTGTTTTCAGCGTCCTCCCTGGCACGATTTATATACATTCCATTGCTAGTGCCACAAGTTGCCAACTGTGAGTGGTTACTGCACGTTGGCTTGGGGTTCTTGTTTCAAAGCCGGCCGAAGTGGCCATGCGATTCTAGGCGCTGCAGTCTGGGACCGTGAAACCGCTGCGGTCGCAGGTTCAAATCCAGCCTCGGGCATGGATGTGTGTGATGTCCTTAGGTTAGTTAGGTTTAATTATTTCTAAGTTCTAGGCGACTGATGACCTCAGAAGTTGAGTCGCATAGTGGTCAGAGCCATTTTTTGTATCAATCTAAAAAACAAGTGCAGCAACTGGTCAGTATCGGTGCTATCAAAATAAAATTTGACTGTTCTATACCATAAAACCATCTGGATTTCGTACAAGCAATATAACTTCATGAACCTGTTAACTACTCAAATACAGGTAAGTGTTAGAAGGAGCTTTCATAATACTTCATAACCATTCAGTCACAGACCCAAAGATAATAATGTTACCATGTCAAAGTATATAGAAATAGGGATTATTCATGTAATTAAGTATATTATACCACTCTCCGTTTCTGGAGTTTTATCTGTGTATTTCATTGTTATTTACACTGACCTAAGTGTTGTGGTTGGCAGGAGAGCCAACACCGTGTTACTAAAGGACGCAGAAATGCTCGCGTTTTAACTCACGCAGGCTGGCGTGAGGTCTGGAACATGACAAGGAATTACAATTGAGAAAAACGGACGTAGCTGGTGAAATACTTAACTTTAATCCATTAATGACGAACGTCGCTCTTGACATTACATGATTCACAGTATCAAAAGTAACGGATAATGGCGCCTTGCTAGGTCGTAGCAAATAACGTAGGTGAACGCTACGCTAACTATCGTCTCGGCAAATGAGAGCGTAGAAGTCAGTGAACCATCGCTAGCAAAGTCGGCTGTACAACTGGGGCAAGTGCTAGGAAATCTCTCTAGACCTGGCGTGTGCCGGCGCTCGGTCTGCAATCATTAATAGTGGCGACACGCGAGTCCGACGTATACTACCGGACCGTGGCCGATTTAAAGGCTACCACCTAGCAACTGTGATGTCTGGCGGTGACACCACACTAAGTTCATATATTATGTATATAAATAACATGAAAAAATTATACAGGATAAGTGAAAACATGTAGCAGATTGATAAATGTATGAATTGCAATAATGCTGTAAAGAATTACAAGGAAATAGAATTAAGAGGTAGAAGAGCAAGAAATGGTCCACAGGAAGTTTCAATCGGAATTTGTTGGTATGTATCTGCAAACACCTGTAACGCCTTAAGATACCAATCAAATATTTCAAATGGCTGTAAGCACTATGGGACTTAACATCTGAGGTCGTCAGTGCCCTACACTTGGAACTGCTTAAACCTAAGTAACTTAAGGACAACACACACATCCATGCCCGAGGCAGGATTCGAAACTGCGACTGTAGCAGCAGCGCAGCTCCGGACTGAAGCGCCTAGAACCGATCGGCAACAACTGCCGGCAAGATAACAATCGTTAACTCGTAGGCTGACACAATAAATAACGAAGTAGAAGGGATGATATACTGTGTTGTTTTAATTAAACTTTCGTTAATTGAGTCAGTCTAGACGGAAAACTACTTACCGTATGGTTACCTAATTGTATAGAAACGATGCTCGGATGCGTTGCTCGTAGTATAGTGTCACGACCTGCCGTCAGAGACCGGTACAGGCAAAGCGAGGTGTGGCTGAGGCACAAGCATCCGTGCGCATTACTGTCGCAGACAGTCAACATGGGTCTCGACAACGAGAGCAGACCTTTACGCATAAAGCTGTTGTACGAAAGCAACAGATATGGCACTGGTGCTCTTCGCGAGCACCTTCACTTTAAAGGAATACAAGAGGTACTCTTTCAGCACTGAGCTTGAAGAGCATGATACAGATGTTGGAATTGTGATTTGGGAATTGCTCCTGGGAAAGACCGACGTCCGATTGCGCCAGAAACTGCTGAATAATTTACTGTTTCCACAGCTAAAAATGCTGGACGAATTTGCGATTTTCAAGTATATTGTATGAGGTTTGCCACAACAACTGAGGATTCCATCCTACCTCAGATGTTTCGGGCAGCACTAGAGAACCTTCTAGTGGAATTCCAAGCTGTTGTGGATGAAAATGGTAGTCACACTGGGCAATTATAGTAACTAGAAGTTAGATATATTACGCAGTTAACAAAATATACTATCAAGTGAAAGTTAAAATGTGTTTGAGTAGTTCATTCATTATGTCTCTTCGGCATGTCCTTACAAATGTTTCCACAAATTTTCACTGTCCCACGATCACTCGTTCTCTTACGTGTCCTCTCAGGTACGTGTCCACCCTGTACTAGCTCATGTGCTAATTGGTAGCTGTAAAAAAATAGGATAGTCTGCAGCGATACGGTGAAATATATGCACTAGCTCTTAACACTGTTAGGTGTTGTTTAATCCATGAGAAAGGAATCAGGGGTAAAGTTCGCAACAGCTGAAAGCATTAAGTCTTTCCATTTAGGCTGCTTTACTCCTAAATAAATTCGTCTATTACTTCGTCATGACTTTCTGTCTTCGGTCTTAGGTTATTTTCGAGCGACATATCTTAAAAAGATTTGGTGTATCAAGGTAATTATACGATGGGCGTCACCAGTTGCTAGCTTGAAATTGTTTGTGACCAAGAAACCAAAAGGATCGCAGTTACAGATCATCCGAATATTCCAACTGATTTTCACTTTTGCAATAGCATATTCGTATGTCGTATTAGTACACCATCCTCTACCATTTCGCCTGTGAACCATACAATTTTAATGCCACGACAAGTTCTCTATCGTCTGGGATTCGAATTTTTTATACAATTAATATTTATACTTTCAGTTATGCTTCTCATATTAGTTACTGGAACCTAAACGTCGTACGCCCTGTTTTAGGGTACATTGTGAATCTAATTTGATTAAATTGCATTAAATATTTTTTCACCAACCCTAATAATTGAAAATGTCATCACGGAAACCATTTTTCCGTCAAACAATGACTTCAGATTTAAATGATAACTGTTAATGCTTAAATAAGAATTTTCTCATTAAGTAATTACTAATCATTTTTGTAAATAGATCTTCAGGTTCCAGTCAGCATATGCACACTGAATAAGTTTTTACGCATCACAAAGTTTTATTTCTTGTTCGCTGCATAAACACTACTAGCCAAGTGTAATAACATTAATTAACACGTGTAAAATCAAGCATGACTAAAGACGTTCTAAATATAACTGATCACATATTTTGGAACAAAAAACCTTTTCATTTATTTACATTTTTGTAGCAATGGTCAACAGCCCCGCCGTGACACCGCTCGAAGCATGTCCTTGCGAAGCATGGCCGTCATGTCTGCCGCACGTTGGCCCACCATCTCGAGGCCAGCAGGACAACATGAGACAACAATAAGAAACAAACATATTTTATAGCGGTTGTTAAATATGTTTAATGTACTAAAGTTGTTAATAATTTACGGAACAAAAGAACCTAATCTACTGTACCATGTACCGTGTGTCGAAATTCATAGTGAAACAGCTTCTAAGTTCAACCGTTACAACGTCACAAGCCACAACCTCTTTATCAGTACCGTCCTCATGATAACGCAACAAGCGTCGCCCTACGTATCTGTGGTGACATTCACAATCCATCAAGCCACACCTCATTTTTTGGAACAACAGTGACCATTAAAACGAAACAACTGATCACAATTTAGTATTTTAGCACCCATTAAAATGTCGCCCCCATAGTCAAATGATTGAAATGGCTCTGAGCACTATGGGACGTAACATATGCGGTCATCAGTCCCCTAGAACGTAGAACTACTAAAACCTAACTAACCTAAGGACATCACACAACACCCAGTCATCACGAGGCAGAGAAAATCCCTGACACCGCTGGGAATCGAAACCTGGAACCCGGCCTCAGGAAGCCCCCATAGTCGCCATCTTGACCACGCTGAAATGTGTCCCAACAATGTGAATGTTTTGCACAATGTTCAGAAGTTTTTACCCAAAACGTTCTTCAAAATACGAAACACCCACCCAAAAAACTCCGAAAGTGTGATTGTAGCTGAAACGTTTGTGGGACAAATGTTGTATGGGACAACGGGGGCCATAATACTAGAGGCACCACAACGCCAAGGCCGCGTTATAAGCTAAATCCACTCTCTTAAGGTAGCCAAGTGCCTCGTCATCATAAATAACACATCAGCTGCCTCAAGGTCACATTACGCCTAGCGCGTAACCATGGGCTACATAAGTGAATTTTTTCTTTGAAAGATAAGGAATTGGGAAAGGAGATAAGGAATTTTTATTGCCTCTAATATATATAAAGTTAACGAATTAGGGAAGGAGATAAAGAATTTTTGCTGTCAATAATGCTACATACAGTCACCAGTAATCTTTATTTTACAATTGTTATTGCCTACTTTGGCCCAAATAAAGAGGTATTCGTCAGCATTCAGCCACTCCTTTATTCTTATAAACAAAGTAAACGGCTTGTCTAGAACCACTGTACCATAGGGAACGGTAGCCAGTAGGACTGTACTCCCCGCTATACTCCAAGACTTCCGAGCCAAAATGTTTGCATCAGGAAAAGCTTCAAGGCCACCACAGTCTGCATGCTTACCCTATAATGTGCCACTGACATGTAAATGGCGACACTTTCGAAATACAACACTAATAGGAATGGTAAGACTAGTATCGTCGAATCAAGAAAATGTGAATGATGTATTTCTTAGAAGAGCAAGTGGCTACGCTTCTCATTTATGGAGAATGACAACGGAATTCAGTGAGAGCTAGAGACTTATACGTTGAAAGATATCCTAAAGGTACTCACTCTACATGTCGTACATTTAAATATGTATATGATAATTTACGAACAACTGAGTCTTTAACGCATCGGAAACATATCTGGCAAAGGAAAGTTAGTAACAAGGAAACCGAAATTGGTACTCTTGCCACTGTGGTTCGAGATCCTTCTGTTATTTCGCATCAAATCCCAAGGGAATCTGGTAAAGTAGTGTTGTTCATGTTCTGCATCGCCTTAAACATCATCCTTACCATATCAGTCTCCACCAAGAATTAACTGGTACAGACTCTATAGGTTGCATTGAATTCTGCCGATGGGTTCAACTTCAGAGTCAGAGGGATGGCACTTTTTAATTTATTTTATTTACTAACGAGGCTACATTCACGAGCCATGGAAATGTTAATTTGCATAACATGTATTATTGGGCAACTGAAAATAAATATTGGTTGCGAGAAGTTACACACCAAAAACCGTGGTCGGAGAAAGTATAGTGTGGGACTCACGAGGACAGAAATATAGTCCCCTATTTCATACAAGTAAATCTTAATGGTAGGAAGTGCACCACATTCCTGAAAGAAACATTAGGTCTGCTATTGGGAGAAATACCTATAGCAACAAGGAACAAAATGTGGTATCAATACGATGTCTGTCCGGTACATTTTTCGCTGATGGCTAGAAATGAGTTGTAGAGACATTTCCCAAATCGTTCGATTGGACATGGAGATGTGTCGTCGCTTATTGACGAGAAATGACGCTTCTGGATTTTTCTTCTGTGGATTTGTAAAAGACATTGTTTATAAAGAGATTCCAACTTCACCTGAAGATATGCGAGAGAGAATTGTCAGCACATGTAGTTCGGTAAGTGGTTTGGTCGTAGAAGCACGAAACCATGGCCTGCACGTTCGCCGGATCTTACGTCTCTGGATGTGTTTCTTTGGAGAAAACTGAAAGATATTTGCTATCGTGATTCGCCGACGACGCCTAGAAACATGAGTCAGCGTATTGTCAATGCGTCTACGACAGTTACTTATGGCGATCTACTCGCTGTTGAGAGGAATTTCGTTGCCCGTATTTCTAAATGCCTTGAAGTTGAGGTACATCATTTTGAGCCTTTATTACATTAATGAGGTTATTACAATTACTCACGCAGTGACAGAATGCGTTCCCGTAATTTATGATAAGGTAACGAAAGTAAATATCTCACATTGGTACAACACAAATAGAGTCCACACGCAGCTAATTTTTGTGTTTTAATTTAAAAATCACGTTGTTACCAACTGTGCATCTAAATGGGTGAGGCGTAATATAAGTATTGGAATAACAAAGCGAAACAAACGTTCCAAATCAAACATTCATTTTTATTTATGTGCTTTACGAATATATAATAAACATGGGGCTACCTATTTAAAACAATGCAGTGTCTATGAATTTTACCCACGGCAGAGTCAGCTAGTGGGCATCCATCGCTTCATCAGTTTTCTTCCTTCACGCTCGTACAGAATTGTGTTTATTTCTTCCATTGATGCTAATTTCTTAAGATTTTTGACCCGGTCACAAGCAGTGGACCATTCTGTATATACAGGCTGAGTCACTAACTATTGCCACCTACAATAAGTCCGAACGCATGATAGGAGATGAAAAGCGTGTCGGACAAAAGTTGCAAGGGACAACAGGGCCTTAATATGAGGTTGGTTTCTTGTTGCTAAGTGGGGTCGTTTCAAAGATATGAAGGTCGACTTTGCTTTTTTTTTTTAGATGGGATGCTACAGTTTGGTATTTATTTTCAGACAGCGGCTATCGCAACGAATCCAATAATGTGTAACACTAATGTCTTTGAAGGTCAACGAAGGTCAAAAGGATGGCATGAACTTCCATTTGCAGAAGGTCTTCGAAGTGATGACCATTGGCATCAATGCAGTGCTGCAATCATCTTGTCATGGATTGAGTGGTATTATGGAGTAAATTCAAACACGTTTCCAGAAACTGCCTGGAGCGGCTAGTTCGGCAGCCCAGACGCCGTGGAAATATTACTTCCATCATCACTAACTTTGGCAGCGTTGTGATGATTAAACAATTCGCATTATGAATTTTTCTTTGTGTACCTCAGAAATATATAGGTTATATGATGCAGTGCAACAAATATCTCGTAAAAACACCTTCTTCCTTCTTTTCTCAAATCGTCTTTCACAAGTTCGTTTGCCTTTTGGGAACGTCCGGTTTTTTGATTAGATTTTTCTGTTATAGTAAATACTTAATAGGTTTGCATAGTATGTTTAGTTCAAATGCAAATAAAAAGCAACATTAGCCTAATATTAACATAGATTATATTTTATAGTGTGGAAAATGATCCATTATCTTTGCTCCCCTCATATAATGGTACTCGCTAAGATGAAAAATTACTGAAAAACTTACAAAAGCGACTGGAGCATTTATTTCAGATTGAAATGATAACACGTTTCACGTATGATAGAGTTGGAGATAATATTATAATACTTGACAAAACTCACAGAACAATGTAGACATGTAAATATTTAATTTGAGAGAGCACTGTGTCTTACACTGAGTGAAGGCCTAAGTGATGGAATTAATTACATTCTTCCAGTACCCGGTGTAATTGTTTGTGTGCTCACTGGCTTAGAGTAGTATGTTAGCCAAAATATGTTTCCACCTTTATAAGCTCAGTCATTGTAGATTTGCTACATTATCTGATTTAACCCAAATATGAAATGTCTTTTTAGAATGTTATTTGTTAGCCACTTGTGTCTAGGAATGAAAAATAGTGTTGAGACACATACTTCGGGGAGTACACCCAGGTATGTGTACTCCAGAAGATGTATGCCTCAGAGCTATTATCATTCCAATAAACAGGGTGGTCCACTTATATTGACTGGGCCATTCTGTCATGAAGTGAAACATCTTGTAGTATAATCGGTAAGACAGTGATTAAGGAATCGTCATACAGTGCACCATTTTGATTGCCATCAACAAAATAAGGGCCAATTAGATGTCCACACCACACATTAACCAGCCAGGGTCGCTGATGATCAACTTGCTGTAGCCATTGTGTAATATCCGTTGCCCGAAAGTGCATATTATGGCGGTTTACGTTACCTCTGTTTGTGAATGACGCTTCGTCACTAAATAGAACTCTTGAGAAAAACTGTTTCCTTCTTGTAATTTATTAATGCCCAGTGGCAAAATTTTACGCGATGTTCAAAATCATTGCCATGCAATTCCTGGTGCATAGAAATATGTAAGGGAGAAATGTATGATGATGTAGAATTATCTAAACCGTGGTTTTTGAAATTCCCGATTCCCTCTCAATTTGTGTGCTACTGATGTGCTGATTAGCCTCAACTACAGCTAAAAGACCTATTTGGGCGTCTTCATTTGTTGCAGTTTTTGGTTGTGTCTTCTTCTTTGGCTGAACACTTCCGATTTCATTGAACACATTAACTATCCGAAGGAAGGTATGGACTCTTGGATGCTGTCAGTCAGGATAAATATCAACATACATACCACAAACTTGTTGGGCATTTTCATTACAATAGCCATAAATAAACGCCATATCAACCTTTCCTGCAACTGCTAAAAGTTCCATTTTAGCCAGATTATGTCTTCCGCGTAACTATTATGACTTGACAAGGTATTTTTTTTCCTTTATTGAGTTTTGAGTCTCCCCGGAGTGGGCAGGCTGGCGGCAGCTTAGTACGCAGCTCTTCAGCATACAGAATTTTAAAACATAAGAAGAAAATAATAGACAACAAAAGCAGGCGATAAAAATGTAACTTACTTGTATTGTAAAATGATGGAAAATTGTGGGAATGAAAACATAATACAAATTGTTGTCTATACCAATAAAATACATAGGAAGCAGACAGGTAAAACAGAAGACAGGGAATTTAAAAAAAAAACACGCCGACAGTCTCGTTTCTGTTCGCAAGAGATATAAAAACCACACCCAGATTTCCGTTTGCAACACTTCTGAAAAGATGCACAGCACTTAAGACTCACTTGAAACGCTGCGCTAAAACGTTGACACGAAGATGACACACCACAGCCAAGAGCAGATGGAGGAGCCAGGAAAGATGAGGGGGAAAAGAAAGGGGGGAGGAGAGGAGAAACGAAGTTGGGGGGGGGGGGGACGATAGAGGGACTCATAATAGGGGGCAGGGCAGACACGAGGGGGGAAAGGCAGAGGAGGGGAATGCAAAAGGACTCGGGGGAGAGAAGGGAGGCAGAATAGGCAAGGAAAAAACAGGATGGGTTTACCTATTTACCTATTTACCTATTTAAAATAAATCCTGTTTCTATCAATTTGACCTACGGCAGGGTCATCTAGTGGGCCATCCATAGCCCCACCTGTTTTCCCCTGTCAAACTCGAACAGATTTGATCTTTTCATTCTTTCCTTTGATGCTAATTTCCCAAGATGTTTTGCAGGGTCACTATCAGTGGACCACCCTGTTTATAGAAATGAGCTCTGAGGCTCACATCTTCTGGAGTACACATACCTCTGTGTACTCCCCAAAGTATGTGCATCGGCGCTATTTTCAATCCTAGATACATGTGGCTAATAAATAACATGTTAAAGAGACATTTCACATTTACGTTAAATCAGATAATGTAGCAAATCTACAATGACTAAGCTTACAAAGGTGGAAACATATTTTGGCTAACATACTACTCTAAGCCGGTGACCACAGAAACAGATAGGCAGTCTGAACTACACCAGGTACTGGAAGAATGTAATTAATTCCATCACTTAGGCCTACACTCAGTGTAAGACAGAGTACGCTCAGGCGTGTGTGTGTGTGTTGTTCTTAGCATAAGTTAGTTTAAGTAGTGTGTGTGTCTAGGGAGCGATGACCTTAGCAGTTTGGTCCCTTAGGAAATCACACATATTTGAAATTTGTTTTTCGTTGCGTGTTACCAGATTCTCCTGCGCCCGCTCAAGCGTGCACACATCCTAACTACTACTAAGTTAAGAGTTAACTGTAAAAACACAAACACGAAGGTAAACGTGTTCTGGTAATGATTCCACGCCGCGCAGCAGAACTCCAAAAGAGGACGAACAAGAATAGTGTAGGCAGTCCCTTTAGCATACCAATTGCATTTTCTTAGTATTCTGTCAATAAAACGCAGTCTTTGGTTCGCCTTTCCAAACAACCTATTCTGTGTGTTATTGCCAATTCAAGTTGTTCGCAACTGTAATTTAATAGGCACTTAGTTAAATTTACGGCCTTCATATTTGACTGATTTATCGTGTAGTCGCATGTACACTTTACATTTGCTTAGCGTGAGATTACATCACTTAAACACAAAAACACGCATGGAATTTAAGAACAACATTACCAAAAAAAAGAAAATCACGGAAAAATCTACATGTGCTACAAGCTGCTGTGCTGCTGCGTCTCAGACAGCACTTGAGAACTGACTCCTAAATAAATTAGAGCAATAATAAAAGGCATTATCAAAAGCAAAAGGAGTACACAAAATCAGCAGTAAGACAGGTGAATGGAAAACACATTTTCCTGGAGGATTCCGGAATAAATGCAATGTTAGGGTAACCCCAAACGTGACCTTACTCAAGCGCATTCTAGAGTATGGCTGCTTTTATTTTGTATATTTATCAACCAGTCGTGCCATCTGACGTAGAGGGAAGTCAGAGGCGTGTTGCTTCTGTCCTATCGGCTCACCAAAGGGTGTACGGAAGTGTATCAAAGATTCTATGGAGCGCAAATGTGTAAAGTTAGTCGCTGTTCTTACAACAAACTACTTGCAAGAACATTAACAGAAAAGGTATTGTAAGTAGATTTGAGGAACTTCTAGCGCTTTCATTGTACATCTCGCGTGCTTCTCTTCAGAATATGCAGTATTAAGAGAGTCAGGGGCATGTAGGATGGTATACAAAGGTAATTTGTTCGCCCGGTTGGCCATGTGGTCTAACGCACGGCTTTCCGGGCGGGAAAGAGCGACGGTCCCAGTCACGAATCCGTCCGACGGACTTGCGTCGAGGTCCGGTGAGCCAGCCGTCTGTGGGTGGTATTTAGGTTTTTTTCCATCTGACTCGGCAAATGCTTTCTGGTTCCCCTTATTTGTTTGTCGAGCGTTTTGGAAACAAGTAATTATTCGAAAAGACACATTTTTCTAGGATACCTTCGTAGGAAATGGAGCATCCGGAAGATTGTGATGATGTACTCTGAGGCTACAAAACTCATGGTGTACCTCCTAATATCGTATCGGACCTCCCATTGCCCGCCAAATTGTAGCAGCTCGAAGCGGCATGGTCTCAACAAGTTGTGAGCCTAAAGACGGAAGACAGACACAATCGGGCGTACCCTGGAAGTGGTGAAAGATTTCACTGGCTAATCCTTCTAACACCAGATCAAGTTAAAGTCCAAAACCAAATTAACATCAAGATGCAACGGCTTTTATCAAGACCACTCCTTGTGACGATCTCGATAAATATTGAGGGATTCTCTAGTCATAAGAGTGTTTTATTAGCAGATATGTGCTATAAGCATAAATACGACGTATTGTTGGTGCAAGAAACACACCGTGGAGCCACCAGCCACAGACCTAAAATAGCAGCAATGGATTTGGCCATTCAAAGACCTCACGACATGTATGGGGGTGCGATTTTCATCAGACCCGGGCTCAACGTAACATCAGTCGCAATGACAGAAGTAAATAACATTGAAGTACTTACCATTCGCACCCAGAAGTTCTCTGTGACGTCTGTGTGCAAACCACCAGATGTGGACTTGGTTTTCCATGAACCAAACAATTTTACATATGACCATATTAACTTTGTCATGGGCGATTTCAACTGCCATGGTGAAGCATGGGGATATAATGAGACTGATGAGAATGGTGTACAGCTTGAATCCTGGGCTGACACTAATGACCTACAACTCATTCATCACCCAAAACAGCCGGCATCGTTCAACAGCAGAAGACGGAGAAGGGGATATAATCCTGACAACATCTTTGTGAGTAGGAAGTTGGCAGCACAGTGCATGAAGCTTGTAGAAGAACCTATCCCAAGTACACAACACAGACCCGTCATTTGTGTTGTGAATGCCATGGTTAGACCAGAGGAGGTGCCTTTCTGAAGACGGTTTAATTTAAAAAAAAAAGCAGACTGGAAGAAATTTAAAGTGCAATTGGACGAAGAGATTGAGAATCCCTCCTCGACCAGATGAGTATTGTAGATTTATCCATCTTTTGAAAGAGATCTCAAGGAAAAACATCCCAAGAGGTTGCCGTACCCAGTACATCCAGGGTCTGACCGCCAGCAGCAATGTCTTACGTGACAAGTACCAAAAGCTATTCACTCCGGACCCCTTCAGCGAAGATACGATGGAGGCTGGGGAGAAACTAATGCAGGCTATTTCTGAGGGTAAGAGATCACGGCGGTGCAAACTAGTCGAGAATCTTGACATGAAAGAAAACAGCGGACGTGCATAGAAATTACTGAAAAACTTAAGTGGGGACCCAACTGACCACCAGCAGAAGAACAATGGGGTAACAGCAAATCAGATTGCTAGCCAACGTCTGAAGAATGGGAAAACCAAAGGGAAAAGAGAAAGGGAAAAAGTTACACCCCAAGAACAGAAAGATTACCTTATTTAAAGAGCTCAATATTCCAAAATTATGGCGGCAGGCGAGAGTGGTGGCTCTACTAAAACCTGGCAGGGAGATAAAGGACCCCGAAAGTTACAGACCAGTGTCACTTCTATGCCATCTCTATAAGATACTGGAGCGGATGACTCTCAACCGGGTGGCAGAAACTATAGATGGAAAGCTCATAAAGGAACAAGCCGGTTTCAGATCAGGGAGATCTTGTTGTGGGCAAATACTTAATCTGACGCAACATATAGAAGACGGATTTAAAAAAATTAATAACTGGAGCAGCTTTCAAAGATGTTACTGCTGCATACGACTCGGTAAAACACAGAAAGCTGTTGCACACATTATACAACCTCACAGGGGACTGCAGGTTGACGATGTTTATTGGTATTCTTCTACAGAATCGATGATTTTATGTCTCCATAAATGGTAGGAACAGTAGATGGCGACTGCAGAAGAATGGCTTACCACAAGGAAGTGTACTTTCTCCCATCCTTTACAATGTGTTCACTAATGACCAACCTATACCTCAAGATGCAAGACTGTTCTTATATGTTGATGACACAGCTGTGGTGGTCCAGGGGTCCAAATTTGATGCAACATCTGGAAATCTCTCTAAAGCGCTTGAAGAACTGGCTCAATACTACGACGCCAATCACCTCAAGCCAAACCCTGACAAAACCCAAATATGTGCTTTCCATCTGCGCAGTAGAGATACTGGAGTTGAGCTCGACGTTACATGGCAAGGTAAGAAGCTAAAGCACTGTCCAGCACCTGAATACCTTGGGGTTGTACTTGATAGAACGCTTTCCTTCAAGCAGCATTGCCAAAACACCAAGGCTAAAGTCTGCTCCAGGAATAACATCATCTCCAGGCTGACAAACTATGAATGGCTAGCTCAACCATCAGTACTGAGAACATCAGCACTTGCTCTGTGTGTTTCTGCAGCAGACTATGCAGCGCCAGTATGGGAAGCATCTGCACATGCTAAACAGGTTGATGTAAGTGTAAATGAGACAATGCGAACTGTTACAGGCTGTCTCAGACCCACACCAACAGGCAATTTGTACCTACTTGCTGGAATTGCCCCAACCAAGATCAGAAGGCAGGTTGCACCAGACACTGAGAGAACAAAGAAAGAAACAGATTCTCGACACCCACTGAGTGGACAAGTCACTCAGGCTCGGAGGCTTAAGTCTAGAAATGGATATATTGCAAGAACCAAGATCCTTGACGACTCACAGGAAAATAGAGTCCCTAAATGGGAGAATGAACAAACTGCACTGCAAATAACACCAAAAGAGAAAATGGCACCTGGAAACAAACTTCCTTATACAGTGTAGAGAACACTAAATAGGCTGAGGGCTGGTGAACCCAGATGCAAAACTAACCTGTGCAAGTGGGGACTGTTGACTAACGATGACGACGCTCTTTGCGGATGCGGAGAAGTACAAGACGAGGCACATCTGCTCAAGTGCCGACTACTGCCGGAGCCCTGCAGTTTTAGTGACCTGCTAGAAGCCAACGACAATGCCGTAGCGGTCGCTAACTATTGGAAAAATAAAATTTGATCTACACACGGAAAAGTGAAGTAAGTAACAAGTCGTTGAAACTACCCTGTCGTTGAAATTACCCTGTAGAAATATTAAACCATGCTGTCTCTGCAGTCATCCTTAGTTACGGAAGTGTTGCCAGTGAAGGATTTTGTGAACGCACTGTCTTCTCAATTATGTCTCATAAATGTTCGACGGGATTCATTTCATGCTATCTGATTAACCAATCGCTCGATCTGTCAATAACGTTCTTCAAACCAATCGGTAACAACTGGGGTTCGGTGACATGGAGCATTGTCATCCACAAAAGTACCATTTTTGTTTGCGAACATGTAGTCGATAAATGGCTGAAAATGGTCTCCAAGTACCCAAACACCTAGAGGATCCAGTATATTCCGTGAAAAAACACATCCCAAGCCATTATGGAGCCACCACCAACTTGCACAGCTTCTTGTTGACAACCTGGATCGATCGGTCTGTGCCACACTCGAACCCTACGATCAGCTCCTACCAACTGAAACCGGGACTCATCCGACCAGGCCACAGCTTTCAAATCCCTAACATCCAAGTGATGTGTACACGAGTAAGGGAGAGGAGCTCTAGGTCATGTCGTGCTGTTAGTAAAGGCACTTGAATCAGTCGTCTGCTGCTTAACGCAAAATTTCGCCACACTGCCTCTACTGATACGTTCGTCGTACGTCCCACATTGATTTCTGCAGTTATTTCGCGCAGTCTTGCTTGTCCGTTAGCACTGGCAACTCTACGCAAACGCTGCTGCTCCCAGTCTTTAAATGACGGATGTCGGCAACTGTATTGTCTGCGGTGAGAGGTAGTTCCTGAAATTTGGAATTCACGGTACACTCTTGACACTGTGAATCACGGAAACCTGAATTTCCTAATCGTTTCCGAAGTGGAATGCCCCATGCGGCCAGCTCCAGCTACCCTTCGTCATAAAATTCTGTTAAATCTCGTCGTGCGGCCATAATCACATCGGAAGCTTTTTCACATGAATCACCTGAGTATAAAAGACAGCTCCCTCAATGCACTGCCCTTTTATACCTTGTGTACGCGGCACAGCGTTTTTGTATCATGTGTACACTGCCTCCATCTGTGTATGTGCATATCACAAAGATTTCGTCACCGCAGTGTAGAGCAATACGTACTTAATAAATACCGAATAACTTGTGAAACTTACATGTCCTATGGCTTTTAATGAGGTCCATTTGATTTTACGTTTTCCGGCGTCGAATGGGTGGTCGCTTGGAATAGCCACTATCATGTTAGGCTAATTTCATTACAGCTGTGAGAAAGCACGTCTCACTTCGCTGGGTTCCAGTTGGTGGGGGAAGTGGGCGGTGTATATAAGCCGCAGAGAAACCTCACACCAGCATCAGTCATTGCCTGCTCCACCTGTACCACCTTCAGCAGCAGCAATGAGGATCCTGGTGAGTGGTTTCTCAATAGAAAGTTCTGCTTCTGAAATTGGTCCGACTTACAGTAATTACGTTCATGTAGTTGCTGTGAAAGAATAATATTTATAAGTACAATTAGTAGAAAAGGGTATGATCCCTTAGTTCATGAATTTAACAACTTTAGTGAAACGTTATACTTGAGGAGCAAGGGAAGGGAGCATTGAGGTGGTGTATCAAAACGTGAACCGCTTGACAAACTGTATTTCCTTACTATAACGGCGTATTGATGTAACAGCCTACCGAGGTTCATTATTTGCATATAACTGTCATTGAAATATACCAAAGCCGATATTCAGAGTTTCATTTACACGTTTATTGAGTGTATTTTTCAGTCTTGTGCTATGATGCTGAGCGAATAAGTTTTACGTCTACAGCATACTTTCTAATAAAAAAAAAAAAAAAAGGGCAGCATACAGATTTCCTCACACTGGCACCAAACGTTGCGCCCACTAACAAACAACAACATTTCGTTCAGTCTGGTTTCGTTCGTAGCGTGTAAATGCTCATAGCAATATGCTACTTCTACGATGCACATACAGTCGGTTTTAACAACATTTATTGAGCGTAATTAAAATGAATACTACGTCAAGGGTTAATGCTTCCGAACGGGCCCGAAAAAAATGTTATTCTATTAAGGAAAAGCAGTTTACAGTGCACGCTTGCATTAAGTGCTCGGACTGCGCTCAATGTGTAGGCAACACAGTTGACGTTTGCGCTGGATTACATTTCGCAGTGCACGTTCTGCACCTGCTGTTTACTCCTGTTATGAAAGTTTTTCTTGTCCTCCATTATTAAAGTCTACTGTGAAATTTCTACATTAAATATTGTTGACATCAACCACGTCCGCTTGTTTTCCTGCGTGGTAAGCTGCTTGCATCCCAGGCAGCGGGACCGGGTTCGATTCCCAGCCGGGACTGGGTGTGTGTTGTCCTCATCATTTCATCCTCACCATCGGCAAACAAATTGCCCATTGTGGCGCCGACTGAAATAAGACTTGCACTTAGCTGCCGAACCTGAACTGGGCCTCTGGGCCAAAAATGACATACGATCATTTCAACATCAACCACAAGAACAGAGCAAGGTTCATTCACTTTGTTTCTGTTTCACAGTTATAGAGCACCTTTATTATTTCCATGGGACACAAGTTACTTTCTACTTGGTATTTTCTTGAGTCCTTTTATCATATCCAACTACACAAACTTGTAGTCTTTATAGTACATTTTGCAAGCCTTTCTATTCTAAGAAGTAAGTGAAACTATTATGCATTGAATGAGTCATATAAAATGAAACATCGCATCGCACAAGGAAACAGAACAGAGAAAATTCACAAGAATTGCAGGGACCTTCGTGGTGAGCCACTTTCCTATGTGTTAGACGGTGTTCGTAGTGTATAAACGAAAGGTAAATCCATTTTTATGGGAAGCTTTCATTTTACCTGCACAGAATGAATAACTCAGTACTGAAGTATTATTTATCTAATAATATATATTAAACCGTTGTTATAAACACGTTTTCACACACAAATTTATCTGCAAGCGTTTGTACTAAGAATATCGAAAATGGCAGTTACGGCAATGTGAATGTTCGTGCCGAACAGACCTTTATAGAGCGTTGTTTGACGTGAGTTATACTTCATTCACATTTAGAGATGTAGTTCTCGCAACGTGTTGCACAGGACGATATTATTGCACAAAAACAGTTCCTATTATTAAGAAGTATTACTCAACAGGATGATGAGTGCTGTCAATGTGCAAGTAATTATCCACTAAATCTCAAAGTGCCTCTCACAGAAAATATAGCTCTCATTCATTGGAGGCTGGACTTTGCTGCTGATAACCTTCACTTTCATTTTCAGGTGTGCGTGTTACTCTTTGGACTGGCTCTGGCCGAGGAGAAGCAGGTGGAGAAACGGGGAGTGGTAGGTTCCCTGGGTAGCTATGGCGGAGGCGGATATATCGACCACGGAATCGGAGCCAGCAGCTACAGCAGTGGCGGCAGCAGCGGTGGTTATGGGGGCGGCTATGGGGGCGGCTTTGGTGGTGGTTATGGAGGCGGCTATGGAGGTGGCATCAGCTCTGCAGTTGGAGGAGCTCAAGTGACCAACATCGCCATCACCAAGCAGGTCCCCGTCCCGTACCCAGTACCAGTGCAGCGTACTGTCCCAGTACCAGTCAGGGTTCCTGTCACGGTGCCAGTCAACAGGCCGGTACCGGTGCCCGTCCCACAGCCGTACCCTGTCCCCGTGCAGAGGCCAGTCCCAGTACCCGTGAGCGTCCCTAGCCCAGTCCCCGTACCAGTACCACAGCCAGTCGTCGTCAACCAGCCGGTACCTGTCGTCGTGGGAGGAGGAGCTGGTGTCGGCGGAGGGCTCAGAGGCGGCTACGGCGGCGGCATTGGTGGAGGCTATGGAGGAGGCTACGGAGGAGCCATCGGCGGTGGTTACAGCGGTGGCTACTCCGGAGGCATTGCTGGAGGCTATGGGGGCTACGGGAAATACGGCCACTAACATCAGCTGATGAACCCAACACCTTAGACGAAACATGCCACCAGAGATTCATTGTACATTTCTTACAATGTTTTGCAACAACAGCAGCAAATAAAATGCATTTCTGAGATACATATCTCGTTAATTATTAGCACCAATAAAAATGATCCCAGGTTTATACTAGGTATTTTGTTCAGTGTTAATCATCATTTGCTGTCGTAATGTCCGTGGTCAGTGCAGGACATTTGTTTTGTCTTTCATAATCCGAGTCCTATTTTCTCTCAGTGTTAACTGAGAGCATTTTGACACGAGAATACAAAATTCTAGTTTGTAACCTAGAAGGGTTGAATGAAAAGGAGTGCTTCCACCACCGTTAATTTGTATTGGATGGGAATATTTTGATAAATCAAATGCAGAAATAATCATGTGAACTTTGATTACCAATCTTCACTTTTCCATATACTCACCACTCAATTGGATACATTTGTGCCAACGATGAACAAGTTTTCTGAAGCTGTCATGAAAGGACTTGACACTCTGTTTCAGCTCCTAGTCGCACACTTCTCTCAATGTCTTCATCAGAAGCATAGTTATGTCCCGCTGGTCGTTTCTCATTATCGGGAACAGATGGAAATCAGATGGTGCTAAATCTGGGCAGTATCGAGGATGCCGTGTACTTTCATTTCAGGAGTCAGCATGTGGAGTACCCATCGCGCACAGATCTTTCGACAGCCAAGCAAAGCAATAATGTGACGCACACGTTCTTGTGAAATGCCGATTGTGCATGTAATTTCTCTCTGAGTAATACAAGGAGCGTCCTGAATCAATCTGTCAACATTTTACTTGTTGAACTTTGTGGTTTCTGTCAAACGACTTCCAGCTCTTTGCTTGTCATGCAGGTCAGGTGTTGCCGCCTCAACAACTTACTCGCCCAATGATGCACAGTACTCACATCAACACAATCACCACAAACGGCTTTCATTCTCTGAAGGATCTCTACCTGCCGGTGTGGCCGTGCGGTTCTATTCGCTTCAGTCTGGAGCAGCGTGACTGCTACGGTCGCAGGTTCGAATCCTGCCTCGGGAATGGATGTGTGTGATGTCTTTAGGTTGGTTAGGTTTAATTAGTTCTACGTTCTAGGGGACAGATGACCTCAGAAGTTGAGTCGCATAGTGCTCACATCCATTTTTGTGTCAATCTCAAAAACAAGTGCAGCAACTTGTCAGTATTGGTGCTATCAAAATAAAATTTGACTGTCCTATACCATAACATCACCTGGATTTCGCACAAGCAATATAACTTCATGAACGTGTTAAGTACTCAAATACAGGTAAGTGTTGGAAGGATCTTTCATAATACTTCATAACCATTCAGTCACAGACCCTAAGATAATAATGTTACCATGTCAGAGTATCTAGAAATAGGGATTATTCATGTAATTAACTATATTATGCCACTCTCCGTTTTGGAGGTTTATCTGTGTATCTCACTCTTATTTACACTGACCTAAGATCTTAGTATATCTAGATAAATAACATGAAAAAATTATAGAGGATAAGAGCAAACATGTAGCAGATTTCTAAATGTATGAATTGCAATAATGCTGTAAAGAATCACGAGGAAACAGAATTACGAGGTAGAAGAGCAAGAAATTGTCCACAGGAAGTTTCAATCGGAATTTGTTGGTATGTATCTGCAAACACCTGTAACGCCTTAAGATACCAATCAAATGGTTCAAATAGATGTAAGCACTATGGGACGTAACATCTGAGGTCATCAGTCCTCTACACTTAGACCTGCTTAAACGTAACTAACTTAAGGACAACACACACATCCATGCCCGCGGCAGGATTCGAAACTGCGACCGTAGCAGCAGCGCAGTTCCGGACTCAAGCGCCTAGAACCGCTTGGCAACAGCGACCGGCAAGATAACAATCGTTAACTCGTAGGCCGACACAATAAATAACGAAGTAAAAGGGATGATATACAGTGTTGTTTTAATTAAACTTTCGTTTATTGAGTCAGTCTAGACGGAAAACTACTTACCGTATGGTTACCTAATTGTATAGAAACGATGCTCGGATGCGTTGCTCGTGGTGTTAGTGTCACGACCTGCCGTTAGAGACCGGTACAGGCAAGGCGAGGTGTGGCTGAGGCACAAGCATCCGTGCGCATTACTGTCGCAGACAGTCAACATGGGTCTCGACAACGAGAGCAGACCTTTACGCATAAAGCTGTTGTACGAAAGCAACAGATATGGCACTGGTGCTCTTCGCGAGCACCTTCGCTTTAAAGGAACACAGAGAGGTACTCTTTCAGCACTGCGCTTGAAGAGAATGATACAGATGTTGGAATTAACTGGTGATTTGGAAATTACTCCTGGGGGAGACCGACGGCCGATTGCGCTAGAAACTGCTGAATAACTTACTGTTTCCACAGCCTAAAAATGCTTGACGCAATTTGTGATTTTCAAGTAGTGTATGAGTTTTGTCACAACAACTGAGGATTCCAGCCTACCTCAGATGTTTCGGGCAGCACTAGAGACACCTCTAGTGCACTTTAAGGCTGTCGTGGATGAAGATGGTGCTCACACTGGGCGACATTAGTAACTAGAACGTAGACATATTACGCAGTTAACAAAATATACTGTCAAGTGAAAGTTAAAATGTGTTTGAGTAGTTCGTTCATTATGTCTCTTCGGCATGTTTCCACAAATGTTTCCACAAATTTTCTCTGTCCCACGATCACTCGTTTCTCTTACGTGTCCTCTCAGGTACGTGTCCACCCTGTACTAGCTCATGTGCTAATTGGTTGCTACAGAATAATGGTATAGTCTGCAGCGATACAGTGCAATACATGCATTAGCTGTTAACACTGTTGGTAGTTATTTAATCCATGAGAAAGGAATCAGGGGTAAAGTTCGCAACAGCTGAAAGCATTAAGTCTTTCCGTTCAGACTTAGGTTATTTTCAAGCGACACATCTTAAAAAGGTTTTGTGTATCAAGACAATTTGTGTTTCAAGACAATTTAACGATGCACGTTACCAGTTGCTAGCTTGAAATTGTTAGTGACCAAAAAACCAAAAGAACAGCAGTTACAGATCATCCGAATATCCCAACCGATTTTCACTTTTGCAATAGCATATTCGTATGTCGTATTAGTACATCATCCTCTATCATGCCTGTGGACCATACAATTTTAATGGCACGACAAGTTCTATATGGTCTGGGACTCGAATTTGCTATATACTTAAAATTTATACTTTTAGTTATGCTTCTCATATTAGTAACTGGTATCTAAACGTCGTACGCCCTATTATAGGGTATATTGTGAATCTTCTCAAATTAAATCGCATTAAATGGAACCCTACTAATCGAAAATGTCGTCACAGAAACCATTCGCCGTCTTCAGTTTTAAATGATTACTGTTAACGCTTAAAGAAGAATTTTCTCATGAAGTAATTACTACTCACTTTGCAAAAATATCTTCAGGTATTAGTGAGTGAATTTTTATGCTTCACAAAGTATTATTTCTTGTTCGCTGAATATACACTACTGGCCAAGCGTAATAACTTTAATTAACACGTGTAAAATCAAGCATGAGTAAAGACGTTCTAAATATATATTTTGGAACAAAAAACCTTTTCATTTGTTTGCATTTTTGTAGCAATAGTCAACAGCGCCGCCGTGACACCGTTCGAAGCATCGTCTTGCGAGGCCAGCAGGACAACACGAGACAACAATAAGAAACAATCAAATTTTGCAGTGTTTGTAAAATATTTTTAATGTACTAAAGTTGTTAATAATTTAAGGAAAAAAAGAACCTAATCTACTGTACAGTTTGTCAAACAAAATTCATAGTGAAACAGCTTCTAAGTTCAACCATTACAACGTCACAAGCCACAACCACTTTATTAGTGAAGTCATCATAATCCCGCAACAAGCCTCGCCCGCCATATCTATGGTGACATTCAAAATCCAACGAGCCACACCTCATTTTTTGGAACAACAGTGGCCATTAAAACGAAACGACTGATCACAATTTAGTATTCTAGCACCCATTAACATGTCGCCCCCATTAGTCAGTTGGTTCAAATGGCTCTGAGCACTATGGGACTTAACATCTATGGGCATCAGTCCCCTAGAACTTAGAACTACTTAAACCTAACTAACCTAAGGACATCACACAACACCCAGTCACCACGAGGTAGAGAAAATCCCTGACCCCGCCGGGAATCGAACCGGGGAACCCGGGCGTGGACACCCCTTATAGTATCCCAACAATGTGAATGTTTTGCACAATGTTCAGAAGTTTTTACCCTAAACGTTCTCTAAAATATGAAACACCCGCCCACATAACTCCGAAAATGTGATTGTAGCTGTAAAGTTTGTGGGACTAATTTTGCATGGGACAATGGGGGCCATAATACCAGAGGCACCACAATGCCAAATCCGTGCCATAAGCTAAATCCACTCTCTTTAGGTAGCCAAGTGCCTCATGATCAGACAAAACAGCTGCCTCAAGGTCACACTACGCCTGGCGCGTAACCATAAGTTAAAAGCGTACATAAGTGAATGTTTTTTTTTAAGATAAGGAATTAGGAAATGAGATAAGGAATTTTTGTTGTCTGTAATATATATATAAAGTTAAGGAATTAGGAAATGAGATAAAGAATTTTTACTGTCAATAATACAACATACAGTCATCAGCAATCTTTATTTTACAATTGTTATTGCGTACTTTGGCTCAAATAAAGAGGTATTCGTCAGCATTCAGCCACTTATTTCTTCTCGTAAACAAAGTAAAAGGCTTGTCTGGAACCACTGTACCATAGGGAACCTTAGCCAGTAGGCCTGTACTCCCCGCTATACTCCACGTCTTCCAAGCCAAAATGTTTGCATCAGGAAAAGCTTCAAGGCCACCATAATCTGCATGCTTGCCCTAGAAAACAGCCACGGCCAACCATGTACAGCCTCCAAAGACAGCTGGTAGAGCATTCTTAGTACACGAAAGACTTTGGACCACCAATAAGCAGCTGCTTATTGAATTGGCCAGCAAGATCAATGTCTATTGGATAAATGACTTGTACACAGGAACACTGCGCTACCAACGGCGGCGATGACCACATGGCACAGACATTGCAGTGGTTTTTGTTGTTAGGTGGGACCGTGTCAGAGATATGGTCAACTTTTTTTTTTTTTTTTAAATCGAGATTCTATAGTTTGGTAATTATTCTCCGATAGCGGCTATCGAAACTAATCCAATGATGTGTAACAGTAAGGTCTCTTAAGGTCAACGAAGGTCAAAAAGGTGGCATGAACTTTCATTTACAGAAGGTGTTCGAAGTCAGGACCATTGACATCAATGTAGTGGTGCAATCTTCCTATCAAGGATTGAGTGGCATTCCTTATCACTTCAGCACTTAGGGAGGAAGCACATGCTCTGACAATTGTCTCTTATATCGTGCAAATAGTAAATGTTCCCCGAATACGGCGTATCCATCCAATGTGCAATTGACATGTAAATGGCGACACTTTCGCAATACAACACTAATAGGAATGGTAAGACTAGTGTCGTCGAATCAGGCGAATGTGAATGATATATATCTTCGAAGAACAAGTCGATATGCTTCTCATTTATGGAGACTGCCAACGGAATTCAGTGAGAGCTAGAGGCTTATACGCTGAAAGATATCCTGAACGTACTTACCCTACATGTCGTACATTTAAATACGTATATGATAAATTACGAACAACTGAGTCTTTAATGCATCGGAAACATACCCGGCAAAGGAAAGTTAGTAACGAGGAAACCGAAATTGGTGCTCTTGCCACTGTGGTTCGAGATCCTTCATTTCGCGTCAGATCGCAAGGGAATCTGGCATAAGTAGTCTTGTTCATGTTCTGCATCGCCATAAATATCATCTAAACCATATCAGTCTCCACCAAGAATTAACTGGTATGGACTGTATAGGTCGCATTGAATTCTGCCGATGGGTTCAACTTCAGATTCAGAGGGATGGCACCTTTTTAATTAGATTTTATTTGCTGACAAAGCTACATTCACGAGCCATGGAAATGTTAATTTGCATAACATGTATTATTGGGCAACTGAAAATCCATATTGGCTGCGGCATGTTGCACACCAAAACCCGTGTTCGGAGAATGTATGGTGTACGTCTCTGGAGGACAGAATTGTAGGCCCCTATTTCATCGAAGGAAATCTTAATGATAGGACGTACACCACGTTCGTGCAAGGAACTTTAGGTCTGTTATTGGAAGAAATACCTATAGGAACAAGGAACAGAATGTGGTATCAACAAGATGGGTGTCCGGTACATTTTTCGCAGATGGCTAGAAATGAGTTGTAGAGACAATTCCCAAATCGTTCGATTGGACCTTGAGGAGATGTGCCGTGACGGGCTCATTCAACCAGAAATGGCGCTTCAGTATGTTTCTTCTGTGAATTCGTAAAATACACTGTTTATAAAGACGTTCCAAGTACACCTGAAGATATGCGGGAGAGAATTGTCGGCACATGTGGCTCGCTAAGTGCCAAGGAATACCACTCAATCCATGACAAGAAGATTGCAGCAATGCATTGATACCAATGGGAATCACTTCGAAGACCTTCTGTAAATGGACGTTCATGCCATCCTTTTGACCTACGTTGACCTTCAAAGACCTCAGTGTTAGGCATCAATGGATTCGTCTCGACAGTCGCTGTCAGAAAATAAGTAGCAAAATGTAGCATCCCATTAAAAAAAATCAAAGTTGACCTTCATATCTTTGAAACGACCCCACCTAGCAACAAAAAACCAACGTCAGATTATGGCCCCCATTGTCACATGCAACTTTTGTCTGACAAACTTTTCAGCTCCTATCATGCGTTCTGAATTACTCTTGGTGGCAATAGTTAGTGACTCAGCCTGTATATACAGGATGGTCCATTGCTTGTGAAACCATCAACTATCTCACGAAATTAGCATCAATGGAAAAAATAAACACAATTCTGTACGAGCGTGAAGGAGGAAAACAATTGACGGCGCTATGGATGGCCCACTAAGTGACCCTGCCGTAGGTCAAATTGATAGAAACTGCATTATTTTAAATAGATAGTCCCATTTTTATTATATATTCGTATAGTACATAAATAAATATGAATATTTGATTTGGAACGTTTGTTTCGCTTTGTTATGGATGGCGCTGTAATCTTCCAACACTTATAATATTGCTCACCCATTTAGATGCACAGTTAGTAACAATGTGGTTTTTTTTAATTAAAACTAGTTGTGTTTGGACTTTATTTCTGTTGTACCAATGTGATACATTTACGTTTGTGACCTTATCATAAATTATGGGAACGCATGCTGTTAATTGCGTGAGTAACCGTAATAACCTCATTAATGTAATAAATGCTCAAAATAATGTTCCTCAACTTCAATGCATTTATAAATGCGCGTAACGAAATTCCTCTCAACAGCGAGTAGATCGCCATCCGTAATTGTCGTAGATGCATTGACAATAAGCTGACGCGTGTTTCCAGGCGTCGTCGGTGAATCACGATAGCAAATATCTTATAGAAAGACGTCAGGAGACGTTAGGTCCGGCGAACGTGCAGGCCATGGTATGGTGCCTCTACGACCAATCCACCTGTCGTTAAATATTCTATTTAATACCGCTTCGGCTACACGAATGCTATGTGTCGAACATCCATCGTATTGAAGGTACATCGCCATTCTCTCATGAAGTGAAACATCTTGTATTAGAATCGGTAAGACATTGATTAAGGAATCGTCATACATCGTACCATTTTGATTGCCATCGACAAAGTAAGGGCCAATTAGATGTCCACACCACATATTAATCAGCCAGGGTCGCTAATGATCAACTTCCTCTAGCCATTGTGGAATTTCCGTTGCCGAAAGTGCATATTAAGGCGGTTTACGTTACCTCTGTTTGTGAATGACGCTTCGTCACTGTATAGAACTCTTGAGGAAAATCTGTTTCCGTCTTGTAATTTTTTAATGCCCAGCGGCAAACTTTTATGCGACGCTCAAAATCATTGCCATGCAATTCCTGGTGCATAGAAATATGCAAGGGAGAAATGTATAATCATGTTGAATTCTCAAAACCCAGGTTTTTGAAATTCCCGATTCCCCCTCAATTTTTCTGCTACTGATGTACTGGTTAGCCTCAACTACAGCTAAAACACTTATTTGGCTGTCTTCATTGGTTGCAGTTTTTGGTTGTGTCTCCTTCTTTGGCTGAACACTTCTGATTTCATTAAATACTATCGAAGAGAGGTCTGGACTCTTGGATGCTGTCGGTCAGGATAAAGATCAACATACATACCACAAACTTGTTGGGCATTTTCATTAAAATAGCCATATCTAAACGCCATATCTACCTTTCATGCAATTGTTAAACGTTCCATTTTAGCCAGATTATGTCTTCCGCGTAACTATTATGACATGACAAGGGCTTTTTTTCCTTTATTGAGTTTCGAGTCACCCCAAAGTGGGCGGGCTGGCAGCAATTAGTGCACAGCTCTTCCACATACTGAATTTTTAAAACATAAGAAGAATATAATAGACAATAAAGGCAGGTGATAAAAAAGATGACTAACTTATATTGTAAAATTGTGGAAAATTATGGAAATGAAAGCGTAAAACAAAGGGTTGGCGATGTTAGTAAAATACATAGGAAAGAGACAGGTAAAATAGAAGACAGGTAATTAAAAAAACACGGCTACAGTCTGCTTTCTGTTCGCAACAAATATAAAAATGACACCCAGATGTCCGTTTGCAACACTTCTGAAAAGACACACGTACCACTCACTTGAAAGTCTGGGTTAAAACGTTGACATGAAGATGACACACCAGAGCCAAGGGCTGATGGGGGGACCGGGACAGATGAGGGGGAAAGGAAAGTGGGGTAGAGAGGAAAAACGAATTGGGGGAACCGATGGAGGGACTCATAAGAGGGGTCAGGGCAGGTGTGAGAGGGGAAAGGCAGAGGAGGCGAATGCAAAAGGACTCGGGGGAGAGAAGTGAGGCAGAGAGAGTGTAGGCAGGGAAAAATTAAGATGGGTTTACCTATTTATCTATTTAAAAAAATGCAATTTCTATCAATTTGACCTTTGGCTGCGCCATCTATTGGACCATCAAGAGCGCCATCTGTTTTCCCCTGTCAAGCTCGAACAGATTTGTTCTTTCCTTTCTTTCGTTTGATGCTAATTTCCCATGATATTTGGCCCAGTCAATATAAGTGGACCACCCTGTTTATTGGAATGATAATAGCTCTGAGGCATACATCTTCTGGAGTACACATACCTGGGTGTACTCCCCGAAGTATGTGTCTCAACACTATTTTTCATTCCTAGACACAAGTGGCTAACAAATAACATTCTAAAAAGACATTTCATATATGGGTTAAATCAGATAATGTAGCAAAACTACAATGACTGAGCTTATAAAGATCGAAACATATTTTCGCTAACATACTACAATAAGACGGTGAGCACATAAACAGATTGGCAGACTGAATTACTCCAGGTACTGGAAGAATGTAATTAATTCCATCACTTAGGCCTACACTCACTGTAAGACACAGTGCTCTCTAAAATTAAATATTTACATGTCTACATTGTCTGTGATTTTTGACAAGTATTATAACTGTATCTCCAACTCTAGCATACGTGAAAGGTGTTATCATTTCAATCTGAGAAACGGCTCCTGTCGCTTTTGTAAATTTTTCAGTAATGTTTCATCTTAGCGAGTACCTTTATATGTGGGGAGCGAAGATAATGCATCATTTTCCGCACTATAAAACATAATCGATATTATTATTAGGCTGATGTTGCTTATTACTTACTTTTGAACTAAACATACTATGCAGACCTATTAAGTATCCCCTATAATTATCTACGAAATAACAGCAAAATCTAATAAAAAAATCGGGTGTAATACGTGCCCTCAATCATATCATTCCCAAAAGGCAAACGAACTGGTGAAACACGATTTTAGAAAATAAGGAAGAAGGTGTTTTTACGAGATCTTTATTGCACAGCATCATATAAACCTTATATTTCTGAGGGACACAAAGAAAACTTCATAATACGAAATGTTTAGTCATCACAACGGTGCCCAAGGTAATGAAGATGGAAGAAATATTTCCAAGGCGTCAGGGCTGCCAAATTAGCCGCTCAAGGCAGTTTCTGGAAAAGTGTTCAAATTTACTACATAATGCGTACTATCTGCATAAATGCGCCCACAAAGTCCCAGTCTACACTCGGTAGCTTAACCTGGCCGACAGCTAATACTGCATGATCTGGATATTATCCGGAAATTAACTTGAGTTTACGCAGAGCTGTTACACACATTCAGTTTCGACTCAACAGACACAATAGTTTTGGCAGCTCCTATGGCAACTAACCTGTCTTTTCGATATACTTCCCATGCATCGTTCAATATTTCAGAGCTTTTTTCCTCGGGTTTCAGCCAACACTCTGTTTCGAGTATAATGTGAGAGTGAACACTTTCCTAAAGGGCGTTAAGTTCAGAAACTTTGTTACTTATACTTAGAGGGTTATGCATCGAGAAATTACTGTTAAAATTTTGTCACTCCAAGAGTCCTTATTACACGTTCTGGTTTTGCTCTGCGTACTGATTGGCAAGCGTTCATCAAAGGACCTCAAATTTCTGCCTAGCGTAAAAGAAGTTAAGCAAGTACTCTGCTCCGTGAGTAGCTGCTTCGTGCAGTGCACTTCTGACATATCCAGGGGGAATCCTACAGGTTTCTGTCCCACAACTCAGGTCCAGATCTGTGCAGCAATGACTGTTCTCTAACGGGGTTTATAATGTACCTAACTTTGGAGCTCATCATAACTAGGAAACCTGTCACCCTATGTGCCTGGTCGGACCCTGCTGTACGAGAGGCTACCTGTCCCCTCACATGGCGAATGGGCGAGGCCAGACGGACAGTCTCCACATTGCTTCTCTGCCTCTATTGACTTGAACTTGGTACCAACCGCCACTCTCCGTGCAGTAAGGGTACAACCACCGCTGTCTCGCCAGCAAACTCTGTAGGCGAAACAACCGATACCTGAGAGATCCCATGCGACGTGCTAGATTCTCCGCCACCGCTACGCCTGGAAGTAACAGTCTACCGATGCCTGACAGTGTCCAAAAGCATCTTCGTTTTTTCGTGAACGCACGGAGTGGCCGCAAGGTTTGAGGCTCCAATGACGGATTGAGTCGACCGCGCCCGCCGGAGGCATGAGTCCTCGCTCGGGCATGGGTGTGTGTGTTGTTCTTAGCATAAGTTAGTTTAAGTTAGATTAAGTACTGTGTAAGTGCAGGGACAGATGACCTTAGCAGTTTTGTCCCTTAGGAATTCACACACATTTGAACATTTTTTTTTTTTTTTTTTTTTTACTGCGACCAGATTCTTCTGCGCCCGCTCAAGCATGGACACATCCTAACTACTGCTAAATCAAGAGTTAACTATAAAAACACAAACAGAAAGGTAAACATGTATCTTTCAACCTTCTTGAAATGTCGTCTTAAACAGCTATGTAGCTGACCGCTGAAAAGAAATGACAACTGTACTACAGACTGTGCAAATCTACATCTACGACCACATCTGCAAGTGACTCGCTGAGGGTTCATCTAACCACCTTCACAATACCTCTCCATTACTCCACTACAGAACAGTTCGCCGAAAAAGCGAATACCTTTATCTTTCACTTATTTTATTATGATATCGCTTCTCCCAATGTAGGTTGGCACTAACAAGATGTTTTCGCATTCGAAGTAGGAAGTTGGTGATTGAAATTTCGTGAGAAGACCTCGCCGCAACGAAAACGCCCTTGTTTTAATGATTTCCACTCCAAATCCTGGTCATGTCCGTCGTACTCTCTCCCCTGTTTCTCAGTGATACAAAAGAAGGTCTTTGAACTTTCTCGATGTACTCCGTTAATTCTGTCTGGTAAGGATTCCACGCCGCGCAGCAGTAGTACAAAAAAGAACGAACAAGAAAAGTGTAGGCAGTCTCTTTAGCATACCTACTGCATTTTCTAAGTGTTCGGAGAATAAGACGGAGTTTTTGCTTCGATTTTCCCCACAATCTTTTCTAAGTGTTCTTGCCAATTTAAGTTGTTTGCAACTGTAATTCTTTGGTATTTACTTAAATTTACTGACTTAATATTTGACTGATTTACCGTGTAACCGAAGTTTACACTTTACTTTTACTAAGCGCGAGATTACATCGCTTCAATACAAAAACACGCATGGAATATAAGAATTACATCTCAGAAAAACACGGAAAAACCTACATGTGTTACAAGCTGCTTTGCTGGTGCGTCTCAGACAGCACTTAGGAACTGACTCCTAAATAACTCAGAGTAATAATATGAAAAGTAAAAGGAGTACACAAAATCAGTAGTAAAACAAGCGAGTGGAAAACAGATTTTCCGGGAGGATTACGTAATAAATGCAGTCTCTGTGTTAGGCTGACCCTAAACGTGACCTTAATCAAGCACATTCTAGTGTACGGCTGCTTTTATTTTGTATCTTTATCAAGCAGGTGTGACATCTGACGTAGAAGGAAGTCAGGGGCGTGTTGCTTCTATTCTATCGGGTCAATGTAGAGCATACGGAAGTGTAAGAAAAATTCTAGGGAACGCGCGAATGTGTAAGTTAGTCGCTGTTCTTACAACAAACCACAAGCGAAAACATTTACAGAAACGGTATTCCGAGTAGATTTGAGGGACTTCTAGCGCTTTCATTGTACATCGCGCGTAGGGGCAATTTAGAATATGTAGTGTTAAGAGCGTCCAGGGCAAGGGGTAATTTTCTTCTCTCCATACGCAAATTAATTGAAGAGGTACATGTACCAGTGTGTACACAGCGTATTAAATGAAAACGAATGTGTCTACAATAGGTTTTACAGGAAACCTACTTACTTGCAAGACTATAAAATCTGGTTTCCCGAAAGTGATAGTAAAACTGATGGATATGTCGGTCCCCAGCTAATACTAGTTACATTTTACTTACTAAAATGAAGCTGTTAAGGCCTTGCTGAAATCAGACGCTGTACATTTTACCTAACGTGATCAAGTAGAAAGTGAAATTGTATATCATGAAGAGACTGCCAGAAAGCGTATATTAATAAAGCGCACATGTAAATAACATAACGACGCTTTTTTAAACTGATTTGTTACACAGCAGGTAGTACATTCCGTAGGAGACAATCATAAATTTTATTTACGTCAAATAAATACGTCAGTTAGATGACAAACGCCAGTGATTCAGTCTTCATCTATGCTGATACTCGATACAAATACTTTCATTCCTCATTCGTTCAGGACTGCCGCTTATCTAGATCTTGCTAGATAATCTTGTGTGAATTATCTTAAAATAGGACCTATTTTGTATCAATTTATTCATGACGTTACTCTTGAAGAATAAAGTTGGCCTGGATCTGTAGCAATTCCTTTTTCGTTTGTGATAGGCTACGACACTCCACGCTGTCATCATGGAACCTGAAAGTTAGCAAAATAAACATTCCAAATTAAGGTGGCTCAAATTTGGGATGTCTGTTTTGTAACTTTCAGATCATATGATGGCAGCGCAGATTTGTCGAAATCGGCCACAGTAATAAAAAAAAGTTAGATGTCTTCGGAAAGTTGGTTTTTCAAGAATAATATAATTTTCAGATCGCGTCCGATGACTGAAGCAAAAGCAAACGTACATTACTCATTACACCTGTTTGCTTTAAAGGGCGGTAGCTCCAATTAGCCTTATTATATCACTGTCAAAGTCGTCGCAGTAGTGATTTCAAAGGAGTTGCAATATACATTTCGCAAGGAAAGAAATTAACGCTCAACATTTCATTACTTCCACAGAATGCAGTATTCCATTGCTCCATACTATAGATTATGCAGGGTGGAGGGCAGTAAATTGCTGATTTGGAAATGAAATAAAAAATAACGAACACATACAAACTTACATTTTTATTTTATTCATATTGGACAGTAATGTAAGTTTTTAATCACATGGTTAAACAGTATATCTGGCAAATGTCTACATTCACAAGCCACACACTGCCGCTGTCGTTTTCTGAAATTATCATGCATTCTTTCAAGCATGTCTTCTGGTACTCTTGCAATTGCAGCCTAAATATTGTTCTGAAATCCTCGAGGCTATTGCGATGGCTGCAGTAAACGTTTGACTCCAGGAAACACGAAAGAAAAAATTCGCCTGGGGCTAAGTCCAGTGATCGTGCGAGCCGGATGAGATCCCCAGTTCGAGAGATAAGCCTTTAAGGAAATGTTTGTCTCAAAAATTCACGGTAATGCCCGCTGCGTGTGCAGTGGCACCATCTTATTGCAACCAGGTCTCCTGTAATTGCATTGCCTCGAAAGACAGCTGGAAAAATTCATGCATTATAGTTACGTAACAATCCAAATTCACAGATACAGCACGACGATTTTCCTGGAAAAATTAAGGAGCAAATAATGCTTATTCACGACACTGCAGACCACACAGTGACGCCGTCTGAGTGCAGGGGTCTCTGGTGAATTCGCCTGCGATTCGTGCCTCTCCAGTACCCCATATTCTGTTTTATTGCACACCCACTGAGGTGCAAATGTGCCTCATCGGAAAAGAACACATTTTCGTCACGGAGTACGGTCGCAAGCATGTCTTAACAGGATATTCTTGGTTTTTCATAATCCTGTACTGACAATTGCTGGACCACGCACACTTTATACGGGTGAAAATTCAGTTTATTATGAAGAATCCGCTGGAGAGAACGTGATGAAATGCCAAGAGGAAGTGCGTGTTTCCGAGCTGAGCGTTTCGGAGTTAGCAGTACTTCTGCTCCAACTCGTTCGGCAATTTGTGGTGTTGTAACACTTCTCTCAGGCCCTCTTCATACAGATGACACACACTCTGCTGTTCGGAATGCATTTATCCAATTTAAAATTGATTGGCGTCCGGGAACACGCCCGCGTGGGAGCACAGCAAATTGCAAACGAAAAGCACGCTACACAACAATGACCGAGTGGGAATTCGACAAATACACTTCAACACAAAACGAGAGCTTCTCACGTGTCCACTGCAAACTGAACAACAATTGAACAAAAACCTCCTGTCAGTCGCTATGAACCACGCCAACTCTCTCCTCTATTCGACCAACACTGCCGCCACAACGTGAATTCTAAAAAAAGAAATTTACCGTTTTCCACCGGTATAACGTTGAAAGTGGCCAAGCTACTAAAGTTTCCTTGAGAGTCCATTCCTGCGATAGGCGTTTATGCATTTTCCTCCCCGCCCTCCCCCCAAATAAAAGCCATTAGTAGGTGCCCAATGTCATTTCAAAACAGAAGATATTTTTCTAATGGCCTCTAACGTGGAAGGCCATGTGTTTAGTACATTGCTTTGCTAGAATCATAATCTTTATATAAGTGACATTTCATAGTTCTACATCAACTTTCAAAGCGTTCTGCTAACACTATACATAAACACGAAATAATTTTGCTAGTGGAGCGTTTTGGAAACAAGAAATCACTAGAAAATCGTAGGAAATGGAGCATCCGGAATATTGTTTTGATGTACACTGAGGCGACAAAACTCATAGTATACCTCCTAATGTCGTGTCGGATCTCCCTTTGTCCGCGATATTGTAGCAGCTCGAAGTGGCATGGTCCCAATAAGTCGATGAAAGTACCTTGCAAAAATATTAATTTTTGCTGTCTCTACAACCATCCGTAATTACGGAAGTGTTGCCAATGAAGGATTTTGTGCACGCACTGTCTTCTCAATTATGTCCCATAAATCTTCGACGGGATTCATTTCATGCGATCTGAGTAGCCAATCGCTCGAACTGTCCAGAATGTTATTCAGACCAATCACGATCAACAGCGGTTCGGTGACATGGAACTTTGTATCCATAAAAATACCAATTTTTGTTTAGAAACATGAAGTCGATAAATGGTTGCAAATGGTCTCCAAGTACCCGAACACGTAGAGGACCCAGTCCATTCCATGTAAACGAAGCCCACACCATTATGGAGTGACCACCAACAGTTTCTTGTTGACAACCTGGGTCGATGGATTCGTTTGGGTCTGCACCACACTCGTACCCTAGCATCAGATCTTAATCACTGAGATCAGGACTCATGTGCCCAGGCCACGGTTTTCCAGCCCCTAACGCCCACTGATCTGTACACCAGTCAGGGAGAGGAGCTGTCGGTGATGTCGGGTTGTTAGCAAAGGCACTCGCGTCGATCGTTTGCTGCTATAGCCCATTAGCGCTAAATTTCACCACACTGCCTCAACTGATACGTTCGTCGTACGTCCCACATTTATTTCTGCAGTATTTCACGCAGTCTTGCTTGTCTGTTAACACTGACAACTCTACGCAAACGCCGCTGCTCTCGCTCTTTAAGTGAAGGCCGTCGGCCACTGCATTGTCTGCTGTGAGAGGTAGTTCCTGAATTTTGGTGTTCTCGCCACACTATTGACACTGTGGATTTCGGAAATCTGTATTTCCTAACGACTTCCGAAATGGAATGCCCCATGCGTCTAGTTCCAACTACCTTTCCGCTTCAAATCTGTTAATTCCCGCAGTGCCACCAAAATCACGCCGGAAGCTTTTTTACAAGAATCACCTGAGTATAAAAGACAGTGCACAGCCCTTTTATACCTTGTGTAGGCGGCACTCCTTTTTGTACCTTGTACCTTTTGTACCATCTATATATGTGCATATCACTAACCCATGTCTTTTGTCACCGGAGTGTAGAGCAATACGTACTTAATAAAGAGCTAATTTTGCAAAAACAGACTATAATGTCTGATGGGATAGCAGCAATCACTAACTGTATAATGTTACTTATAATCCGTCTTGACTGTAATTTTTTTTTTATTCATATGACCGATTTCATTTCATCGAGAACCATTTTCAGATGGTCGAGAATCCAGCAACTTTCACGTGTGACGCAGCATGTGACGCAGCATATGACGCAGCATGTGGAAGTTGCTGGATTTGGACGGGTTACTCCTATAATTGAAATATCAGATCTGAAGATGGTTCTGGGTGAAACGAAACCGGTCATCAGAATAAAAAAAAAATGCGATCCAGACGGATTATAAGGAACAAAATATCTAATTACTTGCGAAACTTACTTATCAAATTGTTTTCGATGATGTCCATTTAGTTTACGTCTGACGGCGTCGAATGGGTGGTCGCTTTGAATACCCACTATCATGCTAGGCTGATTTCATTAAAGCTCTGAGAAAGCGCGTCTCACTTCGCTGGGTTCCAGCGCACGGGGGAAGTGGGCGGTGTATATAAGCCGCAGAGAAACCCCACAGTGGCATCAGTCATTGCCTGCTCCACCTGTACCACCTTCAGCAGCAGCAATGAGGATCCTGGTGAGTGGTATCTCAACAGCATGTTCTCCTCCGGAAGTCCTTCCGACTTACAGTAATCCCGCTCATATAGTGGCTGTGAAATAGTAGTATTTATAACTACAGTTAATATATAGCATACGATCCCTTAGTTCATGAATTAAAAAAGTTCTTGCGTCATTTTCTTACATAATTCCTAGTAACGTCTTTGCTGCAACTGCATGTGCATCCATTTCTCAACTAATGATGAAACGAAACACTGTATATAAAGCAAGAGTAACACGTAAATAGATTTGGGATCTACCAACTTAATTACAGATTCGCTGTAAATATTAGTCAGCGTGAACCCACATATAAAAAAATTTGAGAAAACTTCCATCTCATCATTTCCGACTTTCTGATGCACTTAATTCTCATCTGCCGGTGAAATTTGTACTTCTGGAGCAAGGGAAAGAAGCATTGAGGCGTATCAGAACCTCAACCGATTGACAAACTATATTTCCTTACTACTACGGTGTATTGATGTAACAGCCTACCGAGGATCATTATTTGCATATAACTACCGTTGAAATATACCAAAGCCGATATTAAGAGTTTCATTTACATGTTCCTTGAGCGTATTTGCAGTGTTGTGTTATGATGCTGAACCAATAAATTTTACGTCTACAGCATACTATCTAGTAAAAAAATGGGGAAGCAAACACATTTTCCTCACACTGGCAGCAAAAGTTGCTCACACTAACAATCAACAAAGTTTCGTTAAGTATGGTTTAGTTTGTAGAGTGTCAACGCTCATAGCAGTATGCTACCTCTACCATGCAGATACAATCTATTTTAACAACATTAACTGAGCGTATTTAAACCGAATATTACGTCGAGTGTTAATGTTTCCGAACGGGACCGAAAAAAAAGTTTTTCTATAAAAGGAAAACAGTTTACATTGCACGCTCGCATTAAGTGCTCGGTCTGCGCTCAATGTGTAGGCAACACAGTTGACATTTGAGCTGGACTACATTACGCAGTGCACGTTCTAAGTGAACTTTATTCTACCGTTTACTCCTATCAATAAGAGAATTTTTGTTGTTCTCCATTATTAAAGTATTCGGTTGAAATTTCTTCATCAAACATTGTTAACAACAAGCAGGTACCGCTGCTTAGCTGAGTGGTAACGTGATTGCCTCACAGGTAGCGGATCCGGGTTCGATTCCCTGCCGGGTTGGAGATTTTCTCCGCTCATGAACTAGGTATTGTGCATATATCTTAATTTTATCCTGCATCATCGTCACGCAAGTCATTCAATATAGTGCCGACTGAAATAAGACTTGCATCCGAATGGTGCCACCAGGCCAACAATGCCATACGATCATTTCAACCTCAACCACAAGAACAGAGCAAGTGAAACTATTATGTATTGAATGAGTCATTTAAAATGAAACATCGCATCGCACACGGAACCAGAGCAGAGAAAATTCACAAGAATGGCAGGGACCTTCCAGGTGACCCAGTTTCCTATAACAACACAGTGTTCTTGGTGTATAAACGAAGGGTAAATCAATTTTTATGGGAAGCTTTCGTTTTACCTGCACAGAATGAATAACTCAGTGCTGAAACATTGTTTATCTAATAATACGTTAAACCATTGTTACAATCACGATTTCACACACAAATTTAACTGAAAGTATTTGTACCAAGAAAATCGACACTGGGAGATGGGGCAATGTGAATTTTAGTACCGAACAGACATTTACAGAGCGTTGTTCAACGTGAGTTTTTCTTCTTTCAGATTTAAAGATAAAGTTTTCGCTACATGTTACACAGGACGACATTCCTGCAGAAAAAGGTTATTTTATTGTGAATTATTGCTCAACAGCATGATGAGTGCTGTGAACGTGCGAGTAATTATCCACTGAATCTTGAAGTCCCTCTCTCAGAAAATACAGCTATCATTCAGTGGAAGCTGGACTTTTCTGTTGATAACCTTTGCTGTCATTTTCAGGTGTGCGTGTTACTGTTTGGACTGGCTCTGGCCGAGGAGAAGCAGGTGGAGAAACGGGGAGTGATTGGCTCCCTGGGTAGCTATGGCGGAGGCGGATATATCGACCATGGAATTGGAGCCAGCAGCTACAGCAGTGGCGGCAGCAGCGGTGTTTATGGGGGAGGCTATGGAGGTGGCTTTGGCGGTGGTTATGGAGGCGGTTATGGAGGTGGCATCAGCTCTGCAGTTGGAGGAGCTCAAGTGACCAACATCGCCATCACCAAGCAGGTCCCCATCCCGTACCCAGTACCAGTGCAGCGTACTGTCCCAGTACCAGTCAGGGTTCCTGTCACGGTGCCAGTCAACAGGCCGGTACCGGTGCCCGTCCCACAGCCGTACCCTGTCCCCGTGCAGAGGCCAGTCCCAGTACCCGTGAGTGTCCCTAGCCCAGTCCCCGTACCAGTACCACAGCCCGTCGTCGTCAACCAGCCAGTACCTGTGGTCGTGGGTGGCGGAGCTGGTGTCGGCGGAGGTCTCGGAGGCGGATACGGTGGCGGCATTGGTGGAGGCTACGGTGGAGGCTACGGAGGAGCCATCGGCGGTGGCTACAGCGGTGGCTACAGTGGTGGCTACGGCGGTGGCTACTCTGGAGGCATTTCTGGAGGCTATGGAGGCTACGGGAAATACAGCCACTAACATCAGCAGCTGAACCCAACACCTTAGACGAAACATACCACCAGAGATTAATTGTATATTTCTTATAATATTTTGCAACTGCAGTAGAAAATAAAAATCATTCCTAAAAAAAATCTCGCCAGAAATTATTGCCCACAAAAACGATGCTGTTGATAATAACTTTAGTTTCTATTTTTTGTCAACAATTTTGTACGTTACAAGTCAGTATTTGCCGACATAGTGAAGCTGGGCACTCCAGAAAGTTAATTTTTGTCTTTCATAATCCGTCTCCTTACTTTACTCAGTGTTAACTGACAGAACATTTTCACACTGGAATTCATAAATTCTAGGACATAATACATTATAATCATGATTCTCAAGAGTGTTTGCCGTTTTTTTTCAATTCAGTACACGCCACACACACACACACACACACACACACACACACACACACACACACACACACACACACACACACAGACACACACGGCCAATTATGAAAAATCTCCTCCTTCGATCTGGAACTTCTCTCCAAATATTTTTTTCTTTACCTTGTGGAATGAAGGCATTTTTTTATTTAACGTCTATGAGAAAAGGCCAAACCATCAGAACAACCCGTTAGTTGAGCTCATGGCAGCCAGTTGACAATAGTTAAAACAAGGACTCAAAACTCATATGGCTGCTGCTTCTACTATGCATAAATTGTGGTTTATGTCAACTTAAGAACAATTCATGCAGCTTTTCAACATTACTGGTTTCAAAATTAAGTTTGATATTCCTATACCATTGCGTCGTCTGAATTTAGTACAAGCAACACAATGTCATGAAACTGGTCATGACTTAAACGCAGGTAACTGTTGGAAGGAGCTTTCACAATAGTTTATAACCGTTCATCCACAGCCCAAACATAATGACTTATTTAACAACGAAATTCACCAATAGCTGTGCAACTGAGATGCTATTTTATTTTATTTTAACTGCCAGTTTCGGCATTCCATTATGCCATTTTCAGGTCCCATTTGTACCCATCAAAAACAAACGATAGTCTTAAATGTAATCCAGTCTTCGAAGGAAGTACTTGCGATACAGTTTAGAATTCACGACATCCAGGAACATATGATCCAGTACGTCAACATCGTTTACTTTCGAAAAAAGCATATGGGGCTTGAAGATGGCATAACTGAATGCCAAAATATCATCTTAGTTGCACAGCTGTTGGCGGATTTCATTGGTAAATACTTGTGCAGCCGCTGCTCCATTTCCACAATGGATCAACACAGACTAAACATTAAAATGTTACCTTATCGAAGTGGTTAGAAATATGGATGCTTTTTGTGACTAACTGAATTATACTACGCTCTGACGTTGTAGTTTTAGCTGTGAAGTTTATGGTTGTTTGCATTGACCTAAGATCTAATATTGTAAAGATAAGTAAAACAAAAATGCTATACAGCATAAGCGAAAGTACGAAATTGATAAATGTAAGAACCGCAATAAAACTGTAAAGAATTAATAACGGTTATGAGGAGAAGGATTAAAATGGAGAAGAACAGGAAGTGACTCTCTCGAAGTTTCTATTGCAATTTACTGGCGTGTATGTGCAAATAACTGCAAGGCCTTCAGATAACAATCTTGATAAAAAAAAAAGAAGTTAGCCGAGACAATACACTAGGAAGCAGATGCGGGGATATACAGGGCGGTTACAACGAAAATTTTGCTAATTGAGCCAGTACCGTATTGGTACCTAACTCATCAATGACGTTCGGACTGCGTGCTGCACAATTTGCCTTGTTAGTCGTAATATTGCCGCGAACTGTCGTTAAGCTCTTGTTCTCCTACAGCAATGTGTGGTTGAAGCACAATCATCTGAGTGCATTACACAGACAGTCAACATCAAGATGAGGGGAACTTTACCGGTAAAGTCGTTTTATCAAAACAAAAACAATAATACTGCTGATCTTAGTATCGCCGCGTTAAAGGAAGGTCCTCTTATAGTACTGAGGTTGAAGAACGTGATACGGAAGTAGAAATTAATTAGTGATTAGGCTGTCGCTCCTGTGAGAGGCCCACCGCCAACTGCGCCACAAATTGTTGAAGAAGCTACACTTGCTATGACTGAGAATGCTAAACCATATAAGTGATCTTCAGGCAGTGCACTAGGTGTGTCACGATGACTGAACATTCCATCCCAACGGAGATGTTTCGGGCAGCAATAGACCAATTCCTAGCAAGGCTCCAGGCTGTCACGGATGCAGATGGTCGGCAAATTGTAGCCTCGAACATAAACATGGTAACAGATGTTACCCTCTCATCTGGAAATTTAAATGTTTTGATTCTAATGGTTTATTATATATTTCTCTTTTACACGTCGTTTCATAAAGTTTCACTGTTCTACGAGCACTCGTTTTCCATAGTGGCCACCTCAAGTAGCTCATGTGCTCTGCAGTACGAGGAGATAAATTGGAAAAGCTGCAGGGATTCAGTGAAATACATACATTAACTCTCGACATTGTTATTAGTTATTCACTCCTTGGAAAGGGAATCAGAAGTATACCTTGAAACAGTTGAAAGTCTTAATTTTTCCATTTTAGGATGTTTTATTTCTGAATAGCTCTTGACTTTCTACCTTCGATCTTGTAGTTATTTTAAAGTGGTGCACTTTAAAGTGACTTTGTTAGATCGTGTAACTGAGATCGATCTGAAATTGAAAACGAAACTCAACTACAGGTTATCTGGTTATTCAAACCGTTTTTTGTTTTTGCAATGCCATTTTAATAGAATATATTGTGCTCTAATGTTTCACCTTTACACCACACAGTTCGAATGCCATGAAAAGCGTTGTAATGGAAAATTATATGAAAACCTCTGCTATTGATCCACAGAATAGAGACCACTCCAGCCAAGTCACACATTCAGTTTCCTCAGTTTTTCAACAGAGCAAATCTCTTAAACTTCAGACCAAATTTCATCCTTATTACATAATGATCAGAGTCTACATTTGCACCTGGATTCGCCTAACAAACAAGTATCTAATTTCGGAATCATTGTCTGACCATGAGGTAATGTCGCTGAAATCTTACAGTGTCTCCAGGCCTTTTACAAGTATACCTTCAGCTCATGTTGTTTTGAAAAGTGTATTGTCTATAAATAGCTAAAACCTACTGCAGATCCTAATTAGATTTAATGTGTTTGGGGATTCTGGCACACCTTATTCATATAAGTGACGCCATGGGACATAGGCCAGTGCCCTATCCATGACGTTCTGATGCTGCACGACCTTTTACATTTTGATCCTGAAAGCGTAAGCAATACGCTGTTATTTCTTCGAATTTTAGCTTTGTAAATTACTATGTTACTAAGTACGTTATCCAAGGAGGAGTGAAGCAATGTCTCTCTAAAGATGTTACACTACTACGGCATAGTATAGAAAATAAACTGTTCTCACACAAAAGGTACTATGCGTCTTCGTATCTGTTACGTACTTAAAATCTTTGTCGTTGTTGCTCAAGTTTTTCATGCAATTCTTGATTGTATTACTATATTGCTCAGAGGTAACTGTTAGCCAACGAGCCTCTACTAGCACTAAGAGACTCTGAGTGTCGAGAGTGTTATTAAAGAATTAAATTAAGTTCCACTTTCAGTTATGCATCTCCTCATCTTAATTACTCGTACGTAAACGTCATGTGACAGGGTGCATTATGAAGCCTTTTAGCAGACATTGCGTTAAATATTCTTTCACCAACATTCAGCTAACTGAAAATTGAGAATACCGAAGATGTAGTTAGAATAAACTCTTCGTGTCGTATTCTGACCTGAGTTTTTATTTCCAGTGGTTACTCTTTCCCATTACGTGAGTTACTACTCATTTAAGCGAAAAGTGCTTCAGAAATAACTTAATGTACACTGATATGAAAAAAGTCATGGGTTGCAGAAACGCTCATATACAGATGGAGGTAGCACCGCGCACACAAGGTATAAAAAGACTGTGCATTGACGGAGCTGTCATTTGAACTCAAATGATTCATGGGAAAGGATTTATTACGTGAACATGTTAGCACGAAGGGAAGTCACAGGCTTTGGACGCGGAATGGTAGTTGGAACATGGCGCATGGGTGATTCAGCATTACAGACCGACGGTGTAAAATTGTCGGTGTTCAAAAGTATTTACCAGAAGAATTCTGTAAAGGACGTGACTTGCAGTATTTATACATTTAAAATACGTCAGAATCAAACAGACACGAAACTCCCCCCCCCCCCCCACTCCACTCGTTGCACCATGAATTTATGAGTCCAGCAGCACTAGAGAAACTGCAAAGTTCGAGTTCTGTGCTATAGACGCTGCAAGGCACCTTAGTCATACTCCGACGCTCATCTAGTGTCACAATATTCTTTCTATGCCAGAATTTCAGCAAAAATATGTCAGCAATACAAAACTTTCATGTTTACATTAACTGTCACAACATCACTTCCATCAAGTTTAATATTTTGCTCAACTATGTTGTACTATCATGCTTGTCAAGTATCATAATATTGTTTCTGCTCTAAAATGTCTGCAAATATATGTCATCAACAACTCTCCACACACACACACACACACACACACACACACAAACACATTAGTTTAGTATTTAAAGCATCTCTGTGGAATCCAGATGTGTTGACCTCAATGTTCTTTTCATACCTAGACACAAGTGTCTCAGAAATAACTTGCTCAAAAGACACCTCATATTTCGCCACATTTGACTTAAATCACGCAGTATAGCAAAACTGACATGATTGAGCTTATAACTGTTGTAAACATATATTGACTAAAATACTACGTTAAGCAGGCAAACACATTAACAAATAGGCAGGCTGAACTACTGCCAACTAGGGATAGAATTTAATTAATTCCATCATATAAATCTGCCCTTTGAGTGTGACACAGTGCTCACTCAAATATTTTCACATCTACATTATTCTATGCACCAAGTGCTACATGGTATCTCCGCTTCTAACATATGTATAGGGCGTTGTATCTGAAGCTGTGAAATGTTGTTGGTCGTTCATGGAACGAACTGTCATGCTGGCATCCTTGTTGGTTGTAGAGGGCTTTCAGTGACGTTTCACCTCGGCAAATACCATCTCAGGGGAGGGGACGAGCAAATATAAAGCACAACGTTCTACACTAATATTTTGATTTATGTTATTAGTGGACTAATGTTGATTTTAACTTGCATTTATACTAAAAGCATTATAGGTGAAGTGCACATCGAACTTTCAAGCAATTCTGTAATATTGGTCAATCGGAACTATAGTGCAAAGCGCTTCTATACTTATTTAATCAAAATACCTGATGTAATACATACACTCAGTCTGAAAGTAGTCAAAAGACAAAGGTTATTATTTTATCCATTTTGATTAGAGATAACTGCAGCTAGTTTTAAAAATTACTCTACAGGAAATACTGCAACCTGCCAGAAAATTTTTAATGAATTTATTGTAGATTTTATTGCTCCATCCCTAATTCCTGGCCTGAGTCTATCGTCAGATGGTAGCGTTGACGTCTTTGCAAGTCTTAAATTTGTGCCTTCATGAGACATCTAAAGGACTAACTAATGTATTCACCATCTTGTATTTAGTTCCGTTCATTAATCAGTAAAGATCAGACAACTATCTTAAAATATGTAAAGAAGGGCTTTTCACGAAGGCACGAATGTAGAACTTGGAAAAAATTCAACACTACCATCTGACGATGCGCCTAGGGCCAAAACTACTAATCCTATAATAAAGTTATTAGACAAACAGAAAACTTGTGGCTACCTACAATATAAATTAATATAAGACAAACAAACTGCAGGAACACGATTTTCGAAGAGAAGGAAGAAACTATTTTTACGAGATCTGTATTGTAAAGTATCATATAAAGCGCATATTTTCACTATAAACGACCTGTTTACGGTCGTCACAAAACAATAAAAGACAGTAGTCGTGGAACAAGACAGAGGTGAAACATGGTCAGAGTCAATGATAAAACAAGACAGAGATGGAAGGGTAAAACACCTAAAGTTACAGTATGTGTTAAGAGGAGAGTCAAGGTGCATGACGTTCAACTCGCCAGCAGACCCATTTCTCAACCGATACAGAGACTGGGACAGATGTTCCGAAGGGGAAAGATGACAGACCAAACTTAAGAAGATGAATATGTTAAAGGAAAAGAAAACATTATGTTGATCGTAGAAACGACTAGAAGCAGAAGAGGGTGATTACAATGAGGAAGTTGTAGTACTAGTCTTTGTTGTTGATGATAATGGTGATGGTGGTGACGACGATGCAGATGATTACAATGAGGAAGATGATGATGATGATGTTGAAGAGGACGATTACGATGAGGAAGATGAAATTCAGGGTTGAAAGACAGTTTGCAGTAAATTCCCAGCATATAACGTGTATGTCCTCTGGAATCACCCGAATGAATTAGTTATCTTACTGGCTTCAAGAGTGGAGCTAGTAATTAGTTTGTTAATGGAACAATCTTGGTTTCTACTGAAGAGGGATTTGTAGCAGCATGTGTTATTGCTTCAAGTTTAAAATGACTGAGGAATATAACATGAAAGACTGAAATGCAGAATGCTAAGTTGGATATGAGACTGTTAAGTTTGTCTGGAGAAAAGAGAGGTGCTCAGTTAATAAGGTGCTTAGGTAATAATGATGAAATTACTCCATTGAGCCGGATCCTTGCTAAGTCATTGATTGAAACTATGGTTAAAAATGGCTCTGAGCGCTATGGGACTTAATATCTGGGGTCATCAGTCACCTAGAACTTTGAACTACTTAAACCTAACTAAGCTAAGAAAATCCGGACTGAATCGCCTAGAACCGTTCGGTCACCGCGCTTGTTGATTGAAACTATGCTGTGAAATATTGTAATATTAGGAGAAACATGTTTCAACACCTCTGGGTTTTACAGGACAATTACTGTTTTACGTATCAGCAAAAAGTATGGGTTGATGGCATATATTGTGATCATATCGGTGTGCTAAATGCATTCCTAGCGTTAAGATAAAGTGTAGATAAATTGTGAACTAACTGAAGCTACTTTTTTGGGAGAGTAAGTTCCCGTCAATGCCAACGACGTCTGAATAATGTTGTTTACCTCAGCAATCCACGTCGACGAGTGTAAGTTAGATCAGCTGTAATGTTCATGTGTATTCTGCACGGTTATAGAAACATTTTTTTGTGTTTTGATGAATATAATCTCTGTGTGTGGTACAAAGATTAGACTGTGCTTGTCTACTAATCTGTAATTTCATTCACTAGTGGCAAAATGCAAGCCACATATATTTAAGTAAGTAAAGCAGAAAGTTTATGTGCGGAAATATTTAATTTGAAGGTCCATTGTGTTTGCATTGTGTAGGATCGATATCAATTTTGGTCATCGAGAACTGTTGCTTGACTTGTAGTTTTATCAGTAAGTCAAATATGCAAGTCATGTGTATTTTTAAATATAATAGAATAATTAATGTACGACAGCAGTGCCTCATTTCCTTCGTGCTCGAATTCTTGCATAATGTATTTTGAGAAATAAGAGAGTATTATTTCGGTACAAATTCTGAATTATGGTATACGATCAGAGATGTGTAATTGGTTTGCATTTTACGGTGTATGTGCTTTGTACTCGATAAACGATAACTAATTTCATTTTAATGGCAAAGGTTTAATGTTGGAGACATCGTAGAATGTTAACCTTTTGCTGTTTATTGAATCTTTTCCTCGTAACCACCTCTTTGCAGTCCTTTCCTGGAGATACAAATGAGGGAATAACCCGGAAACTTTTCACAGTGGAGAAATCATTACGACACTATTGGCCACATGTTCTATGGACACATCATACCGTTTATCATTGTTGATTCTGTCATACTGGCGAAATTTAATTTCCCCCCCCCCCCCCCCACAATGAGTGGTTTTCCTGAAACTATTTCCGCTCTTCAGCCCTCTCTGACAAGGACGTTGGCTGAATGAGGGTGATTCCTTATATTGGTAGCCTTCAGTTTAAGAACAAGTGAATTTCGAGCAGATGGCCGGGAGACGTCTTATTTTAATTTAACTTGGATAGGGTGAAAACAAAAGTGTGCATTTATCATTATACAACCGGCTAATGACAGATGGACATACAAGACGATATACAGGAAGTTGTCATGAACTACACCGAGGACATAAGAAGTTTCTCTACAAAGCAGGAGCACGGATTCGATTAACAACAGTCCTGTGAAGTACTCGTCACCTTACGACTCTGAACTCATAACATGTGGTATTTATGTTCTAAAAAGTTATGTGACCAGGTTAAAGAAATTTTTAATGATAGAACAGGAATGTATGCTATATTTTTAAAATTCGTGTTCGTAACTGTTAAGCCGATATCTGAGAGTTGTATAAGACTTTTTTTTGGTATAGAAAAATGTAAATCTCAGTGCAAGGAAACAGAAATATATGAACATTTATTTTTTAAGGGAAATGCTTGGAGCTCACGCGACACGATGCGAAACACAGACTGGGTGGTACATCAAACAATTCGTCTGCGAGAAAGCAATCCGTTTTCATTGAAATTTACATTTACTGCAAAACAAAATGACTCAGTTTAAAATGTTGGCTCTAGATATTGCTAATCTTTATCTTTATTCTTACAAATAATCACTGAACCACAAATGACAGTGTTATTGCACAGCAGATCGATATAAAAATTAATCCATACTAGTATTAAGCCTCCAATGTGATACTGATATTATTTTCACAATTAAGCACTACTAATCCCTGTGTCTTACAGTGGATATGAACTTTGATCGTCATTAATTTTAATTGCCTACCTGTGTTCACGGAACGCTCATCTACTCTGCAACTTGTTGTTATTAGGAATAACTGTGTGGCAGTCATAAATCAAATTTCCTTTGTCAGACTTGCGATGTGCAATGCAAGATGGCATCTTAACAGTTTCCGTAAATGCTTCTCAGTACACCAATCGAGATGTGGAACGCGAATGTGCAAACAGAGTCATAAAAGTAAATGAAAATTGAGAACTAATCTTAACGACTGATAAATGATTAGAAAGAAGCTAAATTTAACTGTTTCATTAAGCCATAACGACATCACACTTTTTTCAAAAAGTTCTCAGACCTAGACATTTTAGCAAAATATTTCTTAGTATGTCTCCTGTGCACAATTGCTTCCCTCGACACTTGTTTCAACTATAAGACAAGACCACATACCTCAATATAAAATTTCTACAGCAAACGTGAACCATACGCAGTGCTCTAACCATGAGAAGCCTTGCAGTTCAAAATGGTTCAAATGGCTCTGAGCACTATGGGACTCAACTGCTGTGGTCATTAGTCCCCTAGAACTTAGAACTACTTAAACCTAACTAACCTAAGGACATCACACACATCCATGCCCGAGGCAGGATTCGAACCTGCGACCGTAGCAGTCGCACCGTTCTGGACTGCGCGCCTAGAACCGCAAGACCACCGCGGCCGGCGCAGTTACAAATATAAAAAACTAGGTTACGTTAAAATTTGCCTTTTGTCTTTCTTTCTTTAATTTAATCCTATTTGCTCAGTATCCTTCATCAAAACTTATTATTACAAAATCCTTTGTGAATAATGCTGCCTCTACTACACAGCAGGCCAACTTTCATCCTTTTTAAGGCAAGCACATTGCCAGACTGTTCAACACAATGCAATTGCTACTCTTTGACTTACTGTGACAAAGCTAAGTCAACCGCTCTGATCTACATCTCTGGTTAAGCTGCGCGGTGAAGTCGACACGCTCAACGTTGACGTCCGAAAGCAAGGTCCATATGCCAACGGTTTACAGGGGGAAAGACATGCGGTCACGTGCCACCTGTCTGTAAATTGTGTAAACTTTGTTCCAAAGGCGTCATCGCATTTTACCTCTTTGTGTATCATATTTTCTTGGGCGGAAATTAGGAAGCAGACAATCATTCGCCTAACGAGTATGAGATATGGTCTAAAAACGACAATCAGCCTGAACAGTTCAACAGACAAGGTCGTTAATCTGCCTCGCGGGTACTAACCGGGTCTGACCCACCTTGTCTCGCAAGGTAGCGTGCTGCGTGTAACACTGTACAAGTAGGTCGAATAAACGAAAGCTAATGGTCATAAAAGAGAAAGAAACGGATGGCATCCGTTTACGGAATTAGTGGAAAACTTCCGACAGTTTCACATCATTCAAATCTACATATACACTCCGTAACTCACCGTATGGTACGTGATGGAGCGTGCTTTGTCACACTATCAATAATTTCCTTTCTTGTTCCATTCACAAAGAGAGGAAGGAAAAAATAATACCTCTTTACGATATCCAGTTTCTGTTATCCTGTTGTCCTGGTCCTTGCTTGAAATGTACTTTTGCGGCAGTAGAATCGTTCTGCGATCAGCTTCAAATGCCGATTCTTTAAATTTTCTCAATAGTGTTCCGCAAAAAAGAACATCGTCTTCACTCCAGGGATTCCCTAACTGAGTTCCTGAAGTATCGCCGTAAAATGCGCGTATTGATCAAACCTATCAGTAAGAACACATTAAATATATTCTCAACTGCGAGTAATGACATCCATCGGCTGTACAATGGAATGACATTCAAAAATTGGTACCATATCGGGACTCAAACCCGGATTTTCCGCTTAACGCGAGCGGTCGCCTTACAATTTTTCTATCCGTGCACGACTCAGAGCCATACCCAAACTTTCACACGTCGTCAACCACGCGTCCACGACCTGGACGCGTACATCTCTTATGTATATTCCCGTACAGGTGAGACTTTGTACTTGAAAGTCGCCTGCCCGGAATCGGCAGAGAAATACGATATTGAAGTGCCTGTGTTATTTTAATTACGATGCCTGTTGAAAGGAACTTTCCATTGTCATCAGAATAACACAGGCACTGCAGTATCGTACATCAGTAAGAAGTCTAGCAGCTCGCCTACGAATTACTTCGATGTCGTACTTTAACTCGACCTGGTGGGATTCCGTGCACTCGATCAGTATTCAAGAATGGGTCGCAATAGCGTGGTCTCCTTAACACATGAACCATATTTCTAAAATTCTCCCAATAAGGCCAATTTCTTGTCTGCTACCATCTAGGGCTGTTCATACAATATCTATATATCGATATTTTATGGAAAAATATTTATGTACACCGGCGATATTTTTTCCACGATATATCGATATAAAAATGATAATATCGAGGGCCCATATTTTTATTTTATGCTATATTTTTTCGCAATTTCCGGTAAATATTTGAACTTGTTCTTTTGAATTTGTAGTAGAACATAATTTTACTTTCACTTTGTGACTACTTTTTGAGCATAAGTCACGTCTAGTCTTTCTCTTTGACTGCGTGAAGCAAATAGAAGTGATACAAAGAAGAAGTTCGATTGCACTTTGGAGGTGGTGGTGCGAATGGATAACAAAATATCCTATGTGAAGTTGGGGTTGCGGTATGAACGGAATACCATGATTTCCGATGTGAGGAAGTAGCACACCAGTGAAGTTAAAAAACAATTTTAATGCAACTAGTGTGCTATTTCTTCGCATCACCATTCTTCAAAAACATTTGCTGAAAGTGACGAACAAAAATCTGAATGAGAAGGTTGGTCTTTGTGATTGGCAGAGACGTGTGAGGGGAAATGCTGAAGCAATCGGCGCTCGGAGCTACCAACAGAAGCTATAATATTTAACTTCACGATGCAATTTTGTCACTACAGCTGCTAGGTCGCTGGTGTTAACAGAAATGAAAAAAAAGGGATGTCGACATGAAGTGCACCCGTCAGATACGATATGTGACGAACCGAACGACGGACCCTCTGACGCCTTTTAACGTGCCACTTACGTGCAGTTACCATTGATAGCAAAGTCGTTGTCACCAAGTGTGAATATGCATCGTTTTCCTTTCGGTACTCGCTCTGAGAGGGACAGGCAGACTGTTAGCGTGTTGATGTCTGAATATATAATAATAAATCAATACTTAAATATACAGCTCTAAGACCGGCGGTGTGTTCAATGTGCAGCCAATACTTTTATAGGGCTGCACGTCGACTCTTTTCCGTCGATATACCGATACATCACTACTTTCTTCTCAATATATCGAGTGCCATAAAGAACTTTTTTAAATATCGATTAATTGTAATCACGATATTTTTTAAAAATATCATCGTGTTACTACCATCCTTGGGCGCTCGTTCCGTTTCGTATCGCTCTGCAACGTCACACAGAGACATTTATTCGACGTGGCTGCGCCAAGCAGTGCTGCATTCGAACATTAAGGGCCAATTTTTCCCATTCACCTGCATTACCTTACATTGTCCTGCATTTAGAACAAGCTAGCATTCAGCACATCAACTACAGATCTTTCTGTATCATCTTTCATCCTTCTACAGTCCCTCAACGATGACACATAAACCACAGCGCCATCATAAGGAGCCGAAGATCGCTGCCGACAATGTCAATTAGATCATGTACGTGTATAGAGTATAAGAGCGATCCTATCACACTTTCCTGGGACACTTACGACTGTAACCTAGTCTCTGAAGAATACTCGCCGCAGAGTACAACAAACTGGTGCTATACTCAAAAAGTCTTCCAGCTAACTCACATATGTGGAAACCTGTTCCGTATGCTCGTGCTTTGTTAACACTCTGCAGTAGGGCACCGCGTCAAACGCCTTGTAGGAATCTGGGTGTATGGAATTTGCCTGTCACCCTTCATCCTTAGTTTGCAGTACATCATGTGAGAAAAGGTGAAGCTAAATTTTGTGCGAGCGATGCTTTCTAAGAGACTGCCGATTTGTAGACACAAGCTTTTCCTTCCCATGGAAATTTACTGTATTCGAACTCAGTACATGTTCAAGAATTCTGCATCAGACCAATGTTAAGGGTATTGTTTTGTAACTTTGCGGGTTCTTCTTTAACCCTTTTTATATTCAGGAATCACCTGAGATTTTCTCCAGTCGCTTGGGACTTTGCACTGGGCGAGAGATCCGCGATAAAAGCAGGTTACGTAAGGGGCCGATGCCATGAAGTACTCCCTTAAACCGGAATTGGGATACCAACACTTTCACTTGCTTTTCTACACCAGAGATTCCTGTTGCTACATCCCCTGTAAGAGAGTGAACACGATGGTCTGACGACGTTATAACTGTACGATCCGTCTGCGGGAATGATTTCTTAAAAGCCAGATTTAAAACTCCGGCTCTCTTTTGCTGTCTTCTGTTGCCATACCAGACTGGTCAGCGAGTGACTTGATAGAAGTTTTAGGATCGCTTAGCAACTTTACGTAATACCATAATTTTCTCAGGTCCTTGACTTGCTCTTTTGCTAATTAGCTGGTAGCTGAATGCTTTGCGCATCGATCCTTTACAGACGCACGAATATCTATCTACTTCCTAATGTCGCCATTTGAGCGTTCGTTTTCGAGCCGAGAATCAAACAGTCTCCACTTCCTCAGCAATTTCCGAATTTTGTTATTAAAACACGTTGGGTCTTTTCTTTCCGCAACCCACTTACCAGGAACATACTTCTCCAGGGAGTGATTTACAATCCGTTCAATTTGTGCTCGTCATTCCTCTACGGCACAAGTATTAAAACTAAATGTCGTCTGTACTGTTTCTAAGAGCGATGCCAACAATGGTGTGTCTGCTCTCATTCTAAAAAAAACCCTTCTTACATTCTTGATGGATTTATTAACTTTAGTAACTATCGTAACTATGATGACGTTATGATCACTGTCTCTGCACTGACACCGACCAATGATGTCAGGCCTGTTTGAAGATACAGGGTCTAAAATACTTCTTTGAGGTGGGGACTGCCGAACTAGTCGCTCAAGATTATTTTCGGCAAGGGTGTTCGAAAGTACTCCACAAGACTGCCTGTCCCTACCACCCCCAATGGTTCCATAAACGTCCCAGTCAATACTTGGTAGGTTAAAGCCGCGTACAGCTAATATTTCATGAACTGGGTATTTCCGAGCTAATGAAAGTAGCCTTTCTTTGAATAATTTTAAAACTGTCACGGGAGAATCGTGTGGACCACAAAAACATCCAGTTATTAAATTGAGTTCACATCGAACTGTTACAAACGTCCACATGACTTCACAGTTAGACTCAGTTTCGACTCGATAGGCATAATATTTTTGTCAACTGCTATGAACACTACCAATCATATGGCGTATAACCTGTGTTTCGTATATACGTTGCACACCTTGTTAAATGGTTCAAATGGCTCTCAGCTCTATGGGAGTTAACTTCTGAGGTCATCAGTCGCCTAAAACGTAGAACTACTTAAACCTAACTAAATTTGTTAGGAATACTTCGACTACATTGTTCTCTGTGCAAGAACCTCCTGCTCGTAATAAAACTCTAGAGATATCACAGTTTAGTCAGTGAGTCCATAGATGGTGGTATGAGGGGCGTGCAGTATAATTGGTCACGCTTTCCCATCCGAGTTTAGAGATAATTAAGTCAGTCCGTCCTTGAACTGACTTAGTGAGCTGCCGCGTAGGAATTCTTCCTATCTGTTATGTGGAGATGCCCTCCCCTTGTGGAACCGTAGCAGTGCCGTCGGATTCTGAAAGCGGAATACAGCTATCTACGTTTCATGCAATGAGGCGGGAGGACATTTTTGTGCAAATAATTTTTCACGGTATGCCATTATGCAGAATTTATTCAAGAAACCCCGTAAAATCAACTACTTCACGCTGATTGGAAGATAACAATTAACAGTACGAGAACACATTCTATAACGTGATTAGGTCGAAAGACAACCTATCTACAATTACTGAAACCTGTACTTATGACCTGTAGGCTACTCCCAATGTCTGAGTGGCAAAAGACAACTTTTGTTTACAAATGTTTATTAATAGTAGTTACTTGATTAGCTCCAGAATAAATGTTCTTTCCCTATGTATCTCTTTGTTGATATCACGAGCGATTTGTGCATCGCTAGACATCCCACCGGCTCCGAAAGCGTCAGATGTCGCTCCTTACTCTATACCCACTGCAGCGCTGATACAGGGTGTTTCAAAAATGACCGGTATATTTGAAACGGCAATAAAAACTAAACGAGCAGCGATAGAAATAGACCGTTTGTTGCAATATGCTTGGGACAACAGTACATTTTCAGGCGGACAAACTTTCGAAATTACAGTAGTTACAATTTTCAACAACAGATGGCGCTGCAAGTGATGTGAAAGATATAGAAGACAACGCAGTCTGTGGGTGCGCCATTCTGTACGTCGTCTTTCTGCTGTAAGCGTGTGCTGTTCACAAAGTGCAAGTGTGCTGTGGACAACATGGTTTATTCCTTAGAACAGAGGATTTTTCTGGTGTTGGAATACAACCGCCTAGAACACAGTGTTGTTGCAACAAGTCGAAGTTTTCAACGGAGGTTTAATGTAACCAAAGGACCGAAAAGCGATACAATAAAGGATCTGTTTGAAAAATTTCAACGGACTGGGAACGTGACGGATGAACGTGCTGGAAAGGTAGGGCGACTGCGTACGGCAACCACAGAGGGCAACGCGCAGCTAGTGCAGCAGGTGATCCAACAGCGGCCTCGGGTTTCCGTTCGTCGTGTTGCAGCTGCGGTCCAAATGACGCCAACGTCCACGTAACGTCTCATGCGCCAGAGTTTACACCTCTATCCATACAAAATTCAAACGCGGCAACCCCTCAGCGCCGCTGCCATTGCTGCACGAGAGACATTCGCTAACGATATAGTTCACAGGATTGATGACGGCGATGTGCATGTGGGCAGCATTTCGTTTACTGACGAAGCTTATTTTTACCTGGACGGCTTCGTCAATAAACAGAACTGGCGCATATGGCAACCGAAAAGCCCCATGTTACAATCCCATCGTCCCTGCATCCTCAAAAAGTACTGGTCTGGGCCGCCATTTCTTCCAAAAGAATCATTGGCCCATTTTTCAGATCCGAAACGATTACTGCATTACGCTATCTGGACATTCTTCGTGAATTTGTGGCGGTACAAACTGCCTTAGACGACACTGCGAACACCTCGTGGTTTATGCAAGATGGTGCCCGGCCACATCGTCGGCCGACGTCTTTAATTTCCTGAATGAATATTTCGATGATCGTGTGATTGCTTTGGGCTATCCGAAACATACAGGAGGCGGCGTGGATTGGCCTCCCTATTCGCCAGACAAGAACCCCTGTGACTTCTTTCTGTGGGGACACTTGAAAGACCAGGTATACCGCCAGAATCCAGAAACAATTGAACAGCTGAAGCAGTACATTTCATCTGCATGTGAAGCCATTCCGCCAGACACGTTGTCAAAGGTTTCGGGTAATTTCATTCAGAGACTACGCCATATTATTGCTACGCATGGTGGATATGTGGAAAATATCGTACTATAGAGTTTCCCAGACCGCAGCGTCATGTGTTGTTGACAGTTGTAACTACTGTAATTTCGAAAGTTTGTCTGCCTGAAAATGTACTGTTGTCCCAAGCATATTGCAACAAACGGCGTATTTCTATCGCTGCTCGTTTAGTTTGTATTGCCGTTTCAAATATACCGGTCATTTTTGAAACACCCTGTACATTCAATTCGCGAATGCTGCTTCCTTCGTGTAGTGCACCCCTGATCTGTCCTACAATTCTCCACTCCGTCACCCAGTTCCAGAAATCTGCAGCCCTGACCATCATAGAAACGACAGATTCGTTGTGATCCTCCATTCAGCTACAGTTAAAAGGACCCCGAATTCTGGGAACAGTGCCGCAAATAGTGAGCGAGACCAGCAGTCTTCATCACCAGAGATCACAAACGAGCTTCGTTCACTCGCTTTAAAATCGCCAGCGATTCCTGTGACGTCATCTCCGAACTCGTTGTCCCCGTGTGGCCGTAGACTCGACCTGTGACCCTCTACCGCAGCCCACTCGTCACTGGAGTCTGTTATTGGATACAAGTGGACTGGACTCACTCAGAAGGTAGAGCGAGTACACGAGTTCGCTAGTATAATCGCTGATTCGCGTCGTTTCTCTTACATTCGCAACCGTTTTGAAAATAAATTCCTCCATTAAACTCTAAATTACTATTCAATTATTTCACACAATCGTGATTTCGGCTTTATAGGCATTCTCAAGTTAAATTTGAAATTCCACAAAGTGTTCGATCTGCCTAAAGGACAGAAGCAAGTTACGTAAAAGTATAGCGACCTATCGGTTAGCAGCCAATACTGTTTTGTTTATTCATACATTTTTATGGATTAAACTTTTTCGAAGACTGTTGTGAATTTATCTTAATATTTAATATCTTTTCAAAGACCGTCTAACGATTATGTTGACATATGAACACATTCGAGGCGTTACCTTGTCTGTAACGACAAAACCAAAAACCTTGACATGAAGCTTAGGCACAAGGTCTAAATGGTGATATATTATGAAGAATGTGACAGAAATTAGTGATCAGCTACACGACTCGCTGTTAGCCCTTAAATGCAAGTCACCAGGACCAAATGAATTCAGAAATAGGGCGCTTTCTTGTTGAATGGATGTGACAATGACGCTTATCTGTGCCCATTTTTAGTTAGACCCCGCACAAATGTTTTCTCATGTTGGAGGTGGAATCAACAACTGTACAGCCATTTTGCTTGAAATGCATGAAATTTGCGTGTTTTTCGTCTGAAGTGTGGACTAAAGCGTGAAACTCATTTCACATATTACTCCATTTCCAATGGGACTCATTTGCAGTTATGTACTATGCATCAATTAATTTTCGTCTCACCAGAGTCTCAAAAAAAAAAAAAATAGATTCCTTAAGTGCTATCTGATCCCCACACTCGGTCATTTCGCCTTATCATTGCTACAGCAGCCAACTGGTATACACATTCCGTACTAACAGAAAGTCCCGACTAATCTCACACTCCTGCATGCCTCAGTAAAAGAGAACGAGTTGACGGGTGTGGAGCGAACGCATTGCCACAGTTCGCAGATTCGCCATACTCGCGGAAATGACATGATCGTATGGCTTTATTGGCCGGGATATCCCCTTCGGGGTTCGCTCGCCGTATTGCAAGTCTTTTTAGTTGACGCCACTTCGGCGACTTGCGTGTCTACAGCAGGAAGAAGGAACTGGTATAGCGCTCACTGAATAGCGGCGCCTTGATTTCTGAAGTATACAATCCGCAAATTAGACACTGTTATCTATTCACTATTTCTGCCAGCCGCTCGTATTAACTGAAGACGGCCTCAGAACCCAAACGACAGATGTCATTGGTAATTTATGAAAACAATTTTTGTGGTGAATATCAGCAGTCTTGATAAAATATTTTAAAATTGAATCGGAACAGTCTTGACGGCAATGAAACATTTATTGGCAAACGTAACAAGCCCCGGTCAATCTTCGGACCAGACCAGATCAGGCCAAACAGCTGACGTTCGTGAATCAACGAAACCCGCCACTGTCATCATGGTGTAATACAGTCTGCAGATGGTCTTATTTTGACCGAAATTGATTACCTTTCCCAACAGATATTTTCCCGGGGTCAAGATTTAGTTTTAAAAAATGACCGGTGCCGACGTGAGCCATAACTTGGATACGACTGCACCTCCACATCTCGGATGAGACACCTCTCCAGATAGAGATGTCGAATGCACACTGGCTTTCTTTCCACACCTTAACGCTGTCCCCCTAAGGAGGCCCCTAACGTGCCTAACGTTGCAGCTCCCGGTAACTAGCATACTGCTGCCTAAGTGTGCCTGTTCGGACCCTGCTGATAGAGCGGTCATCTGTGCACTCACAAGGAGAAAGGCGGAGGCCGGACGGCCAGTATCCAAACTGCTTGTCCGCCTGGAGCGACACTAACGTGTTAACGTCTGCTGCTCACCCTACAATGAGAGCAGTTCCACGGCGCTGAGTGCACTACATGTAGTCTCGGAAGGAGGGCCTGCGCGCGGAAACGAGAGTCACCTAAGTTGACCCATGCGACGCACCAGATTCTTCGCCACCCTACACCCCGAAGCACCAGCCATAAGACTGATGACCGTAGCTGAAAGCGTCTTCAGCTGTTCGGGATCTACCAGAGTCCACACACCTAACCGTCCAGTACTACTAGCTTTAAGAATTAACTACAAGAGCACACACAGAAAGCTAAGTGCGTAACTAACGGAGGCTGACGCCTTACTGAGCTGGGTAGTTGGCCCCTCAAAAGGAATGACAGCTGTTATACAGACAGCGCGAATCTACACTTTACACTTTTTAAATAGAAGAACACGAGCGGAATTAAGGAACTAAATGAAAATAAAGTTACAGAAGAAGCTACATATATACGAGGGTTTACTGAAACGCAATGCCTCCGAATACCACACGTCAAAGATGGAAGAACTTTTTTGCTGAAGATACCTAATTCTTACGATTCTTAGGGTCGGAAATCCAAATATGACACTTAAAAAACTGTATTGCCTACCATTTCTTCACATTTTACGATAAATATATTAAATTAATCGATTTTTGAAGAATTTAACAGCGTTTATATAGTTAAAATAATTTTGTAAAGCTGGTGTAATGAATGTAGATGACATTGGTAGTACTGCTGAAAAAAATTTGCTGGTAAAAAAAGGTCAACTCTCTTTTTGTGTTAACAGATGGTGTTTTGTTTACTGTCAGCGTAACCTCACTTTCCCGTTTCCTGTAGATGCGCTCAGTACAATATCCAATCGTTGTAGTAAAAACTCTGCTGACAGTTTCTGCTATATTTGTGGTGAATTTTTTATTAAAAACACCAAATAAATATTACTGACTTCGTGAAAAAGTTTATCTATCATACTTAGGAACTAAACGTGGTGATGAAAATAAATCTCGGGCACTGCATCAGGTTTGTTACGTGTATGTGTTGAAGATCTGAGAAAATGGTCCGAAAAGGAGGAAAAAGCCTTTATATTGGCTGTTCCTATGATATGGAAGGAGCCAAGAAATCATTCTGATGATTGCTACTATTTCAGTGTTGATATTACTCGCCATAATTGGAAAAACTATAAAGTAATAAGCTACCCTAACCTTCCGCCCGCCATCCGGCCAGTAGGGCATGGTATAGATTTGCGGGTTCGTCAACAGAAGTATTTTCTGATGTACAAATCTGATTTACATGAACCAGGTGACGATGAATTCCATTGTAATGTAGAAAGTCTAGAGCCGAAATTGTTTACTCAGACCGGGCTTAACAATTTGGTTAGTGATCTGGGCTTAACGAAAGAAAAAGCTGAATTGCTTGGCTCCAGATTAAAAGAACAGAACTTGTTGGCAGCTGGAACGAGCATATACATATATGAAAAGAGAGAGCAGCAATTTTCCATTTTTTTCAAATTTTTTTTTCAAAAATGTTTGTGAAGTCCTATGGGACCAAACTACTGAGGTAAACGGTCCCTAGTCTTACACACTACATAAACTAACTTATGCTAAGAACAACACTTACATCCATGCCCGAGGGATGACTCAAACCTTTGGTGGGAGGGGAGGGGCCGCGCAATCCGTGACAGGGCGCTTCAAACCGCGCGGCCACTCAGCTCGAGCAAGTGTTGGCCTGCGACGGAGTCTTTTAAAGTCTGGTGAGAAGAACATTCTACGCAAAAACCTTGTAGAACCAAAACACATACTCCTACCACCTCTACAGATGAAGTTAGGCCTAATGAAACAGTTTGTAAAGGGTTTGCCTATAGATGGACCATGTTTTAAGTATCTCTGCCAAAAGTTTCCATACATCACCTTTCAGAACTAAAAGAAGGCGTCTTTGTCGGACTTGACATTAGAAAATTGATGTTAACTTTGAATCCACAATGACCTTAAATGAGAAAGGAACATGGGTACCATTGAGGCAAGTCGTTACAAAGTTCTCAGGACATTAAAAATACCCAGAATATGTTTATGTTATAGCTACAATGTTAAAGAACTGTAAAACTTTAGGATGTTTAGTGAGCCTGAAAGTTCACTTTTTAAGTAACCTTGATTACTTCCCAGACAATATGGGAGATGTTAGTGAGGAGCAAGGAGAGCGTTTTCACCATGGCATTAAAGTGATGGAGAACGCTACCAAGGTCGCTGGAATACCAGCATCATGGGGGACTAGGTCACTTCACCGAGAAGTTCAGCAAGCGATTCATTGTAGAAAAAGCTACAGAAGAAGCTTCAAAGAAGACAGAGAAAGAAAATATAAACCACTTCTAGCTGACAAGTGAAACCTCTATTAACACCTATCATTGTTTTAAGTAGCTTACTGTAAATACAAACCATGTATGTTGTAGCAAAGCATTTCATTAATTTCCCCGTTTACCGTATAGAATAGGATTTTTGTAGTATATACTAAAAAGCATATTGCTCGAAAACTATGGGTCACACAAAATACTGAGGCTAGATTTGGATTCAGCTCATAAAAATCTATAAACATCAGCTATCAAAGTAAAAAAAAGTTAAAACAAAAATTTTTTTCGTTGGCCTGTGCTATTTAAAGTTTCGAAATAAAGTAACCGTTACCAACATTCTACATCTTTATTTTTTACGTCTACTGCTGCTGGAGGGCTCTGAAACGTAGCTTGAAACACGGTGATGTGAGGTCGTAACTATGTTGGTGCGTGAGAAAAAGCGTGCTGTAATCGAGTTCCATTTGGAAGAAATCGTCCGTCCCTGGAGCACCCTCTGCTTTCGCATGATAATGCCAAATCACGCATGAGCACTGCAAGGTCTGCAACAAGCCGACGCCATACATTCGCTGTCGTCGGTCATCCCCCATACAAGCCAGACCTCGCCCCACCCGACTTTCATCTGCTTCCAGAAACTCAAAGAACACCTTCGAGGACTTAACTTTGGTAGTGACGAAGCGTTGCCAGCAGAGGTAAGTTATGGCTCCATCAACAAAGTCAAACGGAATACAGCGATGCTATCAAGAAACTGGTTTCTCTTTGGGAGAAATGGGTTAGTCGCATGTGTGGCTATGCTGAGAAATGAATATGACGACGTGAAGAATAAAGATACAGAATGCCTATAAAGATTGTCTTATTTAAAAAGCCTGAAGAGTTTTCGCGTAAGAAATTCGGAGGCATTACTTTCCAGCACGCCCTCACAACTTGCTGCTCTGCTCGTGCGTAGCACACAGCAGCTGGAAACTGACTCCAAATTACCCCTGAGTAATACCACAGGGCAATATGAAAGGTAAAAGGTGAAGGTGAAATCAGAAGCAAAGAAGAAAAATGGAGGGCACGTTCCTCATGACGATGCCGAGAAAAATACAATGCATGTGTTAGGGTGAGAGAACACGAGACGTTATTCGAACACGTGCTAGAGTATGGTTGCTTTAGCGTCATCTTTATCAAGAACGCCTTACACCTGACGTAGAAGGAAGTCAGAGGCTCGTTGCTTCAATCGCAACGTCTTACTATAAGTGTAGCAAAGATTATGGAGGAACTAATGGTAATCGCTCAAAATTAGTTGTCGTTCCTACAACAATCTCCTATACAGAAAATTTAAAGAAACAGTTTTCGTAGTAGTCCTGAAAGCCTTCTAATGCCTCCACTGTACATCTCGCGAAGGGCTCTTGAAGATGTTTTAAGAGCTTCCAGCCAATTGCAGAGCTATACAAACAGGAAATTTTCTTCTCTCCACACACAAATTATGTCATTAATATGGTGCAAGTATCAATGTGTACAGAATGTATACTTCACAAATATAAATGTCTGTTATGAAGAAATGCAAACGAATGTGTCCTATAAAATGTATTTGCATGACTCGTTCGCAAGATGTTCAGATCTGGTTTTCCAACAGTCATTGTACACAGAATGACGAGTGTCCCTGTTTCATACTAGGTGCTTATTACGTACTGAAAAGAAGCCGCCATAGTCTTGATGAAATGAAACGCTATGCATTTTTACATCCATTGAGCACTTTTAAACAACGCAATAAGGAGCTCAGGTTTAAAGTGAAATGGTTCTCGTGAAGAGGCGAGAAATACGTTGAATTTGACGGGTGCCACAAAGCGCCGATTATTACAAGTAAATAACAGAACGCCACTAATTTCATCTGATTTCTTACAAAGAAGTTAGTACATTCCTTAGGTACCAGACATAAACTTTATTTACAGCAAATAAATATGTCATCTACACTCTACGCAAATAACTTGTATTTCTTATTCATTTACAACTCATGCATATCTAGACGTTCCTAGAAATTCCTATGTAGATAACCTTAAAATGAGATTTACTTTTTTTTTAAATATTGGTTTTGCCTACTAAGGACCACATGGAATAACTTACGTATTCTTTCTTTTCTCGTTTCTTTCTTTCCTGTAATTTTTCATTCTTTCCCTATGTTGTTCCCTTCGTTCTTCTGTCCGTATTGCACCTGTCTTTTTCTTTTTCTTCTGGAAGCCCTTGAAATCTTTTACTTTTGCTCTGAACCTTTCTCCTTCTCCGGTTTCTTCCTCCATTATTTCCATTTCCCACAGGGTTGCTTCAACTTCATTTATCCACGTCATTGATGTTTTGGAGTTTCTGTCAAACTTTCAAAGAAGCTAAAATTCTTTTTATTATCCTTTTTTCATTCAGTCGTTTTAGGTGTGCATAGAACGTAACTCTTGTCTTCCTAATCGTGTCTTATATTTACTCTTTTTTTGGAGTTCATCTTCATTACTTCTTAATTTCCATTTCCTATTTTCATGTTTGAGTCTCAAGATTTTCCTGTTTGTTTTCCTTTCCTTCTCTTCTATTTTACCTGATTGTCTGGCTGTATTTCAGTGTATTTTTTACACCTATTTCATCTGAAGCCCGTCATCTCCAGTTACCCTTACGAATGTCAAAGTCGGCACATTAGTGATGTCATAGTAGCTGTAATATTTATTTATTAAGAAAAGAAATTACCTCTTAATCTCATTAGTTCAAAGAATACAGAGTATCAAAATAGATCGTTTACAACGATTCAGATTTTAGATGGGAAGGGAGTCAGTAGTCTGGTTTGATGCTACAAAACTGTTGTAGAAATATGATTGTGGTGAAGTACTTACCTGCCTGCCGCGGTGGTCTAGCGGTACTAGGGGCGCAGTCCGGAGCCGCGCGACTGCTACGGTCGCAGGTTCGAATCCTGCCTCGGGCATGGACGTGTGTGATGTCCTTAGGTTAGTTAGGTTTAAGTAATTCTAAGTTCCAGGGGACTGATGACCACCGTAGTTAAGTCCCATAGTGCTCAAGGCCATTTGAACCATTTTTTTAAAGTACTCGTCTACGATATGATTTACAGTATGCTATTTAAAGATGATATAGAAAACTTCTTCCGTGTTAACGTATTCACACATTATTACTCCATATTATTGATTCTATAACGATAAAAGCGAACAAATTTACTGAACTTTTTCTAAAATGGGCAGGCAACATTTATTAACAGTCTGTTCGTATACCAGGCACTTATACATTTTTTCCTTGTCTTCCATCTAAATGAATGACGTAAGTAGATTCCAAGGCATATAAAATCAAAAGATTGTGTTAATTATTTTTCTTGTGGTCTCTAAAATGGAAGCCCATGTGTCCAGTAACGTTGTCTTACCAGAATTGTAATCGTTCTGTGTGTCATTTCATAATCCTCCATCAGCTCTCAAAATATTCTCCTAACATATTACCAAGACACGAAATAATTTTCATTGTGGAGGGTTTTGAAAACGAGGAAACATCCATATAATCACGTTTTTCTAGGACCCCTTCGGAGGACTATGTTGCTGTAACGAAACGTGTATTTCTTAAACACAAAATTATTTGTAAAAGTTTCTTACCCAGTGTTTTTGGTTATGTACATTTGATCCTACGAATTACAGCGTCGAACAGACGGTCGCTCTGTGTAGCCATCATCAAGTTAGGCTAATTGCAGTAATGCTCTGAAGAATCGCGACACACCTCGCTTGTTGCCGCCGGGTGGGGGAAATAGGCGGTGTATATAAGCCGCTCAGAAACCCCACAGTGGCATCAGTCATTGCCTGCTCCACCTGGACCACCTTCAGCAGCAGCAATGAGGATCCTGGTGAGTGGTTTCTCGACATGTAGGCTCCACTCCGTAAGTTATACTGTGTTGTAGTGATCGCCTTCAACTAGTGACTGTGAAAGAGTGATATTCATAAGCACCGTCAGTAGAAAGCATATGATTCGATTGTTCGGGAATTAAAAAACATAAGTGAAAGATAACAGCTTTATATTACTTTTTACTATTAAATATACGATGGAATAAAATTTTTGGGGCATTTTCTTAAATAACTCCCAGTGCTGTCTTTGCTGCAACGTTCCTTCATTCTAAGAAAACCCCAGCGATAGCATTTCATCATAGTGCACGTGCAGTCATTGTTAGTTGATGATGAAAATAAGGAGAAGATACAAAGCAGGAGTAACGGATTAATAAATTCAGTAATTCTACAACAAATTGACTGGATCTGTTCCATCTTAATCACTCATTTACAGTAATCAGTACCGACGTACTTACACAAAATTTTGGGAAGACTCATGTGGTAATCATATCTCAGTTTTAGATGCGTTTTATGTTGATTATATTTTCGTAAAATCATATTTTTGGAACAAAGAAGGAATCATTGTGACGCATCAAGACCTGAATCGTTTGAAAAACTGTATTTCCTGATTATAACAGCGTATTGAGGTGACTACCTACTATGGATCATAAGCTCAATATAACTATCACTGAAATATACCAAAGCCGATATTTCATGTTTAGTACGTGTTCATTGATCATATTACAGTCCTCTGCTATGATGCAGAACGAGTCAGTTTTACATACACAGCATAGTTTCTCAAAGAAAAATATGGCAGCAAACACATTTCGTCACAGTAGCAACAAACAACTAACTTCCGTTTAGTATAGTTTATTTTATAGAGTGTCGACGCTCGTAGCATCATACGACCTCTCCGATGCACACAATCGGTTTTAACAAAATTTAGGGGGCGTATTTAAACAGCATTTTAACTTGAGTGTTAATGTTTCTGAATGGAACCGAAAACAAATTATTTTATAAAAGAAGAACAGTTTATGATTCACGCTCGCTTTAAGTGCTGAGACAGCGCGACAAGTGTAGGCATTACACCTGATGTCTGAGCCGGGTTAGATTAAGCAGAGCACAGGAGCGCACGTTTTGAGTGAACTCTATCCTACCATTTACCCCCGTTAACAGAAAAATCCTTGTTGTCCAACAATATTAAAGTCTACTTTGAAGCTTCTACACTAAATGTTGCTAAATAACAACCATAAAAATTCAGCAGGGGCTGTTGCTGAAGATTCGTTTACTTTGCTTTTGTTGCCCAGTTATATGAGCAGGTTAATTATTTCCATTAGATATAAGTAAATTTACATTCGTTTCAGTCTTATTTTGAGTCTATTCTGCAACCTTTTGCGTCCCAAGAAATAAGTGAAAGTACTTACACTGGACGAGTCATCTAAATCAAAACATCGCATAGCACAAAAAAAAAGCACACACAAGTTTTCCATGAATGGCAGGGGTCTTCAAGGTGAGACAGTTCCCTTTCTGTTAGACAGTGTTCTCGGTGAATAACAGCAGACAAATCCCTTTTTATTGGGCTCTGTTTTTACTGCATAAAAGTGAATAATTTTGTACCGTAACATTATCAATCTAAGAAGGCATTCAACAAATGTTACAAACTCAAATTCATAGATGGAACTTAATTCATAGCAGTTGGATCAAGAACACCCGCAGACGGTGCGGGGGGGTGGGGAGGGGGTGGTGGGAAGGAGGGAAGGCGCGGAGAGGGAGGTGCCGACAGACCTTGAGTTACTCCTCCAGAGTTTGTTTTATTCAGGTGTGCTGAAGGGTACCATGTAGACAGGTGTTACTATAGGCCTTCCTAACGTAAATATTCACAAGTAAGGACCATTGCTCTATGTTTCTACACCTACATCTACATCCATACTCCGCAAGCCACCTGACGGTATGTGGCTGAGGGTACCCTGAGTACCTCTATCGGTTCTCCCTTCTATTCCAGTCTCGTATTGTTCGTGGAATGAAGGATTGTCGGTATGCTTCTGTGTGGGCTCTAATCTCTCTGATTTTATCCTCATGGTCTCTTCGCGACATATACGTAGGAGGGAGCAATATACAGCTTGACTCTTCGGTGAAGGTATGTTCTCGAAACTTTAACACAAACCCGTACCGAGCTGCTGAGCGTCTCTCCTGCAGAGTCTTCCACTGGAGTTTATCTATCATCTCCGTAACGCTTTCGCGATTACTAAATGATCCTGTAACGAAGCGCGCTGCTCTCTGTTGGATCTTCACTATCTCTTCTATCAACCCTATCTGGTGCGTATCCCACATAGTTGAGCAGTATTCAAGCAGTGGGCGAACAAGCGTACTGTAACCTACTTCCTTTGTTTTCGGATTGCATTTCCTTAGGCTTCTTCCGACGAATCTCCGTTTGACATCTGCTTTACCGACAATCAACTTTATATGATCATTCCATTTTAAATCACTCCTAATGCGTACTCCCAGATAATTTATGGAATTAACTGCTTCCAGTTCATACAGTGCTTCCAGTTGCTGACCTACTATTTTGTAGCTAAATTATAAGGGATCTATCTTTCTATGTATTCGCCGCACATTACACTTGTCTACATTGAGATTCAATTGCCATTCCCTGCACCATGCGTCAATTCGCTGGAGATCCTCTTGCATTTCAATACAATTTTTCATTGTTGCAACCTCTCGATACACCACAGCATCATCTGCAAAAAGCCTCAGTGAACTTCCGATGTCATCCACCAGGTCATTTATGTATATTGTGAATAGCAACGGTCCTATGACACTCCCCTACGGCACACCTGAAATCACTCTTACTTTCTTACTTAGGAAGACTTCTCTCCATTGAGAATGACATGATGCGTTCTCTTATCTAGAAACTCCTCAACACTACCCGGCGTTAAAAACACTATCAAGTGAAAGAGTCCTTTAACTCTACGTGTGTGTGTGTGTGTGTGTGTGTGTGTGTGTGTGTGTCTAATTATCTGGGTGTGTGCGTGTAATAAACCCTTCAGTCAGGCATTACCAACGCAAACAATGAATGAAACTGCCTGTTTTGTTAAAGAACAAATAGAAATGAATTTGAAATGTAGTGAAACCATAAATGCCCAATAAACGCTTTCACTCTTACGTTAAAACATTTTTTGTTTCGTTTTGGACAGGTCGTTGTTGGAAAACGTTTAATATTATTTAGAATTACTATGTGGTAGCATACCAAAACTTATATCTCATTGAGGGGAAGATGGACTTTGCTGTTGATACCTGTTGTTGTCATTTTCAGGTGTGCGTGTTCCTGTTCGGACTGGCTCTGGCCGAGGAGAAGCAGGTAGAAAAGAGGGGTGTGATTGGTTCCCTGGGTGGCTACGGAGGCGCGTCTATTAGCGGTGGTTATGGGGGCAGCTATGGGGGCGGCTTTGGTGGCGGTTATTTAGGTGGCTACGGAGGTGGCATCAGCTCTGCAGTTGGAGGAGGTCAAGTGACCAACATCGCCATCACCAAGCAGGTCCCCGTCCCGTACCCAGTACCAGTGCAGCGTACTGTCCCAGTTCCAGTCAGGGTTCCTGTCACGGTGCCAGTCAACAGGCCGGTACCGGTGCCCGTCCCACAGCCGTACCCTGTCCCCGTGCAGAGGCCAGTCCCAGTACCCGTGAGTGTCCCTAGCCCAGTCCCCGTACCAGTACCACAGCCCGTCGTCGTCAACCAGCCAGTACCTGTCGTCGTGGGAGGCGGAGCTGGTGTCGGCGGAGGTCTCGGAGGCGGCTACGGCGGCGGCATTGGTGGAGGCTACGGTGGAGGCTACGGAGGAGCCATCGGCGGTGGCTACAGCGGTGGCTACGGCGGTGGCTACGGAGGTGGCTACAGTGGTGGCTACTCTGGGGGCATTGCTGGAGGCTATGGAGGCTACGGGAAATACGGCCACTAACATCAGCAGCTGAAACCAACAACTCAGACAAAACACGCCACCAGACATTCAATGCATATTTCTTACAATGATCTGTAACTGCAATAGAAAATAAAAAGCATTTGTAACATAGAAATCTCGTTACTCATTATAGCGCATTAAAAATAATGCTGTTGAGAATGTATTTTGTTTCCAGGTTTATATTATGGAATTTCTTCACTGTGGATCAATATTTGCTGTGAAAATGATGCTTGGCAATTTAGACATTATCTGTTTGTCTTCCATAATCAGTGTTCTGTTTTCGGAGACAGAACATTTTAAAACTAGAATTCAAAAATTCTGTAATGTTATAAATTATGAACATTTTACTGAAGTGTCTTTTCCAGTCTGTGATTTCAGCACGTGCTATACACAGCCTATTCCTCTCAATTCTACAATATAGATGATTTGTGAAAACTGAAAACTAAGAACAAACGAGAGCAATGGTTATCACCAGATAGTACTTACCTGTTTACGTAGTGCAGTAGTGCAGTACAGATCTCAATACAGAAAATAGAAAATATTTAATGATGCTATGCAAACGTCGGTAACGTCATTAATTTGTTTCAAAGCTAAATTAATTCATACGTAAGCACTCTTTATGTGTGAAGTTCAGAATAGCCAAATCCAAAGTTTAGGGTGTCATACCGCTGTAGATTCAGCCTTGTGTCTCTTACACTTTCTGTAACCCTCGGGAATAAAAGTGAGTTTCTTAATGCAGCCACTAGTGCAATGAAGTCTGATTTTTCTGTGCTATCACACTGTGAGCATTTAGTAAAAGCAATATCATGTAAATTGTTGTGGTCTTTAATCCAGAGACTGGTTTGACGCAGCTCTCCATGCTACTCTATGCTGAGCAAGCTTCTTCTACTCCGAGTAACTTCTGCAGTCTACATCGTTCGGAATCTACTTAGTGTTTTCATCTCCTGGTCTCTCTCTACAATTTTTACCCTCCACGCTTCCTTGCAATATTAACTGGTGATCCCTTGATGCCTCAGAAAGTCCTACCAGCCGATCCTTTCTTTTAGTCAGCTTCTGCCACAAATTCCTGTTCTCGCTGATTCTATTCAGTACCTCCTCATTAGCTACGTGATCCACCCATTTCACCTTCAGCTTTCTTCTGTAGCACCACATTTCGAAAGGTTCTGTTCTCTTCTTGGCTAAACTATTTATCGTCCATCATACATACATGGATACACTTCACACAAATACTTTCAGAAAAGACGTCCTCCCACTTAAACCTGTACTTAATGTTAACAAATTTCTCTTCTTCAGAAACGCTTTCCTTGCCAGAAGCAGTCTACATTTTATATCCTCTCCATTTCGACCATCTTCAGTTATTTTTGTTCCCAGATAGCAACCAACATCTACTGTTTTAAGTGTCTGATTTCGTAATCTAATTCCCTCAGCACCACCTGATTTAATTCGAGTACATTGCACTGTCCTCGTTTTGCTTTTGTTGGTGTTCATTTTATATCGTCTTACAAATGGTTATGATTTGAATAAAAGTGGCTCTTGCAAGTTGCTTGCTTAATAGTTCATAACTGTGCAGTCTCAAAGCCAAACATGGATCATTACAATGATGAAATAGCCTTGAAAACTATGTACAATGTTTTCCGAAATGTTACGTATATTAAAACACGGTTTCTTATACACTAAGACCACATAAAGGTAGAGTTGAGTATCTTGTTCAGACGGTATTGATTGATTTGTTGCCAATGACGTATTCTTACATCATAAGGACAAAACTCTTAACGCAACACTGGCGTTATCTCGTCGACGTATCTAAATAATGGATGCTGTTAGTAAGTAGCTGAATGATGCCGCACAATTGTAGTTTTCTCTGAGTATTTTATTCTTCGAGGCACTGACCTACGTTTCCGTAAAACGCGAAAACAGCAGTAGAAGTGCTGATATCTAGGAAATTGTTGAACATATGAACTGCAGTAAAAGTGTTAAGAATTAATAACAGGTACGAGAGATCATGAAGAAGATAATAGGGACAAGAACACGCAGTGATCCACACGAAGTGTCAATCGGAATTCGTTGATGCGAATCTGCAGATACTGGTAAGCTCTTAAGATACCATGCTTGAGAAAACACGTAAACTTACACAAAGTATCGATGTATATGTTAGCTAACTTGGTACGCAATAGCCGGAGATACGTTGAAGAGGTTACTGGGATACAATGAAAAACGTCCAGTATCTCCCGACTCTACGTAAAACGAATCAGGATTAAATCTTGCTATCCAGTTACGCTGTTTTGTTCCTGAATAAGTTTGTTATGGTTCTGTAAGTTTCGTTTATGGTCGTTTTCAAGCAAAGCACATTGATGTGATTTAGTGCACCAGGCGATTCAACGATGGGAGACACATGTTACCAGCGTGAAATTGCTATCGACACAAACAAAAAAAAAACCACATAGTTAAAGATAATCTGGTTATCCCAACTAGCAACAGCATATATCATTTAGTTATAGCAGTGTATATTAAGAAAAGTGTAATATAACACGTAAGGGTCTACTAAAAAGTTATCACTAGGAGTCGCAGTCCCTTGTCTGAGGCGGATCACGATGAGTAAAGCCTGAATACACACCTGTAGCTGTAGGACGTGGTAGCCCCTTGGGCAGGCGTCCAGTCTACATAGCCCCTGCATGCCAGAGCATCTTGAACCCTCCATGTCGCAGTCTAGACCTGAAAATAGGTTGCAGGACCAGCGCTGGTAGAGGCTACCCCTTTCGAGGGACCTATTCACGTTCATACAAATCGAGAGAAGAAATTAGTATCACGATCATTTTTCCACTGGCAGCTTTTGAGGCCGGTGTGTGAACTACACGAGCCAGTTCTTCCGGTTTCTAGAGCGTATCCTGGTTTCTAATTGGGTGTTACCCACCTGCTCAGGACGCTCTAGAATCCTATCGTAGAGACCAACGCAGCTGTTCCCAACTGTCATCGTCGTTCCTTTTGTGAACGTAGAAGATGCTGAGGGTAGATTTTTCTGTGCCTGTGTTGAACCTAATCTGGACGACATTCTCGGAACTTGGATTATTTCCATAGAAATGTATTTCCCTGCGAAGCTTCTAGCAAGTAGACACAGTCGGACTACTTTTGGGTAGTGGCTCTGTCAAGGCACTGTATCAGTACATAGTGAGATCCTGTATTTTGTGTTTTCTGTTGTAAATTTGTTGAAAATCATTGTTTTCCCCGTATCCCTGAGAGGGACAATTCAGCTGGTAACGATGATGGGACGAACTTATTCCCCTTTCTTGTGCTCGAGATCCATGCTAAAGAAGTGCCATTCATTCAATTAACACAAACTCTTATGTAACCCCCTGCTGGAAAAGTTCACTTCTTCTGCCTCTATTTCACCACATATCTCGCCTGTGGCTCACGAGATTATATTAAGAAAGACTATGGCAAATGTGGAAGTATATATGCAGATATTCTCTTTTCTCGACAAACTAACGGAGTGGTAAGTGTAGTGGACGTATCATTGTGTACAGTGTGTATGGATGTAAATCAGTGAGTCAATAAACACTAACCGATGTACAATCTTAGACAATAAAACTGACCGCCAGCCGGCCGCCACAGAAACAAAGTGCGAGTCATTCACTTAAGGTGGCAAATAAAACTGACCGCCACTGACAACTCCGGCCATATGCACTATCTGGCAACACTGTAAGATGCGTAAATGTTAGGGGGAAGTGTTGTTTACTTCCTACACGTTGTCCGACTATGTGAGCCCGTGGTCTAGTGGAGCCGGGACGGTAGCTCAGCGTGTTCGGTCAAAGAGTTAGCTGCCTCCTGTAATAAAAAAAACTGAGTTAATCGATCAACACCGAACTTAAACGGATGTCTTACGATGTCCGCTCCGAGCAGATGCAACGAACAAAAAAACGAACAAAATGAGATTTAAAAAAAAAGTGGCAAGCGTCGTGCGTTCTGTACTTATAGTCGCGTGTTCGTGTCCAACTGTATTTTTTCTTTACCACAGTCGGTCTAAAGTCGTGAGTCGGACTGAACATCGAAGACAATTCGCTTTATCTTTCTACCCACCAGCAATAACAAGTATTTCCAGAAAAGATTCCGCAGGACAGCAGGCACGTTGGCCTTTGGCTGTGCTGCGGTGAGAACGCGCTGTTTGTGTTCCCGCCGCGGAGCGAGAGCTTGTGTTGTTTACATCGTACTCGGCCGTTTCGCGCATGCCGTACTCAGCATATAGATCACTATGGCGCACCAATACAGAAAATCGGCGCTCAAATTTACGTTCCGCAACGAATTTGCACGGCCCATAGTACTTGAAGTCGAACGATTTCTACGAGAAGAAGTTAAAACCCCGGCGACTGACATTCTCTGCATTCACTTGTCCATTGTGAGTAGTATCGTATATGTCAAGATGATCAACGACGCAACATGTGAACGGATCCTTCGAGATACGAAACAGAGCCTCCGTTTCTGATATGCTGATGGCAATGTGGGGACTGTGCACGTCGATTATTTTGGCATGGGACTTCGTACTATCAGAATTTTCGAACTTCCTTTCGAACTACCGGCGGAGGACGTCGTGACAGCGCTGCGCCCATACGGCACGGTCCATGATCATATTGTGGAAAAATGGACGCAATTCCAGACATATCCTGTGCTGAACGGAATCCGTCAGGTCCGAATAGAACTTAAAAGACATGTACCTTCATATCTGAATATCGGTGGCTGCTTTGCCATCGCCATCTACGATGGGCAGCCGAAGACCTGCTCTGGTTGTGGGAAGGAGGGACACTTCAGATCAGAATGTATCCAACGCCGAATCACTCAACTGCCGCCGGCTGACGCGGACCCGCCATCGCAGTCGACGCTGCTTCCCGTGACTTATGCAGCAGCCCTCACGACAGCTACCACTTCACCACGACAGCCGACATCCACTGTTAGGTCGAGGCTACATCCTCCAATACAGGGCGATGATGACACACCCGTTCCACAAGCTACGGATTGAACTCCGATGCCGCCGCCCCCGTCGAGGGATAACAACATACAAGACGATAGCAAGGCCGTAGACTCTATTATTGTGCCTACCGCTGCCTTTGTGCCGGAACGTCGTGAATCTTTGCCATCGTCTGACACAGAAGGACACACCCGGAAGCAACGCTCTCCGAAGCGACGAAAGCGGAGGCGTAGAGCAACTTCCGAACGGGATGCGACACAGCCTCCAGAGGACGATGACTCCACCTTCAATGACGATGCTACCACAGAGGCAGCCGCCATTGGCTGCAGTGTGGCACCACCGAACGGAACTGAGGACAAACCACATATATCTACAGTGGCAAAATCGGATGCCGATATGGAGGACAGATGCTGCCCACCAACTTCTGGAGTGCAAGCACCCATGCCGTGTCCTGAGGAAGCTAGGGAAGCCGATCTTGCTTTGAGTTCCCCGATAAGGGCGGATGACGACGACGACGACCGAAACATGCAAGTTACGCCAACAGGGCCCACGCCATTGGCGCCGGCTCTCTAGAAAGGACTGCAGGTGAGGTGTGGGGGGATGTGGAGGAGTGAATACAGTGAGAAGCGTCATGGGTAATTCCAGTCTTAATGGATAACTTAACACCTGCGGTTCGGGAACAAGCTTATCGTATCGCCACGCTTAACATCAACACGATACGAACGGCAGTGAAGAACCAGTTGCTGCGTGAGATGCTTCGTTCTTTGGATGTTGACATTGCCCTGTTGCAAGAAGTGTATATAGCGGCCCTTTCTGCTGTTATGTGACACATGTGTCACCAGCGGACCAGAATGGCAGCGGTAGGGCAATACCAGTGCGCGACGGAATTGCCATTGAAGAAGTGACTTACCTTCCGTGAGGAAGGGGGCTGGCGATCACAGCACTGGGCACGAGCATCATTTACGCCTCATAAGGAACTGAACAACGCCGCGAACGATCGCTGTTCTACCTGGAGGATATCGCCCCCATCTTTATCAGCCGCATCGATCAATATATCTTCGGCGGCGACTTTAGCTGTGTGCTCCACCCCAAAGACCAAGTCCCACATTTCTCGACTTGTCAAGAACTTTGGCTCCTGGTTCGAGATCTGCTTCTCACCGACACGTGGGAGACAGTGCGTGGTGACCGTCCCGGGCCGACATACCTTACTAGCCACTCAGCCAGTCGCCTACAACACATTTATGTCTCACGAGCTCTAGCGCCGGGAGTATTGGACGCCGAACGTTGGCCGCTTGCCTTCTCCGATCATAGCGCTTTCATAGCGCACACACTCTACAACAGCAGCTGATATGGCCCAGCCGAGGACTCTGGAAGCTGAATGTAGCACATCTTCAGGCCCCGGAATGCCGTCAGATTATCGCCAACACATGACTGGATTGCGAACGTCGTCTCCCCCGATACCCTTCGACTCTAGCATGCTGGGTGGACTGTGCAAAACCAGCGTTTCGGCGTGTGCTAACACAATTCGGAAAAGATATAGCAGCTTGCCATCGTAACACATAGGACTTTTATTACACGATGCTTCGCCATCTCGACAAATGGAAAGCCGCCAAAATAAAGGTAAAATATTGCCTCTCACGAGGAAACGTTTGGAGCGGGTCGTAGTGCGATCGCGACGTCAAGACCGAGCGGAAGGAGAAAACCCGTCTATGCATCACATCGTGGTCGACAGCCGCCGACGCAGACAGCAGCTCATCACAGACCTCGTATTGCCAGGTGGTAGGGTCCTAATGACTCAGGCGGCGGTTACAGACGCCTTTGCAGATCACTATCACCGGTTTTACGACGAGGCGAATACAGGGGACGAGGAAGCGGACCATCACTACATACTGCAGCACGTGTCGCACACCCTCGACAATGCAGCAGTGGCGACTCTGTTAGGTGGAATGACACGGGACGATATCAAGGACGCGTTTAACGAGCGAGCACTCAACAAATCTCCCGGGGCAGACGGACTGCTGCTCGAGTTTTATCGGACTTTCCGCGATCTAATGATGCCCCGATGGATCATCATGTACCAAGAACTGATGACCGCCGGTTCCTACGTGCCACCTGCATTCGTGGAAGGTCTCCTTATACCGATACACAAGCCTTCCAGAGGTCGGATCATCGAGGACTACAGGCCAATTACAATGCTCAACTCGGTTTATAAAATCTTCGCCCGACTACTCGCCAGCCGCATAAAGAAGGTTCTGCCCCTACTCCGCTCAATGGAGAAAACGACACAGGGCGGAGTGACCAACATGCAAACGGCAACCAGCGAATGCAGGGATTTAATAGCCATCGCCACATCCTGTCGCCTTCGAGCTGCTCTGATCTCCATTGATTTCGACCACGCCTTCGATAGAGTTCACCACAAGTTCCTTCTCTCCGTAATGGCCCGCAAGGGCTTCCCACCTGACTTCCTCGACATCTTTCAGCGCCTTTTCCGTGGAGCTGCCTCCCGTGTACTGGTGAATGGACGGATTTCGGGTCCCTTTCCGATCCGACGGTCAGTCCGCCAAGGATGCCCACTCTCCATGATCCTTTACGCGATCGCCCTCGATCCACTTGTCGGAGGGGTAAAAAACAGACTCTCGGGCATGTCATTGAGGGATCACACCTTTCACTGCAGGATGCATGCTGATGACCTTCTATTACTTGTCCGGTATGGTGACGAGGTACGCTCGGTGATACAATGGATCAATCGCTATGGATTGGCAGCGGGCAGCTTCATGAATGTAGCCAAGTCGGCAGCGATGCCCATTGGGAGAGTCTACAGGAGGATACTTTACCTCCACTCCCACTAGTTAACAAGATCCTGTTCTTGGGCATAACATTTACACAGGATGTGCGCCACACGGCTGCCATGAACTATGCACGATTACTACATGCAATACGCACAGACGTTCGCCGGAACTTACTTCGACGGATGGACCTCCTACAGCGTGTGGAATACCTCAACCATCACGTGGCGACTAATATGATCCACATGGCCCAGGTCCTACCGATATCGACAGCAATGGAACACAGACTGCAAGCAGCGTTTGGATATTACCTTACCGCCGGACACCTATTCAATGTCCGCTACGAAACACTCACCCTCCCTCCGTGCTTCGCTACAGCGTTATGTTTGTGCACAATGATGAAATTGTGGACCCACAAATATGCTTCCCTTACGGGACATCTGTTAGAGGAATTGCTGCCGGCGTCTCTTCTGCCACCTGTCACGGTTGCGCACATTACACCCTCACTCTCGCACATCTCGGCATTTATTCTTGAGTATAGTTACGTGCACCCAGACCTTTACAACACTCGCACTCCCACATATACAGACAGCTGCTAAGATCCATCCCTCGCAATGTGATTGAGAGGAAGAGCCCTACGACCCTATGGCCTGCAGTGTCGAGAGCGGACCAGAAGTCGTTCCTCCCCACGCGGCTCGTGGTGAACGGGAAGTTTGTAACACGACAAAGACTGCACGCTTTTTGGATGACGGATTCCCCCCTATGTCCACGTTGCCACCTAGTGGATACTGACGAACACCGTTTAACATGTGGATCGGCGTTAGAGGTATGGCTGCTAGTGCAGAAAATCCTCGCCTGCTACCTACGAATCGCGCCTCGCACAATTCAGCCACGGCTCCTCCTTTGTCCAGAGGATACTTACTTCCCACCTGCGAAGACTCTCGCTCTCACATGATGATGAGATGATGCTGCTTGATTACTGGCAATTTCTCCAGGACAGTCATAGCACACTTGAGTGTACACCCCGATAGCGACAACTATTTGCGAACTATTTGCGAAGTGTCTTCGATAAACCCACTCACAGTTGGGGAGTACCGGGCAGAGAATGACCGCCTTCATGGGGCTCCACACGCTGCGAAATGTTGTACCAATTTAGAACATGGAACCTGTACGCAGATGGGCCATGCACATGGAATGGCGTGCGGGATTTGGTTACATTTTTCTTTATTTATTTTCTATCATGACACTATTAGTTTCAAATTCTATTTCATAGTTTAGAAGGAACTCTTGTTCTGTTGTTGGTACGGATGTACATTCTAATTTTGTTTGTTGAACTGAAATACGCCTTTTTCCATATAAAAAATAAAAAAATAAAAAAAAACAGAAACAAAAAGGTTGACATAGAAAACAATTTACAATAAAAAATTCTGAAACAAAACAAAAAATGTGGTAAGACAAAAAACCAGATGGTAGAGAACGTGCCAGCGAAAAAAAAAAGTGGCAAGCGTCTTGCGTTCTAAACTTATAGTCCCCTGTTCTCGTCCGTACGACAGCTCGTGGCTGCGCCGCGATCATAACAGATTACGCTCGAGCGTCTCCTCGCGCTGCAGCGGCTGCCGGCCACCGGCCAGACGCCACCCGCCGCCTGAAATCCGGCGCCGCCCATACGAACGCGGCGCCACGCTCTCAGTCTATGTATCGACTGTCATTTTCTAATTTGAAGTTCTAGTTATCATCTTGCAGTTAAGCATTGGGTTTTGCATACTTGAAAATCATGAACTACAGTTAAGCATTGTAAAATTAAGTCGATTGTGGATATAGGTGTAACATCTGCAACACAACTTTTACTTTTGGTATAACAGAGAAGTGAATGCAGAGGAGGCAGCTAGAAAGATTTGAATTGTTTGTGGAGCGAGTGCTTTTGGGGAAAATACGCCAGAAAAAGATATTCTTGTTTCAACAAAGATCGTTCAGGCATGAATGATTTTCCACATTAAGGAAGTCTCGACTACTGATATATGTGATGGATTACCATTTCATGCGACATTTGGATTCAACACGCAAAGTTCAGAAGTCTGGTGTAGGAGTACTGCGTGCTCTAATTCGAAAGAACAAAAATCAACGGAGTGACTATTATTGAACCTCATCAGGTCGCTCATTGAGCATTCGTACTGGTGACGTGTTATGATTTCCTTTATCGTTAACTTCCTAAGAAGAAATGACAGGCTTAGCCACTCCAAGAGACATAAACTCCAGCAAAGAGTAGTGTGAACATAGTATTTTACATCTGATAGCTCCAAAAGCGTGTTTTGGGCTACGAATTGTGCCCCAAGGGCTGTGTGCAACACATCTGGTGTTTGTTGCCAGCAACTGAGACACCTTTCGGTTTCAGCGTAAGAAAATCGAGCAACACAACTACATCACATGTGCTACTGCATGATAACGCACTTCTTGATTTGAGAAACAAAACTATCCAGAAGATTGAAAATAAAGTCGCCTCTCAGGCACTTGTATTGATAGAGAAGTCCTCTCTCAAACGCTGGTCCCTCTCGTCATATATTCGTAAGGTTTTACCTTTCCCGCTCTTGATCGATCAACCATTAACACAATTCATTTCTAGACGAAAATACTCTTAAAACTACTCTGGTACAATGATATCGTTGGAACCAGTAGGTTGCTACTGGCGTAGAACTTGTATACAACTTTAGCATTGTCAGATCGTTTTAGATATCGTGAAAGAAAATTCTTTTGCTGATTAATTTCTCTTTGCTGATTACTGTTGCGTTTAGTAAACTAATGGAAAATCCAATGAAAATATTCACTGTACTAATACAAATTCAATCCTGCTTTCCACAGAAACATCACGACGGCAGACTATTTTAATAAAGCTTTAAGTATCTGTAAGACGACTGAGCCTATTTTAACACGAATTAGTTCGACATTACCGACTTTTGAATTCAAAAACATCTGTATTTACTTTATTTTCTGCATCATTCGCAATTATTATGAAAATGTGGCATTTCAAAGATATAATAATGTATTCACAACAACAAAAAATATGACGTCATTATGAATTTGGCAGTAGCGTAAGGTTTTCGCTCTGACACAAAGGGTTACTGAAAGTAGCAAGGCGCGTTGTCTTACGATTCCCTTATTGCGTTTGTATCTGCCTCCTTGTAGCTCTGCTACAAAAGAATTAAAAATCTTTCACGGAGTCTCGAAAGGCGAACGTAAGCAGTTTGCACCTGGTAGCAAAACATGTTTCTTGGGAAGAGGCTACTTCCTAAAGTGGGAAGAGATTCTTTTGTGGTGGAATTGTTGGCAAATGTCAGTCAGACGTTGGTCTAAGCGTTTCGGTGTGTTGAATTTGGACCAATGATTTTTCTACAGGTTTTTTCTGTCCCAAATTGAGAGTTGAAGCCTCCCATTAGCGTTTTCGCGTCATCTTGGTGAATTTTGCTCATAGTATTTTCGAGTGTATATCTTTTATAGAATCTCTGAATGAGCATAATCATGAGTCGATTGTTGATGGATGCGATTTCTTTGACAGAGTTGATGATAGATCTGTGTTCGAGAAATGCAGTGCCGAAGATTGGTACACCTTTCGCTACCTTTTGTTGTATTTTGCTCTTGGTGATGCCATGGTATCCGTAATGCAAGCTGTAATTGTCAATTAATCGTGCTTCTTGAACAGCAAGCATGAGAATTTTTTGGCGGTCGTTTTCTTTTGTGGGATTATTGAGGTTTCATGTTTGGATCAATGTATCGATGTTTAGTTTTCAAATGAACTTTTTCTGCTTGTAGGGAAATTTACCAGAGATCTTCGATAACCTCTGCCGTGCTACCCTGGACTCCCCAGAGTGTTAAAATCGAACTGCTGCCTATCAGTGGCCAGGTTGTGTACCACCTGGGGTAAAGTTACCTTTGCTTGCATAGTTTATGTTTTCTTGTGTTTCATTGGTTTGGCCTGGGTGATACCAGGACCGGACAGGACCAGAGGGTGTTGAAGCCTATGGAAGCAAATATTTTCAGCCAAGCTCATTGAGCCTACAGGCGGTGACCAGAGTAGCGGTGATTTTCACTCAAATGTGTCTGGATTTGGGGGGAACGGATTGAGTAGCAGGTCAGGATTGTGTTAGCATTTGGTTCACCCCAAGTATTTGATTTCCTCGGTACCACCCATATGGGAGTGGGTTTCCCCTATCGGCCACACGGGATTTTTGTTATTACTATTATTGTCATTATGTCATCAGCAAATCCGGTATGGTGTATCTTCCCTCCACTGAAATAGATGTGTATTGTTCGATTCAGTATTTCCATCATATAAATGTAGGTTATAATTACGTTACATTGCTGCAAGTCGACACATTCCTCACTTTTCCTTAGACTGTTGCTAGCTGTTACTCCATCATAGGAATTTATGTGCGCAGCATTGTTGCAATACAGACGTTCTAATTATCCGATTTCTGTAATTTAATTTCGATACAAGATCGTCCTAATCGGTTCAACCAGTCAGTCCTATTGTGGATATCCGACAATGACTCTCATCATATAATAGACTGGGTGAACCACATTCTTATTCGGACTGTTGAATCCAGATCACTTGTATATGACAGGGCCTGAATTCTTAAACACTGTGGAAAATAATAATCCAATGTGCTTATTACAAATACGTTATTTAAATACAAATATATGTACTAACGAGATAACAGTTTATTTACAGGAGCGGATACCCATCCATCGTAGCAGAGCAGTGCGAGATTGGTTTCAGGGCCAAGAGAGGATAAACCTGTTGCCGTTTGTTCCACGATCACCGAACATCAACCAGATAGAGAATATGTGGGCAGAGATAACAAGGTCATTGCCATGTGTTCCTTCAAATGAAAGCTACCTTTGGACGATTGTAGAAAACGTATGGTGGGAAGTAAACCATCACGCTACACTGTCGACGACTTAATGAAATCAATTCCCCTGCGCCCTCGGGAAAACTTACGTAATGATCGTGGGTGGGTTGGTTACTAAAAGCATACTCGTCCAAAAAACCAATGTGGGTAATTATCTGATAATCGGTCAAGTTTTGCTTTGTCGCAGCTCTTTAGCATACAACAAGTCCATTTACTTTCAGTCCAGTCCTTACAATTCTCATAATGCAAAGCAATTGAAAAATCTCATCTACTCGACGCCTAATAAGGAATTGACTGGTGCATGTGTTGTTCAACACACAGTAGTTGTCACCCTCACTGGAATCAATGGCTGTTTTTGTGTAAGTGTGTGTGTGTGTGTGTGTGTGTGTGTGTGTGTGTGTGTGTGTGTGTGTGTGTGTGTGTGTTGGTGTTAAGGCACAGTCTGAATGAAAACTATTAACATTAGAGAGGCAACCAACAATAAATATTTCATCAAATATGACTATAAAGTATTTTAATGCCATGGGAAGTTACAAACAGAATTTTACCCATTCCACGTCCTGCCTATTATGCTAAGTAAGATGTATTAACTCCATAGTATCGTTAGCAGAGACAGTGCGCTCTTGTTGTCGAGGCTCGCGACAAATGCAGCGATTAGCAGTGCCCAATGCCGCCGCGATTTCTTTATGTTGGCTGATCGTGGTCACTGCAGCAGACGCTTCGCCCTAAAGAGAAAGAAATCACCTTGGCTCTGACTGCATTGAGCGGATATCACTGCCTGCGTGTTCTTATAGTAACCAACGTGAGACTACTCACAGGTGCCATGGAGCAATTGCAACGGGTATCATGTCATTAGTCAGCAGAATATTAACCAGTGATGAAATGTCCAATCTATTTGAATCCCAAGAAAATAGGAACCTTCTCACAAAGGAATGTGAGGTGATTTCAAAATTTATCCAACATACAAAAATTAACTGCAAGGCATTCATGTATGAAGTAATAACACACAAGGAAATATTATGTCTTGGAAGCGTATATTTCATTTCCTCTTCTCATATTAACGCCCTTGTTTTAATATGAAGTGAGAAAATAAACACGAAAAACTAAAGTTCCTAAGAAGCATATAAGTCATTTCCTCTTCTCATATCACAACTTTTGTTTCAGTATGAAGTAAAAAAATAAACAGTTTATAGTTCTGAAGCATAATATGACACCAGATTCTTATCGTAGGCGCTTTCGGAAACACTAAAAGCAGGGAGCTGTCCATTCTTTTGTCCAACAGTTTGTTTCCTTTCATGTATTACTCCCGCTAGGAGATTCTTATTTAAGGACTTGTGTGGGCATCAAGTTCTTCAGCAGAACAAGCCTTATGTTCAAATGGCTCTGAGCGCTATGGGACTTAATATCTTAGGTCATCAGTCCCCTAGAACGTAGAACTACTTAAACCTAACTAAGATAAGGACATCAGACACTTCCATGCCCGAGGCAGGATTCGAACCTGCGACCGTTGCGGTCGCGCGGCTCCAGACTGTAGCGCCTGGAACCGCTCGGTCACCCCGGCCGGCATACTTGTATACTGATCATTCGTTATTTGAGTAAATATGAACTACAATCTAATTCGCGTTTATATGACATGGGTAGGCGCCGGCACAAAGGTATAACTAAAGGTTTGATTCCGTTGAAGTCTTGTTACATTGATGACAAGACAAACGTTCGCAAATCACCTCTATTGCCTCAAAAAACAATTGTATCTTAAATATCGAGGACCGACGTCCACACTGTCACAGCAACGACAGCAGATGAAAATTTGTGACCGACTGGGCTTCGTTCCCAGACCTCCCGCTTACTGGACGGACGTTCTGATCACTGCACTATTTTTTTTTAATGTTTGAGAAGACTTTCAGCACCAGGTAGGCGGAGGCAAAGAGGGCAGGGGTCGAAGATCCGAGGCCTGGCCACAATGTCTCCCCCATACCTGGCACTGAGCAGCAGCATTATTCCCATGTATTCCGTGTTTGCGCCCGTATATTCTTTTAAATTGTAGAACAGAATTGAAGTAGTAATTTAGGTAAAATAAATTACAAGTTGCCGCTTCCAATGTCGTGCTTTCCTTGTAGAACATAAGTTATAACAATGGAAAGGGTGACGGAAAAATACATAACAAACATTCATTCAGAAATATATTCACATTTTAATTTATTATACACTGGATGCATATGAGGTCTGTAAGGAAGCCATATGTTTTTCAACAAATAAAAGAAATTTCGGAACCGGTGGGGTTTTGAGAAATTAGAACAGTTCTGATTTTAGATCCAACGTAAAAGAATATTCCAAGAATAAAAAAAGTGAAAGAATAGTATCCCTCTTCTAATGAATAAAACTGCCCTCCTCTTAGTAGCCCACATAAAGAAATAGATAAAAAATTTGAAACTGTTCGTTATATTTGTTATTCTTCTTCAGATTAAAATGTTCTACTTCAATATAGAACATGTACTCTATTAAGTTCTAAATTTTGTTTGTTATGAAGTAAAACACAAACTGTCCCAGAAGCCACGAATAACTGTTATTCTTTGCGGACGGGTAACATTTCCAGTCGGGTTGTAAAGCTTCAGTTATCGATATTTGACTTTGTGCGGTTCTATTGACAGTGTTAATTTCTTCCTAGTCCAGTTCCTAATTCTGATTCTATTTTCACATGAGAAGATATGCGCTACAGTTTCTACAAGCTGTCATTTGTCGCCGTAAGGAGATGGTCTCAATTTGTTTTTCCATAATCGTTCCGATGTGGGTATGGTTTCGTTTACAAAGTCGCACCATACGGCACTTACTCTAGTTGGTACAATTTTATTGTTGATATTTTTCCAGACGTTCCTCCAGTTTTTTGTAGGTTAAGTTACCGTAATTGGTTTGTGAAGACGATGTAATATAATCATAAACTGTTCTAGTGTTGGTTAGTGCTCGTGGAAGTCTTATATAGCTCTAATCGCCATAGTACTTTCGGACGTAATCTAGGCTGGCGTGCTACATTAACAGGAGCGTTCCCATCCCCAAAATCTAACGAGAGGAACAGAAGTTTTGTGATACCTGTCTTAGTGGCGTGTATTAGTTTAAAAGCACGTCTTTAATTCGAAGTCCTCCGTTTTGCCTGTGCAAAGTCGCCTTGTCGAAGGATACTTTGATGATATTTTGTTTCCACACATACCAAGAGGCTACAGATTATATTTTTATGTGCAGTGACCTGCAGTATCGGTAAGACTGCTCCGACGTGATATATTTCTCTAAGTATGTTTGTATTTATAATCTGAACTTTGTGCAGTCGGTCTAACGATCGCATGTCATGGTCCTTCAACAAGGTTCTGCTCCCAATTGCTCGTGGCCATGCGCTTGGGTTTCGCCCATAACTACAGTCCGAGTTGGAGTCTCTCTTCAGTTACATCTAACCAGTGCGCACCTATTGCACCATTGTAAGAACCGAGATGTAGTATTTTGGTATTAAAATTTTGTAAATCAGGATTCGAATCTGGTCAGGCACAAATTTTCATCTGACGTTGTTGTTCTGTTTTAATGCCCATGACAGCCTGGACATTAGTCCTTCAATCTTTAATTGATTAAGAAGTCTGTCTGTTTCGATTCGTAGTGTCTGTTCTTTCGGAAATGTCCTAAGAACAGGCACACACACAACCACACACACACACACACACACACACACACACACACACACACACACACTCACACACACATTTATGTCATAAGAGCTATTCGGAAAACGTTTGGCACCTCAGTGATAGTGCCAGACTGGAGCTGCATCAACCTACTCATTTCACTAGATATTGTTGTAATTTTCTGAATAATTCCTGTTTAATAAGTGACAGCGACAGTGTCTCTCATCGTTTACTTTGTCGAAAACCTGCTTCTTTCTGCCCTAGGCTATACTATAGCAATGAGTGTTTGCTCACATTCTTGATACCTCACTGGACGTGCTACTGCAACTGTAGCCAAAGATTCAAATCCCACTGGAAAAGTATGTTTCAAGTCAGATGGTTTTGCTCCTCCCCTACTGTCATTGAAAACGATCACAACGAAATGAAGTATAGGTAGTCTATGAAACCCTTGAGTTCATACTGCGGTGCTGTGAAGATGAAAAAGTAAATTTCACAATTATTAGATGACAGATGGAATTTGTCAGATTCCACTAATTATGATTGTATCATTAACTGTTGGTTCACAGGCGCTTTTCTGCCGCTTCTTGTAACTGTTATTTGTGTGTTAGAGCTGGAAGAATAGAAACATCAAATTCTCGCCATAGTTCGAATTCACCTTAAGTCTTCACGTTTCGAGCAAAGGCACAATATCCTGCAGTCTACCTTCGGCGGTGCTACGGCACGGACGTCTGTTTACGTTCCTACCGGGGAACTTTGCGCTCGCGCAGTTGTTTACCTCTTCGGCGTACTCGTGCGTTTAGACGACTCGATACAGAATGGTACATGTATACCGAAAGTCGACTCTCAAGATTAGTTTTTCGAATGGATATGCGAGACCGAAAGTCTACGAAATAGAAAGGTTCCTACGAGACGAAGTTAAACTTGACTACGACGAACTTATAGGAATCCACCTCTCCATAGTGAGCAGTGTCGTTTACGTCAAGCTGATTAACGATGCAGTATGTCACAGAATCATCCGAGATACTAAACATGGACTCAAATTTCGTCACTCTGATGGACATGTTGGAAAAGTAACTATTGATCATGCAGGACTGGGCTTACGAAACATACGCATTTTCAAACTTCCCTTCGAGGTTCGATCTGACTTGGTCGTTGGCGCCTTACGCCCATATGGAAGACTGCTTAGCCACCTTGAGGAAAAATGGTCCAACTTCACGACTTACCCCGTTCTCACTGGAGTGCGTCAAATCAGAATAGAACTGGCACAACATGTACCCTCGTACTTGTTCATCGCCGGATGCAGAGCTATAGTCATCTACGATGGACAACCCAAAACATGCTCAGGCTGCGGGAAAGAGGGCCACGTACGTTCCGAATGTATGCAACGGAGGATAGTGCAAGTTCCAAACGGTGAACCCGTACCTCCGTCCCCGTTGACGCCGCTGCCACTCACGTATGCGGACGCATTTCGAACAGATCCCGTCCCGAAGAATGACCAGCTACAGAATCCTGACAGTTTACGGCAACCGACTGCAGCAGAGACCGTCTCCAGTGCCGAAACGACGCACACCTCTGCCGGTCCGGCGCCGACGACGCCCTTAACCGAGCGGAAAGGATCGGTAGGAGGTATTGAAATTGATCCTGCGGTTGTGCCGACAGCTGCTTTCGTCCCTGAGCACCAGGAGTCACTTCCGCACTCGGATACGGAGGCGCACACGCGCAAACAACGATCGCCGAAGCGCCACGAGAAACGACGGCTAGCGGCATCGGATACCTGCTTACTGCAGTCCACGTCAGACGGACTTGGGTGTAACGTCGATACAGTGTATCCGGATGCGCAACGGGAGGTTCTACCCCCCCCCCCCCCCCCCCCCCACACACACACAGCAGTACGGCGCGAATCATGCTAGACAGGGGTTGAATATAGACACACCGGACAAAAAGCCGACGGAAGGAGTCCCTCTACACACCGCAGCAACGCCACCGTCTTCGGTCAGGCCGGCCGGAGAGACACGACGGGAGCTGGATCTCCAGCACAGGAACTGGACCGACGAATCGGATACTGACCCACACACCGACGACTCACCCGCAATGGCGAGTGCTGCGTCCACCGGAAGTTAACCGCGCACAAGATGCAGACTGACCCACAGACAGCATGTCACCGGGCAGTAGCACACAAATTAACATAAGCGTTCATGTGCGCTTTAAGCACTGAGGAACAGCGGCAGGCATATCGAACAGCCTCTATCAATATTAATACGATCAGAACGCCTGTCAAATTGCACTTATTACGAGACATGTTGCATGCGTCAGACGTCGACATCGATCTGCTGCGGGAAGTATGTGTTGAGAGCTTCCCCGACCTTTATGGGTACTATACGTACATTACACCTACTACCGAAGGCGGCAGCTGAACAGCGATACTTCTACGTAGCGGCATAGTAGCCGAGGACGTGGTGTACCTGCCGTCAGCGCGGGGACTGGCTCTCACAGTGCTGGGAGTACGGGTCGTTAACATTTACGCACCGTCGGGGTCCGACAGACGGCGCGACCGATCCCGATTTTACGCAGAGGAGATTGCAACACTTTTCTTAGGTCGGTATGAACATGTCTTATTTGGAGGCGACTTCAACTGCGTGCTCGCTCCAACACCCACATTATACTTCATGCCCGGAGCTGCGGCAACTCATACAGGACATGAATCTCATTGATACATGGGAGAAGATAGATGGCGACAGACGTGGATACACCTACGTCACGAGTCACTCTGCAAGTCGTCTCGATCGCATTTACGTAACACGTAGTCTCGAACCTGCGATCCTCGATGCGGAATTGTGGCCTGTCGCCTTTAAAGATCACATATCATATATATGCACGGTCTCGCTGAGTCGTCGACAAGTGTCGAGGAGTCGCAGTGTTCGGAAACTGAATACAACACACCTCAGCGAACCTGAGTGCAGACGCATAGTCGAAGACACTTGGCACGTGTGTGAACGACGCCTTCCAACATATCCGACGACTTTGCAGTGGTGGCTGGAATGCGTTAAGCCTGCATTGCGTCGAGCGTTAATTGCATATGGAAGAGAGCAGATGATGAGGCAGCCTTTCATGAGGTCCGACGAACGCTCTCCGCGTGTCTCGACGAGTCTGCCAACCTGTAGTTAATAGGTGAAATCACAGTTGACGACGTAATGGAAGCGATTGATAAGGGAGTGTCGCACAAATCGCCGGGGCCCTACGGGTTTCCGTTAGAATTCTATCGTACGATTAAAGATCTCATGATTCCACGATGGACTGACATGTACTGCGAACTGATGTCTCCCAACGTCCCTCTTCCACCCTCCTTCGTGGAAGGAATGATCATCCCCATCCACAAACCATCTGGCGGCACAGGTATACAGGCCTACCGGCCACTGACCCTTCTTAATTGCGACTACAAGATCTATGCCAGGATACTGGCAGCACGCTTTAAACGCGTAATACGGCAAGTGATTTCACTCGACCAAACCCAGCTAGGAGGAGATAGCAATATACAAACGGCACTCAGCGACTATCGCGATGTTATCGCACTGGCATCAATATGTCGTCTCTGGGGTGTATTGGTATCGATAGACTTCGATCGCATATTTGACAGGCTGAGTCATGCTTATCTCACTGACGTAATGACGAAAATGAAGTTTCCGGAAAGTTTTGTCATCGTACTCCACGTAGCCGCATCCAAAGTGCTCATCAATGGACGCATGGTGGGGCCCATCACCATCTCACGATCGGTAAGACAAGGGTGCCCGCTGTCAACGATACTGTATGCCGTCGCTTTCGAGCCGCTGCTCTGCGGGCTCCGGAATGACGATAAGGCACAATAAGTTTATATGCCGAACATACGCAGATGACCTAGTGTTTTCAGCACTGTCAGGCGACGAGGCAAGAGCGGCCTTGCATTGGATTAATTTGTATTGTATGGCTACGGGAAGTCGCCTGAACATGGCAAAGTCGGGAGCGATGAACATCGGGAGAGGACTCCCGACAGGAAGTGTAGCACCATTACAGCCGATCAACAAGATGAAATGCCTCTGAATTATCTTCACTACAGACGTTCGACGCACGGCGGCACTGAGTTACAGACATCTTCTGCACACAATTCGTACGAGTGTCCGAAGTCACAGGTTAAGGGCACTGGATATGATACAATGGGTCACCTTTGCCAACAACTTATCTAGTCTCTCGCATTCCCCACCTGGCACAAGTTCTTCCTATGCCGGTGGTGTTGGCCCGCCGAATCCTGGCGGCACTAGGATATTTTGTAATCACAGGTCTGCTTTTTAAGGTAGGATACGAAACCCTCACCCTTCCTCGTTGTCGTGAAGGTCTCGGACTAGTCCACGTACGCGACCGAGCAGTGGCTATTTATGTAACCACAATGATAAAGATGTGGACACGACACCAGACAAGTCTGACGGGCACCTTTATAGACGAACTAGCTCCACCTTCTCGTTCGGCTCCGGTAGCGGTGGCTCACATCTCACCATAGCTCGCCCATATGCGAACCTTTTTTTGTGGAACACAGTTATGTACATATGGAACTACCGACTACCAGGACGGCAGCGGCACGTGATATATATCACATCTTGACTCGACGACGGCCGAATAATGCCGTAGAGCGCCTCCAACCAACAGTTACGTGGTCAGTGGTATGGTGTACAGTGCACCATCCACACCTTGATACGGGAACGCGCGCACTGTGGTATCAGGTGGTAAATGGGAAATTCTAGGTTGCATACAATTCATATGGCGGACGAGCCACTGTGTCCGCAGTGCAATGTTATAGACACAGAGGAGCATCGCCTGATATGCGGTCCTTCGGCGGACGTATGGTGTTTGGTCAAAAAATGATCGCCTTCCTCCTTCGGGTGGGGCCGCAAACAATAGGACCACGCACACTACTTCTCCCAGATAGGACATATTATCCCCGAACAAAGACAAACGCAGTGACTTGGATTCGAGGTTTGACTGTGCGTTATCTTTCTACAGGAACATCACTCACAGTTTATGAGACTTCCGAGATATCGAACATATTACACAAATTTTTTAGGGAGTGCCTTGCTTGATCCCCCACCCAGCTGGGATGTCCCGGGTAGGAGAATGTAATTATTGTCTATAAGTATCAGAACAAGAAAGGACCAGGACAGTGGAGAGGATCCACAAACACACGTGAAGACGTACCCGACACCAACGCGAGGTATGACGGGATTAGCGAGGTACGCGCCTGAAAGAGGAACGTAGACCTTGTTGTTTTGTCCTGACAGAAGCAGAATATTTTTTTACTATTATGTAAAACAAAACAAAAAAATATAACAAGTCCACATATTTACGTTTCCAAGAAAATTTTATTTTATAAAGTCATCCTCTTATATATTTAAAAAAATGCTAGAAGCAGTTTATGTTTGTTATTGTTACACCATAAAAAAGGAAAAAACGGTGAAAAAAAGGTAGCGTGCTTGACTGTCAGGTGCACGCTGGCTCTGTTCGCTTTCGAGCCTCACCGAAAGCCAAATTTTTAATTGTTTTGTGGCAGAGCTACAAGCAGGCAGATACAAATTCAGTAAGGGAATGGTAAGACAACGCTCTAGCAAATTCCGTCTTGCTCCTTTAAGTAACCCTTTGTGTCAAAGCGAGAGACCTTATGCTGCTGCCAAATTCACAATGCCACTTTTATTTTCTGCCGACATACATTTTTTTTGTTGTGAATACGTAATTTTATCTATGAACTGGCACATTTTCATAATACTTACGAAGCAAATCACGTGAGGTAACACTTCACCAACTTGTCGGGAAGGTGGAAAAACCACTACCCTTTCTGGATGCTCTCTGTATCTTCCTGGATGTCGAGGGGCTTCTACTAATACGACCTTCGAGTAAATGGTTAGAGATGAAGAACCTAGTGGTGAATGAACTCATAGATGAGCTGAATGGGAGAGACTACTCTTGAAAGGAATAAGTAGACGATTTACTCACAGTAAGACTTAGAAAACTTGATAGTATTGTTAAACCTATGTGCACTGAACATTGTGAAAAAGTATTTAAACACAAGCCGCACGAAAATTGGTGTAGTATTATTTATGGGGAAGCATGTCCAGCACATATACTGAAAAATTATGGTTCTCTATGAAACTTTAGAGAGGGTTGTAGTGTATCTAGAGGTAGCCCTGGATGGAAAACTACACTCCTGGAAATGGAAAAAAGAACACATTGACACCGGTGTGTCAGGACCACCATACTTGCTCCGGACACTGCGAGAGGGCTGTACAAGCAATGATCACACGCACGGCACAGCGGACACACCACGAACCGCGGTGTTGGCCGTCGAATGGCGCTAGCTGCGCAGCATTTGTGCACCGCCGCCGTCAGTGTCAGCCAGTTTGCCGTGGCATACGGAGCTCCATCGCAGTCTTTAACACTGGTAGCATGCCGCGACAGCGTGGACGTGAACCGTATGTGCAGTTGACGGACTTTGAGCGAGGTCGTATAGTGGGCATGCGGAAGGCAGGGTGGACGTATCGCCGAATTGCTCAACACGTGGGGCGTGAGGTCTCCACAGTACATCGATGTTGTCGCCAGTGATCGGCGGAAGGTGCACGTGCCCGTCGACCTGGGACCGGATCGCAGCGACGCACGGATGCACGCCAAGACCGTTGGATCCTACGCAGTGCCGTAGGGGACCGCACCGCCACTTCCCAGCAAATTAGGGACACTGTTGCTCCTGGGGTATCGGCGTGGACCATTCGCAATCGTCTCCATGAAGATGGGCTACGGTCCCGCCCACCGTTAGGCCGTCTTCCGCTCACGCCCCAACATCGTGCAGCCCGCCTCCATTGGTGTCGCGACAGGCGTGAATGGAGGGACGAATGGAGACGTGTCGTCTTCAGCGATGAGAGTCCCTTCTGCCTTGGTGCCAATGATGGTCGTATGCGTGTTTGGCGCCGTGCAGGTGAGCGCCACAATCAGGACTGCATACGACCGAGGCACACAGGACCAACACCCGGCATCATGGTGTGGGGAGCGATCTCCTACACTGGCCGCACACCTCTGGTGATCGTCGAGGGGACACTGAATAGTGCACGGTACATCGAAACCGTCATCAAACCCATTCCTTGCTGTTCCAACAGGACAATGCACGTCCGCATGTATCCCGTGCCACCCAACGTGCTCTAGAAGGTGTAAGTCAACTACCCTGGCCAGCAAGACCTCCGGATCTGTCCCCCATTGAGCATGTTTGGGACTGAATGAAGCGTCGTCTCACGCGGTCTGCACGTCCAGCACGAACGCTGGTCCAGGTGGAAATGGCATGGCAAGCCGTTCCACAGGACTACATCCAGCATCTCTACGATCGTCTCCATGGGAGAATAGCAGCCTGCATTGCTGCGAAAGGTGGATATACACTATACTAGTGCCGACATTGTGCATGCTCTGTTGCCTGTGTCTATGTGCCTGTGGTTCTGTCAGTGTGATCATGTGATGTTTCTGACCCCAGGAATGTGTCAATAAAGTTTCCCCTTCCCGGGACAATGAATTCACGGTGTTCTTATTTCAATTTCCAGGAGTGTATAATGAACACCTCACATGAAGAATATATTCCACTGCGAAAGATAACTTTATAAGTACTAAAAGCTGCTGTAGGGTAAACTGGCGTCTAAACCCAGTACGTACTGGATATACACCTCTGCAAAAATACCAGTGAGAATTTATTGTCATATAATGTGAACAAAGTCGAACAGAAGGTGGCTGCTAGGGAGTCTGACAAAGTGCAGAGACTGGCCTGCTTTCACAAACAGAAAGAATTAGCAGGACATCCACTCTTGGGATGGATATTAGGCTCGACATGCCCGCCTTACACCTGTGGCTTAAAATGGAAGCCGCAGCAGGGACATAAATGCTAACAATTGTAAATAACTGGACATAGTTAGAATATACGGAATCCCAGATCAGTATGGCGATGGCTGGGGAAATGCCGACTAACTATACAAAAACTTCTAGCTGTGTCAATAAACCTTGCCATGTAACAGTTGGAAGCAGAGAGCAGTGGAAGAACGAACCACTACATCGTTCAGGAGACATAATGTGGTATACCGACAGGTCGAAAACAGATGAAACCACCGGGTCTGGTGTAATGCCTAGAATCTCTTTAGGGAAGATGGCCACAGTATTACATATTATCTTCTATCAGCATGTGCACGGAGGAGAATTAGAGTAGACCCTACAAAAATCGTAGCATCTACTTTTATTCAGACAGCCAAGCAGCTCTGAAATCTCTATCAGCCCCTGCGACCGAAGGTCGTTGCAGAATGCCATGAAGCATTTTCTCTCTGACAAGTCCGAAAGAACAGACACCACACATATATCCATATACAGAGTGTTTCAGAAGGAATATTAGATATTTTAGCAGGTGGTAGTACGAACAAATTGCATAAAAAAATTCCATATAAATGCGTCCACTTTTTATTGTGTACAGAGATACAACTGTTAGTACGCAACCCTTACAAACTCGAAGCAAAGGCAACGAGAACAGTCAAAGTTGATTTTCAAAAATTATCCCACCAACTTCAATGCCCATTTGACTTCTCTTGATAACACCACGTGTAGGTCGTCTTTGCGTTCTTTTATGAGGGCTGCACTATTCATAATCCGAACGATCAAACTGGCTCTTGGGTTTACTTTTTCTTTGTAGACTTCGCCTTTAACCATCCCCGCAGGTAAAAATCGAAAAAGATAAGGTCCGGGGACCTTGAAGGCCAAGAAGAGTGCCCATATCTAATGATCCATCTTCCAGGAAATGTTAGGTTTGGATAATGTGTCACCTGACGACTAGAATGTGCAAGAGCCCTGCCATCCTCGAGGAATATACGCATTCTTGTAGCCAAATGAAACTCTGCCAATGACGCTGGAAGCTCATTTTTAAGGCAGTGTAGACAACTGGGTCCTGTAAGGACCAACATACGAAACGAAAATGCATTGAACCCAGCTATCTGTATGTTCAATAAAAATTGGACCCATGTTATATGTCACTATTTCAACAATTTGTCTATACTACCATCTCCTAAAATATTTACTATTCCTCCTGAAACATCCTGTATAATTATTTGGGTCTCCACGGGTATTCGAAAGTATACAGTGCTATACGCACGACATCGTCCGACCCTCGCGGGAATCCAGTGTGGACGCAAGCTAGTGGAACAATGGCCGGGGGGTACCGGGCATGTGGTATGCGGCAAAAATGGGAATTCGCGTCTGACGAGGAGCGTGTGTAGATAGGTGCTGCAGAGAGGTTGACTGTTGTGCCATCATAGTGTCCACCGTCGGAGCTTCGAATCCTCCCTCCGGCATGGGTGTGTGTTGTCCGTAGCGTAAGTTAGTTAAAGTTAGATTAAGTAATGTGTAAGCTTAGGGACCGATACCTAAGCAGCTTGGTCTCATAAGGTATTGCCACAAATTTACAAAATTTTAATACCAAAATACTGCATCTCGGTTCTTACAATAGTGCAATAGATGCGCACTTGTTAGATGTCACTGAAGAGAGTCTCCAACTCCGACTGTGGTTAAGGGCAAATGCCAAGCGCATGGCCACTAACAACTGGCAGCGGAATGTCATCCGAACCTTGTTGAGGGACCATTACAGGATCGGATCTTTGGCCCCTGCCCTCTTTACTTCCGCCTATCTGATGCTGAAAGTCTTCTCAAAAATAAAAAATAAAAATAGTCCAGTGATCAGAACGTCTGTCTAGTAAGCAGTAGGTCTGGGTTGGATGCCCAGACGGTCACAAATTTTCATCTGCCGTCGTTGCTGTATTTCAACGCGGTGTGACAGTGTGGTCGTTGGTCCTTCGATATTTAATATGGTTGTTTTTTGAGGCAATAGAGGTGATTTTCGAACATTTGTCTTGCCATCAATGTAACAGAACTTCAACGGCATCCAACCCTTAGTGATTACTTTGTGGCAACGCTAGCCGATGTCATATATATGCGAATAAGATTGTAGTTCACATTTAGTCGAATAACGAATGGTCAGTATACAAGTATGCCGGGGGTGGCCGAGCGGTTCCAGGGGCTACAGTCTGGAACCGCGCGACCGCAACCGTCGTAGGTTCGAATCCTGTCTCGGACATGGATGTGTCTGAGGTCCTTAGGCTAGTTAGGTTTAAGTAGTTCTAAGTTCTAGAGGACTGATAACTTCAGAAGTTAAGTCCCATAGTGTTCAGATCCATTTGAACCATTTATGAGTATACGAGTATTTACGAACAGTACAAGCAGAATTGCAGTGAACTGATCACTTAACCAAGTGCAACATGGAGTACCTGTGTAATGAGTCATTCCAGCTGCATAGCTGAGGGTAAGATTTGTTTAGCATTTCATTGCAGAATTAATGTAGTATTCTCACGATAATCTCTGCAGTCATACTGTATTAGGAGCCCACGATTGGAGTACTATGTTCGTAAAATCGAAATACTCAAGCTGAGGCCAAATAAAGACAAGCGACGACGCTACAACACTATTTTTACTTAAGTAGGTAGTCAGCGTTAAATTATGTGCGCCACCATTAACGTTACTGTAAGCAGTTTAACAGCATAGCACCAGCACAACTACTGACAACCTGAACCATTATCATCACGCAGTTGTGGCTCTCAGTGATTACAGGTTGCTGATGTTTGTCAAGAATAGCGGAAAGCGCCCCTGAAGTTCCAGTTGCATTACGACTAGGACGGAGAGACTGCTAAATAACAGTAATAGGTCACCCAGCGTAGAGAAGAGTCCACGTATTGTCTCAAGTTCTTGCAGTTTGGTATAATGCAGTTCCCGATAGTTTCGTACTAACGGCGTCTTTTGGCTATCGAAATACTCATATGGGAATTATAGAAGTGTAATTGCTAGGACGCTCAACTACCTTAATAAGACCTCATTCTGGAGTGAATACGACTCGGAAAGCGACGTTAATGTGACGTTATCATCCATCTCCTGACGTCTCACGGAATGAAGTTTGAAGTGCACGCACAGTTGTGTTGCCTGCCGCAAGCTGGCAGTCATTGCTGAATACACACGTTTGCAAATATCCTCACTGCTCTAGCGGAACTCGTCATTGTTGCATTTATTCCATACCGTAATTAGCACAATAACATAAGGCTTTGGCCGTGTGTTCTAGGCACTGCAGTCCGGAACCACGGGACTGCTATGGTCGCAGGTTCTAATCCTGCCTCGGGCATGGATGTGTCTGATGTCCTTATCTAAGTCAGGTTTAAGTAGTTCTACTTTCTAAGGGACTGATGACCTAGGATGTTAACTCCCATAGTGCTCAGAGCCATTTGAACATAAGGATTGTTCTGCTGGAGAACATGACGTCCACAAGTCCTTAAATAAGAATCTGCTGGCGGGAGTAATAAATGAAAGGAAACAGACGGTTGGACCAAAGAATGGACAGCTCCCAGCTTTTGCTGATTCCGATAGCGCCTACGATAAGAATCTGATGTCATATTAGGCTTCTGAACTCTAAACTGTTTATGTCTTTACTTCATACTGAAACAAAAGTTGTGATATGAGAAGAGGAAATGACTTATATGCTTCTCAGAAACTTTAGTTTTTGATGTTTATTTTCTCACTTCATATTAAAACAAAGGCGTTAATATGAGAAGAGGAAATGAAATATACACTTTCAAGACATAATATTTCCTTGTCTGCTATTACTGCCTACATGAAAGCCTTGCAGTTAATTTCTGTATGTTGGATAAATTTTGAAATCACCTCACATTCCTTTGTGAGAAGGTTCCTGTTTTCTTGGGAGTCAAGTGGAGTGGACATTTCATCACTGGTTAATTTTCTGATGACTAATGACATGATACCCGTTGCAATTGCTCCATGGCACCTGTCAGTAGAGTCTCACGTTGGTTACTATAAGAACACGCAGGCAGTGATATCCGCTCAATGCAGTCAGAGCCAAGGTGATTTCTTTCTCTTTAGGGCGAAGCGTCTGCTGCAGTGTCCACGCTTAGCCAACATAAACAAACCGCGGCGGCATTGGGCACTGCTAATCGCTGCACTTGTCGCGAGCCTCGACAACAAGAGCGCACTGTCTCTGCTAACGATACTATGGAGTTAATACATCTTACTTAACGTAATAGGCAGGACGTGGGATGGGTAAAAATTCAGTTTGTAACTTCCCATGGCATTAAAATACTTTACAGTCACATTTGATGCAATATTTATTGTTGGTTGTCTCTCTAATTTTAATAGTATTCATTCAGACTGTGCGTTAACACGAAAACACACACACACACACACACACACACACACACACACTCGCACACACACACTTGCACACAAACAGCCATTGATTCCAGTGAGGGTGAACAACACATGCACCACATACTTCCTTAGTTGGCGTCGAGTGAATGAAGTTTTTCAATTACCGTGCATTGCAAGAATTGTAAGGAGGGGACTGAAAGTAAATGGACTTGCTGTATGCTAAAGAGCTGCGACAAAGCAAAGCTTGGCCGATTATCAGATAATTGTCCATATGGGTTTTGTGGACGAGTATACATTTAGTAACCAACCCACCCACGATCATTACGTAAGATTTCTCGAGGGCGCAGAGGAATTGATTTCAATAAGTCGTCGACAGTAAAGCGTGATGGTTTGCATCCCACCGTACGTTTTCTACAATAGTCCAAAGGTAGCTTTCATTTGAAGGGACACATGGCAATGACCTTGTTACCTCTGCCCACATATTCTCTATCTGGTTGATGTTCGGCGATCGTGGAACAAACGGCAACAGCTTTATCTTCTCTTGGCCCTGAAACCAATCTCGCACTGCTCTGCTATGATGGATGGGTATCCGCTCCTGTAAATAAACTGTTATCTCGTTAGTTCATATATTTATATTTAAATAATGTATTTGTAATAAGCACACTGGATTTTTATTTTCCACAGTGTCAAAGACAGATCGTCGGTCGTCAAAATCACACCCATCAACAATCGAGTTATGACTATGCTCATTCAGAGATCCTATAAAAAATGTACAGTCATCAAAGGACATGCACCCACCAACATCGAAAGTAAGGAAAACACCGAAAAGGTCGAGAAATTGTGGAACACACTCGAAAATACTATGAGCAAAATTCAACAAGATGACGTGAAAGCACTAATGGGAGACTTCAGCTCTATATTTGGGACAGAAAAAACGTGTATAAAATCATTGGTCCAAATTCAACACACCGAAACGCTTAGACCAACGGCACATGTCTGACTGGCATTTGCCAACAATTCAACCACAAAAGAATCTCTTCCCACTTTAGGAAGTAGCCTGTTCCCAAGAAACGTGTTTTGCTACCAGGTGCAAGCTGCTTTCGTTCGCCTTTCGAGACTCCGTGAAAGCCAGATTTTTAATTCTTTTGTAGCAGAGCTACAAGGAGGCAGATACAAACGCAATAAGGGAATCGTAAGACAACGCGCCTTGCTACTTTCAGTAACCCTTTGTGTCAGAGCGAAAACCTTACGCTACTGCCAAATTCATAATGACGTCATATTTTTTGTTTTTGTGAATACATTATTACATCTATGAAATGCCACATTTTCATAATAATTTCGAATGATACAGAAAATGAAGTAAATACAGATCTTTTCAAAGTCAAAAGTCGGTAATGACCAATTAATTCGTGTTAAAATAGGCTCAATCGTCTTACAGATACTTAATGCTTTATTAAGATAGTCTGCCGTCGTGATGTTTCTGTAGTAAGCTGAATTTAATTTGTATTAGTACAGTGAATATTTTAATTGGATTTTCCATTAGTTTACTAAAGGCAACAGTAATCATCAAAAAGAAATTAATCAGCAAAAGAATTTTCTTTCACGATATCTAAAACGATCTGACAATGCTACGCCAGTATAAACCTACTGGTTCCAACGATATCATTATACCAGAGTAGTTTTAAGAGTATTTTCGTCTAGAAATGAATTGCGTTGACGGTTGATCGATCAAGAGCGGTAAAGGTAAAACTTTATGAATATTTGAAGCGAGGGACAAGTGCTTGAGAGAGGACTTCTCTATCAATACAACTGCCTGAGAGGTGACTTTATTTTCAATCTCCTGGATAGTTTTGTTCCTCACATCAATAAGTGCGTTATCATGCAGTAGCACATGTGATGTAGTTGTGTTGCTCGATTTTCTTACGCTGAGACCGAAAGGTGTTTCAGTTGTTGGCAACAAATTCCAGCTGTGTTGCACACAGCCCTTGGGGCAGAATTCGTAGCCCAAAACACGCTTTTGGAGCTATCAGATGTAAAATACTATGTTCACACTACTCTTTGCTGGAGTTTATGTCTCTTGGAGGGGCTAAGCCTTTCATTTCTTCTTAGGAAGTTAACGATAAAGGAAATCATAACACGTCACCAGTACGAATGCTCAATGAGCGACCTGATGAGGTTCAATAATAGTCACTCCGTTGATTTTTGTTGTTTCGAATTAGAGCACTCTGTACTTCTACACCAGACTTCTGAACTTTGCCTGTTGAATGCAAATGTCGCATGATGGTAAAATGGTAATCTATCACATATATCAGTAGTCGAGACTTCCTTAATGTGGAAAATCATTCATGCCAGAACGATCTTTGTTGAAACAAGAATATCTTTTTCTGACGCATTTTCCCCAAAAGCACTCGCTCCACACACAATTCAAATCTTTCTATCTGCCTCCTCTGCATTCACCCCTGTGTTATACCAAAAGTAAACGTTGTGTTGCAGATGTTACACCTATTTCCATTTGCGACTCAATTTTACAGTGCTTAACTGTAGATCATGATTTTCAAGTATGCAAAATCCAATGCTTAACTGCAAGATGATGAATAGAATTTCAAATTCGAAAATGACCATTGATACATACACTGACAGCGTGGCGCCGCGTTCACATGGGCGGCGCCGGATTTCAGGCGGCCGGTGGCGTGTGGCCGGTGGCCGGTAGCAGCTGCAGCGCGAGGAAACGCTCGAGCGTAATCTGTTATGACCGCGGCGCAGCCACGAGCTGTCCTACGCAATTGTATCTGGAATACTTGTTATTGCTGGTGGGTAGAAGATTAAGCAATTTGTCTTCGATGTTCAGTCAGACTCATAACTTTAGACCGACTGTGGTAAAAAAAAAAAAAAGAATCTACAGTTACCCGCGAACAGGCGACTATGTTTAGAACGCACGACGCTTGCCACTTTTTTTCGCGGTCAAGTGCTCTACCATCTGGTTTTTGTCTTACCACTTTTTGTTATGGTTTTTTTACTATTTTTATTATTTTTTAATTGTACATTATTTTCTCTGTCAGTCTTTTTGTTTATTTATTTATTTATTTATTTATTTATATGGAAAAAGGCGTCTTTCAAGAATGTACATCCGTAGCAACAACAGAACAAGAGTTCCTTCTAAACGATGAAATAGAATTTGAAACTAATAGTGTGATGATAGATAATAAAGAAAGAAAAACGTAACCAAGTACCGCACGCCATTCCATATGCGTGGCCCATCTGCGTACAGATTCCATGTTCCCAATTGGTACAACATTTCGCAGCGTGTGGCGCCCCATGAAGGCGCTCATCCTCTGCCCGGTACTCCCCAACTGTGAGGGGGTTTATCGAAGACAGTGCAGAAATAGTTCGCAAATAGTTGTCGCTATCGGGGTGTACACTCAAGCGTGCTACGACTGTCCTGGAGAAACTGCCAGTAATCAAGCACCATCTTCTCATCATCTCGAAAGAAGTTGTATGTGGACATGTCTTTAAACCATGTGAGAGCGTGAGTCTTCGCAGGTGGGAAGTAAGTATCCTCTGAACAAAGGAGTAGCCGTGGCTGAGTTGTGCGAGGCGCGATTCGTAGGTAGCAGGCGAGGATTTTCTGCACTAGCTGCCATACCTCTAACGCCGATCCACATGTTAAACGGTGTTCATCAGTATCCACGAGGTGGCAACGTGGTCATAGGGAGGAATCCGTCATCCCAATAGAGTGCAGTCTTTGTCGTGTTACAACCTTCCCGTTCACCACCTGGTACCACGCGGCTTGAACCCGCCTGGGGAGGAACGGCTTCTGGACCGCTGTCCACACTGCAGGCCATAGTGTCGTTGGGCTCTTCCTGTCAATCACATTGCGAGGGATGGACCTTAGCAGCAGTCTGTAAACGTCTCTCGCCGTGGGATTGCGAGTGTTGGGAAGGTCTGGGTGCACGTAACCATACTCTAGAATAAATGCCGAGAGGTGCGAGAGTGAGGGTGTAATGCGCGTATCCGTGACAAGTGGGAGAAGAGACGCCGGCAGCAATTCCTCTAACAGATGTCCCGTAAGGGAATCATCTTTGTGGGTCCACAATTTCACCATTGTGCACAAATTTAACGGTGTAGCTCTCGCTCGTACATTTATAAGTCCCAGTCCGCCATCGCACAGAGGGAGGGTGAGTGTTTCGTAGCGGTCTTTGAATAGGTGTCTGGCGGTAAGGTAATATCCAAACGCTGCTTGCACTCTGTGTGCCATCTCTGTTGATATCGGTAGGACCTGGGCCATGTGGATCATCTTAGTCGCCAGGTGAAGGTTGAGGTATTCCACACGCTGTAGGAGGCCCATCCGTCGAAGTAAGATCCGGCGAACGTCTGTGCGTATTGCCTGTAGTAATCGTGCACAGTTCATGGCAGCCGTGTGGTGCACATCCTGTGTAAATGTTAAGCCCAAGAACAGGATCTTGTTAAGTAGTGGGAGTGGAGCTAAAGTATCCTCCTGTAGACCTCTCCCAATGGGCATCGCTGCCGACTTAGCCACATTCATGAGGGTGCCAGCTGCCAATCCATAGCGATTGATCCATTGTATCACCGAGCGTACCTCGTCAGCAGATCGGACAACTAATAGAAGGTCATCAGAATATATCCTGCAGTGAAAGGTGTGATCCCTCAATGACATGCCCGAGAGTCTGTTTTTAAACCCACCGACAAGTGTTTCGAGTGCGATCACGTAAAGGATCATGGAGAGTGGGCATCCTTGGCGGACTGACCGTCAGATTGGAAAGGGACCCGCAGTCCGTCCATTCACGAGCCGAGGAAGTCAGGCGGGAAGCCCATGCGGGCCATAACGGACAGAAGGAACTTGTGGTGAACTCTATCGAAGGCGTGGTCGAAATCAATGGAGATCAGAGCAGCTCGAAGGCGACGGGATCTGGCGATGGCTATTAAATCCCTGCATTAGCTGGTTGCCGTTTGCATGTTGGTCACTCCGCCCTGTGTCGTTTGCTCCATTGAGAGGAGTAGGGGCAGAACCTTCTTTATGCGGCCTGCGAGTAGTCGGGCAAAGATTTTATAATCCGAGTTGAGCATTGTAATTGGCCTGTAGTCCTCGACCGTCCGACCTCTGGAAGGCTTGTGTACCGGTATAAGAGGACCTTCCACGAATGAAGGTGGCACGTAGGAACCGGGGGTCATCAGTTCTTGTTACATGATGATCCATCGGGGCATCATTAGTCCGCGGAAAGTCCGATAAAACTCGAGCGGCAGTCCGTCTGCCCCGGGAGATTTGTTGAGTGCTCCCTTGTTAAGCGCGTCCTCGATGTCGTCTCGTGTAATTCCACCTAACAGCGTCGCCGCTGATGGATTGTCGAGGGTGTGCGACACCTGCTGCAGTATGTAGTGATCGTCCGCTTCCTCGTCCTCTGTATTCACCTCGTCGTAAACCCGGCGATAGTGATCTGCAAAGGCCTCTGTAACCGCCGCCTGAGTCATTAGGACCATACCACCTGGCAATACGAGGTCTGTGATGAGCTGCTCTCGGCGTCGGCGGCTGTCGACCACGATGTGATGAATAGACGTGTTTTCTCCTTCCGCTCGGTCTTGACGTCGCGATCGCACAACGACCCCGTCCAAACGTTTCCTCGTGAGAGACAATATTTTACCTTTAATTCGGCGGCTTTCCATTTGTCGGTTTGGAGATGGTGGTTGGCTGTCGAGATCTCGAAGCATCGTGTAATAAAGGACCAATGTGTGATGATGCCAAGCTGCGGTATCTTTTCCGAATTGTGTTAGCACACGCCGAAACGCAGGTTTTTCGCAGTCCACCCACCATGCTAGAGTCGAAGGGTATCGGGGAAGACGACGTTCGCAATCCAGACATGTGTTGGCGATAATCTGACGGCATTCCGGGACCTGAAGATGTGCTACATTCAGCTTCCAGGGTCCTCGGCTGCGCCATATCAACTGCTGTTGTAGAGTGAGTGTGCATATGAAAGCGCTATGATCGGAGAAGGCAAGCGGCCAACGTTCGGCGTCCAATACTCCCGGCGCTAGAGCTCGTGAGACATAAATGCGGTCTAGGCGACTGACTGAGTGGCTAGTAAGGTATGTCGGCCCGGGACGATAACCGTGAACTGTCTCCCACGTGTCGGTGAGTAGCAGATCTCGAACGAGGAGCCAAAGTTCTTGACAAGTCGAGAAATGTGGGACGGTCTTTGGTGTGGAGCACAGAGTTGAAGTCGCCGCCGAAGGTATATTGATCGAAGCGGCTGATAAAGATGGGGGCGATATCCTCCGAGTTGAACAGCGATCGTTCGCGGCGTTGGTCAGTTCCTGATGGAGCGTAAATGTTAATGATGCGCGTGCCCAGTGCTGTGATCGGCAGCCCCCTTCCTGACGGAAGGTAAGTCACTTCTTCGATGGCAATTCCGTCGCGCACTGATATTGCCGTACCCCTGTCATTCCGGTCCGCCGGTGACACATATGTCACATAACCGTAGAAAGCAGGGAGGGCCGCTATATACACTTCTTGCAACAGGGCAACGTCAACATCCGAAGAACGAAGCCTCTCACGCAGCAACTGGATCTTCACTGCCGTTCGTATCATGTTGATGTTAAGCGTGACGATACGATAAGCTTGTTGCCGAACCGCAGCTGTTAAGTTATCCATTAAGACTGGAATTACCTATGACGCTTCTGACTGTATTGACACCTCCACATTCCCGAAAAACTCACCTGCAGTCCTTTCTAGAGAGCCGGCGCCAATGGCGTGGGCCCTGTTGGCGTAACTTGCATGGTTCACTCGTCGTCGTGGTCATCCGCCCATGTCGGGGAACTCAAAGCAAGATCGGCCTCCCTAGCTTCCTCAGGGCACGGCACGGGTGCTTGCAATCCAGAAGTTGGTGGGTAGCATCTCTCCTCCATATCGGCATCCGATTTTGACACTGTAGATATATGTGGTTTGTCCTCAGTCCTGTTCCGTGGTGCCACACTGCAGCCAATGGCGGCTGCCTCTGTGGTAGCGTCGTCATTGAAGGTGGAGTCGTCGTCCTCTGGAGGCTGTGTCGCGTCCCGTACGGAAGTTGCTCTACGCCTCCGCTTCCGTCGCTTCGGAGAGCGTTGCTTCCGGGTGTGTCTTTCTGTGTCAGACGTTAGCAAAGATTCACGACGTTCCGGCACAAAGGCAACCGTAGGCACAATAAGCGAGTCTACGGCCATGCTATCGGAGTTGAATCCGTAGCTTGTGGAACGGGTGTGTCATCATCGCCCTGTATTGGAGGATGTAGCCGCGACCTAACAGTGAATGTCGGCTGTCGTGGTGAAGTGGTAGCTGTCGTGAAGGCTGCTGCATAAGTCACGGGAAGCAGCGTCGACTGCGATGGCGGGTCCGCGTCAGCCGGCGGCAGTTGAGTGATTCGACGTTGGATACATTCTGATCTGAGGTGTCCCTCCTTCCCACAACCAGAGCAGGTCTTCGGTTGCCCATCGTAGATGGCAATGGCAAAGCAGCCACCGATATTCAGATATGAAGGTACATGTCTTTTAAGTTCTATTCGGAACTGACGGACTCCGTTCAGCACAGGATATGTCTGGAATTCCGTCCATTTTTCCGCAATAAGATCATGGACCGTGCCGTAGGGGCGCAGCGCTGTCACGACGTCCTCCGCCGGTAGTTCGAAAGGAAGTTCGAAAATTCTGATAGTACGAAGTCCCATGCCAAAGTAATCGACGTGCACAGTCCCCACATTGCCATCAGCATGGCAGAAACGGAGGTTCTGTTTCGTGTCTCGAAGAATCCGTTCTCATGTTGAGTCGTTGATCATCTTGACATATACGATACTACTCACAATGGACAAGTGAATGCCGAGAATGTCAGTCGCCGGGATTTTAACTTCTTCTCGTAGAAATCGTTCGACTTCGAGTGCTTTGGGCCGTGCAAATTCGTTGCGGAACGTAAATTTGAGCGTCGATTTTCTGTATTGGTGCGCCATAGTGATCTATATGCTGAGTACTGCACGCGCGAAACGGCCGAGTACGATGTAAACAACACTAGCGCTCGCTCCGTGCCAGGAACACAAACAGCGCGTCGTCACCGCAGCACAGCCAAAGGCCAACGTGCCTGCTGTCCTGCGGAATTGTTTCTGGAAATACTTGTTATTTCTGGAGGGTAGAAAGATTAAGCGAATTGTCTTCGATGTTCAGTCAGACTCTTAACTTTAGACCGACTTTGGTAAAAAAAGCGTTCGACTTCGAGCGTCTTTGGTCGGGTAAAGTCGTTCCGAAATGTGAATTTCAAGGTTGGTTCAAGGTTGGTTTGCCATGGTCTTGTAGCGCTACGGCGTCACGTTAGTGTCGGACGAAGAAATTAAACAAGGCGCGCGGGCCCTCTCTGTGAGCGGAGAGCACGCACCGCACGTCTGCTTCGCTCGGCTGCGAGAGCCGCACTGCCACTAGACCACGGGCTCACATAGTCCAACAAGTAGATAATACTTCCTCCTAGCACTTCCGCATCTTACAGTGTTGCCAGATTGTGCATATGGCCGGACATATAGTTGTCAGGGGCGGTCAGTTTTATTGGCCACCTTAAGTGAATTACTCGGACTTAGTCTCTGTGTCGGCCGGCCGGCGGTCAGTTTTATTGTCTAAGACTGTACATCGGTTAATTTTTATTGACTCTCTGATTTACATCCATACACACTGTATACAATGATACGTCCACTACTCTTACCACTCCGTTAGTTTGGCGAGAAAAGAGAATCTCTGCATGTATACTTCCACGTTTGCCATAATCATCCTTAATATAATCTCGAGAGCCACAGGCGAGATATGTGGTGAAATAGAGGCAGTAGAAGTGAGTCAAGTCTACTTCGATATCGTTTGTGTAAATGTACTCGATAGAACGTGTCCGAGTAACAGCTTGCATGATGTCCCCCTACTAGATGAACCATATTTTTTCCGGAAGCCTGGCAGCAAATCTTTCATCTATTCACCTTCTTTACTAGTGATTTTTGCGCTCCTTTAAATTCGCACATTGCACATTGCATTAGTTATAAGTACCTATGTAGCGGTTGGTTAGAAATAAAGTGTAACTACTCACAGAGGTCCAGTGTGGGCTGAAATTATCATATGGCAATGAAACTTGGCAGATATGCTACTGTGTTAACACGGAATCTATTTACGCAGGGTGAAAGATTAGATCCAATTTTTGCTACCAGTTGCAAAATCAGGCACTGTGAATGCAAGAAAGACGTACTGAAATCTTTCCACATGCAATAGATTAGGAACTGGATGAGGATAGTACAAGTCAAGTAATGAGAAAGGTATAATGTCGATTTTATGCCCTTTACACACTTCGTTCAGTATGAGCACCGGAGATGTTGACGAGATGCTGCACAGTGCCAGATTTTCACCTGGTGGCCAAAATTGGAACAAATTTTTTTACAGCGTAAATAGGTTCCGCATTTACGCGTTAGCAAATGTATCAAGTTTCGCTGCCATCACAGCCCACACTACACCTCAAGTTGCACTTCCATCCTGTATCACAGCCCAGTGTATGTTCTGAAGCTGCCGGACTCTTACTGCTAAACTGTAGTCGGATACAATGAAAGTCTTTTTCTTCTATGGACATTTTCTGGCATTGATCCGACCTGTTCAGCAACACGCTAACTTGAGAGATCTGCTAGCCAGACTTAGATAGAATCCGTGCAGTGTATAAATGACCAATGCTGGTGCACCAGAGGTTCTGTGTGTGGTTCTTAGGTGGAGTCCTGCATTCGTTTGGGCAGATTCTGACCCGAGACCCGATTTCCTCCTCAGTAAATGCTATACAGGAACAGTTAAAGTAAGATTTCGCAGGGATTACAGTGTAACACAGTTGACAGACAAACGGTGCACCCGATTTCCCTCCTTTAACTAGCTGACAACCGCAGCATCAGGGAAGGTATAGTGCTGTAAAGTGAAGTAAAATAAATCTGCTAAATCCTGAGTGCAGCAGACCCCCGCGATCTAAAGTTACACTACTGCTTCAAGAAATCTTCGTTTTGGATCATTTGGTATCTGATGAGGGAGTCAGTATTGAGGAGTTTAGAACTCGGGTCATTTACAGGTTTTTCCCGCCCAAGACCAAGAAGGGTGTATATTGATTCATCAGATGACGTACGTTTTGTCAGTTCGTCCCTGGTGTTTCTGAGAAGACAATGCCTTTAAATAAGATGGTTGACCGGAGCTGCCTCTATGGACTGAGAGCCAGATTTGATATGCTAGAGGCCACCTATCCTAAGTTAATTGCAAATTCTAACAGAAAGGAGATGGTTCTGCTGCTAGGTAATTCGCACGGTAGAAGTGCGGATCAGCAGTTTCAGGAAGTGTTGGGCAGTGAGTACCAGGTCATCAGCATTGTGGAGACTGGTGCAGGGTTGGCACAAGTGACTAACAGCACGGGGCAGTTATGCAGGAATTTTACAAAAGAGAATCGGGTTGTGATTGTGAGTGGATCAGGGAATAGTCTTGAGAGGGACGGGGAATATGATGTAGATGGCGACCTGGTAAAGATAGCTACTCAAACTGGTGGCACTAATGTGCACTTCATGCAGTTGTTTCAGCCCTATGATCTGCCTCATCTTAATGCTACTCTTACGTGTTTTAAGAATGAACTGGAGAAGATACTGACGGAAAAGAGCATGAGTTACATTGCAGTGGTGCCAGCTGAGTCTACCAATAGGTCGGGTTTTACTAGGCATAGCCAGCAACTCAGTAGGTATGGGAAGAGGAGGCTGGCAAAACTTATAGGTGACATTGTAATGGGTGGTGGTGGAATCACTCATGGAAAAATTCCTGTAGTAGTCGCTGTTAGTGCTGCATCTTTTCTTAGAATGAAGTCAGCTCGTTGGTATACCTGCTTAAACTAAGTCCCTCTAACAAAGCAGTCACCTTCCTAGGAGGTCAGGTATCCAAGTAGAGAAGGAGTAGCATACCTGTATTTCATCAAAATATAAGAGGTATACATGTTAGTGAACTGCTTATACATGTTGACTCTGGCATTATTGGTATATGGGAGAACCACGTAAATAATTTGACAGTTCTGACGCTTCCTTTACCAGGATACAGAATAACTGGCCGTTTTTCAAGCAGTTCCTTGCAGAGTGAGGGATTGGCCATGCACATGAAAAACAGTATTGCATTTGGATCCGTAGAAGTACCGCGGCACTACGCTAAAATGATATTTGAGTGTTGTGCAGGTGGAGTTGAATTTAGTAAAACTAAACTTCTAATTGTTGTTGTTTTGTAGGTCCCCTAGCTCTGTCTTCAGAACATTTCTGCTCAAGCTAGAGAGGTTTCTTGGTTCACTTTATACGAAGTACCAACAGTTAGTTATATGCGGTGATTTTAGAATTAATTTTCTATATTACTGTGTAAGGAAAAGGATGTTGGTAGATCTCCTACACTCGTATGATCTGATTCCAACTAGGATACAAGGAACAGTAGCACAGCTGTAGCCAATATTTTTATTCACTCTTCATTACTACATGGGGATTCGGTTAGTAAAAGGGTGAATGGCCTTTCAGGCCATAATGTACAAATTGTTACACTAAGAGGCTTTTATAGTCAAATCAATTTCGTATTTAATTACAGACTATGTAGGAAAGTTAATCTAACAGCAGTAGAGAGGTTTTTATACCTCGTCAAGGAACAAGAGTGACAGGATGTTTATAGTGCCGATAACATAGATGATAAATACAACGCTTTCCTTAACACATTTCTCATGCTCTTTGAGAGTTGCTTTACATTAGAACATTCTAAACGGGGTACTAGTAGTAATGGGCAGCGCAGGTGGCTGATAGTGGGGTAAGGATATAATCTAGAACAAAGTGGGAATTATATCACAATGTTAGAAGTACTCACAATCAAGCTACAGTAGTCCATTACAAACAGTATTGTAAGGTGCTTAAAAATGTAATCAGGAAGGCAAAGAGTATGTGGTATGCAAGCAGAATTTCTAATTCACAGGACAAAATTAAAACCATATGGTCAGTTGTGAAGGAAGCGTCTGGTCAGCAGCACAAGGTAAAAACATTTCTGTTACTGATAAATAAGATATAAGCCTGTGTAGAGTATTTAACAATCATTTTCTGAGCGTTGCTGGTGAATTAAATAAAAATTTAGTTCCTACAGGAAATCATATAACTCTCTTGGCAAACGCCTTTAGGAGATTGATGTCTGAAATACTCCTCTGTGACACAGACAAGAGGGAGATTGAGTCAATAGTTAAATCGCTGAAGACTAAGGACTCTCATGGTTATGATGGAGTGTCTAGCAGAACATTAAAGTACACAGCTGCAAACACCCATATTTGTAATTTTTCCTTTTGGAATGGTCAGTTTCCTGAACTATTAAAGTACTCATTAGTAAAGCTGCATTATAGAAAGGTAGAAAGGGGTAATGTAGATAATTTTAGACCTATTTCTATGCCATCAGGGTTTGCAAACATTATTGAAAAGGCTATGTATGTAAGGATAATTGACCATTTTATACCACACCATTTGCTATCAAATGCACAGTTCGGCTTTAGAAATCGATTAAGAACTGAAAATGCTATATTCTACATCTTCATCTACATCTACATCCATACTCCGCAAGCCACAAGACGGTGTGTGGCGGAGGGTACCCTGAGAACCTCTATCAGTTCTCCCTTCTATTCCAGTCTCGTATTGTTCATGGAAAGAAGGTTGTTGGTATACTTCTGTGTGGTCTCTAATCTCTCTGATTTTATCCTAATGGTCTCCTCGCTAGATGTACGTAGGAGGGAGCAATATACTGCTTGAATCTTCGGTGGTGGTATGTTCTCGAAACTTTAACAAAAGCCCGTACCGAGCTACTAGCGTCACTCCTGCATAGTCTTCCACTGGAGTTTATCTATCATCTCCGTAACGCTTTCGCGATTACTAAATGATCCTGTAACGAAGCGCGCTGCTCTCCGTTGGATCTTCTCTATCTCTTCTATCAACCCTACGTGGTACGGATCCCACACTACTGAGAGTATTCAAGCATTAGGCGAACAAGAGTACTGTAACCTACTTCCTTTGTTTTCGGATTGCATTTCCTTAGGATCTTTCCAATGAATCTCAGTCTGGCATCTGCTTTACCGACGATCAACCTTATATGATCATTCCATTTTAAATCACTCCTAATGCGTACTCCCAGATAATTTATAGAATTAACTGCTTCCATTTGCTGACCTGCTATTTTGTAGCTAGATGATAAGGGATCTATCTTTCTCTTTTCTCTGTGAGGTACTGGATGGGTTAAACAAAGGTTTCGAACGCTTGGTATATTTTTTGATTTAACTAAGTTCGACCATTGTGGTGTATGGGGAGTAGCTCACAATTGGTTCACGTCTTACTCTAGCAACAGACCGCAAAAAGTCATTATTCACAATGTTGATAACGCCTGTGATGTGGGGCCCGAGTGGGGTAATGTCAAGTAGGGGGTTCCCCAGGGATTAGTGTTGGGGCCACTCCTGTTCCTTATTTATAAAAATGATATGCCCTCTAGTATTACAGGTAACTCCAAAATATTTCTGTTTGCTGATGACACTAGGTTGGTAGTAAAGGATGTTGTGTGCAACATTGGCTCGGTTTCAAATAGTCCAGTACATGACCTCAGTTCATGGCTTGTAGAAAATAAACTAACGCTAAATGACAGTTAGGCTCAGTTTTCACAGTTTCTAACACACAATTCAACAAAACCTGACGTTTTAATTTCTCAGAATGGGCATATGATTAGTGAAACTGAACAGTTCAAATTTCTAGGTGTTCAGATAGATAGTAAGCTGTAGTGGAAAGCCCACATTCAGAATCTTGTTCAAAGACTTAATACTGCCATCTTTACTATTCGAACGGTATCAGAAGTGAGTCATCGTTCGACAGGCAAATTAGTCTACTTTCCTTATTTTCATTCGCTATTGTTGTGTGGTATTACATTTTGGGATAACGCTTCTCATTCTAAAAGGATATTTTTGGCTGAGAAACGGGCAGTTCGGGCAGTAAGTGGTGATTGTTCACAAACCTCTTGTCGACATCTGTTCACGAGTCTGGGTGTTTTGACGTGGCCTCTCAATGCGTATATTCCTTATTGTCGTGTCTTGTTACCAATATTAGTTTATTCCCAAGAATAAGCAGCTTTGACTCGGTTAATACACGGCAGAAATCAAACCTGCATTTGGATCGGACTTCCTTAACTCTTGTACAAAAAGGTGTGTAGTATACTGCTGCATCCATTCACTCCAATTAAAAAATCTTAGCAGTAATCCACGCGCTTTCAAATCTAAACTGAAGAGTTTCCTCCTGGGTCTCTCCTTCTATTCTGTCGAGCAATTCCTTCAAAAATTAAGCTGATATTTATTGTATTGCTTATAGCGTTTACTTAAACTTATAGACTGATTTTTTAAGCTTCATGAACATTTATTTTCATCTGTTTTTACGTTTATGTCGTAATTTTATGTACTGACACGTTACATGACCTTGGAGATTTGCTCCTCAATTTGGTCATACGGAACGTAAGGAGTTAATATGATAAATAAAAAACAAGACGGATTTCACCTGAGTCGTGTTCATTGTCATATTTGGTATTTGCCTCTTTTATTTCTGTGAAGAAGATTGCGACAATGTAGTGTGAGTTGGCCGTTGAAACTAAAATCTCCGAACACTCGTAGCACTCATTAGGCTTTCCCACGAGAGCTATGATAGTTGCCCACGTTGGTCGTCGGCCACTGGTGTGACGACGCCCGCGTCTTTGTGCTGGTGTGATTCGTCTCGTAATTTGTCTTTCATAACCTACGAAACATTGCTGGATTTGAGAACGCGTGGGCGGTCTGTGAGTAGAAAGTCGATATGCCGTTCGAAATTGAACTTTTCCAGCAGGGGGTTACATAACAGTTTGTGTTCAATGAATGAATGGCACTTCTGTAGCATGGATCTCGAGCACAATAAAGGGGAATAAGTTCGTCCCATCATCGTTACCAGCTGAATTGTCCCTCTCAGGGGTACAAGGAAAAGATTGATTTTCAACAAATTTACAACAGAAAGCACAAAAGACAGCATCTCACTATGTACTGATACAGAGGCTCGACAGAGCCACTACCCAAAAGTAGTCCGACTGTGTCTAGTTGCTAGAAGGTTCGCAGGAAAATACATTTCTATGGTAATAATCCAAGTTCCGAGAATGTCGTCCAGATTAGGTTCAGCACAGGCACAGAAAAATCTATGCTCAGCATCGTCTACGTTCACAAAAGGAACGACGATGGCAGTTCGGATCAGAGGCGTTGGTCTCTACGATAGGCTTCGAGAGCGTCCTGGGTAGAAGAGGTGAGTAACACCCAACTACAGACCAAGATACGCTCTAGAAACAGGAAAAACTGGCTTGTGTAGTTCACACATCGGCCTCAAAAACTGCCAGTGGCGAAATGCTCGTGATACTAATTTCTTGTATCGATTTGTATGAACGTGAATAGGTCCCTCGAAAGGGCCAGGCTCTACCAGCGCTGGTCCTGCAACCTATTTTCAGGTCTAGACTGCGACATGGAGGGTTCAAGATGCTCTGGCAGGCAGGGGCCATGTACACTGGACGTATGCCCAAGCGGCCGCCACGTCCTTTTTCGTAAATCTACAATATACTACACAAGAAGCTTACTGTGTCGCTGGGGCTCTACTGCCAACAGCTACAGGTGTGTATTTAGGCTTCACTCATCTTGATCCGCCTCAGACAAGGGACTGCGACCCCTAGTGATAGCTTTTTAGCAGACTCTCACGTGTTATGTTACACTTTTCTTAAAATACACTGTTATAACTAAATGATATATGCTGCTGCTAGTTGGGATAACCAGATTATCTTTAACTGTGTCGTTTTTCCTTTTTTTGTTTGTGTCGATAGTAAATTCCTGCTGGTAACTTGCGTCTCCCATCGTTGAATCGCCCTGGTGCACTAAATCGCATTAATGTGCTTTGCTTGAAAACGACCATAAACGAAACTTAGAGAACCATAACAAACTTATTCAGGAACAAAACAGCGTAACTGGATAGCAAGCTTTACTCTTGATTCGTTTTGTGTAGAGTAAATAAACAGTAATAATGTCGGGAGATACTGGACGTTTTTCACTGTATCCCAGCAAACTCTTCAACGTATCTCCGGCTATTGCGTACCAAGTGGTCTAACATATACATCGATACATTGTGTAAGTTGACTCAAGTATGGTATCTTAAGAGCTTACCAGTATCTCCAGATTCGCATCAACGAACTCCGATTGACACTTCGTGTGGATCAATGCGTGTTCTTGTCCCTGTTATCTTCTGCATGATTTCTCGTACCTGTCATTAATTCTTAACACTTTTACTGAAGTTCATATGTTTAACAATTTCCTAGATATCAGCACTTCTACTGCTGTTTTTGCGTTTTACATAAACGTAGATCAGTGCCTCGAAGAATAAAATACACAGAGAAAACTACAATTTTGCGGCATCATTCAGCTACTTACTAACAGCATCCATTATTTAGATACGTCGACGAGATAACGCCAGTGTCGCGTTGAGAGTTTTGTCCTTATGATGTAAGAATACGTCATTGGCAATAAATCTATGAATACCGTCTGAACAAGGTACTCAACTCTACCTTTGTGTGGTCTTAGTGTATACGAAAGCGTGTTTTAATACACGTAACATTTCGGAAAACATTGTACATAGTTTTCAAGGCAATTTCATCATTGTAATGATCTATGTTTGGCTTTGAGACTGTACAGTTATGAACTATTAAGCAAGCAACTTGCAAGAGCCACTTTTATTCAAATCATAACCATTTGTAGGAGGATATAAAATGAACACCAACAAAAGCAAAACGAGGATAATGGAATGTAGTCGAATTAAATGAGGTGGTGCTGAGGGAATTAGATTACGAAATCAGACACATAAAACAGTAGATGTCTGTTGCTATCTGGGAACCAAAATAACTGAAGATGGTCGAAATGGAGAGGATATAAAATGTAGACTGCTTCTGGCACGGTAAGCGTTTCTGAAGAAGAGAAATTTGTTAACATTAAGTACAGGTTTAAGTGTGAGGACGTCTTTTCTGAAAGTATTTGTGTGAAGTGTATCCATGTATGGATGAAGGTCGATAAATAGTTTGGCCAAGAAGAGAACAGAAGCTTTCCAAATGTGGTGCTACAGAAGAAAGCTGAAGATGAAATGGGTGGATCACGTAACTAATGAGGAGGTAATGAATAGAATCGGCGAGAACAGGAATTTGTGGCAGAAGCTGACTAAAAGAAAGGATCGGCTGGTAGGACTTTCTCAGGCCTGAAGGGATCACCAGTTAATATTGCAAGGAAGCGTGGAGGGTAAAAACTGTAGAGAGAGACCAAGAGATGAAAACACTAAGTAGATTCCGAAGGATGTAGATTGCAGTAGTTACTCGGAGTTGAAGAAGCTTGGTCAGCATAGAGTAGCATGGAGAGCTGCATCAAACGAGTCTCTGGACTGAAGACCACAACAATTTACATGATATTGCTTTTACCAAATGCTCACAATGTGATGGCACAGAAAAATCAAACTTCGTTGCACTAGTGGCTGCATTTAGAAACTCTCTTTTATTCCCGAGGGCTACAGAAACCGTAAGAGACACGAGGTTGAATCAACAGCGGTATGACACCCTAAACTTACGATTTGGCTATTCTGAACTTCACACATAAGAGTGCTTACGTATGAATTAATTTAGCTTCTTAACAAATTAATAAAGTTACCGAAGTTTGCATAGAATCATTAAATGTTTTCTAATTTTTGTATTGAGATCTGTATTCCACCACTGCAAACTTAAACGTAAAGAGGTAAATACTATCTGGCGATAACCATTGCTGTCGTTTCTTCTTAGTTTTGAGACTTCACAAATCATCTATATTGTAGAATTGAGAGATATAGGCTGTGTATGGCATGTGCTGAAATCACGGACTGGAAAAGACCCTTCAGTAAAATGTTCATAATTTATAACATCACAGAATTTTGGAATTCTACTTTTAAAATGATCTGTCTCAGAAAACAGAACAAGGATTATGGAAGACAAAAAGAAATTGTCAGAATTGCCAAGCATCATTTTCACAGCAAATATTGATCCACAGTCGAGAAATTCCAAAATATAAACCTGAAAACAAAATACATTCTCAACAGTATTATTTTTAATGGGCTATAATGAGTAACGCAATATCTATCTTACAAATGCTTTTTATTTTCTGCTGCAGTTACAGAACATTGTAAGAAATATGCATTGAATCTCTGGTGGCGTGTTTTGTCTGAGTTGTTGGTTTCAGCTGCTGATGTTAGTGGCTGTATTTCCCATAGCCTCCATAGCCTCCAGAAATGCCTCCAGAGTAGCCACCGCTGTAGCCACCTGTGTAGCCACCGCTATAACCACCTCCGATGGCTCCTCCGTAGCCTCCACCATAGCCTCCACCAATGCCGCCACCGTAGCCGCCTCCGAGACCTCCGCCGACACCAGCTCCGCCTCCCACGACGACAGGTACCGGCTGGTTGACGACGACGGGCTGTGGTACTGGTACGGGGACTGGGCTAGGGACACTCACGGGTACTGGGACTGGCCTCTGCACGGGGACAGGGTACGGCTGTGGGACGGGCACCGGTACCGGCCTGTTGACTGGCACCGTGACAGGAACCCTGACTGGTACTGGGACAGTACGCTGCACTGGTACTGGGTACGGGACGGGGACCTGCTTGGTGATGGCGATGTTGGTCACTTGAGCTCCTCCAACTGCAGAGCTGACGCCACCTCCATAGCCGCCACTGTAGCCGCCTCCAAAGCCTCCACCATAGCCGCCCCCGTAACCTCCGCTAATAGACGAGCCTCCGTAGCCACCCAGGGAACCAATCACACCCCTTTTTTCTACCTGCTTCTCCTCGGCCAGAGCCAGTCCGAACAGGAACACGCACACCTGAAAATTACAGCAACAGGTATCAACAAGAAAGTCCATCTTCCGCTCAACGAGAGATAAATTTCGGTATGGTACCGCATAGAATTCTGAATAATATTAAACGTTTACCAACAACAACCTGTCCAAAACGAAACAAAAAATGTTTTAACGTAAGAGTGAAAGCGTTTGTTGGGCATTTATGGTTTCACTACATTTCAAATTCATATCTATTTGTTCTTTAACATAACAGGCAGTTTCATTCATTGTTTGCGTTGCTAACGCCTGACTAAAGCAATTATTACACCCACACACAAAGATAATTACACACACACACACACACACACGCGCACACACTCACACACACACACACACACACACACACACACACACACACACACACACACACACAGAGTTAAAGGGCTCTTTCATTTGATAGTGTCGGAAACGCTGGGAAAAAATATAGAGCAATGGTCCTTACTAGTAAATATTTACGTTAGGGAGGCCTGTAATAACACCTGGCTACATGGTTCCCTTAAACAAACCTGAATAAAACAAACTCTGTAGGAGTAACTCAAGGTCTGTCGGCACCTCCGTCTCCGCGCCTTCCTCCCTTCCCGCCCTCCCACCCTCTGCAGGTCTTCTTGATACAACCGCTATGAATTAAGTTCAGTCTATGAATTTGAGTTTATAATATTTGTTTAATGCTTTATTAGATTGATAATGTTGCGGTACAAAATTATTCACTTTTATACAGTAAAAACAGAGCCCAATAAAAAGGGATTTGTCTTCTGGTATTCACCGAGAACACTGTCTAACAGAAAGGGAACTGTCTCACCTTGAAGACCCCTGCCATTCATGGGAAACTTGTGTGTGCTACTTGTGTTTGTAGTCTGCGATGTTTTGATTTAGATGACTCGTCATTGTAAGTACTTTCACTTATTTCTTGGGACGCAAAAGGTTGCAGAATAGACTCAAAATGAGACTGAAACGAATGTAAATTTACGTATATCTAATGGAAATAATTAACCTGCTCATATAACTGGGCAACAAAAGCAAAGTAAACGAATCGTCAGCAACAGCCCCTGCTGAATTTTTATGGTTGTTATTTAGCAACATTTAGTGTAGAAGCATCAAAGTAGACTTTAATATTGTTGGACAACAAGGATTTTTCTATTAACAGGAGTAAATGGTAGGATAGAGTTCACTCAAAATGTGCACTCCTGTGCCCTGCTTAATCTAATCCGGCTCAGAGCTCAGGTGTATTGTCTATACTTGGCGCGCTGTCTCAGCATTTAAAGCGAGCGTGAAACGTAAACTGTTCTTCCTTTATAAAATAATTTGTTTCCAGTTCCATTCAGAAACATTAACACTCAAGTTAAAATGCAGTTTAAATACGCCCGTTAAATATTGTTAAAACCGATTGTGAGCATCGGAGAAGTCGTATGGTGCTATGAGCGTCGACACTCCATAAATTAAACTATACTAAACGGAAGTTAGTTGTTTGTTGCCACTGTGAGGAAATCTGTTTGCTGCCATATTTTTCTTTGAGAAACTATGCTGTGTATGTAAAACTGACTCGTTCTGCATCATAGCAGAGGACTGTAATATGATCAATGTACACGTAAACGAAAGATGAAATATCGGCTTTGGTATATTTCAGTGATAGTTATATTCTTCTTATGATCCTTAGCAGGTAGTCACCTGAATACGCTGTTATAATAAGGAAATACAGTTTTTCAAACGATTCAGGTCTTGATGCGTCACAATGAATCCTTCCTTTGTTCCAAAAATATGATTTTACGAAAATATGATCAACATAAAACGCGTCTAAAACTGAGATATGATTACCACACTAGTCTTCCGAAACTTTTGTGTAAGTGTGTCGATACTGATTAACGATTACTGTAAATGAATAATTAAGATGGAACAGATCCAGTCAATTTGTTGTAGAATTACTGAATTTATTAATCCGTTACTCCTGCTTCGTATCTTGTCCTTATTTTCATCATCAGCTAACAATGACTGCAAGTGCACTAAAATGAAATGCTACCGCTGGGGTTTTCTTAGAATGAAGGAATGTTGCAGCAAAGACAGCACTGGGAATTATTTAAGAAAATGCCAAAAGTTTTGTTCCATCGTATATTTCATAGTAAAAATTAATATGAAGCTGTTATGTTTCACTAATGCTTTTTAATTCACGAACAATCGAATCATATGCTTTCTACTGACGGTGCTTATGAATATCACTCTTTCACAGTCACTAGTGGAAGGTGAACACTACAACACAATGGTACTTACGGAGTGGAGCCTACATGTCGAGAAACTACTCACCAGGATCCTCATTGCTGCTGCTGAAGGTGGTCCAGGTGGAGCAGGCAATGACTGATGCCACTGTGGGGTTTCTGAGCGGCTTATATACACCGCCTATTTCCCCCACCCGGCGGCAACAAGCGAGGTGTGTCGCGCTTTCTCAGAGCATTACTGCAATTAGCCTAGCTTGATGATGGCTACACAGAGCGACCGTGTGTTCGAAGCCGTAATTCGTAAGATCAAATGTACATAATCAAAAACACTGGATAAGAATCTTTTACAAATAATTTTGTGTTTAAGAAATACACATTTCGTTACAATAACATAGTCCTCCGAAGGGGTCCTAGAAAAACGTGAGTATATGGATGTTTCCTCGTTTTCAAAAACCCTCCACAATGAAAATTATTTCGTGTCTTGGTAATATGTTAGCAAAATACTTTGAGAGCTGATGGAGGATTATGAAATGACACACAGAACGATTATTGTTCTGGTATGACAACGTTACTGGACACATGGCCTTCATTTTAGAGACCACAAGAAAAATATTTAACACAATCTTTTCATTTTATATGGCTTTGGATATCTACTTACGTCCTATATTTAGATGGAAGACAAGGGAAAAATGTGTAAGTGCCTGGTATACGAACAGACTGTCAATAAATGCTGGCTACCCATTTTAGAAAAAGGTCAGTAAATTTGTTCGCTTTCCCCGTTATAGAATCAATAATGTGGAGTAATAATGTTTGAATACGTAAACTCGGAAGAAGTTTTCAATATCATCTTTAAATAGAATACGGTAAATCATATCGTAGACAAGTACTTCACCACAATTTTATTTCTACAATAGTTTTGTAGCATCAAACCAGACTACTGACTCCCTTCCCATCTAAAATCTGAATCGTTGCAAACGATCTAACTTGATACTCTGTATTCTTTCAACTAATGAGAGTAAGTGGTAATTTGTTTTCTTAATAAATATATATTACAGCTACTATGACATCTCTAAGATGACGACTTTGACTTTCGGAAGAGTAACTGGATGTGACGGGCTTCATTGGAAATAGTTGGAAAAACTACAGTGAAATACAGCGAGACAATCAGGTAAAATAGAAGAGAAGGAAAGGAAAACAAACAGGATAATCTTGAGACTCAAATATATCGGTAGTCGAGATAGTCGATGTGGAAAATCATTCATGTCAGAACGATCTTTGTTGAAACAAGAATATATTTTTCTGGCGTATTTTTCCCAAAAGCACTCGCTCCACACACAATTCAAATCTTTCCAACTGCCTCCACTGCATTCACCCCTCTGTTATACCAAAAGTAAACGTTGTGTTGCAGATGTTACATCTATTTCCACTTGTGACTCAATTTTACAATGCTTAACTGTAGTTCATGATTTTCAAGTATGCAAAATCCAAAAACAAAAAGAAATTAAAAAAAAATACAGTTGGACGCCAACAGGCGACTGTAGGTTTATAACGCACGACGCTTGCCACTATGTTTTTTTTTTTTTTGTAATCTCATTTTGTTCGTTATAGTTCGTTGCTTTTGTTCGTGGCGGACGTCCCCTGATGCCCATTGAAGTTCATTATTGTTCCATTCACTCAGTCTTTTTATTACAAGGGCAGCTAGCCCTCTGACCGAACACGCTGAGCTACCGTGCCGGCAAACCACTAGACCACGGGCTCACATAGTCCTCCAACGTCTCGAAAGTAGACAACACTTCCTCCTAGCACTTCCGCACCTTGCAGTGTTGCCAGACTGTGCATATGGCCGGACTTACAGTTGTCAGGGGCGGTCAGTTTTATTGGCCAGCCTAAGTGGATGACTCGGACTTAGTCTCTGTGGTGGCCGGCCGGCGGTCAGTTTTATTGTTTGAGACTGTACATTGTAACATCATTTGAGTCACTTCACAAGGTAAAGTAAAGGAATAAATTTCACAGTGAAATGTTCCTAGATCAAGGTTGTGCTCACTTACACGTCTCGCACACTAACGTACTGCAAGCAGATCCGATAAACACAAGATAATGTCCATACAAGAGAAAGAATCAGACAGTATCCGATTACAGTTTAGTGTTCAGAGACTGGCAGCTCCACATCATATACCGGATGACTATAATTAAAGTACGACTTCTACGGAGGTCCAGCGCTGGCTGTAATTATCATAAGACAGCGAAAGTTGGTAGATATGCTACTGTGTTATTGTGGAAGAGATTTACGCTGGAATCAATTTATTTCATTACAGAAGAACTAAATTTTTTCTTCTAAATGATAAAGTTCTAGAGTATAGGACGATACAGTACTAACATCTGGAAACAATGGAGAGTGTCAGACTCCCCATAACGCTACAAATTATAAGTTCCAAGGAAGAAGAGATAGAGGAAGGTCATCCCAATGATAGGAACCGTAATAGGCAATTTGTCTAATATCTGAAGAGAAGAAGAAGAAGAAGAAGAGGAAAAAAGAAGAAGAAAAATTTATTCATTTCCGGTGCTCATTTTGAGCAAACTGTGTAAGTGGTGGTTTAGAATAAAATTAACATTATGCCTTTCTCACTTATTTGACCGTTTCCATCCACATACTGTTCCTCACCCGTTACGTTTAGAAACATTTCTACGCGTCTTTCTTGCATTCACAGCATCAGATTTTCACCTGGTGACCAAGGTCGGAAGAGGTGACATTATCTACATCTACATCTACATCTACATCTACATCCATACCCCGCAAGCCACAGGACGGTGTGTGGCGGAGGGCACCTTGAGTACCTCTATCGGTTCTCCCTTCTATTCCAGTTTCGTATTGTTCGTGGAAAGAAGGATTGTCGGGATGCTTCTGTGTGGGCTCTAATCTCTCTGATTTTATTCTCATGGTCTCTTCGCGAGATATACGTAGGAGGGAGCAATATACTGCTTGACTCTTCGGTGGTGGTATGTTGCCGAAACTTTAACAAATGCCCGTACCGAGCAACTGAGCGTCTCTCCTGCAGAGTCTTCCACTGGAGTTTATCTATCATCTCCGTAACGCTTTCGCGATTACTAAATGATCCTGTAACGAAGCACACTGCTCTCCGTTGGATCTTCTCTATCTGGTACGGATCCCACACTGCTGAGCAGTATTCAAGCAGTGGGCGAACAAGCGTACTGTAACCTGCTTCCTATGTTTTCGGACTGCATTTCCTTAGGATTCTTCCAATAAATCTCAGTCTCGTATCTGCTTTACCGACGATCAACTTTATATGATCATTCCATTTTAAATCACTCCTAATGCGTACTCCCAGATAATTTATGGAATTAACTGCTTCCAGTTGCTGACCTGCTATTTTGTAGCTAAATGACAATGGATCTATCTTTCTATGTATTTACAACACAATACACTTGTATACATTGAGATTCAATTGCCATTCCCTGCACCATGCGTCAATGCGCTGCAGATCCTCCCGCATTTCAGTACAATCTTCCATTGTTACAACCTCTCGATACACCACAGCATCATCTGCAAAAAGCCTCAGTGAACTTCCGATCTCATCCACCAGGTCATTTATGTATACTGTAAATAGCAACGGTCCTATGACACTCCCCTGCGGCTTACCTGAAATCACTCTTACTTCGGAAGACTTCTCTCCATTGAGAATGACATGCTGCGTTCTGTTATCTAATAACTCCTCAATCCAATCACATAATTCGTCTGGTAGTCCATATGCACTTACTTTGTTCATTAAACGACTGTGGGGAACTGTATTGAACGCCTTACGGAAGTCAAGAAACACGACATCTACCTGGGAACCCGTGTCTATGGCTCTCTGAGTCTGGTGGACGAATAGCGCGAGCTGGGTTTCACACGACCGTCCTTTTCGAAACCCATGCTGATTCCTAGAGAGTAGATTTCTAGTCTCCAGAAAAGTCATGATGCTCGAACATAATACGTGTTCCAAAATTCGACAACTGATCGACGTTAGAGATATAGGTCTATAGTTCTGAACATCTGTTCGATGTCCCTTCTTGAAAACGGGGATGACCTGTGCCCTTTCCCAATCCTTTGGAACGCTACGCTCTTCTAGAGAGCTACGGTACACCGCTGCAAGAAGGGGGGCAAGTTCCTTCGCGCACTCTGTGTAAAATCGAACTGGTATCCCATCAGGTCCAGCGGCCTTTCCTGTTTTGAGCGATTTTAATTGTTTCTCTATCCATCTGTCGTCTATTTCGATATCTAACATTTTGTCATCTGTGTGACAATCTATAGAAGGAACTACAATGCAGTCTTCCTCTGTGAAACATCTTTGGAAAAAGACATTTAGTTTTTCGGCCTTTAGTCTGTCATCCTCTGTTTCAGTACCATTTTGGTCACAGAGTGTCTGGACATTTTGTTTTGATCCACTTACCGCTTTGACATAAGACCAAAATTTCTTAGGATTTTCTGCCAAGTCAGTGCATAGAACTTTACTTTCGAATTCATTGAACGCCTCTCGCAAAGCCCTCCTCACACTACATTTCGCTTCACGTAATTTTTGTTTGTCTGCAAGGCTTTGGCAATGTTTATGTTTGCTGTGAAGTTCCGTTTGATCCGCAGCAGTTTTCTAACTCGGTTGTTGTACCACGGTGGCTCTTTTCCATCTCTTACGATCTTGCTTGGCACATACTCATCTAACGCATATTGTACGATGGTTTTGAACTTTGTCCACTGATCCTCAACACTGTCTGTACTTCAGACAAAGCTTTTGTGTTTAGCCGTCAGGTACTCTGTAATCTGCTTTTTGTCAGTTTTGCTAAACAGAAAATTCGTCCTACCTTTTTTAATATTTCTATTTAAGGCTGAAATCATCGATGTAGTAACCTCCTTATGATCGCTGATTCCCTGTTCTGCATTAACTGTTTAAAATAGTTCGGGTCTGTTTGTCACCAGAAGGTCTAATATGTTATCGCCACGAGTCTGGTCTCTGTTTAACTACCCAAGGTAGTTTTCCGATAAAGCACTTAAAAATATTTCACTGGATTCTTTGTCCCTGCCACCCGTTATGAACGTTTGAGTGTCCCAGTCTATATCCGGCAAATTAAAATCTCTACACAGAACTATAACATGGTGGGGAAATCTACTCGAAATATTTTCCAAATTATCCTTCAGGTGCTCAGCCACAACAGCTGCTGAGCCCGGGGACCTATAGAGACATCCAATTACCATGTCTGAGCCTGCTTTAACCGTGACCTTCACCCAAATCATTTCACGATTTGGATCTCCGTCAATTTTCTTCGATACTATTGCACCTCTTATCGCTATAAACACGCCTCCCCCTTCAATGTCCAGCCTGTCTCTGCGGTATACATTCCAATCTGAGTTTAGGATTTCATTATTATTTACATCTTGTTTCAGCCAACTTTCTGTCCCTAGTACTATATGGGCGCTGTGACCGTTTATTACTGAGAGCAGTTCTGGGACCTTTCTATAGACGCTCCTGCATCTTACTAGTAACACATTAATATTGTTATTCCTTGTTGCATTTTGCCTACTCCTACCTTACCGCGTCTCAGGAGGTGTCTTGTCGGGCCTAGGGAGGGAATTCTCTAACCTAAAAAAACCCCATGTGCGCTCCACACGTACTCCGCTACCCTCGTAGCCGCTTCCGGCGTGTAGTGCACGCCTGACCTATTCAGGGGGAACCTACATTTATCCACCCGATAGCGGAGGTCGAGAAATTTGCGCCCCAGCTCTCCGCAGAATCGTCTGAGCCTCTGGTTTAAGCCTTCCACTCGGCTCCAAACCTTGGAGACTAAGAGTGGCAGAAAAGGAAGATTGGGACTTGAAGATGACAGAACGGTACTTACATGACCTGATTGGTGACACAGAAGGCTATATATTCTGCAGATGATGCGTAAAAATTTTATTTGTGGCAAATAAATATGTCAGCCGGATTACAAAAGTTTGTGCTACAACGTTCACTCGTTACAAAAACTTCTTATTCATTCAGTACCACTGCATCTCCAGAGCCTGCTAGAAAATCTTTAATATCGAGCAGTCAAAGGAAAACGAGACCTTTGGAAAAAAGTTTGTAAATCGTTTATTATTCCAAAATCAATCGCCATAACTGTTAAAATATGCATGCCATTATGAGACAAGACGGTAAGTTCTTTCATGGAAAAAAATGTGCGAGTGTCTACTGTAATGGGATGCCCTCCTCCAACGTTACCTTTTTTTATAGAAATAACCTATACCATTTCTACTATCGATTCTTGTATAAGTGAAATTAATTTGTTACGTACTAATCTTTATGTGCGTTTAAAACTACTCTTCTTTTAAAAATATTTGGAATTACTAAATTTCTGGCATACTTAAAATTCATATTATTGATTGCTCAATCTGACGGTAATCATAAAATTTATTTCTGGACTCATTTACAAAATAATGGTATGTTTCAGAGAAGATTCTTCTTTTGTCAAGCAACTTTATAAACTGTTTTGCTTTGTAAACTCTTTGGAATATTGTGAGTACCGCAGCATGTTGCTGGGAGTCGTGGGCATGCCTCTCATGCAGACAGACATTTTATTATGATCGACACTAACTATGATATTAGGAACATTACGTGGAAATTGTGAGAACGGTGTGATACTTAATAATACGACAAAGAATAAAATTCAAGAAATATACAGGCAAATCTTCATCAGTTATTTAGTCATGAGGAACCCATAACTTTAAACCAAAATTTCCACCTCAAGAATGTACCCACAGACGAAAGACTTGGAACCAACAACAACAAGAGAAAACGAAGATAAGTAAAAAGTTTTTTCTTTTGTATGCCTTACGCCTCTCGAAGCTTTTGAAACTAATGAAGAAGAAGTGTAATGGAGATGTGTGGGAGGGTGTGATTACACTACTAAACCATGGTGTGCACCTCTTGGTCCTGGGCAATTCAACGACAGCGAATGTGTTTCGGCCTGGCTTGAAAAATAAAGAAATCGTATGAAGCCACGTTGGAACCGCATGGAGGATGTGTCATGGCTTCGCGGTGGAACTTCTGTAGCGTAGTCGATACAATCTTGGTAACGAGTGGGCGAACCCACATGCGGTTTCTACATTTTTCGAGCCCTGAATTAAGACATTCGTGTCGTTGGTTTGCTTTGGACGATGAGGTGCACACATGGGTACAAGCAAGGTTCCGGAGCCAACTGCAGACTTTTTCCGTGAATGCATTGACTGTTTTGTCTCACAGTGGGATAAATGTATTAGCAATTATTGCGTGTATTTTTGAAATAATAAACCGATTACTCTTTTTTCTTTTTCATCGGTCTCGATTCCACTTGCCTGCTGCTTATATATAACTAAAGTAACATTTCCTTTATTTCAGTTTATTAATTCCAACAGTCTTTTTTGATGGCCAGCAGCTCCAATTAATCTTATAGATGTCAATGACAAATGTCCGCCACCGTAGATGAATGCACAGCGCGTCGGATTGTTATGCCGGGGATGGAGGGGGCGGGGAGGTTCGATTCCGAGCTGGGCTGGAGGTTTCCTCCTCCCAGGGACTGAGTGTTTGTGCCGTCATTTCATCCTCATCGACGCTCAAGTCGCCGAAGTGGTTGGTTCAAATGGCTCTGAGCACTATGTGACCTAACTTTTGAGGTCATCAATCGCCTAGAACTTAGAATTAATTAAACCTAACTATCCCAAGGACATCACACACTTCCATGCCCGAGGCAGGATTCGAACCTGCGACCGTAGCGGTCGCTCGGCTTCAGACTGTAGCGCCTAGAACCGCACGGCCACTCCGGGTGGCGCCGGACCATGCGATAGGGTCTACCCACCTGGAGGTACTCGTCACACGACATTTTGTTTTCAATGACAAAATCGTCTTATTGGTGACTGTTACGTCAAAATAGTTGCAATATATATTTTACAAAAAAGGAAATTAACTCTCAAGTTCTTAATAGGTCGATAAAATGTAGCAAGAGTGTCACTTACATTATGTATAGTGTCAAATAAGGTGGTTCACAATCAGTGAGATTTTAAATAGGAAGGAGGACAATGCGCTTTTTTCATGACAGAAAACTTCTCTGCCTTTTGATTTAAAACACGTTATTTAAATATGATGATGAAAACTTCGTCCGCTTTCACATATGCACGCATTATTTCTCCATGTTCAAGACAGGACAACTTGGTAAACTCCAGATTTCGCAGAACCTTCAAGAAAGCGGGAACCATTTTTGTTGAGAGCCCGTGCGTACCCTAGGCTTATATATATTTATTATCGTTCGTGCCCTCAATCCAAATAAAAGAACTCAGTAGGTGACCAACACCACTTAAAATTGTGTAAAATATTTTTCTGATGTTCTCTAACAAGAAAGTCGATATGTTCATCGCTACGGACTCGACGGAATCATACTCGCTTTGTAAGTATGATTTATAAATTCTCAAATGACTCTTAACTCATTCTAGTGACACAAGATAATTTTCTTTGTGAGTGTTTTGGAAATAAGTAAATACCCTAACAGATAAAATTTTGTAGGACCTCAAATAAGAAGACAGTGCATACGGAAGACTGTGTTGATATAAAAATGTGTACCTTATACAACAACAGTTAATTGTAAAACCTTGTTAGCCAACCCATTTGTGATGCTGTGTCTATAATCTTATGAGTTACTGCATCGACCAGAGCGTGGCTATGTATCCCCACCACCAAATAAGACACAATGCAGTAATGGGAAAGCCCGTCACACCTAGCTGGTTTCAGACGGGTGGGGGAAATGTGCGGTGTATATAAGCCGCACAGAAACCCCACAGTGGCATCAGTCATTGCCTGCTCCACCTGTACCACCTTCAGCAGCAGCAATGAGGATCCTGGTGAGTGGTTTCTACACATGTGTGCTGTTATCCGTATATCCACCCGAGCTACGATGATCACGTTCATCTACTGACTGTGAAAGAGTGATAGCATCATCCCTTCTTTTATTCATTGAATTAAGAAAGAATTAGTGAAAGATAATGCTCGGATTCGTACTACCATTCACTGTTAAGTGTGCAGTGGACTAAACTTTTGCTCCATTTTTTTAAATAAGTGCCAGTACTGCCTCTTCTGCAGTGGCATCTCTTCATGTCGAGAAAAACTGAAATATAGCAATGCATTAGAGTCTGATGATTAAAAGTAGCACAAGATGAAAAGCAGTAATGCTACAACAAACTGACTTCATTATATGTAAACTGAAAGTGGAGGGTAAATAAGGGAATGGAAATGGAACGCAGTATTGATGTCAGCTGTACCGGAACAAGACGCGAAATCAGCGGCGACGAGCGAAAATGTGGCCCGGATCGGGATTCGAACCCTGCTTACTAGGCAGGTGCGTTAACCACTATGTTCCGGGTGGCAGAGTAGTTAACACATCTGCCTAGTAAGCAGGAGATCCCATATTCGAACCGCGGTCCGGAACAAATTTTCGCTCGTCGCCGCTAATAATGCTTAATGTTCCGATGAAGTTGACATCAGTAGACCGTTCCCTTTACTCCCTCCCCCCCTTTCCACCTTCAATTTACATATAACGTATCACAGCTGTTGTTTCCATATGGTGGCAGTACTTTCGGACATGTCGGAAGGAACAGACACCTCCCATTCATATAAATCTGACGCCATCCTTACTACTTTCAGTGCCGAATAAGAGCTCATGTTAATGGATGTGGACATGCGTAAACATAAGTTTGAGATAACTCACATGGTCATCACGTTGGACATTTCGATGCACTTGATGCCTGTCATCTTGTAAAAACTGAAGTACGTTCCTGAGCAACGGAAGGATACATTACATCATTACAAAAAATTGAACCGTGTGGCAAACTACATTTTCTTGTCATAACAACGTATTCAGCTGTACCCTGCAGAGGTTGATAACCTGAATAGAACAATCAATGAAACATACCCGAGGTAATATTCAGGGCATAGTTTTGTTAAGTTACTTAAACGCTTCATGGACCATAATTACGTACTCACGATATCATATGGACTAATTAATTTTACGTCTACATTTTTCATCTCCTGTTAAAAATTACGGAAATAAACTGTGAAAAATTCTAGCTCTCTTGTTTACACAGTATCAGTTTTAATGATAACTCTGGAGACTATTAAAAATATTTTAGTTACTGTAAACAGAAACGAAAAATAATTACTTCACAAAGGACTGACAGCTTAAAATGCTGCCTCGCATAAGATATTAGTTTGTTTTACTAATACAAACGTTATGGTGAGACTTGAGATGGATTACTTAACCCAATGAATATTCTGAGTGAACTTTATCCTTCACTTCACTATTGTTCAATAGAAAAAATTTTACTGTCGTGCAGTGTTAAAGTCTAGTGTAATATTTCTGAACTACATATTTCTTTATAAAGAACACAAGTCCTAAGGAAGTACTGTTACTATAGTTTCATTTACTTTGATTTTGTCGCAAATTCATAAAGAAGCTTAATTTGTCATCCAAATTGACACCAACGACGCATTTCTCAAGGAAACAGTACAGACAAAATTCGTAGGTATGTCAGGACCTGCACCGTGACTTGGTTACCTTTATATTAGATAACGTTCTTAGCGGATGAACTGTGTATAAACAAAAAGCAAATCCAGTTGTATAGGAACCCCTGTATCTAACGGCATATCGCTTACCTACAAGAAAAAATAAATGCATGAAATCTACATTATAAGCACGAATACAGACACAGAAAGCATTTTTTCGTTTCATGTTGCGTGAGACGATACTCATGTCAGAGAAGTTCAGTGTTACGTAATTATATTACTAAGAATTACTACCCAAAATCATCATGGGTGTTGCTAACATGCAATTAATTATGCATTAAATACCGAAACCTCTCTCTCACATAAAACGTTACTCTCACAAGTTAGTTAGTTAGTTTTAAGCAGTTCTAGGGGACTGATAACCTCAGATGTTAAGTCCCATAGTGCTCAGAGCCATTTCTGAAATTTGGTTTTCATATTTTGTGCTGTAATTTTCAGGTGTGCGTGTTCGTGTTCGGACTGGCTCTGGCCGAGGAGAAGCAGGTAGATAAAAGGGGAGTGATTGGTTCCCTGGGTAGCTATGGTGGAGGCGCTTCTATTGGCGGGGGATACGGGGGCGGCTATGGGGGCGGCTTTGGTGGTGGTTATGGAGGTGGCTACGGAGGTGGCGTCAGCTCTGCAGTTGGAGGAGGTCAAGTGACCAACATCGCCATCACCAAGCAGGTCCCCGTGCCGTACCCAGTACCAGTGCAGCGTACTGTCCCAGTACCAGTCAGGGTTCCTGTCACGGTGCCAGTCAACAGGCCGGTACCGGTGCCCGTCCCACAGCCGTACCCTGTCCCCGTGCAGAGGCCAGTCCCAGTACCCGTGAGTGTCCCTAGCCCAGTCCCCGTACCAGTACCACAGCCTGTCGTCGTCAACCAGCCGGTACCTGTCGTCGTGGGAGGCGGAGCTGGTGTCGGCGGAGGCCTCGGAGGCGGCTACGGCGGCGGCATTGGTGGAGGCTACGGTGGAGGCTACGGAGGAGCCATCGGAGGTGGTTATAGCGGTGGCTACACAGGTGGCTACAGTGGTGGCTACTCTGGAGGCATTTCTGGAGGCTATGGAGGCTACGGGAAATACAGCCACTAACATCAGCAGCTGACACCAACATCTCAGACAAAACATGCCACCAGAGATTCATTGTGTAGTTTTTACAGCCATATGTAGCTGCAGCATGAAATAAAAAGAATGCATGAGATACACATTTCATTTGTTATTATCGCCCTTAAAAGTAATTCGATTCTGAATTAATTCTGTTCCTATGTTTAAATCAGAAATCCCCTTCACTGTGGATCAATATTTGGTGTCAGACCAAAGCTAACCGTTTGGGCAGTTAGGAAAGTTTGTTTTTGTCTTCCAAAACCAAATGTCCTATTTTCTCCCTTTGGTATCAGACGGAACAAAAAATGTTCAAATGTGTGTGAAATCTCATGGAACTTAGCTGCTAAGGTCATCAGTCCCTAAGCTTATACACTACATAATCTAAATTTCCTTAGGACAAACACACACACCCATGCCCGAGGGAGGAGTCAATCCTCCGCCGGGATCGGCCGCACATTCCACGACTACAGCGCATTAGACCGTTCGGCTAATCCCTCGCGGCCCAGATAGAACAGATTAACACAGTAATTTGAAGTGTGTGTTATCTAATATAGGCCTACTACAAGCTTTCTATATTATAATATTGGCGATGAGTGGATTTATGGACGTAATTCCAAATGGCACAAGTGGTTACCACTAGACAGCTCAGATGTTCTAACAGTATTTATCGCTTTTCCTTTAGCTTTATGATTAATAGAGAGGTGTAACATGTATCTCATTAGCCAAATTCTAAAACATAGAATGAAACTATTCAGATGCCGACAACGTTGTTCAGTTGTTCCTGTAAATGTATTAGTTGAAATGTAAACACTCTTCCATGAGCAGTTAAAAAACTTGACATTTCCACGGTGTTTTGCGTAACCGAGAGTAGAATAATGACAAAAAATTTTGTGAAATGATTTGTCTAACAGTAAAGTATAAAGTGGGTTAGGGAAAAATTCTATGCACCTTTGAATGATGCTCAAAATTACATACGGCAAATGAGGCATGTCAAATGTTTCATTAATCTATGTTATTTCTTACTTTTAGAGAATTATTTCACAAAACACTTCACCTTTTCAATTAAAAAAGGATTTCCAGTTTTTGCATGGAAAGCATGAACACTGTTATAAGTAAATAAATATTATATTATAATTAAGACAGTGTAGATCTAGAGAAGGCAGAGGAGTTTCAGTTTATACCGTAATATGAAATTTATGTTTTCACCATGAAACAAAGAATTCAATAATTCCTCACGACCGTAACTTTTTATGAGCGTAAATGGCTAGGAACTGAAGAGATAGACTTTTTGAAAATACATCAGCAACTCTTCGTTTAATATTTCAGTTTTCCCTCAGATCACTAATTAAGTTTTTCATTATATCTTTTATAACTTTCAAGCAATTACATATTTTCTTGAACATCGTTAGAACTTAACTAGATGAAAAGCAGATCATGAGTAAAGCTTACGTTTGGAGCCATTACGTTTTTATTTCTGAATACGTTCTTTTATTATTTCGTCGTTCCTTTCTGTCTTCGGTCTTGTTCACGTAATTCACTTGTAACGTAACGTAGTGCAGCAGGGCAATTAAACGAGTGCAGTAATAGTTACCAGCATCAAACTGCAATCGACCTGAATCGAAATAAGGAATAACAGTTACCGGTAACCTCACTATCGCAACGAATTTCCACATTCACAGAAATATATTATCCCCTATAACGCCGCCTTTACACCAGACAGTCTGAATATCACTATAGGCGCTGTAAAGGAAAACTCCATAAAATCATCTGCTGAGGTCGAAAGAGTAATGATGGTGGTTTTCAATTGCTCTCTCTGGATCACGCATGCATTCTAATGATCAGTCACTACAGGACGACAATATGATTAGAGTAACCGAGTGCCCTCACCTCCCGAAGGGTACTATCAATTATTTTAAATTTTATTTGAGTTGCAGAGGAACTGTTTTGCACCCACAGTGCTCTTCTTGACGAAGCTAATGAGCCTCTACTAGAACTTACAAGATAGTACATTGGTCAGAAACATCCACTCAAAGGGATTCCATTTGGGCAAGATCTTATGTTTGAGAAGAATTGAGTGTTGGCGAAGTAATGCTTCACTGCTAGGTACTGACTATACAGAAACTTCCACGACTAGCATATCTCATGATATTTCACCACTAAGCCACCAAGTTGCAACAGCTTCGTGCCATAATCTTTTCATGGTAGATTACAGTAATACGACAACAGGTTTAGACAAACACACGTATAGAACATACATGAACTCCAGCAGTAACTCGCAATTGTTACTCGATTTTTTTTAAATGATGTGACCATGCGCACCGTCTGTACACAGATGGATAGCGTACCTCAGATGACGCCGACAGTTCATACTCTGACGAACAAAAGCAACGTATTGGCCAATTTCAACTTAGTCTGAAAGCCTAGATACTTAAAGCGGAGTTCTATGCAGCACTGAAGGAACTTAAGTATGGTAACTGCTTGGATACAGATACATCCATTATTCTGACACATTCGCGATCAGCATTGGTACTTGTAGGGGATCTTGTGGTATGTGATACCAAAGTAGCTTGGTGCACTAGACTACAGACCGCATTGCAGAACTAAAGTGCCGTAACAAGAAAATCTACCTGCAGTAGATAAAGCGACACAATGGTATCAGGGATAATGAAACGGCCGACTCCGTAACTAAGAGTGCCATCCATCATGCGATAAGGACGTACGAAGACGTTCCATATACGTAGCTTGTGCAATAACTGCGGCGATTCATTAGAAGCTCCTGGAAGAATAAGTGGCGTTTATCGTATCAACTGAGGTGAAGATATTAAGCAGCTATACTACAAAGCGCCCGTTCACGACCGTGGTATGTACCACAAAACGTTCCATATCGGCGTTTTCCGCCCCGATTTAACCACGGGCAGTTCTGACTGCACCACTGTCGGCTACATCTAATTCACTCACCGCTATGTGTTTGTGTTGGAAGGCAAATCGATCGCATCATGTCTGGTGTCCATTGCGATACCATGCCGCAACCAATTTCCCGCAGTGTTTATGTTTCGTGGACAGCAGCTTCCCAACAAAATAAATGTTCTGCTTCCAACGCGTGATGTCTCACTGTATAAATATATTTACGTATAACTTCTTAGCGCCTGAACACGCCACGATCTTATTGTGATGTTAACAACCATTGTGAATGACAGACGTTATTTAATTTGTTGCATACAATGTACCAAAGGCTTGCTGAGTGGATCGTATCCGACGGACACAAATAAAGAAAAGAAACAGCACCCGCTCAACTTCAGGTGGCCTCGATAATTGATATCTTATGCCCACTATAGTGATGATAAATTTTAGCACTGTTATTATTATTTAACACATTTCTCACGTTTCCATGACAACGTCTCTAAGGGAACATGTTGCAGTCATGTAACCCCCGTGCTGCAACTAGAGAAACCTATACAATTATATAGCCTTTAAAAGTAATTACTTCTAGCCGCAATCCATCCCGGAAGAAGTATTTGTTCTGAGGAATCTTTGTTGTGCAGCAGAGCTTTTAATGTGGGTATCTATACAATACCGTCGTTCCCCAAAGAACTACTCGGTAAGTAAAGATCTCTTAACTTAATAATTCCACAGTACTCCATTCTCATCCTGAATGACAGGATATTAATAACAACATCAGTTGGATGTACAGTACACTGCAAAAATTTTAGCTACTGTTTAGTAAAGTCAGAACTTCAGACGAAGAAATATCAACTTACTAGTCGAATATATTGTTTGTTCTTTCGTAGCACGTGGTGTAGGGATATGAGGTAAGATTTTGTAGCATGGAGCACAAAGCAATGGTGATGCAGAGTCCTGACTTGTCGGCTTATTGAACGATATTCCAGAGAAGAAGGTACTGGCGGAGAATGAGAAACAGCACACCCCCTCGATGAAAAGTTTCGGCCAGAAGAGGCAGCCTATGGAGCAGATAACGAAATGGTACGTGCCTCAAAACCATCTTTCAAGAAAATTAAAATGGTGCATGGGGGCTTAATTAAATACAATGCTAATAATTTTAATTTTAATCGTAACCGGTTGGCCCTGAATAATATTAGTACGCAATCTGACTGCAGAGAATAACAACAAAGAATGAAAGGAAATTTCCGTTAACACAGTTAATTAATTAAGTCCCCAGCAACAATAAGAGCTACAAAACCACAAAGCACAGATGTAACTGTTTTGTGTGTGGAAGTGTGATTCAAACGTACACATCTGACACGGTTCTTCCATAAGACAAGATATATTAAACACACTTTTACACTAAAGTAATTAAAAAACGGAAATACTATAATTGCATACAGAAACGAGAATTGCACTCTAATACAAAAACACGAGCCAGATGGTTTGTTGACTGAACCTGTGACCAAGAGGCATTGTTACATAGGACATTAAAAATAAAAAAAATTATTTACCTTCATATATATTGACGAAAAAAATACACTCTGATCATTACAACATCCCCAATCGAATAACATATGGTGTCTTGCCCAACAGAACAACTAGTACTCTATCGACGTCTCAACAAGCACAGATCACGCCTACCTCACAACTACCACTGCTCTCACCACTTCTCAGCGGCAACTGCCAGTGGAGGCGGCTGAATAATACTCTTTGGCGCAATCTCTGGCGCTGTGACTCAGTGTAGCCACCTTTCAATGGTTGCAAAAATTCTATCGCTGTAACCATCAACACAGTAAGATAAAGAATTAAGAGGCAGTAAGGTAAAGAGTGCGTAAGAAAATTTAGGTCGCATATGATTTGTTCGTAACTGTAATTGAGCAACTGCGGAATGTTTTAACAAAGATAAGAAGTCAGTTGTCAGCTACACAAGAAAACTTTTATTTGGTTCCCTTTACTGTCATCTTCAGAAGTGAAACAATCTCAAATAATTGTAAGCCAACGTCAACGTCACTTACGACCACATCACGATTGTAGCGTGAATATCAGGAATCCGGTGAAACATCAAATCTCCGACATCGCTGCGGGCGGAAAAAGATGCTGCAAGAACGGGACCAACGACGACTGAAGAGAATCGTTCAATGTGACGGAAGTGCAACCCATCCGCAAATTGCAGCAGATTTCAATGATGGCCCATCAACAAGTGTCAGCGAACGAACCATTCAACGAAACATCATCGATATGGGCCTTTAGAGCCGGACGCCCCGCCCACTCTTGTACCCTTGATGACTACATTACATAAAGCTTTACGACTCGTGTGGACCTGTCAAAACCGACATTGGACTGTTGATGACTGGGAACATGTTGCCTGGTCGAACGAGTCTCGTTTCAAATTATACCGAGCCGATGGACGTGTACGGGTATGGAGACATCATGAATCCATGGAGCCTGCTTGTCAGTCGTGGACTCGTTCAAGCTAGTGAAGGCTCTGAAATGGTGTGGAACGTGTGCAGTTGGAGTGTTTTATGGGGCCTCTGATATGTCTAGATACGACTCTGACAGGTGACACGTGCGTAAGTATGGTGTCTGATCACCTGCTCCCATTCATGTTTATTGTCCATTACGACGGACTTGGGTAATTCCAGCAGGACAACTCGACACCGCACACGTTCAGAATTGCTACAGAGTGGCTCCAGGAATACTCTTCTGAGTTTAAACACTTCCGCTGGCCGCCATACTCCCCAGAAATGAACATTATTGAGCATATCTGGGATGCTTTGCAACGACCTGTTCAGAAGAGACTTCCATCCCCTTCGCACTATTACGGGTTTATGAACAGCCCTGCACGATTCATGGTGTCAGTTCAGCACTTGTCGCACGTATCATATACTGTTGGAGATGTCACTCTTTTTTATTGACCCTGTAGCAATTGACGCCACCATCTGCTTCTTATTTCGACGTTGGCCCGTCAACTGACGTCATTTAAACTATTCAGGAAAGTGAGTACTAGTTTGCTGTTAGGGTTGATTACGGTGGTTTCGTTGCTTTGATGCGAAGAATAACAAATAAGGAGTATAGTGAATAGTTTAGTAGTAAAATATTGTAAACATTAAATTCTGGGAAGTAGGAATGAATTATTGTAATGGTCAAACACCATACATTTCCGATCGAAGTCACTCTTCAAGACGTGTTATAGTGAAAGAGTTTTGAAAGTTGGCAGTCAATCCTCCTTTCACATAATTTGGTGTTTCATTAATTTCTGGAGAGTGCCTTATCTCCGACTGTGTTTTCTCATATCAATCGATGCCAAAGAGGAATATCACGCTGGGAACCGTAACTGAGTGTGCTTTATTTTCATTTTTATTGCGTTTGACATTCAGTTCACTATTACCAGCAACCACCTGCTCCAAAAATGATACTAAATTTCAGTGCCTGTGTTATTCTGAATTACGATTCAAAATTCCATTGGACATGCGTGCGTGCAAGTTTGAGCCTGGCCCTGAGCCGTGCAAGAATAGCCCAATGGTGAGGCCACCGCTCGCTATAAGCGAGAAATCCGGGTTCGAGTCCCGATCCGTCACAAGTTTTCATTGTCGTCATTCCATTCTACAGCTGATGGTTGTCCATATTAGAAGTTGCGAATACATTTAATGAAAATTGCTGGATTAAATGAATCTGAGTGTAATTGTAAACGCTTGCAACTGGGTGAATCCAGGTGGACATTCTTGGTTTAGTTGCGCAGTAAAGGGCCGGGGAACGGGAGCTGAGTTCAAATTTCAGGGCTAGCGCCGCCTAGGCAGAGTGTCAGAGCGTTATGTGCACGGCTTTTCATGACGGGGGCCCTTGCACTGACTCTTTCAGACCCATGAGCGAGGGATGCGTTGATTCAAATTTTAGGCGTTGAATCGATAGAAAATTTTGAGAATGAGAAAATAGGTGTCGTTTCAGCTGACTTCTGACTGGTAGGAACATTGGCTCTAACGCGGTTGGGCCTCCAAGTGAAACTGAGCTTCGACGCATGTTGCTGAAATCAACCACTTTCAGCTGTATATGGACTTTTACAGGAAAATTTGTAAAAGTTCATATACGCTGAAAGCCGTTTATCACAGAAACACGACTGCCTCAGCTGCTGTTGTCGTCAACAGAAAACTATTTAAACTCGGATGACAGATAGAGCCAAATCGTACCATACTGCTTCAACACCATTTCAGCGTTCATCGTTTCTAATGGCTAGAGAGTAGTGGTGTGCCAAGCAGTGACAAGACATTTTCAGTGGCTTAATGTTCTGGACAACCAACTGGCCGTAGAAGAAGCGCGACATGCTCGACATCGCGATGGATCAGGACGGAATGGGCAACATGTAGTCTTACGTTAAGTGTTGATAGGGCTGTTCATAAAAAACCGATATATTGTTTTTAGGAGAAAATATCGAAATCTACCGTCGAAATTTTCTTCCCCGATACATCGATTCGTAAACGTCATAATGGCAGTATCGAGCGACGATATCATTATTTTATATTATTCTTATTTTAGCTATTTCCGGCAAATATTTGAAGCTGTTCTTTTGAAATCGTAGTAGAGCATAACTTTACTTTTACTCTGCGAAGGAGTCTTACTACTTTTTGAACTTTCATCGCATCCAGTTTTTCTCTAGGACTGTGTGAAGCAATTGTAGGTGGCACAAAACAAGACAACCGATTGGATTGGGGGGTGGAGGGGTGAATGGAATAATAAGAATGTAAAGAAATAGCCCACCATTTGCTTCAAAATTGTTTTTTAACGCAGCTAGTGTACTATTTATTCACATCGGCGTTCTTCAAAAACAGTTGCTGAATGAGATGAACAAAAATCTAAATGACAACACCGGTGTTTGCTGCAGGCGGAGACGTGTGAGAAAAAATGGTGATGTAATCAGCTCTCGGCGCTAATGACAGAAATTGCAACGTTTAGTTCACCACGCAATTTTCCTACATCAGCGCGAAAAAAAGTATATTTCCAAATGTAGCCAATGCAAAATTAAGAAGACAAAGGATGTGAGGTTAAGTGAAATGAAACATTGCATGACAATGCACCATGTACACAATTGCTATTATCGACACAACGGTTGACCAAAAAGCTATTGTAATACAAGATTTTCATCTGAACAAAGTGTCATTACTAACCTACAAATTTTTAAATTAAGTGTTTCTATTTCAATTCTTGCTCTAAGGGGGCTAGGCAGACTGATAGCTTATTGATGTAGAGAATTTCTAATAATAAATCAATACTTAAATATATAACTCTAAAACTGGCAGTATATTTACGTTGTGCAGCCGATATTTATATAGGTCAATATGTTTATAGTTCCTCCTTTGGTATATCGATACTTTTGGTCGATGTATCAAGCGACGACAACGACATTTTTTATATACTGATGTATCGAACTCCCGATATTTTCAAAAATATCAAGAGATACCATCAGACCAAGTACCAGGCACATATCACGACCTCGAATGTAGTCTCGTAACGTTCGTTCTTCTCAAAGCCTCAACACACAAAAATGACCTATCGCGACGCTGTACATACAATCGGGGACTCGTTTGAAAAGACGACGTGGGCCTGTGTCCATTCGTGTCGTTGGGCACACCATTAAAAACGCACGGTAGAATCGAGTGGCATGAATTGCTGGGAGACACCGAAGTGCAGGTTCAGCCACGTAATTGGAAACATTTTTCTCCTTACACCTCTCCCGCAAGCTCCTTTCCTTCGAGAAATACGAGAGCTGCGTGAGCAAGCCTGTGTGTCAAACGTAGGTAACTGTATTGGAAGCGTGCGCAATGTAGTATCATATTTGTGTTGAATGATAACGAGAGAAGGGAGGCGGTGAAAACCGGTGCCGGAACATAGCCTACTCTTCTCGAAGAGCACCAATGGGCCCGCCGAATGTAATGTCCCCATCTGACGGTCACATCACCATCAACAGTGTCATATACCCTCAACATATGAGACGCTGCAGAGAGGTTTGGAGTTTAATCCAGGACATTGGGGAAAAACTAGTGATCAGGGACTTTGCATCACCACTCCCCCTGTCCCCTCTGCCATAAAAGCCAAGTAAAAATTGTCAACAAAGTGTGGCGCGCATGCGAAGGTGCTTAACTTCGGTGACATGACGGGAACAAGTGTAACCACTTCGGTACGCCGTTGACGGTGCACCACTCTCCGAGTGTATTTCTTCGCTGCTTCGTCAATTTAAGCTTTAAGCCACGAGAATGGTCATCTTGCTAGTAAACTGAGGTGATGAAGTCATCGGATGCAGCCTACTATCGGTGTAGGACCTCCTTTAGCCCTGAGCAGAACAGCAACTTGACGTGGCATGGACTCAACATGTCGTTGGAGGCCCCTGCAGAAATACTGAGCCATGCTGCCTCTGTAGCCGTCAAAACTGTGAAAGAGTTGCCGGTGCAGGATTTTGTGATCTCTCGATTATGTCAAATAAAAATTTCGATAGCCTCCAAGCCGAGCGATCTAGGTGAACAGACCTTTCGCTGTATTGTTCAGAACGTTCTTCAAACCAGTTGCGAACAATTGTGGCCTGGTGGCATAGCGCACTGTGATCCATAAGAATTCCATCATTGTTTGGAAACATGAAGTCCATTAATGAACCGAAATCGTCTGCAGATAGCCGAAAATTATTATTTCAGGCCAATGAGACCATTACATGTAAACACAGCCCACGTCATTACGGAATCACCACCAGCTCGTACAGTGCCTTGTTGATAACCTGGGTCCATGGCTGCTCCATACTCGAACCATACCATCAGCTCTTACCAACTAAAATCGGGACGTACCTGACCAGGTCACGGTTTTAGAGTCGTCTAAGATCCAACCGATGTCGTCACAAGATCAGGAGAGGCGCTGCAGGCGATGTCATGCTGTCAGCAAACACACTCGCGTCGTTCGACTGCTGCCATAGCCCACTGACACAAGATAACGCCCCACTGTCTTAACGCGTATGTTTGTTGTATGTCCCACATTGATTCCTACAGTTGTTTCAGGCAGTGGTGCTTGTCTGTTTACACCGACAACACTAAGGAAACGCCGCTGCTCTCGGTCGTTAAGAGAAAGCCACCACTATTACGTTATTATGTTGTCTGTGGTGAGATGTAATGCCTGAAATTAGGTATTCTCGGTACGTCATGACACTTTGGATCTCGGAATACTGAATTTGCTAACGATTTCCGAAATGTAATGTACCATAATGAGCTCCAACTGCCAGTTCGCGTTCAAAGCTTGTTAATGCCCGTCGTGCGGTCGTAATCACCTCGAAGACCTTTACGTATGAATCACCTGACTACAAGTGATAGCTCCGGCAACATAATGCGCTCTTACGCCGTGGTTACGTCATATTACCGCCCTCTGTATATGTGCCCCATGGACTTTATCACCTCAGTGTAACTCATAGTGCTTCAGACGTCACTACTGTCCGTATGGGTACTTGTGCTGCTCCAAAAAAGACCTTTTCTCCATTCAAGGTACACGATAGGCGTTAATTGCATGGGGCCGTTGACATGCTCCAGAGCCCCTCGATTCCATATCTGCGTGACAGTCGTAATGTCCTGACCAACGCGAACCTCAGAATTTCTCAATGAAAAGGTGGAATCTCGATTGGGCACAATCCTGCAGCTATCGAACTCTGAATGTGCTGGGTAATTTCATAGACGAGACGTGACAGTATATCCTCGCTAACAAACAACATTCAGACGTCTTCAGCGCGTAAATTTTCCTTATAAAAAGAAATGTAGGTGGCTTGCTTCCATCTGTTTCGTGGCTTTGCAGTGAAATGCCAGATTTACATATCCAAGTATGTTTTTGGCATCCTTCCGTTATGGTTTTGCAGTTCAAATTGGCAGCAGTGTAGTTGCCCTCGCTTGATTCTAAGCGACAGAATGAAGCTTCGTAAGAACCCACCCGAAGTTTTAACTGTAGCAACGCGTCAGTTCAAACCACTTCTCCAGACTTTTTTGCGCAGGACCCAAACGTGGAGTCTATGATTCCGGTAGGAGCTGTCATATTAAATTCATGTCTGCCCAAAACCAGCACAGGACTATCTCCCAATAATGAGATTTCAGTCGGATCGACTGGGATGTAAACTGGGCACGAATCGAACACATGTGTCAGTTGGTCTTATACGCCAACTGGCCTGGATCTGGTATTATTAAAAATATGGGAATACACGTAAATATCTTACACAATTTACAGACATGTAGCGCACAGCTCTTTTCTTTCTTTCACAACGTAACAATACAGCCATCCGGCAACAAATTAAAATTAAAGTAGCTGCCAATTAGCGAATATGTGACTAACTATCGATCGAGAAAACACTAGAAGTAAAGAATCATTCAGCAGAATATTGAGCCTTACTGCAATTCTAGTCACAATTATGTTGCTAAATATTGTATTCATCTCTGATTAACACCCGTAATTAACTTCTTCTTCACTAAACTGACGCTACGGTCGCAGGTTCAAATCCTGCCTCGTTCATGGGTGTGTGTGATGTTCTTAGGTTAGTAAGGTTTAAGTAGTTCTAAGTTCTAGGGGACTGATGACCTCTGAAGATAAGTCCCATAGTGCTCAGAGCCATTTGAACCATTTTTGAACCACTAAACTGAGTCATTAACGTTCTCTGCAACACCATATGCAGCTAGTTCTGGAAACAACACAAGAGGGTTTTAAATACTGACATTATGAATGATGTCATGTGAAATGCTATCCGACAAGGAACTATCCTACATAATATTCTGCTAAGCGGGTTTCAAGTTGCAAGATATGTTTAAATGGCGCAGGGAATATTGAGATATTTCAGGCTCTAACAGCTGCCTCGTGCGTCTTAAGAATGAGCTGTACAACTTGGACACTTTGTGTAGTTATACGAGTAGCGCAGAGATTCACGGTAATGGCAATGAGACTCGGGCGCTTTACACATATCTCACATTACTCCAAGATCACAAGCCAACATAATAAATTAGAAGTATTATTTTTAAGACATACAAAAAGAAATACATTAAGACTAACACAGTGCAGCAAAAATTCAATTGCTAAAAGCTCGAACCATACTTCTCTGAAGCATAAAAGACACAAAAATTCAGAAAATACGTAGAAAACGAGAAACCAGTAGCACACAAAATGTCACGTGGTAATCTGTTATATACTGTAGTTAACGGTCATATGGTGATGCAGGAGGACTAAAGAACAAGATTTATCTAGATAATTCAGTTGGAAAACAACTGAAAACTGGAAAAGAGAAAAACATTTGAAATTCGACAAAGAATTTGTGTAAGTGTCAGATGGCTGTGTGGAGTTGCTGCAGTTCGATGGGTCACCGTGGAGACGTGACAGAGTGTTTGGACGACAATGAACGTGATTAAAATTAGCCGATTTGTTGGTGTAACAACGCGGACCAGGATTGTGAAAATGGAACACAAAATACTTCACAGGGCTGATATCGAAATTCTTGTTTTTTTTTAATTGGATCTTTATTTTTTGTTATCTCTGCTGTTATCATTCCTGTTAAGCCAGTACTGTGTCAAAAACCTTCCATCGCACTTACTTAAAATGATGAACTACGTAAAATTCATGAGTTAACAACAAAGTTTACTTAGAACTGACGTTTCCTATCTACATGTACTACCTGCCACTTCAAGAGTGTATACAGATCTGCCACTCCAAACGAAAACTAACAGCTGATTGGAATTTTCGTCTTCTTGACACAGTGGTATGCATTCCTTTCCCACTAACTGTTGCTATGAAACTGAATAGTATAACAGGCCTTCACTAGTGTTTGGAACCAGTTTACAACTAAAAAGAAAAGTTCGCATTAGAATCACTTCACTCCTATGTTTACCACCGTGTTAGCATTTTAAACGCTGGAACAGTTAACTGCTAAAATTCGAAATACGTTTTTGGGTTGAATATCATAACAAGGTATGTAAGAATGTAGCTTTCGTTCATATCTGCTGAGTGAACTTTCGTTAGCATAAATTGTGAACTCAATTTCTTGCATTCATGTAACTGTGTAGCATTAAATCGTGTAAACACTAAAATATAATGTAAATGCAACGATGTAAACTTCTACACGAAACACAATAAGAGGTATATATGGTATTATACGATACTCAGAGAATATATATTATCGTAAAATCAGTGAAGAAATTCCCCTATAAAAGAATGGTTATGACATTCGTTCCAAAATACGAAAACAAGCTGATGCAAATGATATCTAGAACAAATGATGCTTCTCAAAATACCAGATCTGAAACTCTACAATGCAGTCGTCGAGTAAGAGTTTCTTTATGGAACAGAAACACCTGTTTTAAACAGAGAGACCAAAAATGAAGAAATCTAAAGGAAAGAACGAAAAGCAATGAGGAACATTTTGGGGCCAATGTATACTAAAGGTGGAACTCACAGACTAAAAGTAAATAACAAAATTTAAAAGTTCACATACATTCATCTGGATATAAAGAAACATAGACTGGAATTCTAACGTTAAGACAAAGGAACCAACCACATTACATAGACACATTTCTGCCCTTCGGAATATATAGAGTGGTCAACCAGATGAGGTACTAACGAGAAAAATAAGAACGTATAGGCGATGGAAGAGAGCAAGCATGGCAGTAGGACAGTTGGAGGGATCAAAGACGGAAGGGGATAATGTCTTCCCTATTAGATGGGGCTTATGAAACTGGATTTGAAGGGCCCAAGAGCTAAAGGTTAATGAAAAAGATTAGTAGTACTGATATGTGTGATGCTAAATGATGAAAAATTGGCTGAAATTTTGCAAACGAGATCTGAGAATAGAAGAGCTTCTATGTGCGTTATACACAAAGGGAAAAGTTTGCTCATGGTGCCATTTTTAACGAATAACATAAAAGGGCACTATGTAATACTTTTGAAACAGCACAGCGTGTTTAAACACTTCTCGTCCTTCTCTGTTTAATAAACGATAGCGTTCCAAGTTTAATATTTTAGGCGTTGTGACCAAATGCCGATGGAAAAAGGTATCTGTAAGTAAAGTAAAATTTTTGCCCTGCCTCACTATTGCTACATAAACTGCTCTGTATTTATTTGTACTTTTAAGAAAAAAGCTGTTTTAATGAAACCAATTTGTCACCTAAGAACAAGGTTAATCATATAGTGTGTATTTGCATTATTAACGGCGTATTAAAGGTTTCTTTCTGGAAAATAGACTTTTGGATTACTTATAGATTCGAAACAGTACAAGCCAAAAATTTTACTTGCAGCTTCTCGGCTGCCTTGGAAGACAGACGTTTAACTACAGCTAACGTTTTATTCGCGTAAAAACTGCAATACGAACTGTTCGAATAAGTAAGAGAAGTATGTTTTGCTAGCACAGTGGCAGACAAAACACAGAAACAAATAGCACAAAACAAAAATTCCTTGCTCTACGAAAGTAACTTATGACATAGTGCAACGTGTGGCAGTACACCCTATATACAGAGCATTTCCCACAAACTACAATCGAAATTATTTCACGCCTTCAACAATAAAAAACCCACAAACTCTTATGTTCAGGAACATACACAGTCACACGTAAAACTTGTTCAAGCTACAACATGGGAGATACTGGCAGGAACTCCCACACTAGTTACATGGAACACATGGAATGTTACACTAGTTCACAAATTCTCAAAATTAGTAATACACATTAAAACACTGGACACCTAGTAAAAACCAAACAATGAGATCTTAAGTGCTCCATGAGTTTCAAGAATATGATGTGAATTCTTCTACATCACGAAACGCAAGAAGAAAAAACTCTGAGTGAAAAACTGTATGTGAACCTACTAATTTCTTCCAACGTTTCTCCTGACTATAATAATTGTAACAGACCCATTAATATATTCGTTCCTCTATACATTGCACATTTCAACGTCTAGAAGAAAATAGTACACTACTGGCCATTAAAATTGCTACACCAAGAAAGAATGCAGATGATAAACGGGTATTCATTGGACAAACATATTATACTAGAACTGACACGTAATTACATTTTCACGCAATTTGGGTGCATAGATCCTGAGAAATCAGTACCCAGAACAACCACCTCTGGCCGTAATAACGACCTTGATACGCTTGGGCATTCACAGCTTGGATGGCGTGTACAGTTACAGCTGCCCATGCAGCTTCAACACGATACCACAGTTCATCAAGAGTAGTGACCGGCGTATTGTGACGAGCCAGTTGCTCGGCCGCCATTGACTAGACGTTTCCAGTTGGTGAGAGATCTGGAGAATGTGGTGGTCAGGGCAGCAGTCGAACATTTTCTGTACCCAGAAAGGCCCGTACAGGACCTACAACATTCGGTAGTGCATTATCCTGCTGAAATGTAGGGTTTCGCAATGAAGGTAGAGCCACGGGTCGTAACACATCTTAAATGTAACTTCCACTGTTAAAAGTGCCATCAATGCGAACAAATGGCACCCCATACCATCACCACGCGTGATACACCGGTATGGCGATGACGAATGCACGCTTCCAATGTGCATTCACCGCCATTTCGCCAAACACGGGTGCGACCATCATGATGCTGTAAACAGAACCTGGAATCATCCGAAAAAATGACGTGTTGCCACTTGTGCAGGTGGTTGTTGTCTTGCAAACGTCCCCATCTGTTGATTCAGGGATCGAGACGTGGCTGCACGATCCTTTGCAGCCATGCGGATAAGGTGCCTGTCATCTCGACTGGTAGTGATACTAGGCCGTTGGGATCCAGAACGGCGTTCCGTATTACCCTCCTGAACCCACCGATTCCATATTATGCTAAGAGTCATTGGATCTCGACCAACGCGAGCAGCAATGTCGCGATACGATAAAACGCAGTCGCGATAGGCTACAATCCGACCTTTATCAAAGTCGGAAACGCGATGGTACGCATTTCTTCTCCTTACACGAGGCATCACAACAACGTTTCACCAGGCAATGCCGGTCAACTGCTATTTGTGTATGAGAAATCGGTTGCAAACTTTCCTCATGTCAGCACGTTGTAGGTTTCTCCACCGGCGCCAACCTTGTGCGAATGCCCTGAAAAGCTAATCATTTGCATATCACAGCATCTTCCTCCTGTCGGTTAAATTTCGCGTCTGTAGCACGTCATCTTCGTGGTGAAGCAATTTTAATGGCCAGTAGAGTATAAAACAAAGTGTAAGCATAGTCAGTAGTTCGAAAAGTCAGTAGTGTCAGGACAGAAGTTATAAATGACAGCGTCATGTGATGAAGTAATCGATGTTTAATACATCAGCACATAAAAATATCTCAGTATTTGTATTTCCCTATTTTCCAATTGCAGTAAAGTTCTACAAAGACGACTGCCGGGCTAGAGAGGCAGAACAGGACCCATGCAGACGTCACAAAAACACCAGTGTAAATATTTGCCCTTGATAAGGAGCATCATGAACGACACAGCTGCATGCTTTCCAAAAACATTGGAGGAATGTGAATGTATGTGAGTCAACTTGTGTGTGCATATGTGTGTGTGTGTGTGTGTGTGTGTGTGTGTGTGTGTCTGTGTATGTGACCAGGCATGTATTTTTTGCATGTGTGTGAAAGTACACACATTATTTTACACTTTCTTCCGTGTTTCCGTGTCTAGAATTTTTTAGAAGGGGGAAAGTCTTGCTGTCCGTGCTACGCCCGCCACCATTCCCTCGGTTCTCTTCATATAATTAAAATAACTGACGCCGCCCATTTGCAAGTGAGTACGCTCCAGTAAACGTCTGGGTGCCCTCTAATTGTCTTAGCCACCGCAGGTGGGGGAACGAGTCTGAGGTACTTACGGAGCGGTAGGATCCCACAGTGGTATCAGTCATTGCTTGCTCCACAAACTCCATCAACAGCAGCGGCAATGAGGATCCTGGTAACGTATTCTTCTCAGATTGTTACCAAACAAGGATAAATACATAATTTTGTTCATAAATGTCATTTACAGTTTATGGGAGATTAACAGCACGAAGCTCCACTTTTGACACGGTTCTTATACAAATGTTCCAAGAATCAGTTAACTGTAACATCTAGAGTGGTTTAGTATTACAATTCCCTCCATCATACCAGTTTAAACAAAATGTTTAGAAATCTGCTTAGTTACACAATTTACGTCTACAGGGTACATTTCTTTGACGAATTTGTTACTATAGTCATCTTGAAACACTTTAAATTATTGTTCACAATAAACAAAAGGTTATGGTTGGTTGGTTGATTTGGTGGAGGGGACCAAACAGCAAGGTCATAGGTCCCATCAGATTAGGGAGGGATGAGGAACAAAATCGGCCGTGCCCTTTCAAAGAAACCGTCCCAGCATTTGCCTGAAGCGATTTAGGGAAACCACTTAAAACCTAAATGAGGATGGCCGGACGCGAGTTTGAACCGTCGTCCTCCCGAGTGCGAGTCCAGTGTGCTAACCACTGCGCCACCTCGCTCAGTCAAAGAGCTGTATAATTGACGACTTTCCTTTAGTTTTTGCTTCTACAATATTATCCAGTTTTTACTATCTTCAAGCCCACATTCAAAAATTATGCTGACAAGGCGAGGACAGCTTTACTTTTCTTCAGTGTAAACAGTGTATGTTGTAGCACATGGGAGTATCAAATGAGCATTTGTTGTATTTGTAGGTGTGCGTTCTTGTCCTTGGAGTGGCCTCTGCCGAGGAGAAGAAAGCAGAGAAGCGAGGGCTGGATGCATCCCTCGGTAGCTACAGTGGGGGTTTTGGAGGCAGCTACAGCAGTGGAGGTGGATACGGAGGCGACATTGGAGCAGGTTACGGCAGCAGCTACGGTGGTGGATTTGGAGGAAGCCTCGTTGGCGAGTCCGTCGGTCCGCAGGTGTCCACAGTAACAATCCCCAGACAGGTTCCCGTACCGTACCCTGTGCCTGTTGAGAAAACCGTGCCAGTCCCGGTACAGGTACCTGTCACCATTCCTGTAGAGAGGCCAGTCCCGGTGCCCGTTTCGCAGCCTTATCCTGTGCCTGTGGAGAGGCCTGTCCCTGTTCCCGTAGGCGTACCTAGGCCAGTCCCTGTGCCCGTTCCTCAGCCGGTGGTCGTGAGCCAGCCGGTACCTGTCGTGGTCGACGCTGGATCCATTGGAGGTGGCGTCGCAGGTGGCATCGACGGAGGCGTAGGTGGTGGGCTTGCTGGAAGCTACAGCGCTGACTTCGGCAGCTACAGTGGAGCCTTCAGTACAGGCTATGGCGGAGGCATCGGTGGGGGCTACGGAGGTTACGGATCTTACGGGAAATTCAGCCACTGACGCCTGAAGCTGAACCCATCATCTTCATCCAACACACGCCATCACAGATTTTAGGTATCATTTTTCTAATTAACTGTGCACAAAAATAAACTTTTTTGTGAAACATAATTTTCTATTTCATTTGTTTTCATTTTTCTCTTATCACCAAAGAAAAGTTGTTATTAACCTAGAAGTTGAACGCTAGAGTGGACGTGTCCTGATGAAGAAGTACTCATATGTCTTCATCTGAAATAAGAACTGTAGACCTACAATCTAACACAGAAACAGAATCATTATGCACTTGAAAACTATTCCGACCTAACAAACAAATAAAATAAAATTAAAAAATTAAAAAAAAATACTTCGGAGCAGAAAGTTTTGTTGAGGATCTATTCTAAATTGTAGAAGTTGTCTGCAGATGAGCCCTCACCGTTTGGATTCAAAAGTTCCCTTCAAAATGGCGGTCAATAGACTCAGAGTATTCGAGCTAAACTGGATATCTGAAGAAATCGTATTGGCATCCATATCAAAAGATTTAGAGATACAACTATAAAAACATATAGCTAGTTACTTTAATGGAAATTTGAATTTCTCTCCTCCTAAATACGGCTTCATTCTCTTATTACTGATATGAACATCTGCTACTTTGCCCACACTGTTACCAAAAAACGTATCAGTCAACAGAAACTCAAAAACGATATACAAAACGGTAGCTGGTCTATAGAAGTAATTATAGTTTATACATTAAACAAAATAAAATAAAACTTTCATTTGAACAACAGAGAGAAAATGGAATACAGCATGCTGTTATTGTCTTACACAGACAACAACTAAGTGTGAAAAACCGGGCCTTTGTTAAAACACAGGTAACAGTCAAGCAACGATTCAATCACAGAAAATACAGGAAGACCGAGTTGAGAATACTACCAAGAAGGAAAAGAATGCGATGAGAGCAAAGGACAGAATTTTAAAAAGTTATTGTCTAGCACGTTCGGTAGAAATTTTGTCACTGTTACATGATTATTATATATAGGAAGCGAAGAGTATTTTATCTTCATATAAATTAACTGTACATTTTCTGCAAAGCCTTTTTCTTAAGAGTTAGACCATGGCGTTTCAATCATTGTCAAGTTGACATGCGCCACTAACAGTAATTCAGTACTGTATCCGTCGAGATGAAAGTTTTTTTACAGTTCTTCTGGAATGACTTCCAGATATAATCAGCCAGTGAATTGCTTTGCTAAATGTTTCTACTCATTTTCTGTCGAAGATAAATTTTTATCGCCAGATACCCGATGGGTACGTTTATAAAGACATTTAAACTGGCTAATGTGCTGGAGATCAACATAGTGTCGAAAAATATGTGATGTCAGAGTAGTTTCCTGTGAATATTGTGTCTTCATTGGGCAGTGTGTGGTTTCATTAGCAGTTAGTGTTCAGAAAATGTTAAACACTAATTTCTTTTGTCAAACTGCAATTTTTTCGGCCACCGACTTAAGGGCAGCCTGTCTCTGTGTCGATCAATTCTTGCTACCTCAGCCTGTCTTTAACATGACAACCTTTAGCATAGAAAAACGCGGTTTATTAAGGCTCAACCAAAGAAAACGTAAATACAGGACATTTGCGTCATTACCAGATCCCCTGGCATCTCTGAAGAGAAATGACAGACGTGCAGTTAGTTAACGACTTCATTCTACTACCCATACTTAGCAATACCCATAAAAACTCACACAAACAACACCGATATGTTTACACAATGTCCAGAAACAACATACAATCAACTTCAGTCCGTCGGTTCCAACCAAGATGTTCGGGAGATTTCCCTTGGTTATCAATCGCTCGACGCAACGTAAAATCCCCCAAATATTTCTTTTTGACCCACTTGCAGCCTGTTACGATTTGGTTCAAAAGAACCCAAAATGAACTCAGTCATCCCGTGTAAGAAATGAAAGATAAAACATACCAGAACTCAATCGTATAGCATTCTTCTCAGAGTATCCATAGCTGCTTTCTTCTTTTTAAGACCAAAATGTTTCCTACAAATTAAGACCATGAGCACATCATTGCCTGAACGTCGACTGTTTTACAGGTGTTTTTCTATTAATACACGTAAACTGCATGTCGTCACTCTTTGAAGGTATAGATGGACGAACGTATTGAAAAAAGACCAGTTACAATAAATATGTAACAAAGGACAAAGCAAGGTAATCCAACAACTGTTTAATGTTTCAAATACAATAGACATATGTAGTCTTGGGCCCGTTTTACTACTACTGAAATACTAATAAAAGGTTACATTAACTGAAGTGTGTGTATATCTATCATGATCAGCGAGGATTATGAATGGGTACTTCCCTCTCTTTTCAGTGCAGTTGTAACCATAGCCACTAGTTTTTGCAATTTCCTCTAAACTATGCGGTATATAATAATGTTTTATACGAAACCTGTAAAACCGATAGCGTAATTAGTTCACACTTTTCACCAAATTTGTAAAATATTTATAAAGATGTGTACACCAGGGCCTTTCATGACGTCAAACCCTTATAAAGCAGTCGAGAAAGTCACTAGGTCCTACAAAATTTCCTACCTTTTTGAAATTTTGGTATGTTTCAGTAGATGGTCTGTAGTGCAGAATACAAATTTTCGATGCCGAGAATCATTTGGTAACGTGGTGGAGCCGAAAAATTGGGGATTTTTTTTATTTTCAAATTTTTCCTGTAACTTTTTTCTCTCGCAACCTACAACATAAAATACACAACGTACATACCAAGATACATAGTGTCAAAGGAACGTTAGAATTATAAAATTGTAAAATATAAAACAAGTGCTGGTGTTAGTATTAAAACTTCAACTGTATTACATTTGTAGAAAATTGACGATAAACATCTCTAATGGTGAACGATTCTCAATAATCCACACCCGTAATGTGGAGCTCAATTGGGAAAAGGAAGTGTGAAAATGTTATTTATGACAGGGGCTTCTAATTGTCAACGTATAACAGCAAGAACAGAGCCACCTCATCTTTCGTCGGATGTTCGTTCAGTAATGGTATACAGTTGCATAGAAAAACACAATTTTTGATGTGTGGAGTTTGTATACTATAAAAGCTTGCGTTGTATATAACAGAATGTAATTTCGTATCAGCAACCTGTATATTCATAAAATATAAATTACTGCGAGTGAGAAAACGTGTAAAAGACTAAAAAATCACCTAGGAAACTTAACGTCATGAGTCCTATGAACAGTCTTCAAGCCAGATTCGGCATCAGCTTCTTCCTCTTTACATTGGTAGGGATTTCCCCGTCGTCGTAAGCCCTTCAGCATATTCCAGTGCCAACCTTTCCATCTCAGAGTAGAATTTGCAACCTACGTACTCAATTATTTGCTGGATGTATTTCAATCTCTGTCCTCCTCTACAGTTTATGCCCTCTACAGCTCCCTCTAGTACCATGGAAGTCATTCCCTCATGTCTTAGCAGATGTCCAATCATCCTGTCCCTTCTCTTTATCAGTGTTTTCCACATGTACCTTTGCACTATTATTCGGCGGAGAACCTCCTCATACTCTACCTTATCAGTCCACCCAATTTTCATCATTCGTCTGTAGTACCACATCTCAAATGCTTCGATGCTTTTCTGATACGGTTTTCCCACAGTCCATGTCACACTACCATACAATACTGTGCTCCAAACGTACATTCTCAGAAACTGGTTCCTCAAATAAAGACCTGTGTTTGATATTAGTAAACTTCCCTTAGCCAGGAATGCCTCTTTTGCCATTGGGAGTCTGCTTTTTATGCTCCCCTTGTTCCATCCGTCATCGTTATTTTCTGCATAGGTAGCAGAATTCCTTAACTTCATCTATTTCGTGGTCTCCAGTTCTAATGTTACGTTTCTTGCTGTTCTCATTTGTGCTACTTCTCATTACGTCCCTCTTTCTTCGATATACTGTCCGTCCATATCCTGTACTCAAGAACTGTTAATTCCTTTCAACAGGTCCTTCTTCACTTCTCTGGGGATATCAGTGTCGTCAGCGAATCTTAACACTGATGTTCTTTCCCCTCGTATTTTAATCCCACTCTTGAACCTTTCTTTATCTCGTTCACTAATTTTTCGACGTATGGATGGCACTGCAGGGGCAAAGGAAACCCTTTTCAAACCGTCCACTTCGTTCTTGGTGTTCCACTGTATTTGTTCCCTCTTGGTTCTTATACATGTATGACACAACAATGTTTCCAAATGACAGAGCACCAAACTTCTGCATTTTTGCAGTTGCTGGCTCGTATGCTACACCTCTTCGTAAATCTGCTACAAATGATTTTCAGTGAATCTGATTTTTTTAATTGCTGTCATGCTCTTGTTGGTGTTCAGCCACCAACTTTTGCAATCTTTTCATTACCCAGTGTCATCTCCCAAGTCGCCTGTTGATCTAAAGGTCCAATCAAACGTTTATTTATTCGAACAACTGTTAGTGACTTCGTGTGCGGTCGGGAAGTTATGGCGCTGATCTCTGGAAACTGGAACTGAAAATTCTTATAAACTTTAACATTGACTTTTTCATCTTAATTAGGTCACAAGATAAACAACAGATCCTAAGTTAAATAAACTTACATTTTTATTTTTAATAGGGGTGAATGAGAGCTTTACATGTTACAGGATGCCTAATTTAGTTTTTTACTCAGGCAAGTGAACCTTTTTTTTCTTATTTTCGCATGACAGAAAAACGTAAGGGCCTTGCAGAGATAATAATTCCCAGCACAGCCTAATTAATCTTTCTGTAGAACAGCGTATCTAATGGGAATATTACGCGCAAGTGCTCTGTCTCACACTAAAATCGTATTTAAAATAAAATTTTTTACAGTACCCATACTTGGTATAACCGAGGCGACGGTCATAATCAGGGATATGACAGAAATGATTATTCGAAACAAAAATATTCAAGGAAACATTGGCTCTAAAACACATACCTTAAGAGTTATGAGCAATTCTTGATCTTTCTTCTGCAAATTCTTTGCTTTCGATATTTTGGTAAGTGGTACTATGGACCAAAACAAGGAAAAAATGTACAGAAAATATATGTTCTAAAATGCCGAGCTTAATAGTTATGAGCACTTGTTCATTAGTAGAGTTGCCTGTCAAAGTAGCGAAGATGTAGAAGCGCTCATAGCTCTTAAGGTATGCAGTTTAGAGCACACGTTTACTGAACAGTTTTTTCTTGCTTTGGTCCATACTAGTAAACCCCAAAATATGGAAAGCAAAGAGCTTGCGATAGAAGAGACTTGTTTCACAGTATCGAAGTTCAAAGATTGCTCGTAGCTATTACGGTATGCGTTTTGGAATACTGAGTGTGTCACTTCTAAGGAAAATGTGTGCCAAACGAGTGTTCTAATCTGGCATTCTTGTCTTTTCCAAGCATTTGCCTTAACCACTTGACTGTTTGAGCAAGCTTCACAACCTGAATAAGAGTTTTTTGTTTCGAATGATCATTCCTGTCTCATCCCTGAATATTGAGCATCACATATGAAATACCCTGTATAAAGGCAGCCTTCGAAAAGATGGCCTTTGGTTGCGCTTCGATTAGGCGACCGTCTCTTAATTTGTAATGTCGGTTGTGCGAAGTTTGTGGTAACTATTGGTATCGATGATGGTCCAGCGTGTTTCCTTTCATGTCTACATCTTCTATTATAACGAGAATCCATTTCCCTGCTTGAGGCAATATGCGTGCAGTTGCGTCCGGCTGTGTGAAAACACCAGCTGTATTTAACACGAAACGGTTTATCTCCTAAATTGTGTAGGCTTACTTCTTTCTGTGTCGGTGGATATAACATTGTCTTCGACATTGTAACGACTGTTGTGGAGGGGACGGATTTTGTGAACGAATGTAGTAATACCCAGCAAGATCGTTCTGCTGCTTTTGTGCGTTGGTAACGAATGTTACAGTTATGCCCGACGGAAACTGTTATATCTTCTTATTCAATGAGTTTCACAGTATTCCACATAGACCTCGCACAGTGACTCTAACTATCTGTACAATGTGTCCACCGGCGATTAATACACAATAACGCATACGAAGGTTTACCTCTTCCTTTGTCGAAGTGAACCCTCCATACAAACGGTGACTCACTGCCCTTGGACATCCCGCCGGTAGTGCAGAGAGACTCTAGAAAGGTTGCAGTCTCAAATCTGAACAGTTCTCTCAAGTAGTCATTAGACTGCTTGACAGTGCTAATTCTTTGGTTGAGACTAAGAGGATCGACAGAAGCTTTTTTGTCATCATTTTTCAGTGTACATGTAACTGAGGCTAGAGTAACCATCTTATTCTTCCACTTCAACTTCACATCTTCCGTCATATACTTCATATACTTGATGCCAGTTCCTAGAGCTAATCATCAGGTCACGTCTTCGTGATCAGTTTTTCCTGAGCTAAGGGGCACTATCTTCTTAGTCTAAACGGATGATAGGCATTCAGAGAAATATGCACACAGCTTCTCACTATCAAGATTACCACACACTTTGCTGGAAGACCTCACAACTAAATGCTGTTCGCATGTTCCTGAACGTACTACATAGAACATATATAACTGTTCACAGGAGACATAGCGTACCCAAAGTTCTTCCAAACGGCACACTATTCGTTATGGTACCCCCATGAGTCAACCCTCATCAGGACCTGATCCACGGCCACTTCTAATTAGATACTCGAGCAGAATTTGCCAGTTCGACGAATAGCGAAGTATCCTTCAGCCCTGAACTCATGAAACTGAAACGGATCCATTTAATGCGACCGCTTCCTGTCGCACGACACAGACCCATCTGGAAATCTAACTCTCTAAGCCAAACATAAAAGGAATATCTCGTTGATTTGAAGGGGGGGGGGGGGGGGGACTTAGGGGAGAGGGCTACTTGACGAATTTCTCAAACGGCCCACGCCGTTGCTTAGTATCAGTTTGAGACGAGTCGAAAGGCGAGAAACACGAATGTTACTGTTAGCATTCAGCAGAATCTTAATCCAAATAGTGAAATGCAGCAAGAAGGTAAGCCATCATCAGGACATTACAAGATACACGTGCTTGTGCGAAGTTGCCTTGCGGGATGCTTTCTGTACTCTCTCTTATTAATACGAAGATGGTTACACTGTAACTAATTAAATACAGTCTCACCTGTTCCTCCTCCATCTCACGTCGTTTTCCATCCTTTCACTTACTCGCCCCAATATTATTCCCCTCTCCCCTTCTTTTTCACTTGCAAAATGATGTACTTCATGTTTGATTTCATTCACTGTATTCTATTAAAAATTTTGGGCGATAACCAAATAAAACGCTGTATGTTTGCCTTTTACAATGCCTTATGGGTACTAAGTTCATTTTTTCTATATCAGTATTGTAATAAATTAGCCGCCTTCTGCTTATTTCAGTGCTGTACTTTCCCGCACTTTTGTGCATGATTGCGCCCTCTCGCGTCCTGAGTTTTACTCAACGCAAGAGACATCGGTGTGATATAACTTCACTAGCTGCATTTGTGAAGCACTTTCTAATGACTGTCAGCACGATATTTTGTGATTTCATTATGATGGAGGTGAATTTCGTCTTCATTTGTGCCTTATTGTTTTGTTTGCAATCTTTCAGATAGCCCCACAGCCAGAAGTCACACAGATTAAGATCAGGTGATCCCGACGGCCAGGCTGTAGGGAAGTTGATAATTGTAGCATCTCCGAAATGATGCTTCAGAATATGCTTAACTGGATCTGCAATGTGCGGAGGTGCGCCATTTTGGATAAAAATCATCCCGTCCACACATCCACGCGGTTGGAGAGCTGGAATTATATGGTTGCGCAAAACTCATTGCGCTTACCAGTGACGGTACAGGTAACAGGACCGGAAGCACGTCTCTTTGAAAAAATGTACCCCTATGATAAATGATGTCGTAAACACTCACCACACAGTGACCTTTTCAGGATGAAGTGGTACTGGTTGATTTGCGTGTGGATTTGACGTTGCCCCTATTCGACAATTCTGTGTATTGATATATCCTGTCAGATGGAAGATGGCTTCGTCTGTCCACAAAATCTTCCAGGACCAATCATTGTCCACTTCCCTGCGAGCAAGAAATTCTATAGCAAACGTCTGTCTTGCAACTCGGGAACATGGGTAATTTTGGATAGATAGCAAAGAAGGATGTTTGGTAGGATTTTACGCAACGTTCTTACGGGTATGTCAAATGTTCATGCAATTCTCCATGCAAAAGTCTCCTTCTGCATAGCTGTGGCCACTGCTTCTACTGACGTCGAATCAATTCGTTTCTCTCCCTCTACCAAGCGGCATACCAAAGAACCAGTCTTTTAGGATTTCCGAATCATTTTCTCCAGACCCACGGCAGTCATCGGACCAACACCTTTTTCCAAACACTTCAGGGTCCGGAACTTCTGCAGAGCGACGGGTGCACAATCATCATTTTTGTAATACAGCTTTACAAACAGAGCGCGATCCTGCATTGAGACAGTCATGGCGAAGGTCGCAGACGCGAAAGGAAAAGCCTTGCACCCAGTGTATTCCTACCAACTTCAGTGGGACGTACTCATGACAGGTGTTTTCATTAACGTATTGCGATGCATAGATTCCCATCTATTGATCAATTTTCGCGCTATTTTTTTCTTCTGCTATACATTTTCTCCCTTCTTCGATAATATTCCGTAGCAATTTGACGTCATTCTGACCAGTGGTGTTATTTCTACAGCGTTTTGAAAGTTTAATTGTAATTACAATCACCCTGTACATCGCAGGAGAAACTAATAATTCTAAAAAGAAAGTCAGGACATGGCAGCTACGATATTACATGTGAGAGTACCTAATGATGGCAGTTTGCCGAAATGGACAAACAGTGAGTGATTTATAAAAAAACTATTTAAAGAGCAATGTTATTGGTTGATATTCATACTAATTAATATCAATTAAACTTTAGAAATCTTCGTTTTTCGTCTACTTTTCTATTTTCTTTGGTGTCTTTAAGAAACGTATTCTGCAAAACAAAGACTTGTAGGCTCTCCTTCTATTTTGCAGTATGTTATTTTGGTGTTGGTTTGAAAACTTATCGCAGATTTTTCGAAATAACTTCAGCTGAATACAGTCGCAGTTTCTGCCCTACTCTGTCTTTGCAAGCTAGACTCTACACTTTTGTACAGCAGACTCAAATAGAAAATTTTAAAATTTGAAAGTTGTCGTTCGTGGTGCCTTTGTTACTACCCGTCTTTGCCTAGGACCACAGACTAGGTCAGCTTATCCGGAACTGGCGAAGATACGCAAGAGGAGCAATGCGGCGTTTGTGGAAGAGCTTGCAGGCTTTTACGTGAAACTGGATGCTGAGAGCCGAGAAAGCCTGCTTACTGTAACCGTAGCCGAACGCCGTAGAAGCCAAATCCCGGGCGTAATCTGGTTTACCGTTACTTCTTAGATGACACTGTCACAACCGTCATTAAGGAGAAAGCACTGTTTTAAGTGAGGTACAATGTACGAGTGAAATTATATGTACACCACCGCTTCGAAAAAACTATAAAACTGCTAAACTCCAAATAAACAGACAATAATCGTCTAGTAATGCATCCTGCACATTTCAATGAAAGAGTTCAGTTCACTGTGATCAATCACAGTCGATATAAGCTAAAATAACGATTAATGTCTACCACGAAGTAGTTAGATTTATCTTTCCTGAAGACTGCAATGTCCCGAAAGCAAGTCCGTACGTCTCTCCACGGACTCCACATCTACGGATGCGATGATAGCGCTGTTGGCGAAGAAACTGTTAATTTTCGAACCTGAATCAGATCACTGCATCAGTAAAAACTTTTTTGATAAAGATCATCATTTTCACTTTAAATCGCGAAGCAAGGTTAAAACGCCACTACACTGACAGTTGGTCAGTCTGCTGCAGCGATTCGGCCTCCGGAATGTAGTTTGTTCTTTCCCAACTACCTCATTGCAGCTCGCTCGTGAATCTGAGCAAAGAAACAGCATCTCAGAATAAAAGTACAAAATTATGGAAATCAGTAAGTCACACCAAATCAAACATTTTTGTCTCCACAGCAAAATCTCACCAAGTCAAGTTTTGTCGACCACTACCTTCTACATCTAGGTTTTCGTTAGCTCCCTGACCTAAAAAAAAATGCATGATACGGCTTAAAACTGACAAAAAAGAATCAGTTTTGTGCTTAATTACTGCAGGGTCGACTTTGAAATTCACAAATGCCGATCAGCCATTTCTTCAGTACAACGCTACCGCTGCGCAAGTGCCGGGTGGTTATAACTAAACGTTCTCTATTTAACACGTTATAACACAGAAAACAACTACCATAAGAGTACCAGACTTGGTAGCATTAATGTGCAGAGTACGGGGGTCCATGATTTCCATACTGACAGCGTCATCGTCCAGTTCTGACTATGGCCACTAGGTGCTGTGATCAGACGTGATTCGTAGTCTCACACACCTGACCAGTCGCAGCGCACTTCTTGAAGTGTCAACATGAGCTTGGACAAAAGGAGCAGGGCGTTACTAGTGAAGCTCTTTTAACGAAACAACGGTAATGATGCAGCTGAAATTCGAGAAGATTGCCGGCTGAAAGGATTACGGAGTGGTCCTCTTTCTCCACCTGCTCTGCGGAGCATGATCAAGAAGTTCGAATCAACAGGAGAACTGGGCCTGGCTCCGGGAAAAGGCCGGTGACTGGTTGCACGACAGGTGGTTGATGAATTCGCTGTTGCTATGGAAGCCAACGCTGCTCGTAGTTCCCGGTCGTCAGGCAGTTAAAATGGTTCTGAGCACTATGTGACTTAACTTCTGAAGTCTTCAGTCCCCTAGAACTTTTTTTTTTTTGGTCATCAGTCTACTGACTGGTTTGATGCGGTCCGCCACGAATTCCTTTCCTGTGCTAACCTCTTCATCTCAGAGTAGCACTTGCAACCTACGTCCTCAATTATTTTCTTGACGTATTCCAATCTCTGTCTTCCTCTACAGTTTTTGCCCTCCACAGCTCCCTCTAGTACCATGGAAGTCATTCCCTCATGTCTTAGCAGATATCCTATCATCCTGTCCCTTCTCTTTATCACTGTTTTCCACATATTCCTTTCCTCTCCGATTCTGCGTAGAACCTCCTCATTCCTTACCTTATCAGTCCACCTAATTTTCAACATTCGTGTATAGCACCACATCTCAAATGCTTCGATTCTATTCTGTCCCGGTATTCCCACAGTCCATGTTTCACTACCGTACAATGTTGTACTCCAGACGTACAGCCTCAGAAATTTCTTCCTCAAATTAAGGCCGGTATTTGATATTAGTAGACTTCTCTTGGCCAGAAATGCCTTTTTTGCCATAGTGAGTCTGCTTTTGATGTTCTCCTTGCTCCGTCCGTCATTGGTTATTTTACTGCCTAGGTAGCAGAATTACTTTACTTCATTGACTTCGTGACCATCAATCCTGATGTTAAGTTTCTCGCTGTTCTCATTTCTACTACTTCTCATTACCTTCGTCTTTCTCCGATTTACTCTCAAACCATACTGTTTACTCATTAGACTGTTTATTCCGTTCAGCAGATCATTTAGTTCTTCTTCACTTTCACTCAGGATAGCAATGTCATCAGCGAATCGTATCACTGATATCCTTTCACCTTGTATTTTAATTCCACTCCTGAACCTTTCTTTTATTTCCATCATTGCTTCCTCGATGTACAAATTGAAGAGTAGGGGCGAAAGGCTACAGCCTTGTCTTACTCCCTTCTTAATACGAGCACTTCGTTCTTGATCGTCCTCTCTTATTATTCCCTCTTGGTTGTTGTACATATTGTATATGACCAATCTCTCCCTATAGCTTACTCCTCCTTTTTTCAGAATCTTGAATAGCTTGCACCATTTTATATTGTCGAACGCTTTTCCAGGTCGACAAATCCTATGGACGTGTCTTGATTTTTCTTTAGCATTGCTTCCATTATTAGCCGTAACGTCAGAATTGCCTCTCTCGTGCCTTTACTTTTCCTAAAGCCAAACTGATCGTCACCTAGCGCATTCTCAATTTTCTTTTCCATTCTTCTGTATATTATTCTTGTAAGCAGCTTCGATGCATGAGCTGTTAAGCTGATTGTGCGATAATTCTCGCACTTGTCAGCTCTTGCCGTCTTCGGAATTGTGTGGATGATGCTTTTCCGAAAGTCAGATGGTATGTCGCCAGACTAATATAATCTACACACCAACGTGAATAGTCGTTTTGTTGCCACTTCCCCTACTGATTTTAGAAATTATGATGGAATGTTATCTATCCCTTCTGCCTTATTTGACCGTATGTCCTTCAAAGCTCTTTTAATTTCCGATTCTAATACTGGATCTCCTGTCTCTTCTAAATCGACTCCTGTTTCTTCTTCTGTCACATCAGACAAATCTTCACCCTCATAGAGGCCTTCAGTGCATTCTTTCCACCTATCTGCTCTCTCCTCTGCATTTAACAGTGGAATTCCCGTTGCACTCTTAATGTTACCACCGTTGCTTTTAATGTCAGCAATGGTTGTTTTGACTTTCCTGTATGCTGAGTCTGTCCTTCCGACAATCATATCTTTTTCGAAGTCTTCACATTTTTCCTGCAGCCATTTCGTCTTAGCTTCCCTGCACTTCCTATTTATTTCATTCCTCAGCGACTTGTATTTCTGTATTCCTTATTTTCCCGGAACATGTTTGTACTTCCTCCTTTCATCAATCAACTGAAGTATTTCTTCTGTTACCCATGGTTTCTTCGCAGCTACCTTCTTTGTACCTATGTTTTCCTTTCCCACTTCTGTGATGGCCCTTTTTAGAGACGTCCATTCCTCTTCAACTGTGTTGCCTACTGCGCTATTCCTTATTGCTGTATCTATAGCGTTAGAGAACTTCAAACGTATCTCGTCATTCCTTAGAACTTCCGTATCCCACTTCTTAGCGTATTGATTCTTCCTGACTAATGTCTCGAACTTCAGCCTACTCTTTATCACTACTATGTTGTGATCTGAGTCTATATCTGCTCCTGGGTACGCCTTACAATCCAGTATCTGATATCGGAATCTCTGTCTGACCATGATGTAATCTAATTGAAATCTTCCCGTATCTCCCGGCCTTTTCCAAGGATACCTCCTCCTCTTGTGATTCTTGAACAGGGTATTCGCTATTACTAGCTGAAACTTGTTACAGAACTCAATTAGTGTTTCTCCTCTTTCATTACTTGTCCCAAGCCCATATTCTCCTGTAACGTTTTCTTCTACTCCTTCCCCTACAACTGCATTCCAGTCGCCCATGACTATTAGATTTTCGTCCCCCTTTACATATTGCATTACCCTTTCAGTATCCTCATACACTTTCTCTATCTGTTCATCTTCAGCTTGCGACGTCGGCATGTATACCTGAACTATCGTTGTCGGTGTTGGTCTGCTGTCGATTCTGATTAGAACAACCCGGTCATTGAACTGTTCACAGTAACACACCCTCGCCCTACCTTCCTATTCATAACGAATCCTACACCTGTTATACCATTTTCTGCTGCTGTTGATATTACCCGATACTCATCTGACCAGAAATCCTTGCCTTCCTTTCACTTCACTTCACTGATCCCTACTATATCTAGATTGAGCCTTTGCATTTCCCTTTTCAGATTTTCTAGTATCCCTACCATGTTCAAGCTTCTGACATTCCACGCCCCGACTCCTAGAACATTATCCTTTCGTTGATTATTCAATCTTAGAACTATTTAAATCTAACTAACCTAAGGACATCTCACACATCCATGCCCGAGGCAGGATTCGAAACTGCGACACTATCGGTCGCGCGGTTCCAGACTGTAGCGCCTAGAACCGTTCGGCCACTTCGGCCGCCCGTCAGGCAGTGCTCGTGCTGTGTCACGACAGTTGAACATCCCCTAGTCCACTGTATGGAAAGTGCTTCGAATCATTCTCAGATAGTATCCGTACAAGATCCATTCCATACAGCATCTTGCAACACATGCGCAAGGACTGAAGTTGACGAGGGCTGGTCCTCGACCATGCTATGGACAGACGAAGCTCATTTATCTCTGTATGGTGAACATGTCACCGTATGACGTGGCTTCATGGATACGTTCATCATTGGCCCATTCCTTTTTGAACAGTTTGGTGCTCGTACACTCATGACTGGCCAATTCCTTTTTGAACAGTTTGGTACTCAAAGACGTGCAGTGTGACTGACCAGCGTTACTGCGATATGCTTCGCCAGCATGACATATACGTCCTACAGGAGAGAGAGACGCTTTGAACTCAATAGTTCCCTGCGAGATGGACCCACACCGCACATCGCTCGTGAAATTCACCTGCTCCTCCGAAACACATTTAGAAACGATCGAATTATCAGCCGATAGTTTCCAAATACTTCGCCACACGATCACCTGATATCACTCCCTGTGATTTCCGGGTGTTCAGCTACCTGAAGGACAGGGTTTACCATGGGAACATTCACACACGTGGTGATCTCAAGCACAGGATATCGACGCGCATGCTTCGTTCTGATATGCAGAATGCAATCTTGAGCTTTCAGACTCTTCTGGAAACGGATGGGCGTCATATTGAGCCCCTTCCCTAGCAGTAATGATACTGGTATGTGATGGTATGCTATCCCGTACCAGCACATTAAAAGTGTTTCAGCTGAATTGATTCTACAGTATTTCTCTTCCCCATGTCCTTGACATTAATGCTACCAAATTTGGTACTCTGACGGTAATTAGTTTCCGTGTTACACCGTGTTGGTTCACTGGCTCTGAGCACTATGGGACTTAACGTCTGAGTTCATCAGTCCCTTAGACTTAGATCTACTTAAACCTAACTACCCTAAGGACATCACACACATCCATGCCCGAGGCAGGATTCGAACTTGCGACCGTTAACAGCAGCGCTGTCCCGGGCTGAAGCTCCTAGAACCGCTCGGCCACAAGGGCCGGCTATAACGTGTTGAATAGGGAAAGTTTTCTTATAACCACCCGGTATCCTGGTTCCGTTGGGTCTTGCCCACGGACACCCTCCCTGAACCACTCCATGTTGCGACGAATAACAATGTTCTACTTTTTTCAATGGAATCATTACGATTTTACTTGCCACACTGGGATATGGAAATATACGCGGAGGAGCCGAAACATTAGGACCACATGCTTCATAGCACACTGCAGCATTGATGGATTCGACAAGTCCTTAATAAGTTCACGGAGGCAAGTTATAGAAATGACTGCACACAGTACAAGCAGTTTTCGTACGTTGTCAGCTGATGGTCTCTGCGGGGGCAGAGATGGAGCGAGACGGCGTCTCATTTGTCTTCCATTGCGATCAGGTAGATTTAGTGGACAAGACATCAACTTGAGTTGACTATCACGCTCCCCAAACCATTGTCGCACGGTTCTGGCATTGTGACATCGGTACATAGTGACTCTTAATTGTTCATTTATTGATTTATGTAGTTGTAAGAGGATGGAGGAACAGGCAGTGGTTTGGTTCACTCTCTCGCCCTTAGAGTCGGAAACAGCCCCTAAACGGCGGAACAATCAGCAATGATAAATGGCATGAGGATGAAGGATAAATGAAACAATTGCATTACAGACATATAATTTCATTCGAAAGCAAATATGGGGGATTCAGAATGTGAATGAGGTAAAGAGGCTAGGAAATTTGATAACGGGAATGCAAATGGTGAGGCTAGACATAGAAGGCATCTCTGAAGAGAATTAGAAAAAAGATAGGATTTTGTGCTCCAACTAGTTCAGGGTAATATCAACAGCAGCAGGAAATGGTATAGCGGTGGTAGCAATCGTAGTCAATAAGCAGATAGCACATGATGTGAGTTAAAGTGAACAGTTCAGTGGTAGGATTATACTCATCATAATACACAGCAACCCAAAGTCAAAAACCATGGTTCCACAACACGAGTACACGCAGCGTTCACAAGGATAAGATCTGAGACACAGATAGTATTTGATTTGAGGAATTGAAAATCTAGTAATCGAGGGTGACTGGAACGATGTAGTAGGGGAGAGAAGAAAAGAAATTGTTAAGGGAGAATTTGGGGTCGCTACTAAGAATGAGAAAAGAGATACACTAACTAAGTTCCACAGTAAATTTGAGCTAATAATTAGCGAACACACTTTCAAAAAGTATCACGAGGGGAAGAGATATACTCTGAAAAAGTTTAAAAACCCAGTAAGTTTCCACCTGGATTCCATCATGGTCAGAGATTCCGAAATCTGATACTGGATTGCAAGGCGTAGCTGGGAGTTGATATAGAATTTAGTAGTCATGATCAGAAGTGAATGTGTGAGGAATGAAAAACTGAGGTATGATGAGGTGAGGTTGAGTTACATACGACGACAATAAATACCTTAATACGCAATTCAGTTGAAGAACCATTTGAGTATGTGAGAACTGTGGCAGAGAATTTGAATGGTCGACTTCGACTTATTGGGAGATTTTTAGGAAAGTGTGGTTCGCATTTGAAGGAGACCGCATATAGGACGCTGATATGACCCACTCCTTTGTACTGCTCGAGTGCTTTGGAGCCATACGAAGTCGGATTCAAGGAAGACATCGGAGCAATTCAGAGGGGAGCTGCTAGTTTAGTTACCGGTAGGTTCGGCAACATAGGAGTGTTCCGCAGATTCTTCGGGAACTCAGATGGGAATCTATGGATGGAAGGCGACGTTCTTTTCGAGAAACACTGTTGAGAATATTTAGAGAACCAGCATTTGAAGCTGTCTGCTGAATGATTCTACTGCTTCCAACATGCGCTGTGTGTAAGAGCCGAGAAGATAAGATACGAGAAATTAGGGCTCATGCGGAGGCATAAAGACAGTCGTTTTCCCTCACTCTATCTGCGAGTGTAATAGGAAAGGGAATGACTAGCAGTAGTACGTGATATGTAGTTGTAGATGTACATAATGTGTACAAGACCAAGAGGGAACAATGGGAGTGGAAAACCAAGAACGAAATGCTCAGATTCAAAAGGATGTAAGACTGGGATGTAGTTTGTTCGCTCCTACAGTTCAGTCTATACGTCGAAGAAGCAATGATGGAAATCACAGAAAGATTCAAGAGTGGTATGAAAATTTAAGGTGAAAGGAGACCAATGATAAGATTCGCTGATGACATTGCTATCCTCAATGAAAATGAGAAAGAATTACAGGAGTTGTTTAATGGAACGAACATTCCCACGAGTACAGAACATAAATTGAGAGTAAACCAAAGACAGACGAAAGTGATGGGAAGTAGTGGAAATGAGAACAGCGTGAAACTTAAGATCAGACCTGAGCATCGAGAGGTACATGACGTTAAGGAGTTATGCTTCGCAAGCGGCAAAATTATCTATGATGGATGAAGCAAGGAGGACAGAAAAGCAGAGTAGCAGCGGCAAAATGAGTATCCCTTGCCAAGAGAAGTGTACTAGAATCAAACAAAGGCCTTAATTTGAGGAAGAAGTTTCTGAAAATGTTCGTTTGGTGCACCGCATTGTATGGCAGTGAAACATGAACTCAAACCGGAACAGAAAAGAATCGAAACATTTGAAATATGGTGCTGGGTATGATGTCGAAAATTGGTGGACTGATAAGGTAAGGAATGAAGAGGTTCTGTGCTGAATCGGAAAGAATATATGGAAAACTCTGAAACGAAGAAGGAACAGGGTGAGAGGACATCTCTTAATAAAACAGGGAGTAACTTCCGCTGTATTAGAGGGAGCTGTAGACAGTGAAAACTGTAGAGGAAGATAATTTAGGACTCAGGTTGCAAGTCCTACTATGCGATGAAAAAGTTGTCCGGCATAGGAGTTGGTGGTATGTTGCATCAGACCAGTCATTAGACTGAGGATGATGGTAATATACAATATTTACAATATTTTCTTCCTCTCATTCACGTTAACTCTGTCGTACACACTTAATAAACTGGGTTCAAGTTTGGCAATTTTACATTACTTGACTTTGCAGATTTACGCCTTCCAGCCGCTGTAGTTAGCTAAGGGTGAGAAGTCAGTCGTGTGCACCCCATGCCAGTTAATTGCGTAAACTTTATTGTGTGTAATCGTATACAGAATGAAATTTCACTCTGAAGTGGAGTGTGCGCTGATATGAAACTTTCTGGCAGATTAAAATTGTGCGCTGGCCCGAGACACGAACTCAAGACCTTTGCCTTTTGCGGATATGTGCTCTACCATCAGAGACACCCATGACTCAAGACCCGAGAAGAGAAAAGTCCCGAGTTCGAGCTTCGGTCCGACACACCGTCTTAATCTGTGGGGTCGTATTTTAACTTTTTGTGTAACAAATGAGCATGTAAAACACCTAAAAGTCACACTGAGGCTGGCCAGTTGCACCAGCCATGGCCCGTAAACCGACATGCAGGTTTAATTCATGTGTGGTCTAGTTTAATGTCCGGAAAGCTAGTGCACTGGCCACTACACTATATGTGCAGGTACAACATGTACAAGAACAAAGAGAGAAAAATAAGAATATAAGGTCAAGAAAGATGTGCTCCAGTAGACAGAACTATAGGGGTCCGGTCCCAGGCTTTTACAGTGGTAAGGAGACAGCCAGATGGGATGCGCTGATGAAGGCCTGGTCACACTTCAGAGCGCCAAGAAACCGTAATTAACAATAGAACATTTAATAAGCAGGAATACAGGATTTCTGCCGGGCAGGCAAAGCAGTTGTCTCGTCAGCAGAAGAGGGCCGGTATGCGCTCACCTTGTGGTCCCGTCATGCACAGCGAAGCAAGTAGCGGCAGATACGTCACGTGGCGGTCATCGATATGTGGACGCCGGGGGCCTACAGCTCTACGTATCGGACTGGAAAATGCTCTCATTAACGTCAAAGATCTGCACTCAGGAGTCACACTCCCAGGTTCACCTGAAGTGTACGCTGCCTCGCAGTGATCGGCTCTCAGCCCACACTCAGGAGCTGGCAGCATTGGTGTCGACCACAGGAACGGGATGAGCTGCAGTGGCCCACCCTGTCGAAAGCGGATGACGGACGGCATGCAAATCATGCAGGTAGAATCTTCACTAACCTTACACGGTGACGGTGGCCTCTGCGCCACACCATTATTGTCTCGGAAATTGGCAGTACAGCTGGCGGCAGCAGCGTTCTTTTAGCCAGACTTTTACTCTAAGGCGATCAAACATAGCTAGACAAGCTGAGTGGTGACCTCCATAGCCTCCCCTTTCACTGGATAGATGAAACTTACACAAGAGCTGAGACTACACTACAGGCAGTCAGTAATATGTACTCAGCAATGAGGCATTTGTTAAGAAGGATGGGGTATCTACGTATGTTGTCGCTTCCTGAGCTATGGCGGTAGGGATGGCAATGACATCACGTGTCCTGGTTTACCTTGCTGTCAGCTCTAATAGTGACTTGAGACTTTCGAAACTTCTCCTTCTCTCTTTTGTTCGCTCGACACCTAAATACTAATGGTTGCGTTGTACCTAGGCTTCCACGCGGCATTCTGCTTTTTCACTTGTATCTCTCGGCATCCATGATGTCATTTTGCTTTGCTTGCAGATTTAGGCACTCGGTCGTTCGCCCGTCCTGCAAGAGCTACCATGTCTGCCGCAACTCGCTCAGTGTTTCCACCTAACTGGCAGTCTAGTGGTCATTGTCACAGGCAATTCCGCTTCCAGTAGTTGGCAAGGTAGTATATGAACGAATTTTTAGTGTCAGCCAGGGATACTATCCTGGAGAATAACAAAGACAGAGATGCGTATTTTTGCTCCTACATTGGAGAAAGAATGGCGTAATTAACGGTAAATTTCAGAGGTGATATTCAAAGTAAAGGCGGAAGGATGTCAATGATAAGGTTTGCTGATGATATTGCTATATTCAAAGATAGTGAGGAAGAACTGCAGGCCTTGTTCAGTGGGATAGACGGTCTAATGAACATTGAATGTGGACTGAAAATAAGCCGGAGAAAGGCGAAGGTAATGAGGAGATAACGTTTGGGCTCAAGATCAATATTGAGGACTACTAATTACATTAAGTGAAGAAAATCTGCTACATCGGAAGCAAAATAACACGTGACTGTCGAAGCAAGGAGAACATAATAAGCAGCCTATCACCTACAGAAGAGGGCGTTGCTGCTCGAAAGCAGTCTACTAGTAACAAACATTGGAATTAATGTGACGAAGTTATTTCTGAGCATATACGTTTGGAGCATAGCATCTTATGTTTAGTGAACCGTGGACTATGCTAAAGCTGGAAAAGAAAAGAACGAATTATGTAATACGTGGTGCTGGATATTGGAAATTAGGCAGATGAGAAACGATATTGAAACCAAGTAGTCAAGGGAAGGCAGGATTCGGTTACGATTCTGAACAGGGCCGTAATCAGTTACTATTGGTTGCCTTTTACAGTTACACACAATTTATTTTAAACCAGTAATTCCAGACTCAACAATAAATAAAAATACGACCCGTTATTAACAAAGGAATAAACAACTGTCTAAATAATAGTGGCTTCAGTGAGTTACAATTCAGCAAATTACAATTAAATACAGATACAACAGATACTGTTTTAAAAGCAAGTGACTGTGGTCTGGGCAGAAGGCCTCACAGGCCAGAATGGCAATAAACTAAGAATTGTTTAAAAGTTGCTGCAACTTACAAATTACTGGTATTGAAATATCAATGCCAAGTCGTCACAAACACAGCAGAAGGCATCAGACGCAAGGAATGGCAACAAATAAGGTTTTAAAGGCTTACTGCCTAAATACAAATACCAAATTAGAATTTTAAGGCAAGTGACCTCAGTCACGGCTGAAGGCCTTACACCAAGAATGGCAATAACATAAAAAATTTGGAAACCTGCTGAAAAACAGCAAATACAGTATCAAAGGTAAATTAAAAAAAAAAAAAAAACAAGCAACTGATCACCAAACAGGTGAAATAAGATGAAGGTAAACTCTGTAACACAACCCTTAACATCCACTGAACACTGCACTGCTAGATTTATTCCAGAAGGCGACCAGAACTATTAAATAGACATATATGACCTGTAATGTAGGCGTTACAATGTATTGTAATAAATAATACAGTAACAAAACACAAGAAGCAGTACATATGTTCCTTAACGGGTACCGAGGCAGATTGTACCCGCAGAAGGCTTGGGCTGAAGGAGCGTTATACTAAACTACTGGCCATCACACCTCCTTTTAGAACACACTTGTCTTACAAGAACCAAGTGGCCACACACGGTGATCCAGGAATCGACCTCTGAGAAGGTCCGGCACTTTTTCGAACGATGCGGTAGGCAGCCAAGAGTTGCATTCACTTCACAAGATGGTGACTATGACTAATGGCAGGCTATCGAATGACTAATGATAATCTTGCTAAAGCTACCGGACGTCTGATAAACCAAATGCAACAATGGAACATTACGCCAAAGGCAGAAGCGGCGGTCTGCCCTGCGTCCCCAGAATACTGTGCTTAGAGTGCCCGGAACGAGAAAGGAATAACTGCCACCGGAGCAGAAGAATCATCAAGCGGCCTACAGTCAAGAAAGCTGTCAGAACTACAGGCCTTACCGCACAACAACACGCAAGGCGTGGAAACCTACACTGCCGTTAGATACCCTTACCGCCAGGGCAGGTAACTGGGGAGCTAGCGGCCACCAGGCAAGAAAAATTACCACTGGTTGAACTTAACAAATTGTAACAAGTTGAACGCAGTAATAAGAAGTCGAGGAAAGCTAATCAGACCCGCCTTCCCCAAGCACTCCACCCGCTGCTCTTCGCCTCGGTGACACTACTAGCAGTAACACGAAGCCAAGTCACTGGAGAATCGCGAGATATCACAGTGGTGGAGGTTTCTCTATCTGGATTGAAATGCACCCATTTTAAAGTTTGCTGGATCCGGTTTACGACGAGGTCGTTCACTCTGGTGACCACAGCCCTTCCATTCGGCATTCCATGAGTGCCGCCAGCGGTCCCGGCGTGTTCTGGCACTGTGCGGACCTGGCTCCTCCTGAGTCCCCAACCGAACTCGCGCTGCCACACGACCCGGAAAAACAACGACGTCGCCCCAAAGATAGGGCAACAGTTAGTACATACCGATAACCGCCGCTGCTGCCACTAGCGGACAGGACACGCTTGCGAAACTGAGTGGCGCTAGTCAGCACGAGAAGAAGACAAACAACGGCAATCATGCCAACTAAACGATACCAACTGGCCTCCAAGAGAGGAAGGAAACCTACAAACAGCACCAACGCGAGCCGCAGCACGACTCAGAGATGGTTGTCCTCAGAATCAGTAAGGATAGGGGCATGTAGAAAATCAGACAAAAGCAGGGGACAGTAAGATAGGACATGTATTATGGCCTGATGGAAAAGCTTCCAAGGTGCTTGCTGGAGGAATTAGAGGAAGCCAGTGATCGTAATATTGCAATACATCCTAAAATAATTCAGAGTCACGTTGGCTAATGCTAGGCTAAAATGAAGAGGTTGGCACAGCAGCGAAATTCACGGCGTGCGTATCAAGGCAGTCAGTCAAAAATGTCATGAAAAAAGCAGTTACTCATAGTCATCTCAGACTATGTTTTCAAGGTGCTTAAATGGGTGCAACACATCGGTGCCATACGTACGTCTTCTTTCAGGATAAGAGAGACAAATTAGTGACTTCGAACAGGGAAGAATTATTGGGCCCACAAGCATACCCACTTTGTCAGGGGTCACTCAGAGGCTTTATATAGAAGCAGGTCGACACTTGATAATTTCACTGTAGATGGAATCTTAGGAATATTCTAAACGCAAATATCGCTTACGGAGGCACGGAATTAATTGAGAAACATATTTTAAGAAACGATCGTTATGCTGGTGTCGAAAAACCCACATACGAATAAGATCTGTAATGGTTTATTGCAACTGTTCTCTATATTATACAAACTGCAGTTCTGTTGTACTCAACCATAAACGCAAACCTGCCATTTACTTTTTGTTCAGATGTGACTATGTGATTTTTCCATTTAGTTTGCACATCCGCTTTTGTAATGACTTGTTACTCCGTATACCCTCTTGTCCGTTCGTAGGTTATGGGCAGCACTTCCTCTTCACTTAAGAAAAATATGCATATTTTCAGGTGTAGTTGTTTTACTAATCTTGTTTTCATATTTTGTTTTCGTTTGCCGCATGGTGTGAAACACTTGGTACCTTATCTGGAAAGAACTTCATCTGCATCGAATTTTGAGCGCTTTTATCGCAACGCTGTTCAGTTGGCGACTCCAGTCTAGTTTTTGTACGTAAATATTGCCTGTCTACTGACTGAGAAGTTATTCTATTACTTTCTCTATTATTCTTCACGGTACCAACGTATTTTTTACAAACGCAGAACAAAAGTGGGGAGGGTGTATTTTTTACACACCAAACAAAAAATATAATTCAAATTTCCTTAATTTAATGGACCTTTATTAAAAATATTGTATAAAGAGTTATTGATATGTAATAAAGGTTCAGAAACAGTACATTTCTTTTAGTGCTCTCGACAAGAACGAATTTATTGTTTTTCACTTTTAATATTTTAAGTTTGTTTATTCTTATTTTCTTGAGCAGTAGCTCTTTACACCGGTAGTAAAAGTCATTAAAGAATTATTGAAGAAAACTTTATTAAAATTCAAAAACAGTACAAATATTTTAGGTTTAATACAGCAGTTAACGTTACATAGTTTCTGGAATCACTTATTCTTCACTTTCTTCGGAAACATCTTCACAATTGGAACATCTAATAGTTTTCTTGCTGTGTTTACTGCATGTGTATCTCTTACAGTTGTTCAAGATCATTATTATATTGTTCATTCCTTTGCGCTTCACTTCTCATCACTGGCTTTCACGGCAACACAGGTCACTTCTTCCCCTTCCTTCTTCAGGTTCTTTGCAGCGAATTTCTGCTTGATATTCTGTCAGAGAATATCTCCCGTGGCTAAAGCTACAAACTTCTACATTCTAATATTCGAAGTACTTTCTTCAGTGTATGGTTTCGTGAGCTGTAGTCCCAGTTCCTGAAGAAGAAGCCGTCTGTTATTAAGTTTTGTCTTATTCCACTCTGGGAAGTTAAGCAGAAACAATGTATAACCATTTTATGCTGCCAAGTCCACAAGGGTATAGAAAATAGATAGTGACGCCCTTCTTGTAGCCCTCTTAGTTGAAAATTTCCTCAACATTTCATCTATTATGTCAATGCTTCCATTCTTGCCATTATAGCAGAAATTTATGGTTATCTTCTTAGCGTCAGTAGGTGAACCACCGCAGCATCATAATTTTGAGTCGAGAACCACAGAATATTTTTTGTTTAGTTTTTGTTTTTCACTTGGGATATAATAAAAAATTATGATTCCGATATTTCCATTACTCCAATCACTGAAATCAAATCTCTTGGAATATATTCCTCTTCTTGAGATGTATTTCAGTTCTATAGGTATATACGTCCTACTAGCTTTTAATTTTTCCATGACAGCTTGTGATTCCTCCAAAAATCATCCCAATTCAGCTGAAGTGTAATATCTGTGTATGGTGACATTGCGTCGTGAATTATGTATAACAACCAGGCGTGTCACTACAGCAGCAGCTGAATTTGCACTATCGATTTTCTTCCCTGCATACGGCTCCATGCTGAGAACATATCTTACGTTAGAGTCTATGAACGTCCGTATAAGTATACCAAACTTTCTAGGTTTTTTTCTTCATGAAGACCTTCAATGGACACCTGCCACGGAACAATGACAACATATCATCAGTAGCAGAGTGCATCCCAGAAGGGTAATACATTGACAATAATTCATTCATATTATCAAATACTTCTCGTATTGCAGCACACTTGTCTCGTTTCCTGCGCTCTTTCCGTGTCTCCCTGTTACACAACCTTACCATTTTAGTAAGCAAAAGGAATCTAGTTCTACTCAGTTTAGCAGTATAAGCAAACCTTCCTGAAGTGTCGGACGATAAATTGGGGACAGGTGACCTACTATCGCCCTCCTACACTCCTCATACGACATAAACGCGTGTCTTTCTGGTTTGGTATGCTTTATTATGATGCTGACAATTTCTAAAGAAAAAACTTTTTCAAATGAGTTTCTTACTGTTTCTATTTTGTCTTCATTTCTTGTACCTTCTCCCTCTTTCATTACGTTTTGTGCTACTCGCTTCGTGATATGTACGAGGAGGTTCAGAAGTAAAAATTTTTCCAGTGGTTGTAAAATGCTTTTCACTGACCTCACCAGCTACGTTACCATTCACTGCAGGTGTCCATAGCTCGTCTTCACTGTTTGTACACCATGACTGCCCACATCCTAGCACACAACACATTGCTCCTCAGTTTCACTCACCACTTCTTCAAAACCACCAAATTCAATTTCAGAATCTGTAGATTCTTCTAAAATCTCTAATACTTCTCTCTCAGTAAGAGAGAGATGGTAGATTTTCAGTCACAATTGACTCTAAAACTGGACAAACTGTCACTGAATAAGAAGGAACAAGACACAATCAGACAGAGAATGGAAATCAAAAATTGTAGAGATCATTGTTGCTATCCACACAGAACAATTCAATGCCCAGAGGTCTACACGTTCATAGTCAAGTCGCATCTACTACTCTGGAGGTAGACTTCATGACAAACGTCACTGGACCTAACACATTAAGTTTAGCTAAAAAAATATGTATTTATAAAATGTGATAGAGGAAACAATTAAAAACAATATATATTTTCGTCAGTCTTTTAAAATAATAAATACCAATCCATATTACAATATTTACAAAAGGTAAGCACGAAGTTGCTCTCCCCCCCCCCCCCTCCCCCCTCCGCACTTGATACTCTAAGGCTTAATGTCCTGTTTTTCCTGTGTTATTGTAATGGTACAGAGTTTGTTGGATTATGGTGTGTTGTTCTTTGTGGCTTTTTTAAGTCTGTTGTTTAGTTTTACTACTGTCTTACTATTGTGACGATTGTTTGTGGCTGTCTGTATCGTGGTATCTACTTCCTTTATTACTTTGTAATTTTTTCTTGGGTAACCCTAAGCATGAGATATACTTGGGCTGCGACACTTCTTATTCGGAAGTCACAGAGCCATAAAGTGAGTAAGATCTAGCAACGACAACACGGCCCCATAGGAGGGAGGCTGCGAGGCTGACCCTCAAGTTGGGGTGGAGGTGCGGACCCGCCCTGATCCCTGAGCAGCCGCTCGGATATGAAGTGGGTTATTGCCTTATTGGCCGGACGGCGGAGGGATTGCCGCTTATTGGTTGTCAAGACGGGTGGCCGTGTTTCAATTTGCGGCCGGCGCCCGCGGCGCTGCCCGCAATAAATCCGCGTCGTATCGCCCGTTCCCTTTCCCTTTCCTGTCCTGGCGGAAGGGTAGGCCGACCCGCAACCACGGAGCGTTGTCCTCCGCTCTCGTATGAAGCTCCTCGCAACCTACAGCTTTTCTCCTGAGTACACATACACTACGCTCTCTCTTTTTTTATATTGGTGCTATGTGTAAACCCTATGTTATGCGGAACCTACCACTAGCTGTCACGGCAAATGCCGGGATGGTTCCTTTGAAAGGGCACGGCCGATTTCCTTCTCCATCCTTCCCCAACCCGAGCTTGCCCTCCGTCTCTAATGACCTCGTTGTCGACGGGACGTTAAACACTAACCACCACCACCACCACAACTAGCTGTCACGAGTGTGTAAAGAAGGCCAGGGAGTATTGTGGTGTCAGAAGAGAAGTGGTAACAGCAGAGTGGCGCCGTCAAGAGACCTCAGTGATGTCGAACGTAGACTACTTATCCGATGAAACTACCTGGCAGGTTAAAACTGTGTGCCGGATAGAGACTCGAACTCAGGCAATTTTGGCTTTCGCGGGCAAGTGCTCCTGCACGCGGTTTTAATCTGCCAGGAAGATTCATATCAGCGCACACTCTGCCGCAGAGTGAAAATTTCATTCTGGAATCATCCTCCGTGCTGCGGCTAAGCCATGTCTCCGCAATATCCTTTCTTCCAGGAGTGCTGCTTCTGCAAGTTCCGCAGGAGAGCTTCTGTGAAGTCTGGAAGGTAGGTAACGAGGTACTGGCGGAAATAAGGCCGTGAAGACGGGAAGTGAGTCTTTCTTGGGTACCTGTGTTGGTAGAGCATTTGCCCGCGAAAGGCAAAGTCCCCGACTTCGAACCTCTGGCGGGCACACAGTTTTAATTTGCCAAAAAGTTTCATACCAGCACACTCCGCTACAGAGTGAAAATTTCATTGTACTTATCCGGTGACACCAGAATAACAAATCCATCATGGACATCTCAGCCCTTCTAAAGCCACCGAAGCCAACTGTTGGTGATGTGATTGTGAATTGGAACTACTAAAAAACAACCACAGTCAAACCGAGATCAGGAAGATCTCATATGGTAACGAACATGGACCGTCCAGTAATGACGAGATGGTTGTAAAATATAGCGTAAAATCAGCGGGAGGAACCACTGGCAAGCTCCAGAGCATAAGAGGCGATCAAAAAGTTCAAATTCGAAGACCATACAGTACACAATCGGTATGCCAATCAGGAAAAATCATTGTGATCATTGACGCAATTATCTCACTGACGCACCAGGTTGAAGGCAGCCGATGGGTAAAATACGGTCTCCTGCTGCTTAAAGAAGTCCTTTAGTGTTGTTGTTGTTGTTGTTGTGGTCTTCAGTCCTCAGACTGGTTTGATGCAGCTCTCCATGCTACCCTATCCTGTGCAAGCTTCTTCATCTCCCATTACTTACTGCAACCTACATCCTTCTGAATCTGCTTAGTGTATTCATCTCTTGGTCTCCCTCTACGATTTTTGCCCTCCACGCTGTCCTCCAATGCTAAATTTGTGATCCCTTGATGCTTCAGAACATGTCCTACTAACCGCTGCCTTCTTCTAGTCAAGTTGTACCACGATCTCCTCTTAGCCCCAATTCTATTCAATACCTCATTAGTTACGTGATCTACCCATCTAATCTTCAGCATTCTGCTGTAGCACCACATTTCGAAACCTTCTATTCTCTTCTTGTCCAAACTATTTAGCGCCCATGTTTCACTTCCATACATGGCTACACTCCATACAAATACTTTCAGAAACGACTTCCTGGCACTTAAATCTATACTCGATGTTAACAAATTTCTCTTCTTCAGAAACGCTTTCCTTGCCACTGCCAGTCTACATTTTATATCCTCTCTACTTCGACCATCATCAGTTATTTTGCTCCCCAAATAGCAAAACTCCTTTACAACTTTAAGTGTCTCATTTCCTAATCTAATTCCCTCAGCATCACCTGATTTAATTCGACTACATTCCATTATCCTCGTTTTGCTTTTGTTGATGTTCATCTTATATCCCCATTTCAAGACACTGTCCATTCCGTTCAACTGCACTTGCAAGTCCTTTGCTGTCTCTGACTGAATTACAATGTCATCGGCGAAACTCAAAGTTTTTATTTCTTCTCCAAGGATTTTAATACCTAGTCCGAATTTTTCTTTTGTTTCCTTCACTGCTTGCTCGATATACAGATTGAATAACATCGGGGAGAGGCTACAACCCTGTCTCACTCCCTTCCTAACCACTGCTTCCCTTTCCTGCCCCTCGACTCTTATAACTGCCATGTGGTTTCTTTACAAATTGTAGATAGCCTTTCGCTCCCTGTATTTCACCCCTGCCACCTTTAGAATTTGGAAGAGAGTATTCCAGTCAACTTTGTCAAAAGCTTTATCTAAGTCTACAAATGCTAGAAACATAGGTTTCCCTTTCGTTAATCTTTCTTCTAAGACAAGTTGTAAGGTCAGTATTACCTCACATGTTCCAATATTTCTACGGAATCCAAACTGATCTTCCCCCAGGTTGGCTTCTACCAGTTTTTGCATTCGCCTGTAAAGAATTCTTGTTAGTATTTTGCAGCTGTGACTTATTAAACTGACAGTTCGGAAATTTTCACATCTGTCAACACCTGCTTTCTTTGGGATTGGAATTATTATATTCTTCTTGAAGTCTGAGGGTATTTCGCCTGCCTCATACATCTTGCTCACCAGGTGGTAGCGTTTTGTCAGGACTGGCTCTCCCAAGGGCGTCCTGTAAAGCTGCATGCCCTCGGGAAAAATTACGGCTGTAGTTTCCCCTTGCTTTCAGCCCTACACAGTACCAGCACAGCAAGGCCGTTTTGGTTAGTGTTACAAGGCCAGATCAGTCAATCATCCAGTCTGTTGCCCCTGAAACTACTGAAAAGGGTGCTGTCCCTCTTTAGGAAACACACGTTTTTCTGGCCTCTCAACAGATACCCCTCCGTTGTGGTTGCACCTACGGTACGGCCATCTGTATCGCTAAGGCACGCAAGCCTCCCCTCCAATGGCAAGGTCCATGGTTCATCTATCTACCATATACTGCATATCCTTGTCCGACAGGAATCGTCGACACTTCAAGGCCTGCTTAAGGCACTGAATGCGAGTTAAAGTAATGGGAAGAGGTCAGAACTATAGGACGGGTGCTCGAGTGTCTCCCACCTGATCTGGCGTTACATTTCCGACATGTGTGTGTGTGTGTTATCATAAAGCTTGAGCACCCCTTGACGCAGTTTTCCAGGACGTTTCACCTTAGCTGCACGCTGTAATTTATCCAGCTTTGTGCAGTACCGTTTCTCAGTGATGGAAACACCAGGTTCTTTGAAATCAATAATGGGCGGATATTTCTGGCATCGTCAGTCTAGGAGGGATCTGTAATGAACGATAACTGAAGAATAAAGCCAAGATTGCTTAAAAGACAACAGTTTTATGCTATCATCGTTGGACCTGATGCTTTAGAATTTTAACAACGTAGAGTCAATTTGCGATTAAGTCGCTTCACATTGGATATCCACTTCCCACTGCCGTGAAGATTACTATACATCCGCTTGTAAGACGTAAAGTTGCTACGTACAGACATAAACATAACTATATAGTTATAGCTACATAGTTATGTTTATGTTTCTTGTTTATTTATTTACAAAATTCTCCGTTACAATATTTGCAATACTACATGTGTCTACTGTGTGTGTGTGTGTGTGTGTGTGTGTGTGTGTGTGTGTGTGTGTGTGGGTGGGTGGGTGGGTGGGTGGGTCGGTGTGAGTGTATAAGGTATTGTTTCTGTTGTATGATGATGATGATAGTGATGATGAGATGGGGGAGCATGGAACCTGGTGCCGGTACATAGCCTACTCGTAACGAATAGCATCTGGAGGCCGCCAAGCTTAACGTATAATCAGTCGGACGGATCACCACCAACAGTGTCCACAGGCTCCCTCTTCATAAGAGTCTGTGGAGAGATTTGGTATTCAAACCACCACACTGAATACATTGACATCTGGCTTATCGATGTGTAGTGATGATCATGGCAGTGGGAAGTGCTTATATAGTGTCAAATAACTCACATCATTGATTGACAATGTTTCTGTATGGTTATCAGTCCGAAGACAGGTTTTCTGCAGCTCCCCATGCTGCTCTATCCTGTGCGAGTCTCATCATCTCCGAATAACTATCATAACCCACAATTGAATCTGCTTACTGTATCAATCTCGTGGTCTCTCTCTACGAGATTTGCCCCCTATAATTCCCTCCAAAACTAACTGGTGATCCTTTGATATCTCAGAGGGTGTCCTGTCAACCGATTCCTTCTTTTGATCAAGTTGTGTCACAAATTTCTTGTCTCCGCAGTTCTATTCAGTACTTCCTCATTAGTTATCTGTTCGACCCATCTAATGTTTGAAATTCTTCTGTAACACTGGGTTTCGAAATCTTCCATTCTATTTTAATTTAAACTTTCCATCGCCCATGTTTCACTTCCATACATGGCTACACTACAAACAAATACTTTCGGAAAAGACTTCCTAACATTTGTATCTGTTTTCGATGTTAATAATTTTCTCCTCTTCTTTTTTTTCTTGTCATTGTCAGTCTAAATTTTATATCCTCCCCACTTCGGCCACTATCACTTACTTTTAGGCCCAAATAGCAAAACTCATCTACCACTTCTCGTGTCTCGTTTCCTAATACGATTTCCTCACCATCCCCTCTTTATTCGACTACATTCCAGTACACTTGTTTTACTTTTGTTGATGCTCATCTTATATCCTCCTCTCAAGACACTGGCCATTCCGTTCAATTACTGTTCCAAATCTTTTGCTGTATCTGACAGATTTACAATGTCACCAGCAAACATCAAAGTTTTTATTTCTTCGCCTTGGACTTTAGTTACTGCTCTAAAGTTTTCTTTGGTTTTCTTTACTGGTTGTTCATTGTACATTCTGAATGATATCGGAGATATGCTACAACCCTGTCTGATTCCCTTCTTAACCATAGGCTGCTCTGCCGTCTGGTTTCTGTACAATTTGTAAACACCCTTTCGCTATATGTGCTTTACACCGCTTACCTCCAGAATTTCAAAGAGAATATTCCAGTCAATATTGTCAAAAGCTTTCTCTAAGTTAACAGTCACTATACATGTAAATTTGCCTATCTTATAAGAGAAGTCGTAGGGTCAGTACTGCCTCACGTGTTCCCACATTTCTCCAGAACCCAAACCGATCCTCCCTGATTTCGGCTTCTACCAGGTTTTCAGTTCTTCTGTAGAATATTCATGTTAATATTATGTAACCATGAACGCCAGAAGGCGTAGTTCACACCAACAACCCAGGCTCAAAGGTAAAACAAATCGTAAGAACCAATAAAACGCTCGTCCCAATGCAATAACGAAGACGCTATATCTTAATCTCCGTAAATAATTAATTCTGTACTAAAAAGCCCCAGGCACTGGACTTAGTGGACAAACTGTCACCGCTTCCTAGCATTAACCAAATCACTCAACCAGTAATCTGTTTCAGGTTCATCACACTTGGAAAACAGAGGGCAGAAAATGTGTTCACGACGAATGATGTCAGCTCAAGTTCGTTGCCAACAGCAGCGGAAATGTAGGTCACGAGTCAGGACCACTATAACATATATTCGGATAACGACTACCAAACTTCTTAGCTACGCAATTCATCCCAAAACACGCCCAATACAGCCGGCGCCGACCCCAACGAATCTTTCGATAGGACAGTATTCGCCACCAAGGCTGCCTCTCGCGTCCACTACCAACCAGAAGTTGTCACTCACGGCTTCTCAGTCCGCACGTCCGCTCGGCTGACCCTCTTTCTTGCGCGCCACCTCGAGGCCGTATCACGAGAGCCGGAAGTGTACGATCTCCGAAGGAGAATTGATAGGACGAATGCCTGCACGGCTCTAGGTTGATGCATAAGTTCGTAGCGTTTTTCCATAAATTTAATAAACATGACAGGTATACATAACAGAGCCTTTGGTAATCATTAACATATATAACATATTCTGTATAACTATTTTCAACAATCTGCCGACGCTGGAGCATCTTTTCTATTCCGCGACTGTAGAAACCATATGGTTTGTAACACCATAGCTCTAATGCTCTACTGATTTATTTTGCTTTTGTTTCATTGAATGTTACATCGTTGAGCTTCTGTAAATCTTGATGATTGAATCGATAACACAAAACTGTATACTCCTTTCTTTGGAAAAATTTTGGTGTCCTGATTTGATTCCATGCGATGTAGTGTATCGTCGTTTAAATTCTTTTTCCCAATTGGAGGGAGACAAAAATATATTTGAAATTTGTTTAAACATTTTTTTTAGAAATGTCAGTATGTGTAAAGGTTCTGTTTTATTTAAAATGTTTGTTCTCTGTTATGTAAACTGCTGACCTTCACTTAGAGATCTTAGCTAAATTTTATGTAAAAGTTGTTGTGGAACTGTGTAGCGCGCAAAAAGTGTGGTTTGCTAGGTAGAAAAGGTGGAAACAAGAGTCAGTCGGGGACGAGCTACCGAACTGTACACTTCCCATGTAAAAGTTGTATATTGTGCTGGTTCCGAGAGAAGCTTTTCCTGCAACTTTCCAATGCCTTGGATGGATGGATAAAGAGCCGGAACTATTCTGAAATTGGTATCTATCATCGCCACCAAGAAATGACAGAGGCCAGCAATTCTACCTGCAATTCCACCTACCAGCATGCAATCGCCACCATACTGCGCAATCACTGCAATGGAGCACTATAGTAACGTACAGTGAAGGATGAGTTGATTGGATGATTAGTGTGCACAAATTTAAGGTAACTTATAACTTAATTTATGTACCTACGTTGACTTTTTCCCTATCACAACACCTCTCAGGTTCCTCTCCATTTGAACTCTGATTACCGAGTGTCCTAGTGTGTGGAAAAAACGAAAGCCTCAAAGCCAAATAGTTAATTAAATAATGTTGTTTGGTCTTTGATAAGAAGGGAGAATTCACATTTACTGTGGATTTAGTGAAATTGTGGGAGGTAGTAAATGTAGTTTTGTGAAAGCGTCCCAGTGATGGAAACAGTCCAATTTAAAGTTTTGTGGAGTTTCAAAGTCACCTATTTAATCATTTACTCGAAAGCAGAAGACTGTGGTAATAAAGACAATTTTCTGTTTCTTTTAAAGATTAAAAGTTCTTAAAACTGAGGTTTATAAATGTTTTGCTTAGTTAATGATCATAGTGCAGCCTGTAGTACATTTTAAAAGGTGAGTCAGTTTCTTGCAAATTTATCAATATTGTGTCTCACTATAGCAAAAGTGGAAAACTGCAATACTGGAAAGTTATATACTCATGCTTTCTAAGTACTTGCTTCTTTTGTGTAATGAAAGTGCATATTAATAGTGTAATAGGAGACACAGGTTATCCTTTATGCTCATGATAAATAACAATTAATAGAAACACCGCTATTTATGTAAACAATAATTTCTTTACTCAAACGGCAGTGAGAAGTAACCTGTTAGTGAATTCCAATTAATTTTCTTTCTAAATAAAGTAGTATTTAGCTAAGGGAGGCTTAACCTACGATCAGTTCATAATTTTGCAGTGAACTACATTTACGATTTTATGTCAGCTAGGAAAATGTGTGAAAAGTAATAGTGTGTAATGTTATCTGTTATATTTATCCAAATAGTCTGTCCTGCTCTGTCAGCTTCCAGTCTTAACCGTGAACATATACAGGTATCAGAGTTCATTGCACTCGTGTGTGGCAAAATATACATTGTGTTTGTCCGTTGAAATTACTCATATCTATTTTCTTAAACAAGAATGTTAATCATTCTCATGCCTAATTAGGCTAGCGACCGTTTTCTTTATTCTTTAAACAGTGACTTTTATTTCCGATAAGCCACCTCCGTTCGGTACAACACGGTCAACATAACAAAATTCCTCTCAGAGGGTAACTCTGCTCTGTTGCTTTATACCACAATCACTCTAACAAAATAGTTCTATTTTGCAAACTGCCTCCAGCTTCGAGGTTATGGTATAGCAGTAGCGGACGGTAGTGTTATAGGTTCCGAGGAGAAGAGCTGGTCGAGCCATGTTTCATCCGGGAAGGAAGTTCCTTGAAGTGTTCGACAGAGAGAAGAAAAGGTGAAAAACTGAGAGTGCAAAATCAGGTGCACAATGTGGGTGCGGAACGGCTACGCAACTCATGTGTAGTCTTTTTTCTTAGTCTAGCACCGACGGGCGTTATCGTGGACTAGCACCACTTCAGAGAGCAGTAGTTTCACGTGATCACCGCCGCTCCCACTTTCCTAAAGCGTTAGTTTGCGGTGAGGGCGTTGTAAAATACATTAAAGGTACAATGAGCCTCGGGCGTAGAATGCAGAGAAACGGCGCCAGTCGGCCGATAGGGAAGCGATGTATACTGGTGGACACTACGCAGGCTCTCTCAAAGCTACAGGTATTTATAGCTCTATCCTCCTCTCTTCAGTACATGGCAAGCGAGGTATGAGGATTCTCTGAAACTGGAACTTTCTCGTCTCAAAAGTACCTTAACTGGCCCCTCATATAAACCATATATCTAGCAGATAGGAGTCTTAGGGTGGTCGTAGGAAACAAGCTGTAGCACAATAAAGCACTCGTTTGAGGCACTGACATGGTTGAGCCAGAAAATATTCCTTTCTTTTGCTGTAGGGCTCTGGGCGCAAAAATGCTGGAATTTCGTTGATCAACCTGGTAATAGCTTTGAGAACCGGGAGGACGCTCCAGGAGAATTGAATTTGACAATGGATGACTGCTTGTGAGAGGCTAGGATTGGCTTTCGAATGGAGGGGCGAATGTTAAGAGGGAAGGTATGAGGACTAAAATGATACCTCATTTGCTGCTAGTGAGAGGATCGCTTCCAATCTTGCTCGCAGAATTCTGTGTGAGAAGTTGTTATTTCACTTTGCAGCTCCCACTGGAGCACGATGTAGTGCTTTCGTCACGTAGCTTTTCGGTTTTCACATGGTGGCCACCAAGAGCAGCACTGGCGGACAACAAAGACGCTGTTAAGAAACTGATAAGATCTGAAATCTGCTTCAGCGTCTATAGGTCTCAATGTACTTAGTAAAAGTTAGAGTATTAATAAGTAGGAGGAAGTCGCCCTTCTGGCATGAATAATTTCACGGAGTCAGATTTTGGCAATCACTGTCATCAGACTGCGGAAACGGATCAGTGTGTTAATACACCAGTAACCGACCCACCAGTTCCTTGTCTTGAATCTCCGTCAACATTAGTTACTTGTAAATGTTCTTGTATTATTTTATCAGTTAAGAGTATTTTATGAAACATGTTCGTGTTATACTTCAGTGCAACTACTACTCTCGTTTTGTGTGAGGATTTATAATAAACAATAGTACTTATGCTAACCTTGAATTTCGTTACATACATATCTCATCTAGTCACAAAATCAAGTTACAACCCTTTTGAAGTCTGCTGGGCCATAATTTAGCATTAATAAAACATCCTTGTGTAAAATGATAGTTTACAGTCTTCATTGAGCATCTACATATTGATACAGATGTAGGCTGTGGAATGGTACACACTAGCGCCAAAATTACCCTTCTTCAAAGGAGAAATCCACTTCCTTATGGTGCCCCGTCCAATAGCAGTATCCCCATGTTTTTTCTCTGCCTCCGCTGCTACCACCCTTCTATTGAACTCAAACGAAAAAATATGTCGAAAATCTTCCAATTTCTTCACTACACACTCCATTTTCTAGCGTCTATAGCTCCAGTCACTATCTCCAAGTGACAAAATGACAATATGTAAACTCAGATAGTAACTATGAACTACAAATTAAAAACCACAATCGATAAATAAACCCATAGCAACTAGAACACCAACTTGCAAAGTAAAAACGCAACGAACTTATGCACCATAAAGTTGTGCGCAAAGAAAGAGTGGAACATTTACTTCGCGCACGTAATTAGAGACTTCATGAGTTACCGGAATATGTGACGGACGTCGATGACCATGCAAACTTGTTGGTATGTACGTGGAGTGAGCTTTTCTCTGTGGAGCCGTGTCAATATAAAATAATGCAGCTGAAAACAGTTATAGATAAACTAACAGGGTCAAAAACTTGTAACATAAATAAACAAATAAGACGTTGCAAACAAACGGCCGACACAAAGGGACACTGGTAGTGTAGATGTGTAAAAGAGTTGAATTACTGTGTACAATGCAAAAGGATTAATAAATATTATTATTGTCATTTTTGAAGATATTCTGTTGGCAGTATGTCTTGAAAATAAAAAAAATTGTTTTTATCCTTTTAGTACGCTCTTTAAAGATCTTATGGAGTGACTGTGGCTTGTTGATATAAGTCTCTAAGTCTTTAGAGGAGATCTATCTTCAATTTTTCATCAGGAATGTGACACACAGAAAATGTTGCCTTTCTTATCACCAACAATGGGCTCCTGATGGACACTGTGTCTGCACTTATCTACATTTTTTTACTCGGAGGGCCCCCTTGTGTTCATTGTATACGGTTGTAAAGTTTCTCCTTGTTTACCCTATACAGAGGCAAGAACAATATCATGTGAGTCTATATAAGATGGACGTTTGACTTTGCAACTTTCCTAAATATTTCCGTAACTTATGTCCCAATTTTCGTAATTTTCTCCAGCACAACTGCATGTGACCCAGAGAATAAAGTTCCTGTAACACAAAATTAAGATGAGCCTGCGTGTGGGTCGAAAATCAGTAAATGGTACAATCGGTGATGTCAGATTCAAGAAGTGACTGGCTGCATATAGCCTACATAAACCGACATTTAAAACCATTCTCACCGTTAGTGATCCGGTATGTATATAACGAATTTCTTTCGTATTTTCTGGGGTGGCGTTGTAAGGAGATGGAGATGCTGTTTCCATTTTTCTGATGTTAGCTCACGACACTTGCTAAGCTGGAGTAAAAGAACAAAAAACTACAGTAATACGGTCGTATTATGAACAATTATCAATATTATGCACAGACTAGTAACCAGTTATTAATGTAGAGAAAAGATTAGATATCCATTTCACGAAACGTAAAATTGCATTGACATCTGACTATACGAATTTTTTTTGGTCTGACCAACTATCGACTAAGGATAACAAGCCTAGACTAGCAACGGAAATTTGCGGTAGAGATTACACATAAAAGTCTTGGCATTGACTCGATATCTACATCTGTAAGCATATATACCTCACAACCCAATGTATACTGCTTGGCGGAGGTGCTTCGGAACAATGTTTTGTCCAATCATCTTGTGGTGTTGCAGTTCTTCTTATATCTATGCTTGCTATGAAAATGGACTAGGAATTAAACCTTATACGAGACACCTTTTCAGTTTCGTTTTATTCAGACATGTTTCAGAAATTTTTGTGCTTTCTTCAGTGGAGTGTTTTATTTTCTTACTGTAAAATTGTTGTTACATATTAATATTTAGAGAAACTTTTGGTACAAAAGATTTAGAATTTTGCAACAATCATTCATTCACAATTGTAAACATTTTGTACCAAAAGTTTCTCTAAAACTTAATATGTAACAACTATTTTACAGTAAGTAAATAAAATAACCCGCTGAAGACAGCACGAAAAGTGCTGAAACATGTCTGAGTAAAACGAAAATGAAAAGGTGTCTTGCATGAGGCGAAATTCCTCGTCCGCTGTTCTGTCTTATTCTATACGTTATGCTGAGTGCGATAAAAATGAGCATCTAAGCCTATAATGCCTCCATGTTCCACATTCACGTACTTATCGAGATAAAAATGAATGTCTATATGCAGTCATATAATTGATTCACCTAGATTGACAATGGATCCACCCTTTTCAATGCAGATACACAAGTATGTTCGACCTCCTGTGGCAATCTCAGACTAGCGGCCATGAAGGAAATGGATAGGGACTGCAGGTAAGTGGCGCTTGGTTGGAGTGGGGAGAGGGGGGGGGGGGGGGTTGGCCGTGAGGTGTGCCGAGATAGTCTGAGCAGTTGCGATAAACAGCATATACCGCTTGGCGTAATGGTTAACGCACCTGTGTGGCAGGCAGCACTCCAGCACATATTTTCACTCGTGGTCACTGACGTCGCACAAAGTTATGTTGCAGCTGATATCACTGATCCCATCCCTTTCCTTTCTTTCCTCCTCCCTTCTCCTCCAATTAAATCGACTGTCTCAAGTACCTGCTTGTATCACTTTTGCATAATGAGCGACATAAAAATGTCTGTGTAGTGTCTGTGTGCACCAAAATCTCTATCTCATTCTCGCGAGATATACAATGTTGGCAGCTGAACTGGCACATTTCCTCAAGTACAGACGGCCTATAAGTTCACCCAACAGGTTTCCGCGAGGACTAGACCACGTTTCTTCCAAGAATTCCTATTTTTCTAACAGATTAACTGTAGCTATTACATTTACGTATGGGGTTTTACGATTCTAGCTGCGCGTCTCTTACAGTAAATTGCTCGATGTCTGCTGTCGTGCCTACCCTCTGCTAACGTCAAACGCAAGAGCATTACACTGGTCGGAATAGCTTCTAGTGAGTTGTCACTCGTTTCCTCTTTGCAGTAGTCTAGGTTACTCCAATTATATCTTTTCTTATTTCGCTCCGTTAATACATAATTCATATGGCAAAGTTGGCCCTCAGCTTTTAGTTTTTGTTGGGGTCTACCTTGACAACTGATATTGCTCATTCTTTCAACATGCCAACACCACTGAAGACTTATTCTCCAGTTTGCTCATTACGAACTCTTTCATTTTACGCATGTTTAAGCTGTTTTGATTTTATCAACACACATGAGCTGGAGGCATCTTATCATTAAATCTAATCCCAGTGCCTCGTTCTTCTCCCTTTTTTATTCTTGACACATTTCAGCACAGTAAATACCTATATTCTCAATTATACTATGGAATATCCTCCTTTTGATCTGTTGGATAATGCTACTATTCAAATCACCCTACGTACGGACTTCGTCGCTCTTTTACCCATCGCTAATTTCGTCTCACTACCTTTGCCACAGATGCTGTCACAGCATACTGTACAATCTATATATTTAAAATTTCCAAATTTTTAATTTTGTTAAATTTCGTGTCCTGAATTCTTTCTTTCTCTACTAACATACATGTACTCTGTATATCATACGTACTAGTTCTGCAAAATATCCAGCATGTCTTCTCTTCAGTTTACCAAAAATATTTGGTCATCTGAAAAAAGTATTGAATTCATTCTGTCCTGTCCAACTAACATACTCATTTCTGATTTTTTTTTGTACCATGCCTGCAGCACTTGTTCTATGTATATGTAAAAAAGTAATGGGGATATGATGCTACCTTGTTTAAGGCTTTTGATGGTTTTAATGATTTCTGTTATACTGCCTCCCATTTTTTTGCTTCTATCTCTTTGTACATTCACATAAGTATATTAGCAATTTAATGTTGCCCGAAATAATGGTTTCTTCCTCATTCTGCATTTAATTACTACTGTTCAACGACGAAACATTCTTGTAGACAACATCATCGCAGAACAATTTAATATTCATAGTTACCTTATCTGATAAGTGTTTTATGTACACTGGGAATGTTCAAGCTTCTGCTATGCGTATTTTGGCACACCGGATGTTACTGTCATATGTGTTGAACATCCATCGACCTGTACAACATGCCGTGCTCTATTAATCTCAAAGCTAATAGCGTGTCTGAAGATACGCCGAATTACTGTTTCCTCTTCAGTAGTCGTCGAAGTGGCGGAATATCGAACCCCTTTAGAAATCCAGGGAGATGGACTCTCTCCGCTCACCTGCATCTGCTATTTGCAAGCTGCGTTTCACATGAGTGGTTATTCCACAATCCATACTGACTCTAAGAGACAATCGTCTTTCCTTCCAGGAAGATATTAATGTTTGAGCTTACAAAGTACTCTAGGTTCACGCAACACACACACTTGTCTCTCTAAAATTGTATGTTGTATTAAAGTTTGTGGAATTTCTGATTTCGCAACAAGTGGAGCTTACATCCAGTAGGCCACAGCGGCCGGCGCAAATTAACCTCCAGCTGGCAAGCATAGTATAGATGGAGTGCGGATTCTGCTCCATTAAGGAAGGAGAGATAAACCGGTCCCAGTTCGATGCAATTTTTTATTTATTATGAAATATTCTGCATCTGATGCGGAAGCATGATCGCAGTTTGCGATTTCATTCTTAATTGAGTGCGGCTGTTGATCATCAATGCAGTGTTTTAGACACTGTACTGCAATATTTCATGCGGTATCAAGGCAAAGACGAGAGAAAGAGTGTCTCACACTGTGCGGGAACGACGATAATATAGTGCGAGTACAAGGGAGGGAAGATACGAGGAGAAACAGTGATTTTCGCCGCTTCTGGAAGCGTGCTCAGATAGCTAAGACTGTTAAGGCGAGTGTTACTGGCAAGTGGGGAATGTGGATTCGAGTCCAGCTCCAGTGCAAATTTTCATTTATTCTGGAAGGTTCTGCAGCTGATGCGGAACCATAACCGCAATTATCAGTTCATTCTCAATTGTGTGCAACTATTCATCGTCCACTCTTAATTAAGTGCAGCTATTCGTCATCTGAGACACTGCACTGCAGTAAGTATTTTTGGAGAATAAAACAAAGAAAACTTCAAATTAGCATGAAGAGTAATACATGCTTGGATATGTAAATGATAAACAATTCAGAGCAACGGAAGAAAAGTATCTAAGGAAAGACTGAAAAACGTGTTTCTCATTCATGAACGTATTCTCCAAAAGGAACGAATGTGCCACATTACAGTCATCATAGTCACACCATATGGCCTGATGGTATGAAATGTTACTGGTCCAAAAAAACCATCTCCTCTAATTCACATGGCTGGTAAACTGAACGTTTGACGAATCCCTGATACGGTGATAAGGTGTTCGTTTTTCCCGCTCGCTGTTCGGGAGTGGAATAGTAGAGAGATAGTATGATTGTGGTTCGATGAACCCTCTGCCAGGCACTTAAATGTGAATTGCAGAGTAGTCATGTAGATGTAGATGTAGATGTAGATGTAGAAATGAAATATATAATATCCACTAAAAAGTTTCTAATGCAATCTGACTCAAATAAACATATCTAAAGTAGCCACACAGTGCACACAATTTTGTATAATTTAGCGCAATGGAACTGAAAGGGCCTCCGTATCTCAAAATAAACCAGATTTCGTAAATGAAATGGTTTGTAGAAGCAACAAGTTGTACTAACATTTGTTCACTTTTGCTGTACCACGAGACAGCTTTTCTAATTACGTACTCACCAGTTCAAAATGAATACACTGGTTAAATTCCTAAAAACAGTGGTCCATTATCTCCGGTACATGAAATGATAATAAGTCGGTGGCATATTGTAGCCACACATAGTACATTGGCGACCAGCGACACAGCAACGTAAATCGCCTTACCTCGTTCAGTTCTTAAAAACCTAACGAATATGAAGAGAGATTATTCTTAATTTTATAGTTAGCCTTCAACCACGGCCTACGCAGTGCGGTCTGAGGCGTCTTGTCACGGTCCACGCGGTTCCCCCCCGTCGGAGGTTCGAGTCCTCCCTCAGACATGGGTATGTGTCGTCCTTAGCGTAAGTTAGTTTAAATTAGATTAAATAGTGTGTAGGCTTAGGAACCGATGATCTCAGCAGTTTGGCCACATACGACCGCGCCACAAATTGCCAATTTCCAAGGCCTACTGTGTGTAAACATGACCATGAGAATGATTTTGATCTCCGCCAGCACTTTGTCTAAATTACGACAACAGCATGGCAGCTTCCAATTGAGGGACATTTAAGTAAAGCATGATTAAAAGAAATAATTTTATCGTAAATCACTGTGCAACACATGTTGTTGACAATAAGTGCTGGTGAGTACCAGTATCAAGACGTAGACAATGAAAGCACGAAAGCCTGCCATCTCACAGAAACAGCCGCTCTCCTGGCCCTCTCAACTCCCAGCAGTATGCTCCAGATGGCGTTAACAAATCTGAACCACCTTTTGCTTATGTGCCACGTCCAACAGTGCATCTTATTCCTCCTTTGTAGCCGACAAAGATAATGCTGTCACCTGTGGACTACATTGCTTCCACCTAGTACTCAAGGGGGTGAAGATTCTTCTGTCGACAGGCAGAAACGACAACGTAACATAGCCACTCTTTCGGTTTCGATCCTACAGTCAAGAGACTCGGGTCACCATCTGCCAACAGCCACACCAGTACATTTTCTGCAGTTAGGCCTGAGATCACAGTTTCATTAGTTCCGACTAGGCAGTCGCTGTATATGAAGAAATGGATGAAATTAAATGAGTGTCTGCATACAGTAATAGTTAATATTTCGAGTACAAAGAGGCAGCCGAGTTGTTTATATTCCATTGCTTTAAGTACAGGGTATCATGTGCCATGCATCAGCTAACAAAGTTAAGTAAAGTATTGTAAAATGCTCTTAATAAATGTTATTGTTGTTCCTTGTTGCGTTTCCACAGTTATCTTCTGTTGCTGCCCTCTTAAACAAATGTTTTATTGGTAAAACTGGCGTGGAAAGTGCCCCCCATCAAGCAAACGAAAGTAGAAGCATTTTCTGCTACTGTGAATGTTTGGCCTGATTCAGTAGTCAAGTTCAGTTACAACATTCAAATAATTGTATTATTCCTCATAACCACGGGAACAAATTGCAATCTCTTATTTAGAATTCTACCCACATTACTCTTTGCAAAACCAAGCTTCTGTCACTGCAAAAGTAATCCTGTATCATCTATACAGAACAGATTTTGCACTTATTCCTTCTCTAAAATGGAAGAATTGAACACATAACAGACTGAGATAAAGTGATACAGTAAGCAGTCTCCAAATACATAAAAATTCACGCCCTCTTGAAGCCTATAGCAATACATATGAATACATGGAAGCGGAATGACGCAAATGGAGGCCTGACTAAACATGAAGCACTCTCTAGTTTCTCAATATTGACGGGAATGTGGTGCTGCAAAAGATGTCGAGTATAACTTTGCTGGGAGAACGTGAAATCTGAATTAGAACTGCCAGACTAGTAATCGGATTCGACAACCAGTATAAAAATGTACGGTTTCACTTTTAATTACTCTCGTATGCCAGACACGTATAAATAAAACAAAAATATCTGCAGAATAGGGACCATTAATACACACAAAACAATGATTGGATAATTAAAATACAATATAAAAATGCACAGCCGCAAATCTAGCGACAGTGAAAACACGACCACAAACACCTGCTTTGCTCATTAGTTGTACAGGAAAGCACATTTAGTTTATTCGTTTGCGGCCATAATTGTTTTTTCGTTACATCAGAGTCACATTTCAAAGTCCCTTTATGTTTGCAGCAACGTGAGTATTACAAGTTTTAACTCTAGTCATTACATAAATCACTTTAAATCATTATCGTAGATTTCTCTCTGAGAAATCTATGATTCAGTGGCCTACGTTAAGATAACCGACTTGCATTCAATTTGCATTTGTTCAACCACAGTCGTTTGGGCTTGTATCGCTACAATGCTTAAAAAGCTTGTGTGGACATTCATCTACAATTTATCTTTAGACAGGGATAGAGAACACGCTTTGGTTGTATATTTTCATTCATTCGGTATTTTTGGAACGTATTTACTGCGAGAACCTATGGACATCGATTTATTTAATTACATTTGTAACCACTTTGATTGTATGCTTACCTGAATGTACAGTGACAATTCATAAATTAATTTCCGTTTGGCTGTAAATATGCGTCTAGATTCATGGCACGTTCATGATTGGATAAGGTGTTTTTGAAGGTTAGCTGTGTCAAGTAGCTCTCTGTTTCGCCCGCCATTGTGTAAACAGCAAGCGATTGAAACAGATGTCCTGCCTCTGGCCAGTTGCGAGGTGCTTTCTATAATTCGCTTCCTGCAGCCAGAAGGAGTTAAGCCCGGTGACATTCATCATCGATTGTACCGTGTGAATTGTAATGGCGTTACGAGTGATGGTGTAATGATGCAGTGGTGAAGAAAATTTCAAGGTTGGTAGCACAGTTGTATATGACGAAACTGACCGAGGAAGACATTCTGATGTGATTCAAAACTTGTCTGACATGTTACAGAAATTGTAAGTGAGAGACGCTGGTTCTCAGTTTCTGGAATTTCTGAAGATGTGTCTTAGATTTCAAGGAGAACACTCTCTAGCACTGTCACAGAGATGTTAGGTGAACGGTCTGTGCCAAAATGTGCAACTGATGTTTATAAAACTGAAAGAATGAGTACGACTGACATTTTATTAGCACTAACAAAAAATGGTTCAAATGGCTCTGAGCACTATGGGACTTAACTGCTGTGGTCATCAGTCCCCTAGAACTTAGAACTACTTAAAACTAACTAACCTAAGGACATCACACACATCCATGCCCGAGGCAGGATTCCAACCTTCGACTGTAGCAGTGGCACGTTTCCGGACTGCGCGCCTAGAAATGCGAGACCACAGCGGCCGGCTAACACTAACACGGAAAGGGACGGTCGTGAGGGGGGGTCGGGGGGGGGGGGGGTAAGGGGAATTGCAGGACTTGAGCACTGAAAATAAGAAGCAGCCCACACATTTCATGAATATGCATTCTCCCTGAGAACCCAAAATATTCTAGGGGAATGGAAATAAAGAAAAGCACGCCAACTTCAATGAACTTATATTTGTTGATTCTAACAACATTGATCTTACTTAAAGTTTTTTTCCTGGAAAAATTAAATTATATGCAAGGAGATAAAAATTACAGAGAAAACGTTTTATCACTCGCAACTACCGTAATGCTCTTGTCTTCTTGAGAGTAGTGTACTGAACGGCGAAAACTCCTTACTATGCTTTGAGTCACCTAGTGCTTCAAGAGCAGCCTGAAGAACCCACAATGTTCCAAATGCATCGTGTAATTTAATAAAACACCAAATAATTGTGAATGAAGGCGTTTTCATTCAAACTTTCTTGTAGTGAAGACAGTCACCTTCACAGCTACAAAATATGTATAAAGTGGTGTTAATCATATGTGTTTTATTTTATAAGCTTTAAAAGTTTTGATTTAAAACTTTGCCGGCAAGTGTGGCCGAGCAGTTCTAGATGCTTCAGTCTGGAACCGCTCGAACGCTACGGTCGCAGTTTCGTATCCTGCCTCGGCCATGGATGTGTCTGATGTCCTTAGGTTTATTAGGTTTAAGTAGTTCTAAGTTCTAGGGGACTGATGACCTCAGATGTTAAGTCCCATAGTGCTCACAGACATTTGAACCATTTTGATATAAAACTTTCTGAAACATTACTTTTCAGTACGCCCTCATATTATGCAGAAAGTGATCTTGTTTGTATTGGGCTGTGGGAGCATCTTATTTGTTGATGTCATTTGTACAAATAAACTTACCTCGTTGCTGTGCTGAGCGAGTGATCAACTGTATTTTTTGTTGTGCAGGGATGTATAGAGACAGATGCTTAGGACATTTGTAAGTGTTGGTGGTAACGTTCAATAACAGATAGTTGGTAAATGCAATAGTGGCAGAAAAATTTCCTTTTACGTTCTATGTAGCTGATCTAAGTCTGTGATTTGTTTGAGTATCTTATGGTTACTTGCAGAAGTCATATCTGTTGTATTTCCTACCTGTGGCCGAAGGGACATATTTAGTAATTGTTACTGATGTTATGTCTGCTGGGGCAAAGGTGTATTTTATTTATATTCCCTTGTTTTTGCCCTGATTTCAAAAACTATTCGTGATTGCATATTAAAATCTGTTTCACAGTTACTGGATTGTTGATCTGTTAAGAAGAATTTTATGTTTGCATGTGTGACGCCTGTTCTTTCGGAAATGTCCGAAAAACTGCGTATGTATTATGCGACATATGAGAATTCTGGGCGGGAGAGTAAGTGTGCTCCGATAGCCGAAATTGTTACGGCGACCGCTCGCAATATGTAGGAAATCCCGGTTCAGCACAGATTGTCACTTTCACAACTGGATTTATTTCAATGTCCGATTGCAACTGATGTCGGATGTTCTCTTTCGTCAATTTCACATTTAATAAATTATTAGTTAAATAAAACTCATGCACGACTCCCATCACGAAACCCACTCCACCCAAAACCTACGCTACACTACAATGAGGTGACGAACGTCGTGGGATAGTGCCATAAACATATAAATATGGGGGTAGTACTGAGCACACAATGTATAAAACAGAATTGGAACGGCGGAGCTGTCATTTTTGCTCAGGTGATACATGCGAAGCGGTTTCCTAGGCGCTTATGACCGCACGACGGGAAATAACAAACTTTGACCTCCGAAGGGTTGTTGGAGCTAGATGCATGGACCATTTTACTTCGAAAATAATCAGGGAATTCAACCACAGTGTCAAGAGGTTTCCGAGAATACCAAGTTTCACGCACATGAAGTGGCCGACGCCCTTCACGTAACAGCAGAGAGCAGTGGCGTTTGAGTAGAGTTGAGAACGCTAACAGAAAACCAACAATGGACGAAACAATGTCAGAAATCAATTGGGACGTATCCTTCAGATCAGTGCGGCTATGTCGGCAGACGAACGAAACGAGTGCCTTAGCTAACAGCTCGACATCGCCTGCAGCGCCTCTCCTGGACTCATGATCATATCAGTTGAACCCTAGACGACTAGAAAACTGTGGCCTGGTCAGATGAGTTCCGATTTCAGGTGGTAGGGGGTCAAGCTAGGATTCGAGAGCGGCGCAGACTCCTCGAATCTATGGACCCAGGCACTGTCAGCCAGGCACTGTGCAAGCTGTTGGTGATTCCATACTGGTGTGGGCTGGATCCTCGATTACGTTCGGCTACACAGAGACAGTCTGCAACCGTTCATGGACTTCATTTCCCAAACAATGACGGAATTTTTATGGATGACAGGCTGGTCGCTGTGGCCGAGTGTTTCTAGGCGCTTCAGTACGTAACCGCGCAGCTGCTACTGTCGCAGGTTCGAATCCTGCCTCGGGCATGGATGTATGTGGTGCCCTCATGTTAGTTAGGTTTAAGTAGTTCTAAATCTAGGGGACTGATGACCTCAGATGTTAAGTGCCATAGTGCATAGAACCATTTGAACCATTTTATGGATGAGAGTTCGCCATGTCACTGGGGCCAAACTGTTAGCGATTGGTATGAATAGTTTTCTGGACAGCTCTAGCTAATGATCTGGCCACCCAGATCGCCTGACATGAATCCCATCGAACATTTGTGGGACGTAATCGAAAGGACAGTTCTCACACAAAATTCTGAACAGATAACACTTCCGCAGTTATGGATGGCTACATGGCTCAGTATCTGCAGGGGACCTCCAACAACTTATTGAGTCGATGCCACGTCGTGTTACCACTATGTGCCGGGTAAAAGGATGTCCGACAAGATATTAGGTGGTATCCCATGACTTTTGTAGCGTCAGTGTATAATAAATAGATGAAAATTTCGTATGACTAGGGCCACCCGTCGGGTATACCGTCCGCCGGGAGAACGTTGCTGGTCTTGTCTCCACTTCGGTGACTTGCGCGTTGATGGGGATGAAATGATGATGATTAGGACAACGTAACACCCAGTCCCTGAGTGGAGACAATCTCCGACCCAGCCGGGAATCGAACCAGGGCCCTTGGGATTGACATTGTGTCGCGCTGACCACTCAGACTAATGTGCACGGACAGTCTACAATTAACAAGCATGTAAGAAGGTATTCTATGTGATGTTAGATTTAATTACAACTGCTTGTTATTATTGATTATATCTTGTGCAGTCTAAGATTTGTACACCACATTAAGTATTATGTGCTTCTTTCATACGTATAGCCCGATCCATCACGCCTCAGTCGTCCCGTGTCAGCTATTCAGTGTCACGCAGATACGAAAATCAGCAGCAGGTGTCAGGTGTGTGTATTTGTGTGTGTGTGAGTGCGTGTTTTGCTCGCAGTTCGTCCGAAAGCACACTGCGGATCAAATAACGAGAGCGCGGGCGCTAATTAGTCGGCAGTCCGCGTGCCTACCCCGGAGCGGCATTGTTTGTTCAGGCTGCGCGGGGTGCGGGTTTGCGGCAGGCGGGGCGTGTGCAGCGGGCAGCAGGTGCGCTGTTTTGCAGGCGTCCGGCCGCGATCTATCGCTCCCTGAGCTCTCACTTGTCAGCTGGCGAACGCGAGACTTGCTCGGCGTCCCGTGTCGTCCCCGCCTCCAGAGGCGCTGCTGCTTCCGCCCTAAGCAAGCCTCCCACTCAGTCTTCAGCACCCCCTCTGTCTTCCCACCCCATTAAACCTTCTCCCTCTACCTCATCGCTACTGCCCCTCTAGACGGCTGGCACGGATTCAGACGGCTATCACGAAACAAGGGCCACGTCAGAGGCCATCCACGTGCCTCCAACCACAAACAAACGGTACGGTCGATATAATAGCCGAGTTACGTCTCGCAGGTAAAAAACAGAAATGCTGTCAGACGAGAAGAGCAGTACAACGTCGGCTGACGTATTCCTTTTTTACAAATGAACCAGTTCAGTCACACCATGAAAATAAATTATTTCGAGATTTCGACTTAGATCTCTGCCAGCTGTACCTTAGTACCCGCTGCTTCGCTCGCGTACCCTTTATTGACTGCACAGAATCTTTGCTTAAGTTTTTTTAATCGAATTTTTATATGTATTCAAAAATTGCAATACATTCTACATTTTCGCACTAATTAAGGCGATAGAAGCTTGTTCTGTTACGAATATGCTTCTGACCAAAAAGCGATTCTCATAGCTGGAAATAGAGGTTTCTGCTAATACTACATTTTGAGTTCTTGTGGTGATACTTCTACAGAAACTTTCATTCTCTTAAACTAGCTCATTAGGTTTTTTTGTGTTAAACACTGACCTACAGAATTTTTCCTGACAAAGACAACTCATACTTAACCTATTCATTTATTACCCACAATATACAAGTCAAACGCAATCTAACCGCTATACATTGACAACATAACTTCCAACAACTAACACAAAAGAATGGCCCTGAATTGCAAGAAATCCTAACAATAATACAAATTTAAGAAATATATGAATTTAAAGAAATATAAAACTACCTTCAACTCGGTTAATTGCCTAAACTAATTTCACACACGGATCCCGATAGTGGAAACCCCATTGCATTTCCATAAGTCACTTACCTAGAGCAATTGCAGCAAGTAGCAACAACAGGCAGCTAAATAAAAATATTCTAACTACTACAGACTCTAACTACTAAGGGGCATGCGGTTAGCAAAATCAAAGATTTTATTGAAGAGCAGACAATATATTTAGAAAATTTTAACTTATCCATGTGACGCACAGTTCCAAAAATTATATAGTTCTCAAAAATTCCACTAACCAAACATTATCAACGACGTCCATCATCGTACATTCCCTTGCATATTTTCTTATTAAGACATCTTTTCCTCTCTTTTTGCAATGCATGTCATACCAACACATAGTCTCCACTAAGAATATAATGTCCATACAGTTCACTATCCACTCGCTAACTTCTAGAACGTCCAACCACAGAACCTCTTGCCAAGGGCGCAGAGCGCCGTCAGCGATATTAACACAGTCTGTAGCGCTGTTAACATACAAACAAGCTACTTACATCCCTAACACATGCAGTTGTTACGTAAGAGCGTATTGCTCACTCCACACACATGTTAAAAGCTATCGTCTTAATTCTTTCACATCCAAGAGGGGTAAATACTTTCCTTTAAGCAGTGTCCATAAAGCATCAGTTTGCTTTGAACCGTTGACATACAAAAGAAGCGACGTGTGCGCAGCTTAAGCTTCGTGATTCGAGACGATTTCTCTGCAGCCACTCCAAAGCTGCAAAAAATGAGTTACGTCGTCGTGTTTAAATATATGGGGAAATCAAAGTCATTTGTACAAAAGTGGGTAACGTGCTATAAATTGGTTGAAAATGTGGATGACATTGAAGCGTTGCTCAATCGGGAAAGTGAGTTCAAAAGTGTAAAAAGTGGTTATCAACCAATTTGGGGGAAATTCATTCTAAAAACTTCGTCAAGCGCAAGATAAACTAACTATCACAATTCTATGCCAACGCATATTCGACACTTACGGAGACCTCTTCCACGTGACTATGCGGAAATCTTGGTTTCTAGCATGCTTCGGAGATCCCAAGCAATTGTCGACATTACAGATGACTAGACGTATTTTTAATTGTAATTGCATTTTGCTTTTGTTCCGTGTGGAGTTGCTAGTCTCCCATCGGGCGCCTGTCCAGGCAGTGAATAGGGGAACACTCACCAGATATAGTGTCAGGGAAATAAAATACCCGGGGTGGAACAAAACTAGAGGCCTTTTAGTGGGATATTGGCTTATGAAAGGCTAATGGAAGGAAACCTTAAGAATAAATTACCTGGTCCCACAGGTTGGGTGTTGTCAGTGGACCAGTCCCCCACTCACAAGAGAAAATTAAAATTCTAAAAGACATAATAATGCGCCTCGGAAAACTGGAATCTAGGACGAGGAACTAGCGTAGAAAAAAAAGCAAATAACATTTGGAAGCTGGAATGCGCAAGGTATCTCCACAAAATTGAATATATTACCAACAGAACTCGACAGTTTCGAAATGGGTGTTGTATTGTCTGAGACCAAGACGAAAGTAAAGGGAGAAGAAGAACTTGGTGATTATGAAGATTATTGTAGTGGGTTGTCCGAAGCGGTAAGACCCAAAGAACGAGTCTCCATTATAATAAAGAATGCATGGAATTTATTGATGAACGTATCATTGTGATAGAAATTACTATTTGTAAGAGAAGTAGTAATTATTGGTGTATATGCACCCACGAATGGTGCAGAAGACCAGGAGAAAGATACTTTCTGGAAAATCCTTAGAGAGACTATAGAAAAAAATCTCATGGGGGAAGGAACTGATTGTCATGAGGCATCTGTACGGAAGAGTAGTAATTAGAGGATCATGTCCAATAGTGAGAAAACAAGGAATGACAAAATATGATGACAATGGAGAAGGACTAATTGAAATGTACGACCAGATTGATCTGAAAATTACCAACAAATTTCTAAAACACAAGAATAATCACTAATATTCTTGGCAACAAAACACTGGAGAACTTTGTTGTATAATAGATTATATTACCATTACACAGACAAGTAGTTTCAAGACAACAGATGTTAGATCTTATAGAGGAGACCAGTGAGGATCAGACCATTATTAAGTAAAAATTAAGAGTTTTTGGCCATGAAAGAACGCAGAGAGTGATTCAAGCAACATTAAAACAAATTTTTTCTGAGATAGCCCAAACTCTGTACTTCAATATCACCTACAAGATGAAATAATACGAACATTATTTGCTGCCAGAATGGAAAAAGACATTGGATGAATCATTTGAAGGAAGTACAGAGGAAATGTATGATTACTTAAAATTTGGTATTATATGTATAGCAACAGAGGTGCTGGGCATTTCCTCCAACCACAGCCGTACAGCAGAATTCTGGCTGGAGGAAACAGAAGTAGCCATTAAAGATAAGAGGAACGCGTTCAAACGGTGGCTGAATGATAAATCGGAAGTAACAAGATCAACCTACAAGAAAAGAAGAATGAAGTTATTAAAAAATAATAATCGCAAATAATGAAGCATAGGAAAGGACATGTGCCAATGACAAAAAGAAACTAGGATTTGGGTGAGCGAAACAAGCGTGGTCAGTATTAAAGGAACTTCGACAAGAGACAAAAGTCCAAACAAATCTTCAACTGATAACACGAAAAGAGTAGGAAGACTGTTTCTGGAAATTATTAAATGAGGATAGAGAAGAGCATCTGGAGGAAGGAACAGTGGAAGAAAAGAAGCAGGAAGGGGAGGAGATACAAGTTTTAGAAAGTGAGGTGTATAAGAACACGGAACCAGGTAATATTAATCTGGAGCTCTTAAAATATGGTGGTGTCAAAATTGTGAAACTAATACCACCCAAGGAAATGAAACTGGGATATATTAATACTACAATTAAAAAAAAAGGGAATCACAAAAGCTGCTCGACTGCTGAGGAATTTGTATTATATACACATAAAAGAGAATTTTTTTGGAAAATAATCAAAAATAAGCTAGAAATAAATTTCAAAACCAGGAAGAAAAGACTACCTCACTAATGATCCAGATGACTTAGAGGGACAGAAAATTAAGAAGATCAATACTTTTTGTTATCTGGGATCCATTTTAGAGTTGCAGGGAAAGTCAGAGGTAGAAATTAATTTAAAAAAATCAGCAGTGTAACAGAGTCATTGGGATGCTCAGCTGAATCTTATGGATCAGAACTGTAGTTAACCGAACAAAAAAAAATCGTATATAAATCGATACTATTTATGGAGTGGAGATTTGGACTACAAATCAGAAACACCTATAGAAATTGCAAGCAGTAGAAATGGACTCCTGGAGAAGACCAGCAAGAATTTCTTGAAAAGGGAAAGTGAGATTGTTAGAAGGAACTTACAATTATACGGGCATGTAAGAAGAATGAAGAAAGCCAGAATTCCGAAAATTATCCTTGAATGGGAACGTGAGGGAAAGAAGACAAGACGAAGCCCTATGACCTCCTGGCTTCAAAATGTACCATAAACAATGAAAAGACTTGGTTCAGAGGAAGAAGATATATACAAGATCGAAACATGTGAAGAGACATCCTGAGAAGATAAAGTAAGATCTTATGTAAAAGATGTATTAATATCTGGATATTTTTTATGTTGGAGAAAAACAGAGGAAAATATGAATAAATAAAAATAATAACTTTTCCTTTTTGTCAAATGCATTTTTCTATTGATTAAACCAGCCACGACTTACCTAACAGACTATTTCTTTAATTCAAACCGAAAAGTGAAATACCAGTTATCATAGATTTAGCTTTAAAAATGTTTCAACACTAAAACAGGTATCTTTCATTTGTAACAGTGATGCCAAATAAATATTTTTTATAGATTAAGATTTGAAAGTGCATTCACAATAAATAATTTTCAGAAAACATTCATCCCCTGTTTCAATCCCTTAGGGTTTCAATTTGCAAAAACAGTGTACACATATTTCTTCATTTCTAACTGAGAAGTCAAACACCAGTTTTCATACATGTATCTTTAAAAATGTGTCAGTAGTTCTTTAATAACGAGTTTCACTCACTATTTCTAATTGACAAATCAAACACCAGTTTTGAAGGTCTAGTTTCAAAATTTCCTTAATACCAACATACTTCCAAAAAACTTCCAAGCCCTATGTCGCACACTTTGGAGTGGAATTTCCAAAAATCCTCTCTTAAACGTGTATAGTACAAGATCAACACCCTTTAAAGATTGCACATGTCTTTCCTTAGCGGTTTGGATTAGGTGATGAGGAGGCAGTCAGTGAGTGAGTCAGGACATTGGCTTTTATATTCAGAGATTAATCCCATAAGTAGGTATTTTTCGTGGGCACTGTTTTCACTTGTTGCGTTATTTCCCCCAGCATTGGCTGGCGCAATACCGCCATGTGCTAGTTCACTCATTAAAGCATTTCATTGTTGATTTCAGTTCATGGACCAAAACTAAAATGGACTACGATCGAATAGAATGTATTAATGAATGGAACTGGTCGTTATCTAGATGAAGTATGACTCTTCACAGAGTGAAACTTCACATTCTGCACACAAATAATTTGTATCTCCTTGTTGACTTTTTTCTTCGTTGTTCTTGGCAAAAATTCTGCAAAATGTCCTTTGGCAACAACACGAATTGCTTTTGAAGTTTGGGGTGGTTGTCCAATTGGCAACCATTGTTATGAAGAGGATAATGCCAACTTTCCCAATCTGATTTTTTCATCGTCATGTTTTTTGCAAAGGACATATGCACTGAAGCAAAAAGCGGCCAATAAACTGTGCATAAAATTCTGATGATATTGTTTTAGTCAGCTTCAAGCCTTTCTTTGCAAATGGGAATTGCTCCTTTTTATGTCTTTTGCATGATGTCATTTCTTGGAGTTACTTCTTGAAATGTATCGGCTCACCCTCATGACGCCTCCCTTGCCCTTCCATTTCATCAACATCTTCATCTTTCTGAATGCCGTTTCGTATTCAACATTATTCAGTTTTTCATTTGTCATACAGTCTAGGAACTCCTTTCTGTATCTGCGCATTGTGCCGAAAACGTAGATGTCCTTATTCGTTACTGAAACGCAAGCTAAACTCTCTGGGAAGAACAGGTACACTACTGGCTATTAACATTTCTACACCACGAAGATGATTTGCTACAGACGCGAAATTTAACCTACAAGAAGGAGATGCTGTGATATGCAAATGATTAGCTTTTCAGAGCATTCACACAAGGTTGGCGCCTGTAGCGATATCTACAACGTGCTGAAATGACGAAAGTTTCCAACCGATTTCTCATGCACAAACAGCAGTTACAATGAAATGAACACCGTCAGCTGCTTACAGGCATTGGCATACGTCATCTGGGACAGGTGAAAATGTGTGCCCCGACCAGGACTCGAACCCGGGATCTCCTACTTACATGGTAGACGCTCTATCCACCTTTTTTTATTTATTTTTTATTGTAAATTATTTCCTCTGCATTTTTTTTTTTTTTTTGATATATTCCAAAAGCCGTCTTTCAGTTACGACAAACAAAATTAGAAAGTACATCCGTAGCAACAACAGAACAAGAGTTCCTTCTGAACTATGAAATAGAATTTGAAACTAATAGTGTGATGATTGATAATAAAGAAAGAAAAATGTAACCAAATACCGCACGCCATTCCATGTGCATGGCCCATCGGCGTACAGAACCATGTTCCAAATTGGTACAACATGTCGCAGCGTGTGGAGCCCCATGAAGGCGGTCATCCTTTGCCCGGTGCTCCCCTACTGTGAGGGGGGTTATCGAAGACAGTGCAGAAATAGTTCGCAAATAGTTGTCGGTATCGGGGTGTACACTCAAGTGTGCTATGACTGTCCAGGAGAAATTGCCAGTAATCAAGCACCATCTTCTGGTCATCTCGAAAGAGGTAGTATATGGACATGCCTTTAAACCATGTGAGAGCTTGAGTTTTCGCAGGGGGAAATAAGTATCCTCTGGACAAAGGAGGAGCCGTGGCTCAATTGTGCGAAGCGCGATACGTAGGTAGCAGGCGAGGATTTTCGGCACTAGCAGCCATACCTCTAACGCCGATCCACATGTTAAACGGTGTTCGTCAGTATCCACGAGGTGGCAACGTGGGCAAAGGGGGGAATCCGTCATCCCAATAGCGTGCAGCCTTTGTCGTGTTACAAGCTTCCCGTTCACCACCTGGTACCACGCAGCTGGTATCCGCGTGGGGAGGAACGGCTTCTGGACCGCTCTCCACACTGCAGGCCATAGGGTCGTAGGGCTCTTCCTCTCAATCACATTGCGAGGGATGGACCTTAGCAGCAGACTGTAAACATCTCTCGCCTTGGGACTGCGAGTGTTGGGAAGGTCTGGGTGCACGTAACTATACTAAAGAATAAATGCCGAGAGGTGCGAGAGTGAGGGTGTAATGTGCGCAACCGTGACAGGTGGCAGAAGAGACGCCGGCAGCTTCCTCTAACGTCCCGTAAGGGAAGCATCTGTGTTAGTCCACAATTTCATTATTGTGCACAAGTATAATGCTGTAGCCCTCGCTCGTACATTTATAAGCCCCAGTCCGCCATCCGGCGGTAAGGTAATATCCAAACGCTGCTTGCAGTCTGTGTGCCATCGCTGCCGATATCGGTAGGACCTGAACCATGTGGATGATGTTAGTCGCCACGTGAAGGTTGAGGTATTCCACACGCTGTAGGAGGTCCATCCGTCGAAGTAAGTTCCGGCGAACGTCTGTGCGTATTGCATGTAGTAATCGTGCATAGTTCATGGCAGCCGTGTGGCGCACATCCTGTGTAAATGTTATGCCCAAGAACAGGATCTTGTTAACTAGTGGGAGTGGAGGTAAAGTATCCTCCTGTAGACTCTCCCAATGGGCATCGCTGCCGACTTGGCTACATTCATGAAGCTGCCCGCTGCCAATCCATAGCGATTGATCCATTGTATCACCGAGCGTACCTCGTCACCATACCGGACAAGTAATAGAAGGTCATCAGCATGCATCCTGCAGTGAAAGGTGTGATCCCTCAATGATATGCCCGAGAGCCTGTTTTTCAACCCTCCGACAAGTGGTTCGAGTGCAATCGCGTAAAGGATCATAGAGAGTGGGCATCCTTGGCGAACTGACCGTCGGATTGGAAAGGGACCCGCAATCCGTCCTTTTACCTGTACACGGGATGCAGCTCCAGGGAAAAAGCGCTGAAAGATGTCGAGAAAGTCAGGCGGGAAGCCCATACGGGCCATAACGGACAGAAGGAACTTGTGGTGAACTCTGTCGAAGGCGTGGCCGAAATCAATGGAGATCAGAGCAGCTCGAAGACGACAGGACGTGGCGATGGCTATTAAATCACTGCATTCACTGGTTGCCGTTTGAATGTTGGTCACTCCGCCCTGTGTCGTTTTCTCCATTGAGAGGAGTAGGGGCAGAACCTTCTTTATGCGGCTGGCGAGTAGTCGGGCGAAGATTTTATAATCCGAGTTGAGCATTGTAATTGGCCTGTAGTACTCGACCGTCCGACCTCTGGAAGGCTTGTGTATCGGTATAAGGAGACCTTCCACGAATGCAGGTGGCACGTGGGACCTAGGAGTCATCCTTGGTACATGATGATCCATTGGGGCATCATTAAATCGCGGAAACTCCGATAAAAATCGAGTGACAGGCCGTCTGGCCCGGGAGATTTGTTGAGTGTTCCCTTGTTAAGCGCGTCCTCGATGTCGTCCCGTGTAATTCCACCTAACAGCGTCACCGCTGCTGCATTATCAAGGGTGTGCGACACGTGCTGCAGTATGTCGATAGTAATCTGCGAAGGCTTCTGTAACCGCCACATGAGTCATTACGACCCTACCACCTGGCAATACGAGGTCCGTGATCAGCTGCTGTCGGCGTCGGCGGCTGTCGAGCACGATGTGATGCATAGACGGATTTTCTCCTTCGGCTCCGTCTTGACGTCGCGTTTGCACTACGACACCCTCCAAACGTTTCCTCGTAAGACACAATATTTTACCTTTGATTCGGCGGCTTTCCATTTATCGGTTTGGATATCGTGGTTGGCTGTCGAGTTCGCGAAGCACCGTGTAATAAAAGACCAATGTGTGACGATGCCAAGCTGCGATATCTTTTCCGAATTGTGTTAGCACACGCCGAAACGCTGGTTTTGCACAGTCCACCCACCATGCTAGCTAGAGTCGAAGGGTATCGGGGAAGACGACGTTCGCAATCCAGCCATGTGTCGGCTGTTGTTGTAGAGTGAGTGTGCATATGAAAGCGCTATGATCGGAGAAGGCAAGCGGCCAACGTTCAGCGTCCAATACTCCAGGCGCTGGAGCTCGTGAGACATAAATGCGGTCTAGAAGACTGGCTGAGTGACTACTAAGGTATGTCTGCCCGCGACGGTCACCGTGCACTGTCTCCCACGTGTCGGTGAGAAGCAGATCTCGAACCAGGAGCCGTAGTTCTTGACAAGTCAAGAAATGTGTGTCTTTGGGGTGGAGCACACAGTTAAAGTCGCCGCCGAAGATACACTCCTGGAAATTGAAATAAGAACACCGTGAATTCATTGTCCCAGGAAGGGGAAACTTTATTGACACATTCCTGGGGTCAGATACATCACATGATCACACTGACAGAACCACAGGCACACAGACACAGGCAACAGAGCATGCACAATGTCGGCACTAGTACAGTGTATATCCACCTTTCGCAGCAATGCAGGCTGCTATTCTCCCATGGAGACGATCGTAGAGATGCTGGATGTAGTCCTGTGGAACGGCTTGCCATGCCATTTCCACCTGGCGCCTCAGTTGGACCAGCGTTCGTGCTGGACTTGCAGACCGCGTGAGGCGACGCTTCATCCAGCCCCAAACATGCTCAATGGGGGACAGATCAGGAGATCTTGCTGGCCAGGGTAGTTGACTTACACCTTCTAGAGCACGTTGGGTGGCACGGGATACATGCGGGCGTGCATTGTCCTGTTGGAACGGCAAGTTCCCTTGCCGGTCTAGGAATGGTAGAACGATGGGTTCGATGACGGTTTGGATGTACCGTGCACTATTCAGTATCCCCTCGACGATCACCAGAGGTGTACTGCCAGTGTAGGAGATCGCTCCCCACACCATGATGCCGGGTGTTGGCCCTGTGTGCCTCGGTCGTATGCAGTCCTGATTGTGGCGCTCACCTGCACGGCGCCAAACACGCATACGACCATCATTGGCACCAAGGCAGAAGCGACTCTCATCGCTGAAGACGACACGTCTCCATTCGTCCCTCCATTCACGCCTGTCGCGACGCCACTGGAGGCGCGTTGCACGATGTTCGGGCGTGAGCGGAAGACGGCCTAACGGTGTGCGGGACCGTAGCCCAGCTTCATGGAGACGGTTGCGAATGGTCCTCGCCGATACCCCAGGAGCAACAGTGTCCCTAATTTGCTGGGAAGTGGCGGTGCGGTCCCCTACGGCACTGCGTAGGATCCTACGGTCTTGGCGTGCATCCGTGCGTCGCTGCGGTCCGGTCCCAGGTCGACGGGCACTTGCACCTTCCGCCGACCACTGGCGACAACATCGATGTACTGTGGAGACCTCACGCCCCACGTGTTGAGCAATTCGGCGGTACGTCCACCCGGCCTCCCGCATGCCCACTATACGCCCTCGCTCAAAGTCCGTCAACTGCACATACGGTTCACGTCCACGCTGTCGCGGCATGCTACCAGTGTTAAAGACTGCGATGGAGCTCCGTATGCCACGGCAAACTGGCTGACACTGACGGCGGCGGTGCACAAATGCTGCGCAGCTAGCGCCATTCGACGGCCAACACCGCGGTTTCTGGTGTGTCCGCTGTGCCGTGCGTGTGATCATTGCTTGTACAGCCCTCTCGCAGTGTCCGGAGCAAGTATGGTGGGTCTGACACACCGGTGTCAATGTGTTCTTTTTTCCATTTCCAGGAGTGTATATTGATCGAAGCGGCTGATAAAAAGGGGAGCGATATCCTCCGAGTTGAACAGCGATCGTTCGCGGCGTTGGTCAGTTCCTGATGGCGCGTAAATATTAATGATGCGCGTGTCCAGTGCTGTGATCGCCAGCCCCTTTCCTGACGGAAGGTAAGTCTTCGATGGCAATTCCGTCGCGAAATAGTATTGCCGTACCGCTGACATTCCGGTCCGCCGGTGACATATATGTCACAAAAACCGTAGAAAACGGGGAGGGCCACTATATACACTTCTTGCAACAGGGCAATGTCAACCTCCGAAGAACGTAGCATCTCACGCAGCAACTGGATCTTCACTGCCGTTCGTATCGTGTTGAGGTTAAATGTGGCGATACGATAAGCTTGTTGCCGAACCGCAGGTGTTAAGTTATCCATTAAGACTGGAATTACCTATGACGCTTCTGACTATGTTGATACCTCCGCATTCCCCCAAGCCTCACCTGCAGTCGTTTCTAGAGAGCCGGCGCCAATGGCGTGGGCCCCGTTGGCGTGACTTGCATGGTGCCGTCGTCGTCGTGGTCATCCGCCCACGTCGGGGAACTCAAAGCAAGATCGGCCTCCCTAGCTTCCTCAGGACACGGCATGGGTGCTTGCACTCCAGAAGGTGGTGGGCAGCATCTGTCCTGCATATCGGCATCCGATTTTGCCACTGTAGATATATGTGGTTTGTCCTCAGTCCCGTTCGGTGGTGCCACACTACAGCCAATGGCGGCTGCCTCTGTTGTAGCGTCGTCATTGAAGGTGGAGTCGTCATCCTCTGAGGTTGTGCTGCATCCCGTTCGGAAGTTGCTCTACGCCTCCGCTTCCGTAGCTTCGGAGAGCGTTGTTCCTGGCGTGTCCTTCAGTGTCAGACGATGACAAAGATTCACGACGTTGGGGCACAAAGGCAGCCGTAGGCACAATAAGCTAGTCGACGGCCATGCTATCGTCATGTATGTTGTTATCCGTCGACGGGCGAGGCGGCATCGGAGTTGATTCCGTAGCTTGTGGGACTGGGGTGTTATCATCGCCCTGTACTGGTGCATGGAGCAGCGACCCAACAGTGGATGTCGGCTGTCGTGGTGAAGTGGTAGCTGTCGTGAGGGCTGCTGCATAAGTCACAGGAAGCAGCGTCGGCTGCGATGGCGGATCCGCGTCAGCCGGCGGCAGTTGAGTGATTCGGCTTTGGATACATTCTGATCTGAGGTGTCCCTCCTTCCAACAACCAGAGCAGGTCTTCGGTTGCCCATCGGAGATGACGATGGCACGGCAGCCACCGATATTCAGATATGAAGGTACATGTCTTTTAAGTTCTATTCGGACCTGTCGGACTCTGTCCAGCACAGGATATGTCTGGAATTGCTTACATTTTTCCGCAAAATGATCATGGACCGTGCCGTAGGGGCGCGGCGCTTTCACGACGTCCTCCGCCGGCAGTTCGAAAGGAAGTTCGAAAATTCTGATCGTGCGAAATCCCATGCCAGAATAATCGACGTGCACAGTCCCAACATTGCCATCAGCATGGCAGAAGCGGAGGCCTTGTTTCTTGTCCCGAAGGATCCGTTCACATGTTGCGTCGCTGATGATCTTGACATATACGATACTACTAACAATGGACAAGTGAATGCCGAGAATGTCGGTCGCCGGGATTTTAACTTCTTCTCGTAGAAATCGTTTGACTCCGAATGCTTTGGGCCGTGCAAATTCGTTGCGGAACGTAAATTTCATAGTCGATTTTCTGTATTGGTGCGCCATAGTGATCTATATGCTGAGTACGGCACGCGCGAAGCGGCCGAGTACGATGTAAACAAACACGAGCGGTCGCTCCGCGGCAGGAACACAAACAGCGCGTCCTCACCGCAGCACAGCCAAAGGCCCAAGATTGAAAGAGCAATAGAAACACTACAACTTTGGTGCCGTAACACGAAGATGAAAATTTCACCGGCCAAGTCCACATACGTTCTTCTAAAGGGACAATTAGTTCGCAATCCAACTGTCAGGATAGACGGATCACCACTTCTCCGGCGATGTGAGACTCGCTACCTCGGTATCATCATTGATGAAAGGTGGTCCCTCGGTAGACACATCGAAACCGTAACTCAAAGAGCCCTACAAGTACTCAACAACCTCATCTCCATTGGACACAAACGGTGTCATCTCCCACCACATCTCATCAAACTCTATCACAACAGCATACTCACATCTATAGTGGGTTACGGCTCGGGAGTCTGGGCACACAGGCTCACGAGGGTGGTGCCCGCAATAACAGTGAGGAGAGTGCAGAGAAACATGATTTTGAGATCAGTGGGGGCATACAGGACTACACCGGGAGTAGCCCTGTTAGTTATAATGGGGCTCTGCCCCTTGGATATCAAAATTCGGGAACAGGCCGCTTGGTACTGGGCAAAGAAGGGGAATTTGGAGAAAACCGAGGAAATTCTTGGCAGTAGGACTGAAAATAAAGTAGAGATCAGGCGAAAAGGGGATCTGCTATGGCAACATTCGTGGGAAAGTGAAGAAACAGGGCGTCGAACCTTTGAGCTCCTACCAAATGTCAGGGAAAGGATGGGAATGTCATATTTCGATCCAACCCGGGGACTAATCCACTTTCTCACTGGACATGGACCGTACTCGACATACCTATGTCGATTTGGTAAAAAGGCGACACCTGCGTGTGACTGTGGTGTTCCGGAGGGTACTCCTGACCATGTTGTCTACGGGTGCCCCCTTTTCAATGATGTGACCAACTACGGCATAAAGACACATATAGACTGCTCAGACAACGCGACACTTTTCATACCATCAATGAACTGGCTAACGCGGTATCACAGAAAGTCTTAAAGGACTACTTGAAAGAATTATACTAGTACAAGTAAGAGACAAACCAGGACACAGATAGAGTTCGATACCCTACTTCCAAACCGCCTGGGCGCGGAAAGGCCGACTTCCTCAGTCTGAATCCACTGCGCCACAGGATTTTGGGGGAGTGGGGTGCAGCCTTACTGAATTGGAAATCGCACCAGACTTGACCTTAGGATAAGTTAGTTGTAGGACTTAGTTTTAGACATTATCCTTAGAAACCTACAGCGATCAGCATCTTGGCCTGCCCAGTGTCAGGGACACGCTCATTGGGGTTAGCTCAATGAGCAAGGCTCTATAGTAGGTTTATACTATTCAGCTGACACATTTGTAACGCTGTAGGACTTGGTAACTAGTCTATTTTAAGGTTACATGCTTGTAGTAGATTAACACATTAACTTTTGCCCATTGCTTTCTCCTAATAGCTTACCTACTAACTAGTTACTAAAATATGACTTAGAATTAGCTTCAACTAATATCTCTGTATCACTATTTGGCCCACTAATCACATAAGGCAGTGGGCTAGATGTATAAATAACATTCTTTCTGGAAATAAAGATTTTTTTTTTAAAAAAAAAAGGCCAACTACACCAGAGCCACCGAGGACACAGAGGACAGCGCGACTGCAGGGGTTTATCGGTGGCACGCCTCCCGCGAAACGGGAATCGGCAACGTGCCGCGAGTAATGAGTATAATGGGCGGGGGCAGTACGAATGTAGTGCGGGACAAGACGTTGAGAATGTGGGTTTCACGGGAAGCGTAACAGAGATAAATCCCTGCAGTCGTGGCATCCCCTGTGTCCTTGGGGGCTCAGTTGGATAGAGCGTCTGCCATGTAAGCAGGAGATCCCGGGTTCGAGTCCCGGTCGGGGCACACATTTTCATCTGTCCCCGTTGACGTATGTCAACGCCTGTAAGCAGCTAAGGGTGTTCATTTCATTGTAATTTCATTCTAACGAGCTGCTTAGTCACCGATGGTATCTATTCTTTCGGACATGTCCTAAAGAGCACATACTATCTTAATAAACAAACAGCAGTTGACCGGCGTTGCCTGGTGAAACGTTGTTGTGATGCCTCCTGTAAGGAGGAGAAATGCGTACCATCACGTTTCCGACTTTGATAAAGGTTGGATTGTAGTCTATCGCGATTGCGGTTTATCGTATCGCGACACTGCTGCTCGCGTTGGTCGAGATCAAATGACTGTTAGCAGAATACGGGAACGGTGGGTTCAGGAAAGTAATACGTAACGCCGTGCTGGATCCCAACGGCCTCGTATGACTAGCAGTCGAGATGACAGGCGAGTTATCCGCATGGCTGTAACGGATCTTGCAGTCACGTCTCGTTCCCTGAGCTGAAGACATCCAACAAGAATTCTTAACAAGACAAAAATCCAATTAAGATAGCAATAAAGTAATTCAAAAAACAACATACGCAAGGTGCAGTACAAGTGGCTGAGGGCCACAATTATTTTCCAAAATTTTAGAATATTTTACCATAGACCTTTAAAGGCAGAAAGCCAACAAGAAATCTTAAAAAATCAAAAATCCAATTAAGGTAGCAATAAAAAAAGTCAAAAAACAACATATGCAAGATGCAATACCCATGGCTGAGGGCCACAATCAGACTTCGAAATATCAAATACATTACCATAATTTTTAAAGACAGAAGGCCGCAGTGTTTAAGATTGAAAGGTTATTTCTAAAATTAATTTTGCAAACTTTTAAGAAACAAACAATAACCATAAGCCTAAAATTTAAAATAGCTGACAACAGATAATTAAATACTGGTGGCACTCAGAAGACCTCCAAGGAGGACGGACGGTCTGCCCTCGTTCACTTAGGTGAGACAGGTGGTGAGCCGAACTACACTTGATCCGTCGGAACACAACCAGGGGGCAGCAACGGGCCGACCGACACAACATCTTCCTTCCCGTCACTCAGTACATGAGAACCCAAACCGGCAAAGTTACAAACGTGATAATCCACAATGAAGTACGTATTAACTGGCAAAATACCACACCATGTTGGACAGCGACAACAGGTAAGGAAAGGCCGCTGCCTGAAATTACTTTAGTGGCCAGGGCAGGGAACCGGAACACTAACGGCGAACAGGCAGAAAATTTCGCTGGTACACTTGTATTTCAAACGACGGTAAGAGTTAACTCACTCAAAAGAACACTGCCTGAATTTACGTCAGTGCCCAGGGCAACCAGATCACTAACGGCCACAAGGCAGAAAATTCCACTGATGCACTCAAATCGTAGTCCATCAAAATAGTTAATTGCACCGCATGGCGGCTAAATCTCAGCAGTAGAACCACTCGGTGTTGCTCACCGGGAAACCTCCCCAACAGCAAACCACCGAAGCGAACCACCACAACATGAATAGACGTGGCTTGAGTAGTTAAATCACTACTCAACTTGACGTCCTGAGTCGGCGAACCACGAAGCTCGTAGAGATCGGACAGCTCCACACACGCTCCGACACTGCGCAGAGACTTCCAGCGGCCCCAGCCGACCACACCGTGCGAAGAACTTCCCTCGTCCGCAACAACCAGACCCCCTTGCCGGAAACTATATGCACCAGCCAAAGATGGTACACGGCGCAAATCGCAAATATCGATTTAAAAAAAGTGTGTGATATCTTATGGAACTTGTAACACCTCAGTTCAGTATACTGTGATAAAACCTACAGAAAGAATAATTTAAAATTAATAATACAATTTGTAGAGGGAAGAATAGTGTAGAATCAGAGTTCGGTAATTACATATCAAAATGTATATCAGCAAGTAGTTTAACGTCTAAGTACAGCGAAGCCACGGAAGCTCCGTCATGGAGAAGGCAGTGACGTTAAACTCTTGTGATGAAAAACCTGTAAAAAGGCCTGATCGTCATTATTGCCGCCTTTTTTCCTTGGTTGTTTCGTTAGAGGGCGGGGAAGCCGTGTCAATCAGCGAGACAATAATTAGATTCGTGTTAAGATTCAATATAAACTGTTAGAATATTACGGAGATTAAAAGTGATGTAGTTGACTGTTGGTAACAATGGAGTATTAAGGGGATTTTAGGACTTTAGTGCTAGATTGGACATATACACTACAGAAACTCAAATTATCTGCTGATACGAGTGAATTCAGAGGTACCGGTATTTAGATATTAACGTGTGGACTTTTGAAAGTGTCGTGTGCCGTTAGCTGCGAATCTGGACGTAGAGCTCGTATATATCGGCATTTGCGGACTATTTAGATTCCTCGAGGCTAGGAACCTTTTAAATAGACCATCATCCATCACCATGTTAATCCTTGAATATAAAGTGAAAGTGAAATACAAGAGTGTTCTACTATTTTCATTTACCTAGGACTAATCAGTGAAGGTTTGACGGACCAAAGCTATTCAGAAGTAAGTCAGCACCATCTAGCGGAAAGCGTAGGCATTATCTAACACGCTAACTGAAGTGAACGTTTAAGTGTTTTAGGGACTGATTAATATGAACTTTTGTGACTCTTTGATGTCCCCACTCCCTCCGAAAGGTGGCGCAGGCTGTCGTAATGATAAAAGGGGAGAGTTTTAGCCGGGCAAATTACTAAATGAAAGCGATAGTTACAAGACTCGCAGTAATAGCAAAACACAAGGCCCGCATCTCATCGTCGCTGTCACGTCGGAAAGTAAGGACGGAAAACCTACCGACGATGCGTATCTACGAGCACACGTCGACGTGGAGTACCTAAAAAGGGAACCACAAGAATGTTGGGGATGCTTCAGACTTAACTGCTAAGGTCACACACTACTTAACCTAAATTATCCTAAGGACAAACACACACACACCCATGCCCGAGGGAGGACTCGAACCTCCTCCGAGACCAGCGGCACAGTCCATGACTGCAGCTCCGTAGACCGCTCGGTTAATCCCGTGCAACGCAAATATCGATACACATCACTACAGCCACACGTAGAAGGAGGAAGAACCACGACGTAACCGCGAGAAGGGCGTGAAACCAACCACAGATAAACACCGAAATTCACGAAAATGCGTAGTTGGGAGAGAGCACGGCTCAGTTAGCTTGTCGACCAGATCTCGACTAGGGCACTAGTTATCGTGGTAAACACGTTTCCCGAGTAAATCACGAGAGCGCTCCAAAAAAATTCCACAAGTTATTTTCTGTTTGGAATAATAACTGCAACAATTTGAGACCTTACAAGTATACCTGTAAACAATGAAAAACGTTATAACATGATGAGAATACATTATAGGGAAACAGAGAGAGAGAGAGAGAGAGAGAGAGAGAGAGAGACATTAGACAATGATGATATTGACGTTGATTGGCTGGGAGCTCAAGACACTACGTTTTCGCCTGTCTCGTGTTTGCTGTGCTTGAAGTATAATGTGCGCTGTAGACTCATTTTGACGCGACCGATACCTATTTGGTGGCATAGATATTTGCAGGTAGAAATAAAGTGGATCTTGCTATATTTCTGCATGTCCTTTGTAGATTCGTATTACGTAATTCAACGTCGACAAAAAGAGAGTAATTTTAGTCAAAGGCACGGCCATAATTGATGCATTAGTTTTTCACCAAAAACATTGTAGACTAAATTATGACTGATAATGGTTAACGAATGTAAGTAATATGTTCTACGTAATTTTTAGGACACAAGAAGGGCAAATCCAGGTTGTTGTACTAATGACTGTAAAGATTGCACTGAATCTGGTATTTCCTATGAATGAAGAACGATCCAAACAGTTGACAGTTAAAGTTGGCCTGGAAGACAGGAGTAAGCATTTGGTGCCGTCGTATTACATTAGTAATATCTACCGAATAACATTTCGTGGTGTCTACTGTTGTTTCAAAATTATGTAGCGGTTTACTTGTGTATAGACTGTATGTTATTAGCACAGAAACTAATGAAGAAGCTATAGTTTATTCCCGAATAGTAGTCATACGATAAAAAGAGCTATTTTTTAAAGACTGAAATAATACATTTAATGCAGAACAGTTTATGCCTTGTACATATTTTGTGGAAGAGTTCCGTTAGTATTTTGATGGCTTTGTGGTATAGCACCTGACAGTCATCTTCGGGTTCAAACAGCGATTAGTTCAAATTTATCTTTTAGTTGTTGAATCGTGTATTAATTTGAACAAAATTGCTTTTCGTCTCATATGCCTGTAGTAATACATTCCATTTTATAAACCGCACACTTTTTTATTTAAAAACTGATTTTATTAGTTTATGATTATTGATATTTACAAAGGAAATGATTCTATATGAAAATAGAAGGTCAAAGAAATGAAATATGATAACGGCTATTTTGAAGTGTGCATAATTAATTACTAGCATTACTAATAGTCCGTCAGTGTAAAAACTATAAATGTATCGTATTCGAAAACAAGGTACTTTGAATTTGTTTTCCCGATGTTTTTATCGTTTAGTTTTTCTAAATGTCAGCGCCGAAATGTGTGTTATGGATGTCCTCAGCATAAGGAAAGATCATTGCGTTCACAACGACTTCTTAAAAAAATATTGTTTGGTGTGTAAGAAACGATCTTCAATGTTTAGAGGGATGAATGCCCCAGCAGCAGAATCTGAAATGGCTACAGGATATATAAAATAAAACAAATAAAACTATCTCTGGTATATTCACATGATCTGAAGAACATCAAGAAAAATGTAACAAATGGCTATTGTCTCATTACTCTTGGGGTTCGTCCGGAAAATAAAATGTTTCACGCAAAAATATTCAATCCATGCGACATTAAATGTATGACCTAACGGGAATGATATTCGCTTTAGTCACATATCATATAACAAACTAAAAGAGCTGTTTTGGTGTTACTTGTTAGAAACACATCACCTTACAGCTTATAGGCGACTGTATTTCACATTGCGACGCTAGATGTTCATCCCACGCGCTGCCTGAAAGAAACATGGAGTCCGCTTGACGAGTGGCCACTGTCTGTCTGTATAGTCTAATATTCATTGACGTGCCTTCATCTAGTGCAGGAAGCATTAATAATATTACGAAAACGGCCGACCTGAGACTCTTGATTCTCATTGACTACAAGCGACAGAATATCGTGGGTGTATATATCCGTCGAACCTACTGAGAACAAGCAGGGCATGGGCAGATATACCCGTCATACAGTTCACAGAGTTAAGGATTAAACAGCCATTTGTTCATAAGTTAATTTATTCCTCTCCTATTCCAAGCTCTTCAACTTAGAGTATCACTTGCAACCTACTTCTTCAATTATTTGCTGGACGTATTCGAATCTTTGACTTCCTCTACTGCCTTATGCCTTCTACAGCTCACTCTAGTACTACGAAAGTAATTCCCTGATATCTTAACAGATGTCCTAACTGCCTGCCCCTTCTTCTTGTCAGTGTATTTCATATTCTCATTTTCTTTCCGATTATACGTAAAACTTCCTCATTTCTTACCATATCAGTCCACTCAATTTTCAATATTCATTTGTAGCTCCAAATCTCAAATGCCTCGATTCTCTTCTCTTCCGGGTTTCCCACAGTCCATGTTTCTCGACCATACAATGCTGTGCTCTAAACGTACATTCTCAGAAATTTCTTTCCCAAATTTAGGCCTACATTACATACTAGTAGAATTCTCTTCGCCAGCAATGCCCTTTCTGCCTGTGCTAGTCTGCTTTTGACATCCTCCTTGCTCCGTCCGCCATTGGTTATTTTACTGCCTGGATACTAAAATTCTTAAATTCTTCTGCTTCGTGACCATCAGTCAAGTTGTTAAGTTTGTCGCTGTTCTCATTACGGCTACATCTCATTACTCTCAGTCCATAATCTGTACCCACTAGGCTGTTCATTCCATTCACCAGATCGTGTAATTCTTCTTCACTTTCACTCAGGATAACAATCTCATCAGCGAATCGTATCACTGATATCCTTTCACTTGAATTTTAGCTCCGCTCCTGAATCTTTCGTTCATTTCCATCATTCCTTCTTCGATACAGAGATTGAACAGCAGGGGCGAAGGACTACATCCCTGTCCTCTAACGTTTTTAATCCGAGAATGTAGAATTAACCAAAATGGCCTTCCTGCGCTGATACTGGGAACGACTGGAAGCAAGGGGAAGCTACATCCGTAATTTTTCCAGAGGGCATGAATCTTCACTATGTGATTAAATAATGATGGCGTCCTCTTAGGTAAAATATTCAGGAGGTAAACTAGTCCCCCATTCAGATCTCCGTGCGGGGACTGCTAAGGATGTCGTCGTTATCAGAAGAAAGTAAACTGGCGTTCTACGGATCTTAGCATGGAATGTCAGATCCCTTCTACATCTACATCCATATTCCGCGAGCCACCTGACGGTGTGTGGCGGAGGGTAGCCTGAGTACCTCTATTGGTTCTCCCTTCTATTCCAGTCTCGTATTGTTCGTGGAAAGAAGGATTGCCGGTATGATTCTGTGTGGTCTCTAATCTCTCTGATTTTATCCTCATGGTCTCTTCGCGAGATATACGTAGGAGGGAGCAATATACTGCTTGACTCTTCGGTAAAGGTATGTTCTCGAAACTTTAACAAAAGCCCGTACCGAGCTACTGAGCGTCTCTCCTGCAGAGTCTTCCACTGGAGTTTATCTATCATCTCCGTAACGCTTTGGCGATTACTAAATGATCCTGCAACGAAGCGCGCTGCTCTCCGTTGGATCTTCTCTATCTCTTCTATCAACCCTATCTGGTACGGATGCCTTAATCCGGCAGGTGGGTTAGAAAATTTAAAAAGGGAAATGGATAGGTTAAAGTTAGATGTAGTGGGAATTAGTGAAGTTCGGTGGTAGGAGGAACAAGACTACTGGTCAGGTGAATACGAGGTTATAAATACAAAATCAAATAGGTTAATGCAGGATTTAATAATGAATAAAAAACTGGAGCTAGGGTAAGCTACTACGAATAGCATAGTGAACGCATTATTGTAGCCAAGATAGACACAAAGCTCACACCTACCACAGTAGTACAAGTTTATATGCCAACTAGCTTCGCAGATGATGAAGACACTGAAGAAATGTATGATGTCATAAAACAAATTCTCAAGACAGTTACGGGAGACGAAAATTTAATAGTCGTGGCGTTTGGAAATCAACTGTAGGTAAAGGAATAGAAGCAAAAGTAGGAGTCGAATATGGACTGGGGGTAAGGAATGAAAGGGGAAGCCGGCTGATAGAACTTTGTACACAGCATAACTTAATCGTAGTTAACACTTGGTTTAAGGATCTTGAAAGAAGGTTGTATACGTGGAAGAGGCCTACAGACACTGGAAGGTTTCAGATAGATTATATAATGGTAATACAGATATTTAGGGACCAGGTTTCAGATTGTAAGGCATTACCATGGGCAGATGTGGATTCTGAACACAATCTATTGGTTACGAACTGTAGTTTAAAACTGAAGAAACTGCAAAAAGTTGGGAATTTAAGGGGATGGGACCTGGATAAACTGAAAGAACCAGAGGTTGTACAGAGTCTCAGTGAGAGCATTAGGGAACGATTGACAAGAAAGGGGGAAAGAAATACAGTAGAAGAAGAATGGGTAGATTTGAGAGATGAAATAGTGAACGCAGTTGAGAATCAAGTAGGTAAAAAGACGAGGGCTAGTAGAAATCCTTGGGTAACAGAAGAGATACTGAATTCAATTCATGAAAGTAAAAAATATGAAAATGCAGTAAACGAAGCAGGCAAGAACGAATACAAACGTCTCAAAAATGAGATCGACAGAGAGTGCAAAATGGCTAAGCAGGGATGGCTAGAGAACAAATGTAAATATGTATATATCACTCGGTATAAGATAGATACTGCCTACACAAAAATTATGGAGACCTTTGGAGAAAAGTGAAAAACGTTTATGAATATCAGGAGCTCAGATGGAAATCAAGTTCTAAGCAAAGAATGGAGAACAGAAATGTGGAAGGAGTATATAGAGGGTCTGTACAAGGCCGATGTACTTGAGGGCAATGTTATGGAAATGGAACAGGACGTAGATGAAGATGAGATTCCAGATATGATACTACGTGAAGAATTTGACAGAGCTCTGAAGTCGAAACAAGCCCCCAGATGTAGACAACATTCCATTAGAACTACTGATAGCCTTGGGAGAGCCAGCCCTGACAAAACTCTACCGCCTGGTGAGTAAGATGTATGAGACAGGCGAAATACCCTCAGACTTCAAGAAGAACTTAATAATTCCAATCCCAAAGGAAACAGGTGTTGACAGGTGTGAAAATTACAGAACTATCAGTTTAATAAGTCACAGCTGCAAAATACTGACACGAATTGTTTGCAGACGAATGGAAAAACTGGTAAAAGCCGAACTTGGGGAAGATCAGTTTGGATTCCGAAGAAATGCTGGAACACGTGAGACAATATTGCCCCTACGACTTATCTTAGAAGATAAATGAAGGAAAGGCAAACCTACCTTTCTAGCACTTGTAGACTTAGAGATACCTTTTGACAACGTTGACTGGGATACTCTCTCTCAACTTCTGAAGGTGGGAGGGGTCAAATACAAGGAGCGAAAGGCTATTCGCAATTTGTACAGAAACCCGATGACAGTTATAAGAGTCGAGTGGCATGAAAGGGAAGCAGTGGTTGGGAAGGGAGTGAGTTAGGGTTGTAACTTATCCCCGATGTTATTCAGTCTATACATTGAGCAAGCAGTAAAGGAAACAAAAGAAAAATTTGGAGTAGGAACTAAAATTCATTGAGAATAAATAAAACCTTTGAGATTCGTCGATGACATTGTAAATCTTTCAGAGACAGCAAAGGACCTTGAAGAGCAGTTGAACGGTACGGACAGTGTCTTGAAAGGAGGCTAAAAGATGAACATCAACAAAAGCAAAACGAGGATAATGGAATGTAGCCGAACTAAATTGGGTGATACTGAGGGAAGTAGGATAGAAAAAGAGACACTTAAAGTAGTAGATGAGTTTTCGTATTTCGGGAGAAAAATAACTGATGATGTTCGAAGTAGAGAGGATATAAAATGTAGACTGGCAATGGCAAGAAGTGCGTTTCTGACGAAAAGAAATTTGTTAACATCGAGTATAGGTCTAGGTATCAAAACGTCTTTTCTCAGAGTGTTTGTATGGAGTGTCGCAATGTATGTATGTGAAATGTGGAGGATAAATAGTTTAAACAAGAAGAGAAAAAAGCTGTAGAAGTGTGGTGTTACAGAGGATTGTTGAAGATTAGATGGGTGGATCATGTAACTAATGATGAACTAGGGAGAAGTGGAATTTGTGGTACAACTTGTCTAGAAGAAGAGATCGGTTGGTAGGACATGTTCAGAGGCATCAAGGGATCGCCAAATTAGTACTGGAGGGCTGCGTGGAGGGTTAAAAATAGTACTGGGAGACCAAGAGATGAATGCACTAAGAATATACAGAATGATGTAGGTTGCATTAGTTACTTGAAAATGAAGAAGCTTGCACAGGAAGAGTAATATGGAGAGCTGTATCAAACCAGTCTCTGGACAAAAGACCACAACTACAAGGACTCTACCTATAGCTTACCTCTGTTTTTCTCAGAATTTCCAACATCTTGCACCATTTTACATCGTCGAATGCCTTTTCCAGGTCGACGAATGCTATAAGTGTGTCTTGATTTTTCTTTAGTCTTACTTCCAGTGCCAACCGCAAGGTCAGAATTGCCTCTGCGATGCCGTTACCTTTTTCTAAAGCCAAACAGATCATCTAAAACATCCTCAATATTCTTTTCTATTCTTCTGTATATCATTGTTGCAAAGTACCTTGGATGCAAGAGCTGTTAAACTGATTGTGCGATAATTCTCGAACTTGCTAGCTCTTGCAGTCTTCGGAATTGTGTGAATGATAGTTTTCCGAAAGCCAGATGGTGTATCGCCAGAGTCATACATTCTGCACACCACCTTGAACAGCTGTGGTGTTCGTTCTCCAAATTATTTTAGAAATTCAAATGGAGTGTTTTCTATCCCTTCTGCCTTACTTTATCTTAAGTGCTTCAAAGCTCTCTTGAATTCTTATTCTAATACTAGATCCCCATGTCGTCTAAATCAACTCATGTTTCTTGATCTTACACATCAGACAAATCTTCCCCCTCATATAGGCCTTCAATATACATATTCCACCTAACCGCTCTCTCCTCTGCGTTTAAGAGTGGAATTCCAGTTGCACTCTCAATGTTACCACCCTCAAATTTACTTTCACTGAAGGTTATTCTGACTTTCCTACGTCATGTGTCAGTCCTAGTAACTTGTATTTTTGTATACATGAATTTCCCTTAACAATTTAGAATTTTCTTCTTTCATCGACCAACTAAAGTACTATTTCTGTAACCCATGATTTCTTCGCAGTTATCTTCTTTGTACCTATGTTTTTGTTTTCAACTTAAGTGATTGACCATTATAGAGATGTCCATCCCTCTTCAAATGCACTGCCTAATGAGCTATTTCTGATTGCTGTATCTACAGCTTTAGAGAGCTTCAAGTGTATCTCATCATTCCTTAGCACTTCCGTGTCCCACTTCTTTGCGTATTGATTCTTCCTAACTAATCTTAAACTTCAGCCTACTCTTTATAACAGCTACATTGTGATCTGAGTCTATATCTGCTCCTGGGTAGGCCTTACATTCCACTATAAGATTTCGGAATCTCTGTCTGATCACGATGTAATCTAAATGAAATATTCCCGTATCACCCGGCCTTCTCGATGTATAGTACTTCTTTTGTGATTCTTGAACAAAGTATTAGCTATTACTTGTTGAAGTTTATTAGACAACTCAATTAGTCTTTTTCCTCTCTTATTTCTTGTCCTTACCAATACCTTCGTGTTATCTTTTCTTCTATTCATTCCCCTGTAACTGCATTCCAGTGTCCTATGTCTATTCGATTTTCGCCTCCCTTTATGTAGTGTATTACCCTTTCAGCATCCTCGTATCCTTTCTCTATCTCTTTATCTTCAGCCTGCAACGACGGCATGTATACCTGAACTACGTTTGTCGGTGTTGGTTTACTGTCGATTCTGATAAGAATAAGCAAATCAGTGAAGTGCTCACAGTAACACACTCTCTGTCCTACCTTCCTATTCATAACGAATCCTGCTCCCGTCATACACTTTTTGCTACTCTTGCACTACATTCATCTGACCCTAAATCCTTGCCTTCTTTCCATTTCACTTCACTGGTCCCTACTGTATGTAGATTGAGCCTTTGTATTTACATTTTCAGATTTTCTAACTTCCCTACCACGTTCCAGTTTCAGACATTCCACGCCTCGTCTCGTAGAACGTTATTCTCCGTTCGTTATTCGGCCTTGTTCTCATGATCACATCCCCCTTCACAGGCCACTCCCGCAGGTTCCAATGGGGAACTATTCCGGAACCTTTTTGCCATTGAAGAGATATCATGACACTTTTTCAATTACAGGCCACATGTCCTGTGGATACACGTAATGTATCTCTAAAGCAGTGGTTTCCACTGCCTTCTGTATCTTCATGCGGTTGATCACTGCTGATTCTTTCGCCCTTAGGGGCAGTTTCCCCTTCCAAGGACTAGAGAGTGCCCCAAACCTCTGTCCGCTCCTCCGCCCTCCTTGAGAAGACCGTTGGCACAATGAGGTCGACTTCTTACGCAGGAAGTCTTCGGCCGTCAGTGCTTGTTGCTACTCAAAATCTGAGCGATGGCGGATTTCGAACCCTGAACCGAGGACGTTTCGATTATTAATCTATGACTCTACTCCCATACCATGTTGGTGGACGGAAGAATTTAATGAAATTTTTTTTCCCCAAATCGTATATGTTATCGGTTAACTATAAGGTAGCTTACCAACAGAGATTTCAAATTCTAGATGAATCACACAATTAAAAGTAAACAATCCTAAGCCAGTGAACATTATCGTTCCCCCTCTTGACAATGGTTTCATTCCAGCCACTCATTATTCGGGAAAGTACTGATGCAAGACGCTCAGCACGAAAGCACTTAACTTTAAAGGAGTCATTTGTGCGCACATGGTGTCCACAGTTGCTTTGCTATTGTTAAACTTATTTGAAATCCTTTTTTTTGCAAAGAAAGATGCGTATTTAGTTTGCAAACGTCTTTTGTTTCATTCGTTCAGAACATCCCCTTTAGTCTGGAATGAAATATATTTACAATTCTGGTCTGCTTCTAGAATTAAAAACTGTTCATTAAGGAAGATATTGAAGTATGGTATTTACTTACATCATATTTGTCTGATTTGAATTCACATATGGAAGTGTCGTCCGGATGTGTGGTATCATCGTAAAATCACACCAAAAACGTGAATTCGGGTTTCTGTGGGAGCAGGAGTTTTGCATTTGTGCTTTCCCTGAAAATAAACACTTAAGCACATTTACTATTCGTGCCACACATGTTGTCTGTCAAGAGTGTTGAAGCAAAGTGCTATTATACTGTACATTATTGATGGATTATGTAGGAGACAAGAAACTGGGATTTCTGGGTTTGGTGACAGCTAAGTGTATAATGGACGATGAAGAACATTATTTGCTCCAGGCTTATGCCAAAAGCAGTAACACAGTCAGCATAATGCTATTGAGACTGTGTGACTTAACAGTTTCTTCTTCGAAACTATAAAGAACCGGTAGGTTTTGGCATATTTTTTAGCCATTCTGCTCGCGTACTTTACATGAGTTGCAGCCATTGCTTCCCGTGAACGTGGTATATAACTTATCAGAGTCGTCCAGATCAGCCGGCCGCGGTGGTCTCGCGGTTCTAGGCGCGCAGTCCGGAACCGTGCGACTGCTACGGTCGCAGGTTCGAATCCTGCCTCGGGCATGGATGTGTGTGATGTCCTTAGGTTAATTAGGTTTAAGTAGTTCTAAGTTCTAGGGGACTAATGACCACAGCAGTTGAGTCCCATAGTGCTCAGAGCCATTTGAACCATTTTTGAACCAGATCATATTGTCCTGTCACGGCTAATGTAAAGTACTGGCACACAACACTTTGCGCTCTGTCGGAAAACATCTCCACTACTTTGATATGGTCGAGAGGACGACGCACTCAGCAGGGTGCATGTACTACACGACGCATAGTTCCTGATCATAGGAAAACTAGGCTTAAGTTCTAAATTTAGTGTACTTCCACGACTGTTGATGACATGTGCATAAAACAAAAGTTATCCAGGTAGCAACTAAGCAGTAATCAGTTTCAACTCGTTTAAGAATTATTATCAAGTGTATAAGCTATAAGTGCTAAGACTATCATCACTATCGTAACACAGACGCAGAATACTCACAACGAGTTCATATATTACAGAAATGGGGGCGTCTTCGTGGCTCACTTGCGGATGACTGGTAGGTGTCTAGTCGAGCTGGTATGGGGTGGAGTAAATGACGACCGACTGCAAACTCGAAACTTTTTTGATAAGTCAAACCATTCTAAGCTTCACATCAAAACTGAACCTAACCTATGCTTGGCTACACTGGATTGTCATTGGCAGTACAATGCAGTAATTTAGTGTCTTCTAAATGTGGGTTTCATGATTTAAATTCCTCTACAACGTCTGCTATGTTTCACATCGTTATTTTACTTTTTGCCGCACAATCACAAGTGTGTTTCATAACGACTTCGTTAAATGCTCATGTGACTGTGTCGGAAAGAAAACAAAATATAAAATGGGAGGATCAGTCACGTAATCTACATGGACAGTATTTCATGTTTTTCGAATATTTCACATCGTTATGCACAGTACTTCCCGATTCATATGAGGGGGGTTTGCTGTTGATAACGCAACATTAAATCGATTCTTTACATTTCATTTCGTATTACGATTTATTATTGCTTGAAGTGTGTCCAACTCATGTCATGCATTTGGTGGAAAATCTTTTAACAGGCGGAAGAGGACTAATGGCCTCTCCATGTCCACAAGCTCTAAATGGAGAAAGATGGGTAGGAAGCCTGCCAATGACCATGTTAAAGGGGATCATACTGCAATGACGTACTCGTACTGCAGAGTAGGGAAACATGTGGAAACTCTTATTGGCTGGACGTGGATCTGAACCGCTACCCACTTGAGTGCGAGTTCACTGGCACTTTATGTGTGTATGATATTGAACCAGTCGCTTTTTTTAATTTTGTACGAATTATTCTATCACTGACTAGTTTTTGCGCCGGTGCAGGCTTATCAACATGCGGAGGTGTCACAGGAGCGTTGAAACGCGTCAGTGAAGAGATCGGCTGATACGTTTTGCTTGTCATTGCTATTTAAATAGTTTATCACAATCAGTGTGTAGTAGCAATTGATAGATATTTCCGTTGGTATCAGGAGGAATGTCAATGACTGCAAAGATCGAGTAGCTAACATGAATCTCAATTCAGTTTTCATTCTGTGTATTTAGTTATACGTCTATTATTTAATGTATTGTGTGGTTGGGTGTCTTGAAGGAGCTACAGTAGGCACGGCAAGGCCGCGAACTGGCAGTGACAGACACCCTGGGGAGAGAGGCAGACTTCAAATAGACGAGCCACTCGGAGTGTGGGGCAGTGACCTGACAGGAAACCAGCAGGTAGACTTTACCTGACGTGCTATACTCGTATGGTCCACTACAGTGATAGCCGGAATGTGTGCAACCTAAGTTCATTAGAATTGCAGCCCCTGCGGTGTGTCGTCTGGGACTCATTCTAAAAAGTCAGTGTAGGGGACAATTTCGTGTGTCCGGGCCAAGGTAAAGTACGTACGTTCTTTTAAAGTCGACATCTCACGTCAAAGGACAGCATGGCAGTATGTTTGTCAATGGTCAGACTTCCCAGAAAACTGAAGGAAGTCGGGCCGGTCGAAAGATAGTAATCTGATTGCTTATCCGGGAAATATATGTGGAAGTTATTCTTAAAAGAAATTTATTCTCCCCTTTGTGGTGGAGGAATCGCCTCATGTGGACGGAAAGTGTATTGCAAATTTCTGTTCCTCGTTCGCAATCTGGGAAGGCAGCTCATTGGGTGACTTGAAAAAGAGTTAGCAAGGTGAGAGTTTCAAACTTCAGTTCTCAAGAATTCATGAGTGGAAGGCAGGTCACTGGGTGACAAACGAATATCTGGTAGATGGGCATTGGATCACAGTTTATATACACTTTATAGGTTAATCACTGACTAAGCCTTTCCAATGGGTGAAAGATCATTTCAGTGGACTTCCTGCAGGGCAGAGACACTAAGAGTAGTGTTTCAGGAGACATAACCGAAAACAGACTTGGCTGGAAGACGTGATAAGACCTCGAACCTACTATCTGGAGAATCGATTCATCACACCATAAAAGCCGACCTGTTGCTGTCTTCAAGATGCTTGTAACACTGAGTCGTTGACTCTGGCGACAGAAGCAAATAATATGTGTTAGAGGGCGATTTGTTGAGGCAATAGTTCCATCTTATGTATCCCTTGGGTTGATTCTCAAGCTAATGTGATACTCAGTTAAATCGTTACAATGTTCAGTATTTGTTGCCCCTTTTGATTTTTTGTGTGCTCACTACTCGAGTTAATCTGTGTGCTAGCAAAGAATAAACCAAGTTGTGCTTAATACTGACCAAGGTTTTCAATTCAATAGGTAGCCTTGCCCTTCCAACTATTAATCCTTAATTATTTTGTGCGAACCAACATCCAGAACAAATTAAAGAGGGCCAGTTTTTCTCATTATATGATCTGTTGCGTGGAAGATCGTCTCAGGATCTGAGTTCATGAGGAGCAACGAGTCTCTTGGTCGTCCCAGCACAAACGTATTACTAAAATGGCGGAAAGTATGGTTTCCTAAGTACTGTGTATCACACCATAACCTAGACCATGTGCAGCTAGGTACTGGGATCATCGTGTCTATGGAAATAACGAAAGTTTTCGCAACAGAATGTCTGTTAAACGAATGGATTGTACTACCTCGTTGTATGCATGACAAATTCATTCCGACTGTGTACACTATATATTTTACCGAGTTAAGAACAGAGAATATGATCTTGGGAACCTCCGTCTTTGACTTGAGTTTCATTAAGTTACTTAATAGATACTGACGAGCAAAGATGACGGTTGTAAATGTTCACTGCAAGTTGCAGATGGATATATACATTGACAACATGCATGTAAAAAATTTAACAGTGTATTCGTATGTGAGTATTGAAAGTTATGGGTGTGCATATGAAATTGAACTTTTCTTTGTGGAGTCATGATATTATGAAACAATACAGAGTAAATGACTTAGAAGTAAACAAAGAAAGTGGAATAGTTGCTATGCGGATAAAACAATGAAAGTGTTACAAGGATACATGGCAGGTGCAAATGAACGTGAGAGGCTGTAGATATGTGAAATTTCTGTAATAAAAAGTTCTGTCTTCATTAAGTTTGTTCGATAACTACTTTAGCTTGTGACTGTAAATCTCTAAGTACAATCAGAATTTCACTTTGCAGTGGAGTGTGCGCTGATATGAACCGGACCGAGACTCGAACTCTGGACCTTTGCCTTTTGTGGGCAAGTGCTCTACCATCTGAGCTACCCAAGCACAACTCACGACCTGACCTCACAGCTTCAATTCTGTCGAATTCGAGTCTCGGTCCGGTACACACCTTTAATCTGTCAGGACGTTTTTTTAAATCTCTAACTGTTCAAGGAGATTTTCTTATAATCACCGGCAACATGTCACAGTGAAAATTTACCATTGCTTTCACCAACAGAGTGTTTACGATGGGCAATGTCTAATGCAAAGATGGACTTATTTAAATTTTGTATTCACAATGAATATAATGTATCGGTTGGTGTTATTAAGGAGGATGACTGTTGGTATGTGTGGTTCTTGTCCCTCTTTCTTTCAGTCTACCACACAGACAGAAGGCACAGTCTTTTCTTGGTCACCCTCTTAGTTGGTTTCTGTTCAAGTTTCCTACTGAAGGACAGAGTCAAAATTATGGCAGTTATAAAATATTTTCATTTAAAAAGAAACTTGAACTGCAAGTCAGGTATAAGCTGAATTGATGACAGCACACGGGAACTGCACTTAGACGCATCCCAGACTCTTGGCACGTTTCATCCGGAAAAAAATGCAAGGTAACGAGACAGGGGAAAATCAGATTGAAGAATCTTTAGATTACTGGAATGATAGGCTCTTGATGAAAAATATGAGAGCCCAATGATTATGCAAGGGTCGTCTCCTAACCAAAGACGCTCAACATTGGACAAATCGAAATTGCATTTAAAAAAGCTGATGAATCTGACGCCATTATGTGGCTGTAGACGATCTATAAGCTATTACATCCTAAAGATGAAATTTTCACCAAAAAATACTTTCGTCAGTCAGAAGATGCACCAAGAAAAACTGTAAATGATGGCGACTGTTGCACCAGATTCACAGGAGAGCACTTACTATGTACCTGCTTGTATAGATTTTACGTTGATGCCTCCACTACAATATTTTATGATCTGAAGATGGTAGTACCCGAAACTAGTAATAGTGAACTGTAAAATCTGTCTGATCAAAACGAACCTTTACAAATGAAGTGCTACAATATGATGAGGAACTCATTTACAGACTGTATGTCTTCTGTTGATGAACCATGAACTATTTCGGGGTGGCTAAAATAAGGAACGGTTTTGATTCAGATATGACTGTGTAAACTTTGTAGTAAGTGAAAAACACATTTTACTAACATTATGGCGACAAATTGAGCTCTGGCACCTCGATGATACACCTGCTCAAAGGCTGGCCATAGCTTTTGAAAGTGTATACGAGTTCTTTTCACCTTAGCTATCTTAAGTTAAAAAATGACTAGGAGGTAAGAAATTCTCTGAGAGTTAATTAGTTGTCCATACCTCAAACAGCTATTATATGCTGCTTGAGAAACAAACACATTTTCTGAGGAAAAAAATCTGGAAAAGAGATATGTCTTTTTTTACAAAGAAAACTTTATTATTTATTAATTAGTAGTAGTATGTCACACAGAAGTTCAGGAAGTGGTAAATACGTACATAGAATAAACAATCACAACAGAGAGCAGTGCAATGGAGTTGGTGTAGTTTTCGCGGATTCGAATAAATTTATCAGTGATAGATGTGTAGGACAAGATGGGGTGCATCTAAACAAGTTAGGATCGGCAACATAAAAAATGTACAGTGATATTTGTAAAATCATACTTCGTAAGGAAAACTAGTGTACAGAGATGAGATTGTAAAAATTGATAACTAGGTTGAAATTAAAATACACAAACAGCGTTTCAGAACAGATTGGTTCAAATGGCTCTGAGCACTATGGGACTCAACATCTGAGGACATCAGTCCCCTAGAACTGAGAACTACTTAAACCTAACCAACCTAGTGACATCACACACATCCTTGCCGGAGGCAGGATTCGAACTTGCGACCGTAGCAGTCACACGGTTCCGGAATGAAGTGCCTAGAACCGCATGATCACTGCGGCGGCTCAGAACAGATGCCATTAGCAATACTTAAAAAAGTAACAATATATTCGTAATGCACTTGAACATGAGTGGGTTAAGTTCAAAGTACACAAATGGCAGAGAAACAAAACTTAACGATTTGCAAATCATTTTGTCAGAAGTACCAAATATCAAGAATGTTTGCTTGAATGAACACTGGCATACAAATGATAGTATCAAAATCTTAAATAACTTTCACAACTTTTATGTTGCCCGTAGCTTTTGTAGGATTAATTTAACATGAGGAGGATTGTGCATGCTTGTGGAAAGACCAATGGAATATAGAGCAAGATATGATTTCGATGCTCTGAAAGAAGAATGCATATTTGAAAGCTGCTGTGTAGAGTTAGGGTAAAATATCTTTATTTTGTGTATAGAATTCCAGGAGCAGAAATAACGAAACATTTTTTTGTCTAAATTCCAGTGTCTATTGCAAAAAAGTCCAAAAGAAACGAAGAAAAGAGTAATAATAACTGCTGATTTCAATATAGATCTAGCCAGTGGAGCCAGTAAGTCAAAGAAATTCAATGATGCGATTCAGATATCTGGATTCAGGGCATATTTCATTGAATTTACTCGAGTGAATGAACTGTTGGCAACATGTATGGATAACATTGCAACTTATCATACTTACAATGAGGCAAATATGTTTTGCTTAGATTTGGGACTTTCTGATCATTGTGCTCTGTTTATGGAGTTATGGAAAACAACACGACCTTGCTTGAAAAAAACCTACACCAAACGCCAGTTCGGCAAAGATAATACGAACTTATTCTATCACTATAGATCATAGTGTTTCATACTCCACAGATTTTGCACCTTTCTTGGAGAACCTCCTACACTTTTAACGAAACATTTCCCCTTATTGTACATCATAAAAAATAGCAAATAAAATAAAGTGGATTACTCAAGGAACAAAAATCTCTAGTGCAAGAAAAAGACTGCTACATAGGGAACTAAAACATAACAAACTCCTGATTTTGTTACGTATGTAAAAAATCACACAAATATTTTTAAAAAAGCTGTAAAGGCAGCCAAAGAACTGGTAAATAATACATTTATATTGGACAGTGAAAACAAACCATAGGCATCATCGTCAGTGGTCATAGGTGGAACAGGTGTCAAAGGTAGAGGCCATGATATTTCTGAAATCAATACAGAGCAGAAAGCTATTGCAAATCCTGGTCAGATTTTTGAATTATTTAATGAATTCCTTATAAATGTAAAAAATCTAACATCAATGTAGAAGCTTACCCAGACAAGGTAAATTTCCTCAACAGTGAGCAATTTGAAGGTGAATTTTCCAGTATATTTACCAAAACTATGGTAAAAGATATTAGAAAATGTGATCGTATCACTAAAAAGCAAAACATGAGAAGATGAGATGGGATGCCAATAAAAATGTTAACAACAGTCTCTAAAATAATTTGGCAGCCATTAGCTACAAACTTTAACCAGTCCCTTCAAGAAGATTTTTCAAAAAAGTCACAAAAGAACATATGAGAAACTATTGCCCCATATCTCTTCTTCCATCACTATCAAACATATATGAAAAGGCAGTCACCAAACAAATTCAATATTTCAAGGAAGAATTTAAAATAACCTCAAAAAATCAGTATGGATTTCAAAAAGGCAAAACCGCATTATATGTTATAAATCATTCTGATCATAAATTACCTCATCTCTAGATAACTCACTGCAATCCATAGGAATTATTTGCGATCTATCAAAAGCCTTTGACAGTGTGAATCACTCCTTGCTACTCTGTCAACTGGAAATGTATGGAGCTAAAGACAAAGAGAGAGGAAATTATACTTCAAAATTTAAAACCATTTCAAATGGAGTACCCTAAAGTTCTGTCTCAGGTCCCATGATCTGCCACTTATTACTGAGTGTCATTTACTTTTATCTTCAGATGACATATCTGTAACCATTGAAAGTAAGAGTGTTGATCAAATTCAACAAACTGTTTTAAATACTTCAGAAAAATTAGATACCTGTTTTGGTTTGAATGGGTCAAACTTATACATAGAATAGACTCAGTTAATGCAGTTAAAAACAAAACAAGCGAAGTTAAGTGATATTCAGGCCAGTCACAGAAACCAGGATTGGCAGTAGGCTAGCTGTGTGAAATTCCTAGGAATGGAACTTGATAAAAATCTATTATGGGGATCAAATGTACAGTACCTTGCAAATAAATTAAATAACAAAGCATTTGCAATGCAGATATTATACAATGCTACCAGTATAGAAATAAGAAAAGTAGTATACCACAGCTATTTTGAGTCAATAATAAGCTAAGGATTTGTATGTTGGGGTAACTCAAACCATATGTGTCGAATACTAAATCTTCAGAAAACCATAATTAGAAATATGCACAATGTAGAGCGAGTAAATCATGTCAGCCACTCCCATAAAATCTAAGTATATTAAGTGTTGCCTTACTATTCATATATGAGTTGATTATCTTTGTACACAGTAGTCTTGACTTATTTGTAGCAAATCATTGTCAACATGATTACAACTCCAGAAATGAAAATAATTTTATGCTGCCTACCCACCGTTTAAAACTTTGTGCTCAAACTCCACATTATATGGGTATGAAAATTTATAATGAAGTGAAAGGAAAAATCTTTATGTGAGAAACTAGTGAGTAAAGTAGTGCTATTCAGTAGAAGAAATCATAAATGACAACCTGAAAATTCGAACAGGAGAGAGAGCAAGTATTTAGGACTGTTAATTTTTAAATGTTTGTTACTTTTGAAGATTAATTATTAGTTGTTTAGTTAAGTTATTATTCAATACCATATATTATATCACTGATATAATGACAATTGTAAACTAGTTTTTGAGTTTTGACAAGTCTCCTGTACATTAAGTGAATGGCTTGAAATTGTAGTTTACGAGACAATAAACTATTCTACTCAATTCTATTATCTTTCATTAACTAATTCATCCTCCCTAATATTTATCTGAACTGCAGTTGTGAAATTAACGAAACTGCCTCACAAAAGTATTACAATAACTAAATTGAATACTACTTACTGTCGTGAACTGACCATAGTGACGTAATATTTCATGCGTCGGTTTATAATGTAAGTTTATATAAATTTGCACATTACTTTGACGTTGACGTAATGTGTAGGTGTGAATGTTATTCAGTGTCAGGTACTGTCTTGATGGTGTTTCTGTTTGCGCGTCTCACAACGGCACATAAACATCGACTTCTGCTACGTCTGTAACGATCGCTATACACTCTTAAAACAGCGAAAGGATTGTAAGTCATAATACTGTAATGAGACACTTTCAAACGAAAGGATGCCGTAGCCTATAACATGTCTGATGCAGGCTAACATTCAAGAGTCAGATGTTCATTTTGAGCGTCTGATGTAGTTCTAAGAAACTCTGTCGTTACGATTTTAGCAGTTCATTTTCACATAAGCTTGGTAATGATTTTTCCGTTGATAACGTATGAAGGTAGTTTGGAACCTTGCCCTGGAAGAATTTTTAAGGCAGCGTCCACAGAAAGCTATACAGCAAACATTTATCGTCTTAATATGCTGACCCTGAGGCCTCTGGTATCGGAATGACAGAAGCCAGATGTTGTGCCATTGATTTGTGGCTTTCCAACATATGTGGCATAAAGGAGAGGAAATCACCGAAAATAGACAAATAGCGTCGAAAATTAATTTTTATCTTTGGCGACACGACAATAAAAAAAATTGACGCCCAAATTTGTGTAAAATCTATGAGAAGCAACATTACAAATGTTGTTGAATAAGTGCTATTACCGGAGCATTAACAATCGGAATAGTGTAAGTAAAATGTCAGTAGCAGAAGATGGCGTATATACATGTCGGTGTTAACCGCAAAGCTTTGTTACTTTGTACTGAGGATAAATGCAAATGTTGGACTTTATCTGATCCTAAGATCTAAAACTCAATGAAAGGCGAAGAGTTTGAGGCGATGTGAATTTCAGCAAGGTACAACCTCACGCCGCAATTGTCTGGAGTAAACTTAACGTTAATGGTCTAACACCTCCATCCGTTTCACAATAGACATCGACACTGTAAATTACATTGTCAGTAATATCAGATTTAGGGCACCAGTTACTTAGAGTGTAAGGCTAGGGGTGTTCTCATCAGTGAAAGGGGGAAGGGCTTGTAGAGCTTGAAGCGTGAGACGGATGGCAGCAGAGATTAAAAGAGCAGACTTGCGTGGGCTTAATTAGTTCACGTAACTAGAAGATAAACGCACTCGTTGCGTCAGGCATAAGATCAAATTACGTCAACTGAGGTGTTCACAGTTAAAATGTGTTTCATTAATATCTCATCTATATAAGCAAGTAATTCTTCGTTGATATTTTATTGTATTACGTATTTTATGCATTGATCTGAATTACGTCTCCAGCTGTTAGTAGTTTGTTTAAAGTATAATGAAAAAGGGCCCACTTTGCATTTAATATGATGCTATGGCCAAGTTCATGGAGGTTTAATAACGGGAGGTGGCGCTACGCACTTACGCAGTACGTTGCTTTGAAGCCGTCGCCGACATATTTGTAGCCCCTAACGTTAGCTGATTAGTTGACTAGTGTTTACAATTGTTGTTCTAGTTTTCTGCTATGTCCATGAAATAGTTGTTTCAAATACCAAATATTACACTGCTTCTGTGAATAATACAGCGCCAGGAAGACATTTTCAAACTTTCTATGGTCTCAGAGGCAAACTTTATCCGGTAATACGACAAATATGGCCTCATTAATGTAACTTTACATCTTTCGGATAAACAAGAAGTGCAGTATGTTACACATTACGAATAAACAAGAAGCGTAGTATGTAATGTGAAAATACTGTTTTCGTAATCTATCGTTTTCCTTAATACGGAAATAACATATTTCGTTTTCCAGAAAATGCAGGTAACACATATTGCTATGTCTGGACCGTTAGCAGTACTCCCTTCCCTCAGTGTTCAACCAGAGTGGTCTTCTACTTGTACTGATTGGAAATCTAAAGTCAGATCACAGAAATGAAACCACCATAGTAAAAGAAACGAGCCCAACAGAAATTGATGTCTAGAAAAGAAAATATCGCTTGAACGAGTCGATTTATGAATTAAATTGATTCCTTTACATTTTAGACTATAATCAGAACGACTACTACACCTCTAAATAATGCAAACATATTTTTTTAATTAAAACATTTTCACCATAAGCTACTGTTTGGCGCTACACTATGGCACACGTAGCCTTCAAATTTGTGACGTCATACTAACTCTATTTAGAGTATTACACCTTCATGGTCCAGTTAGGTATATTAACAATATCTGTAGGGTTTATGTGGTTTAGCTAAAGCGGGAGATTACTCTTTTAGAACAAGAGACTGTAGGTAAGTAGCTGGTGTTTGGCTGTGGGAGTGAGTCGCTGCACACTTATTTCAGAAATTTTAATTCGACTCTGACGGATCTTAAATACATACAAGCTGAAAATTACTTTGATATATATGGAAAAAAATTGCTGAGAAATCTTTCGCTGAACGGAGTCGCGATTCAGTGTAGTGCATTGTTAAGCGAATGGTGGATTGTTCCGTTACTAATGGTGACCATCACTGATAAGTTAGACTGCACATCAAGAATGTGGAAGAGGAAGAAAAAAATGATGTACCGGGTAAAAAATATGAACTGTAATATAGCTGCACTGAACTGTGTTACACTACAGAATGTGAAATTCAGCACTGTGGTACAGGAGAACTGAAGAGGCAAACGTTTCATGATTATGAACACGATAGCAACAGACTAACATTACAGACGGAATTATAGAGGGCCATTCGCCAGCTTTATTTCTGGCGAAAGGCTGAATAATTATACACGTCAAGGAAATATAAACTGGAAGCGGGCGTGTACACCTTGTGTGCAGATACATAGTGTCACCAGAATTCCGGACTTAAAACTACCGTTCCGATGCGTCTTGTTGCTACAAAAATCTGAGGCGTTACCAGAAGAACAAAATTAACGTCCCAATAGTGAGGGGGTTTAAAACTTGGATTTCATGCATTAATACTGTCAATACAGCAAGGAGAATTTCGCCTTGAAATCGACTGTCATTTATGCTTCAGAATAAAATGCAGAGATTACTGCAGCACAATAGAGCTGATTACCAACGCAGACACAGCGTACACATACATCTTTGCTTTTCCACAACATCTCTGGAGAGGCGAATGACAACAAACTGCAATGAAGGAAATTAACTGTATGAAGTTTTCAAAGTCTGAAACCGAGTCAATTTTGCTGCAATAATAGGGACTTTGATCTAGGTAGGAAACTAAGTATTTAGTTACGAGTTGTAAATTACAATAGACTGTGTTGTAAGAGATTTGTTTTTAAACCTAGCAAAATATTTCAACTTCGCCACATCGTAACATGTGTCAGCAATATATACGTAGTATCATATTTTCAGCAGTTGATGAAATTTTGTAATGAGATGGTTCTTAATTAAATAAATTAACTGATGACTTGCAGGCCGCTACTCTCTCCTTGTACCATATGATTAACGAACAGGATGTAAGTGATAGAATTTTAGACGACAGCGTATCTTCTTAAAAATAGTATTGCTACTTCAGTTCCGTGTACAACGGTTAATTGTTCCGCCTTATAAAGTGATAACAAAACCTTGTATCGACAATATTTAATACTCTTTATTTTATCGTGTATTATATTATTATTGTTACCTTTTCCTTTGACGACTTTGAAAGAGGATGTTACACGCGTCTCTGAAAGAACGGTCACTTTTGACGATCTATAGCTGTACGAAGTAAGCGGGAAGTCCAGGTTCGAGTCCCGTCTGGCACAAATTTTCATATCTTACTACCGGGTAGTGGTCTACATCTATACCTCATACAGCTGATACCAGGAATCGGCATCCAGCTAATTAATTTCTAATTAAGAGAAAGAGGAATTGTGAGTGGTGTGTGTGTAAGTGATTTGTGCCACATTTTCCTCCCATGGAAGTGTCAACAACCAAAGAGTAATCAGAAGGAAGACAAAGAATTCAGGTCTCTGATTTGCGGTGTAGGAGTATGTGAGAGATGACTGGTGGCCAAAATCATACGTGCTTTAATACCTGAACTGTCACATTTAACGTCGTGCTTTGGTAGTATTACCAGCTCCCAGCGAAGAAACCACTATCTAAAACAGAGATAAAAGGTTTGGACAGCTTTTATCGGTAACCATTTCTTCCATTACGGAAGTAAGAAGTTTCATATTACTGTTAAAAGGTTTTAATCAAATAACACTACGATAAAACGTTTTAGTGGCAGACACAAGCGCCAACAATGTCGATGGAAAAGTTCACGGTAACTTGGATAAACAGTAATAAAGAAACGGTAAAATAACCTGCATAAAATGCGGTGCAGGCTGTAGATCATTTTTTCGCAGCAAGCATATCAGCAATGGATCACTTTAAAACAATAAACAATACGTATAAGCAATATCCTTGTTAGGCATAATTGGTAAAGAGGACAATGAAGTTCCAGTTTATATGTAGTTAGTCTTGCATACAAGTATTTGTAACATAGCCTTACTGAATATTCCACAAGCTGGTAAAATCAGGATGATACAGGAATGAATACTATCAGAAGACGAACCGGTTACTGCTAGAGACTGTACCAATACGACTAAAATGAAAGACTTGTTATTATCAGTGTCTGTATTATAACGAGAATAAACTGTCTCCCTGAATTGTAATCACGGAGCCTATACTCCATTCACCGAAACAAGAGACGTACTGTAAACACGGCAAAGCGCGTGACCACAGCGCTGCCGTCGAGGGGTGTACAAGGCACGGGCGTCAGAAATCAAAAAATGAAAGTCGTATTTTTTATAATTTGGCACCTGAACATCATAAAGTGATCCGAGAACTACCTTCCGACACCTTTATTTACATTACATTAAAATTTATTGTTACTCAAAAAGAGAAACATTTAAGCTTTCAGGATAAGTTGTTTTTTCGCGTTACTCTATATTTATCACGCTATATCTCCTAAACTGTGTGTCGCACACCAAAATAATTTTATAATTGCCTTCAGTACTATATGTTGATGACGTCTGCAAATTTTCTGCCCAATAGAGTCAGTAATAGTGAAGTAATGAATTAAAATCTCACGTCTGATATAGAACTGTTACCAAATCATCATCCGAAATACAGTAAGCGACAAACCTTTTCCCTTTAAATTCTTTTGTGGGGGTGTGAGCGAGAAAAGTTTCAGAAAGGTTTGGATTTATTTTTGTAGTTTGTTCGAATGCGATGGGTGCAACTGTTTGTTCTTTATGAGCGATGCATTGTGCGGTTCGCAGGCGCGGCGCTCAGTCAGTGTGGCCGTCTCAGTTGATGGTGTGAGCTCGTTAATGGGTCGTTAGTAGGTGTTGTACAGCGGCGATTTCAGGATATCTTAAGTTCATCTGTAAAGACGCTTGAAAGACTCGTTGTTTATTATTAGAGTAAGTATATGTGTTTATAGTCACACTGAGCATTCACTATTTATGTGCGCATCCAATAGGATCGCTTGGTTTCTTATTTTATATATTCACTTATTTCATTAGCGTCACATACGGCTGTCCTAATTATGTCATCCACGGATTCAGTGAGCGAGGTCGACGTGTCAGTTATGAGTCCACCAAAGAAGCGAGCAAAGAAGAAATCATTACGTTCTTCTGAGAAGCACATGGTGCCTAATGTGTATCAAACGGAACTTTTACATCCAGAGCAGTCGACGAATGACACTGTTTCGAAAACAGCTGCAGTTGGACGTTCTTCAGTGCATCGTGTGATAAGTGAGTACAAGGCCACACACTGTTTGAAGTCCCCAAGAAAGGAAAATTACGACAAACTTTCTGAAAATGTTGATGCCTTCGATAGAAATGCGATACGTAGGAAAGTACACGATTTTTTTTCGTAACGAATTGCCATCAATTGACAAAGTGCTTAAAGCCGTGAACGAAGATGCAGATCTGGACAATTTTCGGAGAACTACATTTTATAAGTTATTGAGAGAAATGAATTTCAAATATGTCCGGTGTGGGCACGATAGCATGTTAATAGACAGGGATGACATCTTTTCATGGAGGCGGCGTTATCTTCGAACCATTAAACGGATGAGAGATGAAGGCAGACCCATTTACTATTTGGACGAGACGTGGGTGAACGCAGGACATACCCGAAGTTACGTCTCGGTAGATGACACTATGAATTCCTCAAACAAGCGTTTCTGTGCGGGTTATCCACCGGAAGCAAGGGTCCGTCAGGTAAAGGGAAACGTCTGATTATCGCACACATTGGCAGCAAAGCAGGATTCGTTGAAGGATGTTTGTGGACTTTCGAATCCAAGAAAACTGGAGATTATCATGAGGAGATGTGCGCCGAAGTGGTTTCGGCTTCAGGAAAATGCAGTTATTGTTCTTGAAAACGCACCGTACCGTTCTCGGAGAAAAGAGAAAGTTCCCAATGCGAATTCCAATTAGCACGAAATATCAGAGTGGCTAAAATCTAAAAACATCGATTTCGAAGACGGTATGTTGAAGAAAGAATTTTTAGATATAGTTAAAAATCACAGAACAGCGCGCAACGAATACGCAATAAATGAAATGACGAAGAATGCAGGGAAAACTGTTCTCAGAATTCCTCCGCACCACTGTGAATTAAACGCCATCGAGTTAGTGTGGGCCGGAGTCAAAGGCTATCTATGTTGCAGCGAAAAACAAAACATACAAAATGCCGGAAGTTAAAGTACTGCTAGAAGAAGCAGTAAGCACAGTGACTGCAGAGGATTGGAACAAGTGCGTCCTCCATGCCGTAGAAAAAGTGGAAGCTCAAATGTGGAAATTAGATTGCATTATAGAGGAGAGAGAGGAGCGGTTTGTTATAAACCTCAATGGAAACAGTTCAAGTACGACACAGTGAACCTTGTTTCGTTATTTCTCATTATTATTCCTGGTATTGTTATTAAAATTAACAATTACTTGTGTTTTAATGGAGCGTTTTGTTAGCAACGTGAATGAAAATAAATCTGCTTCAACAGAATGAACTCAGTTTAACATTATTTTCACATTATGTTGAATTTATTTCGTACATTGTTGCCCAGGTTTCTCACGGTCCGCTGTGACAGCTCGGCAGCCAGCCGAACACCGCCAGCTGCAAAGCGTGCGCCAAGGATTTTCCACACCCCTACGTATCACGTGAACCCTGAATGCTTTCTCTGGAAACGAGTGTAGTCGCTCACGTGACACTGTTTATGTTTCGTCCCAGCTCTCGGTGAATATACTTTAGTAATTATTAATATATGAGTTGGAGCTCGCTTTTACAAATAACGGTAGTGTTCTCAACTTTCGTCATTGCTGTCATTGGGGCGTAGGGTACAGATTAAACATCTGGCTGAATCTGGCAAAAAGTGAAAGGGGCCGCCGAGGGAAGAGACGGGCACAGCATAATACATTTCATTATTAAAAACTGACTTTCAGTAACGAGCACCACATTCCTTCCGCCAACCTGATGGCCAGTATGAAGCAATACAGAAGTTTACGGAATGTTGTATGGAACGCGAATATTACTAAACGAACATCATAATAAACTACATAGCTCGGCACTCAGATTTTAAATCTAAACAGATTTTCACGCTAAAGGTTTTAAGATGAAATGCATATCAAGCGCTGTGCGCACTGCGTTTTAGAACCAGTTTCGCACTGGGCAGATTTGTTTCTAATCAAAATGTAGGATACGTTACACTCATCATAAAATCATACTTTTCCCGAAATCAGTACGCCAGTAATGGAACGGAGAACCATCAATAAACGCAACACAAGATTATCAATATAACTGTGCTCATTTCTCGTTGTTTGTGATTTCGGAAAAAAAACTGACTTCCTGATTCTGAAAGTACATGCAATGACAAACCAAAATATTATAAACACTACGCACCACGAGATTTACTTCCGCCTTGTGGTGTTGCGGTCACCTTACGCGGTTAGGGAAGTATACAGTGGTTGGATAAAAATAGCCAAACATCACGAGAATTGGATACCCGAACATAAATGCAGATACTAACCGAGCCTGCAGGTTGTGCTGTTCTATTTGCCAACGAACGGCACCTGTGTCATGTTCTCAACGCGTTGCCACGTGCCAGTCCTTGTTAGAGCAGTTTTCTGTGTGGTTGTGAGTGCATTGCGTCGGAGCAGTAGGATTTTCCAAGCCTCTAAGGCCTAACCAATATCGTCACGAGCCCAGGTGGGGCACTAAAGGTGATTTCGTGCTGTTACCAAAGGCACTCGCGCCGGTCATTTGCCGCTAGAGCCCATTAACTGCAAATTTCGCCCTAACGGATACGCTCGTTGTGCGTCCCACACGGACTCAATTCGAGCTTTCGACGCTATTCTGCATCGTCATCGTCAGGAGCAACGGACGGTATGGTGATGGGCTCTGCGTTGACTCCATTATTGGCTAACACTTTATGGAGAATTTTGAGGAACGTGCATTAAATTCGGCTCCCCTCCGTCCATCTGTATTTTATCGTTTTGTTGACGATACGTTTATGATCAGGTCACACGGCGCAGAAGCTCTCGAATAATATGTGGAACACGAACAGCATACATCCGAACATCCGGTTCACAGTCGAGATGGAGAAGGAAGGAAGGTTGCCATTCTGAGACGTTCTAGTACAGCGACAGGCGGACGGACGTGTCGGCCACTCTGTGTACCACAAGCCGAAGCATACCGATTGATATTTTAATGCGCGAGGCTTTCCTCATTCTGTTCAGAAGAGAGCCGTTTTGAACACGTTGGTATATAGAGCAAAAACTGTTTCTGACGAGGATCACTGGAAATCCGAAGTTAAGCATCTGAAGTAGTGTTCCGTAAGAATGGTTATGGTGCACGCGATATAAAGGCAGCTTTCTCCAAGAAAAAGAAACGTGAAAATGCTGCACACTCACAGGATAAACCACCGATTGCGGTTCTTCCTTTTTGTGCAGCTATATCCAGTAAAATAGTCCCGGATAGACGGGGTATACGACCGATTTTCCGGCCTTCTAAGGAAATTAAGGAGACGATGCGGCCTGTTAAGGGCAATCTCGGCCGCGGGGTCCCTGGAATTTATAATATCCCATTTGAGTGTGGAAGTAATTAAATAGATCATACCATTCCTGCTGTTTCCTATCACTGTGCAGAACGCCAACGGCATATTAAAAACAGAGAACTAGAGAATTTGGCAACTGCGGAGCACAGCCTCACTAACAAACATAAAACTCTGTTTGATGAAACATTAAACAGGCTGTTGAAATAAGAATGAACGAGAACATTAAATGTGGTAGCGGATATTATCCGAGAGGTGCATGGAATCGAGCACTCGATGCAGAGAAGCAGCAGAGACATTCCTTGCAGTGTTTACGTTCCCACGGAAGCGGTGGCGCCCCCAGCACAGACATTGACACCGTCTGCGACAGCAGTACGTAATCGCCGACCGATCACATGCCGAGCAATCAGAAGCCGTCCACGGGCTGTATAAAGCCACCACATGAACAGTGAAGACACATTCGAGGGTTGGATACCCTCACCTCTGCATCGAGGACTAGCACTGCCTGGGCTACTCTCAGGATGCATCTTCGACGTGGCAGAGCCCCACCATTTCCTTGCCGTGCCGTCTGCTCGCCGTTACCGCTGCTCGGCGTCCGGTCTTCCTCGCCGCTGCCACCGCCCGCCGGTGCTCGCCACCGCCGTTCGCTCTATGCCTGCTGTCGCCGTCGTCGTCGCCGCCTACCGCCGCACCGCCGCCGCCGCTCGGTCGCCGCCTGCTGGTGCTCGCCGCCGCCGCCGCCGTCTGCTGCCGCCGCCGCCGCCGCCGCCGCCGCCGCCGCCGCAGCCGCCTTTTCCGAGCGCCGTCACCATGTCCCAACCCACCACCACTATCATTTTGACTTCTCGCTCCGCTGCTCCAACCACCATCACATGGAGCTCATCCTCCACCCCCCTTCCCGTCCTTCCTTCCCTCCCTGTCCACCCCACCCCTGCGCCACTTTCATCTGTAACCACCCTCAACCCCCGTCCCCCTCCCCTATCACTGTCACCCCATCAACAGCTACTGACTTTCCGCCGCTCCCTGCACTGCCTCCGACGGGCTCCAAGCCTGCACAGATTTTGGCTCGACATCTCTGTGACACCCGCGCCCACTCCCTCTGCGTCATCTGCTGCTCAGGGTGGTCATGCCCCCCACCATCTCCCCCTGCAACCCGTCCCCCAGCTTCCTCTCCACCCGGTCGTGACCACAAAACCTTCAAAGAGCCCAAATGTAGACCCTTCCCCCGAAAACTCCTCCAAAAAAACCACCAATCCCTGTGACCCACCCACCCCCATGGACGTGACCCCAGCCCCTGCCCCTGCCACGCCTGCCACCCACACCTTTGTCCTCTCCAATTCTGACCCTCAATTCCTTGATGCCCGCTCCCTCACCCTTGCCATCCGGAAATGCTACCCCAATGCCGCCATCTCCCTTCTGATTTCTCACAAGGACTCGGTCCTCATTAAATCCCCCAATTCTTCCTTCCACACCGATTTCCTCTCCTGCATTCCCCGTTTCAAATTTGGCCCCCTACCACACCCCATCCTCTCCCTGGCAGCCTCAACCTCCCCGACGCCCGCTGACCTTCACCGCTGTGATCACGAAGCTTAGCCCCGTGATCATGGAGTCGTGGGGGTGTTGGCGGAACTCAACTCCTGGCCTGACATTGAAATCCGCTCGGCCCGTCGCATCTTCAATGATGCCGTGCCGACTTTTCTCATGTGGATATTCACCGATTCCTCCTCCTCCATTGACCACCTCCTCACCGAGGGAGCCTTCATCTACAATCGCCATCATAAGGTGGACCCCTCCTGTTCCCCAGTCTAATCCTACCGCTGCCAACGCTGTCTCACATACAACGACCACGTTACCTCTGCCTGCAAGAACCCCCCCACTTGTCCCCACTGCAAAGCTTCACACTTCCTCAACAATTGCCCCAACCTCACCTCTCCCCCCTCCTGCAACACTTGAAACGAACCACATCCTACCTACTCCTCGAAGTGTAAAGCGAAACCTCCTCCAATCACCCCTGAGCTCACCATCCCAGTCTGTCCTGTTGATGACCCCATCCACCCCAACAACTCGCTCTGCCCTCCACCTACTGCAGAGGACATCATCCGTTTCATCACCATAGTGTTCTAAAACATCCACCCCTTCCAGCGCTCCCACACCCTTTCCCAAACCGCCCACGCTGCCCGTTCCATCTTCCATCTTACCACCTATGCCACATACTCCCACAACCAGGCCCCTCACCACCCACGTCTAACTCTCCCCTCCCATGGTACAACAACCCTACCGTATCCTGTATCACAACATTCGCTCCTTGCCCACCCACAAACTCCTCTTCCTCCACACCCTCAGTCAACACCGCATGGATGCCTTCGTCCGAAATAAAACCTTCCTTCAACCCCATATCTCCGTCTCCTTGGCTCCTTACACCATTCACCACACTGATAACCCATACCCTCTGGTGCGTGGCGGAGTTGCTATAGACCACCTCAATCACCTCCCTGTCTGGCCTCAACCTCTCCTTAACAATCCTGCCGAGCATCTCACCCTCAGCCTCTTCATCCCCACCCTTACCATCACCTGTGCCACCATTTATGTCCGTCCTCGTACCCCCATCACATACGTTTTCCTGGCCCACATCGACCACACCTTTTCCACCTACGTGATTGCTGCTGACCTCAATATCCACAGCCGTGATCCTGCTGACCTCCAGCGATGGCATCAGTTTCTCACCACACTTCAGGGAGACCTGGTTCCCCTGCCTCAGCACACCCGACCCAAATCCAACACCACTCCCAATGTGGTCCTTGCCTCTCCCAACCTTCTTGGGCGCATCACCGCAGGTGTCCTTGACCTTATTGGCAGTGACCATGCTCCTGTTCTCCTCATTATCTCTAATGGTCGCCATGCCCGCTACGCTCCTCGCCCTGATGTCCCTCCTAAATTTGTCCATGATTACTCCCGTGCCAACTGGGATGCCTACCGGGACTCCATTCACACCCAGGTTGCCGACCACGACCTTACCCTCAATCTCCTGCTGACGTCTCTCGCACTGCTGCCTTCCTGCACCAGACCTTGCCTGACACCGTCGCCAGCCATATCCCCACCAAAGCCATCCACCCTCACCGCCCTGCCCTGGCTTCACAGGCTGTCCTCCTCCTTCGAGAGTCCTGCCGCCTCTACTGCTCTTTTCTCCGAAAGGACCAGGACACACTTACCCGCCACCGGCAATTACAGTGACACATCCGCAACTTGCTTACAGCGAAGAAACGCCATGCCTGGCGCCAGACATGTACCCAACTCAACACCATGCTCCCCATAAACTCTTCCAAGTATTGGTCTGCTTTCCACCGCCTGACTGGGAACTGCCCCGCCCCCAGTATTCTCTCCTCCTTAATGACCGTCCCTTTCCTGACAACCTCAGTAAGGCCAACCACTTTTCCTCTCACCTCTCCGATGTTTTTTCCACTCCAGATGATCCCCACTTTGATTATTCCCTCTTCCCTGACGTCATGGACTGTATGAATACCTCTGTTCCTCCCCTTGCTCCTAGCTTCCAGTACTTGGGCCACACACCACCATCTTAACTTAACACTCCCATCACTACACAGGACATCGGCCTCACACTCCGCACCAAACGCAACACTGCTCTCGGCCATGACTGCATTACCTGCTGCCACCTCAAACACTGCCCTCCCTCCTTCCTTTCAATCCTTGCCGCCCTTTACAATGTCATCCTTGCCACTGGCTTTTATTCTGACCTGTGGAAAACCTCCCATATCCTGATGTTCTCCGAACCCAACAAGCCTCCATCTGATGCCTCTTCCTATCGTCCTATCTGTCTCACATCAGTGTTCAGCAAGCTCTTGGAATCCATCCTTTCCCACCTCAGCCAAAACGACCTCCTCCCAACCACCCAATGTGGATTTCGACCTTCGTTCCCTGCTGATGACCAACTCCTCTGCCTCACTCATCTCCTCTCCCTCCAGCTTAACTCCCGTTGCTCCGCCATTTTTGTCTCCCTTGACCACGAAAAGGCCTACGACTGTGTCTGGCATCCCGGTCTCCTGTTTAAACTCCAAACCTATGCCCTTGCTATTAATTACATCTGTCTGATAGCCTCCTTCCTCTCCCACTGCTCCTCCTGTGTTACTATCCATAATGCTACTTCCCACACCTTCTACCCCTCTGCTGGTGTGCCACAGGGCTCTGTCGTCTCCCTCTCATCTACCTCCTGTACACAGAAGATATGCCCCAACTCCCCCTCCAGTACACCTCTTGCAATATGCTGATGACACCGCATTCCTCGCCCTCGCTCGTGCCCTCCAACGGTCCCAACGCCTTCTCCAGAATCACCTCGACCTTTTTGCTGCATGCTGTAACCAGTGGCTCCTGACAATCAATCCTTCCAAGACCCAGGCAATCATCATAGGTCGCACGACTCACTCCTTCCGGCTCCTAGATTTCTCCCTTACTGTCTGCACCCGTCCTGTCCGCCTCACCCCCACCCTCAACTACCTTGGCCTTACTATTGACCGTCACCGCACGTGGATCCCTCATCTCTGCTCCATCCAATCCAAAGCCCACCACCGCCTCCGACTCCTGAAACTCCTCTCTGGCCGGACATGGTGGTTGCACCCCTCTACCATCCTCCACATCTACCTATCCTTAATCTGTCCCATCCTCTGCTATGCCAGTCATGCATGGATATCTGCCCCCCCCCCCCCCCAATTCTATAAGTCCCTCCAGATCCTTGAGCATCATGCACTCCACCTCACCTTCCGTATACGCCTCCCGTCCCCCACGTGGAACCTCTGTAATCTCATCCCTTTCCCCCATCTGCTTCTATTCCTCGAACATATATGCATCCTCTACACCTCCATCCACCTTGAACCCCCTCACTCCCTGGTTGCTCCTCTCCTCTCCCATCCCCACCCCCTACCATGTCTTCACTGTTGTATCCCCCCTAACCTCCATCTCTACACCCTACATCTCCTTTCTCAAGGTGGCTTTCATCAACTCCCCCTCCCAGATGATGCCCTCTCTTTCTCCATTTATCACTCCTACCAACTCTGATCCTCACTCCCCCTCCTTTCCTCTGTCCTATTCCTGGGCTCCTTCTCCCCCCCTTCCTTCCTCTTTTTTCCCCACCTCCCCTCTCACTGCCCCCTTCTCTCCACCGAGTCCTTTTGCATTTCCCTCCTCTGCCTCTTCTTATTCCCTCTCGCGTATGCCCCGCCCCTCTCCCCCCTTATGAGTCCTCTCCCTCCTTGGTTCCCCCCTTTCGTTTTCTCCTCTCCTCTCTCCTTGTTTTTTCCCCATCTTCCAGGCCCCGTCCCCCATCTGCCTTTGGCTCGGGAGTGTGCCACCGTTTTTCGTGCAGTGTTTCACAGTGTGTGTTTTCCAGTGAGTGTTCCGTGGTGTGTCTTTAGGGACGTGTAGCGAACAGGCATTATACTGTCGCTGGGTGTGATTTTTTTTTATCTCTTGCAAACAGAAACCAGACTGTCAACATGTTTTTTTTATTGTGTGTCTACTATGTTACTTGTCCGATTCCAGTGTATTTAATCGACATTGCCAACCCCTTTTGCTTTCTGTTTTAATTTTCCGCATTTTTCGCCGTTTTACACTTTAAGTCATCATTTTATCGCCTGTTTCCCCTTGTTTCTTTCTTCTTCCTTTTCTTACAAAAAAGTCTGCAGGCTGTAGAGCAGCATACTAAGCTACTGTCAGCCCGCTCCCCCTTCGGAAGGAATTGAAAATCAATAAGGAAAAAAAGTGAAGACAGTCAGTTGCTCCTAACGTTTCACGATTGAGGCTCTCGTCGAAAGAAGATTTTATCCCCAACTGATGCGTCAAGAAAACCGAGAATGTTTTACATGCAGATGCTACTACTCTTGGTCAAGTGAAGACCATTGGTTGTTGCGTTGTCTGTAATGAGAGGTGACGAGGGCAATTTGGTATTCTTGGTACACTCTTGATACTGTGGGTCTCGGAATACTGACAAGGAAAGGACGCCTACTCGTCATCGCCGAATTCGTCCTAATTTTTGGTACACTTAGGGCGTGGTAAGACAAGAAAGTGCCCCAAGCGGAAACCCCAGATGGCCAAGCGTTTAGGAAATAAAAGGAATTATGATACGTATCTATCAATTGTGCACCTTATGAAATGTTCCTGTGACAATGTCGTAAGGAAACGCTGTTTGGCTTAGCGGTATGAAATGGTTCAAATGGCTCTGAGCACTATGGGACTCAACTGCTGTGGTCATTAGTCCCCTAGAACTTAGAACTACTTAAACCTAACCAACCTAAGGACATCACACACATCCATGCCCGAGGCAGGATTCCAACCTGCGACCGTAGCAGTCGCTCGGTTCCGGACTGCTCGCCTAGAACCACGAGACCACCGCGGCCGGCTAGCGGTAAGAGATCGGATTTGCATTGAAAGGATCGCAGATTCGACTCCGCCCGGTGGTAAATATTTTTGTGCTCCTTGTCAATGCTTACACAGCTGACATCACAGTTAACCGCAACATCATATAGATTACTTCTATACCTTTGTTTCAAATGGCTCTGAGCACTATGGGACTTAACATCTTATGTCATCAGTCCCCTAGAACTTAGAACTATTTATACCTAACTAACCTAAGGACATCACACAAGACCCAGCCATCACGAGGCAGAGAAAATCCCTGACTCCGCCGAGAATCGAACCCGGGAACTCGGGCGTGGGAAGCGAGAACGCTACCGCACGACCACGAGATGCGGGCTTTTATACCTTTAAAAAGGGATTGTGGTTAACGTGCCCACGAGAATGAGGCATATGTAAATCGATACTTCCATTCTTTTGCAATTGATCTATTACATGTACCGGGGTGATATTTATCAAAGAAACAGGGGGAAACAATAATTCTGACCGCGTCGTACGTGCGTAAAAACGCGGCCTTTTTGCAGTGACATGTTTTTTTTTTAGTTTATCCATAGAAAAACAAACCTGATTGACATTCTGAAAACAGCTTCTTTCATTGCACAGTCCAACAGTGAACCACGCTTAACGCAGCATGTCATTGAATACGTGCGAGGATAGCTGCTGATGTATAACGGAATGTAATTTGATGCAAGCCTCTCGGGAAATGATTTCTTTATCTTTGTCGATGAGAAAAGTGCAGTTTTGACACTTTTTATTAGATTTTTACCTGGCTCTAAAAATATACATCGCAGGGTTGCACTAGTGGCGTATAATTGGGAGGGGAAGAGGGGAACCACTTTGATACTGCACGTTGGCAATCCGTCTTTATCTTGGAAAAGTTCGACGTATATTTGTGGATTTGTTTGACATTCCCACGAGTCAGTCCACAGAAGACGTTTATTCTCTTGCACGTAGGGCTTCATCACATCAGTTAAATATTTTTTGAAGAAGTCTGTTGTCAGTTTACCGGATTTTGAAGAAGCAGTACAAAAATATTGTATATATATATATATATATATATATATATATATATATATATATTTTATAGGTGTTTTGTCCTTAAATAACGCATTTGGACTATGTAAGTAGGCTGTTTTGGTTTTCTTATTGGTAACGCCACATAGCGCTCTGTATGAAAAATCACTGGCTGTGCTGTGCGCAGTCTGTGGCTAGTTTGCATTATTGTCTGCCATTGTAGTGTCGGGCAGCGGTAGCTGGATGCTAACAGCGCGTAGCGTTGGGCAGTTGGAGGTGAGCCACCAGCGGTGGTGGACGTGGGGAGAGAGATGACGGAGTTTTTAAATTTGTAATAATTGGTGTCACGAACTGATATATATATTATGACTATTAAGGTAAATACATTGTTTGTCTGTATTAAAATCTTTCATTTGCTAACTATGCCTATCAGTAGTTAGTGCCTTCAGTAGTTTGAATCTTTTATTTAGCTGTCAGTAGTGGCGCTCGCTGTATTGCAGTAGCTTGAGTAACGAAGATTTTTGTGAGGTAAGTGATTTGTGAAACGTATAGGTTAATGTTAGTCAGGGCCATTCTTTCGTAGGAATTTTTGGAAGTCAGATTGCTTTGCGCTAAAATATATTGTGTGTCAGTTTAAACAAGTCTTGTATAATTTTTCGAAGGGGACGTTTCAACTAAACTACATGGCCAGTTCCTTTTGCTGCCTTCATTGCTGCCCAAACTTCCCTCATTCGCTCGCTGTTTTTCTGTTTCCGGTCCTCTGTCCATGCTTCTTGTCGGCTTTGTGTCTTCGGCTTCATCTTGATTGCCTTTTTGGCAGCCCATATTTCTTTCATCTTCTGGCTGTGATCTTGCTTGCGTTCTTCGATCCATTTTATGCCTGTTCGTTTGTCACATTGTATCTCATGTAGTTTACTTTTCTTAATGATGTTTCTGAATTTTATTCTGTCGTTTATTGTGTCTGCTGTTATGTTGAGTTGGTTCAGGTCGATTTCTATCTCTGCCACCCATTTGTTGTTTCTAGTGGTTACCCAGTCAAATATTTGTTTAGTCAGCCTGTGTGATGGCATTCTGTATAGGTGGCCATAAAATTGTAGTCTGCGTTTTCTAATCTTTTCTGTGTTTGTCTCCGTACGTTTGTATATTTCCTTCGTAGGTTTCTTGATCCATATTCCATTGTTGTTAGTTGCGCCAAATATTTTCGTAAATATTTTGAGTTCTACTTTTTCTAATTGTCTGATACTTGTATGCCCTAGGATTAATGTGGTCTCTTCTGCATATAGTGCCTCAGGGAGCACCACCGTGTCGTGATGGCGTAATTTGGCTTTTTGTGAGATAGACTTCTTTTTGTAATTATTCCACACTACTTTGTATGCCTTGTCCAGTTTATTCTTTCTTTCTTCGTTTGAGTCTCTGTTATGTCCATTCATTTGTAGTGTTTCACCGAGGTATTTGAAGTTTGCCATTTCGTAAATCGTGACATACTTTGTGTTCAGAGATGAGAGTTTCTTTGTGCTCATCAACTGAGTCTTTTCGTAAGAGGTCTGTAGTCCCGTTTTGGAAGCGATTTCGTGCAGTTTTTCAGTAGCGTCTTTTGTTTCCTTTATACCTTTCGTGACAATCGCCAAATCGTCTGCAAAAGCCAGGCATTTAATCTGTAGGTTTCCTAAGGTTATTCCCTGTTGTGATGTTTCCCATTCTTTTATGACCTTATCTAACACCAGATTGAAAAGGAGAGGTGAGAGGCCATAGCCTTGTCGGACACCTGTGCGAATTTCAAAGGGCTCTGATAGTTCCCCACAGAACTTTGCTTTGGACCTCGTGTTGCTTAAAGTTTGCTCTATGATAGCCCATGTTTTGAGTTTGCTCCATGATAGCCCGTGTTTTGTTGTCTACTTTGTATTCTGCTAGAATTTTGAAGAGACTTTTCCGGTTGATAGAGTCGTACGCCTTTTTGAAGTCGACAACGGTAATGATCAGGTTCTGTTTGTGTTGTAAAATCATTTTCGGGTTCCAAATTTCTTCCGCACAAGACCGCCCTTTAAGGAAGCCTGCTAGGTATTCCCCAATAAAGTGGTCGGTCTGGCATTCTAGTCTGTTCAGTAAAGCTTAAGAGTAGATCTTGTATGTGACCGGTAATAGGGATATTCCTCTGTAGTTGTTCAGGTCAGTTTTGTCACCTTTTTTGTGTAGTGGTGTAAGGTGTCAGGCAAATCCAACACCTTCCATGAAAACCCTAACATGATAAGCAAATCTAGTAGTATGTCACATAGCTCTGAATAAATCGTGACATTAAATTAACCAAAGTAATACGAGTAACAAAGTGAGCAAATGGAATACCACAGACTAACACAAGAATGCCTAAATGCATGTCGTACCTTCCCACTGTGAGACCGACGCAGTTCCGAGGGGAGAAACGAGAACAGAAGCCGAGAGCAGAACCGTGTTAAGCTAGAAGGCACTACGATAAGGGACGGACTGGACACCCACGTTGCCAGCCTGCCTCTAAGGCTACCACCCGCACGTTTTAGCGTGAGACTTTTTTGCGTCTCTGTTACTTCAAGGACCACCCCCCAGCCCATGTTAAAAGCTGGAGCCCTCCAGAAGAACAGTATAGATCTTACGATAACACAAAAAGGGCCACTACCACCCGCAAGTTTAAGCGTGAGCCTTTTCGCGTGTCTGTTATATTAGGACCACTCCCCAGCCCATTTAAAAGATAGAGCCCTCCAGAAGAACAGTATAGATCTTACGATAACGCTAAAAGGACCACACCAGCTGCAGGTTTTAGCGTGAGACTTTTTCATGTCTCTGTTACGTTGCAAACTTTAAAAACATTGCCCCACCACGAAAAGTATAACGTTTCTCATTGGATAGACAGAATTTTAGTAGGCGGAGTTTAAGATTAACATTGAGACCCTGACTGGTCAGATGAAAACACAGCCAGATAGTTTTTTTTAACCAACTTCGGTAAATTGTAGTAAGGAGAAGTTAGAGGAGAGTTGCTTCCGAGATGGCGAGGTGAGCTGAGCTGTGCTGCCCGCCGCTGCCCTGAAGCTGCCTAAACACCGACAAGGTAATGAACGCACGCGATGCCGCATTTTTGAGCGCATAAGGCTTCACTCAGAACTGCAGAAGTCTCATCTGTTACACCCCCTTTTTGAGTAATACTAGTGTCGATCGTTAATTAAAACTCACGGTGTTCACATTTGCCACTTGAAGAACAGATCTGAAACGCGATGATTTTTCTTTTATATAGTTATTGAGAAGCTACATGAGCCACTGTAATTTACGACAAGTTAGATAAGTAATTAAAGAAAATTGAGGGTCACTGTATACCATTTTGATAGTTTTCTCTTTTGTGAAACTTTAATTAAACCTAGATTATAGATGTGATATGGCGTAGGTCATCCTTCGATCGACTGTAGAACTTGGAAACCCATTCAGGGAATATTCGTTCACATTTTTGTTCACATTTTTGTTGAACGAAGTTGGTTTTTACCATCCTGTATTAAAACATCTCCTTTTATCAATAGTGCAATTTAGAAACAATGTTTTGTGAGTAGAATAAAATTTCCAATGGTAAACGTCACTGCTTTTTCGACGTTATTTTACCAGCTAACTAAAAATAAGAAAGCCTTGAACCCCTTCCACTAAATTTAGTTAGTATTAAGATTCTTTTACAGGGAGTGCAGTGGAGCTGACGCTTAGATCATTAAGTATTTGCTTATATCATCGCTAGTCTCACTGAACTCTACTGAATTCTACATGTCATGTGTGGTCTGGCGTCTCCTTACCAGCAGCAGGTCCCAGGTTCAAACTAGTTAATTCCCTAAAGAACACGCTCAGAGCGTCGTTGCGCGAAAGTGGTAGGGAGGCACGATATAGTACAAAGAGACACCACCATGAATGTTTAGAGTGGGTGTATCAGGGCAGTTTTCCAGTCGTCAGGAATTTTCATGGTCTTCCAGATGTCTTCCAAGATCCTGTGGATGTCTTTGTTGAGTTCTGGGTCTTGTAACTTCCGTATTTCCGCGATGATGCCATCTTCTCCTGGTGCTCTACGATTCTTGAGTGACTTGATTATTTCTTTAACTTCTTCTAGAGTTGGAGGTTCACTATCTGGATTGTACGTGCTCGTTTCTTCCATTGGGGTGGGGGGGAGGGGGTCCGTGTTGAGCAGTTTGCTAGAATGTCACAATTGTTTCTCACAATTGTTTTTGGTATTGGTTTCTAGGGTTCCATCCGGTCTTCTGAAGCATAAGTTGGTTGGTTGATATCCATATTTTCTCTGATCGTTCTGTAGAAGTTTCTTGTATTGTTCTTCATGAAGTCCGATTCGATCTCTGTCAGTCGCCATTTATCATACTGTCGTTTTTCACTGCGAATGATTTTTGCTTCATTGCTTCTGTTTTCAAGAAGTTCATCCAATTCTCTTGGGATTTATGACTACTAAATTTTTTCCATGCACTGATTCGTTGGTCAATAGTTTGGTCACATGTGTGGTTCCACCAACGGTATTTCCGTGTGCGTGGTGCTTGTGCTAGTTTCATGGCCTCTCGGATTCCACGTGAAAGTTGTATCCAGTCTGTCGTTTTCTCCATTTTAATTTTGTGTAATATTTGTGTCTGGTTCAAAGTAACGTTTCTGGATCTGGTCTAACAATTTTATTCTTCTGGAGCTTTTTCTTGGGCAAAAGACGAATCCTGATCTGTAGTAGGTGGTGGTCTGAGTCCAAGTAGCCTTTACGGGTGTCTATGTTCAAAATTTCTTTTTGTGAGTCTTTCTGGACTATTACGGGGTCGATTTGTAATTCCTGCTTTCCGCTGGGGAATTTCCATGTGGTAAGTTTTCGTGTTGGTTTCTTGAATTTTGTTGACATAATGGCGAGGTCGTGGCTTTTGCAAAAGTCTGTCAGATGTTTTCCGTTTTTGTTGGTGTCCTTGTGTGTTTTCCTGTGGTATGTCTGTATTTCTTTTCTTTTCCGAGTGTAGCGTTGAAGTCTCCCAGTATTGTTTTGACTTTATGTGCAGGAATGTTTCTGATAGTTTCTACCATTGTCGTCCAGAAGTCATCAATTTCGTCCGGGTTTTTCCTGTTGTAGTCATTAGTCGGTGCATGTGCGATGATTATTGTGTAGGATTTGTTGGCTGATTTCACTGTGATGATGCTGATTCTTTCGTTTGGTGACGAAAAGTTGATTATGCTGTCCGTGATGGACTTGCGTACTGCAAATCCTGTGCCAAAGAGCCTTAGGTTTTTCAGTTGTCTTGATGGTTTTCCTTTGTATATTCTCAAATTCTCCGTGTTGAAATGGTCTTCGTCTGTGAATCGCGTTTCTTGCAGTGCACATATTTTGATTTGAAATTTTTCGAGAGTGTCTGTCAGTTGTTTCATCTTTCCTGTCTTCATCAGTGTGTTCATGTTGAGTGTGCCGATGTAGTGTTTGCGTTTGGTCTTGAGGGAGTTTGAGAAGCTCCGATTCCTCTCATGATGTCCGTGAGCCCCCGGAATCCGATGCTCACGACGATCCCAGTCTATTGACTGTGGCCCGGGGTAATGAGATTTTTCTCGTTGTACTATCATGATGTTTAGTAGTTGGATGTATGGCATGCTGCCGACTACAACCTGACTTTCCAGATCAGGATGTTGGTTGAGGCCGCCACTGACATGTGGAGCAGACGCCTTTTGTAGCCGCACACTGTGGGAACAGACGCTACTAGCAGTTTTGGTCCGCCCCGAGTATTTCATTTCCTCGGTACCACCTATATCTAGGAGGCATTCCCCTATCCGCCACCTGGGGAGGCGCTAGGTTGCGGGTCTACTAACTGCCCCGAGATATTGTCATAGGAACAATTGATAAGGTGCGTATGATGACAGATCCGTATCAAAATTCCTTTTATTTCCTAAACGCTTGACCATCTGAAGTTCCCACTTAGGGCACTTTCATGTCTCACCACGCCCTACGTGTACCACGAATTTGAACGAATTCGGCGATGGCGAGTAGGTGTTCTCTCCTTGTGAATTCCCTAACGATTTCCGAAATTCAATTTTCCATGCGTCTAGCTGCGTTCAAAGTCTGTTAATTGCCTTCGTGCGGGCATAATCAAGTAGGACACTTTTTCACATGAATCACAAATGGCAGCTCCGCCAATTCAATGTCCTTTTATAAGTTGCGTACGCGATACTACCGCCATCTGTATACATGCATATCGCTATCCCATGACTTTTGTCAGCTCAGTGTACTTGCGTGCTGTTCCAACCTACCGGCAATAAAACTACAGGCGAGCCTTTGAACTGCGTTGGTAGCTTCCGTCAGTCCGACCAAATTCCAGATACTCAAGCAGTACTCAGCAATGCATTGCGCTAATGTTCTATTTGTGGTCTGCTTTATACAGTCAACCACACTTTCCTGAAATTTTCCTGTCTATATCTCGTGGTCTACTGCCTTGCGTTGCTGGCTCTCGATCACAGGGTCCGGTTTCGATTCCCGGCCAGGTCAGTGATTTTCTCCGTTCGGAGACTGGGCGTTTGTCATGCTCGCATCCTTTCACCATCCTTCGTGAATGTGGCGAGACTGGACTGTGTTAAGATTGTGAGTTTATACCGGCGCTTGCTAACCGCGAAATTGAGCGCCCACAAGCCAAATATCGTCATAAACACCCTGAAATTCCCCCAGTTAACCGAAATTGATTATTACCTTTACTTACTACAACCCTTACAAGCTCGAAACATTGTATATCGCTTTACAACGTTGAACGTAGGTAATTAGTCGGTTGCCCATGTCAAGTAGCAAACCAGTAATGCTGCATTCGGAGACTACTGGTTTGCGTTTCCTACTCATCGCCATTAATTTACATTTTCTACACTTTCTATAATACATCAACTATAAATTTTGTCTTCGTCACCTTGTATCTTCCTACAGTCACTCACTAAGTACACCTTCCCGTCCACCACAGCATCATCACGAAACAGCCGCACATTGCTTCCCGTTACCACTCAAGAAATTTTCGCTACTCTCCATTGGGTGTGGTGCCTTCACGCTTGCACGTTTCCTGTTTACACTTGCATAAACATGAGCAAGATTGAAGCAAAATGAAGACAGGTTCATAGGATTTGTCAATTTGGAAAAAGCGTTCGACAATGTACCCTGGTGGAAGATGTTCGAAAAGCTGAGACAAAGAGGGGTAAGCTGTAAGGAGAGACAGATAATATACAGTATGTACAAGAGCCAAGAGGGAATAATAATAGAGGACCGAGAACGAAGTGCTCGGATTAAAAAGGCAGCAAAGAATGTACTCTTCTGCCCCTACTGCTCAAATTGTACAGTGAAGAAGCAATGATGCAAATATGAGAAAGGTTCAGTAGTGGAATTAAAATTCACGGTGAAAGCATATCAATAATTCGATTCGCTAATGGAATTGCTATCCTTGGTGAAAGTTAAGCAAAATAACCAATAATGGACGAGGCAAGGAGGAGATCAAAAGCAGAATGACACTGGCACAAAGGGCATTTCTGGCCAATAGAAGTCTAACAGTATCAAACATAGGTCTAAATATGAAGAAGAAATTTCTGGGAATGTAAGTCTGGAGCACAGCATTGCATGGTAGTCAAACATGAACTGCAGAAAATCGGAACAGAAGAGAATCGAAGTATTTGAGATATGATCGACAGACAAATTTTGAAAATCTGGTGGACTGATGAGGTAAGGAATGAGGAGGTTCTGCACAGAACAAGAGACGAAAGGAATATGTGGAAAACACTGACAGGTTACACAGTGACAGGACATTCTGCGGAAGAGGTAGAGGTACAGGGTACTATAGGGAGATGTAGAGAGCAAACACTGTAGAGGGAGACAGAGATTGAAATACATCCAGCAAATAAATGAGGAGGTAGGTTTTAAGCGCTACTCTGAGATGAAGAGGTTGATGGGGGAGTGCAGTTCGTGGCGGGTGGCATCAAATCAGACCGATGACTCAAAAAAAGAGAAACATGAGTCATCAGTCATAGCTCAGAAGTGTATTCGTCGCACCTGAAGATGTCGGTGCGTTGCGCCGCCGAAACACAGCACATTTGCAAGTCACAGGAGCCAGGGCTAAACGAGAAGACTGCGCCGACTTGAAACCAGGAGGCGGAGCGCTCGGCTTCCGACGAACAAGTGACGCCGCTGGCGCCCAGCGCCTCCTTAGAAAGTTGTCGGCGGCGCGCCCGGGGCCTCGGCGCCACGCACGCGGACGTCCCGTCGCGCGGGAAGGATGCAGGTGCAGCCCGAGGAGCGGGCCGTTATTCACGGCAGAAACGTCGCGCGAGGCGGGGCTGTCTTTTGTCTCGGGTTGCCCTTTCATCGGTCCGCAGCCAGCGGCGGAGAACAATGGCGGCGCGCGTGGCTGATGAATTTCGGCTTCCGTCTGCGGCACGCTTTCACCGCGTCGCGCCGCGTGGCCGCCGCGTGTGGCCGGGACGGGCCGGTCTCGAAATCGTTTAATTTAGGGAGAGGCTCGTGTGGCGAGGGGTCTGAGTAATGAGACACCGCCGACGCTTGACAGCTAATGGGAATCACTCGCCGGGACAAAGCTGTCTGCGAGATAATCGTGATCGCGCTTTATTGTCTTATTCGCGATAGAGAACACCAGCTGAATGGAACGGGCTACTCTCCGCTGCAGTGTATTGAAAGGTCCGCGCTATCTCCAGAAATATTCGCGTCGTAATTTATACATATGTTCCAGGTTCTTTCTTTCTTTTGCGTCTGAAACATATGACAGTTTGTGAACATGCTATCATTCCATCTTGTTCTGTGCTTGAAGATTTAACAATCGCGCCAGCACCAGTAATTTGCTTTGAGGCATTAGTAGTGAGGACGCAGCGTGTTATCTGGAATCGAGACTCTATCACAGATATAAAACTAACTCAAGACCTACTCCTGGGAAGTGTAACTTTAGTTTTTCACTGCCTTCATCAAACGTGAATAGTATACACAAGACCGCGTGTAAGGAGAAAATTCACTACAAACAAGCCACTGGGTGGTACTCTCTTCATGTTATACAGGCCGAATATGAATGAAACTGACAAACCGCAGGGACGGATTCCTGACTGGTAATGGAGGAAGGAAGGTCCTATGAATATGTCTCCAGAAACGCATGGTTGCCACGGTAGATGGCACCGTCGAATGAAAATCCCTCTGATCACATCCCGCGTGTTCCTTATACGTTCAGGCTGTGTGATTGGCGCAGCGTGCTGTAAGCAGAAGAAGGGTCCTTATTGATATCGGGAACAAGCCGAGATGGTATTCGCCTAATCAGATGGAAACAGTCGAGAGACAGAACCCGGGCCGGCCAGAGTGGCCATGCGGTTCTAGGTGCTTCAGTCTGGAACCGCGCGACCGCTACGGTCAAAGGTTCGAATCCTGCCTCGGACATGGATTTGTGTGATGTCCTTAGGTTAGTTAGATTTAAGTGGTTCTAAGTTCTGGGGGACTGATTACCTCAGATGTTAAGTCCCATAGAGCTCAGAGCCAATCGATCCCAGTGTACGCACAGTCCGCTGCCTCTCTTCAAGTTCGTTTGTATGAAACGACATATGATTACAAAAAAGCCAAAAAGGGCTTGAAAAACTATGTGCTGTGATTAGTGTCTATGAAGGTACTTGTTTCGATATATATGTGCTGCCTCTCGGCCTTTTCCACCTGCTTGACCGTCCCCAATAATCACTTCGACTTGTTCCCGACATCGCTACCGGACCATGTGCAGCTTACAGTAAGCCACATCAATCACACAACATGAAACATGCAAGTAACACACGGCACGTGGTCAGAAGAACTTTCATTCATCACAGGCATCTACTGTGGCAACGATGCATTTCCGGACACATGTTTATAGGACCTTTTCTCCTCACTTTACAGTCAGCATCCGTCCTTGCAATTCGCCAGTTTTATTAATGTTCACCCTGTGTACTCACAGTCAATGAATTCACTCGAATATGTCAACCTTTTGAGTTATTTGTCTTTTCATGAGTGCACATCGTTTGTTTAATTAGTTTTCTGTTTCTTCCTTTCTCCTGACGACCAACTGTTCAGGCGTAACACAATATATTTAGTAACATGAGCATAGTACATCTGGTTACGTTAACCTGAGATGTCCCATTCATCGATGGAATATCTCAGATGGCGTATCTGGTAATTTCTCTACATGAGAAATGTCAATCAATAAGAACAGCATTGTAGCTCAAATGCGTTTGATATACAGGACATAAAATTCCATCTGAGGCCTGCGATCATTTTTATGTTAATAATTGGCAACCAATGCTGTACAATGGCAATAGAGTCAGGAGATGTTCAATTGGCTCTTTTATTAGAACATGTTACGCGCTTCGGGATTACACCCATCTTCAGGCATCACAAACTTCAACTCCTTCCTAACCAACCAGGCGTACAACCTTGACAACTCTGCTTCAAGACTGCTTGTCTCGCAGTCATATGTTATTCGACACTTTCCTTGAGTTGTCAAGGCTGAACTGGTTGGTTAAGAAGTAGTTGAAGTTTGTGATGTCTGAAGGTGGGTGTTATCCCGAAACGCGTAACATGTTCTAATAAAATAGTCAATTGAACGTCTCATGACATTATTGCGATTGTACAGCATTGGCTGCCAATTATTAATTCGAATGCGTTCAAAGGAATTGATTCACAAAAGCAATTCATTTCCTTCATCAGATGAAGGATTTAATTTCAGCCTATTTCAAAGTATCGACCGTGCAAAGGTTGGGACGAGTTTGTTTAGTGGTTAAAACTATTGTGCGCCACTCGCGTGTTATCGCGAAACGTTTTCTTCTTTCTCTCTCTCAAAACAAAAAAAAAAAAAAACTAACTGGTTTAGTACGAAACAAAGTTCGATTATATTTCAGTTAGCATTTCATCGGCTTTCAGTAAATTTCGCTGCCAAACGCCACTGAACATTGACAGGAGTCGATATTACACGTTGGTCTGATTCAAATAACAGTTTTCAAAGTAACACTTTTTAAGAGGAAATTTTGAAGTAACTTTTATTTATGGGATTTCAGTTTCAGTTCCATCGCTTTTGAAGAGTACCCTCTCGATGTGACGGCTTATAGACACTATGAATTTATGTAATTTTTTTTTATTTTCTACAGTCGCAAACTTTTGAGATCAATTGTAGGTTGAGTGTAAAATTTAGGCGAGAAGATAAGCTCCACCTGGCAGATAATATTAATTGTAACCACATATGTTTCGTTGATCTACATCCACATCTGTACTCCGCAAACCACTGTGAAGGGAAAGTACAGGGTACGTCCCACTGTACTAGTCACTAGGGTTTTTACAGTTGTAGTTAAGTATGGAGCGCAGGAAAAATGATTGGTTAAACGCCTCTGTACGTGCTGTAATTAATCTAAACTTGTTCCAATGCGCCCTACGGTTGCGATACGTAAGTGATGTATAAAATTCATAGTCATCTTTTAAAACCAGTTTTTTAAACTTTGTAAGTAGGCTTCTCTCAAGATAGTTTGGGCCTATTTTCATGAGCCTGCCAGTACATTACCTTCAGCGCCCCTGTGACATGTTTCTAGACCCTGCGACTACGAGGGCTATGCCGAAAGTTTTTAGCAGAATGTGTGAAAAAGAATTTATTTGCAAAAAAAAGTTTACAACATTTCAAAATACTCTCCATTAGCATGTATACATTTTTCCATTCTATGAATCCACTTAGAAAATGTGTCAGCCTAAGCTTCTTTTGGGATATCACTTAGTGCACTCTCGTACGCTGCAGTGGCCTCTTCAACTGATGAAAACCGCTGCCCTCGAATTTTTTCCTTACTCTTAGGGACCAGAAAGAAGTCACAGGGGGCCAGGTCAGGTGAATAGGGGGGGATGGGGTAACACTCGCACTTTTTCGTTCTCCAGAAAGTCCATCGGTCTGACAGACCTGCGCAAAAATGCATTGGACTTTGGATGCTGTGACTTCCATGTGGCAATGACCTTTGGAAGACAATCGTTCACGTACCATTCAACATTGACTGTACGACGTGTGTCCAATCTCACAGAGGTGAGATGCCCGATCCTTGTGAAAAAAGTTGCCACCATCTCTTTTCCAGAGCTCCGACTTCGTCGAACTTTTGTGGGTGTCTCCTCACCTGGAAAACACTGCACAGAAGACTGTCTCTTCGTTTCAGAGTCATAATGGTAGACCCACGTTCCATCACTTGTGACAATGTTGTAGGTGTCTTGGGACTTCCCTCTATTGAATTTTTCGAGCATGAAACGACGCCAGTCCACTCTCGCCCCCTTTTGGCTTTCTGTCATTAAGGGAATGTGGCACCCAATGGGCACATCTCTTAGTAAGGCGTAAGTGACTGTGAACGATGGTCTGTGCTGCTGTTGATCCAATATTTAGGGTCTCTTCAATGTCGCAAAATGTGGGTCTTCTTTGAGCATTTTTCTCAAAGCATCAATGTTGTCAGGAGTCACAGCTGTTGCTGGCCGACCGGGACAAAGTTCATCTTTAATTGACTGTCGACCTCTCGAAAACTCGCGAAACCAATTTCCAACTGTGGCTGTAGAAGGGGAAGCTTCACCAAAAACACGCAGCAAAGAAGAATGGCATTCTTTGGCACTTAAACACTTTTTATAATCGTGACAAATCATGGCGCGAAAGTCGCTACGCGAGAGCTCCGTCCTGCACCGTCTCTGACTCAGCACTGCCTGTGCTTTCTTACCGCGCTGTGGGGGGTTCACCGCTAGCCAGGGGCTGCGCGCGCACGTCCCAAGGTCGAAAAACATAGCTCTTTCAAATGAAAACAACTCCATTGTCCTCCGCCTTACGGTTTATGGGCTGCTAAAAACTTTCGGCATAGCCCTCGCATTCGTGGTGATCTGCATCGTATACGTTAAATATCACCCGTTAGCCGTATTCGGTACGGGTCCCATATACTTGAGTGATGTTCTAAGATGGGTCGCACGAGTGGTTTGTAAGTAGCGCACTTTGAGGACTGATTGCCTTTCTCCAGTATTCTACCAATAAACTGATGTCTGCCATCTACTTTACGCCCGACTGAGCCCCTATGATCATTCCAATCCATATCCTTACAAAGTATTATGCCCAGGTATTTGTTTGAAGTACTACCTACATAAAGAGTTGCAGAAATGTCCAGTTACATCTTAATAAGACTTCATTGTGGCGCAAAGATAGATAGTTTCCAATCCCCTGTGTGTACTCAACCTTGTGCTGTGAACGAACAACTGTGACTACCGTCTAGAAGCGATAGGAAATGCCTCGGTCGCTGGATTTCACTTGCAGCTTCTGTGCTTCTGCGTGTATAACAGTCGTGTAGAGCTCACACAAGGGTCGGCTTGGGCTGAACGATGCATGTACACTGGTTTCAGAAGCTGCGACGTCGTCGCGAAAAAACAGTGACCTGTATATGTAATAAGTTTCCTTTAATTTACGTCTTTGGTCACAAACTTTTTGTTAACAGACTACTGGTTTCAATCTTTAACGACCATCATCAGGTCTGTTTCATGAAAACAAAGTCCTAATGTACTGCAGCGTACTTTTGAATATTTAGATAAAAAAACTGTCACCAACCTCTAGTGGTTGTGAAAATGCGTAGTGGTAGATATCAAGCAATTGGACTACGCTGATTGTTGGATATGACCGTTTAGTTATATGAGATTGTTTTCTGATTTTAACTTTTTTGTATCCATTAAACTGAAGATGACCAGTGATGGTCGAAATCGAGCAACTGTGAACAGGTAAAAGTTGACTGTGTCCGGTAACAAACTGTCAATACAGCCGAAAAGAGACTAAGTGTCTTAATTACATCAAATATAATTTCCTCTCAGTTGACCACTAAGGTTGTGATCCTGTCCTCAATGGAACTAAAAAACCGACAAAACCATTTTCCCAACGTCATCTTTTCGTTCCTGTACGTCTTGAAGCTAGATGCTGCTGTGTCAAAACTGTCAGAAAGACCGAAGGAATGCTGTAAAAAAGTCGAAAGAATTACGACTTAAGGAGGAACTAGTAATAGCAAGACCCTGTATTTTAGTTTCCGATGACAGAAATCCAACAGAGAAAAATACCTGGATGAATGAGATAAACCCTAATCTCTCTTGATAAAAACAGTGAGAAAGTAATTACATTTACAAAGATCAAGTTTGTAGAGGTGGCCATCCTCAGCAGCTAGGACAGAAATATTTGTTTTGTAAATAAAATCGTCTTTTCTTGCTGCACTGCAATTTATTTCTCCCACATGGGTTTCGTCGTTTCTTACTGTAAGGCATCTTCAGGGGTATAATTTGTTGGAATCTGCGTTTCCTCTCATCTCCTCTCTACTTCATTTCCGAAATATAAGCACATTTTTATATTATGTACTTTTTATTCACACTGTTCATCATGTTTACATGTATTTTTGTGCGCTCTATTACTTTTTTGCCACTAGTTATAGATGTTTGTTCGAAAATTGTCTCTTAAAGATACAAGTATTGTGAGCTGATTATGCCTTTCACGTAACACACGCACGCATAATGAACTCGTAATATTTACGTCTTTGAAAGCACAGTTTTAGAAACAAATATTTTCAACAAGTGGCAAAAGAGTAATAGTGCACGAAGAAAATAAAGGTAAACATGGTGAGCAGTGTGAATAGAAGTTCGAATTATAACAATGAGCTTATGTTTCGGAAATGAAATGGTATTGCAGCTTCCAAACCAGATGAGGGGAAACTCAGTTGCCACGAGTCTATCTCCTGAAGGTGGCTTACAGTTTAAAAAAAAGGCGTAACAATTATGGGAGAAATACATTACAGAACAGCAAAAAAGGCAGTTTTATTTAAGAAACAAATATTTACACACGCACTGCCCAGCTTCAACTATTTGGTTCACGAGGACACTATCGTTGGCTCTGCTGTATGCGGACAGTGGGAACCGCTGCGCGGCAGATGTGGAGACCAGCGACAAACAATTTAACACGTTTGGCCTACCAGGACGAGGCCGCAGTGAAGTTGCGGGGACGACCGGATAATAAATTTAGCACGGGGGCCGCACACAACTGTCTGGCCGCCGTCGCGTAATTTAATGAGGAGTCTGCACCACAGCACGGGCCCTTTGAGAGATAACAACCAGACCCACAGGTTGGCTGGCGCTGCTTTGGCAGCCGACAAAAGGACTCCGAGTTGCGCCAGCCACGCTGATGCGTAGGAACGTTCAGCTGCACTTGACGGATTTCCGTCGTTTTCTGCCAGCTGGCACGTCAAGCATGTAAGCTGTAACCTCCATGCCGCTGTGTTTCTCTCATTTCTAGTTGAAACAGTTTTATTTACGGCGATTGCACGTGGTTAAGGGATGGTTAAAAGAGAGAACACGTTCCGTACGAAACCTGACCTAGTTTCCTAAAACGCAAACGTGCCTCTTTTCATTACGAACATCAAAGACATCAGTTCTCCAACTTGAGTGAAAAGTTTGCTTTGAAAAGGTAACATTTCGCAACATTTACTTTATTTATTGAGTTATTAACACACTTAGTTGTAGTGCTTAGAGCCATCAAACATTGTCCTATAAAAGTTAAATTTAGTAGCACTTCTCACTGATGTTTACCGTTGCAGTAATTTTTTTCTGACTTAAGCTATCATATTAAAACAGTGCACGGTAGCCTTAATAATTGTCCACGTAATAATGTACCCCGCCAGTGGATGCCACTGACTAAGTAAATACTAGTTTTTTCACTAATTTCGTGTGTAATTATGCTGTAATTATGCGCGCCTTCCACGAATGGATGGATTAATCACTCACTGTTGCTCTACCATTCGTCGGAAAACTTCCAAACTGATACTTTCTCAAGATCTTCAAACTATTCATATACCACGTGTCTCTCCTAAGACCCGTTAGGCACCTTTGATGTGAAGATGTTGGACGATGTTCTAAATTTCATTGTTGCGGTGTCTAGATGGACCCATCACAAACCAACGCTGCTCGTCACGTCATTCGTGTGACACGCTGTGTCCGTTCGTTTCCTGGTGCAAATAAAATGATTTCTTAACCAGAATTTTATGCGCCTGTTCGGTAGAGCTATCCTAAATCAGTCTAGTACGATGTCCGTTTAATCGATATGAATTAACACGAACAGTAAAACACGAGGGATTTTACGTCCTCTCGTTGTCTCTGTACAGCTGTACTATGGGAGCATGGAGAGGATGTTTTTTGGTGCCCGGTATCTTCTTTCTGTAATACAAACTGCAGGCACATATTAACTGGGTTCCTTATTCATAAAAACAGGAAGTTCCTTATCTCACAATAGTCGTTGTGGTACAAGCTCTCTGTAACCTCCATGTTGTATTAATTTTGTGACAGGGGCTATTCAGAAAGTTGGGAACGTTTTGGCTAAAAAGCACTAAGTACAAGAAATACATTTTATTAGATACATTTGAAAGAGTGACTGGCATACTACTTTTGCACATAGTCACCAAACACATTGAGGCACTCATAATGGTGGTGGACAAGCTTTAAAAGACCTTCGTCGTAAAATTCTGCCGCCTTAGACTTCAGCCGTGAGCCACGCCCGCCTGGAGATCCGCGTCGTATCAAAGAGCTGCGTTGCAAGTCAGTTCTTAATCTTGGGAAACAAGTGGAAGTCGCTTGGTGAAGATCGGGGCTGTAGGCCGGAGGAGGGAAAATTTCCCATTTCAATGAATTAAGGAGTTCTTTAGTGCAGTTCTCCGTGTGAGGACGGGCATTGTGGAACAAAAACAAAATTTTGGAATTCTGCTTTCCTCGGTGTTTGTTCTGAACTGCTCTTCTAAGGCTGTGCAAATTTCGACACTACCGGTCAGAATTTATGGTTGCTCCACGTTCGAGAAAATCAGTAAGACACATGCCTTGCCTATCTCAAAACACTATCGCAATCAACTTCCTTGCTGACGAAGTTTGCCAACATTTGTCTGGTTTTTTGGGGGAACTTGTGTGCCCCCACTCCATGGATTGTAATTCTGTCTCGCAATTGACGTGTTTCACCCAAGTCTCGTTACCGGTTACGATTCAATCCAGTAATGAATCACCATGTTTTTGGTAGGCCTCCAGCAATGTCAATGATGTCCCCATTCTCTTTTCTTTATGGTGCTCTGTAAGCATTTTGGGCACCCATCGTACACAAAATTTGTGGTAGCCTAGCTTTTGAGTGACAATTTCACACAACAAAGTCCGCGTGAAACTTGTGGAAAAGAAAGCGAAAGCACCGTTATTGTGAAGCGACGGTTTTCACGAATCGTTTCATCATCTTTAGAAACAAGATCGTCAGTCACAATGCTCGGGCGTCCACTCTTCATCATGAACGTTGGTTAGGCCATTTTTAAACCGAATGCACCATTTCCGGACGGAACATTCAATCATTACGTTGTTTCTGTACACTTCGCACAGTTCGCGATAAATTTCTGTAGGTTTTATGTTTTTTGCCAACAAAAACCGTATCACAGACCGCATGTCACAACTGGCGGCATTTTAGATTGCAGCGCACATTTCAAATTCTAGTATCGAAAAAATCAGACGCTCAGAGATATTCCCGCTGTCACGGATGGATGCCGACTGAGCTGCCGAGCACGCACATACCACAATATACGCGATGGGCGCGGACTAAGCGGTGTCAGATGGAAACGTTCCCTACTTTCTGGATAGGCCTCGTACGTACTGTCTGATTTGGTGGAGCTAACTGCTACTGCGATTCCACTATGCTGCGACTGATGACACTGGGTCTTACTCGGTGCAACAGACCCGAACAGACTCGTCCTCCAGCGACGGGGGCGATCCCAAATACTGGCTGCCGAGAGAGTGTAGGCGGCGCGTTTCCTGCGAGTCTGTTGTTCGCCTCTATCTGTCGTCTCGCAACCTGTTTGTCGCATGGTGCGGTAGAGCCAGCTTACACCAGCACAAGGAATAAATACACTGCTGGCCAATAAAATTGCTACACAGCGAAGATGACGTGCTACAGACGCGAAATTTAACCAACAGGAAGAATATGCTGTGATATGCAATTGATTAGCTTTTCAGAGCATTTACACATGGTTGGCGCCGGTGGTGACACCTACAACGTGCTGACATGAAGAGCGTTTCCAATCAATTTCTCATACACAGAGAGCAGTTGACCAGTGTTACCTGGTGAAATGTTGTTGTGATGCCCCGTGTAAGGAGGAGATATGCGTACCATCACGTTTCCGACTTTGATAAAGGTCGGATTGTAGCCTATCGTGAATGCCGTTTATTCGCGTTGGTCGAGATACAATGACTGTTAGCAGAATATGGAATCGGTGTGTTCAGTAGGGTAATACGGAACGCCGTGCTGGATCCCAAAAGCCTCATATCACTAGCAGTCGAGATGACAGGCATCTTATCCGCATGGCTGTAACGGATCGTGCAGCCACGTTTCGATCCCTGAGTCAACAGATGAGGACGTCTGCAAGACAACAAACATCTGCACGAACAGTTGGACGACGTTTGTAGCAGCATGGGCTATCAATTTGAAGACCATGACTGTGGTTAGCCTTGACGCTCCATCACACACGGGACCGCTTGCGATGGTGTACTCAACGACGAACCTGGGCGCACGAATGTCAAAACGTCATTTTTTTGGATGAATCAAGGTTCTGGTTACAGCATCGTGATGGTTGCATCCGTGTTTGGCAACATCGCGGCGAACGCACACTGGAAGCGTGTATTCGTCATCGCCATACTGGCGTATCACCCGGCGTGATGGTATGGGGTGCCATTGGTTACACGTCTCGGTCACTTCTTGTTCCCATTGACGGCAGTTTGAACAGTGGACGTTACATTTCAGATGTGTTACGACCCGTGGCTCTACCCTTCATTCTATCCCTGCGAAATCCTACATTTCAGCAGGATAATGTACGACCGCATGTTGCAGGTGCTGTACGGGCCTTTCCGGATACAGAAAGTGTTAGACTGCTGCCCTGGCCAACACATTCTCCAGATCTCTTACCAATTGAAAACTCCTGGTCAATGGTGACCGAGCAACAGGCTAGTCACTACTCTTGGTAAACTGTGGTATCGTGTTGAAGCTGCATGGGCAGCTGTACCAGTACATGCCATCCAAGATCTGTTTGACTCAATGCCCAAGCGTATCAAGGCCGTTATTACGGCCAGAAGTTGTTGTTCTGGATACTGATTTTTCAGGATCCATGCACCCTAATTTCGTGAAAATGTAATCACATGTCAGTTCTAGTATAATATATTTGTCTAATGAATATCCGTTTATCATCTGTATTTCTTCTTGGTGTAACAATTTTAATGGACAGTACTGTAGTTCTCTAGCAGCGGCACCATCGCCCTGGCCAGCTCTGACTTCTACTGCCGTCGCGTCTGGAGTACTGGTTATTCATCGTGTTTTACTGTTTCTGTTAATTCACATCGATTAAGGAAATATGACATTAGACTAATTTACGGCCGCTCTGTAGGACATAAAATTCCGCTCTAAACAGTCATTCCTTTCGTAATGGGAAGCCGAGAAGCTAGATAGAGTGCGCCTGACAGCTGTTACACACTACAAGGTGTATAAGAAATAAGGTGAAGAAGGTGAACCAAGGATTGCGTTTTATTGGCACATCACTTAGAAGATGCAACAGATCTACAGAAGTGACTGCCTACACAACGCTTGTCAGTCCTATTATTGCTCCACAATCCTTACCAGGTAAGACTGACGGAAAACGTCCTAAAAGTTCAAAGAAGTGGAGCTTGTTAATGATTATCGCCAAATAGGGAAGAGAATGCCACGGAGTGGCGAGTTGAGGTGGTAGCTACTAAAAGAAAGTCGTTTTCCCTTGCGACGAGATATTTTCGCTGAATTTCGATCGCTAACTTTCTCTTCCGAACGCGAAAATACTTTGTTGAATCCAACTTACATAGAGAAAACTGGCAATCGTAATAAAATATGAGCTGGAACGAAGAGGTATAGGTATTCGTTTCCATACCCCTTGTATATCACTAGTGGGACTAGATTCTATTCGACCGTTCAACACTTAACCTCAACAACGACTACCATCACCTCACATACAGGCGGGTCACCGGTAGCGCTCGTTGAACGAAGCAGTGCCGGGAAATGCGCTTAGCTCCGAAAGTTCCGGACAGTTACCGATGACTGAGTGATACGATACGTCATGTTATATCACTATCGACACTATTACCCCCTTCAAAGTGAAATGCTTGTCGGCTTAAAGACCAAGTGCGGTGGGTTTAAAAAGCTGTCAGAACGCCGATCGGGCGACTCCGACCAATATACACATGGCATAAGCGTCTGTGGACTTTCAAAACACAATAAAACGTGAACCGTTTGCCAGCGTTATTTCAGTACCTTCGCGACTCAGTGTTGCAGCGTGCATCGACAGAAACAAGATTAAACGGCAATTCACACTAAACTCTTTGGCAGGCGATTCGTCGAACCGCTTTGAGACTATTTCCCTATAGAATTTGATAAAACACAAACACCAATATCTTTCCGTGCCAGCTCATATTTAATTACGATGGTTGGTTTTCCCTATGTAAGTGGGATTCAACCAAGTATTCTCGGGTTCGGGAGAGAAAGTTGGTGATCGAAATTCAGCGAAAAGATGTCGTCGCAAGGGCAAACGACTTTCTTTTAACTCGCAACTCCGTGGCATTCTCTTCCCTATTTGGCGATAATACATAACAAGCTCGACTTTTTTTAACTTTTTCGATGGTCACTGTCAATCCTATATCGTAAGGGCGTCCTACCGTGGAGCAATAATTCAGAACAGGAGAAGGATAGTGTAGGCAGTCTCTTCTGTAGATTTGTTGCATCTTCTAAGTGTTGTTACAATAAAACTCAGACCTTAATTCAACTTCTCCACATCATTTTCTATGCGTTTGTTCCAGTTTAAGTTGCTCATAACTGAAATCCATAGGCATCTAGATGAATCGACAATCTTTAAATTTGACTTATTTATGGTGAAAACGAAATTTACCAGGTTGCTTTTAGAACTCATTATTGTTTAGGATTAACTGCCGCTTTTCACACTGTACAGACACCTCGTGTAAATCATTTTGCATTTGGTTTCAACCTTCTGCTAACTTTGCTAGACGGTAAACGACAGCATCATCTGCAAGCAGTCTAAGAGGGCTGCTCATATTATCTCCTAAAACGTTTATATAGACTAGGAACAGCGCACGGCCCATAACACTTTCTTGGGGAGCGTCATATAAACTTCCATTTCATTTGATGACTTTCCAATAATTACTACGAACTGCGGGTTTTCTGACAGGAAATCACGAATACAAAAGTACAACTGTGACGATACTCCACAGGCACATAATTGTATTAGAAGCCACTTGTGAGGAACGTTTTCAAAAGCCTTCTGCAAATATAGGAACAAGGAATCAATCTGTTCCATCTATTAGAGAGCACTGATTCGTTTCTCTGCAAATTGCGTTTCACAAGAATGGTATTTTCTGAATCCGTGCTACGTCTCAATAACACGTTTCTTTCGAGGTATTTGTTAATATTCTAACACAGCATATGTTTCAAAATCATACTGCAAATTTAACCCAGTAATGTGGGTCTATAATTCAGAGTGTTAATTCTGTTACCTTTCTTGTTTACTGATATGATCTGCGTAACTTTCCAGTGCTTAGGCATAAATCTGTCATCGAGCGATTTAATTGATAAATGTGGGGATATTATATTATAATACTCCGAAATGAACCTAACTGCTCTGCAGTCTAGAGCGGTAGACTTGTCTTTATAAAGTGATGTAAGTTGTTTCACCATAGTGAGAGCGTCTACTTCTGGGTTACTCAAGTAGGCAGCCATTTTTGAGATGATTTCTGGAATATTTTAAGTTTCCTTTGATTTACGTCTATGGTCAAATCTTTTTGTTAACAGATTACCGGTTTCGGCCTATAAAGACCATCATCAGCCACTACAGCTGCAATACATTAGGACTTTGTTTTTGCAAAACAGATATGATGATGGTCATTACAAACCGAAACCGGCAATCTGTTAACAAAACGTTTGTGACCACAGACGTAAATTGAAGGAAACATTGTATATACGGGTTACTGTTTTATTCACGACAATGTCTCAGCTTGTTCTGAAATATTTGCTGGATTTTATTTGGTGAAGGAATTTCGGAGAGCCGTGTGTAATGGGTACGCTTTAGTAGCGCTGTCATCGATAACACCAGCGTTGCTGTTGCACAGTAAAGATATCGATTGTATCTCACCGCTAGTGTACTTTTCATTCGACCAGAATCTCGTTGTGTTTTTCTGCCAGATTTTCTTGAGGATACTATTGAAAACACGTTCAGCAGCCTTTTCTTCAGATAAGCTAATACTGCGTTATACTAAATTGCACACGTTCTTGGAGATTCGCAAATCAGAAGTGAACTCAACATTTCGATACTGCGTTATACTAAATTGCACACGTTCTTGGAGATCCGCAAATCAGAAGTGAACTCAACATTTCGATCAAAGTAGACAGTTGGTAGATAACAGACAGGATCGATCCAGGTGTAGTCGACCACTGCATTTCATTCATACGAAGAACCAGTATATTATAAATCATTTCACCTAATTCCCACCACATTTTCTGATAGCTAATGACGTGTTGTAGAAGGATAGAAATTTCTGACAGTTATGAATGACTATTTATTAAAACATACTCATCTTTTATTTATGTTTCATCACTGTCTGAAATTCTTATGCTATCACTTAGACATTTGTAACAGAATGCCCAGTTTCTATCTACCTATACCATTTTCAGATAAACGTAGCTGCGAGAACGATATGTGGCGTCTGCAACAGGACTATATATCAGAATACTGAAACATAAAGAATATACAGGGTGTTTCAAAAAGGTACTGCCATACTTTCAGGAAACATTCCTCACACACGAAGAAAGAAAATATGTTATGTGGCCATGTGTCCGAAAACGCTTGCTTTCCTTGTTAGAGCTCATTTTATTACTTGTCTTCAGATCGCTTTAATCATGGAATGGAAACACACAGCAGCAGAACGTACCAGCGTGACTTCACTCTGTTACAGGAAATGTTCAAAATGTCCTCCGTTAGCGAGGATACATGCATCCACCATCCGTCGCATGGAATCCCTGATGCGCTGATGCAGCCCTGGAGAATGGCGTATTGTATCACAGCCGTCCACAATACGAGCACGAAGAGTCTCTACATTTGGTACCGGGGTTGCGTAGACAAGAGCTTTCAAATGCCCCCATAAATGACAGTCAAGAGGGTTGAGGTCAGGAGAGCGTGGAGGCCATGGAATTGGTCCGCCTCTACCAATCCATCGGTCACCGAATCTGTTGTTGAGAAGCGCATGAACACTTCGACTGAAATGTGCAGGAGCTCCATCGTGCATGAACCACATGTTGTGTCGTACTTGTAAAGGCACATGTTCTAGCAGCACAGGTAGAGTATACCGTATGAAATCATGGCGGTGAATCGAGGAAGTACAGTACATACTGACGAAACTAAAATGAGCTCTACATGGAAATTAAGCGTTCCCGGACACATGTCCACACAACATGTTTTCTTTATTTGTATTTGAGGAATGTTTCCTGAAAGTTTGGCCTTACCTTTTTGTAACACCCTGTATATTTTTAAACATGAATACAGTTAACAAGTTTGTTTATATGGTTATCCGCTGCAGCAAGCGTATAAATACTTGTTTTGTAAATAAAAAAAGCCTTTTCCTGCTGCCAGGAAAACACAGCTTTATTTACAAAACAAGTATGAATACAGTTACTGATTTCTGTCCTGAAGAATATGTCGGCTACATGTCTGTCAGAATAATTATGTAATAACCATAAATTACTTTTATTAACTATCTCAATGAGGTTTTAGCTGTTAGGAAAAGCTGTTTCATTTTAAAATTTTGTTTGTGCCCCATGTGGGACACTATCCAACAGTTCAAGCAAGTCACATTAATAATTTTTATTACAATAAAGAATGTTTACAATACTTCACTTTGAATTTACAGCGGCGTCGCAAGCTGTGGGCAACATGCAAACAATCAATGTCTTTCTCTATAAACAATGTCCATGCAAGCAATGTACAAGGATCACTAATAACTGATATAGTAGTATCGGTCTGCAGTTGTGCTAGTCTGCGAATCTCGGTCTGGTATTGTGCTAATACTGTGTGGTCGAGGCTGGCAGGAGCGGCGCTGATATTCTCTTCGGCTAGAGGGAGCTCCTGTCGTGGTGGGCTCCTTCTCAGTGACCTATTGGTTGACGTCGTCTCACAGCCTTCTTTGCTATTCCGTTCTTCATCTTCGTGACGTCACTTATCGTTACGCAGGAACGTTCTCCTCCCCCCCCCCCCCCCCCCCCCCTCCGAAAGCAACGGACCGTCGTCGTGTATGGAGTGAGACAAGCCGTCTGGCCTACGCTCTGGCGGAAGCGTCCACCGGAAAACGAGCAGAAGGCTACACGTCAACCTCCTGCTGCCACGACCCAGATGAAGGCGGCGACTGCTGCGGTGTAGGTGCGTCCAGTTCCATCGGTAGGACGATAGGAGAGGAGGAGGCGAAAGCTCCGTCTGCATGGGGTAGTCCAGCGGTGTCGTGATGACACCGTCTGGCGGCTGCTCTGGTGGCACTGTCCTCTGGACCCGTGAATCTGTGGGAAGAGAGTCTGAAAGATCATAGTGTACATGACAGAGGAGAATCTGGTTTTGATGGCGGCACTACAAACCATATGAACATGAAATGAGAATCATGCTAGCGCCAAGTCGACGGACGATCTCGCGCTCACCGTCTGGTGCTGCTAATCTCCTGCAAAATAAAATATCATGTGGCGCGAAGTGATACTTGAGACCTTCCTTTGGTGTCGGATGCTGAGGATGGTGGAGCAGGTGGAGCAGTGTCCGATGGCTGCGGCCGTGAAGCAATTCCGCCTGCGATGATCTATCTCGTGGGTGCGAGCGATTGGGTGCGAGCGATGCGAGGCGAGAAATTGTTGCAATGCGGATCCAAGTTTGTCTGCCTGGTGCTTGAAGGTTCTGACAAAACATTCCACTTCAGAGTTTGACTGTGGATCAAACAGCGCACTGGAGAGATGTTGTATGCCATTGCTTACACAGAATGTTTCAAATTCATTTGACGTGAAGTGAGGTCCGTTGTCTGACAGTATTACTTCAGGTAAACCTTCTAGGCAAAAATAGAGGATAAGACGTGAATTGTGCTACGTGACGTTGTCGAGGTCATTGGCACAGAAAAAGGAAGCTTGTTGAATGAGTCAACCACAATCAACCAACGAGTGTTCCAAAAAGGTCCCGCTAATCTATGTGCACACGTTACCATGGAGATTGCGACTTAGGCCAAGCAGAGAATTTTTGTGGCGGAGTGGACTGATTTTCTAGACATGCGTCACACTATGACGCCATCTGTTCTATTAGGGTATCTATACCCTGACAAGTACTGTGTCGACGCGCTAACTGTTTCGTACGAATAATCCCCCGGTGTCCTTGGTGAAGTAACTGCAACACTTCGTTTTGCAAAGCTGTAGGGGTCAACACACGTGACTGTCCGCTGTCATTCTGAACAAGAATCACACCTTTCTGTGTAGCGAGGCTATGCTGACGAGCAAAGTATCTGTGCACTACAGAGTTCTTCATGCTATACAATGAATGACCCCAAGATGTGCGAATGTATGTTAGGAAATCGTTCAAATCTGGATCAGCTTCCGTGGCCTGTGCAATTTTCTTAAAGTTCAGCGGCAGCAATTAAGAATCCTGAGCTTCGATGTGACAATAAGATGCAGCAGAATCGTCGAAGTCCGTATCAGGACTAATCGGGACAAGTGAATGTGCGTTCTCATTACCATGTTGAGCTATTGGTCGATACACAATTTCGTACTGGTATTGAGACAACAACAAAGGCCATCTTTGCAATTTTTGGGCAATTCGTACACGAACCGGTTTCGTCGGATGAAACAAGGACTGCAAAGACTTGTGATTCGTCACTAACCAGAATTTTCTGCCATACAAATAGTGGTGAAATTTTGTGACACCATACACAATGGCCAAAGCCTCTTTCTCAATTTGTGAATAGTTATACGGAGCATTGGGCAACACTTTTGATCCGAAAGCAATAGGCCTGACTTCATCACCGAATCCGTGAAAAAACACTGCACCGATTCCGTAAGAGGAAGCGTCAATTTGTAATACAACTCGTTTGTCAAGATCAAAGTGAACTAAGCGTCGATTACTGAGCAATGCTTCTTTAAGTTTCTGAAAAGCTGCTTGGCGCTCATCTGTCCAAACAAAGGGGACTGCCTTGCGACGCAACCGATGCAATGGAGCTGCGATTTGTGCAACAGTCGGTATGAACCGAATATAATAGTTAATTTTCCCTAAAACTGACTGCAATTCAGTGACATTGCGAGGAGTGGCAAGTCTCGTATAGCTAAAAAATGCGACTGAAGAGGATGTTCACCTTGACTGCTTATGACATGATCAAGATATTGCAATTGAGAATTTTAAAAATCACGCTTGTCCAGTCTACACGTTAGTCCTGCCTCAGATAACACACGAATTAAAGCAACTAAATTTGCATTATGGTCTTCAGGTGTACCACCTGCTACGACAATATCGTCCAAATAGTTTGAGCTGTTAGGCACTTGTGCAGTCAGCAGTTCCTGATATCGTTGGAAAATAGTGGGTTCGGAAGCACGGCCAAAAGGCAAACGCAAATATTTAAATAAGCCCAAATGAGTATTTACCACACACACTTTTTGAGATTCTTCATCGAGCGGTATTTGAAGATATGCTTAGCGCAAATGAGTTTATTAAAAGTAGCGTCTAGCGCCTAATCTGTCCACGAGATCCTCTGGACGTGGCAATGGGTAAGTATCAATGACAGTTTGTAGGTTGATTGTAGACTTAAAGTCAACACAGAGGCGAATGCGACCTGAAGGTTTGGGGAGCAAAACCAGTGGACTTGCCAATTGACTAGCTGCTATGTGCGCAACAATTCCTCTATATTGCAATTCTTTAAGTTCAGCAGCCACTTTGTCCCGTAACGCAAAGGGAACTGTTCTGGTCTGGCAAAATTTTGGCTGAGCGTTGTCTTTCGGAATTGTTAGCTTTGCCTAAACCTTCAGAAGGGAGTTCTGGGAATTCTTTTATCAAGCTAGCTACACTGTCTTTTGTATGGAATGCAGACACTGACAACGCATTGTCCTGCATGTTAAAGCCAAACAAATCACAAAAAATTGTGACCAAATATGTTCTCACACTCGCGTGATTGTAGCACGGAAAAAGTCAAAAAATGGTTCAAATGGGTCTGAGCACTATGGGACTTAAGATCTGTGGTCATTAGTCCCCTAGAACTTAAAACTACTTAAACCGAACTAACCTAAGGACTTCACACACATCCATACCCGAGGCAGGATTCGAACCTGCGACCGCAGCAGTCGCTCGGTTCCTGACTCAGCGCCTAGAACCGCGAGACCACCGCGGCCGGCGGGAAAAAGTCACTGTTCACGTATGTGAGCGATACACGGCAGGAAAAGTACATTTTCCGAGAACAGGAATGTCTTGTTCATTATAAGCCGTCAGTCGCGTGCTAGTTTTGGACTGGCTTGGGGGTTCCAACGGTTCATATCTGTGACGATTTGGCAATTTGACAGAGGCACCCGCGTCCAACAGAAATTTCACATGTTTCCCACAAACATGTAAATGAACAAGACATTTGTTTGACTGGCGTATCACTGAAAAAATTGCACGCTTGTGTGTTGCAGACTTGGAACATACTGCATAAATAACATCGGTCTTGTGACGAGACTTTTTTGACTGGGCCGAATTCTTATGTTTATTCCACTCCAGACATACAGATTGTACATGACCTTTCATACCACAAGAAGAGGGCAGTCCTGGCATTTGTGCCGTGAATAACACCGAGTGCAAAACTTAGTCTGTTCGCCTGTGTAGCAGCCTGTTTAGAAAACTGCTGTCGCGTCGTGGACAGGAGTTAACTCCGCGAGGCGAGCTGCCGCCGCCGCCAAATGGACTGATCGAAAACAATGGACTGAACCCGAGAAATAGCTGGCTGCTCAAACGTCTGAGCCGGCAAAGCACCAGAATCGTACTGATATAGTTTTGCACTACCTGCTGAAATGATGTATCGGACTGTTTCAAAAACTATTCTCTGAGTTGTCAAACATTGTACACGATTACATCACGCAACATGACATCTGAATATAAAGCATCACAAGCACATCTGAATTTCCATTTCCTTGTCATGCCCTGCAAATCTGTTACCCCTTTCGCGGTAAGTTTGTTATGACTATTCTTTGCAATTATAGAGTTGATACCCAACTGTTGCCACACTCACTTATTGGTCATAATAGTTTGTTATTGGCGCTAGCACTTGGTCGTAATCAAGTTCACTCGGAGTGGCGTTAGGAAAAAGTTTGTTTATGAGACAGAACACTGCACTTCCTACCGTGGATAAGGAATAATTGCTTTTCACAGTACCTGGTACGTTCTGAGCGACAAAGTGCGCTTGCAACTGGGACAACCATTCGAGCCAGTCCTCTTCATGTCCACTAAACTGTCGAAAATATGGTATAGCAGTTGTAGTAGGTGGCAGAAGGCTGGCCAGCAGCTGCTGCACTGGGTTGAGTAGTGCAGAGATCTGCTGCATTTCGAGCTTAAACATCTGCATTATCTGTGCGGCATCTAACGCTTGCGGTTGTGGCGCCTGAGCAGGGGATGGGACAGGTGGGGTGGACATGTTGGAAGACAAATGGTTTAAATGGCTCTGAGCACTATGGGACTTAACTTCTGATGTTATCAGTCCCCTAGAACTTAGAACTACTTAAACCTAACTAACCTAAGGACATCACACATATCCATGCCCGAGGCAGGATTCGAACCTGCGACTGTAGCGGTCGCGCGGTTCCAGACTGGGGCGCCTAGAACCACTCGGCCACCCCCCCCCCCCCCCCCCCCCCCCGGCTGTTGGAAGACACAAAATCCACAAACAGACAAGACAAGCAAGCAAAATAAAAGCAAAGAAAATTTCTGCAACGCCCACCTGAAAATACCGTGAAACCTGGTAGACAAGGAGGGCAGGATTGGGTTACGATTGTAATCAGTTATTGTTGGTTCCCTATTGCAATTACCCCCATTTATTTTAAAACAGTAATTCCAGACTCAGCAATAAATAAAGATATCACACGTAATTAATGAAGGAATAAACAACTGTGTAATTAATAGTGCTATCAGTGCGTTACAATTTACCAAATGAACATAAAATACACATACAGCAAATAATGTTTTAAAATCAAGCCAATGTTATCCCAATTATTATTTTAAGGCAAGTAACCACAGTTACGGCTGGAAGCCTTTAACGCCAAGAACGGCAATTATAAAAAATTGTAACAAACGTACTGTAAAGCAGCAATGCAATAGCAAAGGTTAATTTAAGAAGACAATCAACTGATCCCCAACCAGGTGAGGCAAAATGATAGTAAACTTGGTAGCACAATCATTTAAACCTGCTGTAACGCCAAGAATGGCAATTATATAAAAAATTTATAAACATAAAATAAAACAGCAAATACAATAATGAAATACAAGGCCCAGAATAGATGGTGCACCAGGAATCGACCTCTGGCAAAAAAATCTATTGCGAGTGATGAGATAGGTAGACCAGAGTTTCATTCACTCCTCAAGATGGTAACTCAGACTAGTGGCAGTCTAACGAATCACTAACGATAAACTTGCTAAGGCCACCTGACGTCCAATAAACCAAATGCAAAAATGTAAAAATACGCCAAAACCGGAACCGGCGGTCTGGACCCCGCCTGCTGAATACTGTGCTAAGAGCGCCCAGAAAGAGAAAGGAATCACTACAACCAAAGTAGAAGAATCGCCAAACAACCTCGTATCAAGAAAGCTGTCAAAACTACAAGCCTCACTGGGCAGCAGCGGCAAGGCGAGGAAACGTACACTGCCGTTTCACACACTAACGCCCAGGGCAGGTAACTGGGGCGCAGCGGCTTCGAGGCAGGAAAAATACCGCTAGTTGAACTTAGCAAATAGTAACAAACTGAACGCTATAAATAGTAATTAGAAGCCCAGGAAAGCCAATCAGATCCGCTTTCCCCAAGCACTATACTCGCATATCTTTGCCTCGGCAACACTACGAGCAGCAACACGAAGTCACCAGAGAATAGCAAGATTTCGCAGTGGTGGAGGTTTCTCTACTTGAATCCAAATGCAGTCAACTTAAAGCTTGCAGAATCCGGTTTACGACGAGATCGTGCACCCTCCTGACCACAGGCCTTCGATCTGGCAGTCCATGAGCGCCACCAGCGGTCCCAGAATGTTGACACACTGCGCGGAACTGGCTCTTCCTGAGTCCCCAGCGGTACAGCCCAATGGCACGACCCGAAACTACCACTACGTCGCCTCAAAGATAGGGCCACAGTTGCTATATATCGATAACCGCCGCTGCTACCACTAGCGGACAGGCAATGCTTGAGAAACCAAGTGGCGCCAGTCAACACGAGAAGAAGACAAACAACCGCAACCATGTCAGCTAAACGATACGGTTCGGCCTCCAACGGAGGACAGCAACCTACAGACAGCACCAGCGATAGCCGCAGCGCAACTAACACTGATTACAAAAAACGACAAGAAAGTGATAAAGCAAATAAACGCCCCTACAAAGTTAAGGCACGATAAAAGTAAGGTGCCAGAAGAAAAACAGAAAGAATTTCATGTCCGTCAGTCGTAGGGTTGGTTGGTAAGTCCTCGTGGCCATTGTGGGGCCCTGACCACTCGTCTCACATAGGGTGCCTAAAGGATGCTGCGTTCTCAGAATTCTATAAAACAATTCAATCAAATCACATTAATAGTTTTTATTACAATAAAAAAGATTTACAGTATTTAGCTTTGAAATTACGTCATCGCAAGCAATGGGCGACATGCAAACAGTCAGTGTCTTTCTCTATAGATTATGTCCATGTAAACAATGGACATGGATCACTAATAAGTGCTATCGCAGTGTGGGTCTACAACTGTGCTGGTCCGCGAGTCCAGGTCTGGTACTGTTCTGTGCCGTTTGGGACTGTGCGGCGTAGGTTGGCAGGAGCGGCGCTTACATACTCATCGACTAGAGAGCTCTCCTGTCGTGGTGAGGACCTTGTCACAGGCCTGTTGGGTGATGTCATCGCTCCTGCGTTCTTCATCTTCGTGCCATCGCTTACCATTACGCCAGGACACCCCGCCTGAAAGGGGGGGGGGGGGGAGACGCCTATCTCCTGGCCAAGGCACCACGCGGAGAGGGATAACCTGACGCTCAAGAAGTCCTTGCCCCACCATAAAAACGTAACAAGGGTAGGTCAGTGCAGTGCAGCCTTCTCCAGGAGGGGGTACGTGGACTACGTTTTTAGCAAGGTCAGGTTATAAACGGCTGGAGACAGCGTTGCTCAGTTGGGTCTCATTCTTTTCTCGTTCGTTTGCAGTTGCTCATCCTCTCTTTCGGTACAGCAATCTGCCATGGTAGACAACAGCATGTTGTGACTCCATTTATTACCTTGGTCAAACTTGCAGAGCCCTGCCTAGCTACACTGGTGTCCAAAATTAAAGCGACAAATAATTATTTCCCTGTCCTGTGTCTAATTTAAGATATAATCATACAAACTGTCAAGAGATGTCCGCAAGATGGTGTTCTCCACGGAAGATGGCATCGGACAACCACGTCATCGATGTCATCGGGGCGGCTATCAAACTGAGTAGTCTTTGCCCGATAGGGCCACACTCACAATCGCTGTGTACACAGTCGCAGTCTGTGCAGTATGACACAGAGGAGATCCCTTCCTGCCAGACTGTGACAGAGGGCCATTGGATGAATGGAAGCAGGACAGTCCAAACTCATGTGGCCCGATGGCTTAACCTGAATCGTTCTTTTGTTTCTCGGATGTGGCTACAGCTTACAGTCACCAAAACTGTTCCACGAAGACCAAGGCAGGGCCGACCACATGTGATATCAGAAAGAGAGGATCGTTATTTGTCTGTAATATCACAATGGTACTACCTTTGTACAGCGCAGAAACTAGCAGCTGACCTCGCAGCATGCACTGGACAAGTTGTATCGAGGCAAACAGCCTAGAGAAGGCTTCAACAGAGTGGCCTTTGTTGTCGAAGACCTGCTGCATGTGTACCTCTGACGTGTCCTTACAGAAGGGAACATCTAGAGTGGAGTCGTCAAGACGCTACTTGGACGATCGAAGAGTGGACCAGTGTTCTTTTCAAAGATAAGTCCAGATTTGGTCTAGAGAGTGATGCTTGACTGATTCGCATCTGAAGGGAATGTGGAACACGGTTTCTAGACCGGAACATAGTGGAAACAAACCGATATCGAGGGGGATCCCTAATGGTGTAGGCAGAGATTGTATTTATCACTCGAATACTTCTTCATGAAACTATAGGTTAATCGGGAAGATTTAACTACTGTCAGGTCTCGTGATGAGGTCTTGGTAGCTCATGGAGCCGTGCTGCGGCACACATTGGTCCTGTTTGTAGGTTTCCGCCCTCTGTTGGTTGCCAGACGCTATCATTCAGTTGCCATGGTTGCAGTTGTTGGTCTTCTTCTCGTGTTGACTGTCGCCATTCAGTTTCGCAAACGTTGCCTGTCCGCTAGTGGCAGCAGCGGCGGTTATCGATATGTAGTAACTGTTTCCCTATCTTTGGGGCGGGGTCATTGTTTTTCCAGGCCGTATGAATGGACCAGTTCGATTGCGGACTCAGGAGGAGCCAGGTCCACGCAGTGCGAGAACACGCCGGGACAGCTGGCAGCAAGCATGGACTGCCGGATGGAAGTGCTGTGGTCACGAGGGTGCACGTCCTCGTCGTAAACTGGATCCAGCAAGCTTTAAGATGAGTGCAGTTCAATCCAAGTAGAGCAGAGTCAGTCACCCGTCTGGCCCCCATAGTACATATGAGATTTTGTGACAGATTATCATCGCGCCGTCATGAGCATTTTGGTGGATCTGTATACCGCTTAGTACTTGAAGACCCTATTGTGTTCAAAGCACTTGGCTCAGTGATTATACGGTGTGGTTACTCAACTGTGAATTAATAAAGCAGTGAAGAGATTTTTTTCGTTCTGCCAACCGTCGTCAGAGTTGTCACAGTGAGTTCAGTGAGCGTTTGTGTGCCTAATAAATTTGATGTCACTCATTTGGTACTACGTTTTGGCTCGCTTTGCGATTGTTTCCGCAGTGACGTGTGGTTGATGATCCTGGTTGGTTACATTTCGGTTTTGCCTCGCGCACAAACCGAGTGGGGTTTTAGTTACTGTTAGTTTGTCTGGTGTTCTGAACTGTGACTTGTCTGTTCAGATGTTCGGATTTGTGGAATCGGACGGAAATGTGGTAGTGGTTCCTTTCTCGTTCCGGGAAGTCTAAACACAGTGTTCTGGGGACGTAGTGCAGATCACCTGTTCCGGCTTTGGCGTATTGTTCCATTGTTGCATGTAGTTTATCGGACGTCAGGTAGCTTCAGCAAGATTATCATTACTCATTCGTTGGACTGCCACTAGTTTGAGTTAGCATCTTGTGTAGTGAATGTAACTCTTGGCTGCCAACTCATCGCTCGCGAAAGTGTTTGTTGACGGACCTTCTCAGAGATCGATTCCTGGAGCACCGTCTGTGACTGGTCCTTGTGTTATAATATTGCGTATTTATTACCACACCTTGCAATGCCTACATTAAAGGTTATGCATCTCTAGTTAATAGTTCCGGTCGCGTTTCGGAATAAATCTAACAGTGTAAGGGTTGTGTTACAAGGTTACCATCATCTTATTTCACCGGTTTGGTGGTCAGTTGCTTGTTTCTTTTAATTAACCTTTGCTACTATTTGCTATTTTGCAGCAGGTTTATAATTTTTTTTACATAATTGCCGTTCCTGGCGTGTAAGTCCTTCAGCCATGACTGTGGTCATCCGCTTTGAAAAAAATAATTCGATATTTGTATTTGAGCAGCAAGCCATAAAACCTTATTTACTGCTATTCCTAGCGTTTGATACCTTCTGCTGCGTTTTTAGCCACTTACTTTTAATATTTTAGTACCTGTAAGTTATAATTCCAGCGAGTTCTTAAGCATTCTTAATTAATTGCCATTCTTGGCCTTCAGCCGTGATCACACTGTCCTTTTTTTCTTTTTTTACATTATCTGTATCCGAATTTTATGGTGATTTGCTAAATTGTAACGCACTGAAAACACTATTATTTACACAATTGTTTATTCCTTCATTAATAACGTGTGGTATTTTTTTATTTCTTGAGTCTGGAATTACTATTTTAAAAATAAATGTGTGTAACTGTAAAAGGTAACCAATAGTAACTGGTTACGGTCTCGTCTACAATCGTAACCGAATCCTGCATTCCCTTGATCTCCAGGTTTCAGTCATGTACAGTTGTTGCGAGGTGCTGTGTGGCCAGGCTTCGTATTGATGGACGACAACGCTCGACCTCATAGAGCACGACTTGTTGATGTTTTCTTGGAAACAGGAGGATACTGCACTTATGGTGTGGCCTGCTCGCTCTCCCGATTTGAATCCCATAGAGCATGTCTGGGGTGTATTATGGAGAAAGGTTTCCATAACGTCAGCATCCACCAACCATTTTCCAAGACTTGCGAACAGCTATGCAAGAAAAGTGGGTGTTATTGTGTCAACATCACATTGATGCCGTTATTCACAGTGTACTCTGTCGTTGTCAGGCCTGTATTGCTGCCAGAGGTGGTGGCGCCCCATAGTGGGCGCTTTAAACAGTGGTCGGCATGTACGTGCAAATCCGTTACGTTGGAAGAAAAGGAAGAACATTTTCGTCTACTCTTATGCATGTCGCAGATTCTTACGTTCTGTATCCTTTACATTTCTTCTACTATGCTATCACCTGTTTGTACTGGTTTTTTGGCAAAACAAACGAAACCTGGCAAAATTTTCGTTTTGTTGCTTTAATTTTGGACACCAGCGTATGAACAGGGTCCCATCGTGAGCATATGGTATCGACGGACGTCAGAGTTGAGACCTTTACAGCTGTTATCGTCAATCCCTTGACGATAAGGGCTGTCGAGTAGCATGAGTAAGTGTCCAGACTGCGACTGGATAGCCATCCTGCACTATAAGCTGAGGCGCAAATATATCCTATAGGCAACCATTAGGTACGAAATGGGGAACTGGCACAGTTGTGAAACATACTCCACACTGGGACTGCCAGCACTGTCGTCAGATCTCCTTATGTAAACAAACACCACGTCTTGCCCTCCCTCTCCCCCCTCAACTGCCCTCCTCTCCCTCTCCGACATCGTTTATTCCCCTTCCATCTCTGTTCCTGGCAAACAAGGTAAAGTATAAGTGGCGGGAAATTTGAATGCCCATTGTCGTATTGGTTGTGGCTGCTGGGACAGCTTGCATGATTGTCCTAATTTATGACCCAGTCATCTTAATTACTATAATTTATAACCCGCTATCAAAACACCATGTGTATCAAGTCATATCTTAATTACTATAATTCGTGAGCCACAATTGCTGCCAGCATTTATTCTTATGTTATTGGTTACACATTACATCTCTACGTGCAGCATGCATCAGCCAGAAAACATACCAGCACAGTGCTAATGCACAATTACTGACATACTATAACCTTTTAAAGACACGCGGAACACGGAAAAAATTCAGATACAGAAGGGTAATATGGGATATTTATATTTACTGTTAATACTAATGGGCGCTGTCAGGCTGGGCTAGCACTTGGATGAGTGACCTTCCGGTCTGCCGAGCGCTGTTGGAAAGTGGGGTGCACTCAGCCCTTATAAGGCAAACTGAGAAGCAACTTGACAGTGAAGTAGCGGATCCGTATGCGTAGACTTACATACGGCCGGGAGAGCAGCGTGATGACCACATGCCCCTCCACATCCGCATCCAGTAACGTCTTTGGGTTCAGGATGACACGGCGGCCGGTCGGTACCGTTGGGCCTTCATCGAATGTTTGGGCGGAGTTTAGTTTTTTAATACTAATGGGAAGTGAGCAAGTGTTGGCGAAAAAAGAGCATAAAGTATTACTGTTCCTACAACTACCGTTATTCCACAGGTCCTAAGGAAAAGAGGCAATGTATCGAATAGACACCAAAGACATTGCGCCGTAGAGCAATATACTTGTAAAAACGGCTGAAAATTAAAGGGAGAAATTCACGTAAGTTTTAAAATGATGGGAAGCCCTCAGATGCTTACTACGTATTTTTCAGAAATAGACCTAAGTTTAAAACTGCAGAGTCTCAAATAATTGCGAGTGCTATGTATAGTAGGGTAGGAATAAAGAATGTATGCACTTGCCTCTCGCTAAGCGCTCGCCGCGGCCATCGTGTCGTTGAACGTCTGGCAGGCAGCCATCACTTCGCAGAGGATCAGGCCGCTACCATCGCCAGACATCAAAAGCAACAGTCTCTCTTTGCTGTAAAGAACCGTGCGCACGTCACCAGCTGTGATCTAGTCTGAAGTCCTGTATGGAGCGATTTTAATATTGCTGCTGTTGCCAGCACAGTGCAAGGCGACTCTCTCCCCTCTGCTACCGGCAGGAGGATGTCCATAAACATACATTACATCACACAACCCCACCCTCGCGCGCTGGTAACAGGCAAGCCTGTGTTCCAGTGAACCAAACAGGCCACTGCAATGAGAGACCTCTGGGCCTCTGTAATGTAACTTTGTAACTTGTCTCATATTCACAGATCTTTTTTCGGCTCTGAAAGCATTTTCATATCTCCCCTAAATGGTTTCCAGTGCTTCCCTGTATTCGGGCTGCTGTCACATTGTTCTTCTTATCTATGAGAAATGGTGTTCTTACCTTAACGCCGTGTCTAGCATAGACAATGTATATCCAACCCACTTGCCCTATTCAAACAATTGCACTTGAATGTAGGAACTGACGATCTAGTTACGGCAGGTGGCTTTCCTCGTTTAAGTTCCATAATGCTACTAACATTATAGCTATCAGAGATGCAGGATTCAGCTCCAAAGAGTGACAGCTGTATTTACTCTGGTGATGGACAGATATTTACAATTTCTTTTTTGCAGTTTTTGGACGGATTCGGCCAGAAAAAATACTGCACATCACTTCTTTCATGTAACGAATGGAGTAGACGCTAGTGTAGAATTGATTGCCATTAGGAAAAACGACTTTAAAGTGGAATTTTATTTACCCAATTGTATGTACCGAAATTAGCCCCGTGCGATAGTTTTTAATCGATATGTATTAAAAGGAATATTAAAACATTAGAATAGCCACTAGCCCAACATGGCAAAGCGTAGGACACTCGATAATGGTGACCACAAAAGCTGAATCACCCCACACGACTAATCTGTCACTGTGAGATACGTGTCAAGCGAGATCGTACATGTAACACGTCATCCAGTCCATGATATGTCCTCAGACAAATTCAGCAATGGAATACACCAAGTCACATGCGAAGCCTGTCAGGCCCAATAGGTAGGACAAACAAGCAGAAATTTCCGAACAAGGTACACAGAGCACACGAGAGCTCTAAATAGTGACAGCACACACTCCACTTTCGTAGAACACCTAATGAACAAAACCCACAACCACACTAATGTCGAAAGTGATCTACAAATCCTGAAAGACAGCAACAGTTTACAACGAAAACTAACAACAGAAGAAAATTATTTCGTACAAAGGCTATAGTGAAAGTGAAAAACCTAATAAACGAAAACAACGCACTGTTTACTACTCTAAGAGAACTGACGAAACACAGACACACACACACACACACCACTTCCCATTACACGTAGAGGCACATACAAGGAATAGAAGTTGTCAGAACTCCGCTACGGTTTCCATAATCTTCTCGCAATACGGGATACATTTCTCGCGACACACACGAAAACCAAGAAGGCGTAAAGCTATGGTTTACGAACAAGGTGCCAAAGTTATGCCTTTCTGTGTCTAAAAGTATCTGCAAGGCGTCTAGCGAACGTGAGTGCAAGAGAAACTACTTAACAACACAATACACATCAAAACTTTACTCACAACACAACAGCAGTCCAAATTGTACACTCCTGGAAATTGAAATAAGAACACCGTGAATTCATTGTCCCAGGAAGGGGAAACTTTATTGACACATTCCTGGGGTCAGAAACATCACATGATCACACTGACAGAACCACAGGCACATAGTCACAGGCAACAGAGCATGCACAATGTCGGCACTAGTACAGTGTATATCCACCTTTCGCAGCAATGCAGGCTGCTATTCTCCCATGGAGACGATCGTAGAGATGCTGGATGTAGTCCTGTGGAACGGTTTGCCATGCCATTTCCACCTGGCGCCTCAGTTGGACCAGCGTTCGTGCTGGACGTGCAGACCGCGTGAGACGACGCTTCATCCAGTCCCAAACATGCTCAATGGGGTACAGATCCGGAGATCTTGCTGGCCAGGGTAGTTGACTTACACCTTCTAGAGCACGTTGGGTGGCACGGGATACATGCGGACGTGCATTGTCCCGTTGGAACAGCAAGTTCCCTTGCCGGTCCAGGAATGGTAGAACGATGGATTCGATGACGGTTTGGATGTGCCGTGCACTATTCAGTGTCCCCTCGACGATCACCAGAGGTGTACGGCCAGTGTAGGAGATCGCTCCCCACACCATGATGCCGGGTGTTGGCCCTGTGTGCCTCGGTCGTATGCAGTCCTGATTGTGGCGCTCACATGCACGGCGTCAAACACGCATACGACCATCATTGGCACCAAGGCAGAAGCGACTCTCATCGCCGAAGACGACACGTCTCCATTCGTCCCTCCATTCACGCATGTCGCGGCACCACTGGAGGCGGGCTGCACGATGTTGGGGCGTGAGCGGAAAACGGCCTAACGGTGTGCGGAACCGTAGCCCAGCTTCATGGAGACGGTTGCGAATGGTCCTCGCCGATACCCCAGGAGCAACAGTGTCCCAAATTTGCTGGGAAGTGGCGGTGCGGTCCCCTACTGCACTGCGTAGGATCCTACGGTCTTGGCGTGCATCCGTGCGTCGCTGCGGTCTGGTCCCATGTCGATGGGCACGTGCACCTTCCGCCGACCACTGGCGACAACATCGATGTACTGTGGAGACCTCACGCCCCACGTGTTGAGCAATTCGGCGGTACGTCCACCCGGCCTCCCGCATGCCCACTATACGCCCTCGCTCAAAGTCCGTCAACTGCACATACGGTTCACTTCCACGCTGTCGCGGCATGCTACCAGTGTTAAAGACTGCGATGGAGCTCCGTATGCCACGGCAAACTGGCTGACACTGACGGCGGCGGTGCACAAATGCTGCGCAGCTAGCGCCATTCGTCGGCCAACACCGCGGTTCCTGGTGTGTCCGCTGTGCCGTGCGTGTGATCATTGCTTGTACAGCCCTCTCGCAGTGTCCGGAGCAAGTATGGTGGGTCTGTCACACCGGTGTCAATGTGTTCTTTTTTCCATTTCCATGAGTGTATAATGCTGGCATACATAAGTTCACGATTTTGTATTTGTTTACTAAAATCCACTCAAACAGTCGCAATGATGTGATGTAAGCCGAGAGAAACGGCAAAAAAAAGTTATATGAATGCTGTTTTAGAATCAAAGAACCCATTGATGATGGCAATATTGTCACTGAAACATGTTTCGGAATAAATAAATAACAAAAATCTTTTGCATCAAGTAGGACATACAACCTCATATTGTCAAAAAAAAAAATCATTGCCATGTTTTAGATTATGCCAGCTGGAAATGATACAGGGTTTGGGAATGGGCACCGTACACAGTAACTGGACAGTCTACATGAGCATAACACATTATTTATATGGTCTTAAATTACAGTAAATATTTCCAGTAAGTAAAGTGGGATAAGAAATAAAAAACTCGGAGGTCGCTACGGATGAAGTACAGATACAGACTAGCCATAAATAAGCACTGGGTTCCAAGTTATATTAGCATCAGTAGAAAATAAAAAAGAAGACTCATTCATATTGTCTTACCAGCATTATTTCTCAACTTAAATCCGTTAGAACAATTCAGATGATACATATAATATGAAAATGAGATCGATGGAAAAAAAATTGTGTAAACTGTTTATTATTTCAAAAGTAATCGTCGAAACTGTTAATACATTACCCCACCATGAGAATAGATGGTCAATGCCTTCATGGAAAAACGTTTGCTTTTACCAACGGAATTATGTTTGCAACCAGGCGTGCATCTCTTCGTAGGAAGAATGGTTTTCTTAAGGGCTTCAAAAATATAGTAATCGCATAGAGAGAGATTGGGACTGTATGGAAGATTAACGTAAGGGCTTCCCAGCGATAGTTCTGCAGCGTATTCGAAACAACCTTGGAAACACGTGGTCCTGGAGAAATGTAGGAACACTGGACGAAATACTGACCCTACCACTTCTTTTATAAGAGAGGCTGAAGAAAGGAAAAGTTACCTTTATACTTTTGGTAGATTTGGAGAAAGATTTTGCCAATGTTGACTGTAATACACTCTGAAAACAGGAAGATATCAAGGGTAAAGTGCAGTACAAGAACCGAAAGGTTATCTACCGCCTGTACAGAAACCAGACTGCAGTTATGAAGGGCATGAAAGAGAAGTAGAAATTGAGAACAGAAAGAGACGGGATTATAGCCTTTCCCTGGTGTCATTCAATGTGAAAACTGACGCAGTAAAATGGGGAGAGGGGAACTGAAGTTCACGTATAAAAAGTAAAAGCTACGAGGAAGAAATGTATGATGAAATAAAAGAAATTACTCAGATAGTCATGGATGACTGGAATTCGAGTGTAGGTAAAGGGAGAGAAGGAAACGTAGTAGGTGGATATGGATTGGAAATGAAAGAGGAAGCCGCCTGGTATAATTTTGCACAGAGCACAACTTAATCATAGCTATCACTTGGTTTAAGAATCATGAAAGAAGGTTGTATACATGGAAGAACCCTGGAGATAATAAAACGTAACAGATAGATTATATAATGGTAAGACAGAGATTTAGGAACCAGGGTTTAAATTGTAAGACATTTCCAGGGGCAGATGTGGACCATAATCTATTGGTTATGACCTGTAGAGTAAAACTGAAGAAACTGCAAAAAGGTGGGAATTTAAGGAGATGGGACCTGGATAAACTGAAAGAACCAGAGGTTGTACAGAGTTTCAGGGAGAGCATAAGGGAACAATTGACAGGAATGGGGAAAAGAAATACGGTGGAAGAAGAATGGGTAGCTTTGAGGGATGAAGTAGTGAAGGCAGCAAAGGATTAAGTAGGTAAAAAGACGAGGGCTAGTAGAAATCCTTGGGCGACAGAAGAAATATTGAAAGGAGAAAATATAAAAATGAAATAAATGAAGCAGGCAAAAAGGAATGCAAAAGTCTCAAAAATGAGATCGACAGGAAGTGCAAAATGGCTAAGCAGGGATGGCTAGAGGACAAATGTAAGGATGTAGAGGCTTATCTCACTAGGGGTAAGATAGATACTGCCTACAGGAAAATTAAAGAGGCCTTTGGAGATAAGAGAACCACTTGTATGAACATCAAGAGCTCAGATGGAAAGCCAGTTCTAAGCAAAGAAGGGAAAGCAGAAAGGTGGAAGGAGTGTATAGAGGGTCTACAGGTATGCAAGGGCGATGTACTTGAGGACAATATTATGGAAATGGAAGAGGATGTAAATGAATATGAAATGGGAGATACGATACTGCGTGAAGAGTTTGACAGAGCACTGAAAGACCTGAGTCGAAACAAAGCCCCCGGAGTAGACAACACTCCATTGGAACTATTGACGGCCTTGGGAGAGTCAGTCCTGACAAAACTCTACCATCTGGTGAGCAAGATGAATGAAACAGGCGAAATACCCTCAGACTTCAAGAAGAATATAATAATTCCAATCCCAAAGAAAGCAAGTGTTGACAGATGTGAAAATTACCGAACTATCAGTAATAAGCCATAGGTGCAAAATACTAACACGAATTCTTTACAGGCGAATGGAAAAACTAGTAGAAGCTGACCTCGGTGAAGATCAGTTTTGATTCCGTAGAAATAGAGGAACACGTGAGGCAGTACTGACCGTACGACTTATCTTAGAAGAAAGATTAAGGAAAGGCAAACCTACGTTTCTAGCATTTGTAGACTTAGAGAAAGCTTTTGACAATGTTGACTGGAATACTCTCTTTCGAATTCTATAGGTGGCAAGGGTAAAATACAGGGAGCAAAAGGCTACTTACAATTGGTACAGAAACCATATGGCAGTAATAAGAGTCGACTGACATGAAAGGGAAGCAGTAGTTGGGAAGGGAGTAAGACAGTGTTGTAGCCTCTCCCCGATGTTATTCAATCTGTATAATGAGCAAGCGGTAAAGGAAACAAAAGAAACATTTGGTGTAGGAATTAAAATCCATGGAGAAGAAACAAAACTTCGAGGTTCGCCGATGACTGTCAGAGACAGCAAAGGACTTGAGCAGTTGAATGGAATGGACAGTGTCTTGAAAGGAGGATATAAGATGAACATCAACAAAAGCAAAACGAGGATAATGGAATGTAGTCAAATTAAATCGGATGATGCTGAGGGAATTAGATTAGGAAATGAGACACTTAAAGTAGTAAAGGAGTTTTGCTATTTAGGAAGTAAAATAACTGATGATGGTCGAAGTAGAGAATATATAAAATGTAGACTGGCAATGGCAAGGAAAGTGTTTCTGAAGAAGAGAAATTTGTTAACATCGAATATAGATTTACGTATCAGGAAGTCGTTTCTGAAAGTATTTGTATGGAGTGTAGCCATGTATGGAAGTGAAACATAGACGATAAATAGTTTGGACAAGAAGAGAATAGAAGCTTTCGAAATGTGGTGCTACAGAAGAATGCTGATGATTAGATGGGTAGATCACATAACTAATGAGGAGGTATTGAATAGGATTGGGGAGAAGAGAAATTTGTTGCACAACTTGACTAGAAGAAGGGATCGGTTGGTAGGACATGTTTTGAGGCATCAAGCGATCACAAATTTAGCATTGGAGGGCAGCGTGGAGGGTAAAAATCGTAGAGGGAGACCAAGAGATGAATACACTAAGCAGATTCAGAAGGATGTAGGTTACAGTAGGTACTGGGAGATGAAGAAGCTTGCACAGGATAGAGTAGCAAGGAGAGCTGCATCAAACCACTCTCAGGACTGAAGACAACGACAACAACAACAACAACAACAACAACAACAGTTCAGATACGGAGAGAATAGGTTTTCAAACGTGATGCTGTGATTCGATGGGTAAACTGAGTACCCAAAGAAAAGTATAGAGATCAACTGTGGAAAAAAAAAAAACATTTGTAGTACAAACTAACTAAAAGACAGGTTCGTTTGTCAGTATGCAATCTGAAGCAGCAAGCAGTTGTCAGTGAAAGAAACTGTGGAGAGTAAAACTTATAGATTAAGACCAAGATCAGGCTACACAAAGCATTTTCCAGTGGATGTAGTTGCCGTATCTATGTAGAGTTGAAGAGACTTCCTCAGGACATCACAGCCTGGAGAACTATATCAAACCCATCAGCAGACTGAAGAACACAACAGCAGTAGCTTAGGTTAATATAAAATCTTTCGAGACCCCGAGAGACTATTAACTTGTATCTGGATAGTGTATAAAGCTGAAAACGTGACGACGAATGGAACTGGAGAACTGTTTAAACCAGTCCGAAGACAGGTGGTGCTTAAATCGACACACACCACACACACACACACACACAAATCGATGAGAATATCAGTACTCTCAGTAATGGTCATTCTAATGAAACTGAATTATGACACATCTTACCAACCATGGTAGTACGAACACGGCACGTAGCACGCAATTAATAGAAGAAAACTGATCTGGATGTAGCCAAGAAGCAGAAAAATCATGTGAGGTATTTAGAGGGAATCAATAATGCACATGGCTTTTCTCTGAGTGCAGAACACCAGAAATGGCCCTTTAACCTAGAAAGGGGGAATCTTTTAAAGTAATTTTGGTATGCTCACAGAATTAGTTTTAATATTTCATTTTACCTTCTCTCATACATGGCGTTTTCTGTAACAACACGTATCCATAAGAATGATACTAACAAAAAGTTACTTTTTTTAGACGTCTGGAATAACTGCACAGAGAAGCTCGGACACTGATAAATATTTAACCATTATTATGTGGTATCGGTAACCTAGACAGTATCTGTTCTGTTTCAGGCATTGCCATGTGTGGGCGCAAACTGGAACAAATACGACGTGTGACAATAAAGTAATGGGACTGATTTTCTTTGCAAGATGTAGCAACCCTGCAGGCTTGCGTAGGCACAATATCTTTGACCTTGGTCTATAAGCTGCTTCTAGTCCAAGTGGCACATCGATGCTACTGCTCAGTCGTGAGTTGTGCTGTTATAAGTTAACATGTGTTTGTGTCTCTCGTCACGGAAATGGAACCGCACAATATTGCGCAACTATATGCTATTTATTTTTGCGTTAAATTGGGTGAAATCGCGACGACAACTTACGATAAGCTTCAGAGGGCTTTTGGTGAGGAGGTTATGTCAAGAGCTCAAGTTTTTCGTAGGCATAAAACGTTTAGTAAAGGCAGAACGAATGTTGAAGATGAAGACTGCAGTGGACAACCATCAACCTCAAGGACAGATGTCAACTTGGCCAGGGTGTGTGAACTTGTACGATCTGTTCGAAGATTATCTGTGAAAATGATTGTAGAATAACTGAACATCAATCGAGAAATGGTTCGTCTAATAATAACTGGATTCTGCATCACGATAATACGCCATCCCATACTGCTGTGTCAGTACGGTAATTTTCAACCTCAAAACTAAATTCAGTACTGCCACAGCCACTTTGTTCGCCAGATATCACTCTGTGCGACTTTTTTTCTATTTCCAAGAGTCAAAACGGCGGTCAACGGATACCGTTTTCAAACAACACAAGATGTCCAAAAAGCTGTGACGAGCGTCTTGGAGGATATTACAGAAGACGAGTTTCAGAAATGTTACCATCAATGGCAGAAGCGCTGGAAAACGTGTGTGAAATCGGAAGGGAACTACTTTGAAGGAGACAACACTAAACTTGACTAAAATAGTAAGCAACATTTTTTTTTCAAATCAGTCTCGTTAGTATATTGTCGCACCTCGTACAACAATGTACCCATTTCCCATGGCAATACATCAACGATCGCTATACATCACGACTACACGTGGGCGTAGCATATCAAAGGCTTTTGTTGCACCCATAGCGAAGTTATATGTTGATTCACAAATCGACTTCGTAAGACTGCCCGCCTACTTAGCTGCGTGGTTATGTGCTTGCCTACCGCACAGCGGTCCCGAGTTCGATTCCGGTCCGGGTTGGAGATTTTCTCCGCTGGTGGTCTGGGGTTTGTGTTATCTTTTTCACCGGCGTGCGAGTCGCACAATGTGGTGTCACTCGCAGTCGGCGGCCGAACTTCCCCGGATGAGACCTCCCGGCCGGCAGTGCCATCCGATCATTTCATTTTTTTAGCGTAACACTTCCTTCCCTACTTCAATGTGAAATGGCTCAGTTAAATCCATAACTGTTACTTGTTTCATTGGTTTCACACCATCTCCGGCAAGAGGAGCCTCGATGACTTGACCTTACAAATTCTCAGTAACTTTACAGGGAAGAAACTTTCCTAATAATTTCTTTGTGGACTGGCAGGCAAGTAAGATTCAGAATTCTTCTCGCAGTTCAGGAGGGACCTCAAAACACTAAGCTGATGAAGAAGAATCTGCACACTTTGTATTATGGAATAAATGATGTCGTCCACCAAGTAAGATTGGTTGTCGTGGTGCCTTAGAAAAATCATTCTTCAAAATGAACACGTCGACCTATGTCCATTCTTCGGAAATAGGATGCTCTTTGTGCTGTTTTAATCCAGAGAATACGTGCAGCGTTCATTTCTGGGGCTGAAAAATTCCACAGAATTTTTTAAGGCTCGTATGTTTCGAAGGAAATTCAAGATCCTGACAGTTGATCGCAGTCATTTCCAGTAAGGACTGTGGTTTCAGACACTGACGGGAGAGCCAAAAACATTTGTCATTAGTGCTTGATGGTTTAATTTCCTTGTCTCGGTCAGACCAACTAAGAGGACGTTGTTTCCTAGACAGGTTTCAGTGGAATTCGCAAGCTATGGCGTCCATTGCCACTTCTTATCCAAGGGAATCAGCCGAGTTGAAGTGATTTCGCTTGAAGGATGCTCCTCTGAGTTACCATCGCCTGCTTAGTGCCTCCATTGGGATGCAGTCACATGTGTATGAATTTCTACAATTCTACTGCAAATGAAAGTTTTCCACTTCTGTACATCTTTACGTATCTATCATAACGTTACAGAAGAGTCTTCCAAAGAGAGATAAATTGTCTTGCACACCTATTTCATCAGGAATGTTGTAGTGCAATGGTGCTCTTACCAACACTGCAAGACGCTCTAGCCTAGGTGCAGACAACTTTACCGGAGCTAGCTGCCTAGCCGGCCGCGGTGGTCTCGCGGTTAAGGCGCTCAGTCCGGAACCGCGTAACTGCTACGGTTGCAGGTTCGAATCCTGCCTCGGGCATGGGTGTGTGTGATGTCCTTAGGTTAGTTAGGTTTAAGTAGTTCTAAGTTCTAGGGGACTGATGACCACAGATGTTAAGTCCCGTAGTGCTCAGGGCCATTTGAACCATTTGAACCAGCTAGCTGCCTGCATACTTGTCGGACTTTTACTCCCTCCTTCATTAATTACGAATGTGCCAGTTTCTACATTCCTATGAATCTGAGTAGATGACCTCCTACAGATATTTCTCGTCGTTCAGATTTCCAAATACTTTGAATTGTACTAACTTTGAAGACCACGTAGGTAGCTGAATGGTTTTCATAAAAAAAAGAGCGAATTCATAGCGTTAGGAGATTATCCCGACGTCGCCTTGGGCAGCCGCGGTTGAGTCATCCATGATAGTATTGCAGAATAGATGAAATGCAGGGCGCGGAAGTTCTTGTTTATGATCAGCTAATTCCCACAGAGTAGCGGAAAGCAGGAAGGACTCCAAGTGGAGCCAAAATGAAGTCGAACACAATTGCTTCATCCGTCGATTTACAGTCATCTTCACCTCAGTCAGAGAGTTTGCACCAGAAAACCCTGGTATAGTCCCTGTCGTGAGTGTTCAGCACAGGATGTAGATATGCCCTGGTATCATCATCAGTTATTGAAACTAGACACAGTCAGAATCTGAGCAGCAGTGATAAAATTCCAGGAAGAAGGTTGAGACCCATTTCCAGAGAACCGACGAGAGAAGAATAATTACGCTCATGTGAAGTCTCCTCGAAAACAGTTCTCCAATTAACCTTCCTTCTATTCTCATTACTTGCCATATATAATGTGACAGATAATAGCAGTGTATGAGTATTTGTTCTGGTTCATCCACTTCCACGCAGACATTATGATGTATTCTAGCGTTTGCTGATGGTGCATTTTTCTGAAATCGTCTTCTTCCGATAACAGTTCTATAGTGACCACAACCGTTGTTCTACGTTTTGGTGGTTGTTTGTGAAAATTATGTTCCCCTTTCTTGGAAGAGTGATAACTGTTCGGTTATTTTCGAGACGTCGAGATTCGTGAGACTGTTACAGAAAGTTAAAACTTTGAAGCTTAACAATTGTCTCTTTTATTGCAATACAGTTCCCAGAAACATCGAAAAAGGTCATCCCCAGAAGGGACTGTCGCCCTGCTTAACATGATTTACCCTAACAGTTTTCACAGCAGTACCAGCTCAGTTTCCTCTCGGCACCCAGCATAGTACGCAACTAATCAACATCAATGATACGGCAAGACGTAAGGGATAGACGTATTTCACAATTTCAATGGAAAGTTCATTGTAATTATCCATAAGAGAGACGACCTGCAGTTTCCTTCGCTGCCCTAGTACAATTATGCTGTGTGGCACAAATGGATGAATCAGAAACGAATGGCAGTTGGCTTACTGTAATGGATCTCCTGAAGTTACTGAAAATATTCTTTCACGTTAATTTTGAAACTAATATGCATGAACCAGATCACTGTTTTTCAAAGGAGCTAATTGCTAGTCGTCTACTCTCAGTTATTTTCAGATGCGCGTTGTAACGGGACATCCTCCTCTAGCGTTACTTTTCCTCAACATTCCAGAATAAGATTTTCACTCTGCAGCGGAGTGTGCGCTGATATTAAACTTCCTGGCAGATTAAAACTGTGTACCCGACCGAGACTCGAACTCGGGACCTTTGCTTTTCGCGGGCAAGTGCTCTACCAACTGAGCTACCAAAGCACGAAGCACGAGGCGTGCTTCGGTAGCTCAGTTGGTAGAGCACTTGCCCAGTTCGGCGCTAGCGGCCGTGCGGAGCGGAGGTCCGATACTTCCGCCTGTGCGGCGTGTGCGAGTGTTTGTTTACTTGTGGACTTAGTCTGCGCGCGGGCTAATAACAACGATCATGGCGAACAAGTACAGAAAAACTACATTACGATTCAATTTCTGCAAAGACTACGAAAGACCAAAGGCTTTAGCAGTGGAACGATTCATACGTGAGGACGTCAAGATACCGCCAAACGATATTGTCGGAATTCACCTGTCCATCGTTAGTCCCACGGTGTATGTTAAGATGGTAAATGACGCGGCGTGTGAGAGAATTCTACGGGCGACAAAAGCAGGTCTCCGATTTTGCCATAGTGACGGGAATGTCGGCACGGTAACTGTAGAACATGCTGGTCTGGGTGTACGGACAATACGTGTTTTTGAGCTGCCATTTGAATTCCCGGCTGACGAAGTTATTGAGGCTTTTAAGCCATACGGCACGGTACATGGTCACACAGCAGAACGCTGGACACAATTCGCCACGTACCCCGTGCTTAACGGAGTGAGACAGATCACTATTGATCTTCAGAAGCATGTACCGTCCTATCTGACAATTGGTGGTTGTAGGGCGGTGGTGATTTACGATGGGCAACCACGTACATGTTCTGGCTGTGGCCAGGAGGGACACCTCAGGTCGAACTGTATGCAACGGCGGATTACGCAACTGCCTTCAGATGTGCGGGAGCCGTCGCCAGAGATGTCAGTACTACCGATCACCTATGCCAAAGCCCTCACTGCGTCCGCTGATGACCGAAAGGACACAGCCCCGGTGGAAGTTCCCGATGGCACTCTCCGAAACCTTGTAGCAGACGTCGGGATGACAGAGGATGCTGCTCCATCTAGCATACAATCTACGGCGACAACACCAGTTGACACCGAACTCCTACCAAGCACACCGATAGTACACGAAGCAGTTCCAGCCACTACGGATGCTGTTCCGTCTGGAACGCACTCTGTGACGACAACATCAGTTTCGACCGGTCTCCCGCCAACTACAACGATGGGACTCGAAACACTTCCAGTTCCTACGGATGCTTTTCTGTCGGGCAGCCGTGATTCCCTACAATCTGAGGACACGGAAGGAAGATCACGCAAACAACGTTCCCCGAAAAGGAGGAAACGGCGTCGTCGCACGACATCTCCTAGGGATGACTCCCCTTGCCCCGACGACGATGCGCCTGTGGAGCAAGACGACACAACAGCCTCTACGAAGCAGGATGAGGCAATGGAAACTGTTCGATCAGACCCGCAGCGGTCTGTCACATTGACGGTAGCGGGACGTGGTGATGCTGAAGAGGAACGACAACCAGTTGGCTCTCCAGACGCAGATGCTGTGGCTATGGACACGAATATATCACTGCCTGCAAAGATGTGGTATGACGATATTGAGGAGGCGCCGGACGTCATACAGAGGCAGCCGGCACTCACAAAGACGGCCTAGTAATTGCTGAAGGTGAAGAGAGAGGGGCGAGAGAACGTCTTCTAACTCAGCCCCCAGCGCCGATGCAGGGAGATATTGTTGCGCCTCGACAGAGTGGGATTCAACGCCATGCGAACCGTATTGCGACATTAAATATAAATGACGTGCGTTCACCAACCAAAATACACCTACTGAAGGAAACGATTTGGGCATCTGATGCGGATATTGCTTTGCTACAGGAAGTCCACATAGCTGCACTCCCACACATCGCAGGCTACCAATCCTATTCGTCACATGGAGATCACAATGGCAGTGGGGTGGCAGTTTACGTGCGAGATGGCTTACCCGTGGAAAACGTGTGTTACCTTCCGTCGGCCCGGGGAATGGCTTTCACGACGTTTGGGACACGCATCATCAATCTTTATGCACCGTCGGGAAACAATCGGCGGCGGGAAAGGGCGCGATTTTATGCAGAAGATATTGCACCACTTTTCCATGGACGTTATGAATGTGTAATAATTGGTGGAGATTTCAACTGTGTTCTCAGCCAGAAAGACCAATGGCCGCAAGCAAACATCAGCCAGGAGTTGCGAATCGTTGTCAGCGACCTTGTACTTAGTGACACGTGGGAATTACGACATGGAGATGCACCGGGATACACCTATGTGACCAGTCATTCGGCGAGCAGATTAGATCGCATTTATATCTCACGGGCTCATGCAAATGATGTCCAGGACGCGGAACGCTAGCCATTGGCATTTTCCGATCACAGCGCTTACATCTGTACGGTGCTTCTTCCCCGTAGAGAGGTGTGGAACAGCAAGGCCCCGTGGAAATTAAACATTCAACATATACATGATCCCGAATGTCGTCAACGGATCCTTGAGACATGGACGATGTGCGAGCGGAAGGTTGGAAGGTATGCGACGAAGCTTGATTGGTGTCTGACTTGTGCTAAACCGGCGCTTCGCCGTACGTTCATCTCATATAGCAGGGAGATGGCCGAATGGCGCCGCCGTACGACCGACTTTTATTTTGCAGCGCTGCGCGAACTGGACGATGATCCGCCGGGACCGGACGTCTGGATCGAACGCAAAAGGATAAAAGCTAAATTAGTGGCTTTAGCTCGGAAACATCTTCAGGGAACCATGGTGCGCGCCAGATGTCACGATACGATACGACACGAGATTCCTTCCATGCACCACGTCGTGAATGAACGAAAGCACCGACGACGCGTTTTGGTACGGGAGTTAATTACCCGCGAAGACCGAAGAGTGACGCGTCAAGCGGACATTGTCTCTGCATTCGTCGACCATTACCAACACATCTATCGGGAGGAAGCAGCCCGTGTTGATGACCTCGCACGTATAGCCACATACGTCTCCCGTACACTAACGGTGGAAGACGCTGGAACCTTATTGGAAGCTATTAGCTGTGAGGAAGTACATGATGCGATCGCAAAGGGTGCGTTGAATCGCTCCCCAGGCATTGATGGACTTCCTGCTGAATTTTATCGAGAATTTCGCAACGAAATGGCACCGCGATGGACGGAAATGTACAACGAGTTGTTAAATTCCGATGCACCTATTCCACTGGCTTTTATGGAAGGCCTCTTGGTGCCAGTACATAAACCGAAGCCAGGAATTACGGTCACACATTATCGCCTCATCACCCTGCTTAATGCAGACTATAAGATCTTTGCACGGATGCTAGCGTCCCGATGTCGTATGTTAATTCGTAGCGTTCTCTCCCCAGAACAGACGACACCGGGTGGATCGGTGAATGTGCAAACAGCTACTGGCGAATGCCGTGATGTAATAGCGCTGGCGGAGGAGTGCCGGCTTAAAGCGGCGATGGTGGCGGTTGATTTTGACAGTGCTTTTGATAAGGTGCGCCACAACTATCTGTACGCTGTACTGGAACAAATGGGATTTCCAGACTGTTTTACTGGTCTCATTAGAAGGATTTATGGGAGCGCACAATCCTTGGTACATGTTAATGGGCGTATAGCAGGACCCATTCAAATTCGACGTTCCATTCGCCAGGGCTGCCCTTTTTCGATGCTGCTGTTCGCGATAGCGTTGGAACCATTAATTGGGAGGCTAACAAATTCTCTTTCTGGGGTGGAACTGCGGGGCTACACCTTCAAATGTCGTGCTTATGCGGACGACCTCCTGCTGCTCGTTCGTTCTGAGGAAGAGGTGAAGACGGTTCTTGAACTGTTGTTGGACCACAGTGTGACGGCGGGTAGTGCAGTGAACATGAACAAATCGGCAGCAATGCCGGTTGGAAAGGGCCTTACGCCGGAAGAAATCAGTCCATTTCCTTATGTGCAACAATTCCGCTATCTCGGCATAGACTTTACCTCATCTGTGAAACATACTGCGGCAGTTAACTACCGACGTATTTTACAGACAACACGTACCATGGTCCGCCAACATCTCCTACGACGCCTTGATCCTTTGCAGCGAGTCGAATATCTGAACACTTACGTGGTTTCTCGAATGGTGCATATTTCGCAGATCCTGCCCCTACCACTCACGCTCGGGCATCGACTTCAATCAGCACTAGGCTATTTTGTGATGATTGGGTCGCCCCTCAAGGTGCGATACGCAACGCTCACGCTCCCTACGGACAAGGGGGGACTCGGACTTACGAATGTTCGCTGCCGAGCAACGGCGCTCCTTCTAGCCACGATGTACAAGCAATGGCGTAGCGGGCGTGATTCCCTTACATCCCGCCTACTGGATCTCCTAGTTCCAGCGTCCCTCACACCTCCGGTGGCGGTGGGCAACATTACGCCACATTTTGCGCATGTATCAACATTTATCGTGGAACTTAGTTATATCAGAGACGAGCTTCCGCGCACGAGACCACCATGCGCGAAGGATTTTTATGTTTGGCTGCTACGACGGATAAGTCGTAATGTCATTGAACTGAAACACCCCACGTTGCATTGGCCGAAGATTTGGAGACATGTGCACCAAAAATTCTTTCCTACCTTCGTTCGGGCACTGTGGTTCTCTGTCACCTGTGGCAAGTTCAACACCAACCAACGACTCCATGCAATTGGACTAGTGGACACTCCACTGTGCCCGAAATGTCGCCAAGTGGATGACGACCATCACCGCTTAACTTGTATCGCGGTGGAGGACGTATGGCTCCTAGGACGACAGATGGTGGCTTGCTACCTCCGTGTGACCCCGCAACATATTACACCTGCTTCCTTCTTACATCCGGAGAGTGACTACTTTCCGGCGACTAAATCACAGTCGATCATCTGGGTCAAAGGTTGGACGATCGCGTACCTCTATGGGGATGCTGCCAAGTCGCGACTCGACTTTTGGTATTTCTTACAGCAAGCCCACTATGAGGTTCATAGATGGTCACACTATCGGAAAACCTTTGCCAACTATCTTCAGGCAGTCTTCCTCGACCCCCCACGCAGTTGGGATGTGCCGGGTGCAGTCGGTGAGCACATTTGACAGCTGATAATGAACCTCACGCTTCTCTCAACGCTCCATATGTAATGCACATACTATACCATGAAATGATCTACATGATCTACATGTTCCTTTTAACAGGGTGATTGTGGGAAAAAAAAAAAAAAGTTGGTAGAGCACTTGCCCGCGAAAGGCAAAGATCCCGTGTTCGAGTCTCGCGCGGGCACACAGTTTTAATCTGCCAGGAAGTTTCCTCAACATTAGTTGTCTGTACCAGTATTATTTTTCGAATTTTGGACAGGTGACTATTATCATAGCTGCTTTTCTCCAAAATTTTCATATGATTTTATACCAATATGTTATACTTCAAGCTAAAATTTATGAGAACGAATTTCTTTACTTTGGACGTTATGGTCGATAATTACTAGTTCTGAATGTATAGCTAAAATTATTTTTTTAGAGACATGTGAAATTACGAATTCTTTGGCACTCTTAAGATTCCTATTATTAATTAAACAGTCTAGTACTGTTTACTATGTTTATTTATGCTTTCATTTATGAAATAATAATCGAAATTAATAGAAATTCATTTGTCAAGAAAATTGTAAACCGTTTGGAATACTGTTATTTCCGATGAGTAGTGAGCATGCCTCTGATGTGATCGGACGTATTTTTTGTATTTTGTGTGAACATTGTAATTTCGGCTTTGTTAACGTGAAAAATCAAAAGGCTGCACTATATATTAAAATGCGACCAAATATATTGGCGCAACAAGAAAATTTCTGCAACAACAATCTTCAAATTTATTTAGATCAAGTCAGCCACGAGGACATAAAATGTGAGAATTTTAGCTTCAAGAATCAGACCCCCAGACAAGAAGAACTGGAGCCAACTCTGTGTGAAAAGGTGAGTAAACTAGAAAACTTATTCTAATATTCGCTCCTGTTAAATCTTCATTAGAGACTTATGCGGACAATAGCTGAAAGTAGAAAGGAGGGGGTGGATTACATCTCCTATCAGAGGTGCTGCAACCAACATTGTTTGGCTTCAGACGTCGAAGACATATCCGCTTAACCCACATTCGTGCAGTTTGAAGGTTAGTAAGATTAGAAGCTGCAATGTCTGTACAGGGGAGAAACTGGCATCATCATGTTAGTGCATTCGGCTGCTTGATGATTTTTTGTGCATTTCACAAATGGTGCCCCTCCTTTCTTGGGATAAGAATAAACATTATGGTCACCATTTAGACAGAAAAACAATGATTCTTTTATTTCAGTCTGTCTTTATGATGAATAGCGTCAGCAAATATTTTACGGTTTTTTGCCCAATGGTATCGTTTCTAGCAAGAAGAACAGAATCGCCTTGCATTTAAAAGCCATAATTACTGTTAATCGACATGAAAACGTGTTTTTGCCGGCCGCTGTGGCCGAGCGGTTCTAGGCGCTTCAGTCTGGAACCGCGCTGCTGCTGCGGTCGCAGGTCCGAATCCTGCCTCGGGCATGGATGTGTGTGATGTGATTAGGTTAGTTAGGTTTAAGTAGTTCTAAGTCTAGAGGACTGATGACCTCAGATGTTAAGTCCCGGCCGGTGTGGCCGTGCGATTCTAGGCGCTTCAGTCTGGAACCGCGCGACCGTTTCGGCCGCAGGTTCGAATCCTGTCTCGGGCATGGATGTGTGTGATATACGTAACTTAGTTAGGTTTAAGTAATTCTAAGTTCTAGGGACCTCAAATGTTAAGTCCCATAGTGCTCAGATCTATTTTTTTGTTAAGTCTCAAAGTTCTTAGTACCATTTGATCCATTTTTTGAAAATGGGTTTCAGAGACCGCTACCAGTCACTATTTGTGAAAAGCCGTATCATATCTGGCATATTCTTTCCTCTTGAATGACGTCCTCGACCTGTTCGAGTTGATATGGAAAGTCGTAGCAGTTGGACTGAGGTGGAAAGCTTTCATAGATCCACCACGTATCCTTTGTGTTATGTAGGCTCTACATATATATAACCTTAGGCACTCCATTAATTTTTTCTGCTTTGAATAATTTGAAACCCGATGGTTTCTGGGCGGTCGTTAACTGCACCACTAAGCGGACCAGACCTGTCTGTATAGACTAACCGTTATGCGTCCACGCGTCCACGCTTAAACAAGAGACTTGCTGCGCAGGGTAAAATAAAGGACTTGCTCTTGCCACATTTACATGGTGAACCAATCACCGTAAAAACATGTTACACCTAGTACCTATAATTATTACTCCTCAAATGAAGCAAATACTGAAGTAACGTTGTTCAGTACACTCTTCACAGAAACCAATAAAAATATCTGCACTTACAGGCATTGAACCCCGTATTTTTCAGGAATCACTACTATAAATGTTAATCCGTCAAAGTATGTCAGTTGTTCAAATTCCCTACCATTAACATTAATATAATTTTAAAACCAAACATTCTAGTATTGCATTTTTGGCCTTGGTTTTTACTTTCATGCTTTTTGATGATTCAAGAAAAGCGAGACATTCACCAAAACATTCAAAGTTGAAAATGTCATTAGGCATACAGCCTTGTTGTCTGGCGATTGTTTCGGGGTAAACCACGTATAACCAAGGATCCTGTCAAAATCAGGAGCCTGCAGTCGATTACAAATCAAGGTGTGTATTCTAGTAACATCACTTCTACTTGTGATATCCCTTTGCTGTTGGATGAGAGTAAGGCACTTCCGTAATCGAGAGAGTAATTTTTCTTCTGTTGGTAAAAGTATATATCTGAGGTTTTACATAATGACATACACATTGGCGGAATTACTTTTGATGATCATATATCTACACCCATTTCACCAACAAACAGCCCATCGTACACTATGTGATCAAAAATATCCGGACTCCCCCAAAAACATAGGTTTCTCATATTAGGTGCATTGTGCTGCCACCTACTGCCAGGTACTTCGTATCAGCGACCTCAGTAGTCATTAGACATCGTGAGAGAGCAGAATGGGGCGCTCCGCGGAACTCACGGACTTCGAACGTGGTCAGGTGATTGGGTGTCACTTCTGTCAGGCGTCTGTATGCGAGATTTCTACGCTCCTAAACATCCCTAGGTCCACTGTGTCCGGTATGATGGTGAAGTTAAAACATAGCGAGATGTACAGGCCGACCTCGTCTGATGACTGACAGAGATCGCCGACTGTTGAAGAGGGTTGTAATGTGCAATAGGCAGACATCTATCTAGGCCACCACACAGGAATTCCTACTGCATCAGGATCCACTGCAAATACTATGACAGTTAGACGGAAGGTGAGAAAACTTGAATTTCATGGTCGAGCGGCTTCTCATAAACCACATATAACACCGTTGGGGAGTGAAGGAATCACGGTACACATGTGGAGCAATCCAATGGCATGATGTGGGTAAGGCGAATGTCCGGTGAACGTCATCTGCCAGCGTGTGTAATGCCAACAGTAAAATTCGGAGGCGGTGGTGTTTTTCGTGGAGGAGGCTTCCACCCCTTGTTTTGCTTGGAACTATCACAGCACATGCCTACAATGGTGTTTTAAGCACCTTTTTGCTTCCATTGACCTGATATGAATCCCATAACACACCTTTGGGATGTTTTGGAATGCCAAATTCGTGCCAGACCTCACCGACTGACATCGACACATCTCTCCAGTGCAGCACTCCGTGAAGAATGGGCTGCCATTCCCCAAGAAACTTTCCAGCATATGATTGAACGTATGCCTGCGAGAGTTGAAGCTATCATCAATACTGACCGTGTGCCAACACCATATTGAATTCCAGCATTGCCGATGGAGGGCGCCACGAAGTTTTGAGCCAGGTGTCTAAATACTTTTGATCACATAGTGTAGAAGATGGGAGCCCATCCCACGAGTCAATAATGTCCAGAAACGGATGATAGATATATTTTGTGAGTCTCCAGATGTTGTGGCTGTTGTGTTCACATTCTGACGTCGTTTCTGATCAAATTTGCCAGTAACTCTTTGGCGACAAACGAAGTTTTCTGGCAGGTGTAGATCCGTGTCATTCGTGTTCATAATACCTATTTTTAATAAGATTTGAAATCAGAATTTCTTTTTCCATTAATTCCTTTGTGTTTCACGCCGTCAAATATTGATATTACATACAGGGTGTTTCAAAAATGACCGGTATATTTGAAACGGAAATAAAAACTAAACGAGCAGCGATAGAAATACACCGTTTGTTGCAATATGCTTGGGACAACAGTACATTTTCAGGCGGACAAACTTTCGAAATTACAGTAGTTACAATTTTCAACAAGAGATGCCGGTGCAAGTGATGTGAAAGATATAGAAGACAACGCAGTCTGTGGGTGCACCATTCTGTATGTCGTCTTTCTGCTGTAAGCGTGTGCTGTTCACAACTTGCAAGTGTGCTGTGGACAACATGGTTTATTCCTTAGAACAGAGGATTTTTCTGGTGTTGGAATTCCACCGCCTAGAACACAGTGTTGTTGCAACAAGATGAAGTTTTCAACGGAGGTTTAATGTATCCAAAGGACCGAAAAGCGATACAATAAAGTATCTGTTTGAAAAATTTCAACGGACTGGGAACGTGACAGATGAACGTGCTGGAAAGGTAGGACGACCACGTACGGCAACCACAGAGGGCAATGCACAGCTAGTGCAGCAGGTGATCCAACAGCGGCCTCTGGTTTCCGTTCGCCGTGTTGCAGCTGCGGTCCAAATGACGCCAACGTCCACGTATCGTCTCATGCGCCAGAGTTTACACCTCTATCCATACAAAATTCAAACGCGGCAACCCCTCAGCGCCGCTACCATTGCTGCACGAGAGACATTCGCTAACGATATAGTGCACAGGATTGATGACGGCGATATGCATGTGGGCAGCATTTGGTTTACTGACGAAGCTTATTTTTACCTGGACGGCTTCGTCAATAAACAGAACTGGCGCATATGGGGAACCGAAAAGCCACATGTTGCAGTTCCATCGTCCCTGCATCCTCAAAAAGTACTGGTCTGGGCCACCATTTCTTCCAAAGGAATCATTGGCCCATTTTTCAGATCCTAAACGATTACTGCATCACGCTATCTGGACATTCTTCGTGAATTTGTGGCGGAACAAACTGCCTTAGACGACACTGCGAACACCTCGTGGTTTATGCAAGATGGTGCCCGGCCACATCGCACGGCCGACGTCTTTAATTTCCTGAATGAATATTTCGATGATCGTGTAATTGCTTTGGGCTATCCGAAACATACAGGAGGAGGCGTGGATTGGCCTCCCTATTCGCCAGACATGAACCCCTGTGACTTCTTTCTGTGGGGACACTTGAAAGACCAGGTGTACCGCCAGAATCCAGAAACAATTGAACAGCTGAAGCAGTACATCTCATCTGCATGTGAAGCCATTCCGCCAGACACGTTGTCAAAGGTTTCGGGTAATTTCATTCAGAGACTACGCCATGTTATTGCTACGCATGGTGGATATGTGGGAAATATCGTACTATAGAGTTTCCCAGACCGCAGCGCCATCTGTTGTTGACAATTGTAACTACTGTAATTTCGAAAGTTTGTCTGCCTGAAAATGTACTGTTGTCCCAAGCATATTGCAACAAACGGTGTATTTCTATCGCTCCTCGTTTAGTTTGTATCGCTGTTTCAAATATACCGGTCATTTTTGAAACACCCTGTACATACTCGACAGCAAAATAAAAATAAAAACGTAAGATTGTATTTGAACAGAGGTCTCAAAGTTTCAAAACTGTTCTGCTAACACGTTATTTTACGCTGCGCGATTAGCCCGATGCAGTCGCGTCGGAACTTTGACCGTCATTTTCTTGGATTGAATTACGCATTGGCATCTAAGACAGATTAGGTGTTCCTTTATATTCACCGAGCCAACTGGTGCAGTGGTTAACACATTGGACTCGCATTTGGGTGGACGACGGTTCAAACCTCGTCCAATCATCCTGATTTAGTTTGTCCATGATTTCCCTAAAACGGTTCAGGTATATGCTGGGATGGTCCCTGTGAAAGGAAACGGTCGACTTCCTTCCCCATCCTTCCCTAATCCGATGGGACCGATAACCTCGTTCTATGTTTGCCTCCACCAAACCAACCAACCAACATCTATATTCATCATTCTGCCACCATGCCAAGTTCCGAGTGGGTCATAGTGTGACCCATGGGAGATCCCTTCTGTGTCAGGGTATTTCGTAGGCAAGCCGTTTGATTAGAAGCTGCTTTTGGAATATTCTAGAAATACGGAATGAACTTGAAACCGGTCTATACTACTGACTACTTCGTGTGAATAAAGAGTACCTCATATACTGCCGGCAACATACCGCACTGTGGCTTGTGTCGATTTATATGAATAACATTGGTTACTTACCCTGCACAATCCATCAAAATCAAAATTGTGGCTAGCAAGAAGAGACAGACAGAGAGCGGGTGCATGCACCCTACATACGGATATCTAGATCTACATCTACATGGATACTCTGCAAATCACATTTAAATGCCTGGCAGAGGGTTCATCGAACCACCTTCAAAATTCTCTATTGTTCCAAACTCGTATAGAGCGCGGAGAGAATGAACACCTACATCTTCCCGTACAAGCTCTGATTTCCCTTATTTTATCGTGCTGATCGTTCCACCCTATGTGTCAACAAAATATTTTCGCATTCGAAGGAAAAAGTTGGAATTTAGTGAGAAGATTCCGCCGCAACGAAAAATGCCTTTCTTTTAATGATTTCTAGGCCAAATCTTGTACCATTTCTTTGACACTCTCTCCCATATTTCGCGATAATACAAAACGTGCTGCCTTTGTTTGAACTATTTCGATGTACTCCGTCAGTCCTATCTGGTAAGGATCCCACACAGCGCCACAGTATTCTAAAAGAGGACGGACAAGCGTATTGTAGGCCGTCTCCTTAGTAGGTCTGTTACATTTTGTAAGTGTGCTGCCAATAAAACGCAATCTTTGGTTAGCCTTCCCCACAGCATTTTCTATGTGTTCTTTCCAATTTAAGTTGTTCGTAATTGTAATACGTAGCTATTGAGATGAATTTACGCCTTCTGCATTAGACTGATTTATCGTGTAACCGAAGTTTAACGAGTTCCTTTTAGTACTCATGTGGAGGACCTCACACTTGTCGTTAATCCAAAACCATTTTTTTTGCAGTTTGCAGTTTGTTTTGATCTTCTGATGACATAATTAGTCGATAAACGACAGCGTCATCTGCAAACAATCGAAGACGGCTGCTCAGATTACCTTCCGAATCGTTTATGTGGATAAGGGTATAAGATGAACGTCAACAAAAGGAAAACGAGGATAATGGAATGTAGTCAAATTAAATCGGGTGATGCTGATGAAATTAGATTACGAAAAGATACACTTAAAGTAGTAAAGGAGTTTTGCTATTTGGGGGGCAAAAAACTGATGACGGTCGAAATAGAGAGGATACAAAATGTAGATTGGCAACGGCAAGGAAAGCGTTTCTGAAGAAGAGAAGTTTGTTAACATCGAGTATTGATTTAAGTGTCAGGAAGTCGTTTCTGAAAGTATTTGTATAAAGTGTAGCCATGTATGGAAGTGAAACATGGACGATAAATAGTTTAGACAAGAAGAGAATAGAAGCTTTCGAAATGTGGTGCTACAGAAGAATGCTGAAGATTAGATGGGTAGATCATATAACTAATGAGGAGGTATTGAATAGAATTGGGGAGAAGAGGAGTTTCTGACTAGACTAGAAGAAGGGATCGATTGGCAGGACATGTACTGACGCATCAAGGGATCACTAGTTTGGTACTGGAGGGCAACGTGGAGGGTAAAAATCGTAGAGGGAGACCAAGAGATGAATACACTAAGCAGATTCAGAAGTATATAGGCTGCAGTAGGTACTGGGGGATGAAGAAGCTTGCACAGGATAGAGTAGCATGTAGAGCTGCATCAAACCAGTCTCAGGACTGAAGACCACAATAAGAACATAGATAAGGAACAGCAAAGGGCTTATAACACTCCCTTGGGGAACGCCCGAAATCACTTCTGTTTTACTCGATGATTTTCCGTCAATTACGACGAACTATTACCTCTCTGACAGTAAATCGCAAATCCAGTCACATAAGTGAGACGATATTCCATAAGCACGCAATTTTACTACGAACGGCTTATGTGGTACAGTGTCAAAAGCCTTCCGGAAATCCAGGAGTGCGGAATCGATCTACACTAGGCGCAGACCCCATTCGTTATTTAGAGCGATCTGGTTGGCGGGAGGTAGATCATTCAATCCTCGTGGCCAGCATCTTGTGACGACGCTTTGGCTTTCGGAACGAGAAGGAATACGCTCCCTGCGCGTTACGGGTGCTCCGCTGATGAGACAGCCAGTCCCGTTCCAGCTCTGAGGTTGCACGGCTGGGCAGCCGCGTTCCGGGATCCGGTCTTCAAAGGGCCCAACAGCGCAGCACAGCACATCACGTCTTCTTATCAAAGGCACGCATCTCGGGAGTTCAGCCGGCCGCGGAACCGTCTCGCTGCGCTGGTCAGCCTCCCGGGTGGACGGGGGAACCTCTTGCAAAATGAGAGAACGTCCTGTCTAACACATCAGGTGGGCCGTCTGTGATCCGCCTTTCAAGTTTCTCTCACTTTCCATTCACTACTGTAGGTTGCACTCGGCTCAGCGACTCGCTCTAAGCGCCATTTACATGGTGTTACAAAAAGATACGGCCAAACTTTCAGGAAACATTCCTCCCACACAAAGAAAGAAAATATGTTACGTGGACATGTGTCCGGAAACGCTTACTTTCCATGTTAGAGCTCATTTTATTACTTCTCTTCAAATTACATCAACCATGGAACGGAAACACACAGCAACAGAACGTACCAGCGTGACTTCAAACACTTTGTTACAGGAAATGTTCAAAATGTCCTCCGTTAGTGAGGATACATGCATCCACCCTCTGTCGCATGGAATCCCTGTTGCGCTGATGCAGCCCTAGAGAGTGGCATATTGTATCACAGCCGTCCACAATACGAGCACGAAGAGTCTCTACATTTGGTACTGGGCTTGCGTAGACAAGAGCTTTCAAGTGCCCACATAAACGAAAGTCAAGAGGGTTGAGGTCAGGAGCGCGTGGAGGCCATGGAATTGTTCCGCCTCTACCAATCCATCGGTCACCGAATCTGTTGTTGGGAAGCGTACTGAAATGTGAAGGAGTTCCATCGTGCATGAACCACATGTTGTGTCTTACTTGTAAAGGCACATGTTCCAGCAGCACAGTTATAGTATCCCGTATGAAATCATGATAACGTGCTCCATTGAGCGTAGGTGGAAGAACATGTGCCCCAATCAAGACATCACCAACTATGCCTGCCTAAACGTTCACAGAAAATCTGTGTTGATGACGTGAATGCACAATTGCGTACGGATTCTCGCCAGCCCACACATGTTGATTGCGAAAATTTACAATTTGATCACGTTGGAATGAAGCCTCATCCGTAAAGAGTACACTTACACTGAAATGAGGATTGACACATTGTTCGATGAACCATTCGCAGAAGTGTGCCCGAGGAGGCCAGTCAGCTGCTGATAGTGCCTGCACACGCTCTACATTTTACGGAAACAACTGGTTCTCCCGTAGCACTCCCCATACAGTGACGTGGTCAACGTTACCTAGTACAGCAGGAACTTCTCTGACGCTGACGTTAGGGTTATCGTCAACTGCACGAAGAATTGCCTCGTCCATTGCAGGTGTCCTCGTAGTTCTAGGTCTTCCCCAGTCGCGAGTCATAGGCTGGAATACTCCGTGCTCCCTAAGACAATTATCAATTGCTTCGAACATCGTTCTGTCGGGACACCTTCGTTCTTGAAATCTGTCTCGATACAAACGTACCGCGCCACGGCTATTGTCCCGTGCTAATCCATACATTAAATGGGCATCTGCCAACTCCGCATTTGTTAACATTGACTGACTGCAAAACCACGTTCGTGATGAACACTAACGTGTTGATACTACGTACTGATGTGCTTGATGCTAGTACTGTAGAGCAATGAGTCGCACGTCAACACAAGCACCGAAGTCAACATTACCTTCCTTCAATTGGGCCAACTGGCGGTGAATCGAGGAAGTACAGTAGATACTGACGAAACTAAAATGAGCTCTAATACGGAAATTAAGCCTTTACGGGCACATGTCCACATAACATGTTTTCTTTATTTGTGCGTGAAGAATGCTTCCTGAAAGTTTGGCCGTACCTTTTTGTAACACCCTGTGTACTGAAGCGCCGAAGAAACTGGTATAGGCATGCGTATTCAAATACAGAGATATGTAAATTGACAGAATAGGGCGCGGCGGTCGGCAACGCCTATATAAGACAACAAGTGTCTGACGCCGTCGTTAGATCGGTTACTGCTACTGCTACTGCAGTGTCAGGTTATCAAAGTCTAAGTGAGTTTGAACGTGGTGTTATAGTCTGCGCACGAGTGATGGGACACAGCATCTCCGAGGTGGCGATGAGGTGGGGATTTTCCCGCACGATCATTTGACGAATGCACTGTGAAAATCTGGAATCCGCTAAAACATAAAATCTCCGACATCGCTGAGGCTGGCAAAAAATCCTGCAAGAACGGGACCAACGATAACTAAAGAGAATCGCTAACGGTAATGGAAGAGCAACCCTTTTGCAAATTGCTGCAGATTTCAAGGCTCGGCCGAAAGCCCACTCGTGTACCCTAGAAGACTGCACGACACTAATCTTTACACCTGGCCTAGGGCCGTCAACATCGACAATGGACTGGATAACAGGAAACATGTTGCCTGATCGGACGAGTCTCGTTTAAAATTGTATCGAGCAGAAGGAGCTGTACAGGTATGGAGACAACCTCGAGAATCGATGGACCCTGCATGTCAGCAGGGGATTGTTCAAGATGGTGGAGGCTCTGTAATGGTGTGGAACGTGTACAGTTGGAATGATATTTGACCACTGCTAGGTATGGATACGACTCTGTCAGGTAACATGTACGTAAGCATCCTGCCTGATCACCTGCATGCATTTATGCCTGTTGCCCATTCCGACGGACTTCAGCAATACCAGCAGGACAGTGCGACACCCCATAAGTCCATAATTCCTACAGAGTTGCTCCAGGAACACTCTTCTGAGTTCAAAAACTTCCACTGCTCACCAAACTCCCCAGACATGAACATTTTTGAGCATATTTGGGATGCCTTGCAACATGCTGTACAGAAATCTCCACCCCCTCGTACTTTTACGGATTTATGGACAGCCCTCCAGGATTCATAGTGTCATTTCCCTCCAGCACTACTTCAGACATTAGTCGAGTCCATGCCAATTGTTGCGGTACTTCTGCGCACTCGCAGATCCCCTATACGACATTAGGCAGCTGTACCAGTTTCTTCGCCTGTTCAGTGCAATCAGCTGACAAGAGTTTCAACGATTTGGCTTTGTTGCTCTTGTTATAGACATTTACAAAACATATACCATAAAACATAGCAATAGATTTACTCCGGGCAAAGAGAACATAAGGGTCACCATAACATATGGAATAGTAGTTTGGAACAATTGATTTCAGGTCCAAAGATTCCATGATGAATATTAAATAAGGGAGATTTTAATGACATTTAAAGATACAGAAAATATTCTTATCAACATGAGCTCCCAAATGGACTGTGATTCTGATGGTATGCAACCATTACAAAAACGAGACAAACCAAGAAGAACTGTTGATACTAAAAGTTTTAAGACAGGGTAATACATTATCGTCTGAAGACATAGCCATTAAAAAATATCAGAGTAGACTCACAGAGATACTAATACACCACAGAACAGACATGTTAAAGTATGCCGATGTTACCACAGTCCCACATGGAAGTGAAAAAGATCTTGAATCCATGTTAATTACAATGAATAAGATTATTGGGGAAGAATATAACAAGATAATAAGTCCAAAACTAAAGTGAAGGCGGAGAAAACAAAGTCCGAATTCACGTAGGTAATGACCTAGTTGAGCAGTTACTCATTTAGGTAGTAAGATCAGTAGGATGAAGCAAACAGGCTTTAGAAGTACACTCCTGGAAATGGAAAAAAGAACACTTTGACACCGGTGGGTCAGACCCACCATACTTGCTCCGGACACTGCGAGAGGGCTGTACAAGCAATGATCACACGCACGGCACAGCGGACACACCAGGAACCGCGGTGTTGGCCGTCGAATGGCGCTAGCTGGGCAGCATTTGTGCACCGCCGCCGTCAGTGTCAGCCAGTTTGCCGTGGCATACGGAGCTCCATCGCAGTCTTTAACACTGGTAGCATGCAGCGACAGCGTGGACGTGAACCGTATGTGCAGTTGACGGACTTTGAGCGAGTGCGTATAGTGGGCATGCGGGAGGCCGGGTGGACGTACCGCCGAATTGCTCAACACGTGGGGCGTGAGGTCTCCACAGTACATCGATGTTGTCGCCAGTGGTCGGCGGAAGGTGCACGTGCCCGTCGACCTGGGACCGGACCGCAGCGACGCACGGATGCACGCCAAGACCGTAGGATCCTACGCAGTGCCGTAGGGGACCGCACCGCCACTTCCCAGCAAATTAGGGACACTGTTGCTCCTGGGTTATCGGCGAGGACCATTCGCAACCGTCTCCATGAACTTGGGCTACGGTCCCGCACACACTTAGGCCGTCTTCCGCTCACGCCCCAACATCGTGCAGCCCGTCTCCAGTGGTGTCGCGACAGGCGTGAATGGAGGGACGAATGGAGGCGTGTCGTCTTCAGCGATGAGAGTCGCTTCTGCCTTGGTGCCAATGATGGTCGTATGCGTGTTTGGCGGCGTGCAGGTGAGCGCCACAATCAGGACTGCATACGACCGAGGCACACAGGGCCAACACCCGGCATCATGGTGTGGGGAGCGATCTCCTACACTGGCCGTACACCGCAGGAATCGTCGAGGAGACACTGAATAGTGCACGGTACATCCAAACCGTCATCGAATCCATCGTTCTACCATTCCTGGACCGGCAAGGGAACTTGCTGTTCCAACAGGACAATGCACGTCCGCATGTATCCCGTGCCACCCAACGTGCTCTAGAAGGTGTAAGTCAACTACCCTGGCCAGCAAGATCTCCGGATCTGTCCCCCATTGAGCATGTTAGGGACTGGATGAAGCGTCGTCTCACGCGGTCTGCACGTCCAGCACGAACGCTGGTCCAACTGAGGCGCCAGGTGGAAATGTCATGGCAAGCCGTTCCACAGGACTACATCCAGCATCTCTACGATCGTCTCCATGGGAGAATAGCAGCCTGCATTGCTGTGAAAGGTGGATATACACTGTACTAGTGCCGACATTGTGCATGCTCTGTTGCTTGAGTCTATGTGCCTGTGGTTCTGTCAGTGTGATCATGTGATGTAACTGACCCCAGGAATATGTCAATAAAGTTTCCCCTTCCTGGGACAATGAATTCACGGTGTTCTTTTTTCAATTTCCAGGAGTGTAGAACTGCTCAAGCGAAACCTGTCTTCAACAAGACAAACAAGATCTTACTTCGAAGAGAGCCAGCCATGAAATCAGGAAAAGGTTGCTGAAAGGCTACGTTTAGAATGTGTCATGCTGTGACTGGAAGATGGAGCCGAGGGACTGAGAAACTGAAGAAACCGTATTCATTCTGACTGAGGTGCTGTAGACGTAATCTCAAGATGAAGTGGTCTGACGTAGTTGCAGACTAAGATTTCTTTGAAAGTGTGAGTGAGAAGGGCAGCCTGTGTAAAGTCATTGCCAACTTACTGGCAGTATGATGAATATAATAACAAAAGACATATTAGTAGAAATAGACCTAAAGGAAGAACACTTCTAGGTGAAAAAGGGCAAATTATAAATGATAAGGGATGTTAGACAAGTAATTCCCCTTTTGTGCAACCTCTTCATCACAGAGTAGCACTTGCGCCCTACATCCTCACTATTAGATGGATATATTTCAGTCTCTGTCGTCGTCTACAGTTTTAATCCTCTACAGCTCCCTAGAGTTTCAAAGTAACGCCCTGATGTCTTAACATTTGTACTATCATCCTTTTCCTCCTTCTTGTCAGTATTTTTCATAAGTTCCTTATGGCCAATTACCGGGTGAGTTTCCTTATTCTTTATGTTATCTGACCCTCTAAATGTCAAAATCCTTCTTTAGCACGACAACTCAAAGGCTCCGATTCTCCTTCTTTCCGGCTTTCCCACGATCCATGAGCCAGTGACACTTAATACTGTGCACCAAAAATACATTCTCAGCTAAGTCTTGGAAAATTTTAAGGCTGACAATCTGTACTAGTAGATTTCTATTGGGCATCAGCTCCTCTCTTCATGTCCCTATCTGCGATTTATGTCCTCCCTGCTTCGTGCGTCATGTATTGTTTTGCTTCCAATGGAGCAGAATTCCTTAACTTCGTCTACTTCATGGTCCCCAACCACACAAATTTGTGCTGTATCAATAATCGCTTATCTCCAACTCCTCATTCCTTTCTTCTGTTTACTGTCAATCCATATTCTGCATTCCTTAGAGTGTTCATTCCATTCAACACTTACTGTTATTCTCCTTCACTTTCATTGAGGATATTAAAGTCAACGGTGAACCTTAAAAACGGTACCCTTTCAACTTGAATTTTAATCCCACTCTTGAATCTTTCTGTTATTTCCGTCATCGGTTCTTCAGTATATTGAGTGACCAGTAGGGGCGAAAGACAACATCACTGACTTACACCCTGCTTAATGCGAGTATATCGTTTTTGGTGTTCGATTCTAATTGTTTCCTCTTGGTTCTTGGCTGAAATCATTGGGGGAAGTGGAAAATATAAATATTTTGAATATTTTTGTTCAGTGATTTCATATGGAGCAATGTTCTCACATAATTGTAATTAAAGAAAGAAAGTTGTCATTTCTCAAAAACGCGTTATAAGAATAGTAGTGCTCACTCACAATACTCTTGTAGACATCTGTTTAAGGAATAAGCCTTCTTGACTACTGTTGCACCCTATATTTATTTCCTCATGAATTTTGACATAAATAATCCACCACAGTTGGAAAAGAGCAATGCTGTTCATAAATTCCAAAAGAAGGAGGAAACTGAGGTTCACTACGACACATTAAAGTTTGCCTTTCACACAAAAAGACGCACAATGCTGCAACAAAAAAATTTAATCTTTACCTCAGTGATGTAAAATGTGATATACATCAAAGTAAATTTTGAAAAAAACTGAAAAAGTTTCGCTTGACAACTCCTTCTACTTCGTAGTAGAATTTCTATTAATGCAATGTGTAAAATGTGGTGGGTAGGGTTCACATCTGCATGATAGCTCGTTCCACGTCATTGCGACTTATCATGCAAATAATCCATACAATACGAACTAACTAATTTATAGAGCTTGTTCGTGTATAGAATCTATGAGTCCTGAGTTATACCACCAGACCATCTCGAAAATTTCGTCCACATAATGCAAATACAGGTATGTGCGAGAACTATCACAGTCAGCTTAATTGCTCTTTTTCTTCTGTAAACGTAACGGGACCAGAGAGGCCGTTCCGACGTTTCGAGTGATAATGAAAGGAAGACTGTCAAATACCACTACACGTTCATAGGATTTGTTTACGTGGTAAAAACATTTGGCAAAGTAAAATGGTAGCATATAAGAAAGTCCGAAATTCTGAGAAAAATACGACTAAATTATTGGGATAGGCGAATACTCCAGTTACATTTTTGTTTGCTTTTGTATATTTCTCTTTTAATTAAGGACTTACTTTACTGTACACAACATATTATTTAAAAGTACTGCACTACTGTACTACAGGAAACGTTATCGCAAGTTCTACTGTGCTAGTTTACATTCTCCATATACAACTAGCATTTCTAGCTTGTCTTCCTTGGTGTACCTTGATCTCTCACTAATCTTAGACTGAAAATGGTTGCCACAATGACTGGTGGGTATTTTACTAGTGTTTCCATATGTTTCCTATCACCCCCGGTACTTGTACTGTGTAGCAGTAAAGGAGAGTCAACATCAGTTTAGCGTTACGTTTCTAGTAACGTCATGCTTACGTCAATGATATAATGTGGTAACAGATCTTGAAGAGAGGAAGTAGAATACCAAATAAAAAATAATAAGTGCTATTTAAAAAAGAAGTTCTACAGTTTACATTTTCGTAACTTACAAGTTTTCAAGAAAAGGCAGTCATTCCTGTTAATGTCGCCCTGGTAGCTAAACAACATTTGCTTAGTTCATTTTTTATTTTGCTTCTGGACAAAATCTCATGTATGGTGGTCAAGAGAAATATATCTGCCACGTAAAACTTGTTCTCGGTGTCTGGTAGCGAAAACGACTCGGAGCGTAGTACACATCCGAAGGCGAAGTCCGACTCACTGGATTCGATTAGTAGAACCAATATCTTTCTTAACCAGTCCCACTTTTGAACTCAGGCATAGGACACAAATGTGTGCTGTATTGAATCAATCATTAACAATGTTAGCATGCTGGACCTGCTCTTAATGTCGTCTTGGTAACTACTCACCAATGGAGGAACGTTATTTAGTATTTTTATCCACGTAAGTAGTATGTGCGAGTGTAAGACCAAACCGTGAATGTTGTTTCCAGAAGACGTATCATTCGTATATTGGACTTTATTTTCCATGTGCTTCCCTGAGCATGAAATTATTAAAATTTTATAAATATTTTCAGCCTTTACCGAATAAAATACCTAGAAGTTACCTCATTGCTACAAGGTAGCAGCCTATATGTTCCAAGTCTGTAGTTATATGTTCCACGTTGATGGATGCTAGTATCGTGAAGTTCGGACTGTCACATTTAGATGGTATTTTATACCGTGGTACGTTTCTTTGGTGTACTTCGCTGGGCACAAAACGCGAAAATCTCGATGCCCTCAACCTCCTTACCAACCCAGCAAGGAAGCTGTTTTAAAAGTAGCCTTAGGGATGCTGCCACGCCATACAAATCAACAACCCAAAAATTCGGACAGTTAAAATAGATGAGTTAGGGAACAATGAGTTAATATGATTTATCTTGCTTGTAACACAAACTTTGAAAAAGATTGTCCATACTGAGCCACTACTTATACCTAATATTATGTAAATATCTGTCTTAATCATTTTGTGAAACATTGCTCGTCACTTTCGATCTGAAGCAAATGTGGATGGAAACATTGCATACTTTAACGAAACTTGTCAGATAGTAACCCAATATCTTACGGTGAAAAGAGTCGCTTCTCGATACAGTCGGAAGTCCTTGCTGCAAAATAAGCCGGCTGAATGATTTAAGCAGTTGCGCATAGCTCCATAAACGTTGTGAGCCAAACGTGTTGATCACTCAAGGAGGCAAGTCCCCTTGCAGGATTTTATTTTTCAGCCTTTCCTCTAATTTGTTCGTTCTGGCCGCACATTCGTTAACTCAATATTGGAAGCTTCGGAGAGTAAAGCTCCTATACGAGCTACAGGGATGAGAGCAGATTACACACATAATGTGGCAAACGCTAGGAGCACAGCTAGAGATTATCCAATTGTTTCCAATAGTTACTATGTTCCTCTGTGTAAATCCATTCTGCTTCTTGATATCAACATCGCTTATTAATCATCATTTCGCAAATAAAATTATAGAATAGGACTGCACAGATGTCTAAACACGAAAGTTCACAGCATTTACGATAGCTCTTACTGAGAAGAGTCATCATGATTTTTGTAAGTGTGACTATGGTCCACCAGAGGCTCGTGTACATTGAGAGGCTAGACGTGTTCACGATGACATGTGTCGAGGTTTTAGTTACAAATTGCTCAGCGAAACAATTTTCCTATAATATCAGTTTAAAGTAGTTTTACTCTATAGATATAACGTATTGGAAATGCAAGAACACTGTCAAAGGCTGTAAGTGTTTAATACTACTAAAAATTATGCAGATCATATTCAAAGGCGGTACGGAGTGTTTTCATTTTTTTTTTTTTTGTGCCGAGTAAATTTTTGAAATAGAAAACAAGATGAAATACCATTTTACAATAGGTGTCATACTTTAAACCAAAGTATTTTGTAAGTATTGAGAACGCTGGATTTTCGGCTTTTGTTCTGTATACGAATGATCTTCAGATCGATTTCAATATTGTCGACAGTGTGTTCAGTTTCAAGCAGATCTACTGCTGATTTATTTGGTTGTTGAAGGAGAAAGACTTAATGAATATCTTGAAGTTTAACTTCCAGGAGTTGTAAGACATCGTTAATATTTGACGGCAGTCTTGTTTCTCCAATATATTATATCCCTGAAGCAGAGCCAGAACCAGTTTCAACGAATGTCTTTACTCATATAGGAAATCTTTTTTCAGTGTTTTCACATTCAGTTTGTTGTCGATGTATGTGCAATGAAGAGCTGTTTGGAGTAATTTTACCATAGACCACCAGTGAAGCTGATTCTCACAATATCAAGACATGTTGATAGCGTTGCATTGTGTTTTAGCGCTCGTAAGTTTTGCCGTTTGTATACAAACATAAACTGCTCCAGGTATGAGTACTTCACTACGTAAGGACTAGATGTCTCAAGTGGAGCTTGGAAACGTTGATGATGTATCTTTCGCTCTGTAAAAACCGGAATGAACGAGGTACAGACAGTCGATGGACTTTTATTCCTAAAATAGGAATACCTTTGGTTTGATGTCGTATGTTCTAAGCGGCAGGGCGCAAATCGTCTCCAAGCAGCTGTTCGTGGTGGGCACCGAAGCCCAATGAACACCATTCGTGTCACAGGGGAACCTGAATTTTGCCTACTCCTTCTCATAGTACGTTGATGACATTCCTTTGTGCACTACATACTTGCAAAAACAAAATTTCATTAGCGTGTTATACGTTAGAGTCCTCTGTTCAGTGTTTACCAGCCTGTGACTTTTAGTTATGTACAGTTCACATGTAAACTTAGTTCTTTGCTATGGAATTCTTTTTTTGAGAACAAATGCACTAAAAATTAACACAGTTTTCAAACTGCATAAAAGAGCCATAAGAATAATAACCAAACCAAGCAGTCCACTTCATAGAAAAAAAATCTGTTCAGACCGCTGGGGATCTAAATTACCCCACGAGATTACACTAACCAGTCAGTTATGTACGTAGAAAGTAACACCGATAAATATTACACAAAAAGCGTTGTCCACTAGCGTGTTAATAATAATAATAATAATAATAATAAGGCATCTACTATTTCACATGACACTTTAACACTATATTGATTTTTCCTTCCATTTTTTTTTCCTTTTCTAGAAGATTTTATGCCTTAAGACATGCAGTGTGTAATTCTAACATCTTACGCCATTTCTGAGCTCAACAGTTCACACATTATTGAAGAATACTGACTCAGTTTTTCAGGGTATCAAATGGAAGCTGGTATACACAAAATGGAAACCAAACGTTGTCACTATGCTCCTGATGTCAGCTGACAGTATGTGCTGTGTTACTTTATGAAATACTGTGTGTAGTGTGCCCAGTGACTGGTAATGAGAAACGAATGAACAGTGTATCCCTGCCATTTTGCATTATTAAATAACTTCTTCGCTCAACCTTACCGTACACCAGGCATACACCGATTAAGATAAAACGTACGAAATCTTTGGTCAATGAATGTTGACTCTGACATACCAACTCAGGCATCTACAACATTATTTATTTGTTCTATTTTTTTCTCTTTGGGGTCAGTGGAAGAACGGGAGGAAAAGCCATTACTGGGACGAGTCGCTACATAACATATGGAATGCTGGTGAAAATATGACATCTTGGTAAATAAATAATTATTGCTGTAACGCTTTGCAGTGAAACGATCTGAGCTGCTACAAGGAAATCATGTAGAGAATAAAAGGAATGTGCTACTACAAAACTTTGCAGTTGCGTTTTAAAATCTGTGCGATTGAATGGAAAATGGAACCTACAAAAGAAGTATAGCTGTCTGTATAACGTTTAGAAATGTGTAATCCACATGTAATTCGTTGTAACTCTGTACCTCTGATCTACAATAGACAGCAAGTTCTCTTGATGGAGAACGAAAACTTTCTGTCGACAGCGTTCCGTGTAATCAGAAAGCGTCGAAAGATGTATTCCTTGGCACCTTCGCAACGGGATTGCTATTTAGTAGTTACTTCATCATCCACAGTCTGATAGACGAAGTCTCAAGCTAATTTAAGGGGAAACATCCATGATATTTCGATAATTATAACATCTTAATTACAGAATTGCAGCTGTTATTTTTAATTTTCACACTTCCGATATCACTTACCGCTCTGCACCAGTAACGAAAGAAATTTTATACGTGTAGCTTGTAACACTAACTGAAATGACTGACTATCCAAACGTTCTTTGTGCGTCACAAAAAGACAGGGGAAACAAATCGTTATAAACAGCTAATAACGAGAACGCATTGGAATACATTTGTGTAGCCTGCGAGCTTTATCAAATGTAAACTTCATTTTTTGTTATTATACCCCACTGTTCAAGTTTTTGTGACATTTCAATTTTACGAAAACATGTTCAGCAACTGCAGAAAAACATTTATTGTTTGGATACTTTACAGGAAAACGCAAATATGTTAATCTAAAGTAAATAATTAAATGTTAAACGCACCATAGGTCAAAAAAAATAGGGAGAAGGTTTGATGCAACGTTATTATGCATGTAGCTGTGGTCATAATAAAATATTATTATTGACACGAAAAGCAAGGCGAGAGAAAACATCCAGCGATTCTGTTATCAATAACAGGACATTTGAGAGCACTATAAACAGGAGTTACATGTTTACGTCACAACTGGCAAAAATATAATTATTTGTATTTCAGTCTTTGTCTTCCCCCAGTTTTTAGCCTTCGCGGCTCCCTCAAGAACCACACAAGTTATTTTTTTGATAGTACACATACCCTGTCATTCTGTCCCTTCTTCTTACGAATATTTTTCACATTTTCCTCGCCTCAATAATTCTCCGGAGAACTGTCTCATTGCTTGCAATATCTTTCGAGAGCACTACATCTGAAACGATTCGATTCTCTTCTTTTTCCGCAATCCATTAGTCACGTCCGCCAATGCTGTACTCCATAATGCACAATCTCAGAAATATATTTCTCAAATTAAGCCCGATGATTGATAGTAGAAGAGTTCTTTTGTCCCGGAATGTCCTTTTTGCCTGTGGTAGTCTGTTTTTTTTATGTCCTCCTTGCGTCGTCTACCATGTTTTATTTTCCTTCCAAGGTACAAGTCCTACTGCTCAGTTTACAATAAGGATATTTTTATTTCCATGTTTACTTTTTGTCATATAAATTTAGTCATAATCAACTGTCCTGAATGTAAAGTTCATCCGTTAGCTTTCCGACTTTACTGTCACACCTACATTCTCTTTTCTTGCTCATTATTGTATTTGATCCCTAGGCGTACTTTCATTAGTGTTTTATATTTGGGTCCACAGATGTACTGCAGTTCTCGATAGAAGTCATTTTCCTGAGCGAGATGGTTTGTTTACGCTCTTCTAATTTCTTCGTTTAGTTCTTGATATTTATATACATTATGACGAATAGAAAAATGCTATGATCAAAACGAAAATGTTGAGGTATGGAGTTCTGGAACGAATATCCTATAACTCCATTTGCAGACAATTGATAATACGGTATAAAACTGAAACAAAGAAAATTATAACTATAAAGTAAATTCAACAATAACACCAATATGTGTAAGACTGAAGAGAAATTCTACATTGTTCCATAATGGTGCATCGAATGTCAGATATATTGGTTGGACTCAAAGGCTCCCCAGGTTTTCCTTACGACCCAGAATCAGATGGTGGTTTAAGTCACACACACTTTTAGTGTGCTTGAGGCTGAGAAAATATAAATATTTACCGTTAGTAAACATCATAAACAGTAATAAACTAAGTCTACATCTGCAAACATAATCCGCAAGCCACAATATCGTGCCTGACTGAGGTTACGTTCTGCTACTACTTATTCACTGTCTTTCCAGTTCTACTCGCGAAATGGGGCGACAGAAAAACGAGTTTCTATGTGCTTCCGTACGAGCATCCGTTTGTGTAATCTTACTTTCGCGCTCTTTGGGCGACATACACAGCCGGACAAAAATAAGTGAAGCACCGAGAGGACATAGTCGGATAGCAATGCATTTTGTTACACACACACACACACACACACACACACACACACACACACACACACACACAACGTCACCGGGTATGAAAATGACTAGAGATGCAATTCTCTCCCAGAGAAAGACATCCAGAGTACATTAGGACTTTTTGTGTTTAGCTTTGTTACTATGCTTGAATGGGTGAACAAGGGGCATGCACAGTGTCAGATGTTGAGTGACTGCTACGACGGACACAAAGCTTCCAGGTACTGGTGTGAAACAGCGTTTTCAGTAGCTGACAGAGTTTGAAAGTGAACTCATTGTGGACCTGCCTTTGGCCGGCTGGTCAGATCGGGCAGTGTCCAGGTTTGTGAGTCATTTAGATGTCACAGTGACCTGATTTTGGACTGCAGGCATACTCGTCATGAAAGTTCCGGTCGACAACGTCTAGCCAACACAAAAGAGGACCACCGTATTGTGCACCGAGAGTATCGTAATCTCTTCTCATATCCATCTGCTACCTGAGAACAAGTAATGGAATCCTTCCGATATTTTATGTCAATCCGCACCATTGGTCAGAGGCCAGCAGCAGCCGACTTGGTAATTATCGCCCCATGCGTAATGCGTACGTAACAACACAAACGGCTGCATTTGGAATGGTGCTGTGAAAGGGAAACACTGATTGCTGATGAATGGCGTCACAGTCTGACGAATTGCGGTTCTTCACTACCCTGGTCGGCGAGTATCATGGTGAAGTGGGAAACGTTCCATTCATCCAGTGTCACAGAGAGTCAAAGCGCGTTACTCCTCACGAAACAGTGCGAGGAACCATTAGGTAAGACTTCAGGTCGGGGCAGCTAGTGATTGAAAGAAGTCTGACGGGGCAACGGTACGTTACGGACAGCTTGCGTCCTCTTTTCTTAACTCACATGCGACAGTCTAAATAGGACAACCTATCTCTATGGACTGTCTGCGTGGTAATGAGGTGCTCCTATATCCAGCAAAATATCAAGATCGGTCCCTCATAGAATACAGGGTGAGCATAAAGTCTTGACGAAGACTCTGTCCTTGATATACCCCCAGAAAAAAAAAGGCAAGGGGCTTAATATCTGGAGAGTGGGGTGGCCAGGATGTTGGATCATTCCTTCCAATCCACCGATCCGGACATTAGTCCTCTCTCCAGACATTACGCCCCCAGTCTTTTTTTTCTGGGGCTAGTTGCAACAGTTGTGGGCTACCTTGCCTCAGGACACGAAATATCGTGGTGTTATTTCTCAACAGGACAACCTGTCTCTATGGACAGTCTGCGTGGTGATGAGGTGCTCCTGTGGTCAGCAAGATATCAAGATCTGTCCCTGACAGAATATTTATGGGACCAGTGCAAAGGTCAATTAATCCCAGCGCCTGTCCACAATGTCAGAGACAAGTTGCAACAGTTCAGGGCTAGTTTGCCACAGTGCATGATACAATGGTTTCGTGACAACCCTCCAACCAGATCAGTGCACGCATCTAGGGGATGCATGTACCTGCTCGTGTTGGGGACAGATATTGATTAATTGGGCTTATACTGCCAAATCGTTTGTGATCCTGACTCGATTCTTTAAGCACTGAAATAAAATCATTTAGTCTCTCAACATGTGACGCTTCATTTTGTTTCCTCTTTCCAGTTTACTTTTTCATTATCAGGCAGTGTTTGTCAGTGGCAGAAGGATTTTTCTACAGTCTATCTTAAATGCTACTTGTCAATAGCTTTCTCAGTAATATTTCGTGAAAGGGACGTCTTTTTCTCTCCAGGAATTCCCATTAGAGTTCATGGAGCATGGAGCATGTTGATCAAATATACTGATTAAAAATCTAGCAGCACGTCTCAGAACGATCATCTTCATATCAGCTTACATTAAGGGAATTGGATAAAAAACATTGTGTTAACACAGATTAATCTGAAAATGATCGTTCCTGATACAAATTGTTTATAAAGTACAACATACAATACAGATTCAATCATAGACACTTTCCCAAGTCCCAGGCGCTGAGCCCTCATCGTAACGATGTCAACTTCATCAAGAAGACGTAAGTCTCAAGAGTAGTCCACTTTATGTTTGAAATCTTAGTATTTAGATCGCACTTATAAAAAGAATTAGGTGATCGGTATAGTACAGGAAGCAGCTCAACAAAGTATCAAAATAATTGGAGGGATGGAGAAAATGGATCCTTTGAATAATTACACCCTGTATCGCACGCTTTATCATTATTTCACTCCCTTCCTCCAGGTGTCTTACATGCTCTGCTGCCGTAATGCGGAACTAATATCTGAGAGGTGTAGAATAGAATGTAGATAGCACGTCTAGACAAACGGGTTCCGCGCTCTGGAGAAAACTTGCTGTTAACTAACGTCATTATTTCTCATTGTGAGACAGGTTCACTGCTCTTCATTACTAAGTAGAAGTTCTTGCTTTCCGTCTTCCAGGCATTGTTCTTCTGCGTACTTTCTATCTAGAATAATCTTATCTTGCTACAAAAAATATATTGTTTTTCAAATATGTGGTTTTAAATGTCATATATAAACCTTTGCAAGATCGGCTCGTAATATGAGTTTACTTATTTCGGATTTCAAATTTATTTTTAACGTCAATGCCACTGGTAGTTATAAAACGATTGAGTTAAGTGGTACACCGAAACAGCATTTAACTCGGCGTTCGAAAGTACCGACCGTGGTTCGCCGTCGGACCATTCACGTTTAGGTTTCCGCGGTAGCAATAAAGTCTATGTGAGCCTACTAAACATAGATATAAGTATTAAAACTAGGTAGACCAGACTATACCATTTACTAGGAGAATGCTAGGTCAATTTAACAAGCATGTCATACAGGATGCCATGTCAGACCGTTGTACTGCTGGTAGCGCAACCTGCCCAAGGCAGAGAAGGCAGAGAGAGTTTTCATGCTATAAAGCCGGCAATGTAAGTGATCTGGGAAGATGATGAATAACGCAACCGGCCACAGATATTTATAAAAGGTTTTATTACAGTTCCATAGCAAGTTACATTGATGTTCAGGTTAGTAACATGTTGTCTGTTCCCGCACAAAAAAAAAAATCAGAATATTTAGAGCCACTTTATATGCTATTATGTTAGTAAAAACAACCTAATATGTCTGCATTTATTTAAATATAAGGTGAAACATTCGTATACACCTCCATTACTGGCTATTAAAATTGCTACACCAGTAGATGACGTGCTACATAGGCGAAATTTAACCGACGGGAAGAAGATACTGTGATACGCAAATGATTAGCTCTTCCGAGCATTCACACAAGGTTGGCGCCGGTGGCGACACCTACAACGTGCTAACATGAGTAAAGTTTCCCACCGATTTGTCATACACAAACAGCAGTTGACCGGCGTTGCTGGTGAAACGTTGTTGTGATGCCTCGTGTAAGGAGGAGAAATACGTACCATCACGTTTCCGACTTTGATAAAGGTGGGATTGTTGCCTATCGCGATTACCGGTTTATCGTATCGCGACATTGTTGCTCGCGTTGGTCGAGATCCAATGACTGTTAGCATAATATTTAATCGGTGGGTTCAGGAGGGTAATACGGAACGCCGTGCTGGATCCCAACGGCCTCGCATCGCTAGCAGTCGAGATGAGAGGCATCTTATACGCATGCCTGTAACGGATGGTGCAGCCACGTGACGATCCTTGAGTCAACAGATGGGGGACGCCTACAAGACAACAACCATGTGCACGAACAGTTCGACGACGTTTGCAGCAATATGGACTACCAGCTCGGAGACCATGGCTGCTGTTTCCCTTGACGCTGCATCACAAACAGGAGCGCCTGCGATGGTGTACTCAGCGACGAACCTGGGTGCACGAATGGCAAAACGTCATTTTTTCGGATAAATCCAGGTTCTGTTTACAGCATCATGATGGTCGCATCCGTGTTTGGTGACATCGCGGTGAACGCACATTGGAATCGTGTATTCTTCATTGCCATACGGGCGTATCACCGGGCTTGATGGTATGGTGTGCCATTGGTTACACGTCTCGGTCACCTCATGTACGCATTGACGGCATTTTGAACAGTGGACGTTACATTTAAGATGTGTTGCGACCAGTGGCTCTACCCTTCATTCGATCCCTGCGAAACCCCACATTTCAGAAAGATAACGCACGATCACATGTTTCAGGTCCTGGAGGATAATGCACGAGCGCATGTTGCAGGTTCTGTACGGGACTTTCTGGATAAAGAAAATTATCGACTGCTGCCCTGGCCAGCACATTCTCCAGATCTCTCATCAATTGAATACGTCTGGTCAGAGGTGGCCAAGCAACTTGCTCGTCACAATACGCCGGTCACTACTCTTGATGAACTGTGGTATCTTGTTGAAGCTGCATGGTCAGCTGTACCTGTACACGCCATCCAAGCTCTGTTTGACTCAATGCCCAGTCGTATCAAGGCCGTTATTACGGCCAGTGGTGGTTGTTCTGCGTACTTATTTCTCAGGATCTATGCACATAAAATGCGTGAGAATGTAATCGCTGTCAGTTCTAGTACAATATATTTGTCCAATGAATACCCGTTTATCATCTGCATTTCTTTCAGGAGTAGCAGTTTTAATGGCCAGTGGTGTACATATATTTAAGTGAGCTTTGTTTTTTCATGGTCCCTATGGCTTTCTGGGACTATGTATAAGTTGTTGCATTGCAGGAAGCACATGTTTTGTAAATATGTCACTGTGCCATGCTTTACAATGTTCTTAATATCTGTTTGAGCTTTAGACATGTGCTTTACACTTCGTAATGTATATTAGGAAACTTTTAGCACCTGACCGAAATATTTGTTTTGCAAACATACACCTGGCCTAGGGCCGTCAACATCGACAATGGACTGGATAACAGGAAACATGTTGCCTGATCGGACGAGTCTCGTTTAAAATTGTATCGAGCAGAAGGAGCGGTACAGGTATGGAGACAACCTCAAGAATCGATGGACCCTGCATGTCAGCAGGGGATTGTTCAAGATGGTGGAGGCTCTTTAATGGTGTGGAACGTGTACAGTTGGAATGATACACTCCTGGAAATGGAAAAAAGAACACATTGACACAGGTGTGTCAGACCCACCATACTTGCTCCGGACACTGCGAGAGGGCTGTACAAGCAATGATCACACGCACGGCACAGCGGACACACCAGGAACCGCGGTGTTGGCCGTCGAATGGCGCTAGCTGCGCAGCATTTGTGCACCGCCGCCGTCAGTGTCAGCCAGTTTGCCGTGGTATACGGAGCTCCATCGCAGTCTTTAACACTGGTAGCATGCCGCGACAGCGTGAACGTGAACCGTATGTGCAGTTGACGGACTTTGAGCGAGGGCGTATAGTGGGCATGCGGGAGGCCGGGTGGACGTACCGCCGAATTGCTCAACACGTGGGGCGTGAGGTCTCCACAGTACATCGATGTTGTCGCCAGTGGCCGGCGGAAGGTGCACGTGCCCGTCGACCAGGGACCGGACCGCAGCGGCACACGGATGCACGCCAAGACCGTAGGATCGTACGCAGTGCCGTAGGGGACCGCACCGCCACTTCCCTGCAAATTAGGGACACTGTTGCTCCTGGGTTATCGGCGAGGACCATTCGCAACCGTCTCCATGAAGCTGGGCTACGGTCCCGCACACCGTTAGGCCGTCTTCCGCTCACGCCCCAACATCGTGCAGCCCGCCTCCAGTGGTGTCGCGACAGGCGTGAATGGAGGGACGAATGGAGACGTGTCGTCTTCAGCGATGAGAGTCGCTTCTGCCTTGGTGCCAATTATGGTCGTATGCGTGTTTGGCGCCGTGCAGATAAGCGCCACAATCAGGACTGCATACGACCGAGGCACACAGGGCCAACACCCGGCATCATGGTGTTGGGAGCGATCTCCTACACTGGCCGTACACCTGTGGTGATCGTCGAGGGGACACTGAATAGTGCACGGTACATCCAAACCGTCATCGAACCCATCGTTCTACCATTCCTAGCCCGGCAAGGGAACTTGCTGTTCCAACAGGACAATGCACGTCCGCATGTATCCCGTGCCACCCAACGTGCTCTAGAAGGTGTAAGTCAACTACCCTGGCCAGCAAGATCTCCGGATCTGTCCCCCATTGAGCATGTTTGGGACTGGATGAAGCGTCGTCTCACGCGGTCTGCACGTCCAGCACGAACGCTGGTCCAACTGAGGCGCCAGGTGGAAATGGCATGGCAAGCCGTTCCACAGGACAACATCCAGCATCTCTACGATCGTCTCCATGGGAGAATAGCAGCCTGCATTGCTGTGAAAGGTGGATATACGCTGTACTAGTGCCGACATTGTGCATGCTCTGTTGCCTGTGTCTATGTGCCTGTGGTTCTGTCAGTGTGATCATGTGATGTATCTAACCCCAGGAATGTGTAAATAAAGTTTCCTCTTCCTGGGACAATGAATTCACGGTGTTCTTATTTCAATTTCCAGGAGTGTACATGGTCACCAGTTTTGAAGATTTATTTAATAGCTTCAAATACAAACAAGCCGACCTGTTTATACTTACGCAACAACTAGGCCGTGACGTCCCCTGCATTAGGAGAGCAGGCAGAGATATATGCCGTACACCAAGGCCCAAACAACAAAAATCATTGAACTCTAGGCCGGCCGCGGTGGTCGTGCGGTTCTAGCGCTGCAGTCCGGAACCGCGGGACTGCTACGGTCGCAGGTTCGAATCCTTCCTCGGGAATGGATGTGTGTGATGTCCTTAGGTTTGTTAGGTTTAAGTAGTTCTAAGTTCTAGGTGACGGATGACCTAAGATGTTAAGTGCTCAGAGCCATTTGAACCAACCATTGAAATCTACGTCACGACGCATACACTCCGCAACCACTGTCCAATGTTTGGCGGCGGGTATATGAAGGGCTTATTTCATTAGTGGTACAAGTCCATTACCTCCACTTTTCTGATTCTAGTGCCTCTGACATCAATGATCCAAACAAACAGAAACAAAGGCTCGTCTCTAGCAAGAAGCCATTTGCTTGAATATTTCTGGTATCTCAACTGCAGATTTTTCAGCGCTCATTTACCTTTAGGACTCTGTATCTTAAAACGAACAAAAATGGACTTGCACCACTATTGAAATAAGCCCTTCATAGGGCACCAGTCTTATAGATTTTTGTTCCTGTTTCATTAGTGTACTGAGCGAGGAAAATACGACTGTCTAAATATCTCTTTGCGTGCTCTATTCTAGTGGTCTCTAGCGGGTAAGGGTAACTCAAAGGATGGCAGCATAACAGTTGGTCAGTGAACTGCTGAGCCATTCCGCGAACGTCTCTGTCATAGATACCAGATGGTCTTGCTGCGTCTGCTACGCGGAGTGGTATCAGTGACCAGCGCGGAAGTGGAGCAGCATTAGCTACTGAAGAATCACAGACACTATCTGCCTGAAGACGAAGAAGCCGCCACGTGCTCGGCTGGCTGGGCTGCTTTGAGGAGCAGCCAGCTGGTGTATGGAGCCACTGAGGCGCGAACGCTGAGCCACGCCAGAGTGCCGAGCCCCTAGCAAATGGGCCAGCGCGACTCTTGGTTAACCGCTCGTCACCGTGTATGCAGTACTGCGTCCAGATGGATGGTGCGCAGATACCGGCAGTGAATGCAGGCTACGCGCCTAACAGTTTTCGATGCCGTTTAAGGAGTGTTAACTCGGGTGGATACCGTGCAACTGCATCCAACGGGTGCAGGCTCTCTGCCTGCCACCTTCTCGCTGCCTTCTACCAAGTACGGCGTGCTGGTCCACGCTATGCTTGTCACGACAGCAAAAAATAATTAAAATAGAGTAATGAATTTTTGAGAATTTAAGTGATTATCGTTGAAATATGTCAGACTTATGTAAGTGCGAGTAAGCCACAACAAATATGAAGTACTGGTACATTAATAACCGACCTAACTGCCAGAATGTTGAATGAAACCATGAAAACACGCATGCGTTCTGTTGTAGAGGTGCCATTTGTGTAACTGAGTTCTATGCCTATTGCACTTGGTCAGTCAGTACAGGCGTGGTTAATGCTGTTTGTGGATGACCTAGAGTTGTCATCTGATGATGCCCCATATTTTCTCGATTGGAGATAGATCTGGTGATCGAGCAGGCTAAGACAACATGTCGACACTCGGCACACTCACTGTGCTACAACAGCTGTATATGGGTGAGTGTTATCCAGATGGAAAACACTCCCTGAAATGCTGTTCGCCAGCCGGAGTGGCCGTGCGGTTCTAGGCGCTGCAGTCTGGAACCGAGCGACCGCTACGGTCGCTGGTTCGAATCCTGCCTCGGGCATGGATGTGTGTGATGTCCTTAGGTTAGTTAGATTTAATTAGTTCTACGTCCTAGGCGACTGATGACCTCAGAAGTAAAGTCGCATAGTGCTCAGAGCCATTTGAACCATCCTACCAAGTTTGAACTGATGTAAGTAAATTTGTTGTTTCTGCGTGATGGAAGCAGTTCCCATTTGATTGTTTTAAAGTCTGTTGTACTCTGGTAGTGGTGAGAGTAGACACAGACGGTAGCATGTATATTAGAGTGCTACATGATTAAAAGATTAATTAGATGGCTACCAAGTGATTGTTTAGTAACCGTCAGACTGTGCTAAAATTTTCGACTTTCTTGCCCTAGACCTATGTGAAGCATTTCTGTGAAGTGATGTGATAGTGTTTTTTAACGTATATTTTAATAAGTGTGCCGAAAGGTTTTGTTAAAGGCATGAAGCACTGAGTTGTAAATGTTTTTGATGATTGCCAAAGTTAGAAATTTGCTTAACTTATTGGCTAAGATGACCAAATCCAAATGTCGGTTAAATGTCATCATAATTCGTGGCTATAGAATAGCAGTTGGTGCCCAATATAGATGGTTAATACTTTCACTAATAAACTATGTGGTACCGATGACCTCAGGAGTTTGTTCCATAGTACTTACCACCACAAAAAAGTAAACGATAACCTGAAAATTTGTCCAGTATACTCCCCAAGTTGCTTCCACTCACCACCACCGGCACATATGTTCTCTTTCTTCCAGAAATACTCTCCTCAGTTCGCCAAACATTACTGTTACACTTTCGCATGGGATATATGGCCACCTGGAATGATAATTGCAGGTTTTCTCTGAAATCGTTCGGTGCCTGGTGTCATGCCTAGGTGATAAAAACACAAAACGCCGGAACAGTGCTTTGTAGTTGTGAAATGACACAATTTCGGAGACTTTACTGGTATCACGCAGTATTTACGATCTTACGTTTGCAGCGATTGAAAATTTGTACCAAGGCCGGAAATCGAACCCGGGTCTCCTGCTAAACAGGCAGGTGTGTTTGCCTCTAAGCCACATTGGCACAGCGGTTCACACAACGACACGGCCTACGCTGGTACGCCACCGTCCTCAGTCTAAATTCTCACAGCGGTCCCATTCTATTTTAAATTCCCCTTTACACACAAACAGAATTGCCAAGGATCCCCGTGTTCTGGAATAGCACCTCAGCATCGAATGTAAATGGGGAATCTAGGTACTTATACAAATCAAATGACACAATTTCAGAGACTTCACTGGTCTCATATATATGTTTACAGAAGGAAGACGCGAGTGAAAATTTGTTGAAAAAATAGTACAAATGGCTCTGAGCACTATGGGACTCAATTTCTGTGGTCATCAGTCCCCTAGAACTTAGAACTACGTAAACCTAACTATCCTACGGACATCACACACATCCATGCCCGAGGCAGGATTCGAACCTGCGACCGTAATAGTCTCACGGTTCCGGACTGCGCGCCTAGAACCGCGAGACCACCGCGGCCGGCTGAAAATTTGTACCAAGGCCGGGAATTTAAAGTAGAGTGGAGTGACAGTGAGAATTTGGAACGAAGAGGGAGGTGTCCATGGTAATCCCTGTACTTGTGTGAACCGATGTGGCCGTTTAGTCGCTAATGCACCTGCAGGAGACCCGGGTTCGGTTCCCGGTTCAGGTACAAATTCCTACTCGCCGCTTCAGTCTATACACATAAAATCATACGTATTTGTGAAACCAGTAAAGTCTCTGAAATTGTGTCACTTCATTTTTCTAAGTGCCTGCACGTGGTTTTCAGGCTGGATCCCCCATTTATGGTCCGTCCTGAGGTGCTAAACCAAAAAATGGAAAGACACAGCAATTCTGTCCGTGTGTAAGGGGGAATTTAAAGTAGTTTGGGGTGGCAATGAGAATTTGGATCGAGGAGGGAGGCGTATGAAGTAATCCGTATAGTTGTTTGAAACGCTGTGAAAAGGTGGCTTAGTGACTTATGCACCTGCCTGTTCAGCAGGGGACTCGTGCTAGATTCTCGTCGTTCGTACAGATTTTCACTCGCCGCTTCAGTTTCTATACATAAACTTAGGAACTGGTGCACTAGCAACTCGTGTGCAGTTTCCTTTGAAGATGCGTTGCATTTTCCTAGAGCACTTCGAGCAGACTGAAATTTTCCGTTCGCCTTCCCTAGTACTCGCATTACGTAAACGTATATTAGTATTACCTTTAAATACTTTCGCCATTTTCACGACACGAGTTATTTGTCACTCATCTTGCAATCCGACAGTGCACAGTTCCTGCTCTTTGTTACGCGAAGCGGGCCACGTAGGACGAGCGGTTCTACGCGTTTGAGTCCGGAACCGCGCGACTGCTACGGTCGCAGGTTCGAACCCTGCCTCGGGTATGGATGTGTGTGATGTCATTGGTTAGTTAGGTTCACGTAGTTCTAAGTTCTAAAGGACTGATGACCTGAGATGTTAAGTCCCATAGTGCTCAGAGCCATTAGAACCATTTTTTTTGTCACGCGAATTATGTTATTTTTATCGATACTTAATTTCAGCTTATCTTAGAAGCTGGATTAAGGAAGGGCAAACCTACGTTTCTAGCATTTGTAGACTTAGAGAAAGCTTCTGATAATGTTGACTGGAACACTCTCTCTCAAATTCTGAAGGTGGCAGGGATAAAATACAGGGATCGAAAGGCTATTTACAATTTGTACAGAAACCAGATGACAGTTATAAGAGTCGAGGGACATGAAAGGGAAGCAGTGGTTGGGAAGGGAGTGGGACAGGGTTGTAGCCTCTCCCCGATGCTATTCAATATGTATACTGAGCAAGCAGTAAAGGAAACAAAAGAAAAATTCGGAGTAGGTATTAAAATCCATGGAGAAGAAATAAAAACTTTGAGGTTCGCCGATGACATTGTAATTCTGTCAGAGACAGCAAAGGACTTGGAAGAGCAGTTAAACGGAATGGATAGTGTCTTGAAAGGAGGATATAAAATGAACATCAACAAAAGCAAAACGAGGATAATGGAATGTGGCCGAATTAAGTCGAGTGATGCTGAGGGAATTAGACTAGGAAATGAGACACTTACAGTTGTAAAGGTGTTTTGCTATTTGGGGAAGAAAATAACTGATGATGGTCGAAGTAGAGGGGATATAAAACGTAGACTGGCAATGGCAAGGAAAGCGTTTGTGAAGAAAAGAAATTTGTTAACATCGAGTATAGATTTAAGTGTCAGGAAGTCATTTCTGAAATTATTTGTATGGGGTGTAGCCATGTATGTAAGTGAAACGTGGACGATAAATAGTTTGGACAAGAAGAGAATAGAAGCTTTCAAAATCCGGTGCTACAGAAGAATGCTGAAGATTAGATGGGTAGATCACATAACTACTGAGGAAGTATTGAATAGGATTGCGGAGAAGAGACGTTTGTGGCACAACTTGACCAGAAGATGGGATCGGTTGGTAGGACATGTTCTGAGGCATCAAGGGATCACCAGTTTAGTATTGGAGGGCACCGTGAAGGGTAAAAACAGTAGAGGGAGACCAAGAGATGACTACACTAATCAGATTCAGAAGGATGTAGGTTACAGTAGGTACTGGGAAATGAAGAAGCTTGCACAGGATAGAGTATCATGGAGAGCTGCATCAAACCAGTCTCAGGACTGAAGACCACAACAACAACAACAACAATTTCCGCTTTCATTCATTGCAGCAAATTTTCACTTTTTCCGTATTCTTTGTTCATTTTCTGCCTCTGCACAACAATATTGTCGAGAAACAATTATCGTTTTGGTTTCGTATTGGTTTTCTGTCTGATACATCTTTAGCGTGCGTTTTAAAAGAGGCTGAACGTAGCTTTGAAGCAGAAGTATTTTTCAGTGTTTTACCATATATCGCTAATGGTACGTTACCGTTCAGAAGAATCAACAAAAATAACAGTAAATTTTCATTCGTTAATGCTATTATGTTCCACGTGTAGGTATGTGTCTTCTAAGAGATACCCCGCATTACCGCCGAGGAAACGAATAAATCCGCTCACTTGTGCTCGGTGAGCACAACAGATGGTTCCCCTTTAACTGAATTCGCTTGCTCGCGGCGCGCATCCGTGCTGCCGTCGCACCTAAATAGACGATTTTCCCACTGTTTAGAGGCGGTCCACAAACTTCCTTTCACAGCTCGTCCCTTTAATTAAATATATCTGTCTAATGAGACTGCGCATGTCGATATTGCTTTCGTGCTACGTGGAATGCTCGTTCTTTCATCTCTAATCGCATTTTACGGTTCATTAATTTCATCACCGAGGAGCAGAATCTTCACCGCTAGACACGGTTCCGACAACATCGGTTCCAGGTAGGGGAACTCGAAACGGACGTACTCGGAGACACGACATTTGCGAGAACGGATTTGCGTTTTGATTTAACTGAGTTCAAACCCCTTTTTAAGTATTCCTGAATTATGATTTATCTAACTTTCCTAAATGATTTTCGGCTAATGTCACTGATGGTTTCTTCAGTAGGTCAGGGTGAATTCGCGCCACCTATTTGTGACATTGGCCCTTTCCTGTGTTCCGGTAGACGATGAGTCGACTTTGTTATCTACATAAATACTCCTTAAGTTACATTAGGAAGGCTCTTCATGGACCAAATATCCTGCAACATTCTTTACCATCCTATTGTCCGGATACTAGCAGCAGCCGAAGTAGGTGATTTCTAGGACTGATGATATTTGAAAAATTACTTGAGTCCGATTTATCGATATTTAAAAAAGTATCATTAACTGCGCGCGATACGCCGACAAAATTATCGCTATATCGTCGTAAAATGCATCACCCGCACGTGGTATGTGTATTGCCATATTTAGAGCTGTATGTTGGTTTACTATTAGATAACTACACTGAAGTTACACGTATTTTAAACAATTTGTGAGAGATTTTGAATACATGCAAGTGGGAACTACTCTGAAGCGCCAAACAAGCTGGTACAGGCATGCGTATTCAAATACAGAGATATGAAAACAGGCAGAATACGGCGCTGCGGTCGGCAACGCCTATATGGAAATGAAAATGAAATGCCATGCTTCTTGACAGAGCGTAGGGGACGATGCGGGAGACCCGCACCGCCGGACTAGGCAAGGTCCTAATAAAATAAGTTTGCCATTGCCTTCCTCCGACCGTAATGGGACTACATGACGATGATGAAGACGACACAACATCACTCAGTCATCTCGTGGCAGGTGAAAATCCCTGACCCTACCGGGAATCGAACCCGGGACCATGTGCTCGGGGAGAAAGAACACTATAGCGAGACCACGGACAACGCCTATATAAGACAAGAAATGTTTGGCGTAGATGTTAGATAGGTTACTGCTGCTACAATGGCAGGTTATGAAGATTTAAGTGAGTCTGAACAAGGTGTTAAAGTTGGTGTACAAGCGATGCGACCCAGCATCTCCCAGGTATCCATGAAGTAGAGATTTTCCTGTACGAATGTTTCACGAGTGTACCGTGAATATCAGGAATCCGGTAAAACACGAAATTTCCGACATCGCTGCGACTGGAAAAAACATTCTACAAGAACGGGACCAATGACAACGGAAGAGAATCGTTCAATGTGACAGAAGTACAACCCTTTCGCAGACTGGTGCATATTTCATTGCTGCGCCTTCAACAAGTGTCACTGTGCGGACCATTCAACGAAACATCATCGGTATGGGCTTTCGGAGCCGAAGGCCCACTCGTGTACCCATGATGATTGCACGACACAAAGCTTTAAACCTCGCCTGGGCCCGCTAACGCCGACATTGTACTGTTGATAAAAGGGAAGATATTGCCTCGTCGAACGAGTCTCGTTTCAAATTGAATGGAGTGGATGGACGTGTCAACCTCATGAGTCCATCGACTCTGTATGTTAGCAGGGGACTGTTCAAGCTGGTGGAGGCTCAGCAATGGTGTGGAGCGTGTGCAGTTAGAGTAATATGCGAACCCTGATACGTCCAGATACGACTCTGACACGTGACACGTACCAAGCATCCTGTCTGATTATGTGCATCCATTCTCGTCCATCGTACATTCCGACGGACTTGTTCAATTCCGGCAGGACAATGCGACATCACACACTTAAAGAACTGCTACAGAATGACTCCAGTAACAGTCTTCTGAGTTTAAACACTTCCGCTGGCCACCAAACTCCCCAGAAATGAACATTATTGAGCATATCTAGGTTGCCTTGGAACGTGCGGTTCAGAAAAGATCTCCACCCCCTTTTACGGATTTATGGGGAGCCCTGTACGATGTCATTTCACTTCAACTTTATTTCAGACGTTAGTCCAAACCACGTCATGCTGTGGCACTTCTGCATTCTTGCGGTGACCCTACAGGAATTAGGCAGGGGTACCAGTTTCTTTCCTTCTTCATTGTTTTAGATATTCTGTACATCAACAAGCTAGCAGCTTGCTCATCCCCCTTTGAGTAAGAACTAAAGGAAAACGAGGCACTTTCATGCGTGGTTGTAATCACTTTGCTACGAATGGTACCTGAAAGTAGGTGGCACAATGAAAGGTATCCGATGGATCCTTCATTTCATCATACATCGGATCTGTCTGAAAGACTTCAAGTCGACTTTCCTGTCTTTTCATTTCTGCGACCGCCATCAAAGTAGCAGTCATAGTGTCAAAATTGCATGGGAAAGTTAAACGTTGCTGTTCCTCTTGGTAGCGCCTTGCGCCGATTACTTCAGCATTCCCCTCACATGTCTCTGCCCACCCCAAAGAATAATGTAGTCATTTAGAGTTTTGTTTATCAGTTTCAGCAACTGTGTCTGAAGAATGGTAATGTGAGGTCATATCACACTAGTTGCGTTAATTTTTTTTTTTTTCGTGAAATAGGGATAGTGGCGTCTCGTTTTCTTCTTGTGTTTACTGGCGCCTCTACGTTTGCTAATGTTGTCTGTACAAGAGTGGCAGCAGCAGCAGTTATCGATATCTAGTACAGTGATACAATCTATGGAGGGACATCAAGAGTTTTCCAGGCCGGAGTGTGTCAGAGAGTTGGGTTGGGATGGAGCAGCAATGAAGTCCAGTAGCGCGAGGACATCCTGGGACTGCTGGCGGCAAGCAGGCACTGCCGGATTGAGGGGCTGTAGTTGCGAGGACCACAACCTCAGCACGTTTGAGTTGAGTGAACATCAACCCAGTAGTGAAACCTCCGCTATTTTGAGATCATGACATGTCTTTGCGCGTTGCTGCTCGCAGGGTTGCTGAGACGAAGAGCAACGAGTGGAGTGTTTGGAGTTATTGAAATTAATTAGCCGTCCTCCACTTCTTATTATTAGTCACTGAATTCCTTGTGTTATTATTGGTGAAGTTCAACCAGCGGTATTTTTCTGCCCTGGAGGTTAGAGTATTTTCGCCTTACGCTGCTATCTGGTTAGCTGTGTAGTTCGACAGACTCCGTGATTGTGGTTCGGATATTTTGTTTCTTTTGGACTACTTTGGTCGTAATGGTTCCTTCCTCTTCTGGATGTTCTAATCAGCGGATTCTGAAGGCACAGTGCTGTCCGCCGTTCCGCCTGTGTTATTCCATTGTTATAATGGTTATCAGACATTAGGTAGATTTTGCAAGAGTGTTGGTCTGTGTTTAAACTGTCACTAGTTTGAATTGCCATCAAGTTAAGTGATTACAAGTCTTGGCTACCTGTCACGTCGTTTACAAAGTTGAACGAGTTTCCAAGGGCGACCCTTGGGCAGTGTCTGAACCCCACTTCTCTCTTGATTTGGTCAGATTGTGATGATTCTTTTTTTTAAAAAAATATTTTAATTTTGAATTATTATGGTTTGGGTCTTCAGCCGACAAGGAGAATTTCTTGTTAATAAGGCCTTCAGCCAAGAGTGTAACTTGTCTTAAGAAATTTTAACTAGACAAAATATCTTAACCCTGAAATGTTGATGATTGTTCCTTAAATTTCTCTGGAAGAAGTTTAATTGCTCCTGAAAAATTTGCTACCCAGGCCTTCAACAGTCAGATTGTTTTTTGAGTTATTACTGTTGGGGCCTTCAGCTGACAAATAGTTTGAATTTCTTGTCAATAAGGCGTTGAGCCGTGCATGCAATTAGACTTAATAATTTTTAATTAGATATTGTCTCTTAATAACGAAATTTTGATGATTGTCTTTTTTTAAAATATTTTAGTATCTCTTGGAGAAGTTTAACTCTCTCTTAAGTGTTTGCTGCCCAGGCCATCAGCCGTTAAATTGTTTTTTGAGTTATTACTATTGGGGGCCTTCACCTGACAAATAATTTGAATTTATGGGCAATAAGGCCCTCAGCCACGATTGCAACGTGCTTAAGAATTTGTTAAATTAAATATTATGTCTTTACAGTCAAATTTGATAAGTGTTCCTCATTGTCAGTTTTATTTGCAATTGTTTCCAAATAAAGTGCACGTGATTTAAAAGAGAAACTGAGGAACCAATGGTTACTGATTACAGCCTCATCCACACCGAATCCTGCCTTTCTCTAAGTACCAGGTCTCAAATGCTACTGATGAGCTGTTTCTTCATGTCGGATATATTGCTACTCCATTTACACAGTCATTTCGCAGTGCAATCGGACTACTTCTTTGCGCCATCTGTACTAGCTTCACACAGTCAAAGAGAAAGACTGGACGTGATGAAAGCTCGAAATGTAGTAACAGTCCTTAACAAAGTGAAGGTAAAATTATGTTCTACTGCATCTTCAAAAGAACAATTTGAAATATTTATGGAAAATTGTGAAAACATATGATATAAAATAATATTAACATTTCGATATCGATATAGCAGCTGGGAAATATCTTCGATATATATCGATATTCTGCGGAAAGGTAATCGATATTCTATCAACAGCTCTGGTAATTACCGTCCCATGCGTAGGCAGCCATTAACACGACAACAAAAACGACCTCACTTGCAGTGGTGCCGTTTATGGACAGCATGGACTGAAGATGAATGGTGTCTCGTTGCGTTCAGTGATGAGTCACAGTTCTGCACTACCTCGAGCGACCATCATTACTCAGCATAGCGGCGATCTGTGGACAGGTGCCTTTCTTCCAGTGTTTTGGAGAGGCGCAGCGGTGTTACTGCCGCGTCATGGTCTGGGGAGCCAAGGGATATGACTTCAGGATGCAGTTGATGGAGGCGCAACGGTATGTCACAGATATCTTTCGTCCTCAGGTGTCACCTCTCACACGACTATACTTTCACAAATCGCTCCTATCTCTGTCAGCTGTCTCCGTGCTGTTGACGTACTTCTGTGGCCAGCGAGGTGTCCGGATCAAAAATGGTTCAAATGGCTCTGAGCACTATGGGACTCAACATCTTAGGTCATAAGTCCCCTAGAACTTAGAACTACTTAAACGTAACTAACCTAAGGACATCACACACAACCATGCCCGAGGCAGGATTCGAACCTGCGACCGTAGCAGCCCCGCGGCTCCGGACTGGAGGTGTCCGGATCTGTTCCCCATAGTACACGTGTGAGATCAGCTTGAACGTCAACTCTGTCCCATTGCCAATATCCAAGTTGTCACAAACCAGTTACAACAAGTATGAACGAGCTTGCCTCAAGAGAGAATACAACGGTCATATGACACCCTTCCCAAGCAAATCTGTGCGTGCGTTTAGGCCAGAGCTGGTGTGACGTCATACTGGTAAGTGGAACAAAATTTCATTCATTCAGTCTGTACATTTGCAAGACTTCATAAACATGTGGCCTTCGCGTTTTATTATTTATAACATTGCAACTTACAGTAGCATATGTCTAGTATCTTTCTGCAGAACTGTTCCTTCAACGGAACTCATTATCGTAACACTTTAACAAAATAACGGTTTTTTAGCGTAGTTGATTTAATAATCAAGCTCTACACAGTAAACATCACAGAAAAATCGCAGCTAACGTAACCAACCATGGACAGGTGTTTGAAGTTCACCTCTCTGTGACTGTTCGGTCAATTTATTTAGTAACTGCAGTCTCTGCCACATCAGTTATTGGCTGGAGTTTGTTTGAATGCACACATCTACGCACGCACGATGGCGATTGGTGGAAGGGATTGTATTCCGTTTTGGAGAATGCAACAATTACGATAAATAGAAACAGAAACAGTTAAGGTAACAAATACAGTTCAAATCACCGTTTACAACCTCCACTGTCTCCTCCTGTCCTCTGCCAGTGAAAGACTGCGACTTTCTTCATTTCTTTATCCCAGCGGTCGGGTGGTCTGCATTGCATTTTTTGTCTTTCTCCAGTACTTCACTCTAGTACTTCCTTCGTCCAACTTCCTTCTAATTTTCGGGCGATGTGTTTTGACCATTTTGATTTCAGAGCCTTTACCCTTTCCAAAACTTCCTAAACGCCTCTTGTTGCCCCTATGTCTTCACTTCTTTTCTGATCCTCGTTAGTGAGACCTGTAAATGACCTTTCCGTAGCTCAGTGAATTACTCGAAGTTTTCTTTTGAAAAACGTGTCTAAACGAAGTTTTAGAGGCGTATGATAGTACAGGATTAATGAAATAAAAGTTGCCACCAAATAATTGTGGAAACATAAACGTGTGGCAGCAGGGCCTGTCACTCCGAAGGCGTCATACCCAAGCCAAAAACGCATAGGAGCGTACAACCAACAATCGGGTTACCCACTTGGAGAGCCTGCACGGAACTTCGAGGTAGCGTCACCCTCAGTTCACTTGGCGCTAGTCAATCATGTAATTTTTATCTTGTTATAAATTCTCCCACTACGGACTGCCATTAAAAACGTTCTGAGAATAATAGAGATGCGGGCCTAAGTCAGATCCTCGTGTCTTAACTAGAATCTGTAGTCTCTCCTTAACGAAAAATGTTAACGTGGTCAGTGACGTGCGTTTCTTAACTGTCTTTTTCGGAACAATGAAATCGTAGCTTTCACAACTATGGGAATGAAAAATTTTCTCTCACTTTACGACAGTTTCGAACTTGTATGCCCTGGAGTAAGGTGCAGAAAAAGTTTGTTCGCCTGCAACACCCTTACGACAAGAACATGGTTGAGTGTTCCCCCGTCGCTGTACTGTCCCCTCCAGGTCACCAGACTTAATCCTATCTCACAGGTGACACTAGCAAGCTAAATATGTGCTCCTAGGACCCAGCGCCCTCCAGTCCTCATGAAGGTGACTGAGCAGTCATTGAGTGCAGTGGTTCCCCAACGTCCTGGTTATCTCTTGAGGTCACCACCATGATCGGTCGCTACTGGCATCGGTAAGTTATTGTGCTGATAAACGCCATACCCTACTCTATAAAGATTTATATCGTGAAGAGTAAGCATATAGGAAGTGCGACACGCGAGTTTAGGGTTACAACTGCGCTACAAAATAGTTACGTGGAACTTTAATTTCATCAGTGAAACTGAAATGATTGAAGGTCTTTACATGCTAAATGACATCATCGCAGTAACTTTCTATTCTCTCGAATACTTACAAAAGTAACCAGTTTTGAAAGGACTACAGCAGTGACTGATACATCGAGTATGACATGAAGTAACACAGTTTCCGTAAAAGTAACTTAAACTCATCCGACCGGACCGCCGAGTCAACCTCAGCCAATGGTCTCATTGCACGCTGCATCGAGGGTGGGGGATCAGCTTATCGGTCTCTCGGTCCTGTCAGTTTTATTGACCTCGAGTCGCCAGTACTAGATCAAGTAACTCGTCTATTAGCTTCAGGAGGCTGAGTGCATCCCTTATCAGTCCTTCCTCCACGGGAAAATCCGTGTCAGTACCGGGAATCGAAACCGGGTCCGCCACATGGTAGCCGCGCTGCCCACTTATTTTCTATTTTTTATTACTTACTTTTTTATATTCGTCCACGATATAGACTATGTTTGCCTTCGTGTGCATATGATTTCTTATAAAAGGGTGCGGATACTGCAGCGTTCCAGGAGAAAGAAGGAAGAACGATCGGTGTCTGAACCAGTCTACGTCGGAGACATTAAGAACGGACATGCCCTTCCTGGTATAACCTGAAGAGGTGCGCGGCTGGCCATAATAAATGAAGACAACGCTGCAGCCGGCAATAACCAAGTGCGAAGGCACGTGTTTCCGTAGTTCAATTTTTTTGAGGACACTGTATGTACCGGACGTCTTCCACGGTTCAGCAACGTGGCTAACGATGGTGCCATAATGTTTAAAGGAGGCCACCACAACCTTCGGCGGTACTTCAGCTCAAAAATCTACAAAGATCGGAAGCCAAAACCAGCGCGATCAACCACAACAGTCTCTATATGCCCGTCAGCGTAACGGAATTTGAGACCGTTAGGCTGGCGCCGCACAACGTCGACGTAAGACTCGCCGTTCAAGAGCTTTATGTACGCACGGTACTGAGGATCTAAAAACGTATTCCGAGAACATCTTGTGACAGGAGACGCATTTCATCCCGCATAAAACTTACTACATCATACGACTCCAACTACTCGTGACCCAAAGAAAAAGATAGTTTAAGTTTGGCTTCGTGGTAAGAAAACGCCATTATGGTCAATGAAGCTGCACTCTGAGACAAGCCGCTACGCAGAAGTAAACGAAGCTGCGCTCGCTCGCAAGCAGCACAACAGGCGAAACCCAAACAAGGCGTGCGCTCCTCACCACTCCCGATGCAGACTGGTCCAGTCAGCCACGGAGGCGAACTATAGAAGCCACGCAGTATCATGAAGACGTATTTGCCCCCTGTAAGACTTATAATATAATGTAATCAGTTTCTAATAATAATATTTTTATAAAAAATAAACTAAAATCTTTTTCGTCGCGATTTGACGAGCGCTTACGGCTACGCGCTGAAGTAACAAAAGGATAGCAACATACACATATACCGATGGTTGTAGTACACAAGGTGTGAAAGGACGGTGCGTTAGCTGAGTTGTCGTTTGGTCTCAGGTGATTGTGGCCGCACATGGTCATTAACAGATTTAGAAGGTGGGATGGTATTCAGAGATAGATGCATGGAACTTTCTATTTCGAAAATCGTTAGGGAATTCAGTATTTCGAGATCCACAGTGTGAAAAGTGTGCCGAGAAGACCAAATATCATGCATTATCTTTCACCACCGGCAACGCAGCGGCCAAAGGCCTTCACTTAACGATCGAGAGCACCGGCGTTTGAGTAGAGTTGTCAGTGCTAACAGACAACAGACAATGGGTGAAGAAAACGCAGAAATCAACGTGGAACGTGATGAAGTATGCGATAGGACAGTGCAGAAACGGCCAACACAAGTGCATTTGCTAACAGCACGATATCGTCTGCTGCGCCACTCCTGGGTTTGTGACCAAGTCGGTTAGACCTAGACGACTGTGAAACCCTGACCTGGTAACAAGAATCCCGATTTCAGTTGGTAAGAGCCGATGGTAGGGTTAGAATGTGGCGCAGATCCTACGGAGCCACTGACCTACGTTGTCAATAAGGCATTGACAACTATGGGACTTAATATCTGAAGTCATCAGTCTCCAAAGAACTACTTAAACCTAACTCTATGGGACTTTACATCTGAGGTCATCAGTCCCCTAAGACTTAGAACTACTTAAACCTAACTGACCGAAGGACACACACATCCATGCACAGGCAGGATTCGAACCTGCGACCATAGCAGCAACGGGGATTGCGGACTGAAGGGCCTAGAACCACTCGACCAAAGCGGCCGGCGTATAAATATCAACTTGGGATCAGTTTACATAGCTTTATCGTCGTGCGCCATTTTCTTTTGTTTCGCACTGTGTTCTTTATCGTCGTTCCGTTTTCAAAGACGACCCGTTTCACCACGGGCTGTATCGTGTGACACTGGTTGGACTCTGAGCAATTCATTTAGAACGGCGTATTTTACTTTCAGAACGTACGCACATTATTTACCAGAAACTAATGACTGCCATTGAAAGCTTCACCCCAGCCTCAATTGAACAGCCAGAAAAAGGCACTATACTGCAGTTTATAGTGGCTTTTCAGCGAAATTGGATGCAATAGTTAGAAAGGATACCGCTCTTTGACGAGATGCATAGGGTCACAGGACTCATTTCACTAATAAACAAGCTTTAGATAGCGGTAGCTACTTTTTCTGACGTAGTTTTCTATGCTTATTACAAAAACGTAAACCGTTTTGTTTTAACACGTCTGCCATTGAATATACCGAAAAAAGAATCGATTTTACTGGAAGACCATTCACCAAGTTTCCTTTCTCCCAAGTTCTTAGCAACTTTTCATGCAGTGCCACACAATACCATCGTCATCTGTGAAAAAACACTACTGGCCATTAAAATTGTTACACAACGAAGATGACGTGCTACAGACGCGTAATTTAACTGACAGGAAGAAGATGCTGTGATATGCAAATGATTAGTTTTTCAGAGCATTCACACAAGGTTGGTGCCGGTGGCGACACCTACAACGTGCTGACATGAGGAAAGTTTGCAACCGATTTTTCATACACAAACAGCAGTTGACCGGCGTTGCCTGGTGAAACGTTGTTGTGATGCCTCGTGTAAGGAGGTCGGCTTGTAGCCCGCCGCGATTGCGGTTTATCGTATCGCGACACTGCTGCTCGCGTTGGTCAAGATCCAACGAATGTTTTCAGAATATGGAATCGGTGAGTTCAGGAGGGTAATACGGAACGCCGTGCTGGATCCCAACGGCCTCTTATCAGTAGCAGTCGACATGACGGGCATCTTATCCGCATAGCTGTAACGGATCATGCAGCCACGTCTCGATCCCTGAGTCAATAGCTGGGGACGTTTGCAAGGCAACAACAATCTGCACGAACAGTTCGACGACGTTCGCAGCAGCGTGGACTATCAGCTTGGAGACTATGTTTGGCGACATCGCGGTGAACGCACATTGGAAACATGTATTCGTCACTGCCATACTGGCGTATCACCCGGTGATATGATATAGGGTGCCATTGATTACACGTCTCGCTCACCTAGTTTTCGCACTGATGGCACTTTAAACAGTGGACGTTACAACTCAGATGTGTTACGATCCGTGGCTCTAACCTTCATTCGATCCCTGCGAAAACATACATTTCAGGAGGATAATGCTCAACAGCATGTTCCATGTTCTGTACGGGCCTTTCTGGCTACTGAAAATGTTCGACTGCTGCCCTGGCCAGCACATTCTCCAGATCATTCACCAATTGAAAACGTCTGGTCAATGGTGGCCGAGCAACTGGCTCGTCAAAATACGCCAGTGACTACTCTTGATGAACTGTGGTATCGTGTTGAAGCTGCATGGGAAGCTGTACCTGTACACGGCATCCAAGCTCTGTTTGACTCAATGCCCAGGCTTATCAAGGCCGTTATTATGGCCAGAGGTGGATGTTGTGGGTTCTGATTTCTCAGGATCTATGCACCCAAATTGCTTGAAAATGTAATCACATGTCAGTTCTAGTATAATAAATTTGTCCAATGAATACCCGTTTATCTTCTGCATTTCTTCTTGGTGTAGGAATTTTAATGGCCAGTAGTGTATGTTGAGGCGAACACAGACCCAGTCAGTGATCCAATCACAAAGTAAACATAGACGAGGCCGAATTCTACGGGCACAAAATACGTGACCACGTTTTATTGAAAGTGCAAGCTTCACAACCCTTAAAATGATTGTAACTATGAAAAGGCATCGAAACTTGAATTCCAGATAGGTATTAGAGAATATAAAGATCGAATAACAGAAGCAAGAATGTCCATGTGGGCCGGAACACTTGTCGATATGACTGCTGGTTAAGCAAGCTATGACTAATAAAAGCCAACTAATCTTCCAGAATGTAGTTTCAGTTTTAATGATATAGAAAGTAATTAGTAGACCCCCGATTTCTTAAGGAATCAAACTCCCATGTGTAGCACAGCTTTAAACGCCTGATTATTTTACAAATGAGGTAATGTGTTACATATTTGAAGTTAACATTCAAGAGAGAAAAGCTTTAGTACAGATTTGTCGGAAATCGGTGAGTGCTCTCTTTCTCAAATAACGGACGAATAAAGTCCAGATATTTCGCGCCATCTTTCTTACTTTTTTAACTTTTAACATAGTGTTAGGCCTCTTAATGAGTAGATTATGCTAGCACATCAAATTTTTGAATTCGCTGAATAATTACGCGAATACAGAAAATCACATTTTTTTGCCGCTGGAAACCATTAGGTAGGCAACGTACAACTGGCTTTGGGTTCCATGTCCCAGGACAGTCGATGAGTAATGATAGGAATGATCAATAGCCCTTCACGACACATATATAAGAATGTTGCAGAGTCCATTACCCACAGCAGCACAGCTCATCGGGAGTAGGCTGTCCCTCATTTACGTTCATCTGGGGAAAAGATGCCTATTCACACAAAGGTAATACTTGCGTGTCCTAGCCACCCGAAGTCATCGTTACCTACTCTCAAAACCTTTACAAAGGCTCATGAGTTTTAGTGTCCAAACAGTTTCCTGCTTCAAGAATTTAGACACTGACATGGTATCGTTGTCTCAACAGGTATTTCGTCTGGAGCGTGATGGAAGTTAGAGTCTTGAATGTTTGTTATTGTACATATTCGATACACAGCCAACTTTCAACTGTAATATGAAATGGGCAGTGTTTCTTCTGACAAAGTGAACACAACTTACTGCATCAGACATTATTCTAATTGTATGATTAATATACATTTCAGAAGTACGCAGCCACTTTATTATTACAGTTTCAAATTAACATTTCACATCAACATAACAGAATCTAACCCATTACGCGTCGTTACGTTATGAATGACGCCATTTAACATTTTACATCTACATGAGACACAGTGTAAAGGTCTTGTTGCGAAAAAAAAAAAAAAGGTTTTCAGCGTGTAGTGCCGCTCATGTTTCTTGTGATATAACCGTCACTAAATGGACAGAAAACTTATGAATTAATAGTTTCCATCCGCGGAACGTTCGCACCTAGGATAGGGTGGAATTTGGAAAGGAATATTAGTTTCATTCTGCTTCGCCATCACAATTAGAACTAAGAGATCCTGCAATTTCGCCACAATAGCACAGATAACGCTGAAAAACAAATTTTGGTAATTGACTGATATCTTGGTATTCAACATTTTTGTAAGATAACTGAAACATGCTGATTCTAAATATCTAAATCATTTGGCTCCAACACTCGTCCTTGCTTAGGTATACTGCTGCAAGCATTTATATTTCACTAGAACAATTATGTTACGGACATGGCATTAGCTAAGAAAATGGTGGGACTGACTCACATGACACATATATTTTATAGTAATATTAGTTCAATACATAATATACACATAAAATCCTTACAAACTGAAAGGACTTCCTTGATCTATGTTTGTTTTGAATTTCTTGGCTGTAGACTTGCATTTGTGCTGAGCATTTGGCGTATCACGCTGTGGCGTCCAGCAGTAGTCAGTAAACAGTGCTGCATTCCATAGATTCTGATACAGTGACCTAGAGTTCCCGGTGAAAGCGTTCATCTTGTTCGTCGCTGACTGGACCCAGATTTTCGGGGAAGACGAGACGATTTTTAGGGACTTGTTGACACCGAGCTTTTTGTACATTCTGATGCCCTCCATCACAATATTTCCTTAATCGTCATATTTAAAATTTCCAGGGAAACTGGATACAACTGATTTGAATACCACTAATGCATTTCTTTCAGTATCATTCAGTAAGTCTTGGATGTTGTTATCAGCAATTACTTCCTTTATTTGAGAACCTACAAACGCACCTACTTTCATCGTGAAGATGCTACAAAAGACGTGTAAGAAGGATGCAAACATAATGCATAAGTTGAACAGTAGGTCGCAAATGCTGGATGGGTCACTGAAGAAATGTCATCATTTCGTGAACAAATGACTTCTTTAAGGCGTTTCGGGTTTCCCATCATCAGAAGAACGATTCAAACACAAACGCACCACAGAAGGAAAAGACAAAAGCAAATGTATATCGAGCATCCCATACATGGGCAATACATTGAAGAAGATAGCAAATATTTTCAAAAACACAAAGTAAAAGTTGGGTTTCCTACATCAATTAAACTACGACAAAAACTAATACATAATATAAAGTGTAATCACAACTCATAACTTGACTCTGGAATACAAAAAGTATAACCCCAGGAATAATCCATGTTCCACATGGGACAAACAGTCCGAAATTTCAACACCAGGTACTCATAGTACATTAAAGCCTACTCACGCGACAGACACACAACATCAGCAATAATTACAAACACACATAGTACACGACATCCATTTGGAAAAATAGAGCAAAATGTTAAAGTACTCCAACGACTAAATAAAGGTCATAAAATGTATTTGTTAGAAGAACTGGTGATACATTTCCATTACAGGAAATATGAAGACAAAATGTTAAATGAAAAACTCGAAACTGTGTCAGTAAGTTTCTTCAGGTGCTTGGACCCATATAATTAAATAAAAACAGTAGCTCATAGAAAAATTTACCATTATAAAACAGATAAAAGTGAATTATAATCCATATTGTTAAGATAAATATCTTCTGTACAAAACCATATCGTACTCTGTGGAAGACTTATAACACCATCTCTGTTAACTACATTCAAAAATATCTTTGTAAGTGTTTGTTTGCTTAAGTTATTCTCGATGTAAACTGTATATTGAAAGTTGCGTGTGATGTTTAACATGTGTGAGACTGCACAAATGGACTAATGGAAAACTGTAAGCACAAGTGCTTCCAAATTTAGCCACTAACTGTAGATAAGAAATCGATAACCAACTAAAAATTGAGTTCTTTTTATGCATTGCAGTTAAGTCAACAAAACAAAACAAAACCGCACACATCGAAGACATTACTTAAAAATGGCATAGTACAAAGAGAAAACACAGTGAAAATTGGAATCATTTCCCTAAACGCGTCGTGAAAAATATGAATACAAGAAAATCGTGACTGGTAGCAGAAAAGTTGTTTGTAAACAAACCCACTGTTTTCAAAGTCTCGGGCTTTCAAGAAAACCATTTACAACGGACAAAATCAGATCAGATACTTTGAATGTAGGCTACATAGTCCTGAAATAAAGAAAATTCTAACAGCAATGACATGCTGTATAAAGAAGCACAAACATTTGTTACTACATAGTAAATACATAACAAAGACATCACCTTGTCCAGACGAGCTGAAAGCACAAGTTGAGTACATGACTGTCAGAGGCAGATTGGTAGCGCTAGTAATGTGACATCAACATGAACCTAAAACTAACGACAGGAGCCCCTAGTTTGCCCATAGTGGCGTCCTCGACGTCAAACACCAGTTCAGAAGTACTACTCTTCGTGCCTGTCTAGAAGTCAGACCCACTAAATACGAGATATGGCAACCAAGTTAACTTCGTATTCTTACTGGTACATGCGGTAAAGTACTGTACTGTATTCTTTTAATCATAACGACATTGCTAAGCGATTACGTCAACAGTTATGCCCTAAGCATCTGAACTTACAACTGTAATATGATTTAAATTGTTTTAAATTTGCGTAACTGTTTTTTCTATCTGATGAATCAATATTACACAGTTAATTAACACTACCGCTGCATCGACTCTGTTGAGTACAAATCACAGTGGAATTTACGCACGTACTCTGTCATAACGTTATGCTTTAACTATTGCAAATCATTTGGATCCTGAGCCGACAAGAAAGACGTGACAGGCTGTCGGAAGCAAAATGGCTGCCGTCTATTAATTAACTGTGACGACCATCCTGTGTCATTGATTAAAATTTATTCTTGGAGTTCCCGGTCCCGAAAAATTAAACAAAATAGCTGTTACGATATACGGCTTTACTCAGCGACCACTATACTTTCAACATTATAGAATTTCTATGACCCCCTACAAGCCTACTCTACTGTACACTACTGTGGATGGGATGAGAATGTCCACTACTAAATTCACCCACTAAATTCATTCACCTAAAAGCGTCAACCACGGTATCAAAGGAATACGGACCAAATGCCTAACATGAAATAGTTTTCGTTCAACATCTGGTTTGTAAAGCCACTGAGGATCCACATACAAGATGGTAGAAAATAAATCTAAAAAAATGTACATCTCTTTCACATTCACGAAATACACCAAAATGATTTATTTAGTTATCAGCCCTGTTTTGCAGCTATTAAAACTTTAACCTAGTTTCATACGGTACATGCCTGTTATTGTAAAGACCATGGCAACATCTTTTGTACATTGTTTTTCACTGGTGGTAATATTGCTCATCATCATGTGCCATGACCAAGTTAAAGCAAGCGGCTACTCAAGTGCAGCTAGCGCCTCTACATGTACCATCGATAGTTTCCTCCACGCAGGCGCCACACTCCCACATTATTCATTACAACATGGAACATTACGAATGTGGACATAGGGATTTGGTGTACTAGGAAGAGCACTCGATAGATAATTACAAAATCAAAGAGTTGTTTTTCTTTTTAGATATGCAGGTAGTCAATGTAGTAACTCCACAATATCACGACACTATTGGTAAGTCTAATAAATGAGAGCTTTATGGTAACTATACAGGCATTTGCCAAACAGATCCGTCACAGCCACGCGGATAAGATGCCTGTCATCTCGACTGCTAGTTATACGAGGCCGTTGGGATCCAGCACGGCGTTCCGTATTACCCACCTGAACCCACCGATTCAATATTCTGTAACAATCATTGGATCTCGACCAGCGCGAGGAGCAATGTCTCGATGCGATAAACCACAATCGCGATAGGCTACAGTCCGACCTTTATCAAAGTCGGAAACGTGATGGTATGCATTTCTCCTCCTTACACGAAGCATCATAATAACGTTTCACCAGGCAACGCCGGTCAACTGCTGTTTGTGTATGAGAAATCGGTTGGAAACTTTCCTCATGGCAGCACGTTGTAGGTGTCGCCACCGTCGCCAAACTTGTGTGAATGCTCTGAAAAGCATATCACAGCATCTTCTTCCTGTCGGTTAAATTTTGCATCTGTAGCACGTCAACTTCGTGGTGTAGCAATTTTAATGGCCAGTAGTGCAGATTAATCTGAATTTGTAGTCATTGGTCCACACGCCTACTGTATAATGTTGCGTTATGCCTTTTTGCATTGGATTGTGCCATACTTGAACACACCAGGTACATAAATGTTCTTTCGTTCAGCGTATTATGTACGTTTATCACTGTATGAATTACGAGATGAAGGACAGGTGCAAGGAGAGATCCCGTTGCACAAATTATTTTCGGATGTTGATTCATGTCACGACTAAGAGAGTTTTGGGCCTCATCCAGTTGTGGCGGTAGTTTCGGCTCTCAACAAGCAAGTAAAAGTATAACAGTTTCACTCACCTACCAGCAAAAAACCAAGCAATCACACTTAAATTAATGAAAGTTTCAGTATTCACTTAAAATAAAGATGTGTATCTATAAAACTTGCCTCTAGTTGCGACAGAGTTCACATTCGAAACACTCTTTTAAAATCATAGTTATTGCCGCAGCGGCGTAGTCACTTAGATTAGAATATCCTGCAGCACAGTTTGGTTGTGCAGACATTTGCGAGTGTATGGTAAAGCCCGCCAAACGGACGTATTTGGGCAACAGTCGAAACAATATTTTATTACATGTAAGGCCACCCACCAACCGCATTTTAACGATATGTAAGAGCATATGGACTATCAGACCAATTATGTGATTGGATTGAAGAGTTCCTAGATAACAGAACGTGGCATGTCATTCCCATTGCAGAGAAGTCTTAAGAAGTAAGAGTGATTTCAGGTGTGCTGCAGGGTCGTGTCGTAGGACGCTGCTATTCACAATATACATAAACGACCTTGTGGATAACATTCGAAGTTCACTGATGCTTTTTGCGGATGATGCTGTAGTATATCGAGAGGTTGTGACAATGGAAAATTGTACTGAAATGCTGGAAGATCTGCAACGAATTGACGCATGGTGCAGGGAATGGCAATTGAATCTCAATGTAGACAAGTGTAATGTGCTGCGAATACATAGCAAGAAAGATCCTTTATCATTTAGCTACAATATAGCAGCTCAGCAACTCGAAGCAGTTAATGCCTTAAATTATGTGGGAATAGGCATTAGGAGTGATGTAGGATGGAATGATCATACAAAATTAATCGTCGGTAAATCAGATGCCAGACTGAGATTCATTGGAAGAATCCTAAGGAAATTCAATCCGAAAACAAAGGAAGTAGGTTACAATACACTTTTTCGCCCACTGCTTGAATATTGCTCAGCAGTGTGGAATCCGTACGAAATAGGGTTGATGTAAGAGATAGAGAAGATCCAACGGAGAGCAGCGCTCTTCGTTACAGGATCATTTAGTAATCGCGATAGCGTTATGGAGATGATAGATAAACTCCAGTGGAAGACTCTGCAGGACAGACGCTCAGTAGCTCGGTACGGGCTTTTGTTGAAGTTTCGAGAACATACCTTCCTCGAGGAGTCAAGCAGTATATTGCTTCCTCCTACATATATCTCGCGAAGAGACCATGAGGATAAAATCAGAGAGATTAGAGCACACACAGAGGCATACCGATAATCTTACTTTACACGAACAGTTGTTGTTGTTGTGGTCTTCAGTCCTGAAACTGGTTTGATGCAGCTCTCCATGCTACTCTATCCTGTGCAAGCTTCTTCATCTCCCAGTACCTACTGCAACCTACATCCTTCTGAATCTGCTTAGTGTAGTCATCTCTTGGTCTCCCTCTACGAATTTTACCCTCCACGCTGCCCTCCAATACTAAATTGGTGATCCCTTGATGCCTCAGAACATGTCCTACCAACCGATCCCTTCTTCTGGTCAAGTTGTACCACAAACTTCTCTTCTCCCCAATCCGATTCAATACTTCCTCATTAGTTATGTGATCTACCCATCTAATCTTCAGCATTCTTCTGTAGCACCACATTTCGAAAGCTTCTATTCTCTTCTTGTCCAAACTATTTATCGTCCGTGATTCATTTCCATACATGGCTACACTCCATACAAATACTTTCAGAAATGACTTCCTGACACTTAAATCTATACTCGATGTTAACAAATTTCTCTTCTTCAGAAACGCTTTTCTTGCCATTGCCAGTCTACATTTTATAGCCTCTCTACTTCGACCATCATCAGTTATTTTGCTCCCCAAATAGCAAAACTCCTTTACTACTTTAAGTGTCTCACTTCCTAATCTAATTCCCTCAGCATCACCCGACTTAATTCGACTACATTCCATTATCCTCGTTTTGCTTTTGTTGATGGTCATCAAGACACTATCCATTCAGTTCAACTGCTCTTCCAAGTCCTTTGCTGTCTCTGACAGAATTACGATGTCATCGGCGAACCTCAAAGTTTTTATTTCTTCTCCATGGACTTTAATACCTACTCCGAATTTTTCTTTTGTTGCCTTTACTGCTTGCTCAATATACAGATTGAATAACATTGGGGATAGACTACAGCCCTGTCTCACTCCCTTCTCCACTACTGCTTCCCTTTCATCTCCCTCAACTCTTATAACTGCCATCTGGTTTCTGTACAAATTGTAAATAGCCTTTCGCTCCCTGTATTTTACCCCTGCCACCTGCAGAATTTTAAAGAGAGTATTCCAGTCAACATTGTCAAAAGCTTTCTCTAAGTCTACAAATGCTAGAAACGTAGGTTTGCCGTTCCTTAATCTAGCTTCTAAGATAAGTCGTAGGGTCAGTATTACCTCACGTGTTCCAACATTTCTACGGAATCCAAACTGATCTTCCCCGAGGTCGGCTTCTACTAGTTTTTCCATTCGTCTGTAAAGTACAGTACTAGACTGGAATAGAAGGGATAACCGATAGAGGTACTCAAAGTACCCTCCGCCACGCACCGTCAGGTGGCTTGCGGAGTATGGATGTAGATGTAGATATGTGACCAATCTTAGTTTTCACGGGGGCCCTATATAGCTGTGTAACGGCTACACAGGTGGAAGTATAGAGCTGGAAGTATAGAGCTGTGTGAAAGACAAAATAAGGATATTCTAATCCAAGTGAGGACATACTGTATGGTTAGCTATTGCGCAGCATAATAAAAGATTATTGCCGCTGCTAGGTATGTTGTTAGCCGTAGACTGTTATGGAAGCCCTAACTAACCGTAAGTGAAAGGTGTGAGAGTAACGACAGCATATGTCAGCAACGTGGTGAGATAACGCCACTGGACAGCGGAATTAACGCCGATCGTCACTCACAGATGACTTGCCTCCTCAACACTGCCTCCCTAACTCTCCCTCGGGTCACACACAACACTCACACACAGACACACACACACACACATCACACCACAGCTCGGCAGTGGGCGGAAACGTCAATAAGCCAAACAATAGGTGCGTGGCATACGCTATTGTGCGAGATGACAGATTAATCCCGGCAATTAACGCATCCGACTAAATACATACAGGTAGCGCGCGACGCGTGCGGCCGAGTCAACGCAACAGTGCGGGGGTGCCACGCTCAATTTGGTGTGCAAACCCCCCGCGCCGGCGGCGACAGCCCTCAGGGCGGTTGGCAGCCCTTCCCCACAGGCCGCAGTTAGTGGCAGCGATGAAATGCGTCTCCTGTTGCCAGTTCAAAATACACACGTTATTGTGGTCAGTCACATTTACTGTTCTTTCCGCTAAGCGTTTCGAAGCATTATATCCCCATCACGAGGTAGAACCGTTTCAGTTAACAAAGCATACACAATTTGAATATACGATATTTTGTGGGCAACCTGAAACAGTGTCTGGTAGCAGAGGACAAAAAACTATTTGAGCCAATGATGAAAGCATAGGTGCTCTCGTGGTGTACACACTCCTGGAAATGGAAAAAAGAACACATTGACACCGGTGTGTCAGACCCACCATACTTGCTCCGGACACTGCGAGAGGGCTGTACAAGCAATGATCACACGCACGGCACAGCGGACACACCAGGAACCGCGGTGTTGGCCGTCGAATGGCGCTAGCTGCGCAGCATTTGTGCACCGCCACCGTCAGTGTCAGCCAGTTTGCCGTGGCATACGGAGCTCCATCGCAGTCTTTAACACTGGTAGCATGCCGCGACAGCGTGGACGTGAACCGTATGTGCAGTTGACGGACTTTGAGCGAGGGCGGCGGAAGGTGCACGTGCCCGTCGACCTGGGACCAGACCGCAGCGACGCACGGATGCACGCCAAGACCGTAGGATCCTACGCAGTGCCGTAGGGGACCGCACCGCCACTTCCCAGCAAATCAGGGACACTGTTGCTCCTGGGGTATCGGCGAGGACCATTCGCAACCGTCTCCATGAAGCTGGGCTACGGTCCCGCACACCGTTAGGCCGTCTTCCGCTCACGCCACAACATCGTGCAGCCCGCCTCCAGTGGTGTCGCGACAGGCGTGAATGGAGGGACGAATGGAGACGTGTCGTCTTCAGAGATGAGAGTCGCTTCTGCCTTGGTGCCAATGATGGTTGTATGCGTGTTTGGCGCCGTGCAGGTGAGCGCCACAATCAGGACTGCATACGACCGAGGCACACAGGGCCAACACCCGGCGTCATGGTGTGGGGAGCGATCTCCTATACTGGCCGTACACCTCTGGTGATCGTCGAGGGGACACTGAATAGTGCACGGTACATCCAAACCGTCATCGAACCCATCGTTCTACCATTCCTAGACCGGCAAGGGAACATGCTGTTCCAACAGGACAGTGCACGTCCGCATGTATCCCGTGCCACCCAACGTGCTCTAGAAGGAGTAAGTCAACTACCCTGGCCAGCAAGATCTCCGGATCTGTCCCCCATTGAGCATGTTTGGGACTGGATGAAGCGTCGTCTCACGCGGTCTGCACGTCCAGCACGAACGCTGGTCCAACTGAGGCGCCAGGTGGAAATGGCATGGCAAGCCGTTCCACAGGACTACATCCAGCATCTCTACGATCGTCTCCATGGAAGAATAGCAGCCTGCATTGCTGCAAAAGGTGGATATACACTGTACTAGTGCCGACATTGTGCATGCTCTGTTGCCTGTGTCTATGTGCCTGTGGTTTTGTCAGTGTGATCATGTGATGTATCTGACCCCAGGAATGTGTCAATAAAGTTTCCCCTTCCTGGGACAATGAATTCACGGTGTTCTTATTTCAATCTCCAGGAGTGTATGAGACAAGAGAATAAGTACCTACCCGTAGTGAACGGTTGCTTCTCAAGCTGAATTCATTTTACATTCACTTTTGTTAACTGAACTGAGCAAAGATGGCGTACCCGAAACTAACATGCCAGACATTGGTAATCGTTTGTTGTTTACGGTGAGCCGGCCGGTGTGGCCGAGTGGTTCTAGGCGCTTCAGTCTGGAACCGCGAGACCGTTACGGTCGCAGGTTCAAATCCTGCGTCGGGCATGGATTTGTGTGATGTCCTTAGGATAGTTAGGTTTAAGTAGTTCTAATTTCTAGGGGACTGATAGCCTCAGATGTTAAGTCCCATAGTGCTCAGAGCCATTTGAGCCATTTGTTTACTGTGTGTTGTCTTTGTGCGTACGCCCTCTTGTGGTGTCCTGGTTGACGCAGCCGTGTTACCGCGGATTTAAACACACCCTAACTTACAGTCGGAAAACACCTGCTAATTTCCGTAATACAGTGCGACAACAGATCACCAAGCCAACACTAAACCACGAGGGTGTGCTAAAACTAATGCCTCCGAATAATTTTATCTGAAAACTCTTAAACCTTTTTAAATAAACCAAACGTTACTAACATTCTGCATCTTCAGTCTTCTTGTCCTCATATTTACTTCTCAACACCGTGGAAACGAACACATTTCTCCGAACGAGTGAGGCTTTGTTCATACCATCACTGTAGATGGTTTGTCGAGAGGGCTACAATCTCACATCTACTTGCACCGTTTCATCACTGTCAAAGTGAGGTCTTCTTTGAGTTCTGGAAACAGACGAAAATCAGATAGAGCCACGTCGGGACTGTGTGGAGAATGATCGATGACAGTGAATCCAAACCGTCGGATTGTTGCACACGTCGCAGCGCTCATGTGTGGTAGGGCATTGCCACGCCGAAGAAGAGGGTACTTCGGGTGTGGATGAAGTATTCGAATTCGAAACTCGATTACAACAAGCTGTTTGTCAAGCACCGTTGTAGTTACGTTACACACCCCCACGTTATACTCGACAATTAAGAGCCCTGTAGCGGTAGAGGAGTGCAAAAATATAGACATGTAGAACGAAGATGCAGAAAGTTAATAACTTTTGATTTATTAAAAGTGTCTTAAGAGCTTTCACATTAAAAAATCGGACGCGTTATTTTTCAGTACGCCCTTGCACACTCGCGAAACGACATCCGAAACATGCAAATATTATCGTTTAAAAAGGAGACACTAATTTTTCGTTCTACAGGTTTCTTAAGCAGGAGGTATAAAACAGTACATTACAGGACTGTTTACTTATGATTTTCTTGTAACTTACAGACCTTTACTAAAGAATAATGTTTACACTGAAGATTAAGAAAGAGATAGTAAACAGCAGAAGACATGCTGAACTGCGTTTGTCTCCATTTTAACGTGAAGTGTAGTTTACCACACTTGGAAACAAGTTTATTAATGCGTAAAATAGGAATAGTATGGAATGCAATACCCTCATCATTTAGCGTACCCGATAATCCATCATAACCGACGTGATAATAATACAACAAGTAATTATATTAAACAAATATTCGTGAAATATAAAGTTGAGTAAAGTTTAACAATGCCAAACTTTTAGAATTTGTGAAAAATTGTTGCGCGTCAAAGAAAGTGAAAGTGATATTAACAGTTAGCAAAAGAAATATATAATTGTTATGATTCAAAGACTATGTATATACTCTCTTGTTTTAAGTGAATTAAGTTGCAATTATACTGAATTTCTGGTGCACTTCTTCATGAAGACATTGAATCTTATATAATTTCATTCAATACTCTTAGTTCTTTTCACATTTATTTCATTATTCTTCGGGTCTCTTGATATTTTACTAATATTTGGAGCGAAAAAGTACAACTGATTCGTAAAGTAAGTAGAGAAATAATAACGTTAATCCTGTGGCATATATGACGCTAATTGATGAGTGGCCTTCTTGCTGTTAGTGTGCTTCCAGCTGACAGACGGTAACTATTTTCACAGAAGTGAGTGTCGCGGCTGTAGATGTCAGACTGTCGTTCAGATTTTATTTTGTAAAATGTCACTCTCAGCTCTAGTAGAAGTGTATTGTGCGAAATTAAAGCTGATGTAAATGGTTGAAATGGCTCTGAGCACTATGGCACTTAACATCTGAGGTCGTCAGTCCCCTAGAACATACAACTGCTTAAATCTAACTAACGTAAGGACATCACACATATCCATGCTCGAGGCAGGATTCGAACCTGCGACCATAGTGGTCACACGATTCCAGATTGAAGCGCCTAGAACAGCTCGGCCACCACGGCCGGCCAGCTGAAGTAAATAATGTACTCGTACGATACCGTGAAAGGTTCAATAGCCGTTCTTCTTACAGTGGGAGCTACAAGGTTTCTGAAATTCTTAAACAGATTTTTAAGTACATTTACATCTTAACTGTACATGAAAAATACACTAAAAATTACTGTCATATTAATTACGATTCTACTTGTTACGTTCACTAACACCAGCCGAGGATTGGGTGTGAGATTTTGTTTTCTGGTGAGTGCAGAAATAAAAAAATAGTTTGCTCATCCAAGCAAATACAAACGAAAACTGAAATATCTTATTAATTATTATGTTGCAAATTATGTGATAATTACGAAAGAATAATTGAAAACTCTATTAGCAGTGCAAATACGATTAATGGTAACTGCAAACAGGCTTGATAATTTATAGGACATACCTAACCTATCAGATAGTCTTTCTGTAACGTACTAACTTCTCTGCTAATTTATTATGTTTATATAATAAATGAAGCCCTCATATGTCTGTATCAGTTTAACAATACTTTCAACATCAGAGTTACTAATAAATTTTAATATGATTACGCAAAACAAGTAGCAATGGACAATGTATTTTTAAAACTACGGTGCAGACAGCAATAAATTTCAACCTATACTTCTAGTTATCTTTATCGGTCTTTCAGACCTTCCTCAGACCACGGCTTCAGACGCTGTGTGGAGCCAGTGCATGGAGGCGATGCTAGTACCGACTATTACCTGTCATGAAATGCGCAATGTAATAATGAAAGGGAAAATTAACGTAAGTTAATCCAAAACTAACTAAAAGCTATTGCCTTGCCAGTAATTTTCATGTAGCAACTCTCTATTTGTGTCGTTGAATCCCTCCTTGCAGAGGAAATTCGTGCAAAGCAAATGGAGCTTCACACGGTAACCTACAATATCCAGTAACTGGAAACGAACATCGACGTCTTCGTCACCACAGACAAGTGCATTGAATTTCCACTACGGCACACATATACCTTATTAGCTGAAAATGAGAGTGAAAAATAAAATAATAGTTCTGCTCGAGGCAGATCATTCACTTTCATCGTTATATACAGTGAAACTGGATCTAACTCTCTCGTTAATGAGGATCTTAAGGGAGCACATGTGATGGTTTGTACAAAAATCAGAGCATTGGAAAATAATTTCGTCGCAAATTATGTGAAAACTTCATAAGCATTTATATGATACGCAGTAAAACAATACAAAGCTTCATGTCTTACAAGTAAGTGCCTTTCAAAATACAACGTTGTTTTATATTACTATATTTACAAAAATCATAAAAACAACCCTTTATTCATATCGAAGTACATAACATTATTTAATAAATAGAAATGTAATGGTATAAACTACTATCAGACTCAGAAGGTGACGTGTACCAACATTGATAACTCGAAATGAATTCAAAAATTCAATTCAGAAATATCTCCCGAGATTAATTCTGGAAACAAAATGTAACGGCTAGTTCCGAAACCTTAGTTACCATTAGAAACCGCCCATCTCACAGCAGTGCTGGACGATATCGCTTCAATATGCCCATTTCAGTACCACAAAATGGTTGAAATGGCTCTGAGCACTATGGGACTTAACATCCGAGGTCATCAGTCCCCTAGACTTAGAACTACTTAAACCCAACTAAAGTAAGAAAATCACACACATCCATGCCCGAGGCAGGATTCGAATCGGCGATCGCAGCAACAGGGCGATTCCGGACTGAGGCGCCTAGAACGGCTCGGTCACGCGGCCGGCTTCAGTATCACAAAGGTCTACACTGAATACTTCGGCACGTGCAATAAACTGGAAGCAGACCATGTTAACGGCAACTGTCGAAAATTAACTGTGTCCCTTTGTCCCACAAGCCATGTTTGGCCTCGGTAGCCTATTTCTGTGCCAGGCCCGTCCACAGTTCTTGGATTCGGCTTCTCAGGTGAACAGCCCCTAACAAGCAGCCGAATATCAGATAGAACATGAGCACTTGAAAGTACAGTGTGTTTCGGGAGGATTCATCGTGTTTCACAAGATTGTATTTTCTACGTCAATGAAGACAGAAACTTGGGGTGAATTTTAACTTACTCATAGAACACCAAATCTTTTACTTTTAAGAGAATCATCTGATGGTATATTTCCAATGAACTCACGTAGACGAATGCATTACTTTTTACAATAATGAAATTTTAATTTACCGTTCACAAACGTTCAATGTGCTCTTTGCCGGATGTACGACAACAATCCAGACGATAGTCAAACTCGTCCCAAACATTTTCTAACGTGTCTCGAGTTACTGCATTCGCTACGTTGCTTTAAGGCTTCTTAACTCATCCAAAATTCTAGGCAGGAAAGAGACGGAGACGGAGTCTTCCACAAACCCACACACAGATTTCGCACACCGTGAAATAAGGCGACCTCAGTATCGATAGTGCAACGAAATACCTCTTGCTCCTAATCCGTCGATGAAGTAGCATTGTTAAGAAATTCACTTATATACAGGTACCAGCTAGGTGGTGCTACATTCTCTTGAAAAATGAAATATTCGCAGTTGTGAAATGAACAAGCGAACGAACAACGGAGTGAGAAAATTGACGCGGTATGTGGCTACCTTAACGGTAACATCGGCTTGTAAAATCGGATCAGTCTTTTAGAAATACTCTTTGTAATTCAGGGTGAACCAGAGTTTCAGCGACAAAATATCAGAGGACGATAAGGACTATTTTCTGAGTATTTTGGTACAAGATATTCGTCTCAGGTGGCTCTTTACTGAGCTATTGCATCTCGTTTTTCTTCCTATCCTCATTTATCTCTCTATCTATATTTTCACTGAAAAAAATCTGCACGATAGAAAAAGGGTCTGTTTCTTTCAATATTTGTGTTTTTTCTTGTCGGTGGTATTCGCTCTGTATATGGTTCTATTTCCTCGCAGTAGCTGCTGTTGACAACAATTAACGTCCACTTTACTCATTGTCCTCCAGCTTCGATATAGTATAGGGTGGTTATAATTAATCTGTTGCTACTTGAGAGGGCCTCCGTGAAAATCGAATGATCGTACGACAATGAAACTTTTTGAAAATATTTGTAAAGGCATGCGGAAGAGAGATAACGAACAAACCACTGAAAAAAAACACATTTTAATTTCCACATGAACGGGTAACATTTGCTAACTGCTCACCATGTTTACGTTCCAAGTTAAAAACGTTGGTTAGTGTGACGACCATCAACATCCACAACAGCCTGACACCTCACTAGTGATTCTTTGCTGCTGCCCGACACAACGGTGTACCATGGAATGTTCAGTTGTCGTGACAAAGTTAGTGCACTCCTTGAGGATCGCACATTGCATCCAGCATTCTCAGCCATGATAACAGTAGCTCCTTCAACAATTCGTGACACAATCGGCTGCAGCCTCTCTCAGGAGCAATTCCCAGATCACCAGTTAATATACCGAATAATGTTCTTCAAACCTGGTACGGTAAGAGGCCCACTTCGTATTGATTCAACGCGCCGATACTCGGGAAGAACAGCAGCAATATTGCTGTTGATTTGATAGAACTGCTTCACGAGTAAAGACCTGCTCACCTTTTCCAGACCCATGTTGACTACCTGCAACTGTGATGCACACTGCTTTTGTTTCTAAGCTACGGCGACGCACCAATACTGGCACCTAACGGCAGTCATGACATAAACACTACTTACAACGTGAATCTTGCAGCGCACAATCTGAAAATCATTCCTCCAAAGTTGGTTGAATTTTCTCATTATGAGAGTGTTGAAGGGTCATCTGTTTTAATTTTTAAAAACCATTCAAAAGCCAAGATCGCAAAAAATATGTTTTATTCAAGCCAAGCGGTTCCAACAATCTTCGCTGTCAACTTCAGATATTAAACATCTTTTTTGTAGTAAAATATCTTCATTTTACGCTGAACCTCATGGACGAGATGTCAAGTGGATAAAACTCAGCACGTTTGTCATCGCTAAAACATTTAAAAGAACACAGCACATTGTCCAAAACGTCATGTTCATATACATATTGCTCACAGGTACTTGTTACATGATACAAATACGGTACACAATAGCACATCTGTTTACACATGCTGGACACATACTAAGCAGTGCGAATCCACTTTAAATGCCATATAATGTCTTCAATTTTATCCACTTGACATCTTGTGTATGAGGTTCAGATTAAAATAAACATGTTTTACTGCTAAAATATATTTAAGACCTGAAGATGACAGCAAAGACTGTTGAAACTGGTTGAGTCGAATAAAAATTTTTTTGCGCCGTCTTGGCTTTCAAATGGTTTTTAACCCATAAAGTTGGGTACTCATATGGTAAATAGTTTTCCATCAACACTGACTCAAGTAGTCAAAGGTTAGGTACAACCACCCACTACTTCTCGGTTCTGCCTAGGTCATTTATTTGTTACTTTTCTTAATTGTGCTCTGTGATACACGCTGGTATGGAGAAGTTTACTGAGAAAGACTTGCCGATATGCACCTCGTGTAAGGGTCTAGAGAAAGCAGTAGGAAAGTGGCATAACGACACTACACTGAGCTTTTCGCCACCACATCACAACACTTTTGCATATGAGGATTGTTGCATTATCCTGTATTTTCCGTTGTTCGCTTTAGTGATTCATATTATGGGCTTCTTCACTATTATGAGATAATTTCAGAGAAACAAAGGTTATTGGAGTAACAAATGGTTCAAATGGCTCTAAGCAGTATGGGCCTTAACATCTGAGGTCATCAGTCCCCTAGACTTAGAACGACTTAAACATAAATAATCTAAGGAAATCATACACATCTGTGCCCGAGGCAAAGTTCGAACCTGCGACCGTAGCAGCAGCGTCGTTCCGGACTGAAGAGCCTAGAACCGCTCTATTGGACTAAAAGTGCAAATAAATCGAAATTACTTTGTTACTCTGTAACGAGCAATCGGAGTCCGCTGGTATATTATACCAAAATACTCAGAAAATATTCGTGTCGTCGCCTCCTAAATTTTGTCGATGGCGCTCAGATTCATCTCCAGCGTGGTGGAGTAGCTTGGGCAGCAACTTCTATTTATCAGAAGAACGAAAGAACAGTCCAAGTTGCAAATTTTTACTTTTTGTTCATTCGATGACTAATTTCAGGCCGAGAATGGATAACTCAGTTATCTGTATGCACTATAAATGTTCATTGAACATTTTTGACTCCTTCGGAAACACCATTTTCGACATTTTAATGGTGGTTTGATAATGGTTGTCGGCCCGATAACTAGTCATAGAATGAATAAACATCAGAAATTTACACTACTGGCCATTAAAATTGCTACACCAAGAAGAAATGCAGATGATAAACGAGTATTCATTGGACAAATATATATTACTAAACTGACATGTGATTACATTTTCACGCAATTTGGGTGCATGGATCCTGAGAAATCAGTACTTAGAACAACCATCCCTGGCCGTAATAATGGCCTTGGTACGCCTCGTCATTGAGTCAAACCGAGTTTGGATGGCGTATACAAGTACAGCTGCCCATTCAGCTTCAACACGATACCACAGTTCATCAAGAGTAGTCACTTGCATATTGTGACGAGCCAGTTGCTCGGCCACCATTGACCAGACGTTTTCAGTTGGTGAGTGATCAGGAGAATGTGCTGGCCAGGGCAGCAGTCGAACATTTTCTGTATCTGGAAAGGCCCGTACAGCACCTGCAACATGCGGTCGTACATTATCCTCCTGAAATGTATGTTTTCGCAGGGATCGAATGAAGAGTAGAGCCACAGGTCGCAACACATCTGAAACGTAACGTCCACTGTTGAAAGTGCTGTCAATGTGAACAAGAGGTGACCGAGACGTGTAACCAATGGCATCCCATACCATCACTCCGGGTGATACGCCAGTATGGCGATGACGAATACACGCTTCCAATGTGCGTTCACCTCGATGTCGCCAAAGACGGGTGCGACCATCATGATGCATTAAACAGAACCTGGATTCATCCGATATGATGACGTTTTGCCATTACTGTATCCAGGTTCATCGTTGAGTAGACCATTGCAGGCGCTCCTGTCTGTGATGCAGCGTCAAGGGTAACCGCAGCCACGGTATCCGAGATGATAGTGCATGCTGCTGCAGACATCGTCTATCTGTTCGTGCAGATGGTTGTTGTCTTGCAACCGTCCCCATCTGTTGACTCTGGAATCGAGACGTGGCTGCACGATCCGTTACAGCCATGCGAATGTCTGTCATCTCGACTGGTAGTGATACGAGGCCGTTGGGATCCAGCACGGCGTTCCGTATTATCCTCCTGAACCCACTGATTCCATGTTCTTCTAACAGTCATTGGATCTCGACGAACGCGAGTAGAAATGTCGCGATACGATAAACCGCAGTCGCGATATGCTACAGTCCGACCTTTATCAAAGTCTGAAACGTGATGGTACGCATTTAGCCTACTTACACGAAACACCTGCTGTTTGTGTATCAAAAATCGGTTGGAAACTTTCCTCATGTCCGCAGGTTGTAGGTGTCACCACCGGCGCCAACCTTGTGTGAATGCTCTGAAAAGCTAATCATTTGCATATCATAGCATCTTCTTCCTGCCGGTTAAACTTCGCATCTGCAGCATGTCATCTTAGTGGTGTAGCAATTTTACTGGCCAGTTGTGTACAACTTGGACTGGTTCTACGTATAAATGTATTTCACTTTACCATTACTACTTTCACACGAGTGAAAATGGCTTTTGTAACATAGCGAGTCTAGGCGTTGTTCGCTTTGCGGAAGTTCGTTGACCACGTAATTAATGCAAAGGCTGCCGCTCTCACACGGCTTGCCTGTCACGGAACTGAATCCAGTAGCGAAGATGCTCCCGCTAATTGCACTGTTGCAACGTTGAGGTACGGAAGGAAGGAGAACGAAGAAGAGGGGGCTGGAGAGGGAGGGGACAGGCGAACCACCTCACCGCGTATAAAAGACTCCCCGCCGCACAGTAGAGCATCAGTCATTGCTCGCTCACAGCAGAACATCGCAGCAGCAGCAGCAATGAGGATCCTGGTAAGTCGAGAAACATCATTTCTAAGTTGCTAAAGGGCAAAACTGGACAGTGTGTAACATTTTTGTATTTTGCTGGAGTGCTCTAGGGTTTACAGCCAGGTGGCAGTGCTGAGATAACGCACCGTTTCGACGAGTATCCTGCTGATTATCTTCAGTTCGCCAGGAGACAATGAGCACGATACTCTTTGAAACGTCGTAGAATCTCATTTCCTGCTTGGAAATGCAAGAGCCTTCCATCAGCAGTACACACCGGGAAAGTCGATATTCACATATGTAGTACTTCACAAACTCACAGCGTATATTAACTGGCGCAAATTCGAAATTATTTTTGGCTATAGTGTTCCTATTACTCCGCACTTTACTAAATTTACTGGTCAATACATCTTTAATGGCACATAGCATTTCTTGAGGTAAGGCTGACCAGCAAAAGAATATTATCTTCGAGTCTTCCCTCGCATACACTAACTAAGCGTTTAGACGGTTAAGTATAATCACCAGGTTCATTGTTTTGTTCCGGATTTCGTTTTTGAAGTTCCTCAGTGGTGTTATTTCAGCAGACAGCGATGTAACGAGTAAATTCCGTTCCCATTGAGCTGCTCGCCTAATGCTAAGGTTCAATTAGATCACTGAAGACAGCAATTTTTTGCATGTAAGTATAAAGAGTACTAACTCTATAGTTAAACAGGACGCGAACTGTACGATACTCTGGCCGTACTCTCACATTTTGCTACCGTAACATGAGAAGACAAAAGCTGTTGCATCAAATTTTACGCAACTGAATTCAAACTATATCAAAGAACTGAAGCCTGTCTGCTCATAAGAGAGCATCGCCTACGAACAAATTTTCTGTCTTTCGGGTGTTATAGATCTATCACACGAAACATTAAATTTTCCGCAACTACAGTACGTAGAGAGGTGGTGCAGATGTTAAGACACTGGATTCCCATTACGAAATTCATGCTTTAGGTTGATTGTGATTTCCCTTGATCTCTTCAGTCGGTTGCTAAAATTTAAGAGAGAAATATTACACCAAAAGGGCTGTCCTCTATTACACCTACCGTCCTGAGAATGGTCTAACGTTTGTAATTAAGATTAGCTCTGTTACAGTGAATGTTATACCCCATTTAACGTGTCTTTATTGTACGCATATCCCATGTAAAATGATTCAATTCACCAACATAAATGATTATTGTTCTTATTAGTTAAATACAGTCTCTGTTGTCTATATTTCTTATGTGTAAGTTAACGACATCGGGTTTTCTTCAGAGGCTGATCAATGATTAAGAATGCAGAGAATCACTCGTGTATCTGAGCCAGGATTGTTGTTTTTATTAGCTTCTGAACTGAAATCTCTCTGTAGACAAGTTGCAAACCAACTTATAATATAAACATCAGTGACGACCTTCATTTGACAATAACTAATATCATAAGGAATGTATCTGAGTCCCTATTTATACCATCAAAACTGTGATCGCAAACAACAAGAACCATACATATTCACTTGTAGGTGGCAGTGAGTAGTAGGCTGCCTAGAAATTTAAAATGACGAATTCTTCTAGGGTTATCAGCCGAGTGGTGGCGCCGTCTTGTCGCAGCTTTTCCATGAGTTTCGTACCCATCATCTTCTGCGAAACGACGAGACGACACTACTACTCGGATGATAACCCGAGAGGAATTCATCAGTGGAATACGCCGAGAAAGACTGCACTCGCATAAATTTAAAAAGAATTTGCCACATCAGAACAGATCATGATGAAAATTCCTAGTATCCTGCATGCAATGTACGACGATGTTATACCGGAATTTAAACTTCGTACTCTGACATATTTATAACCTATGACGATAGCATATCATATATTCATATTTGCTCTCATTACCTGCTCAACAGGTGTGTGTGTACCTGTGCGGTCTAGCCCTCGCTGTCCTCGCTGAGGAGGAGCAGAAGGTGAAGACAGAGAAGAGAGGACTCTCTGGCTCCCTTGGTGGATACGGCGGCGGCTTCGGTGGAGGCTACGGAGGCGGCTACGGTGGAGGCTACGGAGGCGGCTACGGTGGTGGCTACGGAGGTGGCTACGGAGGTGGATATGGAGGCGGCTTCGCTGGCGGACTCGGTGGCGGTCTTGGAGGCGGCATTGGAGCCGGCATCGGTGGTGGGGCTCCTCAGGTCACTGTCAACAGCGTGCCCGTGCCTGTTCCAGTGCCTGTGGAGAATACCGTTCCAGTTCCAGTGAGGGTTCCAGTGACAGTACCCGTGGAGCGGCCTGTTCCCGTCCGCGTACCGCAGCCGTACCCTGTCCCTGTGGACAACCCTGTGCCCGTCCCCGTCAAGGTCCCCACCCCAGTGTCCGTCCCAGTACCTCAGCCCTACGTCGTTAAGCGTCCAGTGCCCTACGTCGTCAGCGCTGGCCACGGTGGTCTCGGCGGAGGACTCGGCGGTGGTCTCGGCGGAGGTCTCGGCGGTGGTCTCGGAGGAGGCCTGGGCGGTGGTCTCGGAGGAGGCCTCGGAGGAAAATTCGGTGGAGGCTACGGCGGCGGCTTAGGCGGAGGATACGGCGGAGCTGTCGGTGGCTTTGGCGGACTTGGGGGCTACGGAAAATACGGCCACTGAAATCTGATGCTGAACCCAAGAACTTGACCAGTATGCACCACCAGAATCCATACCATCTGGATGTAAAATCTTTGAAAAATAAAATACTTGGAATAAAACTTTTCTGTCTTATCATACTTGGTGGCCCACACTCACAAAATCCTACATTTTTCAGAAATACGGAGGTAATTCTACAGGTTGATAATTATTATCAACCCTTCTGTGGATGTAAAATAGAATTTATTTTCCTGTAGGTATAATTTATTTTGTCTCTGACTATATTATAAAGAGGTTTCATCTAAGAATATTGAACGTATTCTAAATTGTTGATAATTCTTCAATAAGCAGAGATGAATATTATATTTTCCACACAAGGCAACTGGAATGTCTGGTGAAATTAATGCATTTTAAATGTTTGATACTACAAGCTGGGCTAATTGTTTATGCCTGTTGAACCTCTCTTTTGCACTGTGCTACACAGTTGTACGCACAGTTAATAAAGATCTGCTATAATATAAACACCGTTGCTACACTTTTAAACAGAATTTGTTTTGTGATCATCTTCTCATGGTTGCTGAAAAATCTTCAAGTCTACTTGACACAAGATTTCGCTGGTTTTCTTGGTCATCATCTTTAGATTAAAGGTTGCTGTTCGATAAGATTCAGCAACAGCAGCGTTTCACCTATATATGAAGCTAGGACTACCATCGAAATACTGACAAGTAGACTTGAACATATGGCTGACAGATTTGGGAACAAAATGAAAATTTATTCTACAAAGTTAACGAAGCGAAACTCACAGTCTTCCAATGAAACAAAAAAATACTCACTTTACACGTAGCAAGGGCCTTAACGACCATGTGCCTGTTGTACGAGCATCTTCCGTTTCTATTTATCGAGTTTACGTTTTGTCGCTATGGTGTTGATGTTCATCCTAGCTATGTCCTTCAGATGTTTTCTCACTACCTAATCCTGGGTTTCCCCTTCCTTTAGGTCTTAAATTGTCCTGCCGAATGCTATTTTAGACAGACGATTTTCTGTCATTCTTACTATAAGGCCTGCCCAGTTTAACCTTATTTTCATTATATACCGCACCAATAAATTTTCTTGGTATTTTTTTCGAATATTAACAGTTTCGTTCGTGTTGCTTTCTAATCATGAATACTTCACATCTGTGTAACGTTAACAGTATATTAGTCGATTGACAAAAGTTGATTTTGAAGAGAGTGCGAAGTGATATTTACTTGAAGATTTTGATAAAACTAAAAAGTGTTTTGTTGGATGTTGTTAGAAGTACATCTTTTTCTATATCGCTCTATTATTGTTACTAAAAATATTCTATAAGTGCTTGAGTGGTCGACTGTCTTGAAAGTGAATTCCTCTCCATCCAAGGATGCATTACTGTGGATTTTCGGCCTTATGACCAGGTATTCTGTCTTTCCGTCATTACCATGTAATTTCTTTTTCTCAGAGATTTTGTAATAATTTTGCATTATTTTGATTAATTCCGTTTTGTAAGTACTTATTGATACTCACCATCTACGGCTGGGTCCCTTGTGGAACAGTTTTCCTAAATTCTCTACCGATCTTCACTAAGACGACATTAAATGAAATTGCTGAAATTACATCTCCTTGTTGCTGTCCAGTGAACACCTTAAAGTTTTCAGTTTCTCCGACATGTGTGTTTATACGACATAAAGTTTCGGTTATACACATTTTAACTAATCTTCTTAGCTCTGGTGGTATTTTAGATTACCTCGTAATATTTAGGAGTGCCTGTTGGTGTAGGCTATCATAGGCCTTATCTATAAATAATATGTGGGGACATGCATTCAATCCTCACAAATTCTCAGTTACCTGTCTTAGAGTGAATAATGACCTATTGCGGATCTATTTCTGCGGCAGTCACTAATTACTTCTTCAATTATGGGGATACGTTTCTGTAACAGATATCTAGTAAAGCAATTCCTCTGAAGTTATCACAGATAAGGGGAATAATTCTTCTTAAATATGTGAATATAACTGCAATTTTCTAGTCAGTAGGTATGGCGCCTGTCTTCCAATTTGTTTCTGTTAGGGATTGTAATTCAAATTCTATATGGGGTCATCCATTCTTCAATACCTTAGTGAATATCCAGTCTTCACTACAAGCCCTGTTATTGTTTAATTTCTTTATTGCTTTCAGTGCTTCATTTACTGATGAGGCGATGACTTGCTAATTACCTGCACCAAGTTCTTCAAATTTAAGGGAAGATTGTTCATCATTGCAGTTGAGTAGTTGTGAAAAGTACTTCTTCCACCCTTCTTTGTATATCATTCTCGTTGGTCAGCATTTTTCCAGGCTGATCGTTTATAAGATATTCTCTTTTTTTATATTTTTTATATTTTGATACATCTGTCTTGCCTAGTGGAGCTTGAAATCATCCTCTACTTCGCTTATAATTCTGTTGTAGTACTCCCTTTTCTCTTGTCTTTGAGTCCATTGTGTTTCCTGGTGGATTTCATAGTATCTTTCCTTCAGTATCATAACTTTTCTTTCTTGAATCCACGCTTTCCTCACATTTCTTCTCTGCAGCACGTGTAATGGCACTTTATATTAAACCAAATTTTGTTAGATTCTATTCTCTTTTTTTTATAACTGTGGAAATTACTTCTTGAATATTGTTCTTTAGATGTCTCCATCTGCTTTCGACATCTTTTTTTTTCCCTTTTGGCAAGTCCACTTTACATAAGGTTACTGTCCATTTCTTTTGCAGTTTTCTTTTGTATTTCTTCTGTCATATTTCCAATTTTGTATTTAGTATTTTGCATTGTTTAGTTTCCTTTTGAGTTTTTTTTTTCATTTCTGGTATAATTATCGTATAGCCTGTATCACAGTCTGCAGCCCAAAAGTTTCTAAGATTTTTAATACTTTTTCGGAACGTTTTTGGGTAGCTACACGGTCAATACGAAATGGCGACATCCATGTCCCTAAATCAACGTGTTTTTGTTGAAATTTTGTGAGATCATTCCACAACAAGAAAATACAATTAACAGTAATTACTGTTAAAAGAAAAACTAAAACCAGAACCCATGCAGCACAGTGGGAATCGTGCTTTCAACATCTTTTGCCCGCATGGCAGACGCAACAGCGGTTAGCCTACGATACGCAGCGTACAAACTTCAGTCGGCAGCGACGCTTTGCATACATTAAAAACCACCTAGAATTAAATCTTTTTCAAATTAAAATTGAACATATTTAATAACAGTGCAGAAAAACACTGTATCTATCTAATTTTAAACAATTTTGTGACTATAAGCTAGCGCAGGAAGTCATTAACACGTACCTTTGCCTAGAGTCTACCTCGTATTACTACACCCAAACATTTGGAGTCGGTCTCTTCACCAATCATCAGAAAGATTGTCATTGCAAACTGAAATGCATGTAAGAAACTGAATGTTCTGTGTTTGATTTGTTTTAAGAATAGTCTTTTAAATGTCAACCAAAAGTTGTTTCTCCCCAAAACGTGGTTTGATGTGTTATTCAGTTCCCGATTTGAATAATTATTTCCATGTTTGTGTATGCATCAGATTGTCCTATGATGCGTAGCTTCATGAATACCATTCTTTTTACATTTTTTGAGCTGTATGAAGGTACGGAAAACGTGCAACGGACCAAGGGATTCCCTACATTAAGGGTTGTCTCCTATACTAAGCACTTGTCACAGTGCGATCTGTACGAATGTTATTTTAGTAACGTAGCTTAAAGATTTCTGCAGACCTGTTGCCTCTATACAGCAAAGCAATCCTATAGAAATGTATTTTGTAACTTGGCGACATAAACTTTTTTTGTTAAAGTGCAGTACTCTCACAACTTGAACACTGGTTTCAAATAAAGCATTTGGTAGTTGATATGATTATAAAATAATTGAAAATAGATCTTTGAAAGATTCTGAAAGAGAAATTCAAACTTATAAAGATAGATGTACGTATGTGTGTGTGTGTGTGTGTGTGTGTGTGTGTGTGCAGCACGTACGCATGTTCCACATCTCCTCCTAATTCACTGGATCCTTTTGGACCAAACGTGGTATACATATCCCTTAGTGTGAGGCAATAATCACTGGGTAAGAACAACATACCTATCACAGTTCAGGGGATATGACGTCATAAGCAATGATATGCCCGAAAAACTGAAGCATCATGCATGATGTTTAAATTTATTACTTCCGTACTACTAACTCTACTCACAAAAAATTTCGCACGCAGAATCCACATACTCCGCTAAATGCACTTGAAAAATTATATCGTAGTACCAAACATAACTCACGAGATACAAGATTGAAATGCATGAAAAAGTGCCGAACAATGCATTAAGTTTTAATCATGGAGGTAAAAAAAGAAGGGAGTTGCCGTTGCACCACAAAATGAAAGCCCTAGTCTGGCATATTACGTAGCCCAAAACATTAGGTTCACCACCGTGATATTTCCCCGTGATGTCATTCAGAGGCGCCCGTGCCCAGTTTCGACCGTGCTGCGTGCTTTGAATGTATGGAGACGCAGTTGTTTCATCGAAAATGCCAGGTTGTATTATTTACGAGTATACTAAACGATCCGGTCGTAAATTAAAGTTTGTAGGAATCACATTCGTAACCGGAGCCGTTCAAGCAATATCTTCTTTCGTACACATGAATTGTGGCTGCAATCTTTACCTTTATTCCTGTCATTTGACTTCAGATTTGCTTTACTGTACTCAGTGTCCTTTCTCTCTCTTCTTCCCTGTGTTTCTCATTGTCTACCATATCCGAAATGCTCTGATATCCGAGCCACGCTGTATCAACGTTTTCGTACCCGCACACACACGGCTTCGTAGCCGCTCTGGTTGCTGGGCCACCATCTCATGCCCTAAATTCCTCCCGCCGATCATTATTCATTGTTCAGATCGCCTCCCGCTCTAAAAAATATTCTGGCTAGTACAGCCCGAGACAGCGATCGTGTGTGTGTAAGTTTTATGTGCACGATTCTGTGAAAGTGCATATGCGCTTTACTTCCTTTTGAAGACGCTTTGGCTGAAAACTTATGTGCACACTCTTTTCGTCGTGCTTGCCTGCTGCTCGGCGTGTGAGTAACAGTCTGTCCGTTTCACAGTATAGTTATATGCTCATTAGGTTTGTTGCAAACAATCGACTACATTTCAACAGGAACATTGATGTACATAATTACCATGTCAGAAGAAAAAATGACATTCCTTAGGCCACATTAAGATTTTATGTGGCGCAAACAAGATTTCACAACGGTGATATCAAAAGTTTTAATCACTTACCCATTGATATACAATGCGTAACAGACAGGAAAGTTAAATTTGAAGCTATACTGAAAACGTTTCTGTTTGTCAACTCTTTTTATTCCGCTGAAGGTTATTTGTTACTGTTTTGTAAATGGTGATGGGTAGGAATTATTAAAGTCCATCTGTCTTTAATTAGAAAACGAGAAATCTAATAAATGATCAGCATGGATGCATGCTTAGAAAAAAAATTGATGTCAGTATACAATGAGCAGTTCCACCTCATAACGATTTATCGTCTAAACGATGTTCGCCTCTGTAGCGTAGCGGTAGCGCAACTACCTACCACGCAGGAGGCACGGTTTCGATTATCGACAGGGAACTGGGTGTTGTGTGTCCATCATCATTTTCATCATCATTGACTCGCAAGTCGGCGAAGTGGCGTCAACTAAAAAGGACTTCCAATACGGCGGACGATCTCCCCCGAATTGGGCCTCCCGACCAACAATACCATACGATCATTTCCATTTTTGTGTAAATGACACTTGGAACATGAAACTAACTACTCGTGTATCATAAAACTTGGTACCCGCTTATGTGATTCGAAACCACAAAATGAAATACAGAAGTAAAATCAATCAGATGATCAGAGTAGATACACAATAAACTTTCTGAAAACCTGACAGAGTTACTAATGATAAATATTATGGGGAAAAAAGCAAATAGCCTACTGTTGGAAAGGTAACTCTACATCTTACACAGGTTAGGCTATCATTATTAGAAGAATTACTTACATAGATATTAAAGCAAAATATCCATTTTACGGGGTCTTAAGCTTTAGAGACCATTCCCTTCGTCATATCTGTAGCATTCCACAATGCTGGAAGATATTTAAAAATTACATCTTTTTTTCCTTGTAAATTTCTGTTATTGGCCACACGCTGAACTACTCGTTACGGTAACGTTTCAAGTTAAGAACATATGCAAACTATAGTCAGACTAATGCACTGATAATCTAATAAAATAAGAATATTCTGCATGGAGATATAACTCTATACAGTTCTGTTTCTTTGACATTTCAATAATCGACACTTTCCCGTCATGCGCAAGATAAGGTGGCATCCCTTGTTTCTTTCCTTATTGTACACATTTATAGGCTAACAAAGCACAAGTTGGCAAATTTCTTGCAAACGCGAACATAAAAATGTTGTGCATACGAGTTGAAAAGCTGAAAATGTAACGAACAAAGAGCAGTATCAGTAAGCACACAAGCATTGGTTTCAGACTTCCAGGTTCATTTGATATTGACACAAACAGAGTAAAAGTGGAATTAAATGGATTACGAACGCGTGTTTTTCGAAATATATGAACAAAATACAAGTTAACGAGGCCACATGCGTCGTATTACTAGAGCAAACACGCTTTCAAGATCAGAAAAGCGATCGAAATATTCTTCCTGACGCTGTGTTATTCATCTAAGCACAGAAACAATGAGCAAAACGCAACCGTAGTGTGGTAATGTTTTGGGCCACTTAGAATGGCGACAGGCTCTGCCGACTGCGTCTTCAAAACAAGGTACAGCATAAGTCTATAGTGCCATCTCCGTTCTTTTTTTACACCCTTGATTTAATACATTTATTTTCACTACTAAGACTCTCCTACAGTAGAGACAACTTCGGGAAATCTCTGATTCCTAGCAGCGCTTTTGACACTTTTCAACTGCGGAATGCAAACGGCTATAGGCGAAAACAATAGCCTTCTACAAAGCAAAACTGCGCTTTATGTGTAGTTTTTTCGATACGGTGTACCATAATAAATGTGTTATCCGATGCTTCGTATAAGTTTGTAAATGTATGCTGATGGGTATTCTTGGGAGTTACTGCCAGCCTTCATCAGGCTTGTTCTCTGAGGAGAATTATTGGTCCGAGACTTGCCATTAAATACTGGTCTAAATGTCTATCCGCACCTCCATCGTCGAGCTAATGTCCAGTGAAAGTTTTATTGGATGTAAAATGGGGATTTTGGTTCATACATTGTCGTGGTAAGCCAACGACACAAGTGACGAAACCATCCTAGATGATGTCTGTGTAAACAGCAAATACTTTAATGTACAATCTGGTTAGTTTCTAGTGCATATAGTTCATTAAGCACGAAATGGGGGAGGACAGCTTGCTAAGTACAACAGGAGGACGTCAGGAAAGCGTGAGAGAAGCTTTGGGTGAGGAATACAAAAGAAGGGGAGAGTTGCGAAAACGCAGCTGCTAAAACAGAAGGGTCGAAACATGGGGAGTCAAACGGCTCCTTGAAGCAGACGAAACCCAGATTTCACCAGCTGACAGAGCCCCAAGCAGTTGAAATGCAGAGCAAAAGCTGCTGTCTTTGAATATAGGGAGGATCCCTGGGTTAGTGAGAATATGAGGGACAGTAAATTCTGCTCCTAGGCGGAACCCATTGGGGTGCTTATCAGCTGCATATATGAGGAGGACTCTTCAAGTGATAGTGGACATCCAGCCACTGAGTAGAGGCTTTTCGAAAGAGAACTGTGTGGGGGTAGTTGATAGGATGCCGATATAGTCACAAAAATGCTGCACACATATGGAAAGAAAACGAATTTATACGAGTATTTCAATGAGCAACATTTATGGCAATACATGATCAAAGTAGGGACTTCTTAGCATGTCAGTTCAACTTCAGATAAATCATATGTCGCCATTTACATTTGATAAATCGATATGTAACCGAAGTTGTAACGCAATAGAAATTTTCCTGTGTTAATAGCTGAAAATGTTTCAACTTTTTTTATCAACTGTTACTATCAAAACATTTAACATGAATATGTGTCCTCAAGAAACGTTCAATAAACTAAGTTTTATGAATAATCTAAGAACGGATATCAGACTAACGTAGTTTTGACTTGTCGAAAGTTCTGGAAACTACGATTTCTTATCACGTGTTGTTGTTCACAGACGCTAACTGCCACAGGTTGTTCCTGAAGTGGATTCAGTTAACGCATAAAAAGCTTTGCAGTGTGTGCAGCAGATGGACAATGACAAGAGTCCTATCTTTTAAGTGTTGGAATTTTCATGGGATGATAAATAAATCATACTTTCTGAGAAAATAACTATTAACTCCATGCTAAGTCATTCAGCACTGTGCAGCTCAAATATGACTTTACCCACCGTTCCAACGCCTCTGGATATTGACGCCATCATAGAAAACTACGTGAAATTTTTAGAGTTGTTTCATGTCACCTTTCTTGCACGTGAATATACATTGCCTACTAAACGGTGAACGTTTTATGCACTGTCAACGTGAACAACAAACATTCATTTTCTAGTTGCTAAAGGGAGGGAAAGGCGTCACAATTGGGCAGTGCGATCTGTAAATGGAGCCTGTAACCTCAACGAGTGAGACGGGTTGTCAAGCTGGGAGAGGCTTTTAAAGCTTAGATCCAGAGTAGGACTGTATGTGGTAGGGTAGAAGACAGAGTGAATATCGGAGTCAGGAAGAGAGAGATCACGTTAACGTTGTCTTTTCATGGGATATCAGGCTTGTGTAGGTGGAGGAGGCAGCTGGACAATGTTTGAGAGACTTGTGGAGACAAATGAGTTATAATCTTCGCAAATACGGTCTACTACAGGCATCTTAATAGCCAACTGCAATTGATTGAAAGTCTCTAGTTATAGCGTAAAGTAGGGTCGCTGCCGGCGGTCTTCAAGCCGCCACATTGTGACAGTAACTACACCGCAGTCAGTCATTACACCTTTGGAGCCAATGTACCTATGGGGAGAAATGGCTAGTGTGTGTTGAGGTACTTGAAAAGAACCTATCGATTGTTTAGGACAGAGAACAAATCTTCCATCGGCTGAGCTCGAAAGATTAAAGCTGTCTAAAAGGTGATTAATTTTTTTTTTTTTTTTGTCATCAGTCTGCCGACTGGTTTGATGCGACCCGCCACGAATTCCTTTCCTGTGCTAACCTCTTGATCTCAGAGTAGCACTTGCAACTGACGTATTCCAATCTCTGTCTTCCTCTACAGTTTTTGCTCTCTACAGCTCCCTCTAGTACCATGGAAGTCATTCCCTCATGTCTTAGCAGATGTCCTATCATCCTGTCCCTTCTCCTTATCAGTGTTTTCCACATATTCCTTTCCTCTCCGATTCTGCGTAGAACCTCCTCATTCCTTATCTTATCAGTCCACCTAATTTCCAACATTCGTCTATAGCACCACATCTCAAATGCTTCTATTCTCTTCTGTTCCGGTTTTCCCACAGTCCATGTTTCACTACCATACAGTGCAGTACTCCAGACGTACATCCTCAGAAATTTCTTCCTCAAATTAAGGCCGGTATTTGATATTAGTAGACTTCTCTTGGCCAGAAATGCCTTTTTTGCCATAGCGAGTCTCCTTTTGATGTCCTCCTTGCTCCGTCCGTCATTGGTTGTTTTACTGCCTTGGTAGCAGAATTCCTTAACTTCATTGACTTAGTGACCATCAATCCTGATGTTAAGTTTCTCGCTGTTCTCATTTCTACTACTTCTCATTACCTTAACCTTTCTCCGATATACTGTGTGCTAATTAGACTGTTCATTCCGTTCAGCAGATCATTTAATTCTTCTTCACTTCCACTCAGGATAGCAATGTCATCAGCGAATCGTATCATTGATATCCTTTCACTTGTATTTTAATTCCACTCCTGAACCTTTCTTTTATTTGCATCATTGCTTCCTCGATGTACAGATTGAAGAGTAGTGGCGAAAGGCTGCAACCTTATCTTACACCCTTCTTAATACGAGCACTTCGTTCTTGCTCGTCCACTCTTATTATTCCCTCTTGGTTGTTGTACATATTGTATATGACCCGTCTCTCCCTATAGCTTACCCCTACTTTTTTCAGAATCTCGAACAGCTTGCACCAATTTATATTGTCGAACGCTTTTTCCAGGTCGACAAACCCTATGAACGTGTCTTGATTTTTCTTGAGCCTTGCTTCCATTATTAGCGGTAACGTCAGAATTGCCTCTCTCGTGCCTTTACTTTTCCTAAAGCCAAACTGATCGTCACCTACCGCATTCTCAATTTTTTTTTCCATTCTTCTGTATATTATTCTCGTAAGCAGCTTCGATGCATGAGCTGTTAAGCTGATTGTGGGATAATTTTCCTTTCATCAATCAAATGAACTATTTCTTCTGTTAGTCATGGTTTCTTCGCAGATACCTTCTTTGTACCTATGTTTTCCTTCTCAACTTCTGTGATGGCCCTTTTTAGAGACGTCCATCCCTCTTCAACTGTGTTGCCTACTGCGCTATTCCTTATTGCTGTATCTATAGCGTTAGAGAACTTTTATCTCGTCATTCCTTAGAACTTCCGTATCCCACTTCTTAGCGTATTGATTCTTCCTGACTAATGTCTTGAACTTCAGCCTACTCTTCATCACTACTACATTGTGATCTGAGTCTATATCTGCTCCTGAGTACGCCTTACAATCCAGTATCTGATTTCGGAATCTCTGTCTGACCATGATGTAATCTAATTGAAATCTTCCCGTATCTCCCGGCCTTTTCCAAGTATACCTCCTCCTATTGTGATTCTTGAACAGGATATTCGCTATTATTAGCTGAAACTTGTTACAGAACCCAATTACTCTTTCTCCTCTTTCATTCCTTGCCCCAATCCCATATTCTCCTGTAACCTTTTCTTCTACTCCTTCCCCTACAACTGCATTCCAACCGCCCATGACTATTAGATTTTCGTCCCCCTTTACATACTGCATTACCCTTTCAATATCCTCATACACTTTCTCTATTTGTTCATCTTCAGCTTGCGACGTCGGCATGTATACCTGAACTATCGTTGTCGGTGTTGGTCTGCTGTCGATTCTGATTAGTACAACCCGGTCACTGAACTGTTCACAGTAACACACCCTGTGCCCTACCTTCCTATTCATAACGAATCCTACACCTGTTATACTATTTCCTGCTGCTGTTGATATTACCCGATACTCATCTGACCAGAAATCCTTGTCTTCCTTCCACTTCACTTCACTGACCCCTACTATATCTAGATTGAGCCTTTGCATTTCCCTTTTCAGATTTTCTAGTTTCCCTACCACGTTCAAGCTTCTGACATTCCACGCCCCGACCCGTAGTACGTTATCCTTTCGTTGATTATTCAGTCTTTTTCTCGTGATAACCTGCCCCTTGGCAGTCCCCTCCCGGAGATCCGAACGGGGGACTATTCCGGAATCTTTTGCCAATGGAGAGATCGTCATGACACTTCTTCAATTACAGGCCACATGTCCTGTGGATACACGTTACGTGTGTTTAATGCAGTGGTTTCCATTGCCTTCTGCATCCTCATGTCGTTGATCATTGCTGATTCTTCCCCGACAATTTCCCACCCCTAGGACAAGAGAGTGCCCTGAACCTTTATCCGCTCCTCCGCCCTCTTTGACAAGGCCGTTGGCAGAATGAGGCTGACTTCTTATGCCGGAAGTCAAAATTCAGGCAGTGGCGGTGATCGAACCCGGGACTAAAGACGTCATGATTATGAATCAAAGACGCTACCCCTAGACCTATTTTTTTTCCGACTGAGACTCGAACTCGGAACCTTTGCCTTTCGCGGGCAAGTGCTGTACCAACTTTTTTTGTGTATTTTTTTATTTTTATTTCTATTTTTTATAGGCTGCCGTTGCGCAATATAAGAAAAGAAAGGAAATGTCTTCTTGAGGTGCACAAAAGACTATCACTTCATTGTCGAAAGGAAAGTTGCTCCGCTGCTCTGCGAGAGAAGGAAAATGTTGAGAGGAAAATGGGAAAGAAAAAAAAAATGCCTTCTGCGTTGGTGAGCATCTGAATAGTATCTTAAAATTCCGACAAGAACTAAGGTCCCAGGAAGCAAATAGGATTCATACATACAGGCAACTGGCAACCTCTACTATCCAAATATTGTATTTGAAGCATTTAACCGTTAATTGTGATTTTCAGCATATTTCCAAATATCCTCCTGTAGTCACAATATTGGCTTATTTTAAAGTGTTCACTTTCTATGTAAGAATAATAGTCTAGGAAAGTAGCATGCCTATTCTGCATAATAAATGATGCTGCGTGGCCCATGATCCACGTTGTAGCGTTGATTTTTGCTCGTGGATACCTCAGTTTATGTGGCTGAGTGATCTCTAATGGGTCTACACCACTGGGCGTCGTACGGTCTATCACTGACAATCGTTGACGAAGAAATGTTGTAATTTCTTCTGCATGTCCGCACGTGAACCTATGAAGGAGCGTATCGACTCTTCCGCATGCGTCACAGTTGGGCGTTGGATGAAGGCCTATTTTATGTAGCTTTTCATTCGTTGCTACTTTATCGTTGACTGTGAGATACCAGTCGGCTACGACGCGTGATGGTAACATGTCGTTGTGCACATTCCGCCATATTATACTCCAATGTGTATGTGGATATTTTTCTTCAAGACGATTCCTGTGGTTTGTTGTCATGAGAAGGTCATAAAGCTTCCTGTTCGTCAGGCTTCCGGTATCGACGATGTTGTGTCGAATGTAGCTCATTTCCATGTAGTACAGTCGCATATGTCGGTAAGACAGTGGAATGCCGGCGATATTAATGGGTGGGTCAAAGCTATGAGGCTTCCACCGCTGAATGAGGTGTCTGATGAGACTGGTCATCCGGGTACGAAACTCCTTCCTGATGCGATTTAGGAGCAGAGTGACACATTTTTTGTGTACTTTAATGAGGTTAAGGCCACCTTTGGACGAAGGTAAGGTTAAGGTATCGAATTGAACTTTGAAAATATGCCCCCTAAAAATAAACCAACATAACGCTTGTTGTATGTTGTAGGTGGTCGGAGATTGGAAGAATTTGCGCCAAATAATTCATCTTGCTCGTAATGGCGATCTCGATGGTCTTAACTTTTTGTAGTATGTTCAAGTCACGGTCGGAGTGAAGCATCAAAGCAGCACGTAATTTATTAAGCATGTGTGACCAGTTCTTCGTCATGAATTTGTCTGGTTTGGCCTCAAAAGTAACACCGAGGGTTGTGTGAGAATCCTTTACCTTGCACCAGGTAACATGGGGTATGTCTCCGATACCGCCACCGATCTGCAAAACTGTGGTTTTAGTTCTATTGAGTATTGGTCCTGAAAGAAACGTGAATGTTTGTAGAAGAGTTGCTGCTGACAGAAGTTGTTGCGATGATGACACAGTTACGCATATATCGTCAGCATACGCAATGCATGGGATAGTGACAGACTCGACGACGCTAAGCCTGATCCCGCTATGCGCTAAGTTGTTCAGTAGCGGCTCTACTGCAATGGCGTACAAAATCATTGACAGAGGACATCCTTGGCGGATGGTTTGCTCAATGGAAACCTCTTTTGTAAAATGGCCATTAATGAGAATCCGTGAAGAGGCGTTTGTAGTAAGTTTGCGAATTAATTCTATGAGATGAGGTCCAAATCCTAGTTTCTTCATGCTTTGAAAGAGGAAATCATGACGTACACGGTCATAAGCCTTCTCAAAATCTAGAAAGATCAGAGCGCGATGTCCTTTAGTGTCAGCATATGAACAGATGATGTCCCTCAAATCGCAGGCAGCTGAGATTGCACTCCGGCCTTGCACTGCACTGTACTGGTAACTGCCTAAAACCTTGTACATAACGGTTTGCATCCTTAGCTTAATCGATCTGGTGATGATTTTGAAGTCGGCATTCAGGAGTATGATGGGTCGCATGTTTTCGACCTTCCTGATGTTCCCTTTTTTTCGGTAAGGGCAGGATGATACCTTCCGTAAATGCCTTGGGTATGACTTCCAGATGCCAGAGTTCATTCGCTATCTCGAGGAGTGTCGGACCGAGGAGGGTCCAGTATCGCTGGTAAAACTCAGCGCTGAGACCATCGGGTCCTGGTGATTTCCCTTTCTTTGCACTGTGGACCGCTAGTCGGATTTCGTCCTCTGTGAAAACAGATTCCAGGTTTGCATTATCCTGGTGTGACAAGCGACAGCTCAAGGTCCTAAGAAAATCCTCGCACGAGTGTTCATCAACGAGTTGCTTCTTGTAAAGTTGACTATAATAGTCGTAGACGTGCGAAATGATGTCACGTTGCTTTGTGATGGCATTCTCAGCGTCATCAACGACGGCTTCAATCAACATGGCTTTACACCGTTTCTTCGTTCTCAGGATGTGGTACAGAGAGGCCCATTCTTCAGCGGCAACGTCCTTGGGGTGGGCTCGCACGATGATGCCATGCATTCGTTGGCGTTGTATCGCCGTGATTTTCGCTTTATATCGTTTGATCTTTACGTCGATGTCGCGAGAAGGATTGTTAGTGCGACTGTACAGTTCTCTCAAACAGCGATAATAAAATTCAATAGTCTGTTTCTGCCAAAAGCTTTTTTGTCGGGCGTAGCTCATGAGGGTGAGGCGTAATTTAGGCTTAGCACACTGAATCCACCACTGTAGAACGCTAGCATAACGTCGTCGGTGCCGCTGGAGCTGTTGCCACGTTATGTTCACCTCCTCTTCAAGTCGGGCATCCTGCAGAAGGCTGACATTCAATTTCCTGTAGCCCTTCCCGCGGTAAATTGGCTGGCGTTGTAGTTTGAGGTAACACTGATATGCACAATGGTCGGAGATGTTGACAGGAGCTATGTCACAGTTCACAGTGTGTCGCTGGAGGGCATCGGACACATAGATCCTATCCAGCCGACTGGCAGAATGACTGGTTACGAAGGTGTACGCTACCCGTTCACCGTGCAGTTGTTCCCATGTATCATGAAGACGCATGCCATGAATTAAATGTTCGAGTTCGATACATCTGTTCGTGTTAGGAGTTTGGTCTCTGTCGTTGAGCACACAATTGAAGTCACCACCAAGAATGAGATGTTCACGATAAGCGCTAAGAAGAAAGGGAACTTCGGTTTTATAAAATTTTGAACGATCTCTCTTATGAGTGCTACCTGAGGGAGCGTACACGTTAACAATCTGCACACCATTCACTCGAAGAGAAATGCCACGACCACTGGGCAGCCGCTGCACGTCCGTAAAGGATATACCGTCACGCACAAGGATGGCAGTGCCTACAGCATCCTGAAGATTGATGTTATCAATAAGAACGTAACCGGGCACTTCTAAGGCTGTGACTACCTCCTGTAGGAGGGCAATGTCAACGCTGGTACCATACAAGAAATCAGTTAGCGAACGGAGTTTCACCGCACTTTGAATTCTATTGACGTTAAGTGTGGTAATGTTGTAGGTTTGGCTGTCACCCATGATGGTTCAGAGGACAATGAGCTCTGAGCTCTGAGTTTCGGATCGTCCTTCTCTCCGGCTTTGAACCAAACTCGTTGGTAATGTTTGGAGTACGAAACGATATGTCAAAACCAATAACGGGTCAGGAAGGGGAAGGTCGCAGTGCGATGGTCATGCGCGTAAGCAGCTACTGCTGCATCTCCTCGTTCTGCTGCCACCACGGCTCATTGCTGTCGGGGTGCTGCGCGGTGCGCGTGCCGCCCTGCCCGCCACCGCCGGTTGAGTCTGTCAACGTGGTCGCATCCGCCTGGCCACCACGCGGGGCTTCGACTGACGTCAGCGAGTGCCTGCGGGAGCGCTGCTGCAGCTGCTCGCTGCTCTGCTCGCTCTTCCTCTTAGCCGTTACGGTGCTCTGATCCCTCTCAGCGCTCAGTAGTGCCTTCAGGTGTTTGGTTTGTTCACGAATGCGTTCTTGCCTCGCGGTGTCCTCGCAGCGCACGGAGCAAGAAGTCTGAGGTTCAGTCTCGCTGCCACTTTCTGACATGTGTACGGGTCTCAAATCATTCGACTTTTCCTCTTTGTTACTATTCCCTTTGCTTCTCCTTCGGCGGCCTTTCTTCGTGTCTGCTACAGTCTCTACCGATAGGGGTGGTTCAGGCAAACTGATCTGCACCCGCTGCTGTATCTCACACGGCTGAGTTTCAGAGGTGGCTGGCGCATCGTTGGTATCCAGCGGTAACTGCCCCGGTGAGGATGACGGTGCCGAATCGACGTCCGTCCTACCGCGAATGTCTTTGCCACTGCATTCCACCTGAACTGGCATCTCCGCCTCGCTAACATGTCCCGGCTGCCGGGGTGGTGGTACAGTCCCCGCGACCACCTCACTCAATAGTGGAACAAGCTTTTCACTACCGTCTGCAGGACGTTCCCGTGGAAGTTGAAATGGACGTCGACGTGTACAGTTCATCCGCAGATGTTCAGTTGAATGGCAGATCGAACAGGTAGGGGTTTGGCCAATGTAAGTTACTGTGCACGACAGGCGCCAATGGCAACATACGAAAGTATATGCTTTTTCAAGTCTACACGTACACTTCGCACCCCGCTGTTAACTTGGTAGCGATAGGCACTCGGCCATTTTTCATTTGTAACTGACAAAACAGTGCCGTACAGTGACAGAGAACGTGCAATCAGATCATTAGGGCACTCAGGTGGCACACTAAATACCCTGACGGTTCTTACTCCGTATCCCGAAGGCACGATTTGGACACTACTAATACTGCCATCATTATGACGGAATGGTCTCACACCAACATGCTCCTCAACGAATTTCCCGTAAGTGTCACTCGAAATAAACGTGATAAATAACGAGTACTGCACAAAGTCCAATTGGAACGTGTCGACTATATCTTCAGGCAATTTCAAATCCTCAAAGATCCACTCATGAATTTCAAACGCCGTCGGTCGCAAGGCAGCGCGATCGAAAACACACTGAACGCTGTTCGCTCTGTTAATTGTCGACATCTTACTTACAACAGTTATACAGAAACAAACGGTAACAGCGCTCGCACACGCTGCTCAGCTCTCCACCTCAGCACTGCTCGCGACGTAAACACTGGCCCGCGCTACCGCCCGTCACCGCGCGATGTGCACTGGCCGAGTGAATACGGGTTGGCTCCACAGGTGATACAGTACCCGAATGGTAACACTCTGCAGATACATGCACCCACTTCATAAGTTAATCTGAGAGGCGGCTGCATCTTCAGCTTCGGAGTTAAGCTGTATGTTAGCACTGGCGTAGGTGACGACTGATGCTGCGAGAGTACTCAAAATTGCTCTCAATGGTGCATACACGTTTGATAAAATACTATACTGGCGGCATCGCTGAGTTACCAGTACCTTTGCTGGCAATCATCGAGTATGTGGTAGTGGCAAATCCAGACCAACGTGCCCAGCGTGTATAGGACAACGGTAATGGTAGTGATAGGATGAGGCAGGTACCAGAAGGGGCAGTAACGTGCGTCATTACCGTCCATCCAACAGCTCCATTGCACTCTAGTTCCACCACTGTGCACCTCTGTAAGAAATGAGGAACGTGCTGACCACTCCGTTGGCGGAAGTTATGTCATAGCGCCCTGGTTCACTATTGGACCCTGGATGAAAATGTTCCTCGACAAGGTATTTGATCCCTTGCTGTTTGCGAAGGGTCTCTGAAATGAATTGCGGGCATTGTCTTTCACCAAAAAAAATTGGGAAGGTCTTCGAGAATGCACACTTGGGGAAAAGGTTGCATCGGAGGCTGTAGATCTGTTCCTATAGCCACCAAGAAAACGAGTATGTACATCACTAATCACAATCTACATACAGAACCGAAAAAATAGTAAGACAGGCATTTAGATCTACTTGGGCAGAAGATAGCGTATGAGATGATCAGACAGCTAAATGGAACAGACAAAGGTACTGTAAAGATAAATATCATCCACTCAGAAGACTGGATAAGAAATTATATTCTGGATGCAGAATAGCCAGCGGAAGTAAAATCAGCGGAGGAATCTAACATGGTTGACAGAATTAAAAAGTCATTCTAGAAAATGACACCTGGATTAGACGGCTCTGAGCACTATGGGACTTAATTTCAGAGGTCATCAGTCCCCTAGAACTTAGAACTACTTAAACCTAACTAACCTAAGGACATCACACACATCCGTGCCCGAGTCAGGATTCGAACCCGCGACAGTAGCGGTTGCGCGGTTCCAGACTGTAGCGCCTTGAACCGCTCGACCACTCCGGCCAGCTGGATTAGATGGTATTAACTCATAAATAGTAAGGTACGGGAAAAATTTCTTAAATGATTCATCTCTATAGTATGTGTTGGCGTACAGGTGAAATAGGAAGCAAACGGAGATGTGTTAAAGTTATCTCCATGTTTAAAAAGGAAGACGGAAGTAACACAACTACTTACAGGGGAATCAGTCTTCTGAATGCTTCGTATAAAACACATAGCAAAATAATGAATGAAAGGCTTCTAAACAACCGTGATTTAGTTTTATTAGAGCAGCAAATAGGCTTCAGTAGAAGAAAATACTGTTTCAACGTGGTTGAAGGGTAAAAAATCTTATGCTCGAGCTGCTAGTTCGAAGCTCATAACGTAGACGAATGAACCAATAACTGATCGAGATCTATGTTTGGAAGTGGTCATTAAACACTGCGGTATGGTGCTGATTCCTGACTGGAAATGGAGGAAAATAGTCCTATGAACATGTTTCCGCAAATGCATCGTTGCCGCAGTAGATGGCGCTGACGTTGACGAATGAAAGTTCCTCTCACCACGTGCCGTATGTTCCTTGTGTGCTGCTGGTTTCGTGATTGACGCAGCGTATTGTAAGCGCCAGAATGGTTTGGTATTCATGTCGGGAACAAGCAGAGATGGTGTCTCTATACGGCGAAGCAGATGGAAACGGGTGAGAGGTAGCACGGCAACACCAAAACAAGTACCCTCACAGACACCAGCCACGTCACAAAATAAGCCTTGAAAGGTCCAATGATCACATAAACGATCAAAAAGCGATTGACATGTTGTGTGATGTGATTGGTGTCTTTTTTTCCCCTTGCTGCCTCTCGACCGTTTCCATCTGCATTTGCTTAACCGTACACAAACCATCTCGGCTTTCATGAGGGTATTTTTGATCCGTCGTTCGAACTACAAAAATACGTGATTTTTTCACCAGAAGCGTTTCACTTTATTGAGTTAAAGTATCATCAGTGGTCTGTAATTAAGTTTATTTACATTTTGATTTGCTTGTTAGATTGAAAAACAGTTCATTAAGAATAGGTTGGTTTGCTCCTATGGTGGTTTTTCGGCTGGTTTATCGTTTACATTGAGGAGTGCCGACTGATAGCACGATATAAGCTAGAAATCGGCCGAAAAAACACCGTAAGTACAAACCAACCTATTCTTAACGAACTGCTTTTCGATCTAAAGAGCAAATCAAAAAATAAATAATTACAGAACACTGATGACGCTTTACCTCAATAAAGCGAAACGCATCTGATGAAAACACCGCGTATTTTTTTGTTGCAACGACGGATCAAAACTACCGTCATGAACTACGAGGATTGCCCAGAAAGTAAGTTCCGATCGGTGGCGAAATGAAAACCTCTGGTAAAAATCCGGTAAAGCTTTGCTCAGATGTGTTGGGCAGTGTCTCTAGTATTCCCGTCGAAAGTGTCGCATCGCTCTTTTCAGTTTTGACTGAACAGTGAGCACGTAAAGATGCGTAGGGAATAGCGTATCCTGCCAAGTATGAGGGCCTGGTTTGAGATTTCGCCTGTGTCATACAGCCCACATAACACAACTGTCGAGCAGTTCCTTCTTCCTGGAGCGTTTCCGATGAGAAGTGTTTGATCACCCACAATACAGTCCGTAATTGGCTCCCCCTGAGTCTCATCTCCGCTCACAGGAACCACTGGCCATGAAGACAAAATTTTTCACAGACAACGAGCTGCAGACCAGTGCAGATAACTGGCCGAAAAGCACAGGCGGCTGCTTTCTATGACGAGGATATCAGAAAGTTGATGCAACACTACGACAAAACTCGAAGTTGGAGCAGTGACTATGTAGAGAAGTAGGTGGAAGGTGTACCTAAACGTTTCTGGTTGTCACTGTGGTTTCCATTTCTCGACCGATCGGAACTTACTTTCTGTACAACCCTCGTATGAAGCAACTACAGACACTATGGTCACACAACTGAACAATTTAATGTCACCTTGTCAAGCATCTCCGCTTGTTCCCGACACGAATACCGGACCATTCTGCTTCTTACAGCATCCTGCGTCAATCACACACCCAGCATCACACAAGGAACCCATGGCACGTGATGAAAGAAACTTTCGTTCGTCAGCATCAGCGTCACCTACCGTGGAAACGATGCATTTTCAGACATATCCTTGTCGGACCTTTTTACCTCCAAATCCACTGAGGAATCCGTCCCTACACTTTGCCGGTTTCACTAATGTTCACCATGTACATAAATATCATTTATATTAAAAAATATGTTGCCTACATCCATCTGAAAGATTGTTACACCATAATTTAAACAACTGAAATAAACCGGTCAAGAATTTTTCCGTTTTTTTTTTAACAACATGTCTTTTCTTATATATGGTGTTAGAAAAAGGTACGGCCAAAATTTCAGGAAACATTCCTCACACACTAATAAAGTAAAGATGTTATGTGGACATGTGTCCGGAAACGCTTAATTTCCATGTTAGAGCTCATTTTAGTTTCGTCAGTATCTACTGTACTTCCTCGATTCACCGCCCGTTGGCCCAATTGAAGGAAGGTGATGTTGACTTCGGTGCTTGTGTTGACATGCGACTCATTGCTCTACAGTACTAGCATCAAGCACACCAGTACGTAGCATCAACAGGTTAGTGTTCATCACGAACGTGGTTTTGTAGTCAGTGCAATGTTTACAAATGCGGAGTTGGCAGATGCCCATTTGATGTGTGGATTAGCACGGGCAATAGCCGTGTCGCGGTACGTTTGTATCGAGACACATTTCCAGAACGAAGGTGTCCCGACAGGAAGACGTTCGAAGCAATTGATCGGCGTCTTAGGGAGCACGGAACATTACAGCCTATGACTCGCGACTGGGGAAGACCTAGAACGACGAGGACACCTGCAATGGACGAGGCAATTCTTCGTGCAGTTGACGATAACCCTAATGCTGCTGTACAAGGTAACGTTGATCACGTCACTGTATGGAGAGTGCTACGGGAGAACCAGTTGTTTCCGTACCATGTAGAGCGTGTGCAGGCACTATCAGCAGCTGATTGGCCTCCACAGGTACACTTCTGCGAATGGTTCACCCAACAATGTGTCAATCCTCATTTCAGTGCAAATGTTCTCTTTACGGATAAGGCTTCATTCCAACGTGATCAAATTGTAAATTTTTACAATCAGCATGTGTGGGTGACGACAATCCGCACGCAATTGTGCAATCACGTACCAAATGTTGAGACTCTTCGTGCTCGTATTGTGGACGGCTGTGATACATTACGTCATTCTCTAGGGCTGCATCAGCGCATCAGGGATTCCATGCGACGGAGGGTGAATGCATGTATCCTCGCTAACTGAGGACATTTTGAACATTTCCTGTAACAAAGTGTTTGAAGTCACGCTTGTACGTTCTGTTGCTGTGTGTTTCCACTCCATGATTAATGTGATTTGAAGAGAAGTAATAAAATGAGCTCTAATATGGAAAGTAAGAGTTTCCGGACACATGTCCACATAACATATTTTCTTTCTTTGAGTGTGAGGAATGTTTCCTGAAGGTTTTACATTACCTTTTTGTAACACCCTGTATATTACACATATATTAGTATATTATATACATTAAACAAATATATATAGTCTATGTCCATATGTTAGTTCATTAGAGTTTCAAATAAAAATTTGCCAAACGCAGATGTTCTGTCTCGACTTCGTTCTCACCCCACATGTGACCACGAACAACCATTCCATCCCTAGTTAGATGACAATATTTATTACTCTGTAGACTCCGTTTCTGTACGCTTAGCTACATTCGCAACTGAAACAGGGACGGGTATGGTATTGTACCTAATAGCTAGCTGAGTGAGAAAAACCTGATTCGAACAAACGCTTCGAGTAAACCCAATATTCAAGTTTTGTGTTCCGTTAACTTGTGTCCACAGTCCTACAAAAGGACCACATTTTCATTCTGAACTGTCGTTAAATATCTTTATTCAGCACGATCGTGACATTGGCAGTGATCGCGGTGAATAAACACATTTAATTACTGTTCACGATGAAAATGTGTTCCTACCTTTCGTTCAGTCACCATTTCACAAACAAGTACCTCTACAGGATGGTTGTAATTAAAGTGCAGAGAGGTCTAGTGTGGGCTGTAGTTATTGTATGACAGCGAAACCTGTAATTATTCTAATGCGTTAACGCGGAACCGATTTACGATGAAAAAAAATGGTTAATTTTTAGCCAGCAGGTGCAATTCTGTCACTGTGAAGTCAAGAAAGCAATATAGGAAAGTTTACATATGTAACAGATTAGGAAAGGGATGTAGGAGCCGGTCGCGGTGGTCTCGCGGTTCTAGGCGCGCAGTCCGGAACCGTGCGACTGCTACGGTCGCAGGTTCGAATCCTGCCTTGGGCATGGATGTGTGTGATGTCCTTAGGTTAGTTAGGTTTAAGTAGTTCTAAGTTCCAGAGGACTAATGACCACAGCAGTTGAGTCCCATAGTGCTCAGAGCCATTCCCACACTCCTTTGTCCAGTAGACTTACGCAACAAACGTATATATATATATATATATATATATATATATATATATATATATATATATATATATGTGTGTGTGTGTGTGTGTGTGTGTGTATTCTCAGGAAAAACTTGAAAAGTCCTTCACTGATTTACTTCAAGTTTTTACCCAGTACTCTAACAAACAGTCAGACATATATACATCATATAAATACACACTCCTGGAAATGGAAAAAAGAACACATTGACACCGGTCTGTCAGACCCACCATACTTGCTCCGGACACTGCGAGAGGGCTGTACAAGCAATGATCACACGCACGGCACAGCGGACACACCAGGAACCGCGGTGTTGGCCGTCGAATGGCGCTAGCTGCGCAGCATTTGTGCACCGCCGCCGTCAGTGTCAGCCAGTTTGCCGTGGCATACGGAGCTCCATCGCAGTCTTTAACACTGGTAGCATGCCGCGACAGGGTGGACGTGAACCGTATGTGCAGCTGACGGACTTTGAGCGAGGGCGTATAGTGGGCATGCGGGAGGCCGGGTGGACGTACCGCCGAATTGCTCGACACGTGGGGCGTGAGGTCTCCACAATACATCGATGTTGTCGCCAGTGGTCGGCGGAAGGTGCACGTGCCCGTCGACCTGGGACCGGACCGCAGCGACGCACGGATGCACGCCAAGACCGTAGGAACCTACGCAGTGCCGTAGGGGCCCGCACCGCCACTTCCCAGCAAATTAGGTACACTGTTGCTCCTGGGGTATCGGCGAGGACCATTCGCAACCGTCTCCCTGAAGCTGGGCTACGGTCCCGCACACCGTTAGGCCGTCTTCCGCTCACGCCCCAACATCGTGCAGCCCGCCTCCAGTGGTGTTGCGACAGGCGTGAATGGAGGGACGAATGGAGACGTGTCGTCTTCAGCGATGACAGTCGCTTCTGCCTTGGTGCCAATGATGGTCGTATGCGTGTTTGGCGCCGTGCCGGTGAGCGCCACAATCAGGACTGCATACGATCGAGGCACACAGGGCCAACACCCGGCATCATGGTGTGGGGAGCGATCTCCTACACTCTCCGTACATCTCTGGTGATCGTCGAGGGGACACTGAATAGTTCACGGTACATACAAACCGTCATCGAACCCATCGTTCTACCATTCCTAGACCGGCAAGGGAACTTGCTGTTCCAACAGGACAATGCACGTCCGCATGTATCCCGTGCCACCCAACATGCTCTAGAAGGTGTAAGTCAACTACCCTGGCCAGCAAGATCTCCGGATCTGTCCGCCATTGAGCATGCTTGGGACTGGATGAAGCGTCGTCTCACGCGGTCTTCACGTCCAGCACGAACGCTGGTCCAACTGAGGCGCCAGGTGGAAATGGCATGGCAAGCCGTTCCACAGGACTACATCCAGCATCTCTACGATCGTCTCCATGGGAGAATAGCAGCCTGCATTGCTGCGAAAGGTGGATATACACTGTACTAGTGCCGACATTGTGCATGCTCTGTTGCCTGTGTCTATGTGCCTGTGGTTCTGTCAGTGTGATCATGTGATGTATCTGACCCCAGGAATGTGTCAATAAAGTTTCCCCTTCCTGGGACAATGAATTCACGGTGTTCTTATTTCAATTTCCAGGAGTGTATATAACACATAAAGGAGATGTTCGAGTTCAGCCTCATTATTTTCAAGTAAGACTTGAGAAATAGTTTGTGTCCGAGAAAACTGTGGCCGAACTGACTCTTATTTCATAATATTTGCTGCGATCTCACTGACGTAATTCAAACAATATAGGTATCATTATCCCTATCAGAGGGAGTAACAATACTTGCCTTATTAACACTAAATAACACATGAATATTTGTACCACCCATAACTGTCTCCTCACTGAAGAGTGCTGCACACACTGTAATGTTTTCAGAGCTACAAACACCGGAAGTGATGTGTCGCTAGATACAAGCTACGAAACTACTGGAAATATGAAGAATCGTAGCTCTTTCGCAGTCCGACAGAAGTCAGGAAACACAGTGACGTATATAACAATATGGTACATATTGAGACAATCGTATCCGATATTAGTTCTACAAGTGATTTCCATTGTAGACAGCTACACGTGAATACATTTTACCCAATGGAAAATATAAACTGTGAGCATCTCAAGTCGACTCTAGAAGCTGTCACGAAATAATGTGTAACGCATGGTAAATAAAACATAGTAGTGAAAGAAACAAAGATCTACAGCTGTTAAACCAAGATTACCTACTATGACCCTGAACCTCTACCATGTACTGCGTGTTTATAATTAAATTGACGTGGTTCAGAGTGGTGCAGTGCGGGCTGTATACAACGCAGGACGCTGCATTTGCGGAGTATGATAAAAAATTATAGCTCCACTGTCCACCAACAGGTGAAAATTTGGCTCTATAAGCAGTCAGAATGCGGTGTTGGTGCAGGCAGGCGACATATGATGTAGCCCCTCTTGCATGAAAATGGTAGTGTGGACATAGTATCTTTCTTGCAAAACTGGAATCAGGTGTTGCACGAGGAGGCCCTTAGAACATGTAGATGTTACTGTATACCTAACAGGTCCGCGATATGTCATCTAGAAAAAACATGATAATGAAGGAGCCTGTGAAACCACACCATACAGTCATAAACCTGTGTGCAGTGGATGTCCCTGCACAATACATGTTGGACAGAGCCCCCAATGCGATATTTCTGTGCATTCATAGCACAGTGCATAGTAGAATGTGCCTTGTACGTCCAAAGAATCTAACCCCGCCACATTTCATCTATTTCTATGTGTGCAAAAAACGGAGAAAGTCACGGTGTTGCAGTCTGTCTTGGGGCTTCATTTGGTGCACATTCAGAATCTTCTAGGGCACCAATGTAAAATGCTGAGCAAAATCTTTTGCACTGTTGACCAGGAGAGAGACGGTACTCTCGACACAGCTCGAGAACTCACTGCAGAATTCCAGGCATGTGCTGTACAGTCGGCAGTATTTGTAGCAACAGCAAAGACTGCCATGCGAATGAACCGCCTTCCTCTCCCTGCTGCACCATCGAATTGACCTGTTTCTTCAAAATTCTTCATCATATTATGTCGCCCATTTATTGACATAGGACAATTTCACGGCTGTTTCTGTCGGCGATATTCCCGCAGTGCAACGCTGCTACTTTTTTTTTAATTCAGCATACTCCGCAAGCGCACCAGTTAATGAATAATCCTTCAGTATATTCAGCCGGCATTGCATCAAGCAGAACGAGGTCAGTATAATTGTAACCACTCGGTGTGAGTAGCATAGTAATAACAAGAGTTTGTCTGCTTTCTGCCTTCAATCAATCCAGATTAACATCGTTTACAGCGTAATGCTTCCTGTATAAGAATAGATCGGCACTTTCATTAAAATATGTTGTTGGGACCTTCAGACCGACGACTGGTATCATACAGCTCTCACCAGTTGCGTTCATCTCTCCATAAATATTGCAATCTACATCCACTTAAACCTGGTTGCAGAAAACAAGTCTTGGCCCTCCACCACAATGCAGCCAAACCTCCCTTTCCAGTTTCCTCCGTTACCAAATGAGTTACTTCGTCATGCCTCAGAATGTTTCTTATAAACGAAATCAAATTGTTTAGTTTAAATTGCTTTACTCCCCAGTTCAATTAAGTACTACGACATTTTTCTGTAGCTCTACATTTCAAATATTTCTATTTTTTTCTTGTGTGAACTGTTTATTGTCCGCGTTTCACCTCTGTACAAAGCTATGCTCCAAATAGTTTCCGAAAGTAGTTCCTAAACTTTAAATTTATTTTCGAGGTTAAAAAGTTTCTCTTTATCGAAAAAAGCTTATGTTGCTATGCCACTCCACATTTCGTATTCTCTTCAGCCATTCTCTTCAAACATTTTCCTGCACAAATAACAAAAATTACTAGTATGTACGACCTTTAGTGCTTCATTTCGAAATAGAATACTTTTACTACAAAAAACTGTTAGCTCTTCGGTGTAAAAATAAAAGTAAATTTCTCAAAAACTATGAGAAAAATATTGAAGAAGTGGCAACGTTCACAGAACTACACTGAAGAGCCAAAGAAACTCGTACACCCGTCTAATGCCGTGTAGGGACCCCGCGCACACGCAGAAGTGCCGCAACACTACATGGCATGGACACGACTAATGTCTAAAGTGTTGCTGGATGGAATTGATCACTTCTGAACAGCAGGTTGCAAGGCACCTCAGATATGCCCAATAATGTTCATGTCTGGGGAGTCTGGTAGCCAACGGAAGTATTTAAAATCAGAAGAGTGTTCCTGGAGCCACTCTGTAGCAATTCTGGACGTGTCGCATTGTCCTACTGGAATATCTCAAGTCCGTCGGAATGCACAATGGACGTGAAAGGATGCAGGTGATCAGACAGGATGCTTACGTACGTGTCACCTGTAAGTGTCGTTTCTAGACGTACCAGGGGTCCCATATCACTCGAACTGCACACGCCCCACACCAATAAAGAACCTCCACCAGCTTGAACAGTCGCGTGCTGACACGCAGGGTCCATGGATTTATGACGCTGTCTCCAAACCCGCTCTGCTCGATACAATCTGAAACAAGACTCGTCCGACTAGGCAACATGTTTCCAGTCTTCAGCAGACCTATGTCGTGTTGATGGCCCCAGACAAGGTGTCAGGCTTTGTGTCGTGCAGTGTTCAATGGTACACGAGTGGGCCTTCGGCTCCAAAAGCCCGTATCGATGATGTTGCGTTGAATGGTTGGCACGCTGACACTTGTTGATGGCCGAGCATTGAAATCTGCAGCAATTTGCGGCAGGGCTACACTTCTGTCACGTTGGACGATTCTCTTCAGTCGTCGTTGGTCTCGATCTTGCAGGGTCTTTTTCTGCCCGCAGATTTGATGTTTTACAGGATTCCTTATATTCACGGTACACTTTTGAAACGGTCGTACGGGAAAATCCCCATTTCATCGCTACCACGGAGATGCTGTGTTTAATCGCTCGTGCGCCGACTATAACAGCATGTTCAAATCTTGATAACCTGCCATTGTAGCAGCAGTACCCGATCTAACAACTGCGCTAGACGCTTGTTGTCTTGAATAGGCGTTGCCGACCGCAGTGCCGTAGTCTGCCTGTTTACATATCTCTGTATTTGAATACGCTTGCCTATACCAGTTTCTTCGGCGCTTCAGTGTCACTCAGTCCATATATTATTTTCGCAAGTTGATTATACCACTGTTTAATAGCATGTAATAATAACAAAAGAAGGGAAGAATTACTTTTCACAGTATGTATAGTTTAAGAAATAGCTGTCACCACATTCGGCTGCATTTAGAAAAAAAAATAAAAAAAACACCTTAGCATAATTTCTTCCTCTACATCAATATTCCGCGAGGCAGCATACGACGTGATCGTTTCGCGATAATAAGTGGGAGGAAGAAGTGTTTTGGATGACTCTCCACGTAACGCATGATCCCGGAAATTCAGCAGTAAACCATGTCATGATACAGAACGCCTCTCTTGCAACATCTGCCACTGAAGTTGGCTGAGCACCTCCTTGACGCTTTCGCTCTTGTTAAACGAACCTGTAAAGAAACTCGCTGTCTTCTTTGTATCTTCTCTGTTTGCTCTATCACTCCTATGTGGTATGGATCCCTGGAAGACTAGTAGTATCAAAATATTGATCGAACTAGGTTTTTGTAAAAGACCTCCTTTATGGGTGAAATGCACTTCTTGATGGTTTTTTCAACGAACCTCAGTCTTGCCTCTGCCACACCTGCCATACATTATTATCATATCCTTTCAACCCAAAGCGATATTTATAGAATGTCATGGGAAAAGGTATCTACGCCTGAATTCGGATGTAACTTGAGAATATTTTTAACAGAGGCAGCAACTGTAAAACGTAATTATGTTAACTTTCAGCCTCCAGTTCCATAAGCAAAGACACTTTACCTAGGTTACGGCTACAATTATGTATCCTTCTTCTGAAATGTCACAATATAAAATTAAAATATGCCAGATACTGGCCTTATCAAACTTAAAATGTTATTTCTACAGTACATAGTCATAAGACTGCGCCACTTCTACTAATGTTTTGCCGATAGGCCACACAAACGGGCCAGACAGGTGGGCCGCGGGAGCTGAGTCGTAACCTCAGTGACGGCGTTTGTGGAGACTACCATCGACCTAGTGTAAGAAAAATGTAATTCATCCGAATAGCCGACACGTTTCAATTGGTCGACGGTCGAATCCCGATGGTCCCGTGCTCACTGCAGTCGTAACTGACGATTTCGTTGGGTCAACATGTGATCACATGGGAACGGCTGAACGTCCTCTCTAGGAGAACATTACTGGAGACAAAGTGCACACCCTGACTGGATGAGGATAAGGGTAAAGATAAGGATAAAGATGGATACTGGATGTGAACGTTTCAAAATGACTAGTAGTCGCTTTAAGCGCTCCAGGTAAAACACAGTACTGTGACTTAGAAACTGTGCTACCTCACTTTGTACCCTAACAGTTACTCTGTACTTAGTGTGTATTCCCCAAAGTGAACAGTTGGTGTATCTTGGACTCTTGGACACTAATAGAAGCATACTCCAGGATCTATTGGTGCCACTGTCTTTGTGTCTCTGCTTCACCTTTTGAGTCTGTAGGGGTAGTACGGTAACAGGTTGAATATTAGCAGAAGTGAGTTTCCCACCCCCCTACAAAGTCTCTTGACCGTTGAGGACAACTAACGAAATACGTATGGCAATCAGAGGAAAGGTCTTAGTGGAGAAAGGTTGCTGTTGCTTCCCTTCAGATCCTTATGAAAAGGACAGCACGTATTTATATTGTCTAGATGACTCTGTAGAGTGCGTAGTCGTTGTAGTGTTTTCTTTGTGTTCCCTTGGCCGAATATGCAATTAAATGATGATATACTGTGCTGCTGACAGGCTTCTGTCTGTTTTGATGCGGTTCTCTACGAATTGCACCCATGCTTAGCTCTTCATCAAAGAGCAACACTAGCACCCAAAGTCCTCAATTGTTTGTTCTAAATATTCGAATCTCTGTCTTGACGTACATTTTTCAGCCAGCCTCCATTATCCTGTAAGTTGTTTGAAAGTTGAAAACACATGTTCCTGTCGTCACTGATTCGGTGTACTACCTTCTGATTTCTAGCCCTACCAGTCCATCAAATTTTCTGACACAGCACATCTCAATCGCTTCGATTTTATTTTACGGTTTTCGCACAGTCACCACCACAAAAACCATATACTCCAAACGTATACCTCCGATAAAGGTCGATGTTTTATACCAGCAGACTTCTCCTGGCCATAATTCCTCTGTTTAACTGTGCCAGTACCCATACATTTTTATTCCTTGCTTTGTCCATCCTGTGTTATCTTGCTTCCATGTAAAAGAATTCCTTTGCCTCGAGTACATCGTGGTTCTCAATAAAATTTTTTGCTAATCCCGTGGCTGCTACTCTCCATTACTATTGTCTTTCTTCGACTTACCCTCACTGCACAGTCTTCGCTCTACATTGTCCGTTACATTCAACTCGTTCTTTAATTCTTCCTCATATTTTTATGTATGTGCATGCTTTCCTCAGAATTTTGTATTGAAATACACACTCACTAATAATCTCGTGATAATACTCATGCAAAGGTATGGTCATTCATTAACCATTTTCTCGTTTTATGATTATTTAATGAATATATATATAATGATAAACAAATTCTAAAGCAAAAGCTATGCTATATCAGTGTTCTTAATTTTTAACCGCCTGCTATTATCTGATTTTACACATTTCAGCAAACTTTAATTCATCTTCTTTCTTACGTCGTCCCGTAGATACAACAGCATTACCTACACTGGAATAACTTGTATGTTGTAGTCATTTAAGACGTACTTGTACCGCGCGGAGTGGCCACGTGGTTAAATGTGGCATGTCACGGACTGCGTGGCCCCTCTCTCCGGGGGTTCGCGTCCTCCCTCGAGCATGGGTGTGTATGTGTTGTCCTTAGCGTAAGTTACTTTAGGTAGTGAGTAAGTCTAGGGACCGATTACCTCAGCAGTTTGGTCCCTTAGTAATTCACACACATTTGAACATTTGACCACACTCGTAGTTCATTTGAAAACTGACTTTTGTCACGATTCTAATTTTATAGTGCTATCAGCATAACTATAATCCGTGAACCGATAGTAGTTTTCTTACGTTTAGTAAGATATTGCATGTTTTTTGTTTTCCTCCTCCTATTGTGACTATATTCAAATGTTTCTGTAATATATTATATTATAATCCACTGAATAGTCGCGATCTAAGACTACGTAAACTAACAGATAAGTTTCTACCTACTTTCTTGTTTGCTTTTCGTTCTGTTGAGGAAGACGAAGTTTACCCATGTTTTAGTTCGATTCCACCATCAGGGGGTGCATGCACAATTAATGGTATAAAGTCGGCACTGTTTCGAGCTGCATAATTAAGCTTATCTGGCTGGAATTCATTAAGACCGAAGAAATTATTTATGAAAAGGTCTGGACTTGTAAAAGAACGAAGATGTTATTTAATAATAATTAAACATCGCACACTCAAACGTTTTTGTGCCGAGTCTTCGTGAACAATACAAATAAAGAATGGTGTATAACATACTATTATTATTGTTTAACATGTGGCACTATTCCCACTTAAATTTGTGCACCCAGCATCTTTCTCTACTCTGTGGTCCAAATTATTTTTGTAAGATCTGAGCCACATTTAACTGCCTTTCCTCCATGGAACAAAATACATCACTGATTCTGCTTATCAAGAATCCGACGGTTTGTTGGTAGGTTGTGGAGGTATGTGGCACTAGATCCCCTTGCACAGGTCAGGTATTTCGTGCAAATATTGGTCCGCTGATTTGCGTACACGGTGATAACTCCGGATAGCGACCCAGATGGGTTCCATACGTTGGGCGAATTCGGTCTCAAGACAACGTGAGTTCACTATAATGCTCCTCAAACCGCAGTAAAGCGGTTCAGGCTTCGAGATATGGACAGTTATGGTGCTGAAGTTGCCACCGCCGTCAGCGAAGACCTCAAGCACGAAGGGATGTAGGTGATTGGTAGTTGTCAGTGTGTCTTCGATTACTATTACAGGTCCCATCCAAGCACAGGAGAATGTCTCTCATACCATAATGCTGCTCAACCTTGCGTCCATGGCGCGCTGCACGTTTCGAACTGGCTTTCACCTCGATGACAGCGTATGTGGAGACGTCAATCGACCTAGTGAAGCAAAAATGTCATTCATCCGAAGAGCCGACACGTTTCTGTTGACCGACGGGTGAATCTCGATGGTCTCGTACCCACTGCAATCGTATGTGGCTATGTCGTTCGTTCAACATGTGAACACGTAGGAGTGGTCTGCTGCGCTGATCCACGTTCAACAATGCACAACGAAAGGTGTGGTCCGAAACTTGTGCGCGTACCAGCATTGTGCTATTTCGGCAGGGATGCCACGGATCACCCTCTATCCTACTTTACAGAGCAGACAAGCTTCCGAGCCGCACGTTCTGTCAAAAGTCGTGGACGTCCAATCATTTATCGCGTAGTGGTGGTGTCACCATTTTTCTTCCTCTTTCCGTACGGCAGTAGCACATGAACATTCGACCAGCTTCGCCGTTACGAGATACTCGTGCACAGTCTCTGCACAAAAATAATCTCCACTTTGTCAACTCTTTATGTCAATGGATATCCTCATTTTTAGCCTATGTTTTCGCTAGAGTGATCCCCTGTCCACGTCTGCTTCGCTTACATAATTTTGTAACCGCGTCACGTGACCGCAAAGCCACCAGAAGGCATCTAACGTCGCAGTGGACAGAGACCATAATGTCTTGCCTTATCTCAGTGTATACATCATGCTAGCAGGAATGGATCTTAGGGTTTCTTAGCGCAAGAAGTCCAGAACTTCTGCAGAGCAGTAGCTCTTCCCCTTATTCATCATTCTCCGACATCTTCGTCTAACAAACAAATCAGATTAACGAAGCTGGAAGTATCTCTGATAGTTATCTCTCACAATTAGCGCAAAACCTGCAGACAATCGCATTAATTTTTACCCAGTAATTCTCAACGTTCCATCACACCGCACAACTTCCGTATCAGCGAAGGTTGTTACGCTGTTGTGCAGTTTCTGTGAAACAGGACGCCGTAATTGTACTGTGGTGAGCGTGGGGCAGGCGGACGTTGGCTTGCTAGAGGTATAAAAGCTCAGCATCGCCTCGCAACAGCATCAGTCATTGCTCGCTCTCAGAAGAACACACAAGCAGCAATGAGGATCCTGGTGAGTGCCGACGGTACATACTTGCGATAATATAGCAACCTCTTTCAGGTCAGATGGTAACAGATACCGTACAAACTGCATGTACGAACCGTAATGCACTTCTGTCACTAGATATGAGCTCCAAGGCAATAGGACTACCAGAGGACATCGAGAGAATACACTGAAGGGCCATATGAAGGTTTGTAGAATGGAACCAGGATAAAGTCATTTTTGGCATTAGACAGCATCTCCTGTAAAACTATAGAATAAATACAAAGCCAAGACAGGTCGTGACAAAAATGCTGAAAAATCAGGCATCCGAAACAAAAGGACCTAATGCTCAACGAAAACTCAATTACAAGAATACTTCCTCCGACAGACACCTAGAAATAAAAATAAAGATTAAAATTCAACATAAATTTAACGTCGAGATTAATAGAACGTTTTTCGTGCTAAAATTAGATTAGTAGAGGAAGATTTCGAGCACAAATTGTTCTGTCAACCATCCCAGTAGTTGATCTAATTTATGGAAACGTCTTCCTTTTGGGCTAATCTGACATGTTTCCTCAATAATACAGGTCCTCGAATTTAATGAATCATTTCGCCTGATGAATCTGAATGCTTCAGGTACCGGTCCCCTATCATATCGCTGCAGTTCAGCTTCGACTAATAAAAACTATAGACGGGAAAATTGACTGCCAGATAGTTAAGTAGTATTTCAATATATCATTCATGGCTACACTTTCATCATTTTGTGAAATACTTGCTCTAATTTTCCTGTTTGAAGGTGGGATAAAAGGTTTTGTGATGATGTCTCTACCCATAACACCTACAGATCGCTGATTTATTGGTAAATAACTTAAAGTTTCACTAGCGTCACAACCTCTCACTTTCTGTCGTACTTTCTCTTACGAATTTTCTGTCAGAAAACCGTGAAACTTATTAAGCACATTTTCATTATATTAACAAGATTTTGTTTCCAATGAGTCTTTCAGGAACATCCTTCATTGATCCTAAAATCACATTATGGATATTATGCTTGAATATATATATTAATGCTTGAATATATCCACTGTGGACCGAACCACTGAGGGCTACGGTGGGACGAAGCCTGTTCGTCTTTTCTAGGTCCCCAGCTCAATACACAATACAGAAACTACAAATACATTAAAAAGTCCTATGTAAGGTTGGCAGTCTTATGGGTATTTATATAAGAAAAGCCGACTGGAGAGGTATCTTGCTGTATGATATTCGAGCATTTTTGTGTAGTTTAATAGTAGAGCAGTTATGACCATTTTAAACTGAAATTTGTACTTTTCATAGTATCAGTTCAGATGTCTTATGAACAACAAAAGAATGAGGTAACACAGACATTTCTCTATCAAAATTGTTGAGAAATGTGCAAAAGTTGAAATTAACGTTGGCTAATGTTGCAGTTTAGTTTCGCTCAGTTGTACGATATTTTCTTGGCGTCGGAACTCATAATTCCGTGGCGACAGGATTCCAGGCTATTTATACCAAAAACTACAGGTGATCTGAGATTGAGCACTATAAAACTGTGGTCAGAGTACACGCTCGTTTCAAGCAGCTACGGCTGTTACGGTTGTTGTACGAAAACGTATTTATAAAATAGCAAAGAGTAGCGAGAGCGGTCTTTACATCAAATTATTTGTAAATTATAAATCGCACGAGTGAAAATATTGTCAGTTAATTTTTTCCCTTCGGACAGAATCTTGTATAATGTTACTATGTAGGTTTTCATTGTCATTTAAATTAAAACTTCATGGTCGAAACATAAAACTATTCCCCAAAGTTTCATCTGCGTCTTCGGAGGTTTTAACCGAAGGAAATCTGATATACTGATGTATTCCACGGCAGTACACATTTATTTGGATATATCACACACCAGCAAGGACAGTAAGGAATCAAAAATGTAACACTTAGGAAATCTCGAAATAAAGAATTAATTCTGTAAAATTTATATTGAAATAGCGTAACCTTTCTTCAAAATTCACGCACGTATAGTTGGCAGTAGGTTAGATTAGATATCGTGTATACTTAAGGGCATTTTACACGTATTTTTCAGTGACATTGTCTATAGAAATTGTTGAAAATGTAACTGCTACACAATAAATCTTTGAGTAAGAATTGAATTTCTGCCATACAAACAAATTTTACATGTAAATCAGACAACAAATATCAGTAACAGTAACTTCTACAGCTAAATGAGAATGTATCTGTAGTGTGTAAGCGTATAAAATTACAAATGTGTTTTCACAGTTCTGGTATCATAATGCTTTATTTACAAATGTCTGACTGTCAACAGGTTTGCGTGTATTTGTGCGGTCTGGCCCTGTCCGTCCTAGCTGAGGAGGAGCAGCCGGTGAAAGCGAAGCGAGGGCTCTCCGGTTCGCTGGGTGGTTATGGTGGCGGCTATGGTCTAGGAGGCGGCTACAGCGGTGGCTATGGAGGCGGCTACGGTGGCGGCTACGGAGGTGGCTACGGAGGTGGATTCGCTGGTGGACTCGGAGGCGGCTTTACTGGTGGCATCGGGGCCGGCATCGGAGGGGGAGAACCACAGATCACTGTCAACAGAATCCCTGTCCGGGTCCCAGTCCCTGTGGAGAGGATCATTCGAGTGCCTGTGAAGGTCCCATTCACGGTAACTGTGGACCGGCCTGTCCCTGTGCAGGTGCCTCAGCCGTACCCTGTCCCTGTGGACAACCCTGTGCCCGTCCCCGTCAAGGTCCCCACCCCAGTGTCTGTCCCGGTGCCTCAGCCCTACGTCGTTAAGCGTCCAGTGCCCTACGTCGTCAGCGCTGGCCACGGTGGTATCGGAGGAGGGCTTAGAGGTGGTCTTGGAGGAGGCTACAGTGGCGGCCTTGCTGGAGGATATGGCGGAGGTGCCGGTGGCTTTGGAGGACTTGGGGGCTACGGAAAGTATGGCCACTGAATTCTGGAGCCAAACCCAACAACTTGACCCATACACGCCACCAGTATCCATAGTAATGGAATGTAAAAGCTTTAAAAAATAAATTTTTTACAACAAAATCTTGACACTTTTGCTTTACATTGTCCCACGATGGAGCACGTACAATTTGACACACTCATCTTTGACAGGAATGAAGAAAGTAAGTTATGTAATCATTCTGCCTCATTTTCTGCCTCATATTCACTCTGTCAAAACAGTTTCATCTTCCAATGTATGACACAGACGGTTGTCGTCCAAGAAAATAGTGTAGGCCTATTTTTAATGTTTTTGTTGCTGTAAATTATACAAGGCTGACACATCAGATCACTCGAGTAGACCTTCCTCGTGTCGTGGAGGGAAGACCTAAAGGAATTTTATGTGCTTATACATTTTTTACACCTTCTCTTCTTATTTTCGGTTTCATGTCTTTCATTTACCGCTTTGTTGACGAGTATATTTACTATATTTCACAGCAGAGACTACTTTATTACTTGTCAAGACATATGTGTCATCATTAAGCATGGACACCACTGATACTGACATATTAGTGACTAAAAACAAGCACAATCACATTCACAGACACGCCCATGTAAGACACAAAGCCAAAACGCTATGACCATAGACAGTTCACTAATGACTGGCATTGCTAACTGGGTTGGCTGTTAGTCAAAGTATTGCAAGTCAATTTCAGATTATCTTTAGAACTTCAGATGTGCAGTGCAACATTTACTCTGATCAGAACACATTTACAGTCCACATTTGATGAAATCCTTTAAGAAATACCATTACCAAATACCGAATCGTAATAATAATATATGCATTTGGTTTTTCAGTTTCTTTCAATCGTTTCATGCACCGACAATATCATACACTTTCTGTGTAATTAGTGAATATTTGGATAAACCGTTCACATTTCATTAAGTAAAAATTTTAAAAAATTAAAAAGTAAAAAAATAAGCACACTCTCGAAATATAATATTCATAGCTGTGGAGTCCACGGGTCAACGAACTACGATCGGGTAGTGGCAAGGTGACGAGCACAAATAAAACGAAACATTAAACATATTTATTTAACACAGAGGCAAAAGTTGACACCGCAGTTTAAATTACAATTTCTATAATAGTAAAGAGAATTTTAAAGCTAAATCAACTCCTTCAACTTTATAACATTATAAAATCGCCTCAGACGCACTTCTTGGCTCTGACAATAGTTTTCCTAGATGGAAATGGATACTACGAAATCCATAACTGAGCATGCAAGGTAACAAATACTCCTATAGCTACAGCTGGCCCACGCCTCGAACAGATTCTAAACATTTATACAGAAAATACGTTAAATTTTCTCAACTTTTAAATGACAAATAGAACACAGGCCTTTTAATACTAACTCAGAACGCCAAATGTCAAATATATCTAAACCTGGAAGGTACAAAATCAATAGAGCAGAAAAGGCAAATTTCTCCAGATCCACATTAACTGCCAACAAGAAATTCAAGGATAACAAATGTAGGTACCATTAACGCAACAAGTCAAATTTTTACACACAAAAGTTAATCGAGAATGAAAAATTTTAAAAATATCTAAACCTAGAAAAATCACGTAGCACAAGTGCAGATATTATGCGAATAGCATATCGTGGCAGTCAGCCGCTTCTGTAAACAAATGAGACCATCGAATGCCCGAGTGGAGAAGGCTTGCCATTCTACGTTTACATTCTGTGCTTGCACGAAGGCAGAACTGACATAATGGTCATAGAAATCGCCGATTCCTTTTGTTGCGGCGAGAGTTGCATTCGAATCGCTTTATGCACTAAACCTATAACATACAAGTACTAAATGGTTGTGGACGGAAGTTAATAGAGAGTAAAAGAAAATAAGATTGTAAAAATACCTAAATCTATAACATACAAGTACTAGCAGTGTGGTTAGTGACTATCATTTCAATGTCAAGATTAACAGAAAGAACAAGGCAAAATGAAAGCACTTTACAGTCGAATAGATTCTTAACTCTGGCACGTCTTCGTCTTTATCATTGACGTGCTGACGCACGTTAATGGCTTCCCCCAGAACTACTACCAGTAGTTCAAGCTAGACCGGCTTACGACAAAAACATCAAACGAAATTCAGTAGCAAAAGCACAGGGGCTTTCACGAACCGCGGCGGAAACCACGCCACACACAACTCATACTCACCGTTATGTTTGTGTCATGCCTAGGAGAATGAAGGACGGCGTACGTTGACGTGTCTACCAACCAGGACAGAAGGAAAAAACGTTTTTGCATGTCAGTCCTTTTAGCTGGAGGCCTCTGGGACGACGGTCGTGTACTACCGTGACAAAAAATAAAATTACCCACAGCCGTCCTTATAATTTTATTTTATTTTGTCGCTACCAGTTTCAACGCTTCATTGCGTCATCTTCAGGCTCTTTGTGATGTGGTACAGGTTGACACGATCCCCATGCATAACCCATCAGTGGCCAGCATTACTCGATACACAGATAATGTGTCAGCAGTCCAAACATCAACTACCAACTGCCAACTGAGTTAGCAGTTGGTGGTTGGAGTGCTGACACATTATTGTGTATCCAATAATACTGGCTACTGATGGTTTATGCATGGGGATCGTTCCTTGGTCTCCAGTTGAATAAAATACCTAAGGAATCACGGAATTATTGAAAGGCCATAAAAATATTATTATTTACCTCGCCTTTCATGTGGTTTTTTTTCTGGAAAGCAATAAGAACTGGGTATACATTCTAGGAGTCAACGTGAGAATACGCCTTGCACAATGACATGTGATACAGCAACCACTGATTGCCTCTGTAATTGTAAACAAAAAGCCAATTTAGTAAGCCCATCATGATCGTTAGTATGCTAAGACTGTCATCAACAGAAAGCACATTATACAGAATTATCACCATCAAAATTGCGAGGCCCCTCCCGCCGAGGTTCGATTCCTCCCTCGAGCATGTGTGTGTGTGTGTGTGTGTGTGTGTGTGTGTGTGTGTGTGTGTGTGTGTTTGTGTTGTTCTTAGCATAAGTTAGTGTAAGTAGGTTTAAGTAGAGTGTAAGAACAGGGACCGATGACCTAAGCAGTTTGGTCCTATAGGAATTCACACACACACACACACATATATATATATATACAGTCAGACATACGATCAATATCTGTCTTAGAGCCAGCGTTGCTATACTACTGAAATCAATGAATTAGCGTCATGCTTTACATTTTAACTACAGTTTTAAAATATCGAGAAATATGAAAACAACGGTGGAGATATTTACATACCTGATTAGACAAACTTTTTAATTTATTCGTATTATGGTGAAATTTTTCATGCGATTTGAGTAATGACATTCTGCTCAATAAGTAATTTGTCAGTCTTTACAACAAAATACATCACTGATTCTTCGTATTAGGCATCCGACTGTTTGTTTGTAGGTCTGCGGGCGTATGTGGAATTAGATGTCTCCGTACAGGTCATGTAATTTGCATAAATAGCGGGCCTCTGATCTGCGTACGCGGTGATGGCAAACGATAGCGACCCAAATGGGTTCCATAGGTTTTACAACCTGTGAATCTGGTCGCCGAGACGTCAACGTGCGTTCACTGCAGTGCTCCTCAGACAATTGTAGCAACATTCTGGCTCCGAGACAGGGGCAGTTATACTGCTGAAAGCTGACATTGCCATCTGGGAAGACATCAACCATTAAAGGACACAGGTGGTTCGCAGCTGTCAGCGTGTCTTCGATTACTTCCATAGGTCCCAAGCAAGTGCAATAGAACATCTCCCATAGCACTATAATGCTTCCACCACCTTGCATCCGTGGCGCGCTGCGCTTTTCGAGCCGACATTCACCTCAATGACGCCGTTTGTGGAGGTTACCATCTAGCTAGTGTAGCAGAAATGTGATTCACTTTAAGAAATGCCAAATTTCCGTTGATCGACATCGAATCCCGATGGTCACGTGCCCACTGGAATCGTAATAGACGATGTCGTTGGGTCAACATGTTAACACTTACGGATGCTTTGCTGCGGAGCTCCATGTTCAACAACGTATTATGACCTGTGTGCTCCGAAGTACTTACGTGTACAACAGCATCATGCTCTTTCGACAGAGATGCCAGAGATCACCATCTAGCCTACTTTATCGAGCAGATAAGCCTACGAACGTCACGTTTTGTGAAGAGTCGTTGATGTCCAAGCATTTAGCGACAGGTGGCAGTTTCATTGCCGTTCTACCACTTTACGTAGATCCTCTCGAGGATGTAACGTGGACTTTCGACAGCTTCGACGTTTATCGAGATACACTTTTGCAGGCTATGCGTAATAATAATCTGCCGTTTGTCACAGTCGTTTATCACAATACATTTTTCTATTTGGAGCCCATATATTCGCTAGGGTGATCCCCCGTCCTTGTCCACTCCGCTCACATACCTTTGTGAGCACGTCACGAACCCGCAACTCCACCAGGCGGCATCCAACGTCGCGGTGGGCAGTGATCATAATGTTTTAACTTATCAGTTTACATCTTAATGCACTACAATAAATGAACGTGAAACATAATACACAAAAAAGAAAAAAACTATAAGAAAGTGATATTGTCGTAAAGATACGGATTATGGGTGGCCGGAAGGTAAACGAAGTAAAATTGCAAGCAGTTTAAATGCCATCCTCAGATTCCGTTGAAGGTTATGCAAGGCAGAAGATTCTCAAAAACTGGTGTTAATAATGAGCAACATGCACATTATCATATTGAGGGCAACATAGGGGAAACGCTTATTAAAGTACATAACAGCGCACAGCTAACATAATGTAAGCAAGGAACATGAGAACAAATGCTGCAATGCCACTCCAGTAGTTTGATAAACGAACGTATGATGTACCCCCACAACAAGAGAAGCAAGTAAGGTACACGTGTGCAATTTTCATATCACCTACGATGTTTTAATGTATGGGGACGAAAGACACAATTTTAGTAGTTTGATGGCCAGAACAGCAGGAAAATTATGGTCCCTCTAACGAAAGATGTAGTGGTTATGTAGCTGATGAGATATTAACCCTCGAGAGGTTTTCCTTGAAGGTATATCGTTAAACTGGAATGGGCTATGACTCAGCTCTTTATTTATTATTAAAGGATATTTCCTTATGCCTTATAACTGTTACAAACTGAAACATATAAAACATCCTGGTAGATTAAATCTGTGTTATGGACCGTCACTCGAACTCAGGGCCTATGCCTTCCGCGGGCAAGTAAGTGGAGAGATACCAAAGTACAGCTTTACTATCGCCAGTTACTTCTCTCCTACCTTCCAAACCAGTCTTGAATCTGGCAGGAAGTTTCACACCAGCGCACACTCCGCTGCAGAGAGAAAATTCGTTGTCAAACATATATGTGTTGAGGGAATCCACAGCTTGATGCGATGTGCTGCTCTATATGAATGAAATGTAAACAGTCGACAGAGATAAATACTGCTGTACAAAGCGAGAAATCCTCTACTGGTGACAGATGGAGTACCACATTGAAGAACTGTCACGTCATGGATTGATTTTTCCTATAATCTACTGATGTCAACTTGAGAGTGTAAAATATAAAGTGAAGCACCTTTTAAACATCAGGGTACCTATACTAAGCTAGCTTTGTTAAAACGTTTATACTACCTCTTTCAGTGATTCTGTCAGAGTGGGTTTAGCTATCAGTATATAAAATACACTCCTGGAATTTAAAATAAGAACACCGTGAATTCATTGTCCCAGGAAGGGGAAACTTTATTGACACATTCCTGGGGTCAGATACATCACATGATCACACTGACAGAACCACAGGCACATAGACACAGGCAACAGAGCATGCACAATGTCGGCACTAGTACAGTGTATATCCACCTTTAGCAGCAATGCAGGCTGCTATTCTCCCATGGAGACGATCGTAGAGATGCTGGATGTAGTCCTGTGGAACGGCTTGCCATGCCATTTCCACCTGGCGCCTCAGTTGGACCAGCGTTCATGCTGGACGTGCAGACCGCGTGAGACGACGCTTCATCCAGTCCCAAACATGCTCAATGGGGGACAGATCCGGAGATCTTGCTGGCCAGGGTAGTTGACTTAACCTTCTAGAGCACGTTGGATGGCACGGGATACATGCGGACGTGCATTGTCCTGTTGGAACAGCAACTTCCCTTGCCGGTCTAGGAATGGTAGAACGATGGGTTCGATGACGGTTTGGATGTACCTTGCACTATTCAGTATCCCCTCGACGATCACCAGAGGTGTAAGGCCAGAGTAGGAAATCGCTCCGCACACCATGATGCCCGGTGTTGGCCCTGTGTGCCTCGGTCGTATGCAGGCCTGATTGTGGCGCTCACCTGCACGGCGCCAAACACGCATACGATCATCATTGGCACCAAGGCAGAAGCGGAAGACAGCCTAACGGTGTGCGGGACCGTTGCCCAGCTTCATGGAGACGGTTGCGAATGGTCCTCGCCGATACCCCAGGAGCAACAGTGTCCCTAATTTGCTGGGAAGTGGCGGTGCGGTCCCCTACGGCACTGCGTAGGATCCTACGGTCTTGGCGTGCATCCGTGCGTCGCTGCGGTCCGGTCCCAGGTCGACGGGCACTTGCACCTTCCGCCGACCACTGGCGACAACATCGATGTACTGTGGAGACCTCACGCCCCACGTGTTGAGCAATTCGGCGATACGTCCACCCGGCCTCCCGCATGCCCACTATACGCCCTCGCTCAAAGTCCGTCAACTGCACATATGGTTCACGTCCACGCTGTCGTGGAATGCTACCAGTGTTAAAGACTGCGATGGAGCTCCGTATGCCACGGCAAACTGGCTGACACTGACGGCGGCGGTGCACAAATGCTGCGCAGCTAGCGCCATTCGACGGCCAACGCCGCGGTTCCTGGTGTGTCCGCTGTGCCGTGCGTGTGATCATTGCTTGTACAGCCCTCTCGCAGTGTCCGGAGCAAGTATGGTGGGTCTGACACACCGGTGTCAATGTGTTCTTTTTTCCATTTCCAGGAGTGTAGATTGGAAGGTAATCGCTCATTGCTAAATTCAGGAACTATTTCTAGTGACACGCTTGTGTCGAAAGTTCTTTTATTTTCTTTCGTATTTTTTTGGATCTGAAAATTATATGATTGATCGTGTAGTGTTAGAGGTGGAATAACAAGATCAAATCTATTCGAATTGTCTATGTCTAGATTCTGTGTACTCTGCACAGTAAACGTAATGCTTTGTAATTTATCTTTAATTTTGCGTAATTTCTGAAATACTGGGCAATTACTATCAAATTCAAATCGACATATATACTTCTAAGTCCAACAGGAATTTACAGTGTTTAACAACTGCGTGTTAAGACTGAATCAAGAATTTGCATAATCATATTCTTACATTACGTCATTTGCTTTTTTGGGTCATTGTGAATATTTGTTTGTCAGTTCTAAGCCACCTTCACGCTTAGGCTTCCAGAAGTCGATGGAATACCACAGCTACTTCTTTACTGGAACTGGTGAATGTGGTCTTATCTTTTTCAACTTTGATGATATCTCTTAGTACGTACTACACTCTTTCCTGTCTGCCATGAAAACCACTCGCTACATTATTAGTGTTAGAATTCCAAACTTGCATCGATACTGTCTGCCATGAAAACCACTCGCTGCATTATTAGTGTTAGAATTACAAATTTTCTTCGATACTTTGTCGATACATTTCATTTTTCCCTCTTTCATGTCTACCATGAAAACCACTCGCTACGTTATTAGTGTTAGGATTCCAAATTTGCATCGATACTTTTAATTTTTTCTTTTATAGGTATGTGAGATTTTGCAACTATTTTAGATAAACTTATATGACGATTTTGAAAACCCTCGACGCCGCCCCACGTCGAACCCAAGGTTATTGTGCGGTGCGGCCCTCAGTCGACCCCCCAGGAACGTCTCACTCCAGACGAGTGTAACCCCAAATATTTGAGTGGTAGGGTAATTATGATGTACGCGTACGTGGAGACAGTGTTTGCGCAGCAGTCGCCGACATAGGGTAACTGACGCGGAAGACCGGGAACCAGCCCGCTTTCGCCGTGGCAGATGGAAAACCGCCTTAAAAACCATCCACAGATTGGCCGGTACACCGGATCTCGACATTCATCGGCCTGGCGGGTTCGTGTCGGTGACCGCCACGCTTTCCCACCCGGAAAGCAGTGCGTTAGACCGCACGGCTAACCGCGCCGGCGTTCTTATGTAACTCTTTTTCTCTCTCGTATTTCACACGCACGTGGAGGGGATGGCCTCCATTGAAACTCTTATCGGCAAATATGGAGATGATTCTTATCTTTGAGGGAAAGACTGATGCACACGCATACCGCTAACAAGTGAGAGCCGCGGGATGGGGCTCACGGATTCGACTCACACTGTGAACATAAGCAGGCAGATGCCTCTTAAAATTTCATAGAATATCTCGCTTAAGTCGGCCGGAACTCTCTCAAAGATTTTCGAGCAGCGTCTAACAGATTTTTCAGTACCATTTTTTAAACGGCCACAGCTCAATAGTTACGCACAAGCTGCTACCGTTATTTTACTTCTTCGCGATGTCATTGCTCATTCTTGTAATGTTCTGGTCGTCATTCTTCATAACATCCTTGTGCGCCGTGAAAGCTTTCCATATTTCGGAGTTTTGTCATTTTTAATGCCACGTTGTATTATTTCTTTCCTCCAAATTTGAAGACTTTTTCTGAGATTGGGAACTTCCACTTTGGATGAGCATCAGTAAAATCGACGCCGTTCGTCTTATCATCCAAGGACACCAAAGTGCGAGAGAAATTTTCATTAGGAAGATAAGCACTGTCGTTCATGTTTGTACTTGAAGACGGAACCGGTCACAAATAAAATAAGGCTGCGTATAGTAAAAGTGTGGTTGAGCAAAGAGAGGGAGAGAGAAAGACAGAGAGAGAGAGAGACAGAGAGAGAGAGAGAAAACAAGAGAAAAAGAATGACAAAACCCGCATACTTATTCACAATGATTTTGTTCGTCAGGTTCGATATACTGTATAGTATCAGATCTTCATCATTTATTATGAACTAATCATTCATAATTTCAGCAACCTCCTCTGCAGCTGCTTGACACATACCTATTACTAAAGGACCCACAGACCAGAGGGAATGTTGGAAACAATACCTTTTTCTTCCTAAATTGAAATAAATTGAAAATGTGTAAAGAACAGCAATGGTGATTTTTTTTCTTAAAATCTTTCTAAACAGTTATGGTTTTTATGTTGTCACCAATTCTTGTTGGGTTTCCACTTTCCAGTATAATAAGAAGTTTTCACTGAAAATGATCATAGACGCGTAAGGAGATGCTCTTCACAACAGTAGAGAACACCACAAAATGTAAGGAAAGAGATACGGTAGGGACCGACTTAAGGGAAAGCACGAAAGGGAACAAAGAAAAGGACAGAGTTGGGACATGACTAGAGCAGAAAATTACTACTGAATAATATTTTATCGCAAACCATCAGAAATGTATCAGTTAAAACAATTCTTGTTTACATATATTTATTAATTTCACATCTCCAATTACGTGGCTTTATTTACCAATTATTTTGAATGCGCTTACTTTCTCATAATGTCTCGTAACCTGTTGCATTCCTGCGTCACCAAATAAATTAATTTCCGTACAAACACTTCAACGGTACTCAAGAGTGACAGCTTTTTCTTTCGAAATGCATCTACAAAATTAGTGTAACATTACAAAGGACTCTGACATATGGATGATAGTAGCACCAAACACACATCGAAAATATGGCAGAACAATCGAGCACCTAACGTCATTTTATTAGTAGTTTCAGTTAAATTTGTTATCCGACTCATCAGAAAGCGGGCGAGTGTTACAGAGATGCCTCGTGAACTTGGATAGAAATCTCTGGAGGGAAGACGAGTTTTCTTTTCACCCAATACTATTGAGAGTGTTTACAGAAACGCCATTTGTAGCTTACAGCAGAGAGATTCAACAGCTACCAATGAACATTTTGGGTTCGTATCACAAAGACAAGAGAAATTAGGGCATCTTCTGTACTTCTAGACAGCCGATTTTTCCCTCACTCTATTCATGAGTGTAACAGGAGAGGACACATCTAATAGTAGTACAAGGTATCCTCGGCTGTGCTCCACACGACGTTTTGAGTCTATTGCCCTTAAAAAGCAATTTTCAATTTTGTAACTGAATACAGAATTTAGATGTATGTTATGTCACTTTAATAAGGTCCAGGATTAAGACAAAATATGTTACCGCAACTAAAATACAACAATTATGAATAATACATATGTTGTCTGTTTTTAATATTACCTCCTAGTTTAAAGAGATTCAATAAAAACGATAGCTGATAACCTTTTCCTGCTGTCCATTGTCAGAGAGAGTAGAAGTACTTCTGCATAATTCAACTTTCAGATGTCGGTATCACCACTCTAGTAGACAAACTGCAGAACGGAATCGCTAATAGAAATGAAAGCCTGTTCGATACACATTGTTTTCTTGAAGCACTGTTCGTCTCAATGCAGAATTTAGATACATGCTGCATCACATTAACAAGATCCTGGACCGAAAGAAGTATGTGTCCCCAACACTAACACGGCACATACGTAGAATATCTATGTCGTCTGTGTTGGAGTCTACACTAGGCCTGTCAGCGCCCTTTCAGTGAAATATCCTACAAGCTGCGTTATATGCAGTTGTGAGACCCCTATTCTTAGCATACTAAGGCCATTCTGGATCCCGTCATAGCAAATTTTCCATTAAAAAACTACAGTTTTTTGCCACGTGTACACCCACTCACGATTTTGTAACTGATTCTATTTATTAATAATAGCCTGTACTCGACTGGTGCAATGGAAACTGATTCGTGACGTACTTTCCAACCAAGAGCTAGGATTCATTACTTCTATCAGACTTTTTTTTTACTAGAGTTTTCTGTATGGTGCTACTTACTACAGCCAACAAAATGTTCAATAAAAACTACATCATATACAACCCATTCTGATTTTGAAATGGAATTTCCTTACAATGAATACCCAGCACAGCAGAATATCGTTGGAACTGGATGCATAACAGATTTTCACATAGTTTACAGGCAAATAATTAGAACTGTTGGCAGAACGAACATGGTTTACATCTTTTTCGTGATCCTCATTGTTTGGAAGGTGCACTTCTATACTAACAAACTTGTTTTGTACTCAAAAGCAGCTATTCCTCAGTCAGTTTCGTTTTGTAGCAACAGTGTATTTGTTGCACTATGCTAATTGTTAGACATTAAAACCATAGGACGCTGTCTCACAGAACAGGTAAAATAGTTGGATGGCTCTGATGGTTCATTGGTGGAAGCTGTACCCTACCAAATAGCAGTCTGATATGAGTGGTGTTTGTGCGGATCATATCTATGGTCATCTCAGAGGAACTGACTTTCGAATCTGTGAATGTGTATCTCTAATGCAATGTAAACTATGTATAAGATCCAAAACCGCAGCTTACATGCCATGTCCCTCATATCCAAAGTACTATGAAATAAAGAAAATGGTTACCTTATGGTAAATGACTTAAAACTGGGCAAACGCCGATTTGCTAATATAAGTCATGGAGATAAATGTTGACAAATTGCGTGAGGTCATTAGAATCCATCCAGTTAGATGTATGGTGACTTATTTTTCATATGAGTTAATTTGAATCTCGTACTATTAGTTTTAGCATTGTAACTGACATAAACTATTTGTGGTTTTATAATCTAGCACTGCATATTTCGCCTATACCCTTTTTATAACTTATGAAATCATGTATACCCGATTTTTATCCGTTTTCTTTTCATATTTTCTACATTATCAATAATGTCCTGGGTTTTCCATAATCTATGCGTAAATGTACAAAAATATTTGTGTTCTTATTGTGTACTCTACCAAGTTTCTTTAGCACCCAACAGCGGTTTGGGTCGCCGCACCTAGCCAGCAAGTATCCACATATGCGTCTGCATGACCACCTGTCCCTCTTTTTTTTTCAAAATGTCATCCCAGAAAAAACCTCCATCAACAAACATAGTATTTTCAGAGTCAAACCTTATATACTGCAAAATGCACTCATGGCTTCGGGTGAAGGTAGAATGCTGACTTTAGCTATCTTAAATGTAGCTTTATGTATTTTGATTCTTACGAAACATCACTCGATGGCCACCTGACAACGATAACATCTATTTGTACTTTATTAGCAACACAGAGTACAGTTAAACTATGGCTGTCAAATCTTCTCGTATACTGTAAAGCAACAAGAATAATGTAAAAGGTTTCGAGTTCGAGTCTCGGTCAGGCACACAGTTTTAATCTGCCAGAAAGTTTCATATGAGCACACACTCCGCTGCAGAGTGAAAATCTCATTCTGGAAGAATAATGTAACGGATGGAAACAATATTTGGAATACTGACCAACTGCAGCTACCGAAGTTTCTATACAAACACACTGAATGTGCAGGATGTAAGTATTTCAAGAAATTGTATTTATCTTGTCGTAAACACACATACACCAATTGTGATATTTTTGTCGGTCCGAGATTCCATTTCATTTGGGTATTATAGGGTTCAGGGTAGTTTTGGGATAGGCTCAAATGTGGATCCACCCACATTTGGACTAAGGTAGCATGGAGGCGTCGATTCATCAGGCTTAGGTCCGATGGGTGAGAGGATGGGATTATAACACTTCTGTCTGCTACTGTTATACTAAACGTCAAAGCTAGAAGCTGTTCGTGTAATGAAATTATCTTGTTAAACCAACTATGGTATAAAGCAACAGTGCAGTGTTACCCTCTGAAAGGAATTTTGTTATGTTGACCATGATGTACCAGACGGAGGTGGCTGATCGGAAGTGAACATCAAAATAACGTAAATATATAAACAGTAACAAACAATAATTTACATATCCACACTGTCCAAATGATAATAAAAAACGGACGCCAGCCTAATTAGGCATAAGAATGAGTAACATTCTTGTTCAAGAAAATAGGTATGAGCAACTTTAATGGACAGACACAACCTATACTTGATCACATGAGAGTCCAATGAACTCTGTCACAATCAGATATTGACATTGAAGGAAGTTATAGGAAAACAAAGCTAGTTGCATAAGTACAACAGATTTTGACGACACTTTTGCCTTCAAGGCTTGGTCAAACTGAATGGTTTCAATAATGCTACTATTAAAGAGCAGTTTAGGAATATACAATTAAGCTTAGATTTTCAAACACTTTCCTATCTGACATCAGATGTGAATAAAGTTCACTGCAATATTTTATACTGGGCATAGGTTTAGTCTCTTTTAACAATTACTTTGCTAACTGACATGGGAAAAAAAATTCATTTGCAAACTATTTCTCACTGTCCTCTGAATAACAGAAGTTACTGTTTTAATAGAAAGTGGTCTTTCTGTTAATTGTTATCTACCATGAGCACAATGTACAAACAGTGGATCCTGTCACATTATTAATATGAACTTTCAATACACAAGAGGAATAAGCATTTAGCAGGCATGAGTATATAACTTCCCACAGTTACAGTTCTCCACCTTTACTGCAATGAGACACAAAGTTGACATACTTATGAGATACTGACTCACTTTTTACAATTTACAGCACGCAGCACTATGATAGTTAACCCAGAAAAACTTTATAAGCCTCAGTTTTAATAACTTTTAATTTTTAAAAGTAACCGCAAATTATTTTCATACCTGTTTGAACTAATTTATTACTTTAAGCACTTTAGTATTGAAAGGACCCTAAGTGGGTATGCGATAGAGGATAAATCAAGGTAAGTTTTAGTTCATAGTCTTCTTGTTTACCTTATATTTGAAAACAAATAAATCATCCACATGAGCTGATCCTTCACTGTACAATGCTACAATACCTTGGTTCCCTTACAGTGACTGCGCAACGTGGTGGCGAGTGCATGTCGTCGGATGGAGGTGCAGACAGACAAGCTGGACTCTGTCATTTCTTGGTGGCGAACATAGATACTAATTTCAGAGTATTGCCAGAATTCTACTCCATTCATCCGAGGCTTTGGCTTTCATGCATATTGAAGCAGCACTAAAAGCCCCTCTTGGCACTAGCACAAATCACTACCTTTACATGAGCTGTTAGCGGTTCAGTAATTCGACTCCAACTGACACTTAATCTACCTCTTCAACCTATGCCAACCACAATCTGCGAGTACTACGAAGTTCCGTTCCAGAGGGGAACGACACCAAGTTTTACATTATACATTAACTATAAACCCTTAGTGACGATCATCCTTTACACAACAGCAAACATTCATTTTAAATAAAACATGTCATTTGCACATATTGATAATTCTACATAAAATTATTCAGACAAAACTGTTCGGTTTTAAAGACAACCAAAGACATTATGTGAGAAAGACAAAACATATCATTTGCTCATATTGTGGATATTACAGAGATTACATACACTTCATTACATAATCTAATTAATCATACAATAATTACAGAAGTTCAACGATCGGATGTTGAACAGAACAGAAAGCTAAATACAGCAGCAAAAAAGGAAGGTAGGTTCTGAGCTGTGGTGTTACACATACCCATCTTTCGTTGAGGTTTCCCGTTAGGGATACTTTGGCGAAACATCTGTAACACCTAAGTGGTGTTGGCAAAAAAATTTTCCCTCTAATTTCAGTTCGGAGAAAAATACAGATATTACAGACATACAGTGTACACTAAGAAATTTCACACATCTCTTCCTAAACATTTTCAAATGGAAACATTTACATACACTTCCATTGCTACATAAAACAAGTCATCTTTAAATCATTTACGAAACAAATAAAAATTCATCATGATACATCTTTAAACATGTTCATTTCAAACACATACAGTCCAACAACGGACAAACAGTACACAAAATAATCTGCACATTAGTAGAATAGGTATATCCTTAAAAAATGCATATACAACAGCACAGAAAGATTTTAACTTAATAAAATACAAATAATTTTCATTATTCAAAATTTAGCTTCAATTATCACTGCTGTGTTTTAAAACAAGACAGTCCAAAAATTTAAGTTACTTCAGAAAACCTAGTCAGAAACATCTACAACTATGTGAACAAGAGCCCATACACGTTTTATAATAACTTTTCACTGAATTAAATACGAATAATTACTTGATGACTCATTGGTCCAAGAATCTAACTTACTTCACTGCCTGCCTCAGCACTAGGGGTTCATTCACACTCTCTTGCCCGATAATGGCACGTCCTTTACTGCCTGCTACAGCGGGCAATACACATTTAACTACTTACATATAGTTGCTCTACCTAAGCAAGTCCTTCACTTACTGCTCATAAATTCAGTCAGTCCTCTGCTTCGGGACCACAACATTTTTACTATTTTGTCTTATTTCGTCGCCCAAAAACATATTTTTGAACAATTTACTGTAACTATCTCCCTTCTTCTTCACCATTTCGACACATCTTTGGTACAAATTGCATTAATATTATAAATCATAGAATGTGTAACTTTGAAATGGAAATTATACACCGTTAATAAAAAAATTAGAAAATATTTCTTTTCAAATGACAACATCAGGTAGCATACACATCATCAGTCAAGAATATATTAAATGTCATATTTGGGATCAAGTCTAAATTAAAATTTTTACTATTCATTTGTCATTGCTTTTTCACACACTGTTAGGTCGTTACATATATCATACTCAGCAAATCATTAAATCTTATTGCAAGTGCTTTCTTGAAAACCAGTTCCTTATTGTTTTATACATTTGGCAGGCCCATTTCCTCTAAACTTGACACAGATAGGTCTCATGACCATTATTACTCATTTCCAGAACATTAACAACTACACCTCTCTCATTGCTGTACCCACTTGATTCATAACATGCTTAATCATTTTATAGTGTACCCATATTATTTATCCATTTCTCTTTCCAAAAACATTCACCTTTAGTCATATTATGCAAGGAAAATTTAGTATTATTGAAATTTTTATCATTTAAATTTACAACAAAAGCTTACTTCCGGTGTTCGAACAACGATACTGACCAATTACTTCAAGATCGAAATTCACACTGATTGAAGGTTATTTCATTTCAAAGTTAAATTTACATTCAGGAAGACATGATTTAATACAAAAGAGAAGAAAGAAAGACGATAGTTAAAGTTCTGAATGAAGAAGAGTAAGGTTGACAACACAAAAGGAAACAAAAGTAGTGTTGGCAAAGACTGGGGTACCTGGTGTTCATCAGACTCCTGACAATGCAAAGAGTGCATGTCCCCTGAGAGTGAACAACCTACATCTGAGGACATGTACCTTTAAATATACAACATAGTGCAAACATCAACACTTTCTTATCTTTAAGTACATTATAAATTAATTATTATCTCGAGTTCTTTGCACTTTCATTAAGTCACTAAAAGCATCATTATTAATAAAATTTTCATGTTTGTCTCACTATGCCCCTATCCTCATAATTAGACTGGCATCAAAAATCACTCACATAAAAATAAACAGTTTCTAAGCAAAGTCATACAGTACACTACAATAAATAAACAACAACTTGCCCCCAGGACTCAAGATGAATAAAACAATAATTCCCTTTCACATAATACTCAAATACAATAACGAGATCATGTATTATATTAACAACATCCTGCCTCCTGTCTCTTTATCAACAAGGCAGTCTTTTATGGTTCACTAAACAGTCACTTAAGTCTGGTGGCTTTTTAGGCCTATTTTCTACATCTTTCACTAAGCTATTCAGATCTTGCCATTGTTTTGCTTCATCATGTGGCTTTTTAGGATTTGGAATTTCAAAGTCTTTAGCAAGGTACGACATCTCCTGTTCTGCTATTATTTTATCAGGTGGTTCTTTTTGTTTCAGTAATTCACACCGATTCAAGACATTGGTTAAGGCTTGCCCCAGTATTGTATCATCCGGAGGTCCCTCAAAAGTATGCCCCTGTGCTACATTACTTAATGATTCCTTTGGTTTTGACCCAGTTCTACTTCCTGTATCTTGCTTTGGAAAAATGTCACTAATTTTGTCATACCCTCTTTCAGTGAAAGTATAGTCACTTTCGTTTATTCCTGAGAATTCATCTTCACTGGAGTCATCACTACTCCCTTCCTCACCATCAGATTCACTTAAGTACGCGACTTTTGAACAATAGGTAAGTTAATATATTCATCCTTATCTGTGTCCATATACCCTTCAACATCTAAACTATCACTGATTTCATTTTCGTCATCAGATTCGAGCAGGAATGCAACGTTCAGACAGTGGAGCAGTTTATCATTTGATGTTTCAGCCACTTCGTTTTTCGAATAATTTTTTACACAATGCACATCGTTTGGACACTCAGGCACTTTTGTTGTATCACTTTTAACGGTTTCACCCTTAACTTCATAGTTAGTATAATCGTCATATACATCGATAACATTCATTTCATTTTCTTCCTTGCTATCATTTTCAGATAATCGTGTGAAATACCTACCTGACTTTTCTACATTAGAAAACATGTATTCATCAACAACAATTTCATTTGCACTGCTCATAAAGTCATGTATACTAACGTCCTCCTTTACTTCATTTTCTTTTCTTTTTAATTGTGCACACGATTTTTCGTGGCGTAATCTATTTTCTTTTCTTCTACATTCATCCTAATCTCCCCTGCATCTATGTCCTTTTTCTTGTATACATTACTATCAGTACAAAAATCTCCTTTCCCAATCGTCTATCTTGATCTCTTTTATTCTTTAATAATGCCTTTTCGCACGATTCTGATATTGAGTTATCCTTATCATATGACATTCAATTTTACACGCATCTATTACTGAAACCAGCCAACAGAAGTGTCCGATTCCGCCTTTTATGTTTCTTTCTACCACAGCCATCTTGTTCTGACCTCGATCTTTTCTGTGTGCTGCCGATTGCATTGTACGGTGCTCCGGCATGCGCTGCCCCGAGCACAAGCGGTCACACTAGGTGCGCCACTAGATATCACTCCGCGTACGTCTTCCATAGGCGTGTCCTTAACCTTCTTGCCCCGTACTTTGGATTCCTCCCTCTCAAATTTTTTATTTAACATCTTTTCTTATGACCCGAAACCGATTTCCGCGTGAATCCGGCCCATAACATACGCGGTTTTCAGTTTTCCACTTGGTCTCTATTTTGAAATTTCCGCGCCGTGTATCCTCTGCCGCACGCCGTTAAGTTTCCTCTTCCTCTCCCATGAACTCTTTGGATTACGTTTACACGAAATCTATCATTCTCAGGTAGTTCATTTTGGTCATGACTTCCTCTCGAATAATTGTTGTTGTTATGGGGTCGGCTCAAGATTTCTTCGCCAGTGATCTTCATCCTCTACTCTTTCTAAGAACGCAGAAAAACTTCTATGGGTACTCCCAACATATCGTTTACAATCCTCAGGCAGTTTCTGCCAAAGAACCCAAACGATCTCGCCTTCAGTGCTTCTAGCTTTTAGGTGTACCAGTTTTCAATACCATGATTCGCAAAACTCTTTCGTGGTTTACCTACTATCATTCAAACTGCCCATTAGGAACTCACGACACAACTGGCCTTGTTTTCTTTCTGACCAGTATTCGCCAATAAATTTTTGTTTAAAGCTATCAAAAGATATCGGGTTAATATCCAGATTCAAAACCACCTTTTTGCTTCTCCCGTTAATGCACTGATTACAACATTAATTTTTTCCTGTTCAGATAAATATTCAGAAAAAGATCCTTTGGCAATTCTTTACAAAATCAAGGGAGTGCCGTCCTTTACACTTCTTCACAGCGTCGAATTTTTCCTTGCCCTCTAATATTTTACTGTAATGCTTTCTATCGGTAAAATGTGTCGGTCCTGTTTGTATTTTTCTTTCCAAATCATACATTTTTCCTTGGATTTGTGAAGTGTTAAGGTCACACTTCCTTTCACAAATAACAATTTGCTTGGCTTGTTCTCTATTTGTTTCTGTCACAGATTGCTTAATCTGTGCAAACCCTATGTTACATTCCGTTTGTATTTCCTATTTAACACCGAACACTTTTTCGTCTATATTAGTACTGACTAAAGGTTCTATTTGACCTTGAAGTTTAATTATTTCTGTGTCAAATCTTTCTCTGATATTATCAATCTGGCCTTGTACATTGGCAATATTGCCACTGATGACAGTAATTTCGCTTTTAAGGTTTTTAATTTCATTACTTACATGACAACTTTCACATCAACTTTTTTCGACCTGTTTACTAATATCACTACCCTGTGCTGCAATTAGTTGTCTCTGTGCTGCAATTTTTGCATTGATATTGTCATTGTGTGCAAAAATTTGTGGCCTCTGTGCTGCAAGTTGTGCAGGCAACATTTTTAAAAATTCTGTCATATCTGGATGCTTTTCAAGTTTAGCTTCTGATACCTTTTCGTGTTCAAATCCTACTTCCCTTTCTGTATTTGGTGATTCAAACATATCCCGCAATTCAGTAGCATAGGCACTGTCTTCGACAACTACTATTAAAGAACAGTTTAGGAAGATACAATGAAGCATAGATTTTCAAACACTTTCCTATCTGACATCAGGTGTGAATAAAGTTCACTGCAAAATTATATACTGGGCATAGCTTTAGTCTCTTTTAACAATTACTTTGCTAACTGACATGGGAAAAAATTCATTAGCAAACTATTTCTCACTGTCCTCTGAATAATAGAAGTTACTATTTTAATATAAAGTGGTCTTTCTGTTGTTATCTATCATGATTACAATGTACAGACTGTGGATCCTGTCACACTACTCATATGAACTTTCAATATATATGAGAGGAACAAGCATTTAGCAAGCATGAGTATATAACTTCCCACAGTTACAGTTCTCAACCTTTATTGTAATAAGACACAAAGTTGACACATTTATGAGATACTGACTCACCTTTTGCAATTTACTACAGGCAGCACCATGATCGTTAACTAAGCAAACATTTACAAGCTTCAGTTTTAATATCTTTTAATTTTTAAAGTAACCGCAAATTATTTTAATAGCTGTTTGAACTACATCACGACTTTAAATTCTAGTTTTCTCTTCAGCTTTTTTGGCAAACCCACAAACATTTAACAAGCAGTTTCAATTGCGAAATTACTTTTAACAAACATTATTTACTTTATCACACTCTTTTGCCACATTAACTTTAACTCTCTTTTTACTATGTTCAAGAGGCATTAATTAGTAATACACTGGGCTTTAATATTGTTTCAATAAGGACGCTCGGTAAGCACTTTAGCATTGAAAGGAACCTAAGTGGATATGTGGCAGAGGATAAATCAAGGTAAATTTCCATTGACACTCTTTTTGTTTACCTTATATTTGAAAACAAATAAATCATCCACATGAAATGATCCTTCACTGTACACTTATACAATTCCTTGGTTCCGTTGCAGTGACTACGTAACGTGGTGGCGAGTGCATGTTTTTGGATGGAGGTGCAGATGGAGAAGCTGGACTCTGTCATTTCTTGGTGGCAAACATAGATAGTAACTTCAGAGTATTGGCAGCATATTACTCCATTCATCCGAGGCTTTGGCTTTGATGCATACTAAAACGGCACTAAAAGCCCATCTCTGCACCAGCACAAGCCACAACCAACCAAGCTGTTAGCTGTTCAGTAGCTCGTCTTCGATTCATTCTTAGTCTACTTCTTCTGCCTATGCCAACCACAATTTGAGGGCACTACTAAGTTCCGTTCTGGAGGGGAACCACACCAAGTTTTACATTATACATTAAGTATAAACCCTTAGTGACGATCATTCTTTACACAACACCAAACATTCATTTTAAATAAAACATGTCATTTGCACATATTGATAATTCTACATAAAATTATTCAGACTAAATTATTCAGTTTTAAAGACAACCAAACAGATTATGTGAGAAAGACAAAACATATCACTTGGTCATATTGTGCATATTACAGAGATTACACTTCATTACAGTATCGAATTAATCATACAATAATTACAGAAGTTCAACGATCGGATGTTGAACAAAACAGTTAGCCCAATACATCAGCAAAAAAGGTAGGTAGGTTCTGAGATGTGTTGTTACAGGATGAGCGAAATGGGGTCTGGTGGCACTCAGGAAAAATCGACACGTGCACACACTAAAATAAAGTAACTGGCTTTGCGCCTTTACAAAATGACAAACTAAGTTCCTGGATTATTATTATTCCCATCTGCAGACACCCCATGTATTTAGTGCGTAGTGATATTTTGTTCAAGTCCGTAGACAAAAAGGCGATATTTAAGTATCTAAAATCAGCACTTCCTCATGAATCCATTTGTGTGTTTTAGTGTACATTGGCCCATCGGTCTACTTTGACACTTAGTAGTTTATGTTGATGAGGGTTTCTTTATCGGTTGGTATTTGGAAAAGGAATACGTGTAACTGATATTGTAGACACTTTTGCAAATTCTTTCTGCTCCGGCGGGGGATTCGAATCACCTTTGGTTGCTAAGGAAACTTAGTAGGGTAAGAAATAAGAGCACAAATATTCCTGTACATTTACATAAAGAACAGGAAAAAATATAGAGAATATCGGAAAACATGGTAAACATTGAAAAACCCTGAAAAGTAGAAAATGTATAAAAAAATCCGAATACAAAGTGGGAATACAGGATTTCTGTATGTGTATAGTGGGATTAACCGAAATTTGCTGGATAAACTATAGCACTAGATGCATACGAGAGGGATGACATCACACGTACAATCAGAAAAAAGAGAAATATACAGATGAGGAGTAATGGCAGTTTACAGTAGATTATGCATCTACAGAAAGAGGTAGAACGACAGTGAACCTATCACTAAGAGCTAAATGGATGGACGTCCACGACTCTTCACAGAACATGGGATTCGGAGGCTTATCTGCTCTGTAAAGTAAGATAGATGGTGATCTGTAGCATCTCTGCCGAAAGAGCACAATGATGTTGCATTCACAAGTGTTCCAGCGGACACTGTTCACCGTACAATGCTGAACGTGGAGCTCCGCAGCAGACCACCCCTATGTGTTCACATGTTGAAAGCAGTGGGCACGGAACCACCGGGATTCGACCGTCGATCAATGGAAACGTTTCGGCTCTTTGGATATAAAAACGGCTACCATTCCCCTAACTAGTTCAGTTATATTGAACTCACACAATTTGTTTTTAAGTCATCTCCATAGATCATATTAGCAGCTAAAACTGTTCTGCAGCGTTTGCCTAATTTAAAGTCGTTTACCGTAACTTTAGTCATTTGTTTTTTCGATTTCAATATTTGCTTCTTAGCGTACATGACAATTCAGACTTGGTGCTCGTAGAATATGTGTTTGTGTTTTGGCTATTCCACATAGTTTACACTACATTACAGATACACATTTGCGGATTCTAAAGTAAGTTCCTCAGAGACAGTCAAAGACGTGGTCCACACAAGTACAACCCACATCATACAGCTGTGTGGTAGGTTACGGCTGCTGCCAATAAATAGTCAGAGCCATACAGTATTGCTATCTATCCGAAAGTCAGCGAGTGACTGACGGCGTCCTATGGTTTTAATGTTTAACAATTAGCACAGTGCAACAAAAACGTTCTTGCTATAAGGCTTAACTGGTCAAGGATTAGCTCCTTTCAAGTATGGGGTGTTCAAAAAGTCTCTTGTCAGTGCCGTATGATTGTTAGCCGCGCGTGCCGTATGCCGTAGTAAATATACCGAAACGACGCTCAGTGAAATACAAGTTATTAATTTATTGAATATTGAATTTTACTTACAAATTTTCACATTAGATGTTGAAAGTGTCCCCCTGTTGTTGAATACACAGTTCAATTCGTCTAATCATGTTTCCAAACACAAGTTGTAACATATATTCTGTAACAGAAGCAATCAAAGTGGATATTGCAGTTTTCAATTCATCGATGTATTTTGAATTGTTTTTATAGACACTTGCTTTCACTGCACTCCAGAAGAAAAAGTCAAGAGGTGTTACGTCAGGCGATCGTGGAGGCCAAAGTCCCTGTGAAATTACATCAGCAGCAGTGACATTGAAACGCGAGCTGTATGCGCGATTGCACCATCTTGTTGAAAATAAACGTTCATTACTCGTATTTCACTTAACACAAGTTCTCCTATGAATGGGTACAGAATATCACTGCAGGTTCGTTGTGCATTTATCGTCTCGTTGAAAAATTTGGGACCCACAATCCGACGTCTAGAAACTGCAATCCAAACTCCTATTTTCACATAATGATGTGGTTCCTCATGAATGGATTTGCAGTACTCCACATACGAGAATTTTGCGAGTTCATTCACCCCGATAAATTAAATCACGCCTCATCAGTGAAAAACTTTTCATTAAGAAAATGCCTTCCATTTTGTTGAACGAAATTTTTGAACAGTTGACAATAATGCAGTCTCTTGTCATGATCAGTATTTGCATGATCAGTTCTTGCACGACTGTCACTTTGTATGGGAAAACTTATAATGTTTTCCTTACAGCTGTGTGGGCCACTGGAGTAGACTATTCTTCATAAGTAAACTGTATTTCAGAATCAGGAGTACGTAAGTATGCTGCAAAAGACTGTAGCGTTCATGGATCATTTTGTTAATGGCGGTAGACTGTACCACCCAGCAAAGTCTAATAAAAAGTGACCTGACAGACGTATCTCAAACTATCTCTTCGTGGCAAACTATGTTACTCATCCGATTCCGTGGCTCTGCTATCCGGTTCTATGACTCTGCTGGAGTAATGACTACTCTTCATAAGCAAACTGCATTTCAAACTGTATGCAGCACAAGGCTGCAGTTTTTGAATGGAACAGTTCATAGTCATGAAATGTAGCACTAAACAGCAATACACTCAAACACAGAAATTGCACATTGAACTCAGTGTTAGCTCGTTTGTTGTTAAGGTGAAAAACCACGCTGTAATTATTACAACAGAATGTCGAAAAATAAATGGTATAGTATACTGGAAACTGATCAGTAACATGCTCAATAATAGAACAGCTCATTGCTCATTACTCATTACCAGTCGTGGGTCATCCGGTAAGATGTCTCTGACGATGCGGTTCATTCGTGGAGAAATGTCATGAAACTTGATACCCAGAATCAGAATAAAATAAGTAGTATTCAGACCAATATATGCTTGGAGGGGCAATATCGAATATTACTCTCTTCTAACGCTGGAACAGCACACGATAGAACTGAGAATTGTCACATGCAATAATTATGAACACCTACTAGATGAGAAGAGTAGCATCTACCACCTTACAAGAGAACAAAAAACAAGTGTAAATAGAGATATGTAGGTAATTTCCTCTCTGCAGCCGGGTACAAATATTTTAGCTAGGAGGGGATAAAAGAAATTTCTAAGGGCTCTGTACAGCAAAGCCATCTGATTATACAAGAATTGACGTATATCTATCACACGAAAGTATTACTACTTTATCAGATCCTATATCCGAAGAAGAATTAGAAGCCATAATAATAAATCATGCACAAACACAGGAGCCTCAGAGCTGAAGATACCCCTTTTGAATGTTATAAAACTTTCAGACCGATCATCAGGAAAGAGTTCATGGAGTTAGTGAGGGAGAAACAATACTGCAGAACTTATACTCCTAAAAAGAACACGGACTAATCATACTTGATTCCCGAAGAAAAAGAAACCACAATAGACAACAGGATTCATGCCGACAACGTTGTAATGTGCAGACTCGTGAATCACATTTCCTGTAATAGTGATAAAATTAAAACTGACCTCGGAATTCTCTCTCAGTTTTGATGGCATCATTTTGTGATTATTAAATGAACATGGCCCTTTGTGTTACATAAATTATAAAGCATAATTTGTGCTCCATCACTGTGTTTAATTTTTAACATCCTGCTCTGATTCTACTTACAATTTCTTTCACTTGAATTCATTTAGATTTTCTGAATGTTCTCATTTCCGTGAACCTTAATGAAACTCTTTTCTCACTCTGAATCCTACATAAACTGCATTGCTCGTATTCTAGGTTTATAAAAGTCGTAGGTCATTTGAAATCTGACTTTGATTACGACTGTAATTTTATTCTTCTATTAGTATAGCTTTGAGCTGAAACAGGTAGTTCCTCCGTGAAGAGACAGTAATTTTCTCCTGTAACTTTACATCTGTTGTAGAAATTCTGTTGTAAGTTATTTTTAAGTAATAATTAAATGAGTAACCTTCATCTAATAATACGTAAAGTGACAGATGAAGTTCAAATGTGCCTCTCTGCCTACATTCTTATGTTTTCACGTCAATGGAGGATGACATCGGAAGTTCACTGAGGCTTTTTGCAGATGATGCTGTGGTGTATCGAGAGGTTGCAACAATGGAAAATTGTACTGAAATGCAGGAGGATCTGCAGCGAATTGACGCATGGTGCACGGAATGGCAATTGAATCTCAATGTAGCGAAGTGTAATGTGATGCGAATACATAGAAAGATAGGTCCCTTATCATTTAGCTACAAAATAGCAGGTCAGCAACTGGAAGCAGTTAATTCCATAAATTATCTGGGAGTACTTATTAGGAGTGATTTAAAATGGAATGATCATATAAAGTTGATCGTCGGTAAAGCAGATGCCAGACTGAGATTCATTGGAAGAATCCTAAGGAAATGCAATCCGACAACAAAGGAAGTATGTTACAGTACGCTTGTTCGCCCAATGCTTGAATACTGCTCAGCAGTGTGGGATCTGCACCAGGTAGGGTTGATAGAAGAGATAGAGAAGATCCAACGGAGAGCAGCGCGCTTCTTTACAGGATCATTTAGTAATTGCGAAAGCGTTACGGAGATGATAGATAAACTCCAGTGGAAGACTCTGCAGGAGAGACGCTCAGTAGCTCGGTACGGGCTTTTGGTGAAGTTTCGAGAACATACCTTCACCGAAGAGTCAAGCAGTATATTGCTCCCTCCTACGTATATCTCGCGAAGAGACCATGAGGATAAAATCAGAGAGATTAGAGCCCACACAGAAGCATACCGACAATCCTTCTTTCCACGTACAATACGAGACTGGAATAGAAGGGAGAACCGATAGAGGCACTCAGGGTACCCTTCGCCACACACCGTCAGGTGGCTTGCGGAGTACGGATGTAGATGTAGAACACGTTGTATCTATATTTTCCGCCGTCAGAGAAACACGAAAATAATGGTTTGTAAATGGCTCTGTATCAAACTGCTGAATTAATTTGAATTCGCTGTAATTCCTTAAGACTAGTTAAATTAATCTGAGATGCTTTGGAGTTCTAAAAGATTGAAGATATTATTTGATAATCAAATTTTGCATACACAAATGTAGTTACAGGAGTCTTCCAGAACAATAAAAAGAAAAAAGGAATATATTATTATTATTATATACGACATTAATCCCATTTAAAGTTCTATTCCCGATTCCTTTCTCTACCTCGTGGGCCAAATTACTTTTATAAGATCTGCCACACAGTTAAATGCCTTTCGTGCGTCATACGATTGTAAATTATAAAATTTCAGGCAAGCAGCAGCAGATCTATAGTTTCTTAGCGCAATAAGTCCTGAACCTTCTGCAGACCCCCTGTTCATCATTCTCCGATATTTGTCGTCTAAAGTGTGGATCTGTTCAACGAATCAGGGAGTATTACTAATAGTCATGTCCCATTGCTTTTTCCAAACATTCTGTAGTAAAATACTGCACTAATGTTTACCAAGTATTTCTCCACTCGTCTATTAACGACTTACTACGTTCCATCACACTGCACAGCTCCCGTATCAGAGGGGGAGGTTACGCCGCTGTGCAGTTTCTGTGAAAGCGGGTGCCGTAACTGCGCCGTAGTGAATGTGGGGCAGCCGGATGTTGTACTGCTAAAGGTATAAAAGCCCACCACCGCCTGGGAAGAGCATCAGTCATTGCTTGCTCTCAGCTGAACACACAAGCAGCAATGAGGATCCTCGTAAGTACCACAGTAAATATTTGCTGCAATGGACCACACTCTTTCAGGTCAACCGCAGATGGGAATGGATATCAAATAAACGGCTTGTACGACCTGTAGTTCTCGAAAGAATTTCTTAGATGTCGGTAGATTGTGAAACCAATCAAGTGCATATCCATCATGTTTAGCAACATTTCATTTCCAGTAAATCGTTTAGAAACATCTATCACTATTCCTCGCATCACATGACGAACAATTTTTTTTTATGATGATTGTGGTCAGAAACAGTCTGCAGGGTAGGTTTGCTGAAAAATAATTATTAAGAAGAAAATGCGATGCGTGGTTAACCACTAGTGTATTGTGTAGCTCTATGGTCTGCATTGCAATACACATTTACTGGGGCCCATTATATGTCTAATTTTCATAGTTTCATGAAAATTTAACTTCATTCACTATAGCTCTTTGAGTAAAGTTGATTTTCTGCAACAGAAAAAAAATGCTGCACACAAAACAGTTAACGTATAATAGTGAAAGTATTTTCTACAGATAAATGAAAACACTTCTCTAGTGTGTAAGTACACAACATAAGAAATTTGTGTTCACCAATCTATTAACTATCATAATATTTTCGCTATAAATGTTTGACTGTCAACAGGTGTGCGTGTATCTGTGTGGTGTGGCCCTGTCCGTCCTAGCCGAGGAGGAGCAGCCAGTGAAAGAGAAGCGAGGACTCTCCGGTTCGCTGGGTGGCTATAGTGGCGGATATGGTCTGGGAGGTGGCTTCAGTGGCGGCTATGGAGGCGGCTATGGTGGCGGCTACGGAGGTGGCTACGGAGGTGGATACGCTGGTGGACTCGGAGGCGGCATTGTAGGCGGCATCGGGGCCGGCATCGGAGGGGGAGAGCCACAGATCACTGTCAACAGAATCCCTGTCCGGGTCCCAGTCCCTGTGGAGAGGATCGTTCGAGTGCCTGTGAAGGTCCCATTCACGGTAACTGTGGACCGGCCTGTCCCTGTGCAGGTGCCTCAGCCGTACCCTGTCCCTGTGGACAACCCTGTGCCCGTCCCCGTCAAGGTCCCCACCCCAGTGTCTGTCCCAGTGCCTCAGCCCTACGTCGTTAAGCGTCCAGTGCCCTACGTCGTCAGTGGTGGCCACGGTGGAATCGGAGGAGGACTTGGCGGTGGTCTTGGAGGAGGTTACAGCAGTGGCCTTGCTGCAGGATATGGAGGAGCTGCCGGTGGCTTTGGAGGACTTGGGGGCTACGGAAAGTATGGCCACTGAATTCTGGAGCCAAACCCAACAACTTGACCCACACACGCCACCAGTATCCATAGTAATGGATTGTAAAAACGGTTGAAAAAATAAATTTTTCTGAATAAAAACTTTTATCTTTTGCTTTATTATCCCACCACTGGGCAAGGACACTTTGATATCCTCTCAGGAAAATGAAGGAAAGTTAGCTATGTAATCATTCTGTCTCATATTCACTCCTTCAAGCAACACCCATTGCATCTGTCTGTCTACGAAAATGTTTGTCATCAGAGTGAATAATGTAGTTTTTTGTTGCTGAAAAGTGTACAAGTTTAGTATAAATTTATGTGATGTAAATGACACCAAAGTGCACTCAAGCAAACTGAAATCCTTTCAAGACAGTGGATACTGCCTTATTACCTTCCAGTCGTGGTGTCAGTATTTACCTTGGACATCACTGACACTGACATCACAGCAACTAAGAACAAGCACCATCACATGCACATCCATTGCCATGGAAGTCTCCAAACTAATAGTCTATGACAACTGATAGCTCACTGCATACTAACTAACACAGCTAACTGGGCAGGCTGTAGGTTGAAGTATTAAAAGTCAGTGTTAGAGTATCTGTAGTGTTTCACAACTGCCTTACAAAATGTATTCTGATCACTGAAGTCAATATCTGGTACATTTTTAGGGATTAAATCCTTTAGGTTATAAGAATACGGAATGCCTAATAACAATAATTATACATCTATTTGGTTTTTTAATTTCTATCAGTGAATATGAGCACCAACAAAATCATACATTTTCTGTGTAATTTGGGATTTTTTCGAAAAACTATTCGCATTTCAGTTATTAAAATCTATATTTACAACAGCAAAAACGTAATAATAAATGAACGAATTGTCCAAATATATATTCCAGGTTGATAGTTAATTAGAGGCTCCAAGGATCACTTTCAACTATAATCAGTGATGTGCTGGTACATATTAGTTTACAGAATATTAACGTTTGTAGGATTTCACCCTTGGATGCATGAGTGCCTCTAACCGCAAAAAAATGCATTAGTGGGGTCCATAAGACAAAATAAAAAAGTCATTATTAATTCAATGTTACCAGATTTAATGGTTTTGGTAACAGATTCAATTATAAAGTATTTATGATATTGTAACTTTCATTTTAGTAACAAAATACACTGTCAAATATTGTGTTAAAGTTTTTCTGAGATTAAACAACAAACTTACAATTTTATTGAACATACACCAGAAATTCTTCTCCTGAAAAATATCTGCCTCAATTTGTTGCATGGTTGATTACTTTTTTCTGTCTAATCTATGTGAGCTCGCAGAATATCTTATTTTTGGTGATTTTCCTGTTTCTGAAATCTCTGGTTGGTGGTAATACAGTCCAGTGATCTGAGCAGTATGACACATTTGTACGTTTTGAGTTCATAAACTACAGTTCTAAGATTACCTTCTAAGTATTTTAATGCAGAAAAAACTGGTCTGGACTTGGAAGCCTTCATTTATAGCCAAATTCCTTAGCACCCACATTGTTTCGTTTCCAAATCCTGTAAGATTTACCTGCATTACTTCTTCAAATAACAGAACAAATAAGAGAAACTTTTGTAATGTTTGTTGATGTTCCTCCCAATGGCTATGTTAGTGTCTTTAATGTAGTAGAAGCAATATTCGTATTTTTTCTCTGATCACAGACCAAAAAATGAGCTCGTTTCATCAAATGTAATATTATGCCCGTTTTTTCTTGATACTATCAATGCACTTACCTTCTAAACTAGGGCAATGCACGGCTCCCTGTTACATTCTTTGCGAGCTGAAGTAGTGACATGGGTTCTCAGAGCAGCAGCTGCGCAACGTGTTACTGCTTCAGGGGAAATGTTCATGGTATCTTGTACTCGAAGTCTGCTGCTTGGTGGCGGTGTTTTTTGCTTCACACAATTCCATCGTTACCAATGAATCAATCGACATTTCTACAAGCTGTGTTCACTTGGAATGCTGGAAGACACGGTTTTCATATGATTGTAATCGTCAAACGAAACATATGTTGATCTGAGACAATTCTAACATAAAGAAATAAATTTAACTTCCATGAGAATACTCAGTTGTAGCTTTTGCAGTACTCCTAACTGCTCACGTATAAGTGTGGGTGTGTTCGCTGCGATAACGCCGGCACGGCAGCTCAGCATGTTCGGTCAGGGAGTTGCTAGGCTTCTGTAATAAGAAACTGAGTGGAAGGATCAACAAACGAACTTCACCGCATGTTATGTGAGGTCCGGAACAACAAAACACAACGATTAACAACGACCAAAATGCAACACCAAAAAAAGATATCTGAGTGGTCAGCGTTACAGATGGCCGTCCTACTGGCCCGGGTTCGATTCCCGGCTGGATCGGAGATTTTCTCCGCTCAGGGACCGGGTGTTGTGCTGTCTTCATCATCATTTCATCCCCATCCAGAACGCAGGACGCCCAATGTGGCGTCGAATATAATACGACCTGCGCCAAGGTGGTCAGACCTGCCCCACTAGGGACCTCACGGCCAATGACGCCAAACGCTCATTTCCATTTCCAGCATAAGTGTGCCGTACTCTTAACTGTTGTCAGCAATCTTGTCAACATAATGTGCCATTTGGTCAAATATAAATAAACTATCAGACAGGCTGATTTTTCATAGACAGTTTAAAAGATCTCTGTCATTCATCACACATGTAGGAATAAAAATTTAATCAAGAAAAGTAATTAATATGAATTGCACCAAATAATATTATTCCTAATGGACGTGAACTGCATTCCCAAGGATTATAAAGAACGTAAACATCTGAAATACAGTTTATCCATAAAATCGAAGATTCCTGTGTCCAAAAGACTCCTGTTTGGCACCCAAGGGTTGAATAAGACAATTATTGGCCATGTAAAGGTCATTTCGCGTAACATAATACAATATTTAGTCTAATAACACGAATAAGTATGCGACACTTTTGTACTAAATAAACTAATATGTCCGGAAATGGCTCTCATGATAGAGGGGACTGTAGAGGAACAAAACTATAGGGAAATACAGAGAGATGAATAATTGCGGAGGACTTGGGTGAAGAGCGACAAAGAGACGGAGAGGGTGGCACAGAATACGACGTCGCGGTGCGCCCCATCAAACTGGGTATCTTACTAACGATCAAAGTAGGCTGGTTTCTAAGTATAACTCCTTCAGTGGAATAAACTGAACTGCCTGTAAAGAACTACTTCAGCTACTTTCGTATTAAGTCCTGCTGCGAGAAGAGTTGCTAACCTGTGTTCGGAACAAAATTGAGATGAAACGAGCTTGCTAGTAAAAAGAATAACCCTTATTATACTAGATATTGTATTACATTATCTACGAGGTACAGGTGGCTGGTGTGTAGGTGAAACCAACGGTCCCATTCCCACTAACGGGCGCATGGCCAGGCACCCGGTGTGCATGATGATTATAGACAGAACTGTCAGATCAGGGTTTCAGCGTGGCTGTGGCGTGGCGCATGACTGCCTCTGCAAGCACCATTTGTCGCCGCCTGCAGACGCAGTGAGACTTCATCACGCTCCCATTACTGAGGCTGCACCAAATGTTTACAGCACGGTTCTGGTGCTGCAAGAGTACAATGAATGTCTAACGTGGTGGGACGAATGCCACGTCGTCATCGAACGCTGTTCCCGTATATCACGCAACCTTGGGAATGTTTGGATCTCATACCAATGCGTAGCACATCTGTCGACTTTCATCATTCTGTGGAAAATAATTCGTATTTCTTAATGCGAACTTAACAGTACAGTCCGAGAACATTGAGTCGAAGTCGCAGATAATATTAAAGTAGGCTTAAATTTTTTATATGTTCTGGGTGCTGTAAATTGTTACATCATAAGAAGAAATCTTTGAATCTGAGGAAGTTTTACAGTCTGTAAAACGAGTTTAAAAACAACTCCCCCTTTTGCACTGAATAGGAAGGCATATTGTGAAAGAGTCACAGTATGAAAATTACCAGCACCCAAATATTTAATCGCCTTATACAACTGAGCAAAATCAGATTCATTATAGTAGTTTTAAAAACGATATTACAAGCAAATCTGGAATAAGTCAGTATCCCACGCTTCACTTTCTGAATCTTGCGGTGTTGGTTGGTGCCCCCTGTTGGAAAATCGCCCAGCAGTGATCTTGAAATAATCCTAGTGTTCTAAAGGCATGAATTCGAGCGTTTTAGCAACATTATGGGCCTTGGAAGTTTTTATTGGTACTAGGTCAATGTTGGCGGGGGGCACACCTGACGTAGAAGGATGTCTACCAGGTTTCAGAAGTGAGAAATCGTACGTAACTAGGCCACTGCAATGGGGAGCCGCTGTTACACATTTTGCTGTTAACACAGAAGTCAAACATTTTATGTAAAGCCACAGCTCATTTATTCCCATTCACTATAATAATTTTTTTGGAAAATTAATTAAAATTATTAGCAAAATCGAAATACATACCTTGAGTACACACTTGGGACACATACATTATCGGACTAGTACGCAATACGTCATACCACTGTCACGGGGTATATGACATATCTTGATTTTTTGTATTACAAAAAGTCTCGATCACATGCCATGCATGAACGACCGCGAATATGAATCATACGGCGTACTACAGAAACACTACTGTTGTACACCGAACTGTACCAAAATGAATGACTGTATGATTCCTTACTTTGGCCCGTTCAAGCCTCTGAGAATACTGTTTTCTTACAGTAGTAGCTATATGATTTTCAAAGAAGCAAATTCATTTGGGCTTTTCCTAGCAGGTGTCTCATCATGCCAGGTAAAAACCTTTGTATCCCAAAAACAAAACATCAGGGCTGCTTGTAATACACCATATCCCCAACGCTTGTATGTGGTACTGGAATGTTCTGCTACAATTTTCTTGTCCCTTTAACTAGTTCTTCACAACTTTTCGCACTGACATAAAACGTTTTCGCTCTTATCTCGTGAAGTTAAGCTCCTTTTCCGCTTGTATCTTTGAAGCTATGTTTGTTTCAATGTTGAGCTTACTCCTAAATTGTTCACAAATACCACGTATATCCATTCTATGTAGACCGAATACGTAGTTGAAAAGACCTTTGAAATAACAAATAATATTATTTCACTTTTGGATTCAATGTATATTTATCAGTTCCTCTGGTTTTTATATATTAATGAATTAAGTACATACCTGTAACATATTTCTGCCTGAATAGCTACCATAACTTCTTAACTCATACGTCGCATGATAGATATTTCTTTCTTCTACCGGTTTTCCCATAATGAGCAACTCTGTATGAAAATTACGAATAAACTGTCCTATTAAAACATTGGTATCCTGTGGAATCTTGCGCTGTTGGTTGCGTTTTCTTCCACCACCTGATAGAGAACACAGACCCTATTGAACACAGTCTTTCCAGTCGCCGCTTCATAATGCCAGGAAGTGCGGAAAATGCCTTTTTTCACACGACAGGTGACCCTTAGTTGTGTCCGGCTCTTCGGAAAGCGCGTCAGGCGGCTTTCGCTTCACGTTTAGTGTTTGCGGTGGCGCTTTCGGTTTGGCGCGCTGTTCGGATCGCTACCGCCCTCTGGCGGGAGGTGGGGCAAGTGTACGGTCGCGTGACTATCGAGGAGTACGTACTGGGCTGTGACCGAGGGAGGTGGTGGCGCGAGCGGGGCCTTGTTTTTGGGGGTCAACTGCTCGCCACGTGCTTTGGCCGACCTCTTGGCTGTCAGGGGCTAAGTCTGCCTTACCCCCATGTACGTGGCTTATGAAGTTCAGAAGCCGTGGTGAAGGAGATCAGCGCGGGGGACCGTATGTCTTCTTTTCGGCTGTTGAAACCACTGGTTGGCTCTGACGAGCATTTGGAAGTGCGACGTGTTCCCGCCGCTGGGATGGAGTGTGAGAAGTTGAGTACTGGTTTTATGTAACAGAGTTTTGAAGGTTTTCAAGTTCTAGTGTAGTGTATCTAGTGAAGCGTATGAGGTTCTTCACCAGTAGTTTTGTTGGGGTAGTTCCACCACAGTATCATTTGTCTGTCCGCGGAAATGTGTTAATTGCTTCTTGGTCGGGCCGTTTTCATTCACACCTCGATTGGATGATTTAGGGTCGTTGTCGCGGGTCTGTGTGGTTCGGAGTCTGTGCAGGCACCGCCCTTGCTACGTCTTCTGGTTTTGAGTAACTCGGGGAGGTGGCAGCTTGTAATGTAAGTTTTGGGGCTGATCTGCTATGGCACTGTAGACCACCAGTACCTATTCCGCCTATTGTGATTTGGGCCCCTTTACACGTGTCACTCCCTCACCGATCAAAGGAATATTTTTTTTTTTTGGGAACTGCCTTTAATGTGAACGTTTTTATGCTGGCTTATTCACATTTATCTTGTAACAAATATAAGTTATGTAACTGGTGGTAGACAACTATTTTTTCTTAATACAAGCTGGGTACTTGAAGTTTTTTTGGAATTGTTCCCTTATCGCCATAACAAGTTTAAAAGATTCTTATTGTTAACGTCAAACCTTGCAATATCGTTTACATAGAGCTATTTTTAAAAGAGTTTTTTAACTCTTGCCTTATATACGTTAAGTTAAAATCTCATTATTGGCAAGTTCTTAATGTCACAACTGGTAATCTCTTTTCATAATGAAAATTGTCTAGCTATTTGAAATTGCTTTGAAATTATTTTTTTAAAGAAATGCCAGACTTAAATATTTATTACTGAGAAAGCCTTTTAAAATAAAAGATAACCTTATCAATGTGTGTTTTTTCACCACCACCTCCTGGCTCCTACATCCACGATAACGTTTTTGGAATAACATGTGTACGTAAGTTGTTGTTTGTGAATCGCGCTAATTGACGGTTCTGCAGGGTCTCGGAAACCAACTTTAACCTAAGAGGGAATAAAATTATTAATATATTGCCATTTTATTTTTCAGTTCTAACTAATAATATATTAGTTCATTGTCTTGCTACTCACCTTATAGTAATACGTCGCTGACCTTAGTCGGTTTTGGAAACTATTATCCTGTTGTTTTGTGCTCTTTGATATGTAAGGCACTGTGAGGGAACTCAGATAAGTGTGCTGTGCATTTTTACTTACGCGATTAAACTGAGTCAATAATAAGATCTTTGAAACTTCAGATATCTTAATGAAATATTTCCTTTTGCATCTGTACGTAGGAAAATAGGGCAATTACTATTTGATATTGATCTTTTAAGGGGACATTGCAGCCATCACTCAGCAATGTATTCAGTATGTGGGTACGTGAACGAATAAGGCGGCATGAATTCAATAATTATTTTTCTTCTAAATGGAACATAAGTAGGTTTTAGGAATACATTAATGTGAAAAAAGCGAATATTTCGTAAATATCAATAATTAAAGGTAAGTATATAACTCGAATGAATGAATAACATATTATTACAAATAATTTTCTGTAGTCTGCATCAGTTTGGAACAAGTTCTTTCGAATGCTCATGTTCCTCGATATTTACTTTCTTCAATTTCACAATATTTCTTTTTCAAATTTCAGGCCTTTAGTTTCTTTTGAAACGAATTCAGAGCGTTTATCGTCACTATAAGTGCCAGGGTCGGCTATTTTGCCTCCGCTACAAACAAATGAAAGAGAGTGCGCAGCACTTTTCCCATCAAGTAGCAGAGAGGTTCGTACAAGAAGAGGAGTTGTCAAATGACAAGTCCTCTTTTCCATCTTAAATCAGGAATTTTCTTACGAACCCAGTTTGCAGTAAGTCTCGTTTTTACGGTAAGTAATGTCTAATCCACTAGTCCACCGCACAACTCTTAACTCAGATATCGTATAACAGTGAAAAAATCCCCTACTTGAAATCCCCTTGACTGCGAGGCCACGAGTCCAGTCTTTCGTAAGGCTCATTTGAAAGTGTTAATAGTTACGACAGCAAAAATATTAGTTGCTAATGATTCACCACGTGCATCAGTAGGATGACAGAAATTGAAGGAGGCACAAAGAACAACGTTCTATGGGATGTATATATTATACTTCAAAAACTGGACATCGTCGGCATTCAAGAATGTTCAAAATAAAACCATCAACTTGCACCATGAAATCGAATGAGAAACGACGCGCCATAGTCATTGCAAAAGTTCGCACCATCAAGATCAAAGACGAAATCCTAGGGAGCTACAAACCGTGCAGGTCGTTCAGTTAGGTATCAACTAATAAAAAATGCATATAAGAATCATATTGGTGTAAGGCGTGATGATAACTGATAGAATGTGATGGCATGCAACTCAATGCGAAATAATCTGTCTTGGAGCTTATCGTGAAATTGGCTATCTTTCAAGGCGTAGCTGCAGACAGTGCAATAAAATGTTTTATAGGCACGGAAAAAACAACCATCCAGAGGCTGAATTTGTCCAGTAGTTCCAGGCGGTGTGAAAGACAATGTCGCACACTTTTCAAGAAGGATGGTTTGCTCTAAAGGATTATGATTTTTATATGCAGTCCAGGAATCAAAAAAAAGCCACGTTCTTTCGACCTGGTATTGGTCAACAGCAGTGCTCATACCGTGGTTATAGTTATCTCTCATCCATTTTCCCCCTCTTGCTGCTGCGACGTATTTATCCCCTACTGCCACTGAAACATCTCGCACACGATAAAGAATCATAGGGGGCAGAGCGCCTCCAACACCTCACAGCACAGTAAAAAAATTTCCAGCCAATATACGATCCAGAGTAGCAGCCGGCATAACTGTAGACGATTGCGTTAAGGCATTGATGTTACTAGATCATGATGCTTCTTACCTGGTAACCCTAATTTACAGCTTTCTTACTGAGCGATAGGATAAGTTTTTTTTTATATCATTTACAAATTAACAGTCGATTCCTCAGTTTGCCGAGCATCAATTTGACACTTTGTTTCTTACGTCTTCCAATTCTGTAGCACTGTTTGAAGTTACGTAGCCATCCACAGCTTGCCTTCAAATCACTGTAATCTATGTCACGCGCAGTTTGATATGCACAACGTACTAGGTCAATATTAGGGACATCCTCTAAACTCTATAGAGCAGCCTTGAAACGCACAATAGCCAGTTTTTGTAACAAATCCGTTTTGTCCTTCCTCGAATATCCGTAGTTTTCCTTATGTACTACACGATGATATTCCTAGGGACTTACTCGAGATCTGTTCATAGTTTACGGATGATCTTCCATGTACGTAATTATGTTTAGTACCCGCTCCTTGGAGAAAGATCTTTACTGCTTATCACTGGGGGTTCACCGAAAACACTGTAATTCTGTCAGATACAGCAAAGGACCAGGAAGAGCAGGTGAACGAAATGGACGGTGTCTTGAAAGGAGGATATAAGATGAACATCAACAAAAACAAAACGAGGATAATGGAATGTAGTCGAATTAGGCCGGGTGATGCTGAGGAAATTAGATTAGGAGATGAGTTATGCTATTTGGGGAGCAAAATAACTGATGATGGTCGAATTAGAGAGGATATAATATGTAGACTGGCAATGGCAAGGGAAGCGTTTCTGAAGAAGAGAAATATGTTAACATGGAGTATAAATTTAAATGTCAGGAAGTCGTTTTTGAAAGTATGTGTCTGGAGTGTAGCCATGAATGGAAGTGAAACATGACCGATAAATAGTTTAGACAAGAAGTGACTAGAAGCCATCGAAAAGTTGTGGTACAGAAGAATGCTGAAGATTTGTTGGGTAGATCGCTTATCTAATGAGGAGGTACTGAATAGAATTGGGGAGAAGAGTAATTTGTGGCACAACTTGACTAGAAAAAGGGATCGGTTGGTAGGACATGTTCTGAGGCATCAAGGAATCACCAATTTAGTACTGTAGGACAGCGTGGAGGGTAAAAATCTTAGAGGGAGACCAAGATACGAATACACTAAGCATATTCAGAAGGATGTTGAAAGGTGGCTACAATGAGTCACAGCGCCAGAGATTGCGCCAAAGAGTATTATTCAGCCGCCTCCACTGGCAGTTGCAGCTGAGAAGTTGCTGTGGGCAGTTGTAGTTCTGAGGTAGGCATAATCAGTGCTTGTTGAGACGATGTCGATAGAGTACTAGTTGTGAGCATGTCGTGTGCAGTTGTTCTGTTGGGCAAGACACCATATGTTGTTCCATTGGGGATGTTGTAATGATCAGAATGTATTTTTTTCGTCAATATATATGAAGGTAAGGAAATTTTTTTATTTTAAATGTCCTAAATAACAATGCTTCTTGGTCACAGGTTCAGTCAACAAAGCATCTGGCTAGTGTTCTCGTATGAGACTGTAATTCTGGTTTCTATATGCAATTATAGTATTTCTGATTTTTTTTAATTACTTCAGTGTAAATGGTGTTTAAAATATCTTGTCTTATCGTGGAAGAACCGTGCCAGATGTGTACGTTGAATCACACTTCCACACACAGAACAGTTACATTTGTGCTTTGTTGTTTCGTAGCTTTTATAGTTGCTGGGGACTTAATTAATTAATTGTGTTAACGGAAATTTCCTTTCACTCTTTGTTGTTATCCTGTGCAGTCAGATTGCTGAGTAATACTAGTCAGGGCCAACCGGTTACGGGACTGCGTAACCGGACAAACAGTGACTAAAACTAAAAATCATTAGCATTTTATTTAATTAAGCCTCCATGCAATGTATGTTGCAGTAGTTACTTGGAGATGAAGAAGCTTGCACACGATAGAGTAGCGTGGAGAGCTGCATCAAACCAGTTTCTGGACTCAAGACCACAACAACAATACTTGAGACGGGATTTGTGGCTCCCTGTCCGACACGGGTGATGAACTACATGGCTAGACATCTGTTTCAATATCACTTTCACCCTATTAGGCACGTAACGACATCATTGTACTCCTCATGTACAATGTTCGCACAGTCGAGTGGAAACGACACCACACATTCCACTGACTCATCTTGCAGAAACGTTGATGTTTCATCTGCTGCTTCTTTTTCACTCTGCAAAATTCGTATTGACGAAATGTGAACTTCGTGAACTGTCGTTATAGATATAATGTTTACTCTGTTTATCGTTGCCATTGCTCTGCTTTGTATCAACACCACTAGCAGTATAGCACTGTATTGTGTTACTCGTCGACTAAGAAGTTCAACCACGCTTCGTAATCTCTTGCTGAGCTCATCATTGTATATTTCAGGTCCCGCCCCTACTGCCATTAGCAGCCAATATTTCGATTGCATGGTAGAAAATATGTCGAATGCCGTAAACATCACTGGCTCTCTGCAGCCTCGCACTCAAGGGGTTCCTTGTCATTGCTTCAATTATCTCCAAACATTCTGAAGTAAAGTAACGGACTTATTTTTACCTAGCAGTTCTACATCTATATCTACATCTGTGTTCTCAAGCCACCTTGGGGTGCCTGGCGGAGGGTACTTTGTGTTTCACTGCCTCTTCTCCCCTTTCCCAGCCCAGTCGCGAACAGTTCGCAGGAAGAACGATTGCGAGAAGCCTCCGTGTGGGCTCGAATCAGTTTAATTTTATCATCATGATCTTCTGGCGAGAGTACGTAGGTCCAAGCAATATATTTGATGGCTCTTCTAGACACGTATGTTCTCGAAACTTTAAAAGTAAATCACTCTGTGCTGCGGATCGCCTCTTTTGCAGCGTCTGCCACTGGAGTTGGATGATCATATCTGTGATAGTTTCGTGCTGTCAACAGTAACCTGTAATGAAACGCGCTGCTCTTGATCGGATCTTCTCTATTTTCTCTGTCAGTCCTACGTGGTACGGATCCCATACTGACGAATAACATTCAAGACTCGTCGAATTTGTCGATTACCACATTTCCTGAGGATTCTTCCCACGAATCCGCTTTAAATTACTCCGTGCTGCATACACCTAGACATTTCATGGGGGAAGCTTTTTCCAGCGTTCGTTCTGTACCGTGTAATCACATAATAATGAGTCTTTCTGTCTGTGTATGCACAATATGTTGCATACAATGATGATCCAAAACATGTTGAGCACCTGCTTAATAGCTTTTTTGTCCGTCTTTCGAACGAAATACATCACTGATTCTGTATATCAGGCACCCCACTGTTTGTTGGCAGGTTTGTGGAGGTATGTTATAAGGTTTCTACGAACAGGTCATTTAATTCGCGTAAATATAAGGCCACTGATCTGCGTACGTCGTGATGACAACCGATATCGACCCAGATGGGTTCCATAGGATTTGCAGTAGGCCAGTTTTGTCGTCGAGACATCAACACTTCACTACAATGCTCCTCAGACCATTGTAGCGCCATTCTGGATCCAAGATACGAACAAGTTATACTGCTGAAAGATGACATCAGCATCGGGGAAGATATCAAGCATGGAGAGATGAAAGTGGTTCGCAGCTGTTAGCTTGTCTCCGATCACTACCACTGGTTCCATCCAAGCGAAGGAGAATGTCTTCCATAGCATAATACTGCTCCCATCACCCTGTGTCCGTGGCGCGCTGCAGGTTTCCAGCAGCCGTTCAGCTAGACGACGGCGTTTGTGGAGTCGACCATCGACCTTGTGTAGCAACAATGTGATTCACCCGAAGAGCCGACACGTTTCCGTTTATCGACGGTCGAACCCAATGGTCCTGTGCCCACTGCAATCGTAATTGACGCTGTCGTAGGGTCAACATGCAAACACATAGGGTCGTCACACTTGTGCGTGCACCAGCGTTGTGCTCTTTCGTCACAGAGACAAAGCTCTCCATCTAACCTTCATTACAAAGCAGTCAAGCCTCCGAACCCCAAATTCTGTGAAGAGTCGTGGACGTCCAACTATTTAGCGGCTAGTGGTAGTTTCACTGTCCTTCTACCTCTTTCCGTAGATGCTCAACACAGTAGCACGTGAACATTCGAGCAGCTTCGCCGTTATCGAGACAATCGTTCACAGGCTCTGGGCAATAATACTCTGCCCTTTTTCGAAGTCGACTATCTCAATGGATTACCCAATTTATAGGTCATATCTTCGCTGGAGTGTTCCCAAGTACGGGTGTGCTCCGCTAACTTAGTTTTGCTACCGTGTCACGTACTCGCAAAGCCACCAGGCAGCACCCAATGTCACCGTGGCCAGTGGTCACAATGTTTTGGCTTATCAGTGTATGTTTATGTTCAGGTCAACTGTCAATCCTTGCACCAAGCGTCGATCCTCTGCAGGTCTTCGCTACATTTTTTTAGTGTTGCGTCTCCTCCTTGTACAACAGTACCACCCGCGAAAAGCTTTATGTAACTTCCGATGTTGTCTACTATGTTATTTATATACATTTTTGAAGGTAATGGACCTATAACTTTTCGTTGGGGTATCCCGGAAGTCAGTTTTACATCTGAAGACTTCACTGAGAATAACTTGTTGTCTTCTGTTTGCTAGAAACTGTTCAGTGCAATCACACAGCTGATCTGATATTCCATGCGCCCGTGTTTTGTTCATTAGACGGCATTGCGGAACTGTATCTAATGTCTTCCGAAAATCAAGGAACACGGCATCCATCTGAGACCTGATATCTACCGCCTTCTGCATCTCTTAGAGGGACAGAGCTATGTCGGTTTTCAGACGCCCGATGTTTTCGGGACGCATTTTGAGACCGACGGAGGAAATTTTAGGTCAACAGAAATATCTTAATACCAGAGCATAACATGATCTAAGATTCTACAACTGACCGATGTCAGAGTCATGTGTTCGATAGCCCTTCCTCAAAACGGGAATGATCTGTGCTATTTTCAGGAAGACTTCCCTCCTGCAAACACCTACAGTACACTGTAGAAAGATGGAATGTTTTTTCACATATTCTCTGTAGAATCGTTTTGGTATCCCATCAGGTGCAATGTTGAATGATTTCAATTGATTTTCTATCTCATGGCAACTTATTTCATTATCATCCGTTCTGCCGTTCACGCGACAAGTTTAATGAAGTTCTACAGTGCGATATTCAACTGTACAGCAGTTTTGGAAAAAGACTTTTAGTATTTCGGCCTTTCATGTGTCGTCCTCAGTGTCAAAGCCACTATGATCGCAGAGTGTCTGCAAAGATGGTATAGGTTAGTTTACTGTTTTGTCACAACGCTAAAACTTTTCAGGGTTTTCTGTCAAGTCGGTAGACAGAATTTCACTTTCCAATACGTTGAAAGCTACACGCATAGCTCCCCTTGCGCTGTTTTCGGTTTCCTTTGATATTTCTTTCTCTGTGAGGCTACGTTTAAATTTGCAGTGAAGCTTTCTTTGATTTCGTAGCAGTTTCCTAATATAAACAAAAACAGGTCTTTTTTCATCCCTCATAACGTTGCTCGGCTCGTAACTGTTAAGCGTATTGTACGTGGGCGTTCTGAAAAGTAAGGCATCCGAATACTTTATGCGAAAACTCTTACAGCTTTTTAAATAAAATACACGTTATTAGCATTCCGCATATTTACTCTTCATGTTTACATATTTGTTTCTCATCATAGTCACCCTGGCGACGAATATGTTCGTCGAAAGGAGCGGCCAGTTTGTTGACACCACCACTAAAGAATTTTTTACTTTGTTGACGGAACCACAACCTCACCTTTGCTTGCAACGCGTCAACACTATCAAACTGAAGCCCTTGAAGGTGTTCTTTAAGTTTAGGAAGCAGATGAAAATCTGATGGTTCCAAGTCGAGACTGTATGTAGGATGATCGGTGACAGTGAACCAAAGGAGTCCTATTGGTGCAGATGTCGTGACCCACGTGTGATGTTTGCCACTGTCATACTGAAGGAGAGGGTGCATGCGTGGACGGAGCCTTCGAATTAGAACTTCAATTACAGGAAACTGTTTCTCATATACAGCCATGTTACACACTACAATTCGGAGCCGTCTCGATATAGAGGGTTTCAGATATCTAGACATGACGAATAAAGATGTAGAACTTTAATAACGTTCGTTTTGTTTAAAAAGCTTTAAGAGTTTTCATACAAGAAATTCAGAAGCATTAATTGTCAGCATGTCTTCGTACAACGCTGTTGAATATGTCTACATCTACATCTACATGGTTATTCTTCAATTCACATTTAAGTGCCTGGAGAGGGTTCATCGAACCATTTTCTTACTACTTCTCTACCATTCCACTCTCGAATGGCGCATGGGACAAAGGAACACCTAAATCTTTCCGTTCGAGTTCTGATTTCTCTTATTTTATTATGATGATCATTTCTCCCTACGTAGATGGGTGTCAACAAAATATTTTCGCGTTCGGAAGAGGAAGATGGTGTCTGAAATTTCGTAAATAGATCTCGCCGCTTAGAAAACCGCCTTTGTTTCAGTGACTGCCACCCAAGCTCACATATCATATCAATGGCTCTCTCACCCCTATTGCGCGACAACACGAAACGAGATGTCCTTCTGTTGTGTTGGCAGAAGAGGCAACGCCGTGTTACTAGAGGAGGCCGAAATGCACGCGTTTTAGCTCACGCAGGCTGGCGTGAGGAGGGAAAAACTATACTGACGTGAGGTCTGGAACAAGATAAGGAATTAGAATTCAGAAAGCGGACGTAGCTAGTTTGACACTTATCTTTAATCCATTAATGATGAACGTCGCTCTTGACGGTACATGATTCACAATATTATCAGTTCAGAATACAGTCTTGAAGAATATGGCGCATTGCTAGGTCGTAGCAAATGACGTAGCTGAAGGCTATGCTAAACTGTCGTCTCTGCAAATGAGAGCGTATGTCGTCAGTGACCCATCGCTAGCAAGTCGGCTGTACAACTGGGGCGAGTGCTAGGGAGTCTCTCTAGACCTGCCGTGTGGCGGCGCTCGGTCTGCAATCACTGGTAGTGGCGACACGCGGGCACGACGTATACTAACGGACCGCGGCCGATTTAAAGGCTACCACCTAGCACGTTTGGTGTCTGGCGGTGACACCACACCTTCTTTGGACTTTTTCGATGTCCTCCGTCAATCCTACCTGGTAAGGATCCCACACCGCGCAGCTGTATTCCAGCAGAGGACGGACAAGTGTAATGTAGGTTGTCTCTTTAGTGGGTCTGTCACGTCTTCTAAGTGTTCTGCCAACAAAGCGCAGTCTTTGTTTCGCCTTCCCCACAATATTATCTAAGTTGTCTATCCAATTTAATTTGCTAGTAATAGTATTTCCCAGGTATTTAGTCGAATTGACAGCCCTTAGATTAATGCGATTGATCGTATACCAAAAATGTATCGGTTTTCTTTTAGTACCCGTGTGGATGACCTCGCACTTTTCTTTGTTTAGTGCTAATTGTCACTTTCCGCACCACACAGAAATTCTCTCTAGATCATTTTGTAATTGGAATTGATCGTCTGATGATTTTAATAGACTGTAAATTACAGTGTCATCTACAAACAATCTAAGGAGGCCGCTCAAATTATCACCTAGATTATTTATGTAAATCAGGAACAGCAGAGGGCCTATGACACTACCTTGCGGAACGTCAGATATCACTTCTGTTCTACTCGGTGATTTTCCGTCTATAGCAGCGAACTGTGATATGTCTGAGAGGAAATCACGAATCCAGTCACATAACTGAGACTATACCCCATATGCACGCAATTTGATGAACAGTCCCTTGTGAGGAACGGTAACACAAGCCTTCTGGAAATCTAGGAACATGGAATCGATCTGACATCCCTTGTCAACAGCACTCATTACTTCGTGGGCTAGCTGTGTGGCACAAGAACTGTATATTATAAATCCGTGTCGGTTATGCACCAATAAGTCATTTTCTTCAAGGTGATTCATAATGTTCGAGTACAGTATGTGCTCCAAAATCGTACTGCAAACTGAGGTCAGTGATATGGGTCTGTAATACAATGGGTTACGCCTATTTTCTTTCTTGAATATTGGTGTGACCTGTGCTACTTTCCAGTCTTTAGGAACAGACCTTTCGTCAAGTGAATGGTTGTATATGAGTGCTAAGAAAGGCGCCATTGTGTCTGCATACTCTGGTATACCATCTCAACCAGAAGACTTGCCTTTCTTAAATGATCTGAGTTGTTTCGCAACACCTAAGATATCTGCTTTTATGTCACTCATGCTATCAACTGTTATGGTTTCTAATTCTGGAATATTTACTTCGTCTTCTTTCGTGAAGGAGTTACGGAAAACTGTATTTAGTAAATCCGCTTTAGTGGCACCTTCATCGGTAACATTTCCATTGCTATCGCGCAGTGACCTGTTTCTTGCCACTCCTCCTAAGCTGGAGGGTCCTCCTGCCTTTCTGTATATTAATATTTACAGTCATATTCAGCGATGGCGTAACGGCGTTGTGATCACTGATATTCTGTTGTACTCTGAGTACCAGCAGATCTGAGATCTTCTTCAACTTTTGTATAGACAACTTACTACTTTCCATAGCTCCAAATACCTCCTGTATCAGCGGAGGTAGTAACGTAGCTGTGCAGTTTCTGTGAAACCGGACGCCGTAATTGCGCTCTGGTGAATGTGGTTAAGTAGTCAGGTGTTGGCCTGCTACGGGTATAAAAGCCCACTGCTGCCTCGGAGCAGCATCAGTCATTGCTCGCTCTCAGCAGAACACACAAGCAGCAATGAGGATCCTGGTGAGTACCGACAGTAAATACTTGCTACAATAGAGCGCCCTAATACCAGTCTATTGTAGATGAATTTATGTACCTAAGTATGGGATACACATTAAATAGAAACATTGAGCGAACGCAAAGGAAGACACAAAGGTCTTGTCAAGGTTTATTGGGTTGAACCTCAATGAAGACATTTTTGGTATTAGACAGCGTCTCCCGCAAAACTAAATAAGGATTACAGTGACAATATTTTGAACCATATGCAGCACTCCGCCCCGAAGCGAAGAAACAGGTCAAGATGTCTTTGAGGAGGGGAGATGGTGGCAAAAAATCCTGAGAAATCAGAGCTATCAGACATTCGAAGCAAAAAGTCTAATGGACAACGGAAACACAATTCGAAGAATACTGAACTATCAGACACTAGAAGAAAAAGCCTCATGGCCAACGGAAACGCAATTCCAACAATACCTCTTCAGACACCCATTTAAAAATTAGAATTTAACAAAAATTTTACGTCAAGGTTACAAGAACGGCATACTAGCTAAGATTGGAACGACGGAGGAAAAGATTGACCATGTGTTGTTCTGGCAACCATCACAGCAATTGTCTGATCTAATTTACGGAAACCATGGAAAACTTCAGATAGGATGATACAGCTTATTTTATCGCAAATACAAATTCTCGGAACCATTGAACCACCTCACTTAATGAATTTAGGTACAATCCGAATGCTTGAGATAAGGCCTCTAATATCGCTGGAGATCGACTTGCACTAATAAAAAAAAACATGTAAACGAGAATAATAAACTGCTAGTCTTCCCGGAGGCATTCACGGAACGGAAAGAAATGATTAAAATATTAAATGCTTGAGATAAGGCCTCTATTATCGCTGGAGATCGACTTGCACTAATAAAAAAAACATGTAAACGAGAATAATAAACTGCTAGTCTTCCTGGAAGCATTCAAGGAACGGAAAGAAATGATTAAAATATTACGCAACTGAACTGTAACATACAGTTAAGGAATCGGAGATACATATTTTCTCTAGAAATGAGAATTTAATGTTCCTATACTTCTCATGTCACTGCTACCTGTAGCTTAAGTACTGAATGTTAATATCATACATTCTAAGTATAATTTCGTTCGTCAGTTACGTAGGAAAGAATTATTTCGATAGGCTATTCAAGGCTCAATTTCATTAATACATAAAATTTATCCTTTGATTTTCCTGCTTACAGACGGTATAAAAAGATTTATTTTATTGGCTTTACATATATCACCTAAGATTTATTGGGAAATAATTTTGAGTTTTGCAAACGTCACAATCCTGTATTTTTTGTCGTAGCTTTGAAACTGGTTACACCAATATTTATCGTCTTTACCAAAAGTTTCTTTTCAATGAGTTAAGTATTATTCCTCCTATCACATACTGGACATTAATTATTTTAACATGGAAGAAACCGCTTAGATATAGCAGGGCTGCTCCTTTGTAGCAGGAAATCTGGTTCCAATTATTCTCCATAACCGTTGCCCTGTTAAAGAGCTTAACTAAGTGATCTGAAACGGTGAAAAACAGTGTAACAGTAGTTTCCTGCTTCTCAAAAGGAGTCTCAGTTTTCTGTATCATCACATAATGAAGCAACACTTTCTCTTTACCTTTCCATATCTCTGACAGAAGAAACGTGCACTGTATCTTTAAATTTCATAAGTATTACTGAATAGTATCCAGAAAAATGGAAACATGTCGAAATATCATATACTATCTTCGAAATTTGGTAATCTACAGGATATATGTGTTACGTATCATGGCCATGCATAGTAGATGACACCGACCTAAGGTTTTTAACGATGCAACTATATGAATGGACGAGTAATCTTGCGTATAAGTAATATTCGAGTAGTTTCTGTGTAGTCTCCATCACAGCAGTTGCAGCTATTTTAAATGGAAGTATATACTTTTCTTAATGATATTTCAAAAGTCATGCGAACAACAGTGAATGATGTAATAGTGACATTTTACTGCGGAAATAGTTGCGAAATGTCAAAATGTGATATTACGGACTAACTCTCCAGTTTAGTTCACCTAGTCCAAAGGTAGTTGTACAATATTTATTCGGCACTGGAACTCACTGTTCCATGCCATCAGGATTCAAGATAGTTTATACGAAAGTGTACCGTTGAAATATTATCAAGCATCATATCACTGGGTCAGTGTACGTCGATTTCATTTCAGATCAAATCTGATATCATATTTCTACGTAAACGTTAATGACTGGAGTATATTTCCGTTAAAACTCCCAGGCTCAGAAACTTCAGACGTCTTCTGAAGTACAAACGCAACTGCCATTTTATCTCTAAAGATGTCTCCCGCAGTCAGAGCAGAAACGTCAGAGAATAGTTGCATATTAGATTGTTGCACTAGTTCGCACCGCTTTTTCATTAGTTTAATAAACACAGCAGATATAGATAACAGAGACTAGTCTCCAATAATACAGTATATTCTCCTTCACTGCTTACAAAAGTCTGCTAGCGCTGGGTAACATTTCGATTTCGCGACTGTAGAAATCACGTGGTTTTAAAGCGAAAAACTTGTCGAGGTATGTTCGCAGCGCATTTTCATCCGGAAAGGACGTTTCCTAAAGGTTGTTCAATAGAGAGTAAAAGAGGTGAAATCTCAGGACGCAAAATCAGGTAAATGCGATGGATGCGGAACGACTTCCAAACTCAACTACTGTCAGTCTGGCAGAATGCGGGCTGGCGTTACTGTGGAGTGACAACATTTCACGAAGTCTTCCTGGTCATTATTATTGGATTGCTCCTGCAAGACGCCTCATTTGTTGACAACAAATGTCAGCAGTGATGGTTACACCTCGGGGAATCAATTCCTAGTACATTACACCAGATAAATAACATTATCTTTTGTGTATGCGCACAGGATTTTGTATGGGGAATTGCTGCTTTGTTTGGTCCTCCAAATGACAGAACGATAACATTTAAATCAGCAACAGCGAACTACAAATAAAAAGTGACTATCGATAAATAAACCTATATCAACCGGAACACCAAAACGGAAAAAAAATCTATGAAATTATGCACCAACCTCACATATTGGCCACAACCGTAATGACCTGAAGTTTTAACCAAACGAAATCAGATATATTATATAGCAATACACATTTACTTGGATATACGTCGTAATTTCTACATTCTACATTTAATTTTTCTAGTTTCACTGGGAATTTAATTGCAACCAAAATAATTCTTTGAGTAACAGCTGATTTTCTGCAGTAGAAACAAGTGCTGCACTCAATATAGTTAGCACAAAAGAATGAATGTATTTTCTACAGATAAATGTGAAATTTCTGTAGTGTGTAAACATGCACCATAACAAATTTGTATTCGCAGCTCTATTAACTACAAATGTCTGATTCTCAACAGATGTGCGTGTATTTGTGTGGTCTGGCCCTGTCCGTCCTAGCCGAGGAGGAGCAGCCGGTGAAAGAGAAGCGAGGACTCTCCGGTTCACTGGGTGGTTATAGTGGCGGCTATGGTCTGGGAGGTGGCTACAGTGGCGGCTATGGAGGCGGCTATGGTGGCGGCTACGGAAGTGGCTACGGAGGTGGACTCGGAGGCGGCATTGCAGGCGGCATTGGGGGCGGCATCGGAGGGGGAGAGCCACAGATCACTGTCAACAGAATTCCTGTCCGTGTCCCAGTCCCTGTGGAGAGGATCGTTCGAGTGCCTGTGAAGGTCCCGTTCACGGTAACTGTGGACCGGCCTGTCCCCGTGCAGGTGCCTCAGCCGTACCCTGTCCCTGTGGACAACCCTGTGCCCTTCCCCGTCAAGGTCCCCACCCCAGTGTCTGTCCCAGTGCCCCAACCCTACGTCGTTAAGCGTCCAGTGCCCTACGTCGTCAGCGCTGGCCATGGCGGTATCGGAGGAGGCGTTGGTGGTGGTCTTGGAGGAGGCTACAGTGGCGGCCTTGCTGGAGGATACGGTGGAGCTGCCAGCGGCTTCGGAGGACTTGGAGGCTATGGAAAGTACGGCCACTGAATTCTGGAGCCAAACCCAACAACTTGACCCATACATGCCACCAGTATCCATAGCAATGGAATGTAAAAACTTTAAAAAATAAATTTTTCTGAATAAAAACTTTTAACTTTTGCTTTATTGTCCCACCGCTGGGCAAGGACACTTTGATATCCTCTCAGGAAAATGAAGGAAAGTAAGCTATGAAGTCTCATAGTTACTCCTTCAAGCGACACCCATTTCATCTCTCAGTGTACGAAAATGATTGTCATCAGAGAAAGTAATGTATTTCTAAAATTTTTGTTGCTGAAAAGTGTACAAGTTTAGTTTAAGTTCATTTGATGTAAGTGACATCAAAGTGAACTCAAGTAAACTGAATTCCTTTCAAGACAGGCTCATGTAACATGAATGGAACACTTAAAGAAATACTCTGTGCTTATACATTTTCTTCCTAACGTATTCTTCTTTTTTCTATTTTATGTTTGTAATTTCTCGCATTAATTGCATTTGAAAAGTATATGCACTTTATATCTCAGTGGATACTGCCTTATTAACTGTCATTTACGGTCGTTGTGTCAGTATTTATCTTGGACATCACCGACACTGACAAGAAAGCAACTAAAAACAAGCACCATCACATTCAAATCCATTCCTGTCTAAGTCTCCAAACAATTTTCCAGTTTGATCGTTAATTAGATTCTCCAAGGATCACTTTTCACTATAAACAGTGACGTCGTGGTACATACTAGTTTACAGAATATTAGCGTTTATAGCATTTCACCCTTGGATGCATGAGTGTCTGATCTCGCAAAAAATGCATGAGAGGGGTCCATTAGACAAATAAAATAGTCGTTATTAAAGCAATGTTATCAAATTTAGTAGGTTTGGTAACAGAATCAATAATAAAGTAGGTTTGGTAACAGACTCAATAATAAAGTATTTACTGTACTGTAATTTTCATTTTAGTAACAAAATACAATGTCAAATACTGTTACAGTGTGTCTGAGATGAAACAACAAACCTACAATTTTATTGAACTTACACCAGAAATTCTTCTCGTGAAAAAAATCTGCCTCAATTTGTTGCATGTTTGATTACTTTTTCTGTCTAGTCTACATCAGCTCTCATAGCATCTCCTTTTTGATGATGTTCATCTTTCTGCAATTTCTGGCTGGTGGCAATATCGACTAGAGATCTGAGCAATATGACACATTTGTTCGTTTTAAGTACTTAACTTATGGTTCTAATATTATCTTCTCAATTTTTAATTAGGAAAAAAACTGGTCTGGACTTGTAAACCTTCATTTATAGTGAAATTCGTTAACACCCTCGTGGTTTTGTTTCCAATTGCTGTAATATTTACCTTCAAATAACAGAACCTTTGTGGAAACTCTTATAATATTTGTTGAGGTTCCTCCCAATCGCTTTGTTATTGTCTTTACTGTGATAGAAGCAATACTCTATTTTTCTTCTCTGGTCAAGGTCCTAAAAAAATAGCTCATTTCATCAAATGTAATGCACTGTCAATTTTTTTCTTGATACTAGGAATGCACTTGCATTCTAAACTAACACAATGCATGGATCCATATTACATTCTTTGCGAGACGAAGTAGCCCCGTGGGTTCTCAGAACGGAGGTGCACAACTTGTTACTGCTTCAGGGGAAATTTTCATGCTATTTTTGCTTCACAAAGTTCCATCATTACCAATAAATAAATCGAAATTTCTATAATCTGTCTTCACTTGGAATGCCAAAATGTGCTGACTTCGGGTGATGGTATTTTGCTTCTAACAAATAACATGAAATTCATTTTCTAGTGAAAGGATGAAAGTGTCTTGAATAATGATTTTAATCGTGAAACTAAACGTATGGTCACCTGAAACAATTCTGGCGTAAATAAATAATTTTACCTTCCACAACAATACTCAGTTATAGCTTCTCTAGTACTTCTGACTTTTCAACTATAGGTATAGGTGTGCCATACTCTTAAACGTTGTCAGCAATCTTGTCGATATAATCTGTCATTCGGACAAATATAAATAAACTATCCGACAGGAGGTTGTTTCATAGACTGTTTAAAAGATCCCTGTCATTCATTACACGTGTAGGAAAACAAAATTAATCAAGAAAAGTAATTAATTTGAATTGCACCAAATAATGTAATTCCTAAAGAATGTCAACTGCATTCCCAAGGATTATACAGGAAACAACTGTAATACTGTTTATCCATAAAATCGAAGGTTCCTGTGTCCAAAAGACTCCTGTTTGGCATCCAAGGGTTGAATACCACAATTTACTGACAATTTAAGGGTCATTTCGGATAACATTATACAATATTTAGTTTAATAACACGAATAAGTATGTAATGCTTTTGTACTAAAGAAACTAAAATGTCAGGGAATGGCTGTCATGATAGTGGGGGCTGTAGAGGAACAAAACTATAGGTAAACACAGAGAGAAGAATAAATCAATACAAAATAATTTCGAAGGTCCTTGGGAGAAGTGCGACAAAGAGATGGAGAGGGTTGCACAGGAGACGAAGTCATGGTGCGCCCCACCGAACTGGATGTATTGCTAACTCTCAAAGTGACCTAGTTTCTGAACACAACTCCTTCAGTGGAATAACACGAAACGCCTGTAAAGAACTACTTCAGCTAATTTCGGATTAAGTCCTATTGCTAACCTCTGTTGTGGACAAAATTGTGATGAAACTGGAGCTTGTTTCGTAAAAAGAATAACCCTTATTATAGTAGATATTGTATTACATGATCTACGAGGTTCATGTGGAATGGTGTCTAGGTGAAACTAACGGTCCCATTTGCCACTAACGGGTGCAAGGGTGGGCAACTGGTGTGCATGATGATTATAGACATAACTGTCATATCAGGGTTTCGGCATGGCTGTGGCGGCACATGAATGACTCTGCCCTTAATGTACGTAGACAAACGGCCTAGTGGATGCTTCACATTGATGTTTGTTCTGTGCGCCGGTTAAGTTTCAAACCGTTCTGGCTGATGACAGGGCCGTAGTACACCGTCAAAATGGCTTCTACGAGGGTCACTCCAAAAGAAAGGCACACTATTTTTGTAAAAATACAGTTTTCATTATGCATGTGTGAAAGTGTTTTCAAACTTAGTTCAACCTGTTCCCGTGAGTGGCGCCGTCACAGCATGTCTTCAAATAGGTTCCTACACTTGACGTTCGTCACAAGCAACGTGCTGGCATAGAATGCCTGTGTTGTGAAATCGAGACAGTGGTTAACATCCACAAGGGGTTGAGAAAGGTGTACGGAGATGTTGCTGTCGACCGCAGCACAGTTAGTCGGTGGGCAAGCAGGTTACGGCGATATTGAGGATTGCCCTCGCAGCGGCACGCCTCGTACTGCACACACTCCAGACAATGTGTAGAGTGTTAACGAATTGGTGACTGCCGACAGACGCATCACAGTGAACGAATTGTCACGCTACGTTGGGATAGGGGAAGGAAGTGTTTGCAGAATACTGAAAGTGTTGATGTTAAAAAAGGTTTGTGCCAGGTAGGTTCCCAGGATGTTAACAGTGGCTCATAAAGAAACAAGAAAAATGGTATGAAGCGAACATTTGGAACAGTAGGAGAATGGTGGAGATGAATTTCTTGGAAGAATTGTGACAGGTGATGAAACATGGCTCCATCATTTTTCACAAGAGACAAAGAGGCAATCAGTGGAGTGGCATCATGGAAATTTACGCAAGAAAAAAATATTCATACCCACACCTTCTGCTGGAAAAGTTATGGCTACAGTGTTTTTCGATTCCGAACGACTCTTGCTTGTGGACCTCATGCCTAGTGTAACCACCATGAATTCTGATGCATATGTCACGACACTGAAGAAACTTCAAGTTCGACTGAGTCGTGTTCGACCACATCGGCAAAAGCAGGATGTTTTGCTGTTGCACTCAATGCACGGCCACATGTCTGTCAAAAAGCCATGGAAGCGATCACAAAACTCGGATGGACAACACTGAAACACCCGCCTTACAGTCCTGACCTGGCTCCAAGTGACTATCATCTCTTTGGGAAATTGAAAGACTCTCTTCGTGGAACAGGGTCTGAAGATGATGACTCCCTTGTGCACGCTGCCATTCAGTGGCTCCAACAGGTTGGTCCAGAATTTTGCCGTGCGGGAATACATGAGTTGGTTCCAAGATGGCGTAAGGCAGTTGAGAGAGATAGAAATTATGTGGAGAAATGAAAATATTGTTTCTAAAGGATGTATCTACACACTGTAAAACTTGCAAACATGTAGAATAAAAGATGGATTTTAAAAAAAAATTGTGTACATCTCTTTTGGAGTGACCCTCGTACATACGACTCACGTTACAAGCAGCGTGCTGTTATTGAATTCTTGTGTGCAGAATAAGAAACCATGGCGAACATCCATGAACGTTTGTGTGCAGTGTATGGCGATGCTGCAGTTAATAGGAGTACAGTTGGGCGATGGGTAAAGATACAGTAGTTACAGCCTCAGGAAATACAGAAAGAGAGCTCTACGATCAGCCACGATCTTGTCGTTCTGTCACAGCCACTGCTCCAAACATGCTGAATCATGCGGATGCCATTATTCGTTCCGATTGCTGCTTAAAGATTCTCTATGGGGAACACGCTTTGAAGATGACGAGAGTGTCAGTCATGCAGTGAAAACATGATTACGTCTACAGGAAAAGAGCTTTTACCAGCAGAGAAAACATGCTCTTCCACAACATTGGCGTATGGCCATAAAGCTCGATGGAGACTACGTAGAAAAATACGATATGGAAAACACATGTTGATGTATATTGTAACCAAATTCTGACTCTTAACAGCAATTACGATCTGAGAAAAAAAATGTTGGAAATTAGTTACTGAACGACCCTCGTACTTCTTAAATATGCTGTTTCAGAATAATGAGTGCGGCCATATCGTATTTCCAAACGCCTTGCTATAAGCAAAACGTGAATAAACACATAGTGGGAGAACTTTACTTACATGTACACAATTTTGAATTTGAAATGAGGAGAAAGAATAATTTTATTCGTACAATAAGTGGAAGGTTGATGTCGATATTATCGATGAGCTACTGTCCTTCAGCAATGCATTTATGTGATGACAATTTAATTTATCAATAAAAAATCACACATAAAAGTAATACAGTAAACAATCTTAAATACATTATGCAACTAGAAATATTCTCAGGTGTGACTGTAACGACTTTTAAACATTATATATTGTCAGGTAGAAATTGTGTAGCGAAACAAAGAAAATTTTCGTGCTGTTACGCGAAGTAGAGCCCTTAGGGTAAAAGTGTGGAATAGATTAAGTGAATTGTTAAGGCTTTCGTGGCCACTTGTTGACAAACTGCCTATTGGCTTCTCTCAGTGCAAGTTGGAGCAGGTGGAGAAATCGGCCGTGGCAGAGCACGCTCTGATTGAGACCGACCACGTAATAAAATTCGCCGATAAGGAAGTTCTGGCTGTAGAGAAGCACTATCACAACCGCTCGTTCAGAGAAGGTGTAGAAATACAAAATCACACGAACAGCTTCACAAAAATGAGTAAATCCTTAAGGTAAACGAATCCTGGGTTCCAGAACTGCAGCGAACGACCGTCGCAGCTAGCAAGAGGAGAACCGCACTGGAAATGACCTCGGAGAAGCCCTCGAACGTCGGTGCGCCAGGTGCATATAGTCTGCGGCCGCGAGCTGGGCTCCAGTTCACCACCAGCAATGGAGGGTGAAGCTTTGACAATGCCAGCCACTCATGCTGGCGAAACGTCAGTAAAATCATCAGATGAACATCGGCTGAAGAAGCCGGTACAGAAGCCAATAGGCAGTTTGTCAGGTTAACTGAACTTGGGTAACCAGTACATTATTTATCTATTTATTGATGGCATAACCAAATAGCATCCTACTAATATAAATTTGATTTATTCTCAGCAATGATTGTGTTCATTAAATTTATTTAAATTGAATATCATGCTTCCTGGACTAAATTTTACCTCAAAGCGATAAAAAAGGAGTGATAGTACAATATTTATTTCAATTTAACATCGTGTTTAATATTGTATCGCATAGGACAACAAGCCAGTGCTAGCAAATTTACAACTATACTGAATTAAACGATTCAAATGATTTAACATGCATATAATTAAAAACAACAGAGAACAGTAAGAAAATAAGTACAGTTAAATGCGATTAAGAACGAACCTTTCATTTGCAGGAGCCAGGATGTTTCCCGTCTGAATACTGCAGTCCTATATATCTTGGAACTCAAACCTCAGTCCATCTGTTTGTAGGAGTCTCGGTATTTGTCAACCGAGTTCTGCTGTCACATTCACCTTGCTATTGGAAGATCAGTCCACCGACATATAAAGGCACTAGAAATACCTCAAAAACTAACCTGAAACAGCTCAGTATTAGAAACAGAAATAACTGTGCCTTCTACTAGTAACAGGAACAGCTGCAGGTGCAGGAGACCAGTACAACAGTACTACTAACTGTAACATGCAAAGTTTTGAATCCCAGCTGTCCACTGACAGCAAACACTCTTTCAAGTTCCATTACAATTATACTCCTCAGTTCAGTTAATCATGACCATCCTCTATCGACGTAATTCACATAGATACGTGTTAGATAATTACTGTTATATTATCCATCAGACTACAGTACCTGTTCAGAATTGAATTTTGCTTCCACGATCAGTTATCCACACGTCGTGACCACAATGTAGCTCCGTGTATCTGACGTACGTGGATCATAGACACACGTACTTCCAATTTCTCTGTCAAGACATCTCGTAGTTCAGCACATAAGATTTTCATCTTATTTCTCTAAAGTTTATCTAAATGAGCTAAAAGCTCCTCTAATGAGTATGTGTTCGCAAGAGTAACTGCGTCCGTATTTGTTTTACCGTATGCCACTATCATCACCACCCCCACCCCCAGCCCATGCCAGCTAAACCCCGACCAGTAGAGAAACAGATGTACCTCAACAGTAAAATCCGCCTCCAAAACACACTTTCCCGATGATTTTCACGCCAGTCTTCCATGAAACGTGGTCATACGTGACCTTGATTCTTAAACACCCTTTCACAATAAAACTTAATTTATCTGCAGTCAAGTACTGTCCCTTATCTACTACTAACCTTTCCTACTGATGTTCCTAAAGCAACTTAGAACAAACTGCAGATATCATGCCGTCAAAATTCCAGCAACGCTTAGATTGGTTCATTATTTAATGCCGTGGCCGTGCATACAAACGGTAAAAGTGGATTTCCTTTATCCTTGAAGACATTAAGCAACGTACAATGTCCTTGCTGTAATCTTCATAATTCTTGTTTTCGTCCTCCATCCCCACACATTTCCTTTTCACAGTTTTGAGCTTGCCACAGTTCCAACACATCACCTTGAATGAGTCTCTTTACATACGTCCTATGAGTTACCGTTTTCTTTGAGTGCTTTTCTGTAAAAGTTTTCTCCCCAAGCGTCACCTCTTACGGTGCAAGTATCCCTCCGATAATCTGCAAATTCAGTTGCATGTATTTGCTGTACTACTTCTTATAATTGAACTAATATCTTAGAGATTCGACAAAATACCGCTCTCTGTCTACACTCGAGATTCAACATCTCTAAAATATGACTTTCTATTTCTTCGGTGTATTTTAGTTCGAGCGCCACCATACTCCTTTCACCTCACTCCATATAATTTATTTACACTTTGTCATACCCTATTCACTGCCTAACTAACGACAGATTAACTATTGTAGAGCTGTTGGCGGATTTAACCTACAAATTCTAGAACGGTATTTTGTCCATATACGAGTATTATTTCCCGTTATGGTCTCCTATACTTTTTCATGCAATTTATTCTTCACCTTGACAGAAAATGATTTTAATGTCTTGGCGTAAAGACAAGCGCCGGCACGCCAGTCAGGATCGCTAAAGCAGAGAGGACTGTAAAGAAGACGTCAGCCAACAGTACGCCAACCAACCTCTCTCTATGACGACAATGAGACAGCAGCGGCATCTAGGTGAAGAGGACGTAAGGGCGGCCCAGTTGAAGACCAGCCATTCTACGAGCTCTACAGCAGTGACTTACGAACTGTATAATTTCACTTGTATTAGGAATGGTCTATACTGATGAGATTTCTTGTTTTCTCTGTTACCCATTGCTTGCAACACATCATTATGAATTCTCAAAGTTAAATATTGCCATATATCTTACTGTAACAAAAAATCATTAACACTACTTTCTTTCATTGTTGTCTAGCGATAGGAGAAGCAGATTTCCCAGGCAACACATACTTGGTGAGTAGGCAGCATCAACGTCACTCTTATCCAAGGCACGCACTACAGTTTGAAACGCCACCGTAAATTTCAAAAAGTCTACTGTATGGTCAACTGAATTCAGAGATAAATTAGAACATTAATTCAAAAAGTCATGTAATGCATTCTGCAATATAGCAAACGAGGTATCAAGGATCATTTAATCTGACTCATTAATGTGAACTATGTGATTAACTTCACTGCCAAACTCACTCCGTTTACGTTTACAGGCCTGAAACAATTCGATAATAGTATTATTGTAGGTCTAACAAAAACGCAGTAATTCTTGTTCACGCCTATTAGCTCAGTCATTCTGTCATTCTGTCCCCATAATGATTAAAACGGGCCTGCAACTGAGCATTCAACTGTCGCCTTCTTGCATGTGCTCAAACATTTCTTCGAGCGGAGCACAAGGTGCGGCAGTAGCCACAATGACCGCACTGTACTCAGTAATTGGTTGCACCACTATGCTGGCACATTTGTACGGCCAGCTAACGGATACTACATATGGGCACTAGGTTCGAGCACTGTAATTTGTACATTAACTCGCCTTGTCTCAGGAAACCCGGATCTCTTACATTTCCAGGCACTCTGCAAAATATCAGCAGGAAAAGTAACAAGGTGCATAAAATTAGGACTGAAGCTTTTCCTTTGCAGGGGCCGCGCGGAATTAGCCAAGCAGTCACGTACTGTGCGGCTGGCCCTGGCCGAGGTTCGAGTCCTCCCTCGGGCATGGGTGTGTGTGTTTGTCCTTAGGATAAGTAGTGTGTACGCTTAGGGACTGATGACCTTAGTAGTTAAGTCCCATAACATTTCACACACCTTTGAACCACCTTTTTTTCCCCTTTGCAAGAGCCTGGATGTCTGCCATATGAATACTGCCATCACATACAATCTATCAAAGTCCGTAAAACTATACAGGAAACATAAAACACTGTGGGCCACTAGCTCAATACCGGCAATTATCAACAAAGTCTATCGACACACTGCACATGGCAAAGTTACTATATAATGAGAGTTATTGTATCCATCAGATTATAGCACCTGTTCACAACTGAATGTTTTTTATCAAGATAAACACATATTGTCCATGATATAGCTCCATGTCTCTGATGCACATGGAACATAGGCACACTATTAGCAAATCCATAAGCAACGGGTTACAGAGTCTCTAGAGTGCTTAGTATTGCAAGTCCACACTAGCTCCGTGCGTGCGGATGGTCACATATCAACAGAGCCGCTTTGAGCTCCTGGAATTGCCGCCCGACAATCACCTTTGTCCCAATGGCTCCACTCACTGCCCACAGGACACAGACAGATAAACATTTCCGAATCAGAGAGACAAGCTTCATTCGCTAGCAGCAAAGTACAGTAAGTGCTGCCAACTTAGAAGGCTATATCCAAACAGTGCCACACTCAGCACAGGATCAAGAAACATTGTCGAAGCAAATTTGTATTTCCATTTCAAAACAATAATTAATATTATTTTAGTACCACGGGTTAAAAACTATTTACACCGTGTGGCGTCACCTGGAAGGTTATCTAATGTATGGCGCGATTGGTAGTGCGGAGTGGCCGCACGGTTAGAGGCGTCATGTCACGGATTGCGCGGCCCCTCCCACCGGAGGTTCGAGTCCTCCACCGGGCATGGGTGTATGTTGTTCTTAGCTTAAGTTAGTTTAAGTAGTGAAAAGTCTAGGGACCGATGACCTCAACAGTTTGGTTTCTTAGCCAGTCACACACATTTGAACGTTTCTTTTAATGGCGCAATTCGTTCAAGCGATATGAATGTAATGTAAACAGAGACAATAATTCCGGTAATATTATATGCCGTTTCCTCGAGTCTAATAATATTATGTGACAAATATTGAAAAAAAATTTCCATTACTCTGAAAGATAAAGAATACTATATTTCAGTAGGTTCCATGAAAGAATGGAATTTAAAGTGTAATATAATGTTGATCACATCTGTTTGTTCTCTGTTTGTCGCTTTTTCTCTCTCTCCTGTGCATCGACGTATGTATAACAAGCTATCTGTATGAGCTTCAAGGTTACAGTTTATTGTCATTTGAAGTATCTTATGTTTACTTTCAAAAATACCTCTCCTTCCACGTGAAATTATGTAAAGGTAATAATAACATTGCTGTCGTTTGCCCATCTGGCTTCAACTGTTTCGATGACTCCTAGTCCACCATTAAGTGAACTAGAAAGTATTTCAGTGTTTGCGATCTTTACTCAGAAAGGAAAATAATTCTAAGTGATTTTGTGAATTTTTACAGTCAGTTTTCAATATTAAAGTAAGTTAATGTTTTTGATTACGAAACTTATTCAGAGATTTCACACCGCAAGGCTTAGGTAAAGCTTCACCTCTGGTTTAAAATATTTTCAGTTAACTGAAAGGCTTGAAATGTTAACCCAATTCTTAAAGAGATAAAGTTAAAGAAATTCTTTGCAGTTATTTCAAAAATACGCTGGTGTATGTACCATATTTTCTTTTGCGTAACATTAGATTTATTTGCTGGGAAAAGAAATCATTTCATGCTCTATATTATCGCTGAGTTAGTTGCAGTTTACGTTTCATTGTCATTCATTGAAAGAGAGAGTAACATTTCCATTAATAATAAATAACTTTTTGCCTGCGTATTGAGATTAAGTCACGCTACATATATTTTAGACGCATTTACTCGCATTCAAAATATACGTGGTGTTCCAAAACCAGTATTCAGAATATAAACAGCTACGTTACATTATCATTGCAATAGATTGCGACTGACGCCTGCAAACGTATTTAAAACCGCACGTATCAATCTGCTCTGATTTTTACGAAATAACCACAGAAAGGAGGAATGGTACAACAGGTAAATTTGCTGAAATCATGTTTAATTGATAAAAATCGAAGTAATGTTGCAGAACTACACTTTACAAGGTTTATTGGTCTGTTTATCTTTTCAGTTGCGTTTTTGATGTGGATATCATGACTTTAGTGTCTGACTAGCATTTCACTCTCTCTCCCTCAATGTCTCTGTGGCGAGTTGATGGTTAACAATCATTGTGATAAACATCTTCCTCCATCATCTCAATACATCACCTCAATACACCACCTCCACACGCATTTATAAAACTATATGTTTTCCACAAACACACACAGCTGCATGGAAAAGTACACTAATTCCCTAACTGCAGCAACAGATGGCTCATCTCTTCAAATATGCTATACGTTTATGACCTATTTGTTGTACTTATTTACTAAATGTCAGCAAAAATGTTTTTCTTTAATCCTTAAAGAAAAACATAAAATGTGATAAAGAAAAAAATACAACTTTGCACAGAAAAATAAAACATTTACATAATCAGTTTACCACGAAACTAACATACAGCGCTACTATTATGTTCACAGTATATTTCTATGTATACTGGGATACTTAAAAATTAATTAAGAAATAATGAAAAGAAATAATGTGTGTTGATACCTCGAATTTATGCTTCTGTTGAATTTGTGTTGTTGTATTGAATTTACTGTCTTATTGCAAGAAACCCCTTACATCATGTTTCATGTTATTGAGCAGCGGACAGAAGGTGCAGACGGACTATTTGGAGCCATAGTGAAGTCAAACTCTCTAAAGAAGCAATGTTAACGTGGAGACTGTAAAAATTGAAGTTTGCTGCTTGGTTTACCCTTGTATCGTTCATAATTCCACAGTGGGAGATACGTCACATTGCTTCAGATAGCGGAGTTTGTTATAACCACGACAAAATATCACAAAGAGGTTAAGAATTTTGTAGTACGAGAATAAGTTGTAAAAGGTATTTAGCAGTGCTATCAGAAATCAAATAGAAATAGATACTGTTTTAGGACGTGTCTGATTATGTTGCACATCGGGTTTCACAAGAGTAACGAGCTGCAGCAAGTATATCTGCAGTAACAGACATGCGCTGCTGACATAAAATTATTTGCTGTGAACTTTCAGTTAAACAGAAGTAAAATGGAGAGTGGTATCTGAAGATATTATCCATGTACACGTAAAGAGATAGAAATGAACACAATACGTTTACGACAATCTGCAAGAATATTTTACTTCAGAAATGAAAGTCACTATATTCTAAATTGAGAAATGCTAATGTATTGAGTTATAACATATATCGGCATTATTAAAGCTCGAAATAAGCAGCGCCTTATATATTCAGATTTAATTTCACTATTAATTTTTTGTACATCCCAAGACAAAAAACTAAGCGTGTCCGAAAAGTCTTTCCCTGATTACATAAATTGGAAACTCAGGCTAAAAGTAAGATACAAATATGAAACTGGTGTCTAATTGTTTACAAATTACCGAAGTTTTTTTTCACACATCAGTAAACTTCCACATGAGCACCCTTGGTAGTACGTAGCACATCTAGGTGATATTCAGATTCCGTCCACACATTAGCCAACATCACTGGAGGGATCGATTCAACGACTGTGGTTATCCGTTGCCGCAGGGTTTCAAGATCTGGTAAACGTGCTCGGTAGAAGTCCTCCTAGACATAACACCATAAAAAGAAGTCTAATGGTGTTATGTCAGGAGAGCGTGGAGGCCAAACCGTTGGCCCAGCACGGCCAATCCATCGCCCAGGAAAAGTCATATCGAGATAGGCACGGACGTCCAAACCCCAATGAGGCGGTGCACCGTCATCCTGAAACAAGACATCGGGGTGATACTGAAGCAGCTGAGGAACAGCATACAGTTGCAACATGTCCAGATACACTGCAGATGTGATGGTAGCCTCAGCGAAGAAGAATGGCCCGATAATTCGATCGTGCAATAGCGTGCACCAAACATTCACTTTTGGACTGCCTCTGGTGCACTCCATGACCTCGCCAGGGTGTTGTGAAACTCAAATGCGCACCTTATGGCGATTCACCACTCCACTGACAAAAAAGGTCGCTTTGTCGGAAAACGCAATTCGTCTGAGATAACCATCATCGTCCTCAATACGTGATAGCATTTCGACCGCAAAGTCATATCGACGTGTACTGTTATTGGGCAACAAGGCCTGAACGGTTTGCACTTTGTATGCACGAAACAATAAACGTTTGTGTAAAATGTCATGGAGAGAGCTTTTTGGCATCCGTAATTCACGTGAGGCCCTGCGCACCGATTTCTTCGGACTTCGCAGAAAAGACTGCCTTACAGCTTCCACCCTGTCTGCTGAGGTTCTTGGTCCACCAAACCTCGGAAGGTCAGCAACCGATCCTGTGTCCTTGAACTTCTTATACCAGGCTTTAATGCTCTTGACATCAGGTGGATTCCTTCCAAATGTTGTCTGGAAGTGTCTCTGCACTGTGGTTGGTGATCGTGTCTCATGGTACCACAGGACACACTGCGCCTTTTCCTGATTGGTTAACATGGCTTCTTGGGCACTGCACCTCATCCACTACTTTCGTATTGCGAACCTAAAACAGAAAAAAAACTTTGATAGTTGTAAACAATTCGACACAAGTTTCATATTTGTTTCTTACTTCTAGCCTGAGTTATCAATTTATGTTATCAGGGAAAGTCTTTCCGGACACCCTTTTAAGACAGTTTTCAATTTTGGGAAAAGAAGAACGTCGCAAGGAGATCAGATGGATAGGGTGGGGGGCTGTGGAACAGAGGAAAGCCTTATTTTTTTACCAGTACACATTCATAGGAAATCATGGAGGAACGGTCTAATTAAATCGATCATAATTAGATCAAATCGATCAATTACATACAATTAGATGCATTAAAACACAGGTTATCCCAGAAGGAATGATCAATATTCAGGGATGTGACAGGAATGATCATTCGAAGCAGAAAAGCCTAGTGAACATGGGCTCTGAAACACACACCTTAAGACCTATGTGAACTTGCTTATCATTACTAATTTGAATCACCTGTCTTATACTGAACAACTGGTCATAGCTCTTAAGGTATGCGTTTCATAAACGGTGTTCACTAGACATTTTGGCATCGAATGGTTGCGCTTATAGTATCCCTGAATATTGAGCTACTCTCTTGTGATACCGTGTATTAAGTCTTAAGTGTGCCAAAGATAACTAAATAATACTGAAAATGTGTTTTACTTGTGATCTATGTTATTTAGAAATATGAAATATTAAGTGAAGTCACATGCAGGAAGACTGCACTCCCATTTAACTACGGCGCTTTCGCAGCTATCCCTCACTATCAGACAGCTTGGTGTGCGGGTGGGATAAGTCTGCAGCCAGACAAGAGAGCTCCAGAGCATGAGCAAGAGCACCGTTTGGGTGCCGAATTCTCGGCCGGCCCTGCACTAGAAGCAGGCACAGAGTGCAAAACCTTACGACAGAGACTGACGTATATCCGACAAATAATCTAGGACGTTGGGTATGTTATTATGAGATGAAGGGGCAGCACGGCAGAGGAAGCCTTGATGGGCGACATTAAACCAGACAGGTTTCCCCTTGACTGGATAATACATTCCAGTCCTCCGCAGTGCTCTATTCGTGCCCTTTCGCTCACTGTAACTGAAATACAAGGTGTGTGACAAAAGTAATGAGACTGACAATATTGATAGTGATCTGGCAACACTGCGTTGGTTCCACTTGTTAGGGCGGTGTGTTCTACCATTCCAGTTGCTCAGTTCGAGTTTCAGCTCTGTACAGCCGTTCTGTGATTTTTTCAGAGCTCCATCAATGAAGCTATGTATTTTTGTGTCTCACAAAAATGGAACAGCAGAATTTAGAGGAACGATATGCCATCAAGTTTCCTTCTAAACTTTGAGAATCCTCGAGCGTTAACTTTGAAAAGTTAAAACCGGTGTATGGAGAACAATCTTTATGGAGAATACAAGTTTTTAACTGGCAGAAATCATTTTTGAAGGCCCGACAATAAACTTCACAATCCGTCGAGGACGTGGAACTTGGGCGTGTTATTGTAATATCACACTACCCTTGAACAATAAGGATAATGGGTGACATGTTAAACATTTTAACCGTACACCAAATGTTGACTGAAGATTTGCACATGATTGGTGCATCAATACAATGCCCATTGTCACACGGCCACTTCCATCACGGAATTTTTGACTTTAAAGTAAGTTTTACATCTGAAGACATAACTGAGAGTAACTTGTCTTCCGTTTGCTAGAAACTATTCAGTGCAATAACACAGATGGTGTGATATTCCATACACCCGTGTTTTGTTCATTAGACGGCAGTCCCGAACTGTATCGAATGGCTTCCGAAAGTCAAGGAACACGGCATCCGAGACCTGATATCTACCGTCTTCTGCATCTCTTAGACGAACAGAGCGAGGTGGGTTTCAGACACCCAAATGTCTTAGGGACGCATTTTGAGACCCACGGATATTTTAGGTCCCTATAAATATCATAATACCAGAGCTTAACATGATTCAAGAGTCTACAACTAATATATTTCAGAGGTATATGACTAAAGCTTGTGCATGTGTTCGATAACCCTTCCTCAAAACGGGAATGATCTGTACTTTTTTCCATACATCAGGAACACTTCTCTCCTGCAAATACATAGAAAAATGGTTCAAAAGGCTCTGTGCTCTTTGGGACTTAACATCTGTGGTCATCAGTCTCCTAGAACTTAGAACTACTAAAACCTAACTAACCTAAGAACCTCACACACATCCCTGCCCGAGGCAGGATTCGAACCTGCGGCCGTAGCGTCACGCGGTTCCGGACTGAAGTGCCTAGAACCGCTCGGCCACAAAGGCAGGCAAACACCTACAGTACACTGCTGTTAGCAAGAGCGAATGTTCTTTCGCATAGTCTCTGTAGATTAGTTTAGGTATCCCATCAAGTTCAATGTTGAGTGATTTCAATTGATTCTCTATCTCGTGGCCCCTTATTTCATTATCATCCATTCTACCGTTCACGCCAGTTGAAGGAAGTACTACAGTGCGAACTTCCTCTGTACAAGAGTTTTGGAAAAAGACATTTAGTATTTCGGCGTTTTATGTGTCGTCCTGTGTCGAGGCCGTTATGATCGCGGAGTGTCTGCAAAGATGGTTTAGGTTACTTCACTGATTTATCACAACGCCAAAACTTCTAAGGGTTTTCTATCAAGTCGGTAGACAGAATTTCACTTTCGAATACATTGAAAGTTTCACTCATAGCTCACCTTGCGCTGTTGTCGGTTTCCTTTCATATTTATTTCTCTGTGTGGCTATTTTTAAATTAGCACTGAAGCGTTCTTTGATTTCGTAGCAGCTTCCTAATACGGCTGTTGGAGAACAACAGGTCTTTTTCCATCCCTCACAACTTTGCTCGGCTCATACCTCTAAAGCGTATTGTTCGTGGACGCGCTGGAAAGTAAGGCATTCGAACTGTTTATGTGAAAACTATTAAAGCTTTTTAAATGAAACACTCATTATTAGCATCCTACATCTATAGTCCTCATCTTACATATTTATTTCCCAACATAGTGTCGCGTAATCCCCACCGCACTTTTGATTTTATATGCAGTGTATATGGCATAATATTTTAATCAACTGTATTTTGCTTATTGTTGCCAGCACAACAGATAAAATGCGATTCTCACTATTAGTTTCTCCATTTGAAAGTGTTTTAACTTTGTGCACCTTGATCTATTACTAGGGGATTCGCCCAATGCTAAAAGACTTCCTGCTGTGCACGTATGATCTTTAATCTGCAAACAATTTTTATATAACCCTGATTTGGCTTATTAGAAATGGAGCACGGTATCATTACTATAACTAATTATGAAATAAAACATGTCTTTTGCTACTGTCATCTCTGAACTGCACTGAAAATTATTCTTATTATACGTACAGAAGTTACAGCATGCTACGTTCGCTAAACGTAAAAGCTGCAGTGGATTTTTTAATATATGAACTCTATTTATTGCCGCGACTAACACGAGAGCATGAAACTAAAAACGAAATTTGGTTTTTGCATTATTAGCTAGAACAGGTTTCATCACAGCAGTCTTTGATATCGCACAAGTAAAATGTTACTGCTCTGATTTACTTAAATTATTTAAGTCATTGATATTGTAATACCAGTGGCCCATGTCCACCTGAAAGTGACGTAATAAAATCCACCTTTCACCTCTGAGGAATCGATGAAGCTGAAAGAAATAATAGTAATGTATCGTTATCTGTCCTCTTAGTTACGGGAAAACAGCTTTCATTCTATTTAATCTGAATTTGCCGCGGCAGCGGCTCCCGCGATCTCTGCACAGCTTTAAGGCATGAAAAATTCTAAATATGCTGAAAACGGCTAAACGTGGGGAATGAAATACTGGGGAAGCTACTAATAAATTATTATAAGTATTTTTAACAATTTCTATATTCAAAAATCAACAAAGTACACACCTCTTTCATTCATCAGCCTTTAATGGCGTCTTTCTCGAACGAGGAACAGAAGAAAACTAACCAAGCATTCAATCTAGCGTTACAAGCTCTTACCACTTTAACGGCTACAATAAGACAGAGTAATGTTTTAACCTCCACTATTTATACAAAATTTAATATGCATCTTTATTACCTTTTTTAATTATCACTGTCTGCTTTGATTTCTACACTCGCCGATCACAGATGTTATTTGCAAAATATAGATGCATAATTATTGCAGAAACATAAATATGAAAAGAGATTATTTCTTTTTTCTTACAGAGTCTACATAACCGACAATCGTTCGAACAGAAATAAAATAACAATAAAATAAAAATAATAACAATAATAATACGGATCAATGTTTCGTTTTTTACATATATTACAACGATTTTGTGAATGTCATGCCAGACGACGTCACAATAGTCACCCTGGCAACGAATATATTCATCGAAATGAGCGGCCAGTTTGTTGATACTGCCACTAAAGCATATTTTACTTTGTTGGCGGAATCACAACCTTACCTTTGCTTGCACCGAGTCAACACTGTCAAACTGAAGCCCTCGAAGGTGTTCTTCAATATTAGAAAACAGGTGAAAGTCTGATGGGGCCGAATGGAGACTGTATGGAAGATGATGTTTGACAGTGAACCAAAGGCGTCCTTTTGTTACAGATGTCACGCCCATCGTGTGCGGTTTAGCATTGTCATACTGAAGGAAAGGGTACTCCATGCGTGAACGGATTCTTCGAATTCTAAGTTCGATTACAGGACACTGTTTCCGATCCGCCTCCATGTTACACGCTACATTTCGGAGCCGTGTAGCGGTAGAGGGCTGCAGATAGGTAGACATGACGAATAAAGATGTAGAACGTTAATAACGTTTGCTTTATTTAAATATCTTTAACAGTTTTCACATGAAAAACTCAGAGGCATTAATTTTCAGCATGCCTTCGTACAATGGTGTTGAATATGCTCAGCGCTGTTAGCACTCGAGATGATAGTTTCGTGATGGCCGTTCAGTCAATCGGAATCTGTTTCTTGTCACTCCTCGTAAGCGGGAGATTATTTCTGCTTTGTTTATATTAATATTTACATATTCTGTGACTCTGGAACGGTGTTGTGAGCAGGCATTTCCTGTTGTACGCTGAGTCAAAACGGTCGGGTCTTTTGGTCACCAGCAAATCTAAAATCTTAACTTTCGTATTGACAACTTACCATAGCTCCACATAGCTTCTGTATCAGCGGCGGTAGTTATGTCGCTGTGCAGTTTCCGTGAAACCGGACGCCGTAATTGCGCTCTGGTGAATGTGTGTGAGTAGGCGGGTGTTGGCCTGCTAGGGGTATAAAAGCTCACTACTGCTTCGGAACACCATCAGTCATTGCTCGCTCTCAGCAGAACACACAAGCAGCAATGAGGATCCTGGTGAGTACCGACAGTAAATACTTGCTGCAATAGAGCCCTCTCATTGGAGTCTAGTGTAGATGCGTTTATGCGCCTGTGATACCCATTCAATAGAAACATCGAGCGAATGCAAAGGAAGACACAAGATTCTTATGAAGTTTTATTGGATTGAACCTCAATACAGACATTTTTGGCATTAGGCAGCGTCTCCCGTAAAAATAAACAAGGATTACAGTGCCATTATTTTGAACCATAAGCAGCACTCCTCCACGAAGCGAAGAAACAGGTCAAGGTTTCTTTGAGGAGGAGAAAAAATGGCAAAAAATACTGAGATAGCTGAACTATCAGACGTTCGAAGCAAAAAGCCTAACGGAAAACGGAAACACAATTCGAAGAATACAGAACTATCTGACAATCGAAGCAAACGCCCCAATGGCCAAAGGAAACACAATTCCAAGAACACCCCTTCAGACACCCATTTACAAATTAGAATTAAACACAAATTTGACGTCAAGGTTTCAAGAACGGCATACTTGTTATGACTGGAACGATGGAGGAAAAGACTGACCATGGGTTGTCCGGCAACCATCCCAGTAATTGTCTGATCTAATTTACAGAAACCACGAAAATCTTCAGATAGGATGGTACAGCTTATTCGTTTCGCAAATACAAATTCTCGAAACTATTGAACCATCCGGCTTGATGAATTTAGGTACAATCCGAATGCTTGAGATAAGGCCAGGATTATCGCTGGAGATCGACTTGGACTAATAAAAAAAATGTAGACGAGAATAATAAACTGCTAGTCTTCCCGGAAGCCTTCACGGAGCGGAAAGAAACTATTAAAATGTGACGCAACTGACCTGGAACATATTTACTGTTACGGAGTCAGAGATACATATTTTGTCTAGAAATGAGAATTTAATGTTAAGTACTGAATGTGAATATCATATATTCTAAGTATAATTTCGTCGTCAGTTACGTAGGAAAGAATTATTTCGATAGGCTATTCGAGGTTCAATTTCATTAATACATAAAATCTATCCTTTAATTTTCCTACTTCCAGACGGTATAAAAAATTTACTTTATTGGCTTTCCATATATCATCTACGGTGCGCTAGTTTATTGGGAAATCATTTCAGGTATTACAAGCGCCACAACGCTGTATGTTGAGTCATAACTTCTGAAACTTGTAAAACTGGTTACCCATATATTCATCGTCTGTAGCAAAAGTTTCGTTTCAATGCGTCAAACATTATTCCTCCCACCACATGCTAGACATTAAATATTTGAATATGGAAGAAACCACTTAGTTATAGCAAGTCTGCTCCTTTGTAGCAGGAAATCTAGTTCCAATTGCTCTCCGTAACCATTGCCCTGTTAAAGAGCTTAACTAAGCGGTCTGAAACGGAGAAAAACAGTGTAACAGTAGTTTCTGAAAAGGAGCCTCATTTTTCTATTTCATCACATAATGAAGCAACACTTTCTCTTAACCGCTCCATATCTTTGGCACAAGAAACGTGCACTGTATCTTTAGATTTCATAAGTATGAATAATTAGTATCCAGCAAAATGGAAACATGTCGAAATATCATATACTGTCTTCGAAAAGCTGGTAATCTACTGGATATACCGTTGAAATATTATTAAGCATCATATCACTGGGTCAGTGTACGTCGTCACTCCAAACGCTCTCTGTTACTACATCCGATCTATCTACAGAAAGCAAGTCGAGAGTTTAAACAGTATAACAAACTATTCGTAAATCACAGTTCACATACATAAAAATTTTATAGGTTCAGATATTTTCATTTCAGATCAAATCTGATATCATATTGCTACGTAAACTTTCATGACTAAAGTATATTTCCGCTAAAACGTACAGGCTCAGAAACTTCAGACGTCTTCTGAAGTATAAACGCAACTGCCATTTTATCTCTAAAGATGTCTCCCGCCGTCAGAGCAGAAACGTCAGAGAATAGTTGCATATTAGATTGTTGCACTAATACCCAGCGCTTTTTCTTTAGTCTAATAAACACAGCAGATATAGATAACAGAGACTAGGTCTCCAATAATACAGTATATTCTCCTTCACTGTTATAAAAGTCTGACAGCGCCGGGTAACATTTCGATTTCGCGACTGTAGAAATCACGTGGTATTAATGTGAAAAACTTGTCGAGGTATGTTCGCAGCGCATTTTCATCCGGAAAGGACGTTTCCTAAGGTTTGTTCAATAGAGACCAGAAGAGCTGAAATCTCAGGACGAAAAATCAGGTGAATGCGATGGATGCGGAACGACTTCCAAACCCAACTAGTGTCAGTCTGGCAGAATGCGGGCTGGCGTTACTGTGGAGTGACAACATTTCACGAAGCCTTCCTGGTCATTATTATTGGATTGCTCCTGCAAGACGCCTCATTTGTTGACAACAAATGTCAGCAGTGATGGTTACACCTCGGGGAATCAATTCGTAGTGCATTACACCAGATAAATAACATTATCTTTGGTGTATGCGCATAGGATTTTGTATGGCGAATTGCTGCTTTGTTTGGTCCTCCAAATGACAGAACGATAGCACTTAAGTCAGCAACAGCGAACTACAAATAAAAAGTGACAATCGATAAATAAACCTATATCAAGCGGAACACCTACATGAAAAAAAAGGCTATGAAATTATGCACCAACCTCGCATATCGGCCACAACCGTTATGAACTGAAGTTTTAACCAAACGAAATCAGATATATTGTAAAGCAATACACATTTACTTGGATATACGTCGTAATTTCTACATTCTACGTTTAATTTTCCTAGTTTCACTGGGAATTTCATTCCATCCAATATAATTCTTTGTATAACAGCTGATTTTCTGCATTAGAAACACATGCGGCACACAATACAGTTAGCACAAAAGAATGAATGTATTTTCTACAGATAAATGTGAAATTTCTGTAGTGTAAACATGCACCATAACAAACTAGTATTTGCAGCTCTGTTAACTACAAATATCTGATTCTCAACAGGTGTGCGTGTATTTGTGTGGTCTGGCCCTGTCCGTCCTAGCTGAGGAGGAGCAGCCGGTGAAAGAGAAGCGAGGACTCTCCAGTTCACTGGGTGGTTATGGTGGCGGCTATGGTCTGGGAGGTGGCTACAGTGGCGGCTATGGAGATGGCTACGGAGGCAGCTATGGTGGCGGCTACGGAGGTGGCTATGGAGGTGGATACGCTGGTGGACTCGGAGGCGGCCTTTCAGGCGGCATCGGGGCCAGCATTGGAGGGACAGAACCACAGATCACTGTCAACAGAATTCCTGTCCGTGTCCCAGTCCCTGTGGAGAGGATCGTTCGAGTGCCTGTGAAGGTCCCATTCACGGTAACTGTGGACCGGCCTGTCCCTGTGCAGGTGCCTCAGCCGTACCCTGTCCCTGTGGACAACCCTGTGCCCGTCCCCGTCAAGGTCCCCACCCCCGTGTCCGTCCCAGTGCCTCAGCCCTACGTCGTTAAGCGTCCAGTGCCCTATGTCGTCAGTGCTGGCCACGGTGGAATCGGAGGAGGCCTCGGCGGTGGTCTTGGAGGAGGTTACAGTGGTGGCGTTTCTGCAGGATATGGAGTAGCTTCCGGTGGCTTTGGAGGACTTGGGGGCTACGGAAAGTATGGCCACTGAGTTCTGGAGCCAAACCCAACAACTTCATCCATACACGCCACCAGTATCCATAGTAATGGAATCTAAAAACTTTAAAAAATAAATTTTTCTGAATAAAAACTTTTAACTTTTGCTTTATTATCATATCAATGCGCAAGGACACTTTCATATCCACTCAGGAAAATGAAGGAAAGTAAGCTATGAAGTCTCATAGTCACTCCTTCAAGCGACACCCATTTCATCTCTCAGTGTACGAAAATGATTGTCATCAGAGAAAGTAATGTATTTCTAAAATTTTTGTTGCTGAAAAGTGTACAAGTTTAGTTTAAATTTATGTGATGTAAGTGACATCAAAGTGAACTCAAGTAAACTGAATTCCTTTCCAGACAGGCTCATGTAACATGAATGGAAGACTTAAAGAAATGCCCTGTGCTTATACATTTTCTTCCTGACGTATTCTTCTTTTTTCTATTTTATGTTTGTAATTTCTCGCTTCAATTGCATTTGAAAAGTATATGCACTTTATATCACAGTGGATACTGCCTTATTAACTGTCATTTATGATCATTGTGTCAGTATTTAGCTTGGACATCACCGACACTGACATAAAATCAACTAAAAACAAGCACCATCACATGCAAATCCATTCCTGTCTAAGTCTCCAAACAATTTTCCAGTTTGATAGTTAATTAGATTCTCCAAGGATCACTTTTCACTATAAACAGTGACGTCGTGGTACATACTAGTTTACAGAATATTAACGTTTATAGCATTTCACCCTTAGATGCATGAGTGTCTGATCTCGCACAAAATGCATGAGAGGGGTCCATTAGACAAATAAAAAAGTCGTTATTAAGGCAATGTTACCAAAATTAATATGGAAAAAACTGGTCTGGACTTGAAAACCTTCATTTATAGTGAAATTTCTTAACTCCCTCGTGGTTTTGTTTCCCATTGCTGTAATATTTACCTGCATCACTTCTTCAAATAACAGAACCTTTGTGAGAAAGTTTTATACTATTTGTTGAGGTTCCTCCCAATCGCTTTGTTATTGTCTTTGAAGCAATACTCGTTTTTTCTTCTCTGGTTAAGGTCCAAAAAAAAGAGCTCATTTCATCAAATGTAATGCACTATCAATTTTTTTCTTGATACTAGGAATGCACTTGCATTCTAAACTAACGCAATGCATGGATCCATGCTACATTCTTTGCGAGACGCAAATTTTCATGCTATTTTTGCTTCACAAAGTTCCATCATTACCAATAAATAAATCGAAATTTCTATAATCTGTCTTCACTTGGAATGCCAAAATGTACTGACTTTGGGTGACGGTATTTTGCTTCTAAAAAATAACATGAAATTCATTTTCCAGTGAAAGGATGAAAGTGTCTTGAATAATGATTTTAATCGTTAAACTAAACGTATGGTCACCTGAAACAATTCTGGCGTAAATAAATAAATTTACGTTCCATAAGAATACTCAGTTATAGTTTCTCCAGTACTTCTGACTTTTCAACTATAAGTACAGGTGTGCCACACTCTTAAATGTTGTCAGCAATCTTGTCGATATTATTTGCCATTCGGACAAATATAAATGAACTATCCGACAGGAGGTTTTTTCATAGACTGTATAAAAGATCCCTGTAATTTATTACATGTGTAGGAAAACAAAATTAATCATGAAAAGTAATTAATTTGAATTGCACCAAATAATGTTATTCCTAAAGAATGTGAACTGCATTCCCAAGGATTATACAGGACTTAAAGTGAAACAAACAACTGTAATACAGTTTATCGATAAAATCGTAGGTTCCTGTGTCCAAAATACTCCTGTTTGGCATCCAAATGTTGAATACGACAATTTACTGACAATTCAAGGGTCATTTCGGATAACATTATACAATATTTAGTTTAATAACACGAATAAGTATGTAATGCTTTTGTACTTAAGAAACTAAAATGTCAGGGAATGGCTATCATCATAAAGGGGGCTGTAGAGGAACCTAACTATAGGTAAATACAGAGAGATGAATAAATCTTGGGTGAAGTGCGACAAAGAAATGGAGAGGGTTGCACAGGAGACGAAGTCAGGGTGTGCCCCACCAAACGGCATGTATTACTAACGCTCAAAGTGACCTAGTTTCTGAACACAACTCCTTCAGTGGAATATCACGAAATGCCTGTAAACAACTACTTCAGCTAATTTCGGAATAAGTCCTGCTGCTAACCTGTGTTCTGGACAAAATTGTGATGAAAGTGGAGCTTGTTTCGTAAAAAGGATAACCCTTATTATAGTAGATATTGTATTACATGTTCTACGAGGTTCAGGTGGAATGGTGTCTAGGTGAAACTAACGGTCCCATTGCCACTAACGAGTGCATGGGTAGGCACCTGGTGTGCATAATGATTACAGACATAACTGTCATATCAGGGTTTCGGCATGGCTGTGGCGGCACATGAATGACTCTGCACACACCAGCCGCAGTGAGTCTCCATCGTGCTCCCATTACTGAGGCTTCACCAAATGTTTACCGCACGGTTCTGGTGCTGCAAGAGTGCAATGGATGTCCAACGTGGTGGGACGAATGCCTCGTCGTAATCGAACGCTGTTACTGCATATCACGTCACCTTGGGAACGTTTGGATCTCATACCAACGCGTAGCACCTCTGTTTAATTTCATAATTCTACGGAAAATAATTTGCATTTCTTAATGCGAACTTAACAGTACAGTTCGAGAACATGGAGTCGAAATTGCAGATTAATGCGACTGACGCCTAACTCAGCTGCAGTGAGGACAAAACGGCCACGCAAACTGGGAAGGTTATAGTGCAACCGTTAGAATTTACAACGGTCGTTCAATAAGTAATACCCCACATTTCTTTTTAAAAAAAGCCCTTAGTGTACGTAGACAAACGGCCCAGTTAGTGCTTCACATTTGATGTTTGTTATGTGCGCCGGTTAAGTTTCAAACCGTTCTGGCAGATTACAGAGCCGTAGTACACCGTCAAAATGGCTTCTACGAGGGTCACTCCAAAAGAAATGCACACTATTTTTGTAAAAATACAGTTTTCATTATGCATGTGTGAAAGTTTTACGGTGTGTAGATACATCCTTCCTGCTTGTTATCAAACTTAGATCAACCTGTTCCCGTGAGTGGCGCCGTCACAGCATGTCTTCAAAATGGTTGCTACACTGGACGTTCGTCACAAGCAACGTGCTGTCATAGAATGCCTCTGTTGTGAAAACGAGACAGTGGTTAACATCCACAAGAGGTGGAGAAAGGTGTACGGAGATGTTGCTGTCGACCGCAGTACAGTTAGTCGGTGGGCAAGCAGGTTACGGCGATATTGAGGATTGCCCTCGCAGCGGCACGCCTCGTACTGCACACACTCCAGACAATGTGTAGAGTGTTAACGAATTGGTGACTGCCGACAGACGCATCACAGTGAACGAATTGTCACGCTACGTTGGGATAGAGGAAGGAAGTGTTTGCAGAATACTGAAAATGTTGATGTTAAAAAAGGTTTGTGCCAGGTAGGTTCCCAGGATGTTAACAGTGGCTCATAAAGAAACAAGAAAAATGGTATGAAGCGAACATTTGGAACAGTAGGAGAATGGTGGAGATGAATTTCTTGGAAGAATTGTGACAGGTGATGAAACATGGCTCCATCATTTTTCACAGGAGACAAAGAGGCAATCAATGGAGTGGCATCATGGAAATTCACGCAAGAAAAAAATATTCAAACCCACACCTTCTGCTGGAGAAGTTATGGCTACGGTGTTTTTCGATTCCGAAGGACTCTTGCTTGTGGACCTCATGCCTAGTGTAACCACCATAAATTCTGATGCATATGTGACGACACTGAAGAAACTGCAAGCTCGACTGAGTCGTGTTCGACCACATCGGCAAAAGCAGGATGTTTTGCTGTTGCACTCAATGCACGGCCACATGTCTGTCAAAAAACCATGGAAGCGATCACAAAACTCGGATGGACAACACTGAAACACCCGCCTTACAGTCCTGACCTGGCTCCATGTGACTATCATCTCTTTGGGAAATTGAAAGACTCTCTTCGTGGAACAGGGTTTGAAGATGATGACTCCCTTGTGCACGTTGGAATTCAGTGGCTCCAACAGGTTGGTCCAAAATTTTACCGTGCGGGAATACACGAGTTGGTTCCAAGATGGCGTAAAGCGGTTTAGAGAGATGGAAATTATGTGGAGAAATGAAAATATTGTTTCTAAAGGATGTATCTACACACTGTAAAACTTGCAAACATGTAGAATAAAAGATGGATTTTAAAAAAAAATTGTGTACATTTCTTTTGGAGTGTCCATCGTACATACGACTCACGTTACAAGCAGCGTGCTGTTATTGAATTCTTGTGTGCAGAATAAGAAACCATGGCGAACATCCATGAACGTTTGTGTGCAGTGTATGGCGATGCTGCAGTTAATAGGAGTACAGTTGGGGGACGGCTAAAGATAGTTACAGCCTCACGAAATACAGAAACAGAGCTCTACGATCAGCCACGATCTTGTCGTTCTGTCACAGCCACTGCTCCAAACGTGCTGAATCATGCGGATGCCATTATTCGTTCCGATTGCTGCTTAAAGATTCTCTATGGGGAACACGCTTTGAAGATGACGAGAGTGTCAGACATGCAGTGAAAACATGATTACGTCTACAGGAAAAGAGCTTTTACCAGCAGAGAAAACATGCTCTTCCACAACATTGGCGTTTGGCCATAAAGCTCGATGGAGACTACGTAGAAAAATACGATATGGAAAACACATGTCGATGTATATTGTCACCAAATTCTGACTCTTAACAGCAATTACGATCTGAGAAAAAAAAATGTTGGACATTAGTCACTGAACGACCCTCATACTTCTTAAATATGCTGTATCAGAATAATGAGTGCGGCCATATCGTATTTCCAAACGCCTTGCTATAAGCAAAACGTGAATAAACGCATAGTGGGAGAACTTTACTTACATGTACACAATTTTGAATTTGAAATGAGGAGAAAGAATAATTTTATTCCTACAAAAAGTGGAAGGTTGATGTCGATATTATCGATGAGCTACTGTCCTTCAGCAATGCAATTATGTGATGACAATTTAATTTATCAATAAAAATTTCATACATTATTAATCACACATAAAAGTAATACAGTAAAAAATCTTAAATACATTTTGCAACTAGAAATATTCTCAGGTGCGACTGTAACGACTTTTAAACATTATATATTGTCAGGTAGAAATTGTGTAACGAAACAAAGAAAATTTTCGTGCTGTTCCGCGAAGTAGAGCCCTTAGGGTAAAAGTGTGGAATAGATTAACTGAATTGTTAAGGCTTTCGTGGCCACTTGTTGACAAACTGCCTATTGGCTTCTCTCATTGCAAGTTGGAGCAGGTGGAGAAATCGGCCGTGGCAGAGCACGCTCTGATTGAGACCGACCACGTAATAAAATTCGCCGGTAAGGAAGTTCTGGCTGTAGAGAAGCACTATCACAACCGCTCGTTCAGAGAAGGTGTAGAAATACAAAATCACACGAACAGCTTCACAAAAATGAGGAAATCCTTAAGGTAAACGAATCCTGGGTTCCAGAACTGCAGCGAACGACCGTCGCAGCTAGCAAGAGGAGAACCGCACTGGAAATGACCTCGGAGAATCCCTCGAACGTCGGTGCGCCAGGTGCATATAGTCTGCGGCCGCGAGCTGGGCTCCAGTTCACCACCAGCAATGGAGGGTGAAGCTTTGACAATGCCAGCCACTCATGCTGGCGAAACGTCAGTAAAATCATCAGATGAACATCGGCTGAAGAACCCGAGACAGAAGCCAATAGGCAGTTTGTCAAGTTAACTGAACTTGGGTAACCAGTACATTATTTATCTATTTATTTATGGCATAACTAAGTAGCATCCTACAAATATAAATTTGATTATTCTCAGCAATAATTGTGTTCATTAAATTTATTTAAATTTAATATCATGCTTCAGGGACTGAATTTTACCTCAAAGCGATAAAAAAGGAGTGATAGTACAATATTTATTTCAATTTAGCATCGTGTTTAATATTGTATAGCATAGGACAACAAGCCAGTGCTAGCAAATTTACAACTATACTGAATTAAACGAATCAAATGATTTACTATACATACAATTAAAAACAACAGAGAACAGTAAGAAGATAAGTACAGTTAAATGCGATTAAGAACGAACCTTTCATTTGCAGGAGCCAGCATGTTTCCCGTCTGAATACTGCAGTCATATATATCTTGGTACTCAAACCTCAGTCCACCAACACTCCAAACGAGTCAAATAGTTTACTATGCATACATTAACACCAGTTAAGAACGGTAAGAAGATAAATACAATTAAATGCGATTAAGACAAACAAATGGTTCAAATGGCTCTGAGCACTATGGGACTTAACTTCTTTGGTCATCAGTCCCCTAGAACTTACAACAACTTAAACCTGACTAACCTAAGGACATCACCCACATGCATGCCCGAGGCAGGATTAGAACCTGCGACCGTAGCGGTTGCGCGGTTCCAGACTGTAGTGCCTAGAACCGCTTGGCCGCACCAGCCGGCTTCGATTAAGAAGGGAGTTTCCTGTTTGTAGGAGTCTCGGTATTTGTCAACCGAGTTCTACTGCCACATTCACCTTGCTATTGGAAGATCAGTCCACCGACATGTAAAGGCACTAGAAATACTTCAAAAACTAACCTGAAACAGCTCAGTATTAGAAACAGAAATAACCGTGCCTTCTACTAGTAACAGGAACAGCTGCAGGTGCAGGAGACCAGTACAACAGTACTACTAATGATAACATGGAAAATTTTGAATCCCATCTGTCCACTGACCACAAACACTGTTTCATGTTCCATTTCAGTTATACTCCTCAGTTCAGTTAATCATTACCATACTCTATCGACGTAATGTACATAGATACCTGTTAGATAATTAGTGTTATGAAACTTCCTGACAGATTAAAACTGTGTGCCCGACCGAGACTCGAACTCGGGACCTTTGCCTCTGGCGGGCAAGTGCTCTACCAACTGAGCTACCGAAGCACGACTCGCGTCCGGTACTCACAGGTTTACTTCTGCCAGTATCCGTCTCCTACCTTCCAAATTTTACAGAAGCTCTTCTGCGAACATTGCAGATCTAGCACTCCTGAAAGAAAGGATATTGCGGAGACATGGCTTAGCCACAGCCTGGGGGATGTTTCCAGAATGAGATTTTCACTCTGCAGCGGAGTGTGCGCTGATATGAAACTTCCTCACAGATTAAAACTGTGCGCCCGACCGAGACGGATACTGCCAGAAGTGAAGCAGTAAGTACAGGACCTGCGTCGTGCTTCGGTAGCTCAGTTGGTAGAGCACTTGCCCGCGAAAGGCAATGATCCCGAGTTCGAAGCTCCGTCGGGCACACAGTTTTAATCTGTCAGGAAGTTTCATATCAGCGCACACTCCGCTGCAGAGTGAAAATCTCATTCTGGAATTACTGTTATATTATCCATCGGACTACAGTACCTGTTCAGAATTGAATTTTGCTTTCCACGATCAGTTATGCACACGTCGTGACCACAATGTAGCTCCGTGTATCTGACATACGTGGATCATAGACACACGTTCTTCCAATTTCTCAATCAAGGCATCTCGCAGTTCAGCACTTAACATTTTCATCTTATTTTTCAAAAATTTATCTAAATGAGCTAAATGCTCCTCTAATGAGTATGTGTTCGCAAGAGTAACTGCTTCCGTATTTGTTTAACCGTATGCCACTATCATCACCACCCCCACCCCCAGCCCATGCCGGCTAAACCTCAAATGGCTCTGAGCACTATGGGACTCAACTGCTGTGGTCATTAGTCCCCTAGAACTTAGAACTACTTAAACCTAACTAACCTAAGGACATCACACACATCCATGCCCGAAGCAGGATTCGAACCTGCAACCGTAGCAGTCGCACGGTTCCGGACTGCGCGCCTAGCACCGCGAAACCACCGCGGCCGGCGGCTAAACCTCAGTGGCACCCCGACCAGTAGAGAAACAGATGTACCTCAACAGTAAAATCCGCCTCCAAAACACACTTTCCCGATGATTTTCACACCAGTCTTCCATGAAAAGTCGTCAAACGTGACCTTGATTCTTAAACACCCTTTCACAATCAACTCAATTTATCTGCAGTCAAGTATTGTCCCTTATCTACTACTAACCTTTCCTACTGATGTTCCTGAAGCAACTTAGAACAAACTGCAGAGATCATGCCGTCAAAATTCCAGCAACGCGTAGATTGGTTCATTATTTAATGCCGTGGCCGTACATACAAACGGTAAAAGTGGATTTCCTTTATCCTTGAAGACATTAAGCAACCTACAGTGTTCTTGCTGCAATCTTTATAATTCTTGTTTTCGTCCTACATCCGCACACATTTCCTTTTCACAGTTTTGAGCTTGCCACAGTTCCACCACTACCTTGAATGAGTCTCTGTACATACGTCCTATCAGTTACCGTTTTCTTTGAGTGCTTTTCTGAAAAAGTTTTCTCCCCAAGCGTCACCTCTTACGGTGCAAGTATCCCTCCGATAATTCGCAAATTCAGTTGCATATATTTGCTGTACTACTTCTTATAATTGAACTAATATCTTAGAGATTCGACAAAATACCGCTCTCTGTCTACACTCGAGATTCAACATCTCTAAAATATTACTTTCTATCTTTTCGGTGTATTTTAGTTCCAGTGCCACCATACTCCTTTCAACTCACTCCATGTAATTTATTAACACTTTTTCAATACCCTATTCACTATCTAATTGACGACAGGTTAACTCTTGTAGAGCTGTTGGCGAATCTAACCTACAAATTCAAGAATCGAATTTGTCCATATACGAGTATTATTTTCCGTTAAGGTCTCCTATACTTTTTCATGCAATTTATCCTTCACCTTGACAGAAAATGATTTTAATGTCCTGGCGTAAAGACAAGCGCCGGCACGCCGGTCAGGAACGCTAAAGCAGAGAAGACTGTACAGAAGACGTCAGCCAGTAGTAGGCTAACCGACCCCTCTCTAGGACGGCAATGAGACAGCAGCGGCATCTAGGCGAAGAGAACATGAGGGCGGTCCAGTTGAAGACCAGCCGTTCTACGAGCTCTACAGCAGTGACTTACGAACTGTATACTTTCACTTGTATTAGAAATGCTCTATACTGATGAGATTTCTTGTTTTCTCTGTTAGCCATTGCTTGCAACACATCATTGTGAATTCTCAAAGTTAAATATTGCCATATATCTTACTGTAACAAAAATTCATTAACACTACTTTCTTTAATTGTTGTCTAGCGATCCGAGAAGCAGATTTCCTAGGCAACACATACTTGGTGAGTAGGCAGCATCAACATCACTCTTTTCCAAGGCTCGCACTACAGTTTGAAACGCCACCGTAAATTACAAAAAGTCTACTGTATGGTCAACTGAATTCAGAGATAAATTAGAACATTAATTCAAAAAAATCCTGTAATGCATTCTGCAATATAGCAAACGAGGTATCAAGGATCATTTAATCTGACTCATTAATGTGAACTATGTGATTAACTTCACTGCCAAACTCACTCCCTTTACGTTTACAGGCCTGAAACAATTCGATAATAGTATTACTGTAGGTCTAACAAAAACGCAGTGATTCTTGTTCACGCCTATTAGCTCAGTCATTCTGTCATTCTGTCCCCATAATGATTAAAACGGGCCTGCAACTGAGCATTCAACTGTCGCCTTCTTGCATGTGCTCAAACATTTCTTCGAGCGAAGCACAAGGTGCGGCAGCAGCCACAATTACCCCACTGTACTCAATAATTGGTTGCACCACTTTGTTGCATGACTCTTTTGGCACATTTGTACGACCAGCTAACGGATACTACATATGGGCACTAGGTTCGAGCACTGTAATTTGTACATTAACTCGCCTTGTCTCAGGAAACCCGGATCTCTTACATTTCCAGGCACTCTGCAAAATGTCAGCAGGAAAAGTAACAAGGTGCATAAAATTAGGACTGAAGCTTTTCCTTTGCAGGGGACGCGCCCTGGCCGAGGTTCGAGTCCTACACCGGGCATGGGTGTATGTTGTTCTTAGCATAAGTTAAAGTAGTGAAAAGTCTAGGGACCGATGACCTCAGCAGTTTGATTTCTTAGCCAGTCACACACATTTGAACATTTCTTATAATGGCGCAATTTATTCAAGCGATGTAAATGTAATGTAAACACAGACAATAATGCCGGTAATATTATATGCCATGTCCTCGAGTCTAATAATATTATGTGACAAATATTGAAAAAAATTTTCCATTACTCTGAAAGATAAAGAATACTATACTTCAGTAGGTTCCATGAAAGAATGGAACTTAAAGTGTAATATAATGTTGATCACATCTGTTTGTTCTCTGTTTGTCGCTTCTTCTCTCTGTCCTGTGCATCGACGTATGTATAACAAGCTATCTGTATGAGCTTCAAGGTTACAGTTTATTGTCATTTGAAGTATCTTATGTTTACTTTCAAAAATACCTCTCCTTCCACGTGAAATTATGTAAAGGTAATAATAACATTGCTGTCGTTTGCCCATCTGGCTTCAACTGTTTCGATGACTCCTAGTCCACCATTAAGTGAACTAGAAAGTATTTCAGTGTTTGCCAGCTTCACTCACAAAGGAAAATAATTCTAAGTGAATTTGTGAATTTTTACAGTCAGTTTTCAATATTAAAGTTAGTTAATGTTTTTGATTACGAAACTTATTCAGAGATTTAACACCGCAGGGCTTAGGTAAAGCTTCACCTCTGACTTAAAATTTTTCAGGTAACTGAAAGGTTTAAAATGTTAACCCAATTCTTAGAGAGATAAAGTTAAAGAAATTCTTCGCAATTATTTCAAAAATACGTCGGTGTATGTACCATAATTTCTTTTGCGTACCATTAGATTAATTTGCTGGGAAAAGAAATCATTTCACGCTCTATATTATCGCTGAGTTAGTTGCAGTTTACGTTTCATTGTCATTCATTGAAAGAGAGAGTAACATTTCCATTAATAATAAACAACTTTTTGCCTGCGTATTGAGATTAAGTCACGCTAAATATATTTTAGACGCATTTACTCGCGTTCAAAATATACGTGGTGTTCCAAAACCAGTATTCAGAATATAAACAGCTACGTTATATTATCATTGCAATAGGCTGCGACTGACGCCTGCAAACGTATTTAAAACCGCACGTATCAATCTGCTCTGATTTTTACGAAATAACCACAGAAAGGAGGAATGGTACAACAGGTAAATTTGCTGAAATCATGTTTAATTGATAAAAATCGAAATAATGTTGCGGAACTACACTTTACAAGGTTTATTGATCTGTTTATCTTTTCAGGTGCGTTTTTGATTAGGATAGAATTTTACTCTCTCTCCCTCAGTGTCTCTGTGGCGAGTTGATGGTTAACAATCATTGTGATAAACATCTTCCTCCATCATCTCAATACATCACCTCAATACACCACCTCCACACGCATTTATAAAACTATATGTTTTCCACAAACACACACAGCTGCATGGAAAAGTACACTAATTCCCTAACTGCAGCAACAGACGGCCCATCTCTTCAAATATGCTATACGTTTTTGACCTATTTGTTGTACTTATTTTCTAAATGTTAGCAAAAATGTTTTTCTTTAATCCTTAAAGAAAATTATAAAAATAGATAAAGAGAAAAAATACAACTTTGCACAGAAAAATAAAACATTTACATAAGCAGTTTATCACGAAACTAACATACAGCGCTACTATTATGTTCACAGTATATTTGTATGTATACTGGGATACTTAAAAATTAATTAAGAAATAATGAAAAGAAATCATGTGTGTTGATACCTCGAATTTATGCTTCTGTTGAACTTGTGTTGTTGTTTTGAATTTAATGTCTTAATGCAAGAAATCCCTTACAGCATGCTTCATGTTATTGATCAGCGGAGAGAAGGTGCAGACGGACTATTTGGAGCCATAGGAAGTCAAACTCTCTAAAGAAGCAATGTTAACGTGGAGATTGTAAAAATTGAAGTTTGCTGCTTGGTTTACCCTTGTAGCGTTCATAATTCCATAGTGGGAGATACGTCACATTGCTTCAGATAGCGGAGTTTGTTATAACCACGACAAAATATCACAAAGAGGTTAAGAATTTTGTAGTACGAGAATAAGTTGTAAAAGGTATTTAGCAGTGGTATCAGAAATCAAATAGAAATAGATACTGTTTTAGGACGTGTCTGATTATGTTGCACATCGGGTTTCACAAGAGTAACGAGCTGCAGCAAGTATATCTGCAGTAACAGACAAGCGCTGCTGACATAAAATTATTTGCTGTGAAATTTCAGTTAAACAGAAGTAAAATGGAGAGTGATATCTGAAGATATTATCCATGTACACGTAAAGAGATAGAAATGAACACAATACGTTTACGACAATCTGCAAGAATATTTTACTTCAGAAATGAAAGTCACTATATTCTAAATTGAGAAATGCTAATGTATTGAGTTATAACATATATCGGCATTATTAAAGCTCGAAATAAGCAGCGCCTTATATATTCAGATTTAATTTCACTATTAATTTTTTGTACATCCAAAGACAAAAAAACTAAGCGTGTCCGAAAAGTCTTTCCCTGATTACATAAATTGGAAACTCAGGCTAGAAGTAAGATACAAACATGAAACTGGTGTCTAATTGTTTACAAATTACCAAAGTTTTTTTTCACACATCAGTAAACTTCCACATGAGTACCCTTGGTAGTACATAGCACATCTAGGTGATATTCAGATTCCGTCCACACATTAGCCAGCATCACTGGAGGGATCGATTCAACGACTGTGGTTATCCGTTGCCGCAGAGTTTCTAGATCTGGTACACGTGTTCGGTAGGTCGTCCTAGACATAACACCATAAAAAGGAGCCTAATGGTTTTATGTCAGGAGAGCGTGGAGGCCAAACGGTTGGCCCAGCACGGCCAATCCATCGCCCAGGAAAGGTCATATCGAGATAGGCACGGACGTCCAAACCCCAATGAGGCGGTGCACCGTCTTCCTGAAACAAGACATCGGGGTGATACTGAAGCAGCTGAGGAACAGCATACAGTTGCAACATGTCCAGATACACTGCAGATGTGATGGTAGCCTCAGCGAAGAAGAATGGCCCGATAATTCGATCGTGCAATAGCGTGCACCAAACATTCACTTTTGGACTGCCTCTGGTGCACTCCATGACCTCGCCAGGATGTTGTGAAACCAAATGCGCACCTTATGGCGATTCACCAATCCACAGACAAAAAAGGTCGCTTCGTCGGAATAGGCAATTCGTCTGAGACAACCATCATCGTCCTCAATACGTGATAGCATTTCGACCGCAAAGTCATATCGACGTGTACTGTTATTGGGCAACAAGGCCTGAAAGATTTGCACTTTGTATGCACGAAACAATAAACGTTTGTGTAAAATGTCATGGAGAGAGCTTTTTGGCATCCGTAATTCACGTGAGGCCCTGCGCACCGATTTCTTCGGACTTCGCAGAAAAGACTGCCTTACAGCTTCCACCCTGTCTGCTGAGGTTCTTGGTCGACCAAACCTCGGAAGGTCAGCAACCGATCCTGTGTTCTTGAACTTCTTATACCAGGCTTTAATGCTCTTGACATCAGGTGGATTCCTTCCAAATGTTGTCTGGAAGTGTCTCTGCACTGTGGTTGGTGATCGTGTCTCATGGTACCACAGGACACACTGCGCCTTCTCCTGATTGGTTAACATGGCTTCTTGGGCACTGCACCTCATCCACTGCTTACGTATTGCGAACCTAAAACAGAAAAAACTTTGATAGTTGTAAACAATTCGACACAAGTTTCATATTTGTATCTTACTTCTAGCCTGAGTTATCAATTTATGTTATCAGGGAAAGTCTTTTCGGACACCCTTTTAAGACAGTTTTCAATTTTGGGAAAAGAAGAACGTCGCAAGGAGATCAGATGGAAAAGGTTGGGTTGCTGTGGAACAGAGGAAAGCCTTATTTTTTTACCAGTACACATTCATAGGAAATCATGGAGGAACGGTCGAATTAAGTCGATCATTATTACACTAAATCGATCAAGTACATACAATTAGATGCATTAAAACACAGGATATCCCAGAAGGAATGATCAATATTCAGGGATGTGACAGGAATGATCATTCGAAGCAGAAAAGCCTAGTGAACATGGGCTCTGAAACACACACCTTAAGACCTATGAGAACTTGCTTATGATTACTAATTTGAATCACATGTCTTCTACTGAACAACTGCTCATACCTCTTAAGGTATGCGTTTCATAAACCGTGTTTACTAGACATTTTGGCATTGAATGGTTGCGCTTATAGTATCCTTGAATATTGAGCAACTCTCCTGTGATACCGTGTATTAAGTCTTAAGTGCGCCAAAGATAACTAAATAATACTGAAAATGTGTTTTACTTGTGATCTATGTTATTTAGAAATATGAAATATTAAGTGAAGTCACATGCAGGAAGACTGCACTCCCATTTAACTACGGCGCTTTCGCAGCTATCCCTCACTATAAGACAGCTTGGTGTGCGGGTGGGATAAGTCTGCAGCCAGACGAGAGAGCTCCAGAGCATGAGCAAGAGCACCGTTTGGGTGCCGAATTCTCGGCCGTCCCTGCACTAGAAGCAGGCACAGAGTGCAAAACCTTACGACAGAGACTGACGTATATCCTACAAATAATCGAGGACGTTGGGTATGTTATTATGAGATGAAGGGGCAGCACCGCATAGGAAGCCGTGATGGGCGACATCAAACCAGACAGAGAAGTGACAAGGGAAAAAGAGGCTTCCCCTTGACCGGATAATACATTCCAGTCCTCCGCAGTGCTCTCTTTGTGCCCTATCGCTCACTGTAACTGTACTACAAGGTGTGTGACAAAAGTAATGAGACTGACAATATTGCGAGTGATCTGGCAACACTGTGTTGGTTCCACTTGTTAGGGCGGTGTGTTCTACCCTTCCAGTTGCTCAGTTCGAGTTTCAGCTCTGTACAGCCATTCCGTGATTTTTCAGAGCTCCGTCAATGAAGCTATGTTTTTTTGTGTCTCACAAAAATGGAACAGCAGAATTTAGAGGAACGATATGCCATCAAGTTTCCTGCTAAACTTTGAGAATCCTCGAGCGTTAACTTTGAAAAGTTAAAACCGGCGTATGGAGAACAATCTTTATGGAGAGTACAAGTTTTTAACTGGCAGAAATCATTTTTGAAGGCCCGACAATAAAGTTCAAAATCCGTCGAGGACGTGGAACGCGGGCGTGTTATTGTAATATCACACTACCCTTGAACAATAAGGATAATGGGTGACATGTTAAACATTTTAACCGTACACCAAATGTTGACTGAAGATTTGCACATGATTGGTGCATCAATACAATGCCCATTGTCACACGGCCACTTCCATCACGGAATTTTTGACTTCAAAGTAAGTTTTACATCTGAAGACTTAACTGAGAATAACTTGTCTTCCGTTTGCTAGAAACTATTCAGTGCAATAACGTAGATGGTGTGATATTCCATACACCCGTGTTTTGTTCATTAGACGGCAGTCCCGAACTGTATCGAATGGCTTCCGAAAGTCAAGGAACACGGCATCCGAGACCTGATATCTACCGTCTTCTGCATCTCTTAGACGAACAGAGCGAGGTGGGTTTCAGACACCCAAATGACTTAGGGACGCATTTTGAGACCCACGGATATTTTAGGTCCCTATAAATATCATAATACCCGAGCTTAACATGATTCAAGACTCTACAACTAATCTAGGTCAGAGGTATATGACTAAAGCTTGTTCATGTGTTCGATAACCCTTCCTCAAAACGGGAATGATCTGTACTTTTTTCCATACATCAGGAACACTTCTCTCCTACAAATACATAGAAAAATGGTTCAAAAGGCTCTGTGCGCTTTGGGACTTAACATCTGTGGTCATCAGTCTCCTAGAACTTAGAACTACTAAAACCTAACTAACCTAAGAACCTCACACACATCCCTGCCCGATGCAGGATTCGAACCTGCGACCGTAGCGTCACGCGGTTCCGGACTGAAGTGCCTAGAACCGCTCGGCCACAGCGGCAGGCAAACACCTACAGTACACTGCTGTTAGAAAGAGCGAATGTTCTTTCGCATAGTCTCTGTAGATTAGTTTAGGTATCCCATCAATTTCAATGTTGAGTGATTTCAATTGATTCTCTATCTCGTGGCCGCTTATTTCATTATCATCCATTCTACCGTTCACGCCAGTTGAAGGAAGTACTACAGTGCGAACTTCCTCTGTACAAGAGTTTTGGAAAAAGACATTTAGTATTTCGGCCTTTTATGTGTCGTCCTGTGTCGAGGCCGTTATGATCGCGGAGTGTCTGCAAAGATGGTTTAGGTTACTTTACTGATTTATCACAACGCCAAAACTTCTAAGGGTTTTCTATCAAGTCGGTAGACAGAATTTCACTTTCGAATACATTGAAAGTTTCACTCATAGCTCACCTTGCGCTGTTGTCGGTTTCCTTTCATATTTGTTTCTCTGTGTGGCTATTTTTAAATTGGCAGTGCAGCGTTCTTTGATTTCGCAGCAGCTTCCTAATATGGCTGTTGGAGAACAACAGGTCTTTTTCCATCCCTCACAACTTTGCTCGGCTCATACCTCTAAAGCGTATTGTTCGTGGACGCGCTGGAAAGTAAGGCATTCGAACTGTTTATGTGAAAACTCTTAAAGCTTTTTAAATGAAACACTCATTATTAGCATCCTACATCTATAGTCCTCATCTTACATATTTATTTCCCAACATAGTGTCGCGTAATCCCCACCGCACTTTTGATTTTATATGCAGTGTATATGGCATAATATTTTAATCAACTGTATATTGCTTATTGTTGCCAGCACAACAGATAAAATGCGATTCTCACTATTAGTTTCTCCATTTGAAAGTGTTTTAACTTTGTGCACCTTGATCTATTACTAGGGGATTCGCCCAATGCTAAAAGATTTCCTGCTGTGCACGTATGATCTTTAATCTGCAAACAATTTTTATATAACCCTGATTTGGCTTGTTAGAAATGGAGCACGGTATCATTACTATAACTAATTATGAAATAAAACATGTCCTTTGCTACTGTCATCTCTGAACTGCACTGAAAATTATTCTTATTATACGTACAGAAGTTACAGCATGCTACATTCGCTAAACGTAAAAGCTGCAGTGGATTTTTTAATATATGAACTCTATTTATTGCCGCGACTAACACGAGAGCATGAAACTAAAAACGAAATTTGGTTTTTGCATTATTAGCTAGAACAGGTTTCATCACAGCAGTCTTTGATATCGCACAAGTAAAATGTTACTGCTCTGATTTACTTGAATTATTTAAGTCATTGATATTGTAATACCAGTGGCCCATGTCCACCTGAAAGTGACGTAATAAAATCCACCTTTCACCTCTGAGGAATCGGGGAAGCTGAAAGAAATAATTGTAATGTATCGTTATCTGTCCGCTTAGTTACGGGAAAACAGCTTTCATTCTATTTAATCTGAATTTGCCGCGGCAAAGGGCTCCCGCGATCTCTGCACAGCTTTGAGGCATGAAAAATTCTAAATATGCTGAAAACGGCTAAACATGGGGAATGAAATACTGGGGAAGCTACTAATAAATTATTATAAGTATTTTTAACAATTTCTATATTCAAAAATCAACAAAGTACACACCTCTTTCATTCATCAGCCTTTAATGGCGTCTTTCTCGAACGAGGAACAGAAGAAAACTAACCAAGCATTCAATCTAGCGTTACAAGCTCTTACCACTTTAATGGCTACAAGAAGACAGAGTAATGTTTTAACCTCCACTATTTATACACAATTTAATATGCATCTTTATTACCTTTTTTAATTATCACTGTCTGCTTTGATTTCTACACTCGCCGATCACAGACGTTATTTGTTAAATATAGATGCATAATTATTGCAGAAACATAAAGATGAAAAGAGATTATTTCTTTTTTTTTTTTTTTACAGAGTCTACATAACTGACAATCGTTCATACAGAAATAAAATAACAATAAAATAAAAATAATAACAATAATAATACGGATCAATGTTTCGTTTTTTACATATATTACAACGATTTTGTGATTGTCATGCCAGACGACGTCACAATAGTCACCCTGGCAACGAATATATTCATCGAAAGGAGCTGCCAGTTTGTTGATACTGCCACTAAAGCATTTTTTACTTTGTTGGCGGAATCACAACCTTACCTTTGCTTGCACCTCGTCAACACTGTCAAACTGAAGCCCTCGAAGGTGTTCTTTAATATTAGAAAACAGGTGAAAGTCTGATGGGGCCGAGTGGAGACTGTATGGAAGATGATGTATGACAGTGAACCAAAGGCGTCCTTTTCTTACAGATGTCACGGCCCTCGTGTGCGGTTTAGCATTGTCATACTGAAGGAGAGGGTACTCCATGCGTGAACGGATTCTTCGAATTATAAGTTCGATAACGGGACACTGTTTCCGATCCGCCTCCATGTTACACGCTACATTTCGGAGCCGTCTAGTGGTAGACAGCTGCAGATAGGTAGACATGACGAATAAAGATGTAGAACGTTAATAACGTTTGCTTTATTTAAATATCTTTAACAGTTTTCACATGAAAAACTCAGAGGCATTAATTTTCAGCATGCCTTCGTACAATGGTGTTGAATATGCTCAGCGCTGTTAGCACTCGAGATGATAGTTTCGTACTGGCCGTTCAGTCAATCGGAATCTGTTTCTTGTCACTCCTCGTAAGCGGGAGATTATTTCTGCTTTGTTTATATTAATATTTACATATTCTGTGACTCTGGAACGGTGTTGTGAGCAGGCATTTCCTGTTGTACGCTGAGTCAAAACGGTCGGGTCTTTTGGTCACCAGCAAATCTAAAATCTTCACTTTCGTATTGACAACTTACCATAGCTCCACATGGCTCCTGTATCAGCGGCGGTAGTTACGTCGCTGTGCAGTTTCCGTGAAACCGGACGCCGTAATTGCGCTCTGGTGAATGTGGGTGAGTAGGCGGGTGTTGGCCTGCTAGGGGTATAAAAGCTCACTACTGCTTCGGAACACCATCAGTCATTGCTCGCTCTCAGCAGAACACACAAGCAGCAATGAGGATCCTGGTGAGTACCGACAGTAAATACTTGCTGCAATAGAGCCCTCTCATTGGAGTCTAGTGTAGATGCGTTTATGCGCCTGTGATACCCATTCAATAGAAACATCGAGCGAATGCAAAGGAAGACACAAGATTCTTATGAAGTTTTATTGGATTGAACCTCAATACAGACATTTTTGGCATTAGGCAGCGTCTCCCGTAAAAATAAACAAGGATTACAGTGCCATTATTTTGAACCATAAGCAGCACTCCTCCACGAAGCGAAGAAACAGGTCAAGGTTTCTTTGAGGAGGAGAAAAAATGGCAAAAAATACTGAGATAGCTGAACTATCAGACGTTCGAAGCAAAAAGCCTAACGGAAAACGGAAACACAATTCGAAGAATACAGAACTATCTGACAATCGAAGCAAACGGCCCAATGGCCAAAGGAAACACAATTCCAAGAACACCCCTTCAGACACTCATTTACAAATTAGAATTAAACACAAATTTGACGTCAAGGTTTCAAGAACGGCATACTTGCTAAGACTGGAACGATGGAGGAAAAGACTGACCATGGGATGTCCGGCAACCATCCCAGTAATTGTCTGATCTAAATTACGAAAACCACGGAAATCTTCAGATAGGATGGTACAGCTTATTCGTTTCTCAAATACAAATTCTCGAAACTATTGAACCACCTCGCTTGATGAATTTAGGTACAATCCGAATGCTCGAGATAAGGCCCCGATTATCGCTGGAGATCGACTTGGACTAATAAAAAAATATAGACGAGAATAATAAACTGCTAGTCTTCCCGGAAGCCTTCACGGAGCGGAAAGAAACGATTAAAATGTGACGCAACTGACCCGGAACATATTTACTGTTACGGAGTCAAAGATACATATTTTGTCTAGAAATGAGAATTTAATGTTAAGTACTGAATATGAATATCATATATTCTAAGTATAATTTCGTTCGTCAGTTACGCAGGAAAGAATTATTTCGATAGGCTATTCGAGGGTCAATTTCATTAATACATAAAATCTATCCTTTAATTTTCCTACTTCCAGACGGTATAAAAAATTTACTTTATTGGCTTTCCATATATCATCTACGGTGCGCTAGTTTATTGGGAAATCATTTCAGGTATTACAAGCACCACAACGCTGCATGTTGAGTCGTAACTTCTGAAACTTGTAAAACTGGTTACCCATATATTCATCGTCTGTAGCAAAAGTTTCGTTTCAATGCGTCAAACATTATTCCTCCCACCACATGCTGGACATTTATTATTTTAATATGGAAGAAACCACTTAGTTATAGCAAGTCTGCTCCTTTGTAGCAGGAAATCTAGTTCCAATTACTCTCCATAACCGTTGCCCTGTTAAATAGCTTAACTAAGCAGTCTGAAACGGAGAAAAACAGTGTAACAGTAGTTTCTGAAAAGGAGCCTCAATTTTCTATTTCATCACATAATGAAGCAACACTTTCTCTTTACCCTTCCATATCTTTGGCACAAGAAACGTGCACTATATCTTTAAATTTCATAAGTATAAATAATTAGTATCCTGCAAAATGGAAACATGTCGAAATATCATATACTGTCTTCGAAAAGTTGGTAATCTACTGAATATACCGTTGAAATATTATTAAGCATCATATCACTGGCTCAGTGTACGTCGTCACTCCAAACGCTCTCTGTTGCTACATCCGATCTATCTACAGAAAGCAAGTCGTGAGTTTAAACAGTATAACAAACTATTCGTAAATCACAGTTCACATACATTAAAATTTTATAGGTTCAGATATTTTCATTTCAGATCAAATCTGATATCATAGTGCTACGTTATCTTTCATGACTAAAGTATATTTCTGCTAAAACGTACAGGCTCAGAAACTTCAGACGTCTTCTGAAGTATAAACGCAACTGCCATTTTATCTCTAAAGATGTCTCCCGCTGTCAGAGCAGAAACGTCAGAGAATAGTTGCATATTAGATTGTTGCACTAGTACGCAGCGCTTTTTCTTTAGTTTAATAAACACAGCAGATATAGATAACAGAGACTAGGTCTCCAATAATACAGTATATTCTCCTTCACTGCTTACAAAAGTCTGCCAGCGCTGGGTAACATTTCGATTTCGCGACTGTAGAAATCACGTGGTATTAATGTGAAAAACTTGTCTAGGTATGTTCGCAGCGCATTTTCATCCGGAAAGGACGTTTCCTAAGGTTTGTTCAATAGAGACCAGAAGAGGTGAAATCTCAGGACGCAAAATCAGATGAATGCGATGGATGCGGAACGACTTCCAAACCCAACTACTGTCAGTCTGGCAGAATGCGGGCTGGCGTTACCGTGGAGTGGCAACATTTCACGAAGCCTTCCTGATCATTATTATTGGATTGCTTCTGCAAGACGTCTCATTTGTTGACAACAAATGTCAGCAGTGATGGTTACACCTCGGGGAATCAATTCCTAGTACATTACACCAGATAAATAACATTATCTTTTGTGTATGCGCACAGGATTTTGTATGGCGAATTGCTGCTTTGTTCGGTCCTCCAAATGACAGAACGATAGCATTTAAATCAGCAACAGCGAACTACAAATAAAAAATAACAATCGATGAATAAACCTATACCAACCGGAACACCAACATGGAAAAGAACGGCTATGAAATTATGTACCAACCTCGCATATCGGCCACAACCGTTATGACCTGAAGTTTTAACCAAACGAGATCAGATATATTGTAAAGCAATACACATTTACTTGGATATACGTCGTAATTTCTACATTCTAAGTTTAATTTTCCTAGTTTCACTGGGAATTTAATTGCATCCAATATAATTCTTTGTATAACAGCTGATTTTCTGCAGTGGAAACACATGCGGCACACAATACAGTTAGCACAAAAGAATGAGTGTATTTTCTACAGATAAATGTGAAATTTCTGTAGTGTAAACATGCACCATAACAAATTAGTATTCGCAGCTCTGTTAACTGCAAATATCTGATTCTCAACAGGTGTGCGTGTATTTGTGTGGTCTGGCCCTGTCCGTCCTAGCCGAGGAGAAGCAGACGGTGAAAGAGAAGCGAGGACTCTCCAGTTCACTGGGTGGTTATGGTGACGGCTATGGTCTGGGAGGTGGCTACAGTGGCGGCTATGGAGGCGGCTATGGTGGTGGCTACGGAGGTGGCTATGGAGGTGGATTCGCTGGTGGACTCGGAGGCGGCCTTTCAGGCGGCATTGGGGCCGGCATTGGAGGGGGACAACCACAGATCACTGTCAACAGAATTCCTGTCCGGGTCCCAGTCCCTGTGGAGAGGATCGTTCGAGTGCCTGTGAAGGTCCCGTTCACGGTAACTGTGGACCGGCCTGTCCCTGTGCAGGTGCCTCAGCCGTACCCTGTCCCTGTGGACAACCCTGTGCCCGTCCCTGTCAAGGTCCCCACCCCAGTGTCTGTCCCAGTGCCTCAGCCCTACGTCGTTAAGCGTCCAGTCCCGTATGTAGTCAGCGCTGGCCACGGAGGTATCAGTGGAGGCCTTGGCGGTGGTCTTGGAGGAGGTTACAGCGGTGGCGTTTCTGCAGGATATGGAGGAGCTGCCGGTGGCTTTGGAGGACTTGGGGGCTACGGAAAGTATGGCCACTGAGTTCTGGAGCCAAACCCAACAACTTGCCCCATACACGCCACCAGTATCCATAGTAATGGAATGTAAAAACGGTTGAAAAATAAATTTTTCTGAAAAAAACTTATAACTTTTGCTTTATTATCCCACCACTGGGCAAGGACACTTTGATATCCTCTCAGGAAAATGAAGGAAACTAAGCTATGTAATCATTCTGTCTCATATTCACTCCTTCAAGTGATACCCATTTCATCTCTCTGTGTACGAAAATGTTTGTCGTCAGAATATATAATGTATTTTTAAGTTTTTTGTTGTTGAAAAGTGTACAAGTTTAATTTAAATTTATGTGATGCAAATGACACCAAAGTGCACTCAAGAAAACTAAAATCCTATTAAGACAAATCATGTAACCTGAAAGGAAGGCAAAGAAATGCTCTGTGCTTATACATTTTTTCCTAACCTCTTCTTCTTTCTTCTATTTTATGTTTGTAATTTCTCTCTTAAATGCATTTGAAAAGTACATATATACACTTTATATTGCAGTGGATATTGCCTTATTACCTGCCACTTATGGCTGTTGTATCAGCATTTACCTTGGACATCACTGACACTGACATCACAGCGACTTAGAACAAGCACCATCACATGCACATCCATTCCCATGCAAGTCTCCAAACTAATAGCCTATGACTACTGATGTCTCACTACATACTAACATAGCTAACTAGGCAGGCTGTAGGTTGAAGTATTAAAAGTCAGTGTTAAGAGTAACTGTAGTGCTTCACAACTGCCTTACAAAATGTATTCTGATCACTGAAGTCAATATCTGGTACATTTATAGGGATTAAATCCTTTACGTTATAGGAATATGGAACGCCTAATAACAATAAATATACATCTATTTCGTTTTTTAATTTCTATCAGTGAATATGAGCACCAACAAAATCATACATTTTCTGTGTAATTTGGGATTTTTTCGAAAAACTATTCGCATTTCAGTTATTAAAATCTATATTTACAACAAAAAAAGTAATAATAAATGAACGAATTGTCCAAATATATTTTCCAGTTTGATAGTTATTTAGAGGCTCCGAGGATCACTTTTCACTATAAACAGTGACGTGGTGGCATATATTAGTTTTCAGAATATTAAGGTTTATAGCATTTCACCCTTGGGTGCATGAGTTCCTGGACTCACAAAAAATGCATGAGAGGGGTCCATGAGACAAATAAAAAAGTCATTATTAAAGCATTGTTACCCGATTTAATGGGTTTGGTAACAGAACCAATAATAAAGTATTTACAATATTTAAATTTTCATTTTAATAACAAAATACAATATCAAATATTGTGTTACAGTTTTTCTGGGATTAAACAAGAAACTTACAATTTTATTGAAGTTACACCAGAAGTTCTTCTCACGAAAAATATCTGCCTCAACTTGATGCATGTTGGATTACTTTTTCTGTGTAATCTATTCAAGCTTGCAGAACATCTTATTTTTGGTGATCTTCATTTTTCTGCAATCTCTGGTTGATGGCAATATAGTCCAGAGATCTAAGCAATAGGACACATTTCTTCGCTTTGAGCACGTAACTTACAGTTCTGAAATTATCTTATAAGTCTTATGACGCAGAAAAAATTGGTCTGGACTTGGAAGGCTTCATTTATAGTGAAATTCCTTAGCTCCCATATTCTTTCCTTTGCTGTAATATTTACCTGCATCACTTCTTCAAATAACAGAACACGTGTGAGAACCTTTTATAATATTAGTTGACGTTCCTCCCAATGGCTTTGTGTCTTTAATGTAGTAGAAGCAAATTCGTATTTTTTTCTCTGATCATTTCATCAAATGTAATATTTTGCCTGTTTTTTCTTGATACTTTCAATGGACTTACCTTCTAAAATAGCGCAATGCACGGCTCCCTGTTACAATCTTTGCGACATGAAGTAGTGCCATTGTTTGTCAGAATGGCAGCTGCCCAACGTGTTACTGCCTCAGGGGAAATTTGTATGGTATTTTGTACTCGAATTCTGCTGGTCGGTTGCTTCACACAATTCCATCATTACCAATAAACAAATCGACATTTCTACAACATGTCTTCACTTGGAATGCTAGAAGAACGGCTTGGATGACGATTCTAATCGTCAAACAAAGCCTATGGTCACCTGAAACAATTCTGACATAAGGAAATAAATTTGCGTTTCATGAGAATACTCAGTTGTAGCTATTGAATAACTTCTGACTTCTCACGTATAAGTGTAGGTGTGTCCATCCCGATAGCTCAGTGGTCACCGTGACGGACTGCCGTCCTAGGGGCCCGGGTTCGATTCCCGGCTGGGTCGGGGATTTTCTCCGATCAGGGACTGGGTGTTGTGCTTCTTCATTATAATTAAAACCCCATTGGGCACGCAGGTCGCCCGATGTGGCGTGTATTAACAAGACCATCGCCAAGGCGGCGGGACTCGCCCTACAAGGGACCTCTCAGCCAATGACGCAAAACGCAGATTTCCATTTTCAGTGTAGGTGTACCGTACTCTTAACTGTTGTCAGCTATCTTGTCAACATAATGTGCCATTCGGACAAATATAAATAAACTATCCGACAGGTGGTTTTTCCATAGACAGTTTAAAATATTTGTGTCATTCATTACACGTGTAGGAATAAAAAAATTAATCAAGAAATGTAATTAGTTGAATTGCACCAAATAATATTATTCCTAAAGGATGTGAACTGCATCCCCAAGGATTATACAGAACGTAAACAACTGCAATACAGTTTATCCATAAAATTGAAGGTTCCTGTGTCCAAAAAAACCCTGTCTGGCATCCAGTAGTTGAATAAGACAACTATTGGCCATTTAAAGGTCATTTCGCATAACATAATACAATATTTAGTTTAATAACACGAAAAAGTATGCGACGCCTTTGTACTAAATAAACTATGTGTCAGGAAATTGCTCTCATGATAGAGGGGACTGTAGAGGAACAAAACTATAGGGAAATACAGAGAGATGAATAAACCTAAGAAAATAATTGCGGAGGACTTGGGTGAAGTGCGACAAAGACACGGAGAGGGTGGCACAGAATACGACGTCGCGGTGCGCCCCATCAAAATGGGTATATTACTAACGATCAAGGTAGCCTGGTTTCTAAGTATAACTCCTTCAGTGGAATAAACTGAACTGCCTGTAAAGAACTACTTCTGCTACTTTCGTACTAAGTCCTGCTGCGAGAAGAGTTGCTAACCTGTGTTCTGGACAAAATTGAGATGAAACTGGAGCTTGCTAGTAAAAAGAATAACCCTTATTATACTAGATATTGTATTACATTATCTACGAGGTACAGGTGGCTGGTGTGTAGGTGAAACCAACGGTCCCATTCCCACTAACGGGCGCATGGCCAGGCACCCGTTGTGCATGATGATTACAGACAGAACTGTCAGATCAGGGTTTCAGCGTGGCTGTGGCGTGGCGCATGACTGCCTCTGCAAGCACCATTTGTCGCCGCCTGTAGACGCAGTGAGCCTTCATGACGCTCCCATTACTGAGGCTGCACCAAATGTTTACAGCACGGTTCTGGTGCTGCAAGAGTACCATGGATGTCTAACGTGGTGGGACGAATGCCACGTCGTCATCTACCGCTGTTCCTGTATATCACTCCACCTTGGGAACGTTTGGATCTCATACCAACGCGTAGCACATCTGTCTAATTTCGTAATTCTGTGGAACATAATTTGTATTTCTTAATGCGAACTTAACAGTACAGTCCGCGAACATTGAGTCGAAGTCGCAGATAATTTTGCAGTAGGCTTAAATTATTTGTACATTTAGGGTGCTATAAATCGTTACGTCATTAGAAGACACCTTTGAATTCGAGGATGTTTTACAGTCTGTAAAATGAGTTTAAAAACTGCCATCAACTCCCCATTTTGCACTGAACAGAAAGGCCCATTTTGAATAAGTACACCATATGAAAATTACCAGTACCTAAATATTTAATCGCTTTACACAGCGACACAGTCAAGTAAACATAACTCAGCAAAATCAGATTCATTATAGTAGTTTTAAAAACGATATTACAAGCAAATCTGGAATCAGTCCGTATCCCACGCTTCACTTTCTGAATCTTGCGGTGCTGGTTGTTGTCCTCTGCTGGAAAATCGCCCAGCAATGATCTTGAAATAATCCTGGTGTTCTAAAGGCATGAATTCAAGCATTTTAGCAACATTATGGGCCTTGGCAGTTTTTATTGGTACTAGGTCAATGTAGGCTGGGGTCACACCTGACGTAGTAGGATGTCTACCAGGTTTTAGAAGTGAGAAATCGTACGTAACTAGGCCACTGTAATGGGGAGCTGCTGTTACACATTTTGATGTTAACAGAGAACTCAAACATTTTATCTAAGACCACAGCTCATTTATTCCCATTCACTATAACAAACGTTTTGGAAAAGTAATTACAATTATTAGCAAAATCTAAATACATACCTTGAGTACACACTTGAGACACTTACATTGTCGGACTAGTACGTAACACGTCATACCAGTGCCAAGGGGTGCATGCCGTATCTTGATTTTTTTTATTAAAAAAAGTCTCGATCACATGCCACGAGAAGGAAACATACGGCGCACTACACAAAACTGTACCAAAATGAAAGACTGTATGATTCCTATTTTGGCCACTACAAGCCTCTGAGAATACAATTTTCTTACAGTAGTAGCTATATGATTTTCAGTAAAACTCATGACCAGGGAAGCAACTTCATTTGGGCTTTTCCTAGCAGGTGCGTCATCATGCACATACATGAAGGCTTTATCAGGTAAAAACCTTTGTATCCCAAAAACAAAAACTCAAGGTTGCTTTTAATACACCATCTCCCCAACCAACGCTTATATGTGGCACTGGAATGTTCTAATACAATTTTCTAGTCCCTTTGACTAGTTCTTCACAACTTTTCGTACTGACATAAAACGCTTTCGCTGTTATCTCTTGAAGTTTAAGCTCCTTTTTCGCTTGTACCTTTGAAGCTATGTTTGTTTCAACGTTGAGTTTACTCCTAAATTGTTCACAGATGCCACGTATATCCATTCTAGGTCGACCAAATACGTAGTTTGAAATACAAATAATGTTATTTCACTTTCGGGTTGAATTTATATTTATCAGTTCCACTGGATTTCATATCTTGATAAATTAAGTACATACCTGTAAAATATTTCTGCCTGAATAGCTACCATAACCTCGTAACTCATAAGTCGCATGATAGATATTTCTTTCTTCTACCGGTTTTCCCATACTGAGAAACTCTGTATGAAAAGGAAAGAATAAACTCTCCTATTAAAACAATGGTATCCTGTGGAGTCTTGCGCTGTTGGTTGCGTTTTCCTCGACCACCTGAGAGAGAACACACACCCCATTGAACACAGTCTTTCCAGTCGCCGCTTCATAATGCCAGGAAGTGCGGAAAATGCCTTTTTTCACACGTGTGCAGTAGTTGTGTCTTGCTCTTCGAAAAGCGCGCCTGGCGAAGTGCTTTTGCTTCGCGTCTAGTGTTTGCGGTGGCGCTTTCGGTTCGGCGCGCTGTTTGGATCGCTACCGCCCTCTGGCGGGAGGTGGAGCAAGTGTACGGTCGCGTGACGATCGAGGAGTACGTACTGGACTGTGACCGAGGGAGGTGGTGGCGCGAGCGGGGCCCTGCTGTTGGGGGTCGTCAACTGCTCGCCACGTGCTTTGGCCGACCTCTTGGCTGTCAGGGGCTAAGTCTGTCTTACCTGCATGTACGTGGCTCATGAAGCTTAGAAGCCGTGATGCAGGAGATAAGCGCGTGGGACCATATGTCGTCTTATCGGCCGTTGAAACCACTGGCAGCGCTTGGATCTGACGAGCATTTGGAAGTGCTACGTGTTCCCGGCGCTGGGGTGGAGTGTGTGAAGTTGAGTGCAGATTTAGGGTCGGTTTCGCGGGTCTCTGTTGTTCGGAGTCTTTGCAGGCACGGCCCTTGCTCTGCGTCAAGATAGCTGAAATATTGTTGCAGTTAGTTCTAGATAGCACTGCTTCGTTGGTCACTCGGTCCTTCCACGGTACTTTGAGGATGAATCTCAGGCACCACATGTGAACTCCTGTATGCTCATGATGCTGCAATTGTTGCGAAGTCCGCAGAAGAGCTGCAAGAGCTAGTATCAAGATTTAGTCACGCATGCCACCTATTCTCGATAAGTGTAAACAGCAGTAAGACCGTAATTATGGTTCAGGGTGCTAACACAAAGCCGAATAACACACTAGATGACACTACTCTGCAAGTCGTAGATAACGTCTGCTATCTTGGATCTACTATAGAATCAAACATGTCTGTTGAAAAAGAAATTGATGCTCGCATTGGAAGAGCTGCGACAACTTTTGGCAAACTCTCTACACGTGTTTGGAAAAACAACAAACTCTCTTTGACCATCAAAATTCTTGTATATCAAACTTGCGTCCTCAGTATCATTTTGTATGCATCGGAAATATGGACTACCGATTCCAACAAGAACGTGGCCTTAATGCTTTCCTCATACACAAACACACACACACACACACACACACACATATATATATATATATATATATATATATATATATATATATATATATATATATATATATATATAAAGTTAAAATCTCATTATTGGCAACTTGTTAATGTCATACCTGGTAATCTCCTTTTCATAATGAAAATTGTCAAGCTATTTGAAATTGCTTTGAAATTATTTTCGTTAAAGAAATGCCAGACTTAAAAATTTATTACTGAGGAGGCCTTTTAAAATATAAGATAACTTTATCAATGTTTTTTCACCAGCACCTCTGGCCCCTACTTCCACGATAACGTGTTTGGAATAACATGTTTACTTAAGTTGTTGTTTGTTAATCGCCCTAATTGACGGTTCTGCAGGGTCTCGGAAACCAACTTTAACCTAAGGGGGAATAAAATTATTAATATATTGCCATTTTATTTTTCAGTTCTAACTAATAATATATTCGTTCATTGTCTTGCTACTCACCTTATAGTAATACTTCGCTAACCTTGGTCGGTTTTGGAAACTATTATCCTGTTGTTTTGTGCTCTTTGATATGTAAGGCACTGTGACGGAACTCAGATAAGTGTGCTGTGCATTTTTACTTACGCGATTAAACTGGGTCAATAATAAGATCTTTGAATCATCAGACATCTTAATGAAATATTTCCTTTTGCATCTGTACGTAGGAAAATAGGGCAATTACTATTTGATATTGATCTTTTAAGGGGACATTGCAGCCATCACTCAGCAATGTATTCAGTATGTGGGTACGTGAACGAATAAGGCGGCATGAATTCAATAATTATGTTTCTTCTAAATGGAACATAAGTAGGTTTTAGGAATACATTAATGTGAAAAAAAACGAATATTTCGTAAATATCAATAATTAAAGGTAAGTATATAACTCGAATGAATGAATAACATATTATTACAAATAATTTTCTGTAGTCTGCATCAGTTTGGAACAAGTTCTTTCGAATGCTCATGTTCCTCGATATTTACTTTCTTCAATTTCACAATATTTCTTTTTCAAATTTCAGGCCTTTAGTTTCTTTTGAAACGAATTCAGAGCGTTTATCTTCACTATAAGTGCCAGGGTCGGCTATTTTGCCTCCGCTACAAACAAATGAAAGAGAGTGCGCAGCACTTTTCCCATCAAGTAGCAGTGAGGTTCGTACAAGAAGAGGAGTTGTCAAATGACAAGTCCTCTTTTCCATCTTAACTCAGGAATTTTCTTATGAACCCAGTTTGCAGTAAGTCTCGTTTTTACGTTAAATAATGTCTAATCCACTAGTCCACCGCACAACTCTTAACTCAGATATCCTATAACAGTGAAAAAATCCCCTACTTGAAATCCCCTTGACTGCGAGGCCTCGAGTCCAGTCTTTAGTAAGGCTCATTTGAAAGTGTTAATAGTTACGACAGCAAAAATATTAGTTGCTAATGATTCACCACGTGCATCAGTAGGATGACAGAAATTGAAGGAGGCACAAAGAACAACGTTCTATGGGATGTATATATTATACTTCAAAAACTGGACATCGTCGGCATTCAAGTATGTTCAAAATAAAAGCATGAACTTGCACCATGAAATCGAATAAGAAACGACGCGCCATAGTCATTGCAAAGGTTCGCACCATCAAGATCAAAGACGAAATCCTTGGGAGCTACAAACCGTGCAGGTCGTTCAGTTAGGTATCAACTAATAAAAAATGCATATAAGAATCATATTGGTGTAAGGCGTGATGATAACTGATAGAATATGATGGCATGTAACTAACTGAATGCGAAATAATCTGTCTTGGAGCTTATCGTGAAACTGGCTATCTTTCCAGGCGTAGCTGCAGACAGTACCATAAAATGTTACAGGCACCGAAAAAACCAACATCCAGAGGCTGAATTTGTCCAATGGTTCTAGGCGGTGTGAAATACAATGTCGCACACTTTTGAAGAGGGATGGTTTGCTCTAAAGGATTATGATTTTTACATGTAGTCCAGGAATAAAGAAAAAGCCAAGCTATTTCAAACGGCTATTGGGCAACAGCAGTGCTCATACTGTGGTTACAGTTATCTTGCACCCATTTCCCCCCTCTTGTTGCTGCGACAAATATACCCTGCTACCATTGGAACATCACACCCACTAGAAAGAATCATAGGGGGCAGAGCGCCTCCAACATCTCGCAGCACAGTAAATAACCTTCCAGCCAATATACGATCCAGAGTAACAGCCGGAATAACTGTACACGATTGCGTTAAGGCATTGATGTTAGTAGATCTTTATGCTTCTCTAGTAGTAACCCTAATTTACAGGGTTCCTTTCATATGCATTTCTTCTTCAAATCCCGGTTGGTCAACCTTGAAAACAAATTTCTTACTAAACGATAGGATAAGTTTGTTTATCTTATCTACAAATTTTCAGCCGATTCGTCAGTTTGCCGCTCATCAGATTGACGCTTTGATTCTTACGTCTTCCAATTCTGTAGCACTATTTGAAGTTACGCAGTCATCCTTTGCATGCCTTTAAATCACTGTAATCTATGCCACTCGCAGTTTGATGTGCATAAAGTAGGATGTAAATATCGTGGAAACACCATTGCAGTGCACTAAGAAAAAAATTTGCCATCTGGTTTTATGAAATGTGTTGTGTACTTTGTATATCTTGGTATATAGGAAACTTCTGGAAAATTATGCTGTATGACAGCCAACTTAGCTGCTTGAAAAAGTGAGCTTGTAATAGTTTTTCTAGACTTCTGTTAATGTTAAACAAATTGTACTATTATGACATTTGCTAACAGCTTTTACATGCTTGATGAATGTTTCGAAAGCTAATGTTCTTTTGTGTTCGTGAGTATACTTGACATGTTTTCTATGATATGTTTCGTTGACATAAATTAATGTGATATTTTGAAACAATTTTGGTAGTTAAAATTTTTGAGAGTATGATAGTCAAAACTCAAACGTCATGCAAATACTAATAATCTGTTGTTAGAAAAACTGTTTTACAGTAGATGCAAATGCAATAAGATTACAAAGATTTCTGTCAAACTTCTAAAATTGTATTCGAAGAGAAAATGAATATTTAAAGTAAATGGGATAAAATAAAATGACATACAGTGTAAAAGAAAAGGAAGAGAAGGAAAAGTAGTAGGTGAATATGGACTCTGAATAGGGACTCGGTGTAAGGAATGAATGAGGAAGCTGCCTGGTAGAATTTTGCCCAGAACGTAACTTAATCGTAGCTAACAGTTGGTTTATGAATAATGAAAGAAGGCTGCATACTTGGAAGAAGCCTGGAGACACTGGAAAGTTTCATATAGATTACATAATTGTAGGACAGTGCAAATAAGTGTGTCAGTGCAGTTATTTATTAAAGACCGAACTTGAATCGTAAGTGCGACATAAATTCGAATATTCATCAGTGAAACACCATTGCAGTGCACTAAGAAAAAAATTTGCCATCTGGTTTTATGAAATGTGTTGTGTACTTTGTATATCTTGGTATATAGGAAACTTCTGGAAAATTATGCTGTATGACAGCCAACTTAGCTGCTTGAAAAAGTGAGCTTGTAATAGTTTTTCTAGACTTCTGTTAATGTTAAACAAATTGTACTATTATGACATTTGCTAACAGCTTTTACATGCTTGATGAATGTTTCGAAAGCTAATGTTCTTTTGTGTTCGTGAGTATACTTGACATGTTTTCTATGATATGTTTCGTTGACATAAATTAATGTGATATTTTGAAACAATTTTGGTAGTTAAAATTTTTGAGAGTATGATAGTCAAAACTCAAACGTCATGCAAATACTAATAATCTGTTGTTAGAAAAACTGTTTTACAGTAGATGCAAATGCAATAAGATTACAAAGATTTCTGTCAAACTTCTAAAATTGTATTCGAAGAGAAAATGAATATTTAAAGTAAATGGGATAAAATAAAATGACATACAGTGTAAAAGAAAAGGAAGAGAAGGAAAAGTAGTAGGTGAATATGGACTCTGAATAGGGACTCGGTGTAAGGAATGAATGAGGAAGCTGCCTGGTAGAATTTTGCCCAGAACGTAACTTAATCGTAGCTAACAGTTGGTTTATGAATAATGAAAGAAGGCTGCATACTTGGAAGAAGCCTGGAGACACTGGAAAGTTTCATATAGATTACATAATTGTAAGACAGTGCAAATAAGTGTGTCAGTGCAGTTATTTATTAAAGACCGAACTTGAATCGTAAGTGCGACATAAATTCGAATATTCATCAGTGAAACACCATTGCAGTGCACTAAGAAAAAAATTTGCCATCTGGTTTTATGAAATGTGTTGTGTACTTTGTATATCTTGGTATATAGGAAACTTCTGGAAAATTATGCTGTATGACAGCCAACTTAGCTGCTTGAAAAAGTGAGCTTGTAATAGTTTTTCTAGACTTCTGTTAATGTTAAACAAATTGTACTATTATGACATTTGCTAACAGCTTTTACATGCTTGATGAATGTTTCGAAAGCTAATGTTCTTTTGTGTTCGTGAGTATACTTGACATGTTTTCTATGATATGTTTCGTTGACATAAATTAATGTGATATTTTGAAACAATTTTGGTAGTTAAAATTTTTGAGAGTATGATAGTCAAAACTCAAACGTCATGCAAATACTAATAATCTGTTGTTAGAAAAACTGTTTTACAGTAGATGCAAATGCAATAAGATTACAAAGATTTCTGTCAAACTTCTAAAATTGTATTCGAAGAGAAAATGAATATTTAAAGTAAATGGGATAAAATAAAATGACATACAGTGTAAAAGAAAAGGAAGAGAAGGAAAAGTAGTAGGTGAATATGGACTCTGAATAGGGACTCGGTGTAAGGAATGAATGAGGAAGCTGCCTGGTAGAATTTTGCCCAGAACGTAACTTAATCGTAGCTAACAGTTGGTTTATGAATAATGAAAGAAGGCTGCATACTTGGAAGAAGCCTGGAGACACTGGAAAGTTTCATATAGATTACATAATTGTAGGACAGTGCAAATAAGTGTGTCAGTGCAGTTATTTATTAAAGACCGAACTTGAATCGTAAGTGCGACATAAATTCGAATATTCATCAGTGAAACACCATTGCAGTGCACTAAGAAAAAAATTTGCCATCTGGTTTTATGAAATGTGTTGTGTACTTTGTATATCTTGGTATATAGGAAACTTCTGGAAAATTATGCTGTATGACAGCCAACTTAGCTGCTTGAAAAAGTGAGCTTGTAATAGTTTTTCTAGACTTCTGTTAATGTTAAACAAATTGTACTATTATGACATTTGCTAACAGCTTTTACATGCTTGATGAATGTTTCGAAAGCTAATGTTCTTTTGTGTTCGTGAGTATACTTGACATGTTTTCTATGATATGTTTCGTTGACATAAATTAATGTGATATTTTGAAACAATTTTGGTAGTTAAAATTTTTGAGAGTATGATAGTCAAAACTCAAACGTCATGCAAATACTAATAATCTGTTGTTAGAAAAACTGTTTTACAGTAGATGCAAATGCAATAAGATTACAAAGATTTCTGTCAAACTTCTAAAATTGTATTCGAAGAGAAAATGAATATTTAAAGTAAATGGGATAAAATAAAATGACATACAGTGTAAAAGAAAAGGAAGAGAAGGAAAAGTAGTAGGTGAATATGGACTCTGAATAGGGACTCGGTGTAAGGAATGAATGAGGAAGCTGCCTGGTAGAATTTTGCCCAGAACGTAACTTAATCGTAGCTAACAGTTGGTTTATGAATAATGAAAGAAGGCTGCATACTTGGAAGAAGCCTGGAGACACTGGAAAGTTTCATATAGATTACATAATTGTAAGACAGTGCAAATAAGTGTGTCAGTGCAATTATTTATTAAAGACCGAACTTGAATCGTAAGTGCGACATAAATTCGAATATTCATCAGTGAAACACCATTGCAGTGCACTAAGAAAAAAATTTGCCATCTGGTTTTATGAAATGTGTTGTGTACTTTGTATATCTTGGTATATAGGAAACTTCTGGAAAATTATGCTGTATGACAGCCAACTTAGCTGCTTGAAAAAGTGAGCTTGTAATAGTTTTTCTAGACTTCTGTTAATGTTAAACAAATTGTACTATTATGACATTTGCTAACAGCTTTTACATGCTTGATGAATGTTTCGAAAGCTAATGTTCTTTTGTGTTCGTGAGTATACTTGACATGTTTTCTATGATATGTTTCGTTGACATAAATTAATGTGATATTTTGAAACAATTTTGGTAGTTAAAATTTTTGAGAGTATGATAGTCAAAACTCAAACGTCATGCAAATACTAATAATCTGTTGTTAGAAAAACTGTTTTACAGTAGATGCAAATGCAATAAGATTACAAAGATTTCTGTCAAACTTCTAAAATTGTATTCGAAGAGAAAATGAATATTTAAAGTAAATGGGATAAAATAAAATGACATACAGTGTAAAAGAAAAGGAAGAGAAGGAAAAGTAGTAGGTGAATATGGACTCTGAATAGGGACTCGGTGTAAGGAATGAATGAGGAAGCTGCCTGGTAGAATTTTGCCCAGAACGTAACTTAATCGTAGCTAACAGTTGGTTTATGAATAATGAAAGAAGGCTGCATACTTGGAAGAAGCCTGGAGACACTGGAAAGTTTCATATAGATTACATAATTGTAAGACAGAGATTTATGAACCTGGTCTTAAATTGAAAGACACTTCCAGGGCAGATGTGGACTCTGACCACAAACTACTGGTTATGAAATGTAGATTTAACAGAACAAACGCCAAGAAGGTGAGAATTTAATTAGATGGGAAATGAATAAACTGAAAGAACCAGGGGTTGTAGAGAGTTTCAGAGAGAGCATTAGGGGTCATATGACAAGAACGGGGGAAAGAAATACATTAGAAGAAAAATGAGTAGCTTTGAGAGATGAAATAGTGAAGGTGGCAGAAGATCAAGTAGGTAAAAAGGCGAGGGCTGGTAGAAATCCTTGAGTAACAGAAGAGGTATTGACTTTTATTGATAAAAGGAGAAAATATAAAAATGCAGTACATGAAACAGGCAAAAAGGAATACAAGCGATTCAAAAATGAGATCGACAGGAAGTGCAAAACGGCTAAGCAGCGATGGCTGGACGCCAAATCTAAAGATATAGAAGCATATGTCACTAGGGGTAAGATAGATATTGCCTACAGGAAAATTAAAGAGACCTTTGGAGAAAAGAAAACCTCCTATATGAATAGCAAGAGCTCAGATGGAAAACCAGTTCTAAGCAGAGAAGGGAAATCAGGTAGGTGGAAGGAGTATATAGAGGGTCTATACACAGTCTATCTACTTGAGGGCAATATTATGGAAATAAAAGAGGACGCAGATAAAGATGAAGTGGGAGATATGATACTGCTTGAAGATTTTGACAGAGCAATGAAAGACCTAAGTTGCAACATGGTCCTTTGAGTAAACAACATTCTATTAGAACAAGGGAGAGCCTTTGGAAAGCCAGCCCTGACAAAATTCTACGATCTGGCGAGCAAGATGTATGAGGCAGGCGAAATACCATAAGACTTCAAAAAGAATATAATCATTCCAATCCCAAAGAAATCAGGTGTTGACAGACGTGAAAATTACCGAACTATCAGTTTAATAAATCACGGGTGCAGATACTAACACAAATTCTTTACAGACGAATGGCAGCACTGGTAAAAGCCGACCGCGAGGAAGATCAGTTTGGAACGTCCGAGGCAACACTGACCCTACGACTTATCTTAGAAGACAGATTAAGGAAAGGTAAACCTACGTTTATTGCATATTTAGACTTAGAGAAAGCTTTTGACAGTGCTGACTGAAAAAGTCTCTTTCAAATTCTGAAGGTTTCAGGGGTCAAATACAGGGAGCGAAAGGCTATTTACAATTTGTACAGAAACCAGGTGGCAGCTATAAGAGTCGAGGGGCATGAAAGGGAAGCAGTGGTTGGGAAAGGAGTGAGACAGGGTTGTAGTCTGTCCCCGATGTTACTCAATCTGTATATTGAGCAAGCAGTAAAGGAAACAAAATAAAAATTCGGAGTAGGTACTAAAGTCCATGTAGAAAAATAAAAACGTTGAGGTTCGCCGATGACATTGTAATTCTGTCAGAGACAGCCAAGGACCTGGAAGAGCAGTTGAACGGAATAAACATTGTCTTGAAAGGAGAAAACAGGATCAATATGAACAAAAGCAAAACCAGGATAATGGAATGTAGTAAATCAGGTGGTGCTGAGGGAATTAGATCAGGAAATGTGACACTTAAAGTAGTTGATGAGTTTCGCTATTTGGGGAGCAAAATAACTGATGATGGTTGAAGTAGAGAGGATATAAAATGTAGACTGGCAATGGCAAGGAAAGCGTTTCTGAAGAAGAGAAATTTGTTAACATCGGGTACAGATTTAAGTGTCAGCAAATCTTTTCTGAAAGTATTTGTATGGAGTGTTGACATGTATGAAAGTGAAACCTGGACGATAAATTGTTTAGATAAGAAGAGAAGAGAAGCTTCCGAAAAGTGGTGGTACAGAAGAATGCTGAAGATTCGTTAGGTAGATCACTTACCCAATGAGAAGGTACTGACCAGAATTGGGGAGAAGAGTAATTTGTGGCACAACTTGACTAGAAAAGGGGATCGGTTGGTAGGACATGTTCTGAGGCATCAAGGGATCACCAATTTAGTACTGTACAACAGCATGGAGAGTAAAAATCGCAGAGGCAGATCAAGAGATGAATACACTAAGCAGATTCAGAAGGATGTAGGTTGCAGTAGTGACTCGGAGATGAAGAAGCTTGCACAGTTTAGAGTAGCATGGAGAGCTGCATCAAAGCAGTCTCTGGACTAAAGACCACAGCAACAAAATTGTGTAAAAGCTGATCCTAAGAAGTGAGATACAGCGTTTCGAATGTTTCCAAAATTTCGTTTTTTTCAGAACGAGAAAATCACAATTTTGAAAAGATATTACCGAAGGGGGTGTGTAAGGTACCCCTTATAGTGTGCATTTTACTTTATTTCCAATTTCGATATTTCAAATACGTTAAGTGAATGCATCAGCGCTGCAGTATGTACGGAGTAAGGAGCGAGCTGTAGGTTTCCTCTCGGGCTAATAGGCGATTTGCCATCTGGCACTCTCAAAGCCAATGGAATGAGGTGCCGATGCAGAAATCGATCGCGACGTCAGCAAAGAGATACGTAGGGGAAGTACATTTATTCTGGCACGAATCACGTATTTTTTATTAATAAATATTTTCTAAGAAATGTTGCCTTTTGCTACACGGACATTAGAAGTTTACAGGTAATAAATGTTATCTTTCAGTATTTTTACAATAGCAGGAAACGTTGATATTAATAAATAAATGAATAAAGCATAACCCAAGATGTACGATCTTATACGAACCATACCCACTGTGTACTCAGGTTACAGATTGTGCACGAAAGTCAGCAGTAGTCGGTAGAATGACTCCCATTTAGTCATGCAGTAGACCAAGGTCCCGTATCGTTAATATTTAGCTTACAATCAGTGTGAACAAGGTAATTTTACGGTGTGTCGTAAAAAGCACACCATAATGGTATGCCATGTAAAAATTATTTGCACAAAAACTTCTTCCCGCTTCATTACTTAAAACATAGACAGTAGTCGGAGTAGCTTAATTTTCGCAAAACTCGGGTGGGAAAGCGTAGCCAGTTATACTGTACGCCCCTTACACCTCCATTTGCGGACTCACCGGCTAAACTAAGACGTTTCTAGAGGTTTAGTATGAGTGGTGTTTCTTGCAATATGATTCCTCCAAATACACCGTTCTAAGTTTCTACTTGGTTGGTATGATTTTCTGTGAATGTTTTACCCATCTAAAACTTAATGCTCCCACGTTCTCTCCGTTCATACACAACTTCGCTTGCCTATATTTGCCGTGTCACCTCATGTAATTGAGCCAATGTCTTAGAGATATGACAAAATGCTGCTTCCTGTCTGCTCTCGAGATTCAGCCCACTAAAATATGACTTACATCCTGCTCTTCAGTTTACATCACTTCCAAGGTCGTCACACTCCTTTCAACTCGCTGTACATTATCAACGATTCGTCAGTGCTCGGTTTCTATCTTAATGACGACAGATTAACTCTTGTAAAGTTCTGAGCAAAATTAACCAACAAATTCTAGCCCAGATTTGTTGCCATGTATTGTATTATTTTCTAGAATGGCCTACAATTCTTCTTCACACAGAAAATGCTTCAACTTAACCCCAATAATCTTAAAGCATCTACATCACTCATTTCCAAGACGTACACTATTGGGAAACCCCACCACAAAACACATAGGCTCGATTATGTGGTCAACTGAATTAAAAGATAAGTGAGAACACTCATATCCTGGAACGGGTTCTCCAACTTAGGAAACACATTGTCAAGAAGCATTCACTGCGACACATTACTGAAATCTCTCTGAGCAACTTTACCAAATTCACTCAATTTTACATTACTGGCTTGGAACTCCTACATTATTAACGTTATAGATCTCCAAACACCCGTTCCATATCGTTTAGCTCAATTACCCTGCCCCAAAAACGTTTAAAAGGGGTGTGCCCCCTCCATACGTACAACCTGTCTCCTCTTGCATGAGTTGAAACGTTTCTTCAACTCAGGCAAAAATTGCAGCAGCAGCCAAGCTTACTTCACTTGGTGCTGTAATTTTTTGCACTACCGACGAATTTCTATTGTGGCATACTTGTTCAACCAGCTCACAGAGAGTCCTTTTAGCTTCTAGCTTGTGTCACTGTAATTCACAAATTAGCTCGCGTCGATTTCCAAATTACTGACCGTGCAGCTTCTCTAGAAGGAAAGCCGGATGCTTTACAGCGCCAGGGATTGGGCAAAAATCATTAGCCCAAGCAAACAGAAAGCTACATGAATCCAGTGCAAAACATCTACTATAACCCTATCAATCAACCATGCTCTGCTGCTATATGTTACGTGAAGTAGCGCACATAGATAGAAGGGTGGAATCGATTGACTGAGTTCGGGTTAACAGTGCAACACTTATTCACTTATTGATAACATAAGTAAGCAGCAACCTAGAATTATGAATTTAGTTTTATCTGAACAATAAGTTATATTCATGAAATTAATTTAAGCCTAGTAGAATATATCCAGGATAAAATATTAAACAGGTGTAACAAGAAAGTAATTATTTTAGCACAATGTTGAGTAGGATATGAAGGGATTATTTCAATAGTGGTACAAGTCCATTACCTCCACTTTTATGTCTATAGTGCTTCTGTTATTAATAGTCCAAAAAACAGAAAGAAGGATTCATCCCTAGCAAGAAGCCGTATGCTTGAATATTTCTGATACCTCAACAGCAAATTTTTCAGAGCTCATTTAACTTTAGGACCATGTATCACAGAATGAAAAAAATGGACTTGTACCACTAATGAAATAAGCCCTTCATATAGTATAGGACAGCGAGTCAGTGTAAAAGTGTGCAGAAATATACTGATTCCAAATGAATAAAAACATTTACCAAGCGTACATTTGAAACCAATTATGAACAATAACAAGATAAATACAGTTAAGAACCAAGTTTCCCCTTTTTAGGACGCTAGATGTTTGGCACATACTGCTGTCACATACACTTGTAAAACAAAACATCAAACATAAAACACTGTGGACCATCAAATCAATGAGTCAGTTGTTAACACAGTCAGTCGAAACAATGCACATAGGTATTTATTAGATAAGCCGATTATAGTATCCATTGGATTACAGTAGCCTGCCCGTCCAAAACTGAATGTTGCTTGCCACGATCAATTCTGCGCAGATCGCGTCGACAATATGACTCAATGTGTCTGACACACGGAACGTAGACACAATAACAGCAAATCCATAAGCCAGAGGTTGTAGCGTATCAGGACTGCTCAGCTCTCCATGACACAAGAAATCCGTGCATAGGGACGGCCACATATCCGCAAGCCCGCTCTCGAATCGCGAAACTGCGACCGAGAAATCGCCTGTGTGCTCGCAGTTCATGGCCAACCTAGAATGTTAAGTCAAAATGGTGTCACACCTCGATACAGTGCCTAATAACATTCCTGAAGCCGGTTTGTATGTTCATTTCAAAATAACAACTGATATTGTTTCATTATTATGAGTTAAAAATTATTTAAACGGGGAACTTTGCCGAAACTACTCTTAACTGACGAAAGTAAGAATTCAAAGTAATCATTGAGAGCTACGCTTCACAAACTTTCGTGGCATGCTTATCGCCGTGTGCACATTGTTGAAGCTGATATCCTAACTTGGGTGGTTGACTGGCGTTTTTCACTTTCTCTTTCAACGTCTCTCTGGCAGATTTATGATTGCTAACACGTTGTGATAAACATCTCCCTTCGTTATCACAATACATCGCGTCCACACTATAGCGTTTCTGCTTAAATCAGTAGCTAAAATTTGCGTGAGCGATGTGTAAATGTAAAGACTTTGAATAACATGTATATTTTAAACTTAGAAGCCTGAAGGGCTAGATGTACGCAAGTTTTTTTTGTCCACTTTTTTTTTCATTTGTCGCTTCCTTGTTCACTTATCTTTCTCTGTCCAATTGTTACAGAGGCAATATGTAATTTATTCTGCTGTCACTTACGAAATAATAACTTGCAAATTACTTGGCGGCGTTTTATTCCTTTATGTACTGTGACATACCTTATTTGAATTCGTGTTTCTTGTATTAAGTATTTTAGTTATGTTTATAGAGCTATTTTTCAAAAGGTTGTTCACTGATAAAACGAACCGACCTTTATTTGTCCTCTTTCGTTAATCTTTTTCTTATCAGAGAAAGAACCTATCTTCGTCAATATAGGAATCCGATTGGGTTAATTCCTACATTATTTTAGTGCAAGAATTGTATTAAATTTTCACTTCGAGCGTTCCTTAGTAATAATGGTAAACAACCAAAACATGTTGTTCTGAGAGGTAATACTTTTTATTTTTCACCGATGAGAAACACTGATGATATTTCTTCTTTTATATTACGACAGGTCGCTCTTAAAAAGCGTATTTGCAGAGTATGCAACTGAATGAAAATCCCGTACTAATGAGCGTTCTTGCCGCGACAAAAATATGGACGTGAAATTTTGAATCATTAGCAGTTCTTAACGTAGTTTAGCTGGAGAATTGTAGAACTTTCTCCTTCGTGTGGGCACATTTCAGCTCATGCATGGTATACGTCAAGCAGCATATTTTACTCCAGGCACCACAAGTGCACACAGCAAAATCGAGAACACATCGACTCTTTCGCTGCCAGCAACACACTGCTCCTATCTTTCAATTAAAAATAACATCTTTATCTATTTACTGTAGATTTTTAAATGCTAACAAAAACGTTATCACTTAAACCTTTAATAAAAGTATAAAAATAATATAAAATAAAATTGCATCTTTGCACAGACAAAATAAATGCAGTTACAGTAACATATGGCACTACTTGTAATATCTACAGAAATTTGGAGTATATATTGTAATTCTTCAAAATAAATGAAAGAATTGACAAACAAAGAAAATTATTCATATTGATGTTGTTGACATGGTCTTTAGCTGGAAGACTGATTAGATGCAGCTCTCCATGCTACTTTGTCCTGTTCATTACCGAATAATCTGCTCCCTGAATTCATTTCTTGTTCTCCTTCTACGATTTTTATCCCCCACACTTTTCTCCAATACTAGATTGATAATCCCTTGATATTTTAGAATGTGTCCTATCAAACTATTCCTTCTTTCCGTCAACTTACTTGTCTCCCTAGTTCTGTTCAGTGTCTTCTTGTTACTTGTGCGATCTACCCATCTAATCATCAGCATTCTTCTGTAGCACCACATTTAAAAAGCCTCTATTCTATAATTGTCTAAACTGTCTATTATCCACGTTTCGCTTCTTTACGTGCCCACTCTTCGTACTAATACTTTCATAAAAGACTTCCTAATACTGTCCATTCCATTCAGGTGCTCTTCCAAGTCCTTTGTTGTCTCCGACAAAACTATAATGCCAACGGCAAAGCTCAAAGGTTTTACTTCTTCTTTTTGAACTTTAATTCCTATTCCAAATATTTCTTTGGTTTCCTGCTGAATGTGCAGATTGAATAATATCGGGCATAAGACAAAACCTTGTCTCACTCCTTTCTCAACCAGTCCTTTGCTTTCATGCCTCTCGATTCTTGTAACTGCCGTCTTGTTTCCGTACAAGCTGTAAATTGCCTTTCCCTCCATTAATTTCACCCCCACTTCCTTGAGAATTTTAGAGTAGGTCGGTAATATTCGTACCTGTCAGTACGTACTTTCTTTAGAACCGGAGTTATTACACTCTTCTTGGTGTGTGAGTGTATTTCGCCTGCCTCACATGTGTTGCATACCAAATGGAAAAGTTTCGTCCCGGCTGCCTCTCCAAAAAAATTACGTGGTCTGTTAATGCCTTGAATTTTTATGTGTCTTGAATGTGGATTAGTATCTTGAATTTACTGTGTCGTTGCAAGACTCCCCTTAATTCACGTCTCACATGATTGAGCAGCGGAGAGAAGGGGCGGAGGGAGGATTTAACGGCCTAGTGAAGCCAGACTCCCTAAGGAAGAACTGTTAACTTGAAGACTGCGGAAATGGAGGTCCGTTGCTTGACTTACCCTAATATTTGTAGCGTACGTAATGTTACCATGTCAGATCTGTCACCTAGTTTCAGATAACTGTGTTCGTTAGAACCACAGCAAACCATCGCAAACAGGTTAAGTAGAAGAATTACTTAAATCTCATACAAATCACAAAAAAACTCAAAGGGTCGATAAGTGATTCGGCAATAGTATCGAAAACTAAATGGAGGCAGCAACTGTTTAGAAAGCATCTGATTGTGTTATACAGAGAGGTTTCACGAGAGAAGCGTGCTGTTACAAGTATATCTGTACTAACAAACGTCAGTTGCTGTGAACAAACTGCTACGTAAAGTAAAATGGGATACTAGCCGCTTGCAGTGCGGACATAGAAATAAACACAATACTTTTACGATAAGCTGCAGGAATATTTTAGTTGAGAAAGAAAAGTCACTGTAGTCTAAATTGTGACATCTCAAAGCGCTAGGTGGTAACAGATCTCGGCGCTACTACAGGACCAAATAATTCAGATTTAACGTTTTCGTATTTCTAACGGCCAAGAAAATATTTCTCTTATTTTCTAGCAGTACACATTCAGAGCAAAACTTGGAGGTATCGTCGAATTAAATGGAGCACCGTTACACTACCATACACACAAAAAAGACACACCACGAAGGAATTAACGGAATGGGACGGAAGCCGTGTATTTGACCTACATGTACAGACAAATAATTGATTATAATTTCAGAAAAAAATGTACGATTTATTCAATAGGAAGAGCTTCACAAATTGAGCAAGTCAGTAACGCGTTGGTCCACTTCTGGACGGCATGCAAGCAGTTATTTAGCTTCGCATTGACTGGCAGAATTTTTGGATGTCCTTCTGAGGCGCATCGCGCCAAACTCTGTTCAACTGACGCGTTAGATTGTCGAAATTCCGAACTGTTTGTAGGGCACTACCCATAACGCTCCAAATAGGGCCCTGTCCATAGTGCTACAAATGTTCTCAGTTCGACGACCTTTCTCACCAAGGCAGGCTTTGGAAAACGAGGAGGCAAGTTTTAGGAACTCTGGGAGGTAAGGAGGACGGAACAGGAGAGTAAGTCACGATGGGTCACATAATACCAGAAAGGAATGGTGGTGTCAGGAGGAAACAGTTTCTCTTGGACTAGATTGTACATTTCGACAGCTCCACAGTGCTCTGATTTGTGCCCTTTTGATCATGGTGACACAGCTATATGAACAAGGCAGGGAAACCCCAGCTCCAATACTCTCGAAATATCCACGCAGAGCAGATCCCACAGAGGTTCGTTCATAGATTGGCAAGGAAAGATAACACAGGTCAACGATGGAAAAACTTTTTTGATGAAAATACCTTATTCTTATGTTTTTTTAGGGTGGGAAATCCAAATGTGATACTTAAAATACTGTATCACCCACCATTTCTTCACATTTTACAGTTAAATTTATTAAATTAACCGATTTTTTAAAGAAACCGCTTTTATATAGTTAAAATAATTTTAAAAGGAGGTGTAATGAATATAGATGACGTTTGTAGCACTGCTGAAAGACATTTACTGGTAAAAAAGGTACATTCTATTTTTGTGTTAACAGATGGTGTTTTTTTTATTGTTGCCCTAACCTCACTTTCCCGCTTCCTGTACATGTGCTCAGTACAATGTCTAATCGTGGTTGTACAAACTATGCTGACACTTTTTGTTATATTTGTGGTGAATTTGTGTTTAAAAAACAGCAAAGAAACATTACAGACTTTGTGAAAAATGTTTATCTATCATACTTTTGATCTAAACTTACTGATCAAGATAAATCTTGGATGCCGCATAAGGTATGTTATGTGTGTGTTGAAGATCTGAGAATATGGTCCAAAAAAAAAAAAGTCTTTAGATTTGCTCTTCCTTTGATATCCAGGGAGCCAAGAAATCATTCCTTTGATTGCTACTTTTGCGGTGTTGATATTACTGATAATAATTCAGAAAACAAGAAGGTAATAAGCTGCTCCGACTTTCCGTCCGCCATCCGATCACTAGGGCATGGTGTATATTTGCCGGTTCTTGAACCACCAGATGATTTAAATTCTGTTCCAACAGAACTACTTTCTGACGTAAAATCTGATTTACATGCACCAGACGATGATGAATTCCATAGTAATATGGAAAGTCTAGAGCCCAAATTGTTTACTCAGACCGAGCTTAAGGATTTAGTTAGAGTCCTGGGTTTAACGAAATAAAAAGCTAAACTGCTTAGCTCTAGACTAAAAGAAAAGAACTTATTAACCGCTGTAACCAGCATATACATGTATAGAAAGATAGAGCAGAAATTTTCCCAGATTTTTCAACAAGAGGGTAATTTAATGTACTGCTCAGACATTCCTGGTCTGATGAATGAGTTTAATACTGAATACAAAAAGGAAGACTGGAGGCTGTTTATTGACTCATCCAAAATTAGTTTAAAGGCTGTATTATTACACAATGGTAATATGTATGCATCTATACCTGTTGGACATTCTTTACATATGAAAGAAAGCTATGAAAACCTAAAAACAGTGCTCGTAGGCTATTGTGCTCATGGTTGGATGAAATGTGACGATCTAAAAGTAACTTGCATGCTACTTGGTCAGCAAGGTGACTTTACCAAATTTCCATGTTTCTTGTGCGAATGGGACAGAAGGGCTATGGATTAAAAGTGATGCAGAAAGAACTGGCCTGTGAGAGATTCTAAAAGTTTTTAGATCCAAACATCGTACTGCTACCACCTCTACACCTAAAGTTAGGTCTAATAAAACAGTTTGTAAAGGCTATGCATAAAGATGTATGATGTTTAAAGTATCTCTGCTAAAATTTTCACACCTTTCTGAAGGTAAACTAAAAGAAGGCGTCTTTGTCAGAGCTGATATTAGAAAATTGATGTATGATGTTAACTTTGAAACCGAAATGACCTTAAATGAGAAAGAAGCATGGGTATCATTCAAGCAAGTCGATACAAAGTTCTGGACATGAAAAAGACCAAGAATATGTTTCTATTATAGCTACAATGTTTAAGAATTTTAAAACATTAGGATGTTTAATGAGCCTGAAAGTTCACTTTTTTAACAGTCACCTTGATTGTTGATGGGAGATGTCAGTGAGGAGCAAGGGGAGCGTTTTCAGCAGGACATTAAAGTGGTGGAAAACGCTAGCAAGCCCGATGGAACACCAACATGATGGGGGACTACTGTTGGTCACTTCACTGAGAAATTCAGCAAGAGACTCATCGCAGAAAAAGCTACACAACAAGCTTCAAAGAAAAAAGTGGAAGAAAATACAAACCATTTCCAGCTAACAAGTGAAACCTCTAATACCACATATCATTGTTTTAAGTAGCTTGTAACAAAGCGTTTCATTAATTTCGCCTTTTACCGTGTATATTAGGATTTTTATACTGTATCATAAAAGCGTATTGCTCGAAAACTATGGGTGACACAAAAAAACTAAGGCTAGATTTAGATTCAGCTCATAAAAATCTATACAGATCAGCTATCAAAGTAAAAACGTTTTTCAAAAAAAATTATCGTTGGCTTGTGTAACCGTCAATGCCCTACAGCTATTCCCGCCTCAAACAGGATTTTTAGTGACAAGGTGGGTACCATGCGAGGGTACCTAGAAGTTTGTCATGGTTGAATTTTAGCCATAGCTCTGATGTGAACTCATAGGAGACCTCGTAACTGTATGTGGCGAAATACCTGTGAGACTGTTTCCTCCTGTACAGGATGACCTTTGGTGTTATGCACTACATGTTAGACAATCATTGCGCTGCATCGCCCAACGACAGTTTAAGCCCCCACTGCAATTGTTCACACTTCCTCTCCCGTATCTTCCACAGGCTCCAAAACTTATGATTAGTTTTCACACGCAGAAGAGTAATTTTTAGCATTATTTTTAGGTAGGAACGGGGAATAAATTGTTTTAATATGCTCAAAAATCATCTTATACATGTACTTATTAATGTCAAAGTGAAGCACATAATTCTGCGTCCCTACGAATGTGTCGTGTGCATTAACAAAATGTTGATGTCGTGAATTTCCAGTCTCGTAATTCACCCTAGTGTTTCTTCAGGTTTTCAATATATTTTTAGTGTTTCCAAAGATCAGTGACTTATGAAAAGGGAGAAGGAAGTAAGATTCGGGCTAAACACCTTGTCTACGACTAGGTCACTACAGTACACGCTCCGGCTGAATGAAGACGAGGAAGTACATCGGTTACGTTCTTCTGAAAAGAACTAGCCTTACATTCGCTTTAAGGGTTCTAGGAACACCGCAGAAAGCTCTGATATGGTTGGATTGATGAGATTTTGAACCACACTCCTTCGTTTTATACTGGCGACAGAAAAAGAAAGGAAGAGATATTTAAACTGCAATTTGCTTCAATGAATATTAAACTTGAAGCATTAAAGTTGGAATGAATGTCACTTAACTGGTAAGTTATATGTTAATGTTCTTCACAGAGAAGTTTCGTCTTCATTAATACAGGCTTTTCAGTGGATCTAAAGTTGCAGGACCGCACAGCTATACCTATGTTCAGTAAGTTTACTTGCATGATGTAGGTTCGAACAGTCGCCGTAATGATCAAATGGTAAGGATAGGAAGCTGTAGCCTCAACACTACGCAACGCTACTGTTGCTCCTCCCTCCCCTGAAAAATTTATTTATTCTCACGTTAGACATACGTGGTCAACTACACTCGTGGCACACTCTGGGGTTTATGAATGTAGTCCTCTCAATTATGGGAAAGAAAATAATAGTAAATTACAGTTCCAATGCAAAGACGGCCTATAGCGACGCGTGCAATCTAAAACGCTCATAAAACCGCAGAGAGGAATGTCTAGTCGTGCGTATATGGAAACTTGAAGCACAAACTTCCGAGGGGGTTAAAATGGTGAACTTGCTCACCTTTGAAAAAGTATTTATTTAGACAGTAGTTCTCTTTAACAAAACAACTACATTTGTATTTCTATTCAGAAGATATTACGTCTCCGTGTTTAATGAAACTTCATTCTTTAAGCAAAGGCGTAAAGCCTGCTGTGCAATCATACGATCAGATCCGCTCATACAACACGTATTTATAGTCCAGTATTTCAAGCCATAGCACAAAGTGTCAAGGACACTGTATCAGCAAAAAGTAGCATCACCTCCACAAAGATATATATATATATATTTAGCATTCACATTTAGCGTAACCTCCCCATTAAAAAATGTGACTTATAAGTAACCTTTCAGTACTTAACTGTGAATTTAAACTGGTAAATTTTGGATGTTAGCAGTGATGAGTCATGGCCCTGAAAATTCATTCTGAATAAATTGAAAGTTCTTACCCCAATAAAGTCCCCGGATAACGCATATATACCTGCTCCTACAAGAAATTTTTCTGCCACTGTCCAGTGCAATGCTGGCCGATAGATTTGTCATGTATAAAAAGAAACAACTGATTTTTAATAAGACATTTTTCTGGAACAGCCCAGTGCAATGCTGGCTGATAGATTTGTCATGTATAAATAGAAAAAACTGATTTTTATTTACAATAATCGGGATGACCATGGTTTGGAGAAATTAGTAAAATGGGTACTCAGAGTGGCAGATCCAACGTGCTCTTAGCCCAACCACTGCAGCACAACCTGTTGAGATGGATGAAGTCACGAGGGAGGAGGTAGGCACTGCATTTATTCCATACACAGGCGCACTCTCGGGGAAAATCGCCCGCATTCTGAAGAAACACCGGGTCGGAACTGTGTTTTGTCCTCCGAATAAAACTCGTGCACTGGTGGGGAGCGCCAAAGATGACCTCGGTTTGAGGAAGGCCGGCATGTACCAGATTCCGTGTCAATGTGGCAAGTCGTATATTGGTCAGACGATGCGTACCGCCGAGGATCGATGCCGTGAACAGCAGAGGCACACTCGACTGATGTATCCGAGCAAGTCGGCGGTCGCTGAACATTGTTTGTCGGAAAATCACACTATGGAGTATGACCGCACGAGGATTCTGGTACAAACGTCGAGATACTGGGACAGCATTGTTAGAGAGGCCATCGAAATTCGCACCAATGACGACCTCATAAACCGTGACTGTGGCTATAATCTTAGCAAGGCTTGGGAACCAGCGATTGGGTTAATCAAGAGTAAATCGAGCAAACGCATAGTTGTGACGACCACGGCGGACAGAGCCATCACACCGACGTCATCTCAGACGCCGTCGCAATCTATTCCACCGCGCTACTGTGGCGCGGTGCGCGGACGGCGGAGGGAGCGCGCCGCGGGCGGAGGGTATTTAAATCGGCCGCCGCCGCGACCGAACCCAGTTCCCCCTGAGCAGCCATAGCGTACGGATCTCCGTGCCGGCGCGTTCACAGGAACTCAGTCTGTCAGTTCACCTGATGATGGCGACATGTTTGATCGCCGAAATATTGTGCCCGTTGGACACTATAGACCGGCAGTACACCCGTGGATATTTTGATTATCAAATACGCCGGGAGAAACTCAAGAATCACAGTTAGTAAATTCTTTAATTTGAGATGAATGATTGTCAAAAGTTAATTTTTATAAGAAAGATTATAATTAAGAGATTTTTTAAAAACATTTACATGGAATTTGATATAACAAAAGTACATGTGCGAGAGGCTGCTTTTACCTTATACTACATTGCTCAGGCACAGCCATCGCTCCCCACGACCGGCCCAGCCAACCGCATACACCAGACACGACTGCTCGCTAGCAACTACTTACTCCTACTGCTACACAGTTCCTACTGCAGCTAACACTGCTCTCTGGTGTGAGATTCTCTTACAGCTTACATATCGCAGGCAGGGCGTGAGTAATCCATCGAAATTACATCTGCACAAGTGTGATAGCAATAAATTCCTTAGTCATGTGCCTCTTACATAAAAACAATTGGCAGCGATGGTTAGTCATTTGGACTTGCCATGAGCAACAAATTTTTTCTATAATCTATTTAGTTTACTAAGTCTACAGTCACAGAGTATATACATATATATAACATTATTGATAAATAGTGTAAGTACAGATCATATTAAGAAAAGAGTGTGCACACGCACTGAGTGCAGAACATATTAAGAAATGACAAAGTGTATACGAAATGAGTACAAAATATATTAACGAATGACATAAAGTGGGCACAAACTGTATAAGTCTTTAACATTTTACATGAACTAATCACATTAAGAGATGAAATAAAGTGCACACTCACTGTATAAATCCTTAACATTTTTTGCAAGAACTGAATACATTAAGAAATGAAATAAAGTGCACATGCACTGTATAAGTCTTCAGCATATTTAGGAGAACTGATCATATTAACAAATGAAATGAAGACACATACACTGTAAAAGTCTTAAGCATTTTTTACAAGACCTGAATAAAGATGAAATAAAGTACACATGCACTGTAAAAGTCTTTAGCATTTTTACATGAATTAATCATATCAAGGAGTGAAATAAAGTGTACATACACTGTAGAAGTCTTTAGCGTATTTTACATGGCTGATCACATTAAGTGATGAAATGAAGTGCATACGCACTTTATAAGTCTCTAGCATTTTAAAAAAACTAGGAAAGGAATGGAAGGATAGTATCATGGTTTTAGCACAGTGAGTTGTACATAGCTGCACTAAAAGGCCATATCTTTCTACAGATGCACAACACCAAGTGAGACAATCTGAAGTTCTCTTCCCTGAAGTATTTATCAGTGTAGTCAAGACACTGAAATGTTGTATTAATACTGTATGTTACCATTTTGGTAGTACATTAGGTACACCAAACAGTAGGGCCATAATAACATCTCCATCGTTCAAGGTGGTGGACAGCTTGATATGCCAACATCACATTCTTGTACAATCCATACTCTTACATCAACGTAGAATTCGTGCAAAAACCAAATATTGTGCTCCACGATCATGAGGATGGACACGACATACAGATATAGTAGTAATTGGTGGTAATTAGGTCAGAAGGTGAAGGATACATTAATGCTTATGCTAGTGATCATTCACAATTACACTAGTGTATCAACCGATTTGAATAATTATTGGCTCTCATTCGCTATTTACTAAATATTTATGTAGTATGTATGGAGTATTACAGAACATTATTTATAAGTCATCTCATTACAGTAATTACTGGCATAGTATTTATGCATAAGTGATCTCATTACAGTAATTATTGGCATAGCATTTATGCACTATTACAAAATATCATTCATTATTACGCAGAAGTCATCATACAAAACAAGAGTTATTCTTTGTAGCATCAAGCTGCTAGTGTTTATATATATCATGCAAGTGACATAATACATATTTAAAATGTAAGACATTGGAACTAGTATTCAAGGTCTTTAGTCCTATGATACACAGACATAATGGAATCCGCACATAAGAGAAATTTGCATTACATTTAGGACTAGAAATATATCTTAAACTGGAAAACGTGCACGGTCTGATATATAACGACAAGAAAAACGACCTGCTAACCTTACCTTGCCAGGCACTTGCCAAGTAATATATATATTCATGATCAGTTAGTGGTCATATAAATATCTGGAAATGGCATTACAGTGTGATAAATCATAAAGTATGTTCATTCAACAAAGTGTTTAATATTGGAAATATGGTGATTGACTTTGCTTTTTCTGGTTCTCAAAGTTTCGTTGTGTACTACAGTGGGTGAGGAATGCTGCGAATTCTATGTGGAACTGCGTATAGAAGCTTAAATTTACTGCATCTACTTTTTCCTCTGTTGGATAAATAATGTGTGTGTACTAATATCTTCTGTTCAATGTGAAAGTCACAGGCGTCTACAAACCTGTTTTCCCTGTCTTCTCCGCGCTCTGCGGCACGTTTGATGTTGTTGAGCGCAATGTTAATTATTTCATGGTGGCGTAGTCGACGTGATGTAGTAAAAGATACTAATACTGTAATTTTGTTAGGTGGTTTAACATTTTTTAATATCACAGTCGGAGATATCATAATAGATTCATTTGGTATGGAGTTAATTACATCCTAGAATGAAAGTATGTGTGTATCCCAATCAATGTGTCTTTTATGGCAGTATATTCTACATAGTTTACCAATTTCTTTCATCAGTCGCTCAGAATGGTTCGAAGAAGCGTGATGCCTGCATATATACACTCTTGGAAATTGAAATAAGAACACCGTGAATTCATTGTCCCAGGAAGGGGAAACTTTATTGACACATTCCTGGGGTCAGATACATCACATGATCACACTGACAGAACCACAGGCACATAGACACAGGCAACAGAGCATGCACAATGTGGGCACTAGTACAGTGTATATCCACCTTTCGCAGCAATGCAGGCTGCTATTCTCCCATGGAGACGATCGTAGAGATGCTGGATGTAGTCCTGTGGAACGGCTTGCCATGTCATTTCCACCTGGCGCCTCAGATGGACCAGCGTTCGTGCTGGACGTGCAGACCGCGTGAGACGACGCTTCATCCAGTCCCAAACATGCTCAATGGGGGACAGATCCGGAGATCTTGCTGGCCAGGGTAGTTGACTTACACCTTCTAGAGCACGTTGGGTGGCACGGGATACATGCGGACGTGCATTGTCCTGTTGGAACAGCAAGTTCCCTTGCCGGTCTAGGAATGGTAGAACGATGGGTTCGATGACGGTTTGGATGTACCGTGCACTATTCAGTGTCCCCTCGACGATCACCAGAGGTGTACAGCCAGTGTTGGAGATCGCTCCCCACACCATGATGCCGGGTGTTGGCCCTGTGTGCCTCGGTCGTATGCAGTCCTGATTGTGGCGCTCACCTGCACGGCGCCAAACACGCATACGACCATGATTGGCACCAAGGCAGAAGCGACTCTCATCGCTGAAGACGACACGTCTCCATTAGTCCCTCCATTCACGCCTGTCGCGACACCACTGGAGGCGGGCTGCACGATGTTGGGGCGTGCGGGACCGTAGCCCAGCTTCATGGAGACGGTTGCGAATGGTCCTCGCCGATACCCCAGGAGCAACAGTGTCCCTAATTTGCTGGGAAGTGGCGGTGCGGTCCCCTACGGAACTGCGTAGGATCCTACTGTCTTGGCGTGCATCCGTGCGTCGCTGCGGTCCGGTCCCAGGTCGACGGGCACGTGCACCTTCCGCCGACCACTGGCGACAACATCGATGTACTGTGGAGACCTCACGCCCCACGTGTTGAGCAATTCGGCGGTACGTCCACCCGGCCTCCTGCATGCCCACTATACGCCCTCGCTCAAAGTCCGTCAACTGCACATACGGTTCACGTACACGCTGTCGCGGCATGCTACCAGTGTTAAAGACTGCGATGGAGCTCCATATGCCACAGCAAACTGGCTGACACTGACGGCGGCGGTGCACAAATGCTGCGCAGCTAGCGCCATTCGACGGCCAACACCGCGGTTCCTGGTGTGTCCGCTGTGCCGTGCGTGTGATCATTGCTTGTAGAGCCCTCTCGCAGTGTCCGGAGCAAGTATGGTGGGTCTGACACACCGGTGTCAATGTGTTCTTTTTCCATTTCCAGGAGTGTAGATCGGAGAAATGTTTCTAGCTCGTAACATACGTGTCGCAGATAGAAATTGTGGTCCACTGTCGAAAATTACTTTCAATACGTGCCCTACATGGAATAAAAAATGTTTCACAAATGCGTTTGAAATAGATTTAGCAGTAGCATTGCGTAACCGAGTGAAGGTAACTAATTTCTAAGTCAAGTATGTAACAAAAACCTCTATTAGTACTGGGAGAAGGACCAAAAATGTCTCAATTTAATCGGTACAATTGGATGTAACGGAGGAATATGTGAAATCGTGTCTGATTCAGCTTTCAGGCAGATTTTACATGACGCAAAAACTCGTCGAATACGTTTCTCCATGTTGGCAAAATAACAGTTCTGTCTCAGTATAAGAAAACATTTTCTGCCTCCATAATGTGCGTAACTTAAATGAGTATATCAAATTAATTTGTTCACAAGTTCGTCAGGTATGCATAATAACCAGTTGTTGCTGTCAGGGTGAGAGCGGCGAAACAGAATGTTCTTGCGTACTGTATAATGTTTTCTAATGGTAACGTTACTCCTATCTTGCCAAAGGAGTTTAATTTCTTTGCTCTGCTCCTGTGCTATGTCTCGTAATGAGGACGAAATCAAATTTTCGAATGCAACTTGTGGAATATACATGACGCTAAAATTTGCTTGGCAGAAGTTGGTTGTGATGTCTTGCTGATTGTTGCTGAGAGAACAGGATAGTGCGTCTGCTACAATATTTTTTGTACCGGGAATGTGAACAACTGTAAAATTAAATTCCTGTAAATAAAGTTTCCAGCTGCTTAATCTGTAATGTGTAAATTTAGCGGAAAGTAGAAACTGTATAGCTCTATGATCTGTGTAAACGGTAGTATGTCTTCCATAAAGAAAATGCCTAAATCTAGTAAATGCCCTGTGTAAACGTTAGTATGTCTTCCATAAAGAAAATGCCTAAATCTGGTAAATGCCCATACAACACATAATGTTTCAAGTTCTGTAACAGAATAATTGCGTTCAGCAGGTGACAGAATGCGACTTGCAAAAGCGATGTTTTTAATTACTGTAGTACCGTCTTCTTCAATTTCCTGAAAAACGTGTGCTCCTAGAGCTGTGTTAGAACTGTCGGTGGCAATGGAAAAAATTCTAGTAGGATCTGGGTGTAACAAAAGAGGTGCATTCAACAAGGCATGTTTCAAATTAACGAATTGAGACTGTGCTTGGCTGTCCCAGGACCAAATAGCATAATCTAGGGGTGTCTAAAGCAGAGTAATGAATTAAATTACGGGAAAAGTTAATTACTCCCAAGAAGCTGTGTAGTTGTTTCTTCTTCGTTGGAACAGTGATGTCACGTAAAGTTTGAAGTTTTTCCGGGTCTGGCGCAATGCCTTCTGCTGAAATTAGATGTCCAAGAAATTTTATAGAAGTTTTAGCGAAGTGCGATTTGCTAAGATTAACTGTGAGTTCTTTTGCACGAAAGGTTGCAACAGTTGTGCAAGAATCAAATTGTGTTCAGACTAGTTAGCTTCTGCAATAAGGATCTCGTCTACATATGTTGTGATTCTGTCTTTAAGTTCTATCGGAAGTATACTATTCAAACCGCGAATAAATTCTGCGGAAGAAATTGTTAAACTGAACGGTAATTTGCAAAACTGGTATCAGTCACCAAAACAGAGAAACGCTGGGTACTTTCTGCTATTCGGATGCAGCTGAATGTGCCAAAATCCCGATTTCAAATCTAATCTGGAATAAATAGCAGTGCCATGAAATTTATGTAAAAGTTCTTCTAGTGTCTGTGCGCGGTCTGTTTCATTATTAATAATGTCGTTGACATGACGCGAATCAAGCACGAGGCGAAATGATGCACTCTTTTTCTTAACAAAATGGAGCGGGTTTATGTACGGACTAACTGCCGGTTCAATAATTCCTTGGTCAAGAATAGCTTTCAATTCTTTCTTAACTTGTTCTCTGTGAATATATGGAATGGGACAATGTTTGGCTTTAAATGTGTCGCGCTGTTTAACTTTAAATTCATACACGAAACCGGTCATAGTACCAGGTACGTTGTCAAAAACTGTAGGTTGCTGTAAAAGAATTTTGCGTAGTTCAGTACGTTCGTCGTCTGTATTTGCGTTGCTCTGTTTTACCTTCTTAGAAATCATTTGCATAACGTCATAGTCGACTTCGTCTGATGTATTGTAGTTGTGTAGATACGATCTGTGAACAATGTAGAATGACAGTCTATGTTACGCGATGTAGAAATGACCTCTGTTCGATTAACTGCCTGTCCTTCTGCAGATAAAGGTACTGAAATTCTAATACCAGTTGTACTTTTTCATCCTTTAACATTAAATAGGAATTTTGAAAGTCAATAATTGCGTCGTGTTGTACAAAAAAACTGCTGCCTAAAGTAACGTCTGTTGTCAATAAGGGAACAATCCAAAAATTTGAGTGGAACGTATGACCTGCAATACAAAATGATAAGTGTGTCTGTAATTTTACATCTACTCCTTTACCAGATACTGCTACTTTTACTTTAGTTTTGCCTAATGGTAACGTGGGATAGGTGTTCTCTTTGTTACATTAATTGAAAGTTTCTTTATTTATAACTGACACAGGTGCTCCAGAATAGACTACTGCTGAAAATGTGGTTTATCCAATCCTTACTTCAATGACAGGGTGCGAAATGATTTTTTGTATGACTAGTTTTTCATGCAAAAGTGTGTCTCGGATCTCGTCAAAAGTAATAACATTTTCGTGAACAATTTTCCGTGTCTGTATTGCTTACATTGCTGGAAGATGCAACCTGTACTGTATCCAATCAAATGCCTTCTGACGTGCTGTTATTTGTGGGAGGACGCTGTGGAATTTCGAAAATTTGCACTGTTCTGTTATTTCTTCCGGACTTATTAGGTTTGGGATGATACCGTCTGTCTGGTTCATTCATGATAATCTGCTATTGCGGGTGATTCTGCTGTTAGTTAGACCGACTGTTACGCTAAAAACTGTGCTCATTACTTTTACGTCTGTCATAATAATCATTGCTATACGGCGCATTGCGATAAGAGTTGAAATAATGTGTCTTCTGTACGTAGTGATTTCCTTGTTGTGTATTACTATTCGGTGAAGCCGACACTATACGTGTAGGTGGAGAAAAATTAAAGCTTGGTTGACCTCGCATATTACACTGTTGGTTAGGTATGCTAACCGGCTGGTTTTGTTGCTGTTGTGGGGAAAAGCCTCTATTGTTCCCAAAATGCGTTTGCTGTTGCTGACAATTTTGATGATACTGATAGTTAAAATTTTGTCTGTTATTAAAATTCTGGTGGTTGTCATTCCTGGAGCGTCTATCAACTTTGCTATTGAAATAGCGTGGTTGATGATAATTACTGTATGTTGGTTGTGATGCGAAAAATTTTTGTTTATGAAAGAATAGTCTGATTGCTGAACTTCCAAAAGCTGTAACAGATCTCTAAATGCCGAAATATTTTCTTTCTGCTAACCTGTTAAAAGTGATACTCATAACGATCGTGGTAATTTAGAAATACATAATTGGACAAGTGCTGATTCACTGTATGGCTGACATAAGTATTGGTTTTGTTGTACCATGTGTTCAAAAAATTGTTTGACAGTGGGATAAATTGAGTTCTCACAATTCCCTAAGCTAATTAACTGATCCTTGATTCCGCGCTGTGTCGTCTTCGACCAACACGCTGACAAAAAAGCATTCTAAAATTCTTCTACCGAGTAGCATCGTCTCGCGATCGGTCTCATACGAGTTGCCGGTTCGCCTTCCAAAAAACTACAAATAAATTAAAGTTTGTGTGTTACGGCCCAAGTTGGTGGAAAAGCAAAGCTAAATTGTTGTATCCAATCCGAGGGGTGAATCTGTGTTCTGTCATTCTAAAATGCCTTAAATTTTCTCACGGATAGAAAGTGCTTATAATCAAAATTATCATCTTTGTATGTCTGAACAGGTTCAGGATTGTATGATAATCTGTTTGCCTGTGACTGTTCGGAATCTAAGTCACGTACTCTCTGTAAATTACCTAAATTATACTGGCTGTGTGAGAGAAATGTTCGGAATGTGGCGTATGCTGCGTCATGTTAGAGGCTGAAAAATTTTTCATCTCTGTCACTTAAAGACGACAATTTTCTACGTAATGTATTATTGGACGAACCTATCTCATTCATTGCCTGCTGCAAATTTTGGAATTCGGGTGTCTGATTAAACTAAACTGGTAACGTATCGTCTGATTTGGTGTCATGGTTACTTTCGATAATATCAATACGACTGGCCAATTCATCACATTTTTCAGTCAGTGCTTTTACCTGATCATCATTTTTAGTGTCACATGCATTAATTCCTTTTTCCACTTTACGTGTGGTTTTGTTCAATTTCTTAACGTCTGCTTTAATGGCATCGGGATCCTGTATTAATTCTAATTGTTCAAGTCTGGTGGTCACTGTCTGAAAGTCTACTGTGTGTGTGTGTGTGTGTGTGTGTGTCTGTTTTTGTTTTAAGATAAGAGATTTCATCATGCAATTCTGTGTTCAACTGTTAGATAGTATTGATTTCGTCTGATACTGTAGCAATGTTGTTGTCTTCGTATGATTTTGCTTCCTTAAACAATTTACGCTTATCTTTCTGTCTCTGTGCACCAATAGTTTCCGCCGGCCGGTGTGGCCGTGCGGTTCTAGGCGCGTCAGTCTGGAACCGCGTAACCGCTACGGTCGACAATTTGGCTGTTTTCTTGTTGAGATTTCTTGTCGTCTTTCACATGCAATGTGCGTGAAAGTTCTGCTGACATTAATTAAAACCCGTCGCGTAACTGTGTTGCGTTTTTAGAACATTGTTTAGCGACTGCACTAATTTCATCTTTAAGTAATTTCGTTGTGGCTGCATGTGTATTACTTCATTCTTGTCCAACAGATCTAATTTCTTCCCTACTGTTCCTATATCAAGCCTTAATTTCCTCACGTAATTGTTCTTTAGTATCATGACATTGCACGACAACGGCTGTAATCTGTTCTCTAAGTTGTTTGTTCTGTTCATTAAGGTTGACGTGTCTTCCATTCAACTGTTTGAGATTTTCATTAAGTTGTTTGTTCGATTCATTAAGGTTCTCTTGTTATTCATTAAGTTGTTTGTTCGATTCATTAACTTGTTTGAAATTTTCTTTAAGTTTTAGCAATACTACCATAACTTGAGCCATGCCAAAATTAGCGACTATTTTCTGTGCTGCATGGTGCATGGTGTATCTGCATATGTCACGTTTTGTGTAACCATTTAGTCATTGTCTGATTCACAAAAAGGTTTGCCAATCGGATGTGCACTGTTGGTCACTACATCAGAATCAAATAAATCTGACATATTTTGAGTACACTGTTCGTCTTCATTAGAAACATTTGTCTGTTCATTGTGTAAATTTTGCATATCAGGAGTGTCAAATTGGCCGCGTTCATTGTAACGGCACATGCCGCGTCATCAATTGTCGTTAAATTAAGTGCGGACATGATTGAATTTGTTTGTTGATCATCTGAAATAAATTCATTACTGGTGGTCGGCACATACTGATTGTCTGTAATTGGAGGATTATCATTATGACATTGAGTGTCGCTAGTATTATCGGTGAAATTAATCAAATCGGCTTTTTCACTCATTGCGCATCACGATGTACTGTTAGCAGTTTTTCGCAGAATTTTCACAAGTCAAAGATAAGCGCAAAATCAAACAAAGACAGAGCAAAAATGGACCAAATGCAATAACAACAAAGAGCAATAAATTGCCGATTATTTGTGAAAGAAAACGTAACAAATTAGTAAATGCGTTGCGCCAGATGCAAACTACATTTATCATTAAGTAAATAAGAGCAGATATATAACTGACTACTTCTGAGAAATTCACAAAAATACGATCCTCGCAGCGTCGTAAGTGGAACCTCCCAAGTATTAAAAATATATAATAAACTCCCAACAGTAAAAAAATGTATGTATATTGCATTCACATTTAGCGTAACCTCCCAACTAAAAAGTGTGACTCATATATAAACTTTCAACAATTAACTTTGAATTTAAACTGATAAATTTTGGAAATTAACAGTGCTGCGACATGGCCCTGAAAATTCATTCTGAATAAATTGAAAGTTCTTACCTCAATAAAGTCGCCAGATAACGCATGTATATCTGCTCCTATAAGAAATTTTTCTGGCACAGCCCAGTGCAATGCTGGCCGACAGATTTCGTCATGTATAAAAAGAAACAACTGATTTTTCTTTACAGTACTCGGGATGCCCATGGATTCGAGAAATTAGTAAATTCTTTAAATTGAGATGAATGATTGTCAAAAGTTAATTTTTATAAGAAATATTATAATTAAGAGATTTTTTAAAAACATTTACATGGAACTTGATATAACAAAAGCACATACGCACGAGGTTGCTTTTACCTTATTCTACAGTGCTCAGGCACCGCCATCGCTCCCCACGACCGTCCCAGCCAACTCCATATGTAAGTAGGCTGTTTAGGTTTTTCTGTTGGTAACGCCACGTAGCGCTCTGTACGAAAATCACTGGCTGTGCTGTGTGCAGTCTGTGGCTGGATGGCTTTATTGGAATTCGCTATTGTAGTGTTGGGCAGTTGGATGTGAACAGCGCGTACCGTTGCGCAGTTGGAGGTGAGCTGTCAGCAGTGGTGGATGTGGGGAGTGAAATGGCGGAGTTTTTGAGAGGATGATTGGGACGTGCGTCCATCAGAGACAGTAAATTTGTAATACTGGATATCATGAACTGATATATTGATGACTTTTTAACACTATTAAGGTAAATACATTGTTAGTTCTATATCAAACTCTTTCATTTGCTAACTATGCCTATCAGTAGGTAGTGTCTTCAGTAGTTAAGAGTCTTTTATTTAGTTGGCAGTATTGGCGCTCGCTGTATTGCAGTAATTCAAGTAACGAAGATTTTTGTGAGGTAAGTGACTCATGAAAGGTATAGGTTACTGTTAGTCATGGCCATTCTTTTGTAGGGATTATTGAAAGTCAGATTTCGTTGCGCTAAAAATATTGTTTGTCAGTTTAGTGTTGATCAGAATAAGTAAAGACAGAAATGTCTGAGTATGTTCAGTTTTGCTCAGATGTTTGAAAATCAAATAACGTAAGACGTTTATCAGCACAGTAATTCATTAATTTTTCTAAGGGGATGTTTCACGTACACCAGACACGACTGCTAGCTACTACCTACTCCCACTAACACCCAGTTCCTACTGCTCTCTGATCTGAGACTCTCTTATAGCTTACATATCGGAGGCAGCGCGTGAACAATCCATCGAAATAACATGTGCTCCAGTGCGCTAGCAATAAATTCCTTACTGCTCAAGTGCGCTAGCAAGTCATGGACCTGTTACAAAATTACTTGTATTTTGTGCTCATGTAAATAGCTGTTTTATTGACATCCACCGAGAATGACATATTGTGTTCTGTTTGCCGAAACTTTTCAGTCGAATCACACAGTTAATCTGATATTCCGTACTCTAGCATTTTGCTCTTTAAACGGCATTGAGGAACCGTATCGAGTGCCTTACGTAAGCCACGGAACACGGCATTAATCTGGGTGCCGGTATCTACCGTCTTCTGGATCTCTCAGACGAACACAGCCACCTGCATTTTACATGATCTATGTTTTCGGAACCCTTGTTGATTCCGGCAGCGGAGATTTTCGATCTCTACAAATGTCATAACATTAGAGCATAAAACATGTTCCAAGCTTCTACAATCGATCACCGTCAGAGATATACGACTGTAGTTGAAGTGACTTCGCGATGAACTTTTTCGACAACGGGAATCACATGCTATTTTCAAATAATCAGGTACACTTCACTCCTGCAAAGACCTACGGTGCATTGCTGTTAGAAGGAGGGCAAGTTCTTTCGCGTATTCTATGTAGAATCGCTTTGGTATCCCATCAGGTCCAGTGTTGGGCGATTTCAGTTGCTTTTCTATCCCATGTCCACTTATTTCGATATCACCCACTCTGTCGTTCATTCGACGAGTTGAAGGAGGTGCTACAGTGCCATCTTCCTGTGTGAAACAAATCCATCTAAAGCGCATTGTACGAGGGCGTGCTCAAAATTAACACTTGAAGCTTTTTAAATGGTTCAAATCGCTCTGACCACTATGGGACTTAACTTCTGAGGTCATCAGTCCCCTAGAACTTTAAACTTCTTAAGCCTAACTAACCTATGGACATCACACACATCCATGCCCGAGGCAGGATTCGAACATGCGACCGTAGGGGTCGCGCGATTCCAAACTGTAGCGTCTAGGACCGCTCGGCCACTCCGTCCGGCTTTTTAAATGAAACAAACGTTAATAACGTACTACATCTTCACTCCTCATGTCTACATATTTATTTCTCGACATATTTGTCCTATCGACGAACACTTTTCTCTCAACGAGAGATCAGTTTGTTAACACCGTTACTGTAGAATTATCTCCGTTGTTGACGGAGCCGCAACCTCACCTCTGCTTGCACTGTTTCATCGCCAACAAATCCAATTCCTCGAAAGCGTCCCAAAAAAAGTTTTGGAAATCGGATTGGGCCAATTCAGAACTGTACGGAAGATGATCTATGACAGTGGACCCAAGGTGTCTGATTGTTGACGATGTCGCAGCGCTCGTGTGTGGTCTGACATCGTCATGCTGCAGAAGCACAGGCGCCGACTCCATGGGGTCTGAGGGGGCCCGAGCCCCCTCTAAAATTTGTGAAACGGTGTAATCTTGCATTACTGAGCGCTTTGCTTCAACTGGACTCACACAGGTCATTGCAGTTCAACAAGAGTGTTTGCTTTCATCAAACAGAGGTGAAACAAATTTGGAAAAATCAAGTGAGTTTTTCAAAAATAACCTAGACATTGAGAGACTGCGCTTACACTTCAATATATTAGCCGATATCGCTAATAAAAAACAGCTGGTCTTAAAAAGCATGCGTGATGTAAGAAACTACATAACACAAGAGCCTGCAGTTGGAGAAATGTTATGTGAAGTAGTGAAGTGCGTTAAAGCGTCTCCAAGTACAAAATTGTTAAGGCTTTCGTGGCCACTCACTGACAAACTGCCTATTGGCTTCTGTCTCGTGTTCATCGGCCGACGTTCATCTGATGATTTTACTGACGTTTCACCAGCATGGCTCCAGCCAGCTATGGAGGGTGAAGCTTTGACAAAGCCTGCTGGCGAAACGTCAGTAAAATCATCAGATGAACGTCGGCCGATGAACACGAGACAGAAGCTAATAGGCAATTTCTCCAACTAGTTCCAATCCCGACAGCAACAGCCGAAAGGTCGATGCCTGAAGTCGTATCTCCGATCAACAATGGGACAGAAGCGATTGAATAACTTGGCTGTTCTTCATTCCAACCGAGATGTTTTGGATGAACTGGATATCCGACCAGTCATCAACGACCTCATATTCAGTAATCCAGTCAGACGGTGGGCATTTGTACCTTTCTAAAGACACTCTGGCCCTAATAATGGCAATTAGAGCAATATTTAAAAACTTTTAAATAGAGAATTAAATACATAGTAATGTTAAATTTCAGTTTCGAAATATTAGTACTAGTTTAATACTGTAATACTATATTACTATATTACCGTATTAGTTATTCTGAAATACTTAAATATTTTAGGGTGTAAGACCCAACTGAAACCCTCTATTTAGTACTTTTTGACTGAAAGTATTAGGCATTCTGTATTAACTTTATTAATTTTATTAAAACCTTAACTTTGAGGTACTGTTTTCACTTAATGAACTCTGAGCCTTATTTAAAATAAGCTTAAATTATCTCTTTCACTTATTAACCAAAGCGCTATTACTGGGCTACAACAATATTTTATGTTTTATTCTTTTAATAGTAGCTTAGGATTTATTTAAATATAATTTCAGTCTTTTCAGAGCTACACATTCACTGCTCTGTATTAGCATGGTTATTACTGTGAATTAGATTAGCTTTTTACGAAAATACCGTGCGTGTTGATGTATTGTTTCTTTTTTCAAAGCCAAAATACGTGACAGGCTTGTCGAGTTTCCCGGAGGGTCGACTTATCGAGAGTTACGTCTTCTGGGTTCCAATGTCGTTTATTTGCCTTTAAAATGCTCAAAAAACTTTAAAACTCATTGTTTGTCATCTAAAATTTAGAAAATTTCCCGAGGCAGGACCCTCACAATATGCCCCCCCCCCCCAATACTTTTTATAAACGGCTGCTGCGTGTGTTGACGAACTCTCTGAATTATAAACTTGGTTACAGTACGCTTTTTCTCATGTACCGACATGGTTATGTTACTCACTGCAATGTTACAACGTGCAATTCTGAGCCCTCTAACAGTAGAGCGCTGCAAATATGTGGGCATTAAGAATAAAGACGTAGAATGTTAATAACATTTGTTTTACCTAAATCCCTTTAATAGTTTTGACATAATGTATTCTAAGCAATTACATTTCAGCACGTCATATTCAACTTTCTCTATTGACATTCAGCGTTGTTACGGGTCGAGATGGAATTTTCGTGCTGGCCGCTCAGGTAATCTGTTTCTTGTCGTTCTTGCTAAGCAGAAAGTTCTTCTTGCGTTTCTTATATTAATAGTTACAGCTATATTCATTGATACTGTAACGGCATTGTGATCAGTGACTGCCTGTTTTACGCTGAGTCGAAAAGTTCGGGTCCTTTTGTTGCCAGCACATCAAAGAACTAAGATCTTCTTCACTCTCGTATTGACAGCCTACTACCTTCCATCGCTCCACTTATTGTTAGCTTACGTATCAGCGGAAGTAGTTACGTCGCTGTCAGTTTCTGTGAAGCAGGACGCCGTAATTGCGCTCTGGTGAGCGTCGGGGATGCGGATGTTGGTCTGCTAGAGGTATAAAAGCTCACCAGCACCTCGCAGTAGCATCAGTCATTGCTCGCTCTCAGCACAACACACAAGCAGCAATGAGGATCCTGGTGAGTACCGACAGTAAACACGTGCCACAATAGAGAGCGCAGTTTATAGTCTATTGCAGATAGGAATGGATACCGAATGAACTGATTGTGCGAACTAATGCATTTGTGTTTCTAGGTATGTGACTAAAATTCATTAGAAACTACTCTAAAGGACGAGTAATCTTGCTGTGCAACTAACATTCCTGTAACCTTTATGTAATTTGACACTACAACAGATACGGGCATTTTAAATATAAATCTCTGCTTTTCTTGATAACATTTAAAAAGTCTTACGAACAACAGAAGAATGATATAACAGTGATATTTTACTACTTAAGCGGTTGCTAAATGTGCAAAATGTGATATTAACGGTAATTTAGTTTCACCTAGTCCACGCCCAAATGTACGATGTTTACCTGGTATTGTAATTCTTAATTCCGTATAGTCAGGTTTCCAGAAAAATTATGCGAAAAGATACTGTAAAAATATTATTAATCATCATAAGACGGCGATAAGAGAACGCCATCGTTTCAAACACTCTCGTTTGTTACGTCCAATCTAGGAAAATGCAGCTGTAAGTCGGTACACAAAAAGTAACTTCTGTAAACTCTATAGCAAACTAATCGAAAATTACAATCCACATAGATGAAATTTTTATTAGTTCAGATGTATTACTTTCAGATAAAATCTGTTATAATCGTACTATATAGCCTTCCACGAGTAGTATTACTTCAGTTAAAACTTCTGAGCTGTTAGGTAGAGGCCAATACATAACATTATTGGCTGACGTTTCATCTTAGACTTTGAGGGACGCCTTCAGTGGAAAATAGGCAACTACCTTTTCCTTCTACAGGGTGTTTCAAAAATGAGCGGTATATTTGAAACGGCAAATACAAACTAAACGAGCAGCGATAGAAATACACAGATTGTTGCAATATGCTTGGGACAACAGTACATTTTCAGGCAGACAAATTTTCGAAATTACAGTAGTTACAATTTTCAACAACAGACGGCGCTGCGGTCTGGGAAACTCTATAGTACGATATTTTCCACATATCCACCATGCGTAGCAATAATATGGCGTAGTCTCTGAATGAAATTACCCGAAACCTTTGACAACGTGTCTGGCGGAATGGCTTCACATGCAGATGAGATGTACTGCTTCAGCTGTTCAATTGTTTCTCGATTCTGGCGGTACACCTGGTCTTTCAAGTGTCCCCACCGAAAGAAGTCACAGGGGTTCATGTCTGGCGAATAGGGAGGCCAATCCACGCCGCCTCCTGTATGTTTCGGATAGCCCAAAGCAATCACACGATCATCGAAATATTCATTCAGGAAATTAAAGACGTCGGCCGTGCGATGTGGCCGGGCACCATCTTGCATAAACCACGAGGTGACTTCTGAAATTTTCCAGGCGTATTTGTTCTTCTAATAATTTCCGGGTATGCAGCCGGATCCCGTCGACATTCTGCAGAATGTCGACGGGATCCGGCTGCATACCCGGAAATTATTAGAAAAACCACGAGGTGTTCGCAGTGTCGTCTAAGGCAGTTTGTACCGCCACAAATTCACGAAGAATGTCCAGATAGCGTGAAGCAGTAATCGTTTCGGATCTGAAAAATGGGCCAATGATTCATTTGGAAGAAATGGTGGCCCAGACCAGTACTTTGAGGATGCAGGGACCATGGGACTGCAACATGGGGCTTTTCGGTTCCCCATATGCGCCAGTTCTGTTTATTGACGAAGCTGTCCAGGTAAAAATAAGCTTCGTCAGTAAACCAAATGCTGCCCACATGCATATCGCCGTCATCAATACTGTGCACTATATCGTTAGCGAATGTCTCTCGTGCACCAATGGTAGCGGCGCTGAGAGGTTGCCGCGTTTGAATTTCGTATGGATAGAGGTGTAAACTCTGGCGCATGAGACGATACGTGGACGTTGGCGTCATTTGGACCGCAGCTGCAACACGGCGAACGGAAACCCGAGGCCGCTGTTGTATCACCTGCTGCACTAGCTGCGCTTTGCCCTCTGTGGTTGCCGTACGCGGTCGCCCTGCCTTTCCAGCACGTTCATCCGTCACATTCCCAGTCCATTGAAATTTTTCAAACAGATCCTTTATTGTATCGCTTTTCGGTCCTTTGGTTACATTAAACCTCCGTTGAAAACTTCGTCTTGTTGCAACAACACTGTGTTCTAGGCGGTGGAATTCCAACACCAGAAAAATCCTCTGTTCTAAGGAATAAACCATGTTGTCCACAGCACACTTGCACATTGTGAACAGCACACGCTTACAGCAGAAAGACGACGTACAGAATGGCGCACCCACAGACTGCGTTGTCTTCTATATCTTTCACATGACTTGCAGCACCATCTGTTGTTGAAAATTGTAACTACTGTAATTTCAAAAGTTTGTCCGCCTGAAAATGTACTATTGTCCCAGGCATATTGCAACAAACGGTGTATTTCTATCGCTGCTCGTTTAGTTTTTTTTTTGCCGTTTCAAATATACCGGTTATTTTCGAAACACCCTGTAAATACGTCTCCAGCAGTTAGAGACGAGACGTGAGAGAATAGTTTTATATGTCGACCAAATCGGCAGTTTTAAAAGATGGAGGATGAGCCATCTGAAGAACTATATATTGGGTAAAACTAGTGTGTAAGAAAGTTCGTAAGCTCAAAGGGGGGCATCAAATGATATACGTGACCCCCAGCCCCCACCCTCTTGAGTGGGGTGTGGGGCAACTTTTAAATCTTAAATGGGAACCGCCATTTTTTTTTTTTTTTTTTTGCAGATTCGGATTCTCCATAAAGAAGTAATCAAGTTTTATCTGAAACGTTATTTTAAACCAATTACAGACGGCGCTGTAATCGAGAAAAAATTGGGGAAGAACTCCGATTTATTTAGAATGATCCGAGAAGGACGCATCAAATCGATACAAAACGTGCACCAATTCTTTCATTACGTCGAATTAAGCTATTTTTACAAAATGTATGCTACCCACATCAGTTTTTCGATAGAGGGAGGTGGAATGGTATCAAAATATCGTTAGGGAACTCTTCACAGTTGTATAACTCACCTGACTGTGGCGTTACCGTGGCCAAAATGCGAATTATGGCTTAGTATAAAAGCCAGTGCAATATGATCAGATGTCACTTCACTTTCAAGATTGTGAACAGTAAACACCAACTGACGAAAGTGAATTATTCTTTAGCAAAACATGGCTCACTATCCTCCTACATAGATTGTTGACATGATGTTAGTTTTGGGTGAATGGCCATAACAATTACGCTGCAGCTGCGCAACTGTATGCGGATCGTTTCCCAAACAGACGATATCCGAGCAGAAACATTATTCGAAATTGCACTCAACGAGCTCGAAATGGATACATGCACCGTCCACCTCGTCATCGCGAATACAACGAAAATGACGCTCGTACCCTTACCTTTCTCGCCTGTGTTCAACAGGATCCCTAAATGAGTAGTCGTACAATCCATAGACAAACTGGAATATCTAAATCAACTGTTTAGATGATTTTGAAGCACATAAATATCATGTGTATCATATCACACTGACACAGGTATTAACGCTGAAAGATATGCTGATACCCGTGTATTTCTGCCAATGAGCCTTGGAAATGATGAGAGGTGACAATGATTTTTTTAGATCGTTACGTTCACCGATGAAGCCACATTCAAAAACAATGGCGAATTAAAACGTCATGATTGTCATTATTGATCCCTTGTCAATCCACACTGGCACAAACCCGTTGACAATCAACACAAATGGTCGTTAATAGTCTGGCGTGGAATTTTAAACGGTTGCTTGGTACGGCCGTATTTGTTTTTTTTTTTTTTTTTTTTTTTTTTTTTTTTTTTTTTTTTTTTTTTTTTGACCGAAATGTTATTGGACCATCTTATTTACAACTTCTCCAGGATGATTTGTTGGAGCTAATGGAAGATGTTGATTTACAAACTAGGCAACGAATGTGGTTCCAACAGGACAGAGCAGCTCCCCATGATGCTAAATATGTGCGAAACGTCTTAAATTTACGGTAGATTGTTCGCAGTTCTCTTAGATTGTTCGCAGATGATGCTGTAATTTACCGTCTAGTAAGGTCATCCGAAGACCAGTATCAGTTGCAAAGCTATTTAGAAAAGATTGCTGTATGGTGTGTCAGGTGGCAGTTGACGCTAAATAATGAAAAGTGTGAGATGATCCACATGAGTTCCAAAAGAAATCCGTTGGAATTCGATCACTCGATAAATAGTACAATTCTCAAGGCTGTCAATTCAACTAAGTACCTGGGTGTTAAAATTACGAACAACTTCAGTTGGAAGGACCACATAGATAATATTGTGGGGAAGGCGAGCCAAAGGTTGCGTTTCATTGGCAGGACACTTAGAAGATGCAACAAGTCCACTAAAGAGACAGCTTACACTACAGTCGTTCGTCCTCTGTTAGAATATTGCTGCGCGGTGTAGGATCCTTAACAGGTGGGATTGACGGAGGACATCAAAAGGGTGCAAAAAAGGGCAGCTCGTTTTGTATTATCACGTTATAGGGGAGAGAGTGTGGCAGATATGATACACGAGTTGGGATGGAAGTCTTTACAGCATAGACGTTTTTCGTCGCGGCTAGACCTTTTTACGAAATTTCAGTCACCAACTTTCTCTTACGAATGCGAAAATATTTTGTTGAGCCCAACCTACATAGGTAGGAATGATCATCAAAATAAAATAAGAGAAATCAGAGCTCGAACAGAAAGGTTTAGGTGTTCGCTTTTCCCGCTCGCTGTTCGGGAGTGGAATAGTAGAGAGATAGTATGATTGTGGTTCGATGAACCCTCTGCCAAGCACTTAAATGTGAATTGCAGAGTAGTCATGTAAATGTAGATGTAGACCCTGGTCGGTGGATAGGAAGCAGCGGACCAGTTCAGTAGCCTCCAAGTTCTCTTGATTTTTTTCATGTGGGGTTATTTAAAAATATTGTTTATGGAAGACAGCCTACAATCAGAAACGCTATAGAGCAACGCATTCGAAGAGCGTGTGCAGCCATACGACGAGATGTGCTGTTCAAAACTGTGGACAACTTTCGCAGACGATTGACTTTATGCACTGAAGCAAATGGGGATTGTTGTGAACAATTTCAACGTGGCTAATTTCATTAATTAAGCACCCCAAATTGTGAGAGGCAAGGGGACTCACACTATTGAAGCACTTCATGGGAACATCATTCTACTACGTCCATGTCATTGTTCCTGGGTAACTCTAAAAGTACGATACAGTACAGTTTGTATAAAAAAAATAGCTTAATTTGGCGTAACGAAAGAATTCGTGCACATTTTATATCGATTTGATACGTCTTTCTCGGATAATTGTAAATACATCAGAGTTCTTCCTCAATTTTAATTATTATTGATTTCAGCGCCATCTGTCAATGGTGTAAAAACATGTTTCAGACAAAACTTGGTTACTTTTTTTTATGAAGAATCCAACCCAAGGGGGCGGGGGCTGGAGGTCACGTGTAGTATCATTTCACGTCCCCCTTTGAGATTACGAACTTATCTTACCCACTATTTTTACCCGATGTATAGTTTTCGAGTTGTCATCCGAAACTTCAGAGGGACAAGGTGCGATGGGACGCCAAAATGAAAACCAAAGCGAAAATCAAAAATTTTTTATTCGCGACAGTTAGCCATATATTCCAGCTATCTTGATAAATTATCACCGCTCCGACTTAGGCGTTTTTCACGGTGTTGTACAAACTTTCCAGAACCCTCGTCACAGAAAGCAGTCGTCTGTGATCTCGCCAGTTCTCTACACTGGTCTGCCTTTCGTCGTTTGTGCCAAAATATTGTCTTAGTAGCCAGCGGTTAGTGATCACTTCGCGCTCTGAACCGAAAAGTGTGACGGAAAGTGAACCGGCCGGAGTGGCCGTGCGGTTCTTGGCGCTACAGTCTGGAGCCGAGCTGCCGCTACGGTCACAAGTTCGAATCCTGCCTCGGGCATGGATGTGTGTGATGTCCTTAGGTTAGTTAGGTTTAAGTAGTTCTAAGTTCTAGGGGACTGATGACCTCAGAAGTTAAGTCGCATAGTGCTCAGAGCCATTTGAACCATTTTGAACGTAAAGCGATCTACAGGTACACTAAAGACACTGCCCAACACATCTGTGCAAAGTTACATCAGATTTTCACAGTAGTTTTCATTTCGTGCCTAATTGGACCTTACTTTCCGAATACGTCTCATATGTACATCACTCTAGGCTCCACTGAAATATACATCTGTTAGGATATGTGCCACGGTTTCTACGTTTCGTGTCTGATTTTTATAGTTTCATTGGAAATTTAACTACATACATTATGTCTCATTGAGTAATGGGTGTCTTTATGCAACAGAAACACCTGCTGCGAGGGAAACAGTAAATGCATAACAGTCAGAGAACTTTGTACAGAAATATGAGAACACTTCTGGAGTGCATAATCATACAATGTTACAAATTTGTGTTCACAGCTCTTTACCTATCTGATAGTTTGATTACAAACGTCTGATTCTCAACAGGTGTGCGTGTATTTGTGCGGTCTGGCCCTGTCCGTCCTAGCTGAGGAGGAGCAGACGGTGAAAGAGAAGCGAGGACTCTCCGGTTCGCTGGGTGGCTATAGTGGCGGCTATGGTCTGGGAGGTGGCTACAGTGGTGGCTACGGAGGCGGCTATGGAGGTGGCTATGGAGGTGGCTACGGAGGTGGATACGCTGGTGGACTCGGAGGCGGCATTGCAGGCGGCATCGGAGCCGGCATTGGAGGGGGACAGCCACAGATCACTGTCAACAGAATCCCTGTCCGGGTCCCAGTTCCTGTGGAGAGGATCGTTCGAGTGCCTGTGAAGGTCCCATTCACGGTAACTGTGGACCGGCCTGTCCCTGTGCAGGTGCCTCAGCCGTACCCTGTCCCTGTGGACAACCCTGTGCCCGTCCCCGTCAAGGTCCCCACCCCAGTGTCTGTCCCAGTGCCTCAGCCCTACGTCGTTAAGCGTCCAGTGCCCTACATCGTCAGTGCTGGCCACGGTGGTATCGGAGGAGGCCTTGGCGGTGGTCTTGGAGGAGGTTACACCGGTGGCCTTGCTGCAGGATATGGCGGAGCTGCCGGTGGCTTTGGAGGACTTGGGGGCTACGGAAAGTATGGCCACTGAGTTCTGGAGCCAAACCCAACAACTTGACCCATACATGCCACCAGTATCCATAGTAATGGAATGTAAAATCTTTAAAAAATAAATTTTTCACAATAAAAATTTTCCACATTTGCTTTACTGTCCCGAAAGTACACCTTCATATCCTCTCAAAAAAGTGAAGCAAAGTAAGTTAGGGTAATCATTCTACCTCATATTCACTGCTTCAGACAACATCAGTTTCATCACTTGATGTACCAAAATGTTTGTCGTCGGAAAAAGTAATGTATGCCTAATGTTTTTGTTGCTTCAAAGTATACAAATGTAGCTTATCTTTATTTGGTGTGGATGACTAAAAAAAAAACAATCGAGTAAACAAATTCTTTCTGGACATCATGACGACTAATGTAAAGTGATCCTCTTAGTGTTGTGGAAGCAAGACTTGGACTGATGCTACGAGCTTCTTTTCAGTTTTAGGGTTAGAACATCTCGCTTTGTTGATAGTATATTAACTTTATAAAGGAGTGGAGACTCATTACTTGTCGCTTATGAAATTTATAGAACTGTTGTTTATGGTCACGACCAGCAGACATCACAGCAGCTAAGAAGCAGCACCATCACACACATACACATCCACGCCATTGTAATACTCGAAGCCAGTACTCTGACCTCTGAAAGCACACCAGCATACTTCACCGGAGTACCTGTTAGCCAAAGTATTCTAAGTCAGTGTCATTCTATCTCTAGCGCTTCATAGTTCCCATACAACATTCATTCATGAGAATAAAATCTTCAAGAGGTTCCAGTATGAGATACCTGATATCAATAATTATATGTATACCGTACATGGTTTTCTTTTATTTTTCCGTGTTTACGAGCACCAACAAAATCATACACTTCCTGTGTGTAATTAGGATATCTTTGGAGCAAATGTTCATGTTTCAAGCCATAAAATCTACATTTAGAATCGAAATAATATCAAATAAACAGTTTGTTCAAAATTGCTTCCCATTTGAGAGTTACATGTTCCATGGGTCATTTTCACGTTAAACAGTCATGTCATGGAACAAGTTAGTTCACAGAGTATTAAAGCAATTAGTACTGAAATACGGGTGTTTTCTGACCATTTACAGATGATTTCATATAACAGGAAACATATTTAATTAAAAAAAAGTCTGTAACACTGGCTACTAAATGAACTATGACGTCAGAAAATACATTCCATTTTACTAGCAGGAATCATAGAGGGTAACATAGAAAGTGGAATATATTCCGCAAATAACTGCAGACATTTGGTGTAAGTGCTGCTCTGACATGATGCTGGCACAGGAAAGGAGGTTGTGGCGTGCCGCATCACATGATACGGAATACTAAAGACGAAAGGAAAAGAAGCTAGTTTCTAAGTAAAAATACTTCGGTATAGAATGAATTGCTCAGAGGAATCGACTTAAGCTTCTTTGAGATTTAGTTTTTCTGCGATGTGAGCAGCGAAACTGCATTGTGGATAAAACTATGATGAAACTAGGAGATTGGTCTGTAATAAAATAAGCCTGATAGTGGATATTGGATCACATGATCACGAGGTACAGGTGCAGAGGTGTCTAGGTGAAGAAAACGGTCCCATTCACATTAAGAAGCACGTGGCAGACACCTGTTGTGCATGACAGTTACAGACAGAACCGTCTCATCAATCACGTGCGCTCTCCGGGTTTCAGTAGGGCTTTGGCGATCATCACCCTAAGGTGCCTTGTGCCTCATCCCCCTGGGATTGCGCTTGCCCAGAAAGCAATTAGATGCAGGCTTGTAGATGCAAGCCTCTTTCTCAATGTGTGTTTGTGCGCGAGTGATTACATTTACACATGTGTTCAAACTCAGCGCCTCTACTTACGTGTGGGACAGCCGCACGGTGATTATCCACAAAGGCGCACAGATGTAAATACACGCTAAGACGGCCCACACTCTCCCTCTCCTCCTGCAGTCGTAGTGCGACTTCATGGGGCTGCTATTACTGAGGCTGTAAGAGTGCTGTAAGGGTGCACTGGATGTTAGACTCATCGTCATCGAACCCCGCTTCTGCATATAGCTTGACGACGGCAACATTTGCTTGTGATACCACTGCGGAGAACATCTATACAATTCGATAGTTACGTGGCAGTACTTTGCATCCATTACTACAAACTTAACGTGAACTTAGTCAAGAATTTGTAACCAAAGTTGCAGTTTAATGCCACTTGGACAGACTATCCTTAAAGCATGTCCGTCAGCCTTGTGGGTCGGAGAGAGGAGGAAGAGGAGTGGCAGGGTTTAGAGCCATCGGCTCAGAGAGTGCGAAATTGAAGGTTTATTGCTGGGCTTACCCTTCACACGTTCGTAATGACGCCTTGGTCCATGAACTGTCTGATCAAAAGAGTCTAGACACATACACTCCTGGAAATGGAAAAAAGAACACATTGACACCGGTGTGTCAGACCCACCATACTTGCTCCGGACACTGCGAGAGGGCTGTACAAGCAATGATCACACGCACGGCACAGCGGACACACCAGGAACCGCGGTGTTGGCCGTCGAATGGCGCTAGCTGCGCAGCATTTGTGCACAGCCGCCGTCAGTGTCAGCCAGTTTGCCGTGGCATACGGAGCTCCATCGCAGTCTTTAACACTGGTAGCATGCCGCGACAGCGTGGACGTGAACCGTATGTGCAGTTGACGGACTTTGAGCGAGGGCGTATAGTGGGCATGCGGGAGGCCGGGTGGACGTACCGCCGAATTGCTCAACACGTGGGGCGTGAGGTCTCCACAGTACATCGATGTTGTCGCCAGTGGTCGGCGGAAGGTGCACGTGCCCGTCGACCTGGGACCGGACCGCAGCGACGCACGGATGCACGCCAAGACCGTAGGACCGTACACAGTGCCGTAGGGGACCGCACCACCACTTCCCAGCAAATTAGGGACACTGTTGCTCCTGGGGTATCGGCGAGGACCATTCGCAACCGTCTCCATGAAGCTGGGCTACGGTCCCGCACACCGTTAGGCCGTCTTCCGCTCACGCCCCCACATCGTGCAGCCCGCCTCCAGTGGTGTCGCGACAGGCGTGAATGGAAGGACGAATGGAGACGTGTCGTCTTCAGCGATGAGAGTCGCTTCTGCCTTGGTGCCAATCATGGTCGTATGCATGTTTGGCGCCGTGCAGGTGAGCGCCACAATCAGGACTGCATACGACCGAGGCACACAGGGCCAACACCCGGCATCATGGTGTGGGGAGCGATCTCCTACACTGGCCGTACACCTCTGGTGATCGTCGAGGGGACACTGAATAGTGCACAGTACATCCAAACCGTCATCGAACCCATCGTTCTACCGTTCCTAGACCGGCAAGGGAACTTGCTGTTCCAACAGGACAATGCACGTCCGCATGTATTCCGTGCCACCCAACGTGCTCTAGAAGGTGTAAGTCAACTACCCTGGCCAGCAAGATCTCCGGATCTGTCCCCCATTGAGCATGTTTGGCACTGGATGAAGGGTCGTCTCACGCGGTCAGCACGTCCAGCACAAACGCTGGTCCAACTGAGGCGCCAGGTGGAAATGGCATGGCAAGCCGTTCCACAGGACTACATCCAGCATCTCTACGATCGTCTCCATGGGAGAATAGCAGCCTGCATTGCTGCGAAAGGTGGATATACACTGTACTAGTGCCGACATTGTGCATGCTCTGTTGCCTGTGTCTATGTGCCTGTGGTTCTGTCAGTGTAATCATGTGATGTATCTGACCCCAGGAATGTGTCAATAAAGTTTCCCCTTCCTGGGACAATGAATTCACGGTGTTCTTATTTCAATTTCCAGGAGTGTATTATTGAACGTATCTCTTTGTCTTTATGATGAACTCTGCTAGCTATGTTTTTTTTAATATGATTTCCGTAGAAGGTCAAATGTTTTCGGTACATAGATTTCAAGTACCGGGTTATCAAAAAGTCAGTATAAATTTGAAAACTGAATAAACTACGGAATGATGTAGATGGAGACGTACATATTGACACACATGCTTGGAATGACATGCGGTTTTATTAAAACCAAAAAAGTACAAAAGTTCAAAATTGTCCGACAGATGGCGCTTCTTCTAATCAGAATAGCAATAATTAGCATAACATAGTAAGACAAAGCAAAGATGATGTTTTTTATAGGAAATGCTCAATATGTCCACCATCATTCCTCAATAATAGCTGCAGTCGAGGAATAATGTTGTGAACAGCACTGTAAAGCGTATCCGGACTTACGGTGAGGCATTGGCGTCGGATGTTGTTTTCAGCATGTTCGATCGGATCGTTACGTGCCCTCTGTAATAAAAAAACTGAGTTAATCGATCTACAACGAACTCCAATGGATGTCTTACCACGTCCGCCCCGAGCAGACGCAACGAACAAAAGCGAACAAAATGAGATCCAAGTAAAAAATAAAAATAAAAGAAGTAAAAAAATAAAAAAGGGGGGGGGGGGTAGCGTCTATGATTCGTAATCGAAACGTCTTCGGTCCCGGGTTCGATCCCCGCCACTGCCTAAATTTTGATAAATAATCAGCATTGGCGGCCGAAGACTTCCAGCATAAGAAGTCAGCCTCATTCTGCCAACGGCCTTGTCAAAGGGGGCGGAGGAGCGGATAGAGGTTCAGGGCACTCTCTTGTCCTATGGGTGGGAAATTGCCCCTAAAGGCGGAAGAATCAGCAATGATCAACGACATGAGGATGCAGAAGGCAATGGAAACCACTGCATTAAAGACACGTAACTTGTATCCATGGGACATGTGGCCTGTAGTTTAAGAAGTATCATGATGATCTCTCCATTGGCAAAAGGTTCCGAAATAGTCCCCCATTCGTATCTCCGGGAGGGGACTGCCAAGGGGGAGGTTACCATGAGAAAAAGATTGAATAATCAACGAAAGGATAATGTTCTACGAGTCGGGGCGTGGAATGACAGACTCTTGAACGTGGTAGGGAAACTAGAAAATCTGAAAAGAGAAATGCAAAGGCTCAATCTAGATATAGTAGGGATCAGTGAAGTGAAGTGGAAGGAAGACAAGGATTTCTGGTCAGATGAGTATCGGGTAATATCAACAGCAGCAGAAAATGCTATAACAGGTGTAGGATTCGTTATGGATAGGAAGGTAGGGCAGAGGGTCTGTTGCTGTGAACAGTTCAGTGACCGGGTTGTTCTAATCAGAATCGACAGCAGACCATCACCTACAACGATAGTTCAGGTATACATGCTGACGTCGCAAGCTGAAGATGAACAGATAGAGAAAGTGTATGAGGATATTGAAAGGGTAATGCAGTATGTAAAGGGGGATGAAAATCTAATAGACATGGGCGACTGGAATGCAGTTGTAGGGGAAGGAGTAGAAGAAAAGGTTACAGGAGAATATGCGCTTGGGACAAGGAATGAAAGAGGAGAAAGACTAATTGAGTTCTGTAACAAGTAATAGCGAATACCCTGTTCAAGAATCACAAGAGGAGGAGGTATACTTGGAAAGGCCCGGGAAATACGGGAAGATTTCAATTAGATTACATCATGGTCAGACAGAGATTCCGAAATCAGATACTGGATTGTAAGACGTACCCAGAAGCAGATCTAGACTCAGATCACAATATAGTAGTGATGAAGAGTAGGCTGAAGTTCAAGACATTAGTCAGGAAGAATCAATACGCAAAGAAGTCCGATACGGAAGTTCTAAGGAATGACGAGATACGTTTGAAGTTCTCTAACGCTATAGATACAGCAATAAGGAATAGCGCAGTAGGCAAGACAGTTGAAGAGAAATGGACGTCTCTAAAAAGGGCGATCACAGAAGTGGGGAAGGAAAACATAGGTACAAAGAAGGTAGTTGCGAAGAAACCATGGGTAACAGAAGAAATACTTCATTTGATTGATGAAAGGAGGAAGTACAAACATGTTCCGGAAAATCAGGAATACAGAAATACAAGTCGCTGAGGAATGAAATAAATAGGAAGTGCAGGGAAGCTAAGACGAAATGGCTGCAGGAAAAATGTGAAGACATCGAAAAAGATATGATTGTCAGAAGGACAGACTCAGCATACAGGAAAGTCAAAACAACCTTTAGTGAAATTAAAAGCAACGGTGGTAACATTAAGAGTGCAACGGGAATTCCACTGTTAAATGCAGAGGAGAGAGCAGATAGGTGGAAAGAATACATTGAAAGCCTCTATGAGGGTGAAGATTTGTCTGATGTCATAGAAGAAGAAACAGGAGTCGATTTAGAAGAGATAGGGGATCCTGTATTAGAATCGGAATTTAAAAGAGCTTTGGCGGACTTACGGTCAAATAAGGCAGAAGGGATAGATAACATTCCATCAGAATTTCTAAAATCATTAGGGGAAGTGGCAACAAAATGACTAATGAGTCTGGGAGACATACCATCTGACTTTCGGAAAAGCATCATCCACACAATTCCGAAGACGCCAAGAGCTGACAAGTGCGAGAATTATCGCACAATCAGCTTAACAGCTCATGCATCGAAGCTGCTTACAAGAATAATATACAGAAGAATGGAAAAGGAACTTGTGAATGCGCTAGGTGATGACCAGTTTGGCTTTAGGAAAGGTACAGGCACGAGAGAGGCAATTCTAACGTTACGGCTAATAATGGAAGCAAGGCTAAAGAAAAATCAAGACACGTTCATAGGATATTTCGATCTGGAAAAGCGTTCGACAATATAAAATGGTGCAAGCTCTTCAAGATTCTGAAAAAGTAGGGGTAAGCTATAGGGAGAGACGGGTCATATACAATATGTACAACAACCAAGAGGGAATACTAAGAGTGGACGATCAAGAACGAAGTGCTCGTATTAAGAAGGGAGTAAGACAAGGCTGTAGCCTTTCGCCCCTACTTTTCAATCTGTACATCGAGGAAGCAATGATGGAAATAAAAGAAAGGTTCAGGAGTGGAATTAAAATACAAGGTGAAAGGGTATCAATGATACGATTCGCTGATGACATTGCTATCCTGAGTGAAAGTGAAGAAGAATTTAATGATCTGCTGAACGGAAAGAACAGTCTAATGAGTACACAGTATGGTTTGAGAGTAAATCGGAGAAAGACGAAGGTAATGAGAAGAAATGAGAACAGCGGGAAACTTAACATCAGGATTGATGGTCACGAAGTCAATGAAGTTAAGGACTTCTGCTACCTAGGCAGTAAAATAACCAATGACGGACGCAGCAAGGAGGACATCAAAAGCAGACTCTCTATGGCAAAAAAGGCATTTCTGGCCAAGAGAAGTCTACTAATATCAAATATCGGTCTTAATTTGAGGAAGAAATTTCTGAAGTTGTACGTCTGGAGTACAGCATTGTATGATAGTGAAACATGGACTGTGGAAAAACCGGAACAGAAGAGAATCTAAGCATTTGAGATGTGGTGCTATAGACCAATGTTGAAAATTAGGTGGACTGATAAGGTAAGGAATGAGGAGGTTCTACGCAGAATCGGAGAGGAAAGGAATATGTGGAAAACACTGATAAGGAGAATGGACAGGATGATAGGACATCTGCTAAGACATGAGGGAATGACTTCCATGGTACTAGAGGGAGCTGTAGAGGGCAAAAACTGTAGAGGAAGACAGAGGTTGGAATACGTCAAGCAAATAATTGAGGACGTAGGTTGCAAGTGCTACTCTGAGATAAAGAGGTTAGCACAGGAAAGGAATTCGTGGCGGCCCGCATCAAACCAGTCAGTAGACTGATGAAAAAAAAAAGATGACGGTCGATCACGATACACTTGCAACCTCAGGTAACCCCAAAGCCAATATTCGCACGGACTGAGGTCTGGGGACCTGCGAGGCCAAGCAAGACGAAAGTGGCAGCTGAACACACGATCATCACCAAACGACGAGCGCAAGAGATCTTTCACGCGTCTAGCAATATGAGGTGGAGCGCCATCCTGTATAAAACCCCACGTCATGCCAAGCATGTGTGTCAATTTTTACCTCGCTATCTACATTATTCAGTTTTCAAAATTATACTGACTTCTCGATCACCCGGTGTATAGCGGAGATCCTGATAGTACTAGTCGCTTTTAATCACAGTCCTCGTGTTGGCCATTTTTAAAGCTTATTTTCAGTGCGAACAATTTGACTGAATCTTAAGATCATATCCGTTGACCCTCTTATTTCCTGTTTTAATTTTTCCGGTGCTGTTGTTATCTGAACTGCAACGATTATGTGAGCTCTTTGTACATTCTAATACTATACAACTCATCTCTATAACTTTGTCTGTTATGTTACGGTTTGTTGGACACTATGACATGTAGTCAGATTTAAGAGGCGTGTGTATTTCCCACTGCATTGTTTTATACGAATATTCTTTGTCTCAGCCAACAGCTGATGGACTTCACAGAGTAAGCTCTTCCTCGCACGCTACCGAAAGTTAACAATGTTAACTTCGTTGGTTTGTCTTAGAGGGACACGAAAGGGAAACAGTGATTGAGAAGGGAGTGAGACAGGGTTGTAGCCTATCCTCAACATTATTCAATCTGTATATTGAGCAAGCAGTAATGGAAACAATAGAAAAATTGGGAGTAGGAATTAAAATCCATAGAGAAGGAATATTTAAGGATTGCCGACGACAGAGGCACCAAAGGAGCTGGAAGATCAGCTGAAAGGAACGGACAGTGTCTTGAAAGGAAGATATAAGATGAACATCAACAAAATCAAAACGAAGATAGTAGAATGTAGTCGAATTAAATTAGGTGATGCTGAGGGAATTAGGTTAGGAAATGAGACACTTAAAGTAGTAGATGAGTTTTGATACTTGGGGAGCAAAATAACTGATGATGGTCGAAGTAGAGAGGATATAAAATGTAGACTGGCAATGGCAAGGAAAGCGTTTCTGAGGAAGAGAAATTTGTTAACATCGAGTATAGATTTAAGTGTCAGGAAGTCGTTTCTGAAAGTATTTGTATGGAGTGTAGCCATGTATGGAAGTGAAACATGGAAGATAAATAGTATAGATAAGAAGAGAAGAGAAGCCTTGAAATTGTCGTCCTACAGAATAATGCTGAAAATTAGACTGGTAGTTCACTTAACAAAGGAGGAGGCACTGAATAGAGTTGGGGAGAAGAGGAATTTGTGGCACAACTCGTCTAGAAGAAGCGATCGGCTGGTGGGACATATTCTGAGGCATCAAGTGAGTCTCAGTTTGGTACTGGAGGGCAGTGCGGAGGGTAAAAATCGTGGAGGAAGACCAAGAGATGAATACACTAAGCAGATTCAGAAGGATGTATGTTGCAGTAGTTACTTAGAGACGATGAAGCTTGCACAGGATAGAGTATCACAGAGAGCTTCATCAAACCAGTAACAACAACACATGATTGTCTTTGCTACAACACTGATTATGTTTGATCATACATATGTTATTTACGATGTAAAGTTATGTACGAATATTATATATGATTTGTAATTGTTACATTCCTTAAATGCGGTATTCACTGGTATCGAAGAGACCATTACACTAAGCGCCAGCTAGTTTGGAACATACGCACCGCACTCCTTAGAATTACGTGTAAGCCAATTAATTTCAGACGTCAAAAAAAAAAAAAGATACAAGAACACTGTCTAGTCGATAATGCATGATGTTCACAATGCAAAATACCTTTGTAATGCCAAAATATGATGTATCACAAGAGCCACGTGTAAGTTCCACCTAATGGTCTCCGTTTATCACGGCGCTCGTGAGTGCAGCCAAATCATTTTGTAGTTAAATGCCATGATATTTAGGCCGACAAAATACTGTGTATCTATATTAGATCCATTCCGCTGCTTTTTATTCATTATACATGACGTCATGTTTTTCGGTAACAGTTAAGTTTCATTCGCTTTTCATGATGCTCTTATTATTTTGGATGTTATGTTTCTCATTGATACCCATTTCATTGTATATCCTTTGAAAATTGCTTAACATCGAAACGCTTATAGTGTACTACAGCCAGTAAAATACTGTGGTGAACACAAACAATTTCATTAAGGTGCAAATACGAAAGAAAAGAAAATATATTTCATGAATGTAGCAATGAACTAGTACTTTCTAGCACAGTTTTATGAATCGATACCGGAACTTACAGTGAAAAAATTAATCAAAGAACTGATATAAACCATCATCATCATCATCATTTAAGACTGATTATGCCTTTCAGCGTTCAGTCTGGAGCATAGCCCCCTTATAAAATTCCTCCATGATCCCCTATTCAGTGCTAACATTGGTGCCTCTTCTGATGTTAAACCCATTACTCCATAATCATTCTTAACCGAATCCAGGTTCCTTCTCCTTGGTCTTCCCCGACTCCTCCTACCCTCTACTGCTGAACCCATGAGTCTCTTGCGTAACCTTGCTTCTCCCATGCGTGTAACATGACCCCACCATCTAAGCCTGTTCATCCTGACTGCTATATCTATAGGGTTTATTCCCACTTTTTCTTTGATTTCCTCATTGTGGACACCCTCCTGCCATTGTTCCCATCTACTAGTAAATGCAATCATCCTAGCTACTTTCATATCCGTAACCTCAACCTTGTTGATAAGGTAACCTGAATCCACCCAGCTTTCGCTCCCATACAACAAAGTTGGTCGAAAGATTGAACGGTGCACAGATAACTTAGTCTTGGTACTGACTTCCTTCTTGGAGAAGAGAGAAGATAGTAGCTCAGCGCTCACTACATTAGCTTTGCCACACCTCGCTTCCAGTTGTTTCACTATGTTGCCATCCTGTGAGAATATGCATCCTAAGTACATGAAACTGTCCACCTGTTCTAACTTTGTTCCTCCTATTTGGCACTCAATCAGTTTATATTTCTTTCCACTGACATTACTTTCGTTTTGGAGATGCTAATCTTCATACCATAGTCCTTTCATTTCTGATCTAGCTCTGAAATATTATTATGCAAACTTTCGATCGAATCTGCCATCACAACTAAGTCATCCGCATATGCAAGACTGCTTATTTTGTTTTCACATATCTTGATCACACCCAGCCAGTCTATTGTTTGCAACATAAGATCCATCAATAATATGAACAACATTGGAGACAGGTTGCAGGCTTGTCTTACCCCTGAAACTACTCTGAACCATGAACTCAATTTACCGTCAGCTCTAACTGCTGCCTGACTATCCATGTAGAGACCTTTAATTGCTTGCAAAAGTTTGCCTCCTATTCCATAACCTCGTAGAACAGACAATAACTTCCTCCTAGGAACCCGGTCATATGCCTTTTCTAGATCTATAAAGCATAAATACAGTTCCCTGTTCCACCCATAACACTTCTCCATTATTTGCCGTAAGCTAAAGATCTGGTCCTGACAACCTCTAAGAGGCCTAAACCCACACTGATTTTCATCCAATTGGTCCTCAACTAATACTCGCACTTTCCTTTCAACAATACCTGAGAAGATTTTACCCACAACGCTGATTAAAGAGATACCTCTGTAGTTGTTACAATCTTTTCTGTTTCCATGTTTAAGGATTGGTGTGATTACTGCTTTTTTCCAGTCTGATGGAACGTGTCCCGACTCCCAGGCCATCTCAATTATCCTGTGCAGCCATTTTAGACCTGACGTTCCACTGTATTTGATGAGTTCCGACTTAATTTCATCCACCCCAGCTGCTTTATTGCACTGCAATCTATCGACCATTTTCTCCACTTCCTCAAATGTGATCCTATTCCCATCATCATTCCTATCCCATTCTACCTCGAAATCTGAAACATTGCTGATCGTATTTTCACCTCCAAAGGTCCGACGCATTTTGCTCTGCTTGTTGCCAGCATCATATTTAAAGTACCACGGAAGCAGGTTTCTAGCCTTACTTGCCCCGAGTCCCATTGACTTTACCCCTAACGGTTGAGGGACTAACCGGTGGATTTGGTAGTCTTTGCCGTATGAGCACAAAGGTGACCACGACTCAGAATATGTCCGAGATGCCCAGCCTTATTCCAAAGTAACTGTTATCCCGACTGTCGGGACCACTAACTTGGCCACTCATACGTTTCCCGTGGTTCATGAACTAGGACATGACTACAGAAACCCACACCATGAACCACTCTGATATAAACATACTAACAAAACGATATTACCGTAAGAACCCTGCCATTTAAAAGAAAAGACGCTTTATGTGACATTCCTGATCCCCATGACATCAGCAGATTAAAGGAAAATGTAAAAAAATCAATAGACTTCATTCACGTACCTACAGCAAATATAGAATTACTCACTTTGTACTTACCTCTAGCGAGTATTTACATTCTGTTCTTATACTGCACTAGATCGCGTCAAGTTATTCTTCCCAAGACCTACATATGTTTCAGTTTGTAACATTTGTAAAGTATACCTCATCCCAATTTAACTAAATATCTTCATGAGACACTTAATCAAATATCTTCGTGGGATATCTCTCGACGGTTAATACCTCATAAAGTACATAACCACTACGTATTTAGTTTGAAGGACCATGATATTCGTTGCTGCTGTACTGATCACAAAACTGCTGAAATCATGTCTTTCATCACCACATAAATTTCATGTTACTTGGTTAAAACACCGCCAGTTATCTAAAAATTATACTTAAGTATATGACTTGGTTCTCGTGAGGCTGAGTAGCGCAAAAGCTGCTGCTTCCTCAAACTACTGAAGTGGCATTGCAACATTTCCTCGCACGTTTCCTGCTTGAATTATGTCGTCCTGCACTTTTAGTTACGTTCATATTTACTGTACTGCATTATGTTATCTAACTCATTTCTCAAATTACCTGAATAATCACACTGTAAAAAAAATTAATTGCTAAAGTACGCAGATATCAGGCAACACGCTCTGGCTATTGCTCGATATTTACTATCGTCGTTTTCTTTTGACTCGATATTTTAAAATGTATTGTAAATGATTATGCTGTGATCAACAGAGTCCATAGAGTCTCAAGACTGCTTAAATAAATTCCAATGGAGTGTTTTAATTTCTAAAAGATTATTATAATAAGTATCTGAATTAAATAAGAGACGATATACTGCAAGTACATCCATGCAAACCTCTACAGGTTTTGGACGTCGTAAATCTTCTTCTTCTGCATATTTAGCCTTAGGAGATCCCTAATTATAGAAAGGCAGTTGGTCACTGAATTCACAATGCTTTTCCGTCACGTATTGATTGCTGCAGACATTATTAATCTCTTCTAAACATCTTTTTCCTTTCTCCTGTGTCACAGTTACTACAACTATACACCTAAGACTGTTGCTAAGCATTACCACATACACTTTATATGTGACACTTGTCAAGCGTTCTCGGTATCATTATCACAGTTACCACCATTTTAAAAGCCGAAGCAGCTGGGGTATAACAGTTTGCTGGACGGTCTACTGATAAAGAGTAGGAAGTAGAGAATATTTCATATGCTTTGTTTTTTAGGTGTCCACAACATTTTCTTTACAGCTTTTCAACAGAGCTACTGTGGCTTCCAATTGATTATAATCTTGTTTCATTAAAAGAAATGTATCGTAGATTCATATTTTCTTCCTTTTACGAAATTGGATCGACGGACCTATAGGTTCTATGTGCCTCTATCTCGTTGCAAGTTAAAGCGAGCTTTTCTTCACCTTCGCTTACACAATTCAGAGGCCTTGATTTGGTCCGTCCTGTATATATTCTTGTGTTTCTTTCTCTCGAGACGTTACCGACGATAGGAAAGCAGGAAGTTAGCTTCATTATTGGTGTAGTAACCGTGTGGCCGGCATAATAACGCCGGGAACGGCGTTGTTAGGCAAATGGCTCAATTAGGATGCGGCGTGGGCTCTATACGGACTCAGCGACCTAACTGTTCCATAGCCTCGAAACGCAGTAGCGGGGTACACCCAACTGAGCGTCAATGGCCGTGTCGTGAACTCCTGGCCGTTCTGGGTTTAAACCCTGCGCGATGCCGGACATTTATTTATTACTTTGTTAATTCAGTACAGCACGTCAGCTAACCACAAAAAGTGACTATGCGATACAAATGCGAAGGGCTATACAATGAAACACCAGTCCAATATTTATCAGACTTTGTGGAGATGTTCCTCATGTATTGTGTATGAAGTGATTGAACATTCATTCCACTCAGAACTGATGACCATTGTACACGGTGTTACAGGGGCACAAATACATTGTTGCATTCATTGTGGCATGAAAGCAGACAGCCTCCGAACGTCAATCTGAGGAATTTATTGCCACTTCTGAGACACTCTGTGTATTAGTTCGTGAAGACTGCTGCTTTGAGGCTGACCTGAAAGTACATACCACTGCCCATCATATCCCAGGCATGCAAACTGAACGACCGATCAAGTCAGCCGAGGTTCCTTACTTCCTTAATGTATTTATTGTGTGAACTCCCGTGTGATGTCATGCGTTATCCTGCTGAAATATGTTATTTGGTACTTTGTTCATGAAGGGTGCAACAACATGTTGCACCACTCTCGTTCTTCAATATTTACCAAACAAATTCTGTTATCATATACACTAGTACTCCACACCATGGTTCCAGATGTTAGAGAGATAAGGGTCCACACAATTAGAGCTTCGTTGACTTTTCATCAGATCCTCTATGAACTTCTTGGCGTCTGGGGGTCGCCATAAACAGAAGAGAAAACCAGCAAGTGCTACTCAGAGTCCCAGTGGACTCTGGTAGTACACCAGGCATGTCTCTGTTGTCAGCGGTAAATGACGCTCGACAACAAGTGATAAACCAGCTTCCAGCGATCGTTTCCCGACTTTTCGAGATAAAACTCTGCCGGTAACTTCTTACCAGATTTCAGCTGTTGTCATCCGTCTGTTCGGCAGAAGTGGAAGAAATAATCCTATAATCTTCTAGTGCTGTATCACTTCTGGAAAGCCATGCCTACTCTACTTGGCACACTGTCGTCAGAGTCCACCACGCCACTACTCGTTCCGCAGCACAATGTGCTACTGGCAGCTGTCCGTCGGATTTGTCGGTATGGTGCCCCAATGTCCATCATGCCAATAATTCGCCGTATAATAAATTCTGAAAGATTAAAATAAGTTGCACATTTACGCAGTCTGGGTATTCTCTGTTGTAAATTCCACGTGAAAATTACTAATAACAATAGACAAACCTCACAGTCATCACGTACTCACACCACGCCTCATGTGTACGAATGACTTTTTCTGAAATGGAATTAAACTCGCTTAGGGAACATCTGTAATCAGTATATCATTCTGGGATGAAAACTGAAAGCGGTTGCGACCTGCTGTTGAGTGATAAGGTACTGCACCAGAATAAGTTTATCAAAATTTAAACAAATCACTTTATTTAAACAAGCAAAAACTTTCATACGAAAACAAGCTCTGAGACAAGCTTAAAACATAGCGTCTCAAACAGTATACAACACCATAATTTATTAATATGACTTTACAAAAGGCTATTGGTGGCAAAACGTACTAAATGGCACAACACAGCAAATAACTGACGCCAATATTAAGCAACACTGCCAACAAGATTTATTATTATATGTAAGAAAAGCAACTGTTGGCAGAATTTAGTAGAACAAGCACAAAGTTAAATAGCAACTGCCAACAAGATTTACTACTACAACAGGAAAGGAACTGTTGGCGGAATGGAATGGAATAATCAGATGACTTCAACGTCATACGGCAACTGCGAGAAAAAGAACTATTTTTCAATAAACTCACTAGCGTAACTAAAAAAAATTATTTTAGCACTGTCAATTTAATTGAAAGTGAAATTTAATTCGGGGTCGGTAGCCGAGCCAAATGCGGAACCAAATGTCTTTACTCGCACCGGACCAGCAAGACGCCTTTAAATTATAAAAGTCATACCGAAGAATACAAACTTTCAACCAGACAACTTAATACAGAATAGGCACTCAAATTTAGCGTGACCAAAACCCAATACCTGAAATCGTACAAAATTCTGTCTGTAAAATGAGACCGTCGGACGGTAACAGAAGCAGAAACAGAGCAGAAATTTGTCTTAGCAAGACTAGGATAAATGATTGGCCAGCCTAACTAATTTCTCAACTTAGCCTCATCAGCGCAGATTATGGATATAACAAACCCTAGTCAACTATCTGTTTGAGTAGAGGCGTTACTTATAATATTGTGATACTGGTTCTAGGGTCCATGGAATACATAGAATGAACAGACAGAATTACAAGTCCCCATTCCTGTTACACGAGAGACAGATAAAAAAAAATTATGGGCTACCAAGCCGAGATAGACACTGGTGCAGTATTTCAATCAGGATGTAAAGAGGAAGGAAAAAGTCAGTCTGGTAATCAGAAGTCCCTCCGAACAGGCCTCAAAAGACCCAATGGTACCGACCGACCGAAGTGTCATCCTCAGCCAAACGGCGTCACTGGATCCAGATATGGAGGGACATTTGATTAGCATACCGCTCTCACGACTGTTGTCAATTCTCGTGGCTATAGCCGCCATTTATCAGTCAAGTATCTCCTGAAATGGCCTCACAAGGGCCGTGCGACCTCCCGTGCCAACCGCTGTCAGACGCGAACGGTCACCCATCCAAGTGCTAGTCAAGCCGACAGTGCTTAACGTCGGTGATCCGACAGGAACCGGCACTACCGCTGCTGCAAGGTCGTTGGCAATGGAGCAAATAGCGAGGCACACAACTGGGACATTGGCACACCAATTGGAACTGAAAGCACAGAGTGTCACCGCAGTGGATTCATTGCTTCGTAACGTCATTCTGACAGTACCGCAAGTGTCGCATCAACAAGTAAATTATGTACAGGAAAGACTTTTAGCCAACTGGCACATCAGAACGTGACAAGCGGAAGAACTGAAAGCCAGTGTTGGTACTCCACAGTGTGGTGTAAGGCGCCAAAAAACTTAGAAAGTGGAACCAAATTAGCTCATAGCCACAGCTCGATAACGTCATTAGTATGAACCAACCAGCATAAAGACTGGAACTTCTCAAGCAGACATTCCACTCTATTCAGTTGCCAGCAGTGAGTTACAGAGAATCCACCCCGAGGCTGTTCCATGATGTGCTGTCCAATATTTCTTTGTTGACTTCAAATACAAGACACCAGCCAGACTAATGCACCCCACTGCTGTGGAATACCGCTGCTGCCTAGTTTGCCTTGATGTGAACACCTGAGCGCCTTCGATCCGCATCCCGCCAGAATTCGATGAGGACGTGCTATCTTCTGGCCACACACTCCTTCAAGGAGAGTCGAATCAACGCTAGTCCTCTGGTTGCATCTGTAAGCAGCTACCGTAGTCTTGGCCGCCTCTTGTTGGGACGCCAGGGAATACTTCTACTTGGCTATTATCCAGCGTAGAGCTGTTGGCCGCTGACCTGTGTGCGAACTCATCTTCGAGAGATGCACGCCATGACGCTGGCGTACCGGCTGGACGGACAACGCCTGAAGACCTTGAGGTCTGCATCCTGCGTGACGTCGGTCCTGCTGAAGGTGCTGGTGCGACATGCAACGCATAAACTCCACTGTGCTAGAACTAGTTAGTAATTCTAAGCCTCTCGCGCCACTCTACTGCCTTCGGTCAACGCCACAGAGAAGATACTTGCATTCTATGGATCGTTATTTTTGGTACATAATGTGATACCTTTTCTTCAGGAAGATAAAGTATGTGATCCGAACACAGAGCTGCGATCCGTCAGCTGATGAACTGATAGATTTAGAACCACGTGTACATTTTCTGTAGGCTTATGACCTATCTCTGTCCGGTATCCAATTTCTGTTCGGTTTTTTCAATTAGTCGTAGCAACATTCTGGTCATCACATCCAACTGTAAGATAATCCAATTAACACAGCTAACAACGTGTTCACTGTTGCGTTTTGCTCCTTGTATCCTCTAATGATGCAATATACGCGTGTTCACCTACTCAGCCAACATTTTGTCATTTTTACGTCGTCTGTTTAGGGGAGTATAAACAAATACACAACTTATCCAAGTCGGTTTTTATTGTTTGTGAGCACACAAGTCTCACATAATACGTTATATAAAATGTTACTGACACGTGCGTATCGCTGTAGATTCAGTCGTACCCTTTGCGCCCAAAGATACCTACGCCATCAGGTAAGTGCTGATGGCGTGATGGTCCTTAGTGTGGTGGGACTTCAGAAGATAAGGTGTATACGCGTCTGAAGAGCGAGGGGACGGAGAAGAGACTTACTGGCGAGAGGATGCGTGGTGCTACAAGGGAGGTAGGTTCTCTGGCTCCACTGGGGGTGAGCAGGACGTATGGCCAGTAAGCGGACGTGTGCGGAAGTCCGGTGGTTGTGGCATGGTGGAAGCGTGGACAAGTGCCAGAACTGGGTAATGTGAGCAGTAGTTACGCACGGAATTGCCGTCGCGACTGTCACCCGTCTCTGAAGTGGTTCACTGCACTTAACTGCTGCTGCGCTTTGATGCTTTTCGTCAGGAGTTAATTTCCAAAGAAAGAAATTCGATATTCCTTAGTGAGCTGCTTGAATTTAGGTATTCCTCTGTCACGATTTCATCAGGGAACTGACATCAAGCAAACCACTACCCTGTGCTTTAGCCACTTCGTTACCGGTTGTATACGTACGGCACCCCCCTCCCCTCCCCCGAAGCTACTTTGTATGTGGTAATTTGGGTCCACTGTGCTCTCATTCTCTTAACATTAGATATTCGCTGAATAGCTCACGTATCCATTATACGTAGGAAGCGCCTCACGGGTAGCTGGGGCTGTGTGGCATGGACTGGGAGGTTTTTTAGGTTAGAGGCTCTCGGGGAAACACAAGCAGGGCTTCAGTCATAAAGGGTGCAGGCTGAACACAGGAAAAACGTAGATACAGTATCATCGGTATAACAGTTGTAAACTGTCGTAGCTGTGTTGGGAAAGTACCAGAGCTCCAAGCGCCAATAGAAAGCAGTGATGCTCAAATCGTTATAGGCACTGAAAGTTGGCTAAAGCCGGATGTAAGCTCAGCCGAAATTTTTGCGAAGAACCTAACGGAAAAGATAGGCTAATCACGGTTGACAGTGGAGTGTTTGTTGCCGTCAGAAGTAGTTTATCTTGTCACGAAACTGTAGTAGATACGTCCTGTGAGTTAGTAGACCTCGCCGCGACGAAAAACGTCTTTGCTGTAATGACTTCCACCCCAACTCGCGTATCATATCTGCCACACTCTCTCCCCTATTACTCGATAATACAAAGCGAGCTGCACTTTTTCGCACCCTTTCGATGTCCTCGTTCAATCCCACCTGGTAAGGATCCCACACCGCGGAGCAATATTCCAGCAGAGGACGAACGAGTGTAGTGTAACCTGTCTCTTTAGTGGACTTGTTGCGTCTTCTAAGTGCCCTGCCAATGAAACGCAACCTTTGGCTCGCCTTCCCCACAATATTATCTATGAGGTCCTTCCAACTGAAGTTGTTCGTAATTTTTACACCCAGGTACTTAGTTGAATTGACAGCCTTGAGAATTGTACTATTTATCGAGTAATCTAATTTCAACGGATTTCTTTTGGAACTCATCTGGATCACCTCACACTTATCGTTATTTAGCGTCAACTGCCACCTGCCACACCATACAGCAGTCTTTTCTAAATCGCTTTGCAACTCATACTGGTCTTCGGATGACCTTACTAGACTGTAAATTACAGCATCATCTGCGAACAACCTAAGAGAACTGCTCAGATTGTCACCCAGGTCATTTATATAGATCAGGAACAGCAGAGGTCCCAGGACGCTTCCCTGGGGAACACCTGATATCACTTCAGTTTTACTCGATGATTTGCCGTCTATTACTACGAACTGCGACCTTCCTGACAGGAAACCACGAATCCAGTCGCTCAACTGAGACAATACCCCGTAGGCCCGCAGCTTGATTAGAAGTCGCTTGTGAGGAACGGTGTCAAAAGCTTTCCGGAAATCTAGAAATACGGAATCAACTTGAGATCCACTGTCGATAGCGGCCATTACTTTGTGCAAATAAAGAGCTAGTTCCGTTGTACAAGAGCGATGTTTTCTGAAACCATGCTGATTACGTATCAATACATCGTTCCCCTCGAGATGATTCATAATGTTTGAATACAGTATATGCTCCAGAGCCCTACTGCAAACCGACGTCAATAATATAGGTCTGTAGCCAATGGATTACTCCTACTACCCATCTTGAACACTGGTGCGACCTTGGCAATTTCCCAATCTGTAGGTACAGATCTATTGGTGAGTGTGCTATTGTATCAGTGTAATCTGAAAGGAACCTAATCGGTATACAATCTGGACCTGAAGACTTGCCCGTATCAAGTGATTTGAGTTGCTTCGCAACCTCTAAGGTATCTACTTCTAAGAAACTAATGCTAGCAGCTGTTCGTGCTTCAAATTCTGGAATATTCCATTCGTCTTCCCTGGTGAAGGAATTTCGGAAAACTGCGTTCAATGACTCTGCTTTAGCGGCACTGTCGTCGGTAACAGTACCATCGGCACTGCGCAGCGCAGGTATTGACTGCGTCTTGCCGCTTGTGTACTTCACATACGACCAGAATTTTTTCGGATTTTCTACCAAATTTCGAGACAATGTTTCGTTGTGGAACCTATTAAAGGCATCTCGCATTGAAGTCCGTGCCGAATTTCGTGCGTCTGTAAATATTAGCCAATAACGTCTTTAGATATTTTATATTTCAGTTGCAGGTAATGACAGGACTGTTCTATGATAGCAGCTATCGTGCACTGATGTCTGCAACACTGACATATGTACGGAGCACATTTCCCTACTGAACACATTCCTCCATACTCGGTGGAACACATGGAAAAATTTCAGTTCAGTGGCTTATAACAACACAGTTCCATATTTATTCACATCAAAACGCAATCCTCGAAATGTTCAAGCCTGATATCGTTCAACGCAGTGTTTCACCAATGACCCAACGATTAGCACCCATTGGACCCACGAAAACTGTCTTAGCTTATGGGGAGACCAGAAAAAGAAACATTCCCCAGTCGTAAACTTTCAATGCATAGTAACAACGTATATACATTTTGAGTCATACTGCGAATGGTAATAGTATTACTGAATCTGAAGAAAAATTTCATGTGGATTTATGCCCTATTGTGAATGGTTTCCTAGACGAAAGCACTTAATATCACTTGTGTATGTTTTTCTTGAATATTTGGAAAAACCAGACCCTCCAGCAAAAACGTGTCGCTGTACAAAGCTGAACTAAGATAAGTTTCTTAGAAAAATATCCTATTCATTTTTTCCCTGGGATGAACCGTTTGCGCGAAGATAGCACACGCGACGTGTATATATCGTAGCCTAGGTTGCTTTTGTAGGCCAATTTAAGATGGGTTCCCGACTTTATAGACCACAAGTGTCCTGCATCAAACTGTTCATCTCAACTTCATCAACATTATTATTGTATGTTGATAACAACGACAATATTTGAAACCATTCGGAATAGGGCATATGTCAACATGAAGTTTTTTGTTCATAATCGCTAAAACTATCAACCCTCAAAAAGTATATACATTTCCTCCTGATTCTCCTGGTTCACGCTATATATACTTAAAAATAAAACCTTGTTTTCAATTTGTGAAGACTTTCTTAAAAATTATAATTTATGTATGCACATACACAAGGGCTGTATGGAAGTAAGCAACCACAGTCCAAAAAAAAAAAAAAAGATGAAGCCTTGGACAGCTATGTTGGGCAGTGTCTTTAGTATTCACCTAGGTAGCGTCACGTTGTTCGTATCAGTTCTGAGCCCACAGAGAGCGCGTAAAGCTGCCAATTAAACAGTGTGTCCCTCCAAACGCAGGTGCTCTCTGCGAGATTTCGCCTGATTGAAGAATGCTACGACAAGTGTTAAGACGAAGCGGCGACTATGCAGAGCAGTAGTTGGAAGGTAGGAAGGTTTAGCTAATTGTTGTAAATAAAATAGTTTTCATTTTCACTGTGGTTTTCGTTTTGCGACCTATCTTTCCTTACTTTCCGAATAGCCCTCGTATTAAAGCGAAAATAATGGAAAACACCGATAATGCTGTAACGTCAGCGAAACATTTCTGGGTATCAGAGGGTAAAATTGTCTTTGCTCAAGGCGAATCCTATCCAAAAGTACATTTAAAACTGCCTTAGTTCATCCAAGATTATAAACGCTGCGCACTTTTCGCAGTTTATTTAATATCAATGCACGTCTTTCTGCAGGTCATATCGACACATCGAAACACAAACACACTGAAACATTTATGTCCAGACAGGTGTAATATATGAAGGTACTCACGTTTACTACTAAACATATTGCACAAAAAGTAAACCAATAATTAACGTTAAAAGAAAACAGTAACATAAAAATCAACACAAAACTCATTAAAAACTCATCTTTTATCGTCAGTAAACACTTACCACTACCACTAACATTCACATGTGCGCAGGCACGGTCGAATTTCTTACTTATGATCAAAATGTAATACTTGTAGGTGATTTATGTAAATAAATTAAAGTCAGTTAAGTGAGATGTAAAGAGGAATCCTTATGATCAGATGAATGTAGGGTACTAAATACTTTTGCCAGTTAACCATATAATGGTCGTTGCCGTCAATACGAAGAATTAAGCACTTTGTCCGCCTAGAAAGCTGGGTGGGGGTTCCGTGTGGCACCCAAGGTGCCCAAGTTCAATTCCGGGGCGAGTCGAAGATTTTCTCCGCTCGGGGACTGAGTGTTGTCTTGTCCATACTTTCGTACTGTCATTACTAGCACGATAATTGCCTCAAACACAGTTTCAGATCGTTTTCCCACTGCTGAGATGGCTGCATGGGCACGAATGGGAAAACAATTTAAAAAAATCAACCACAGAAGCATACCGTAAAGTACCTTAATTACTGGCCCACAAAAATCGATCTGAATGTAACATTCATGATCATTCCACAGATTTGTACGTCTAAGTCAGAGGCTGGCTCTGATGATGCAACAGAAAAGGGTGCAGGACAAAAAATTGGGAAAATCAGCGCAATTTGAGTGTGTCTGCAATTGTATTGTTACTGTAGTGGAATACGGAAGTCTTCTTTCGACAGCTATATCACTCCCTCCTGAACCATCCAATGCGTCTGCCTGTTGCCGATCAATGTATTACATGATGGCATCATTGTGAGAGAAACTTTTCCTGAACATTATGTTAGCGAAAAATATTTATGTAACATCGTTAGATCAATTGTAGTATGACATATTGCTGCCCAATCTACTTATGTGTCTCTTCAGGACAGGAGCGTATGAAATAACGGAGTTAACTTTCGTCGATAAAAAGTTTTTAAAGTTTCTTTGTGATGAAATGTAAAACCGCTAACTGTGAATGAAGCGAAGCTCGAAAATGAAAATTTACCTGAAAAGTTCTGACACTATGAAGTTTAAAATTACTTCGGCACGTAATGAAGCCATTATCTCTTCTTGCTTTACATTGTCCACGTTTCCTTCTGTTTTAAAATACTCCCTAGAAATGAATAATACGGTGCAATCAGTTTGAGAATTATTTCAAGTCAAAAGCATAACGGATAAGACTACGCAACTTTTTAAATTGTAGAGCAAATAACACAGTTTGTATTTTCGTGGCGGATTGCTTTTAATCACACACATAAGCTTAGTTATTGCATCCGAACACTTCATTAGTAGTCAAGTTCTTCGATAAATCGTTAATCTTAAATCCAGACACTCGCCCGCTCACACAGACAAACATGCACACACAGACACACAGGAAAGAATTAAAAATAGTTATAATCCCCTAGTGCCAACGAAGATTGTTCACCTTCGTAGTACGGCAAATGCTGAAACTGGTAATCCCTTCCCACTTACTGAAGGATCAATTTGGATAATGAATTGCTTATTCAAATCTGGTAAAGCCAACAGAGGGACCCCACTGTAGCCTTCTTCAAACACTTAAATGCCGATTGCTGGGATTCGCCCCACTGCAATTCACAACTCTTTATGGATAACTCATCAGTGGCCTGGCCAAAAGCGTAAAATTCTGAACGAATTTTCTAAAGAAATTAACCATTCTGGTAACTCTTGCCATTTCTTTAACATTTATGGGAGAGGGACACAATCACCTCTGGATCGGTTCTAATTTCCCCATGTGATATGATACGTTTAAGAAATGACAATTCTGGGAATTCAACTGTCACCCTCTATAGTTTAACTATCAACAACATTCCACGTATTCCTACGAATGCTTGCTGAAAGCTATGACGTGGTCCAGACAAAGAGAGACGAATTTAAACTTAATATCAAAAAATGACATATCCAAAGGCGGAGACAACACCGCCGCACCAGTTGCCATACGAAAAGGCAACTTGTTAAACTCAAATTTCAATCCGTAGCTAACGCCATAATGTGCTTCCACTCCCCATCTAGCAGGAACTGATGCAAGTCAAAGGTGGTAAAGGTACAGGCGCCTGTAAAGCAGCCAAGGAAAGTATCGGAATCAGACAATGCAAAGGAATGAAGGCCTACCTTCTTCTTACGTTCTCTGTAACCAACCACAGCTCTCGATCTGCCTGATCGTTCAGACAATAAGGTGTTGTGGTGTTGAGCGCAATTCGGAGTGAATCTAGTTTGCCCAATCACACCCGACCCCAGAATTAGATCAGTCGAAAGCCCCTCCACTAACTTTAACTTACAAATAAACTCGCATGTCCTCAACTGAACTAAAATACACCCCAATATCTGCAATGCAACTGGATTTGCGGATCAAAACTTGGCCAGACATGTACATTTGGTGAGTTTGAAATCACTCCTTACTACCTATGCCTAACAACCGACATATCGTTCACACAGGAGTTTTCTGAGTATCGTACTGCGTCATAATGTAAAAAATTGAGCTGGGGCATCAACGTTTCAGCCACGGTTACAGTGGCCTTCTTCTGGGTTAATACAGTACGATACTCAGAAAACTTCTGTGTCAACTGAATCTGGTCGTGGAAGTCGATGCCATTATATTAACTCACATATCAGTTCGTCATTTATATCGCAGCAGACAAAAGGCGTTCTATGTCAGTGAGCCCAATATCTGACCTTTATTCTAACCGGGGCAGCTATGGAACTGACCTGCCTCGCTGCGCCGTAAGGACACAGTCAACTATTATTATTGTTGAAAGCTTTTTGCTGCGGGCAGTCTCTCCAAAAGCGTCACATCACTTCACATAAGAATCAACCATAGTGTTTACTACACATCTCTCGCAAACCGTTATCATCTGCCACATTCATTTGAGATTAGCTCTCTTCGTTCGTCCACATACCGAAATTCCTTACTATGATACGCAAAATCTTTGAAAGCACTAAATTTGCAAGGGGGATGCGATAACAGCACCGACATCCCATCAACATTGTTAATGTCTTCAATACGCTGATGAGCCAAAACATCATGACCACCTGCTTAACAGTTTGTTTGTCCGTCTCTGCAACGAAACACGTAACTGATCCTGAGTATCAGAGATCCAAAAGTTTGTTCGTAGTTTTGTGGAGCTATGTGGCAGTTATATGTCTTTGAACATGTCACCCCAGATGAATTCCATGGGATTTACCTCAAGCTAATTTAGTCGCTGAGACATCAGCGTCAGTTGGCGACAATGCTCCTCAAACCACTACATCACGGTTCTGGTTCCGAGACACGGAGAGTTGCACTGTTGAAAGATGACATCGCTGTCCGGAAAGACATCAAGCATGAGGGAAAACAGTGTCGTGTCCTGACATAGGTGGGAGAGGGGGAAAAGGGGTTACTGGTGAGTCTACGCTTCCGAGCGGTACAGAGCAGAAGGCAGAAGGACAATTCACAGTTTTCTTTTATCTGAGCCAAGACTGGTGCAGGCATTCACTAGAAATGCAGGTGGTGAGTCTTGGTAGCGAACTCGTTGTGGAGACTCTTGGACAAACAGGGTTTTGAAATACTTGTTTATTCCAGACAGGACTAACTAATGCACCGGAGGCTGATCCTAGGCTTAGAAAAAGCATGAATAACACTGTTACAACAGTAGCCAGTGCAGAAGTCCAAAGAGTGGATGCTAACCACAGTAGCAAACACTACCAGCATCTTAAGGCAACAACATAGTTAACCACAGTAGCAAACACTACCAGCATCTTAAGGCAACAACATAGTTGCAAAACAAAAGTGACACTGTTCACTGAGGCACTGCAAGTGAGAGAGCAGAGTTACTCGGAGCTGGACCGAGGCTGTAGTCGACGGACACGGATACGGCGCCCAGATCGTCTTACAGAGAACTCCGCCAAAATGATGAATCTAGGGGTTTTAAAGAGTCGCTTGGGAGCACTGTTTTTCCCACTTAAAGCCACCCAGCCAATCCCGCAGGTCTCTTGCAGGCGCCTGCGAATCATGGTTTAGTTAGGTCCCCTCTGCTGCTCCTAAAGCGAGGATGTTAATGCAATTGCTCTAAGTAAGTCCGTATTTGGTATCAACATCGTTCAGCTGAAAGCTAAACGTAACTGCTCTGCCAAATAAGGCTTGCAACATTATTGTTATACGTTATTGAGACCCGTCCCTCGGGTTCCCCAAGTAGGGTCTACTAGGTCAACAGTGTTTTGGTGTTATAACTCTTTTTAACCCTTGTGGGCCTACTGACGTTGCTGTTCTCGGAGATGGTACCAAGCTGGCTTTATACGCTCATACGTGCCTGTTGGTTACAAAGACAAACTACGACAGCGTCTAGACGACATATGAAGTTACATGTTAATTCCTTTAAGAGTAACTAGGTCCCAAGGACCGTGTCTGGGGCGTCTGCATTTACACAGGGCTCTCGCCCGACGGTTTACTTCATGTAACAATATCTCTCCTAGTTTCGTCTGCCTTGAGAAATGTCTCTGCTTCCGCGGCTTGGAGCGCCTGTCCTCCTTTCTCACAGCTTCAAGGTAACACTACAGTAGCAATATATTAAAATATGGGGTTCGCAGCTCTCAGAGCGTCTTACCACAGGTCCCTTGCAAGCGCAGGAGAATGTCTCCCATAGCACAATACTGCTGCCACAAACCTGCGTCCGTGGCGTGCTGCACGTTTCGAGCCGCCGTTCACTTCCACGACGACGTTTTTGGAGACCACCATCGACCTAGTGCAGCAAACGTGTTATTCACCTGAAGAGCCGACACGTTCACACCGATGAACGGTCGAATCGCTATGGCTCCGTGCCCTCTGTAATCGTAACTGACGATGTCGTTGGGTCAGCATGTGAACCTGTGGGGGTGGTCTGCTGTGGAACTCCATGTTCAACTATGTACGATGAACGGTGTCCTCCAAAACACTTGTTCGTGCACCGCCAGTGTGCTCTTTCGCCAGAAATGCCACAGATCATCATCTATCCTATTTAACAGAGCAGACAGGCCTCCTAACACCACGTCTAACCATTTAGCTCCTAGTGGTAGTTTCTCTATCCGGGGATGCTCACGACAGTAGCACGTGAACAGTCGACCAGCTTCCCCGTTTTCGAGATACTCGTTCACAGGCCCAGCTTAATAATAATCCGTCCTTTGGAAAAGTCGCTCGTCTTAATGGATTTCGCCATTTGCAGCTTGGGCGATCCCCGTCCGCTTCTGCTCCGCTTACATACTTTTGTTACCACGTCACGTGCCCACAGCAGCAGCAGGAGGCATCCGACGTCGCAGCGGGCAGTGATCATAACGTTTAGGCTCATTACTTTTACGGTCTCAATGACAGGAATACAAAACACGCGCCTAGCTGTGCGAACTCTGCTAACTTTTCCACCGAACTGCTCTTTTACTGCTTGTCACCAACACATCTCCTTGCTATGCAATTTGTTATACTGTCCTTAGCATGTGGATATATTAGCTGTAAAATATATATGTCCCACAATTTAAAAACGTTCCTGTCCTCTGTTAACCATGCCATATTATAAAGTCATTTCACAGTGTCACTTATGGAATCAATAGAGCTCTCTATTGTTAAACATTGCTGTTATCAGTTGGTAATACTAGCAAACTGCATCTTCCAACGTCAACTTCCTCTTCAGATAACTCTATCTTGCCATTCTGTGTAATCCAATCTTCCACTTCTATGTGCCAGTTGAATTGGCTTCCTTGCACTGAACTCACTGATAATTATTGCGATTTTTAATACTAACCTGATCAACCTCTCATACAACTAATTTAACGCAGATCTATTTTCTTCTCCAACACTTCCTAACAGTTCACTAATCCTATTCTTATAATGCGTAGCCCTTACTTGTAAACCATGCACATCGCCCCGTGGAGGTGGTTTACACAGCAAGAACTGGACCACAACCTCATGTTCCAAGAGGACCGAACTAGTAACATTGACAGCGCAACTCACATCCTAACGGTGCACTTCGTTCAACTGTAGCAACTCACTTATGACCATCTGAAGCTTGTGGGATAGCTTTGCCACCGTGCTGGCCGGTGCCTGCCCACACACCGTCACCTCATGCGTGAACTCGTGCTTCACAATCCAAGCTGTATCTGGCGCGTCCCTCACCGCCATGACTGAAACCGCACACCGGAAAGTAGGACACTACCTCCCATAATATTCTAAGGTTAGTATCCTGCATAGGATAACGCACACAGCCGAGCGGTTCTGGAGCTACAGTCTGGAACCGCGCGACCGCTACGGTCGTAGGTTCGAATCGTGTCTCGGGCATGGCTGTGTGTGATGTCCTTAGGTTAGTTAGGTTTAAGAAGTTCTAAGTTCTAGGGGACTGATGACCTCAGAAGTTAAGTCCCATAGTGCTCAGAGCCATCTGAACCATGTTTGGTAACGCACACAGCAAGGAGAGAAGTGTGCCTAGGTAGCCGAGATCAGCACAAAGAGTAAACATGAAATGTCCTTCTGCGACGATGCGTAACTGAGGCCGCTATGAAGAAGTCCACGGAATTCGATAGTGGCGATGAACAGAGGGTAACGGCAGCCGCAGGCCTTGTTGTCCGAAGCGTAGACTTTAGGCAAGTGGTGGTCGGTCAGGAGGCCGAAGCTGAATTGGCTGTCGAGGTGTTGAACGGCGATTCAGTACCCGTCCACGGAGGAACACAGGCATGCTATCAGATAGACACGTGCTCGCGCAGATACGAATATGTGCCAGCAACTGTAGCACAGTTTACCGCGACTCGAACGTAACGTAAGAGTGGGACATACACTTCCTAGACATGTGCTGGCTACAGGAGGCTTGGCGCTGAACAGTTCATAGACTCTTCTGTTGATAACCAACATGCAAGGTCCTTGCTTTGCTCACGGAGCCTAAGTGCGAGTGTAGTGGCCGAATATGCAGGGTATTAGTCCTGTATACACTAAGGGGACAAAGTCATGGGATAGCGATATGCACATATGCAAATGGAGGGACTATCGCGAAAACAAGGCACATTGAAGATCCAAAGAAACTGGTACACCTGCCTAATATCGTATAGGGCTCCAGCGAGCACACAGAAGTGACGCAACACGATGTGGCATGAACTCGACTAATATCTGAAGTAGTGCTGGAGAGAACTGACACCATGAAACCTGAATAAATCTGTAAGAGTACGAGGGGGTGGAGATCTCTTCTGAACAGCACGTTGGAAGGCATCGCAAAGCTGCTCAATAATTTTCATGTCTGCGGAGATTGGTGGCCAGTGGAAGTATTTAAACTTAGAAGAGTGTTCCTGGAGCCACTTGTAGCAATTCTGGACGTGTGGGATGTCACAGCGTCCTGCTGGAATTGTCCAAGTCATTCAGAATTCACAATGGACATGAAATTGATTCAGATGATCAGGCAAGATGCTTAAGTTCGTTCCACCTGTCAGAGTCGTATCTACACGTATCAGGGGTCTCATATCACTCCTAGTTCACACGCTCCACACCATTACAGAGTCTCCACCAGCTTGAACAGTCCTCTGCTAACATTCAGGTTCCTTGGATTCTTGGGGTTGTTTCTATATCCGTGCACGTCCATCCGCTACACGCAATTTGAAACGAGACTATTCCGACCAGGCAACATGTTTCCAGTCATCAACATTCCAGTGTCGGTGTTGACGGTCCCAGGCGAGGCGTAAAGCTTTGTCTCGTGCAGTCATCAAGGGTACAAGACTGGGTCTTCGGCTCCGAAAGCCCACATCGATGACGTTTCGTTGAATGGTTCGCACGCTGACACTTGATTGAAATCCGACAAAATTTTTTGGAAGGGTTGCACATGTGTCAGTTGTCGTTGGTTCCGTTCTTGCAGGATCTTTTTCTGACCGCAGCCATGTCGGATATTTGATGTTTTATCGGATTTCTGATATTCACACTACACTCGTGAAATATTCGTACTGGGAACTGACCGCTTCATCGCTACCTCGGAGACGCTGTGTCCCATCGCTCGTGCACCGTCTATAAGACCACGTTTAAACTCACTTAAGTCTTGATAACCTGCCATTGTAGCATCAGTAACAGATATAAGAACTGTGGCAGACACTTGTCTTATATAGGCGTTGCTGACCGCATCGCCGTTTTCTGCCGGTTTACATATCTCTGTATTTTAATACCCATTCCTATCGCAGTTTCTTTGGCGCTTGAGTGTATAAAAGGGCAGTGTACTGGCGGAATTGTCTGCTGTACTCAGATGGTGCATGTGAAAAGTATTCTGACGTGATTATGGCCTCACAACAGGAATTAGCAGACTTTTTACGTCCAGTGGTATTTGGAGGGACATGGGGCATACAACTTCGGAAATTTTAATATTCCAAAATCCACAGTGTCAAGTGTGTTCCGAGAATAAGAAATTTCAGGTATTACCTCTGACTACAGGCAGCACGGTGGCCGACAGTCTTTTCTTAACGACCGAGAGCAGCAGCGTTTGCCTAGTGTTTGTCAGTGCTTACAGACGAACAACATTGAGTGAAATAATCGCAGAAATCAATGTGAGACGAACGATAAACATATAGTTTAGGACACTGCGGCGAAATTTGGAATTAATGGGCTATGGCAGCACACGACCAGCACCAGTGCCTTTGCTAACAGCATGTCGTCGCATGCAGCGCCTCTCCTGGGCTGGTGTACACATCGAGTGGACCCTAGACTACTAGAAAACCGTAGTTTCATCAGATGAGTGTCGCTTTCAGTTGATAAGAGTTGATGGTAAGGTTCGAGTGTGGCCCAGGCACTGCGCAAGCTGATTGTGGCTCTATAATGCTGCGGGCTGTGTTTACAAGGAGTGGACTGTGTCCTTTGTTACAGCTGAACGGACCATTGAATAGAAATGCTTATGTTCGCCTACTTGGAGACCTTTCACAGACCTTCATGGACTTCATGATCCCGAACAGCGATGGGAATTTTATGGATGACAACGCGCCATGTCACTATGTGACTATTGATCGCAACTGATTTGAAGAAAATTCTGGACAATTTGATCGTATGATATGGCCAATCATTAATCGATAGGTCAGTTCATGCACAAAATTATAACCGGCCACCCTTTCGCAACTATGGACAGCGAGGCTCAATATTTCTGCAGGAGACGTCCAGCGACTTGTTGATTCCATGTCACTTCAAGTTGCTGTATTACGCCAGGCAAAAGGAGCTCCGACACGATATTAAGGTATACCCTGACTTTGTCTCTTCCTTGCGAACTACAAAAAAAATGGCGCTGAGCACTATGCGACTTGGCTTCTGAGGTCATCAATCGCCTAGAACTTAGAACTAATTAAACCTAACTGACCTAAGGACATCACACACATACATGCCCGAGGCAGGATTCGAACCTGCGACCGTAGCGGTTACACGGTTCCAGACTGAAGCGCCTAGAACCGCACGGCCACAGCGGCCGGCTGCGAACTACAGAAAAGCTATTAGACGACGACTCACGCTGGCACAATGCACAGCCATACCCTGCTACCAAAAACTTGTGTGAGATATAGGTGGAGTCTGGTTTGTAATGGGGGCTGTGCGGACGTGGGGTTCAATTCAATGATTATTTTATGAAGTATCCCAACCTCAACTAACGCAGACAACTGGGCAACAGCATAACAATTTACAATATCCAGTACTCGGCCATAACCAAAAAATAATTACTGTCACAATTATTTTGCCAAACAATACTTAATCACATCTAGGATCAGTAAACAAACCACAAACTCCACCTCTGTCTACTATTACCACTGTCACCAGGCAACTAAAAGACCAGCTATCTACAACACCAACTACCCACACTTATGTCTAAATAACTTCTTAAACAATAACATATGTAAGAGCTCTTTCACATAACCACAATAAAAACAAAACCTTAATGCAGTAAGAATGAACCCGAGACTCAATTAGATAAGATCAATAATAAAAGAAATTCTTAAAGAACACAGGAGTAACTATCTGATTTATGCTCTTGGCAATAAACAATCAGTTTTTGCTTAACAGACTTCATGGAACCTTCAGCGTAAAATAACACTGTTACGCCTACTGTGCCTCATAGGACACACGCTCCACTTGCCATAAATAACCAAAACTACCTACACAACTTACACAAACTTCCATGCAAGAAGTTGTTTACATCTGGCTACACTCGTTGCACGGTTCGCACATAATACGGTGTGCCGCCTCAGTCACATGCCACCAGGATGCCACCATTTGTTGTGATAGCACTCAGTTAGCGATCCTTATGGAATGTCGAAGTTGTTCATTCATCTCCACTGGAATTGTTGAGTGTCAGTCTTGGAAAGACAGACTGTTCTTCCGGGTTGTTCTCCACATGGCACCACCGGCTCGTCCGTGGACTTGGCTCCACCTACAACGTCTTTGTGTCACTCCAACCACTGGCCATGTCGCTGTCCGCTTATGTCTCCAGTTAAGCCACGACGGTGCTCACATGTTTCATATGGGTGAAGATTATAGTTGTCATTACTACTTCACTACCGTCAACAGCAAGTACCACGACTCGAGGAAACAAGTATTTTCCAAACGCAGAGCGAGTAACATCAACATCTGCACTGTTAGTGCATTAGAGATAGATAGACAATTGTGGTGAGGAATCAAGCTAAATGGAACCACTCTATAATGAACGACCAAAGGGCCAAACGACCATATATACTAAAATACTTTAAAAAATATCCCTGAAAAAATTTCAAAATGTTGTCGGTAGATGTCACGTCCACCACGTATATGTGGTATCATATTTTACATTGTATGGTGATGAGAGAAGGGAGAGGGTGAAATTGAAGAAGTGAAACGTGATGCTGGCACAAAGCCCACTCCTATTCCTCTGAAACAATAGCTAGGACACCTCCCATCTTAACGTCCCTATCCAATCACTATCAACACAGTCACATGTCCTAGTTGCGAGAAAGACTGCAAGCCGGTGATCTTTTAAAGTGAATGGCCATTGTGTTATATTACCTTGTTATGGAAGTGTTGTTGTTGTTGTCTTCAGTCCTGAGACTGGTTTGATGCAGCTCTCCATGCTACTCTATCCTGTGCAAGCTTCTTCACCTCCCAGTACTTACTGCAGCCTACATCCTTCTGAATCTGCTTAGTGTATTCGTCTCTTGGTCTCCCTCTACGATTTTTACCCTCCACGCTGTCCTCCAATGCTAAATTTGTGATCCCTTGATGCCTCAGAACATGTCATACCAACCGGTCCCTTCTTCTTGTCAAGTTGTGCCACAAACTCCTCTTTTCTCCAATCCTATTCAATACCTCCTCATTAGTTATGTGATCTACCCATCTAATTTTCAGCATTCTTCTGTAGCACCACATTTCGAAAGCTTCTTGTCCAAACTATTTACCGTCCATGTTCCACTTCCGTACATGGCTACACTCCATACAAATACTTTCAGAAACGACTTCCTCACACTTTAATCTATACCCGATGTAAACAGATTTCTCTTCTTCAGAAACGCTTTCCTTGCCATTGGCAGTCTACATTTTATGTCCTCTCAAGTTCGACCATCATCAGTTATTTTTCTCCCCAAATAGCAGAACTCCTTTACTACTTTAAGTATCTCATTTCCTAATCTAATTCCCTCAGCATCACCCTACTTAGTTCGACTACATTCCATTATCCTCGTTTTGCTTTTGTTCGTGTTCCTCTTATATCCTCCTTTCGAGACACTGTCCACTCCGTTCAACAGCTCTTCCAAGTCCTTTGCTGTCTGACAGAATTACAATGTCATCGGTGAACCTCAACGTTTTTATTTCTTCTCCATGGACTTTAATACCTACTCCGAATTTTTCTTTTGTTTCCTTCACAGCTTGCTCAATATACAGATTGAATAACATCGGGTACAGGCTACAACCCTGTCTGACTCCCTTCCCAACCACTGCTTCCCTTTCATGCCCCTCGACTCTTATAGCTGCCACCTGGTTTCTGTACAAATTGTAAATAGCCTTTCGCTCCCTGCATTTTACCCCTGCCACCTTCAGAATTTGAAAGAGAGTATTCCAGTCAATATTGTCAAAAGCCTTCTCTAAGTCTACAAATGTATAGAAATGTAGGTTTGCCTTTCTTTAATCTATTTTCTAAGATAAGTCGTATGGTCAGTATTGCCTCACGTGTTCCAACATTTCTGCTGAATCCAAACTGATCTTCGCCAAGGTTGGCTTCTACCAGATTTTCCATTCGTCTGTAGAGAATTTGCGTTAGTATTTAGCAGCTGTGAATTATTAAACTGATAGTTCGGTAATTTTCACATCTGCCAACACCTGCTTTCTTTGGGATTGTAATTATAATATTCTTCTTGAAATCTGAGGGTATTTCGCCTGTCTCATACATCTTGCTCACCAGATAGTAGAGTTTCGTCAGGACTGGCTCTCACAAGGCCATCAGTAGTTCTAATGGAATGTTGTGTAGTCCTGGGGCCTTGTTTCGACTCAGGTATTTCATTGCTCTGTCAAACTCTTCACGCAGTATCGTATCTCCCATTTCATCTTCATCTACATCCTCTTCCATTTACACAATATTGTCCTCAAGTACATCGCCCTTGTATAGACCCTCTATATACTCCTTCCACCTTTCTGCTTTCCCTTCTTTGCTTAGAACTGGGTTTCCATCTGAGCTCTTGATATTCGTACAAGTGGTTCTCTTATCTCCAAAGGCCTCTTTAATTTTACTGTAGGCTGTATCTATCTTACCCCTAGTGAGATAAGCCTCTACATCCTTACATTTGTCCTCTAGCCATCCCTACTTATCCTTCCTGTTGATCTCATTTTTGAGACGTTTGTTTTCTTTTTTGCCTGCTTCATTTACTGCATTTTTATATTTTCTCCTTTCATTAACTAAATTCATTATATCTTCTGTTATCCAAGGATACCTACTAGCCCTCGTCTTTTTACCTACTTGATCCTCTGCTGCCTTCACTACTTCATTCCTCAGAGCTACCCATTCTTCTTCTACTGTATTTCTTTCCTCCATTCCTGTCAATTGTTCCCTTATGCTCTCCCTGAAACTCTGTACAGCCTCTGGTTTAGTCAGTTCATCCAGGTCCCATCTCCTTAAATTCCCACCTTTTTGCAGTTTCTTCAGTTTTAATCTACAGTTCATAACCAATAGATTGTGGTCAGAGTCCACATCTGCCCCTGGAAATGTCTTACAATTTAAAACCTGGTTCCTAAATCTCTGTCTTACTATGGAAGTGCGAATACTAAAAAACAAAACAGATGCATATAAGGACATACATGTAGAGGGCAGAACGACTTTCTTTCTTTAACCTGGACCTATGTATTTTGTAATTTTAACGTAATTCTTTGATATTATCAAATTGGATGCACCCATGTTTACGAGTTTTGCTAATAGCTTACGTAATAATTTACTGAGGTCGCAAAATGATCTCAACTGTGGGGTTATCTTAATATTATGTAAATATGTGTAGATAGCCTTTGTTTTTTGGGGAAGGGGGGGGGGGGGTATTGTTTCAATATTGAACATGGATTCAGTAGTGTGCGATAACATGTAAAACATGTAACGACTACCAGCAGCACGCACTCGGACTCGAGTCTCTTTCGTCTATAGTCTTCCATCGTTGGAGGCTTTCGTCTTATACGCTAGGTTTGCTTAGAGGCAGTCGAAATAATCCGAGTGACAAAGCCGGCTCGCTCTTTAACTTATTGCTGGAAAAAGAATTTTGGGTGAGTGCAGGCTCATACTTTAACTTTTCACTGGTCTTAAAATATTCGATGATGGTTTCGGTGACTGAGTTTGAGCACCCATAAGAACCTATATCTGTGGGACTCAAGGCAGCAGAGATCTTAACCCATTTTGCTGAAGTTCATACTGACACTTACGTATGGTGGACTTGTTTGCGTCATTTTACAGTGCTTATTTATGATAATGTCGTGATTAACTGTGAGAAGCTGTGCAATCCGACTTTGAGTGTTTGTTATTGAATTGTTTTGATTAAAGAGCTCTTAAACAAACTTCACACGTCTGTGTTACATTTGCTTTACTCCGATTCAGTGCACTAACAGTTATTTATTTTGTTTTTATTTGAGTCCGCATTTGTGTAAAGCTACCATTCGAAAATGTGTGAATTACGTTCAGTAAACATTTATTTGATTATATGACGATTCCCCGTTTCTACAACATTATTAAACCGATGAGAAATATCTGTGCAGTTTACTTATTTAGAAAGTATTTATCTAAAGCGCCTACTAAATTACCATGATGTAAGGGTCACTTCTTTAAAACATGCTTATGCTTCAGGGCGCAGTTGTTTGGCTGACATCTACGACAGTAAACAGAGCCAAGCTAATACTCTAGGACTTTCAGCGCTCACACAAAATAGTGGTCTTTAGAAGGACCGGTGTAGCCGCGACTAACGTAGGACACCTGGCGCAAATTTTGGTGATTTGGGACTCCACCACCTCTCCATCCCTTGCTGGCTGAAAACTTTCCTTGAGAATTTGTCCTACCACCACGTTCCGTACTGGTTAACCGTGGCTGGAGGACAGTCAGAGAAAGAAGACCGAGCTGAGCATGGAAGTAGTTGCAAATGGGTAACTGATGACAAAGTAAAAAAATTTTTTTTCAGTAAATGGAAATTTTATTCCTAAAAACCTTATTTTTTGAAACAGACTTAAAATTATAATCAGAAAGCACCCTGTAAATATCAAGTTACAATTTATTCAGAGGCAGAAAGAACATTTTTTTATATATTGTGGGCTTTAGGGCAGAGAACCTTGCCGCTCCCTTTTAACATAGCCGTACTCAAGAACGCTCAAAATAACCTCTGAAAGACTACACTGGTGCAAATGTGCAACACACCTCACTTTATCTAAAAATTTTACCAACTCACACAAACTCATTAACTATGCACCCCGTAAGAGGGATGGAAATGGTACAAAACACTCACATTAAAAATTATGTGGCACCGAAAGTGCTACCTGTTTTTAAAATAACTCTTACGGAGTGAGGGTGGCAACTTTATATATTAAAAGACTATTTTAAGAAATCCATGAAATGCAGTTTTACATAAAATATACCAACGTGCTCTACGTTACATATATGCCACCTCGTAAGATAACAGGCAAGATAAAAACATATTTCAGGAAATCGGCCTTTACACCTTAAGCAATAAATTCGTTAACACCGAATTCGACAAACATGACGGAGGCAGCTATTAACGTATGGCAGATTGACAGGGGGATTACTGAACAACCCGAGCCGCAGATTGCTCTAACCCATCCCTATTCCACAAGGGAAAACGGACGATCCAATTCATAAATAACCACCTTCACGCGGGTGGGCAATCGGAGAAGAATGGTGGGACGACCCTAAAACAAAGCGGCTGGTGACCTCACCAAGAAGACAAGTAGAATTTAACAAGTAAATAAAACAACATATCGCCAATCACATCTAATAAACTGCGATTTCTGGCGAAGACCTGGCGCAGCACCCCCAACGCTCTTCCGAACCGTCCCCTGCCAGCCGCTTCAACGTTCGCAGGAAGGCGCGCCGATCTCCCGCCTCACGGCGTAGCAGCTCGCCCCGGCCAGCCCGATGTCGTGATTTGATTCCTGTTCCTCTCGTGTCGGCCGCGAAGCAACTACACCTTCCTATAAGGCGCGGCCCACTGGACTCACGTGGAGACCTCACATGCGCCGACGCTCAAGGTGTAACAGTCATGGTGTGTCTCAGTGCGTGACCGACCAACCGACCGATCCAACCGCCAATGACCGTTGCCCGAGCAACTCGAGCAGACTGGCGGCCTAACGCGCAGACTCAGATGTAGGAACACAGCCCCGACCGGGCGACCACTAGCTGAGTTCTGTTACTGACGGAGTGGCAAGACTCTCATTTTCTGGCTTTAAAGTTTGATCCAAACGACAGACATACTAGCACTCCGACGACATAGAAACACTCACTGCCGCACAAATGCGAACGAGAGACAGACCAGGAACTGGTGACGCGAGACCAGCCTCACTCGGACTGACCAACTGCCACTGGTAAGCTCATAGCGCCCCTTAAATGCACGTGAACAGGGAACCTTTTCCCTTTTTCACCAGAGGGAGACACCAAAGCTGTGATTGCCATAGCGGCGCCACCGCCGGAAACGGAGGGCGACTGCTTCACACTACGCGCTGCGGCGAGCTCTTCAAAACATCAAATTTTACCACGGCTCAAGAGCGATATAGCCCAGTAGAGTCAATGCAGATAGCTATGGCCAGTAGGCGCACAGCCGGCAGGGCACACATGGGAGATCGTTAGTGGTGGAATTTACCAGTCGGCGCTGCAGGGGAAATGCCGAGCGTTGGAGGGGAAGTGCCATTTTAAACTGAAACCTGTGCTCACATTCTAATATTAAGTGGAGCCCCTCCACGCCAATGCTTGCGTGTTGAGCCAGACCTGTCACCTCTGTTTTGCTAAGTGTCTAAAAAGAATTCCACGGAAAATGCAGCGATTTATTTTCACCTGCCTTGTTAACCATTTGTAACGTTCGAAGAAGCTTCATGACTGGCGAATTTTGCGTAAAACCTACACATTTCTTTTGTTGTCATGTTAAAATTTGCTACCTTTACCATAACAGAGCAGAGTTTACAGTGTCACCAAACTAATATGTTATACAGGCACAGCTCCAAGAGAATTCTGAAACAGTGATTTATTAAATAAGGTCAGTATCTTACAAAAAAGTATATCCTCAGTACAAATTAAACATTTACGTTGTTCCAAAACCTATAGCATTTCTAGTTTCACCAGATAATGATCACCCTTAAAAATAACATTCTTTCGTCGAAAAAGTCAGGAGCTGTTGGTGCAACACGGAAGATAATTAAGGTTTACATAATAACCATACAGGAAAATACTCTCCTCTCTGCGTGCTGTCATTTGCTAAAATCTCATTTCGATATCTCAAACTGTTTATGAAGTATTAGGAATGTTGTGAATATTTCACTCTGGCTTTATCACTGACGTGGCGCGATGGAAAATGAGTATGCTACATCAGGTCAGTTTTCTCGAGACTGGTGACTGATAAAGACCTCCACCCAAATCTAAAGAAAAAGACAGTATGTTCATTAAATTTCATACGCAGCAATATTTTATGTACTGTGCACTAAACGCAAAATCATACCTATCCCTGTATTTGGCTGCAAATTTTTCGAATTTCGTGCAGTGTCTTACTTCCACGTAAATATCACAATAACTATGATCATTAACGAAATGATGGGCACATGATCATGAAGTGCAAAACTGGTTTTTTTATCAAATAGTTTCTATAAAATTGTTTGAGAAAGATTACAGGGTGTGCGTCTCGATTCTGACATCGCCGACTTGCCGACACGTGGCAAACACTGGCTGCCTCACCTTCTGAACAAACAAGTGAACTCGCCCAGCGCTTTGGACGAAAACTGTCACAGTGCGTCGGCCACCGTATTCTGTCCAGACTCTAGTTAGCACAATGGACTCGCATCCGCGTCTGGACATCCTGATTTAGGTTTTTTGTGATTTCCCTAAATCGCTCTGGACAGATGCCTGGACATTTCCTTAGAAATAGCACTGTCAGTGTCCTTCCCCATCCTACCATATTTCGAGCTTGTGCTCTACCTCTAATGACCTCGTTGTCGGAGAGACGCTAAACACTAATCTTCATTCGTTCGGAAGAAAAATGATCCATGGAAACTGAACAAAAGTTAAAATCTCTGATACCGTAGCATCCACCAGAGACATGGAGTAACAGAGGCAACAGATTAGCAAATTATAAACCATAAACTGCAAATGAATAGAGTTGCAATTCTCTGTAGCAGATACTGTGGGTACCTGAGTGCTCTTCGTGTTTAGAGTTGTTAATAGCCTAATAAGGCATATGAAGGGCATGCAGAGTGCCAGACGTTGAGTGATCACTGTGAAGGACACGGTGATGCTAAGTACTATTATGTGAGATAGCGTAATCAGCATCTGACAGCTTGAAATGGGCCTCATTTGAGTCTCCATTTGGTACGCTAGACGGATCGTGTAATATGCATATTTTGGGGGCATACAGATGTGTCATTGGTCCCATGTTGGACCGAATGAGAATGTGAGGGGGGAAGGGGGCCATACTCTTCGTCTAAGATCCAACCGACCGCATCTGACCACCGCAATGGAGGATCACCGTATTGTATACCAACTACATTATAAACTTTTCAAACCTTCACCTGCAACATTCATTGTCATCCCACACTACTGATCGAAGACTAGCAGAGGCCAGACTATGGAATTACCGACCCAGGCGTAGGCAGCTATTAACACCAGAGTATAAACGCTGCCTTAGGAGTGAAGCCGTGACTGGGAAACATGGACAGAATGTTGATGAATGGCGACGAGTATTGTTCAGCAACGAATCGCAGTTCTGCACTGTCCACGATCACCATCGTCACCGAGTTTAGTGGTGACCTGCGGAGAAAACCCATTCATCCAATGTTTCGGAGAGGCAAAGCGGTACAATCCCTTACAGTATGGTGTGGGGAACCATTGGGTACGACTTCGGGTGGTGCTGAGGCAGCACTGACAAAGTCTAGGCAAACGTTGCTGCTCTCGGTCGTTAAGCGAAGCCTGTCGGCTACCGTGTTGTCTGTAGTCAGACGTAAAGCCTGAAATTTCCTATTCTCGGTGCACTCTTGGCACTGTCGATTTTTGAATACTAAGTTTTCCGAAATTGTATGCCCCATGTCCCATGCCCCTACAACTACCATTCCAATTTAAAAGTCTGCTAATTCCTGTTGTGTGGCCATAATCACATCAGAATACTTTTCACATCCATGATATGGGTACAACTGATAATTCCGCCAATGTCCTGGTAGTGCTGAGGTAGACCTTACAGCAAAACAGTACGTCACAGGCATCCTGCGCCCTAATGTGCTACTTCTCGTGCGACAGTATTGTGGTGGTAGTTTTGCACACGACAATGCTCGTCCGCACGTGGAATGTGTCTGTGTGAAATCTAAGCATGATGTTGAGGTACCTACGTGGACTGTGCAATCCCCAGATATGTCTCTGATAGAACGTACGGGACCACTTCAAATGTCGCCGCCCTGTCTCTGCCAGTATACAGAATATGAAGGACCAGATACAACA